>NC_136057.1:1500622098-1501989598 GCF_964261635.1 Lissotriton helveticus | reverse complement strand
CGCGGGGAAGCCCCTGGAAGGACAGGTTAAAGCGCACTCCATGAGGTCTATCTCATCTTCAACGGCGCTGTTTGCAGGAGTATCAATTAAGGACATCTGCAGAGCGGCCACCTGGAGCAGTACTCATTACTTCACAAGGCACTACTGCTTGGACTCCTCGGCAAAAGGGGATGCGGCTGTTGGTCAAGCGGTCCTGAGAAATCTCTTCTAGTGAGCGGTGAGCTTTCCTTTCTACCCTCTTTCCTTTCTTTCACATTCGTTATTTATACTGTTGTTTAACTGTATTGTGATATTATGGTGAATTCATGACATATTATGTGAGGTTATTGGGACGTTATACACGAAATGTGCTAAGTATACTACTGCTATCTATTCTGATACAAGCTATGGGAATCTATGAAAGTTCCAATACTGGAGTAAGAAACAAGTTACTTACCTGTAACTTTAGTTCTCCAGTATTGGTAACTTTCATAGATTCCCATGCGCCCACCCACCTCTCCTGGGAAAGCTCACCCCTTTTGACATATGTCATTAGGGCCATACAACGGCTACGAAAATCTGAGGCTTCGAGCTTTCTCAGGAAGGTTCCACAGGGTGAGGCTGTTCTGATTGGTTGGTGCTCTACATTTGGGTCTTTTTTACAAAAGGACACCTATAGGCTACAAAATAGTATAAGGCCTAGGCCTAATTTTTCCTCTTTTGTACCTCTTTTGGTTTATCTACCTATATATATATATATATATACATATATACATATATACATATATATATATATATATATATATTTATATATATATATATATATTTTATTACCCAGGCTCCCATTCCGACGACGGGGAACGATACAAGCATGGGAATCTATGAAAGTTACCAATACTGGAGACCTAAAGTTACAGGTAAGTAACTTGTTTCGTCTAGTTGGCAGAGGTAGGTACCTCTGACCAAGTAGGTGCCCTTGCTTCTAGTCAGGGTAAGGGGGCAACACTCCTAAATAACCCTTGCTTACCCCCTTGGTAGCTTGGCACGGGAAGGCAGGCTTATCTCAGAGGCAGTGTGTGAAGCATTTCTGAACATATACAGTAATACAGTGAAAACACTACAAATGGACACCACACCAGTTTAGAAAAAAAGTAATCTTTATCTAGACTTAACACAAGACCAAACTACAAAAGTCCACTATACAGTAAAAAAAAGTAAGACTTTAGGATGGTATAATTAGCTTAATTCAATGTAGATGGTAAATGTGACACTAAACTCTCAAAGTACCTGGGATGCGTAACGCAATACAAACAAAAGAGTCGCAGGATAGGTGATGCGTTGGTTCCTTACATGCAAGAACGCTGATGCATCAGTTCCTTGCTTCGGGGGAGGTTATGCCTCGGTTCCTTACTGCAATGCAGGGAAGATGATGCTTCGGTTTTTTACCAGAGAGGAGGTGATGCGTTGGGTTCTTACTGCGCTCCGGTTACGATGCGAGAAGATGGTGCCCCGATGCGATCTGACGATCCGGTGCGATGCAACAAAATGGCGTCTTTGATGCGATGTGACAACTTGGATGTGATGCTTGCATGCCAGACAGCCGTGCGGTAAGATCGATGGTTTCTTGAGCCGCGACAGGCCACGCGACACTATTCTCCGGTGATGCGACGGCAACCTCTGCGGCAGTGGCACGCTTCTCTGGTAATGCGACACACTTCTTTGGTGATGCGATGATGAACAGCTGCGGCCGCGGCACGCTTCCTCTGCGATGCGACGCCAACTTCTGCAGTGGCGACACGCTTTTTCCTTGTTGCATTGCGCTTCCAGCTCCCAGTGACAGGCAGTCCTTAGAGGGCCCAAAACAACAGCAGGCACCTCTCTGAAGGTAGAATTCCCAGCGGATGGTGAAGTCTTTGTGTCCCTGAGACTTCAGAACAGGAGGCAAGCTCAGCTTCAAGCTCTTGGAGATCTTCCTCAAGATGGTAAAAGTACACACAAAGTTCCTTTTCTGCACTGCAGGCCAACCCCAAACGGCAAACAGCACAGGGGCGGTCTCCTCCTTCAACTTCCTTGGTTTCTCTCCTTGGCAAAGTTTTGTCTTGATTCCCAGAAGTGATTTAAAGTTCTGGGTCTGGGCCCCAATATTTATACAGCAAAATCCTTTGTTCTCTGAAGGCAGAGAGTGTCTGTGCCCAGCCAAAACCAGTTTTGTCCTCCCTGGTGCAGCTTGATGACGGTGGTTGCAGCTGATTTGCGCAGATCAGGGATTTCAGTCTTCCCCTATCGCAACGACTGGCTGTTGAAGGTGGACTCGCACCAGGCAGTTGCTTCCCACCTCCAGACTACGGCGACCTCCTGCATTTGCTGGGGTTCTCCATCAACGTGCCAAAGTCGCACCTGAGTCCCTCTCAGAAGCACCCCTTCATCGGAGTGGTTCTGGATTTGACGCGATTTTGGGTTTTTCCTCCCGAGCAGCGAGTCCGGGATATTCAGGCTATGATCCCGATCTTTAAGCCTCTATCCCGTGTTTCGGTCAGGATGACGTTCCGGCTCCTGGGCCTGATGGCCTCCTGCATCCTGCTAGTGAAACATGCCAGATGGCATATGCAGGCTCTGCAGTTGGACCTGAAGTTCCAGTGGGCACAGCATCAGGGCAACCTGTCCGATCATGTCCAGATCTCGGAGAGCACTGCACGACAATTGCAGTGGTGGCTCACAAATCGCGATTGGGTCGATGGCCGATCCCTCTCCCTTTCTCAATTAGAGCACAGTGGTGACAGATGCGTCCCTCCTGGGATGGGGCGGCCACTTGGGAGAGGCCTCTGGTCTCCCGCGGAGTCCCGGCTCCAGAGTGCTGAAGAAGATCAGGCGCGACCGGGCCCAAGTCATTCTTGTGGCTCCGGACTGGGCTAGAAGAATATGGTATTTCGAGCTACTCAGTACGAGCGTCGATCCTCCGATCCGTCTGCCTCTTCGGGAGGATCTTCTGTCGCAGCAGCAGGGGACGGTCCTCCACCCGAACCTGTCCAGTCTACACGTCCATGCGTGGAGATTGAGCAGTGGCAGTTGACAGTTTTCAATCTTCCTCCCGGGGTCTGTGATGTCATTCTGGCAGCCAGGCGTCCCTCCACTAAAACAGTATACGCCTGCAGGTGGAACAAATTTGTGGCATGGTGCACAGCAAAGGCTGTGGATCCCCTTTCTGCCCCTCTGTCTGAGGTTCTTCTGTTTCTTCTGTCTTTGTCCCAGCAGGTCTCTGTTCTGGGCACTATCAAAGGTTATCTTTCTGCCATCTCCGCCTTTCTCAGGCTTCCTGATCAGCCTTCTCTCTTTAAGTCCCCGGTTGTTAACCGTTTCCTCAAAGGCATTACACACACGTTTCCTCCCGTGCCTTTCATATAGCCTCAGTGGGACTTGAATCTTGTCTTGACTTATTTGATGTGCGCTCCCTTTGAGCCCCTTCATAAATGTCCCTTACGTCTTCTCACATTAAAGACGGCTTTCCTGGTGGCTATCACCTCTGCCAGAAGAGTGAGTGAGCTCCAGGCTCTTTCTTTCAAGCCTCCTTTCGTTTCAGTTCACCGGACAAGGTGGTTCTAAGGATACGTCCTTCTTTCTTGCCAAAGGTTGTTACGCCCTTCCACATCGGGCAGACCATCACCTTGCCCATCTTCTTCCCGCCTCTGCATCCTTCCAGGGAGGAGCTCCACCATCTGTACCCTAAACGTGTGCCTGCCTTCCATCTGCAGCGTACACAACAGTTCCGGGTGGATGATCAGCTCTTTGTTGGCTACATGGGCGCCAAAAAAGGTCTGGCCCGTACACAAAAGGACTATCTCCCGGTGGGTCGTTCTGCGCATCGAAGCATGTTACCCCATGGCCAAGAAGGAGCCTCCTGTGGGGCTGCTTCCCCATTGGACCAGGGCAACTGCATCCACTACTGCCTTGGGATGCGGCGTTTCCTTGCAGGACATTTGTCAGGCAGCTACATGGGCCTCGCTGCTCACGTTTACCAAGAACTACTGCCTTGACAGTCAGGTCCGGAGTGACCGCTTCTTTGGCCGTTCTGTGCTCCGTGAATCTATTTATTTTTATTTTATTTTTTATTTTTGAGTTTTCTATAGCGCTAGCCAGACCCGGAGGTATCGGAGCGCTTTACAACATTGGTATAAACAGATTAAATTGTTATAAACAGATTGTTACACCAGGAGTGCTCAGGTAAATAGTGAGTCCAAGGTCTAAGTAGGTTCGGTATTCCGCTTTGACGTAGTTTCTGGTCTTTTGTCTTGTGGTCGGGAGTTAAAGAGGATCCGTTTTTACTTTGTGAGGATTTGATTGAGGAAGAGCGTTTTGAGCTGGCTCTTGAAGGCTCTGTAGGAAGAGTTTGTCCTAATGTGTATGGGAATGGTATTCCAGATTTTGGGTGCATTTCCGGTGAAGGACCTAGATAGAGTCTTTTGTTTGCAGGTTTTCGGAGGGATGAGAAGCAGAGAGTTAGTGCTTCTGAGGTTTCTTGTCTGTCCCGCTTTCTTGAGTTTGGCAGCTAGATAGGTGGGTTTGCCAGTATGTAGAGCTTTGTGTGTGAGGCAGGCGGTTCTGAAATTAGCTTGCATTTCTACTGGGAGCCACTTGAGTTCGGTTAGCACGGGAGTGATGTGTTCATATTTCTTCACTCCCGACACCATTCTGGCTGCTGCATTTAGTGTTGTTCTAAGTGGAGCCAGGTGTCGTTTAGCCGTGCCTGTGAGGGTGGCGATCCCGTAGTCTAATCTGGATAGGACAAGGGACTGCGTGGCTTGTTTGAGGTCCGTTGGTGGGATGAAGGGTTTGATTTTACTTAGTAGTTTTAGGTTGAAGAAGGCACCTTTAGCGTTGCTCTTGATGTGTTTAATCATATCCAAGTTAGGGTCCAGAGTGATACCCAATGACTTCACTGAGTCTGCTGGGATGAGAGTGCAGTCTAGAGCATCAATAGTCTTTAACCATTCCGTGATCTGTGGGGTCTTTTCCTTGCTGGCTAGGAGAAGAATTTCCGTTTTGTTTTGATTTAGTTTCAGATGGTTGCGGGACAGCCACTTTTGTACTTCTCTTAGGGTGATGTTTAGTCTTTGCATGTCTGCTAGGGAGGAGGTTTCTAGGTATATCTGGGTGTCGTCGGCATAGAGATGGAAGGGAATGTTGGCTTGTTTAAGGATGATGGTGAGTGGCTCCATGTAGATGTTGAATAGTGCAGGTGATAGCACTGACCCTTGGGGGACACCTCTGGTTATAGGGTGTAGGTCGGACGTGAAGTTTCCTATTTTTATTCTTTGAGATCGGTTTTGTAGGAAGGAGGTGAACCACTGAGCAACCACTCCATTGGCACCTACCCTATCTGTGAGAGTGTTGATGAGTAGTTTGTGGTCGACCGTGTCAAAGGCCGCCGAAAGGTCCAGAAGTATGAGTAGGCAGCAGCGTTTTTTGTCTAGTGATTTGTGCATATCATCTATGACATTTAGGATGGCAGTCTCTGTGCTACATCCTTTCCTGAAGCTTGATTGGTGTGGGTCGAGGAGGTTGTTGATGTCCATGTGGTGGGTGAGTTGACGGAGAACATATTTTTCTAGTAATTCTGCTAGGAAAGGAAGATTGGATACAGGTCTGTAGTTGCTAAGATCGTTGGGGTCAGCACCAGCCTTTTTTATTAGTGGTGTTACCTGGCCTATTTTGAGGCAGTCAGGTATGCTTCCTGTTTCCAGGGAGCTATTAATGATCCTAGTCCAGGTGGGGCTAAGGAGTATTTGAGTTGTTTTGCCAGTTGCGCGGGGATGGGGTCTTCAAGGTGCGATGAGGGTTTGGATTCGGTGGTTAGTTCAGTAATTTCAGTTACAGTGGTGGGAGTGAAGGTTAGCCAATTGTAGGTAGGTTGGCTGGGTGGGTTTGCATCATCTTTACTGAGTAGCGGGCCGGTCATTAATGGAGGTGGATGGGCCATCAGTGAGAGCTCAATCTTTAGAATTTTATCGCTGAAGAAGTTAGCAAATTTGTTGCATAGCTCTTTGGAGGCCTGAATAGCAGCCGGAGTTGGTTTAGATGTTTGTTGTCTGATAATGTTGAAGAGTTCTTTGGGGCATTTTTTGCATTGTTCAGTGCGTCGCAGAAGAAGGAGGATTTCTCTTGCGCGATGTGCTTGTTATACATCCTACGTTTTGTTTTGAGTAGTTCGAGGTGAGTTGACGAGGGGTTATTGTGCCAGAGTCTTTCAGTTGCTCTTAGCTGTCTTTTTTCCACGTTTAGTTCAGAGTTGAACCACGATCTCGATGGGAGGGTCTTGCTCTTTTTTTGTTTCATAGGTGCTAATTTGTCCAACATGTCAGTTAGGGCCTCGTTATATTGGGTGGTAAGTTCTACAGTGGACCTTTCGTCTTCATTGGGGGGGGAAGAGTGGGTTCAGACTTGCTTCTAGTTCTTCCAAGGGGATCTGTCTCAGGTTTCTTGTCCAGTGGAAGTGATCATTCCTTTTAGGAGTTTGATGCGGTTTTTGATTGATGTGGAAGAGGATGAGATGATGGTCTGACCAGTCAACTGGGAGGGTGCGAATGATGGTGATTGCATCCTCATGGGCAATGATGGCATCTAGGATTGAACCTTTGTCGTGGGTTTGTTCAGTGCAGTGTTGAATCAAGTTGTTGTTGTGAAGGAGATCGTTTAAGGTTTGCATTCGAGGGTTGTTTGTCTCATTCCAGTGAAGGTTTAGGTCTCCTAGTATCAGGTTGTTCTCATTTGAGAGTGAGCAGTGCGAGATTAGGTCGGCCAGCTGTTCACCAAAAATAGTATTGTTTCCTGGTGGTCATAGATAAGGTGACAGTGAAGTCTCTTGTTGTCAGACATTTTGATGTTGACTGACAGGTATTCCAGATTATGATATTTGAGGGAGTCTATTTCTGTTATAGAGATGTTCTTTCTGGTGTAATCTTGTTCGCAGACCCACCACAGGGGTTGGTATTGCTGGGGTATCTATTCTAAGGTGAGGAATCTATCACTAATGTGTCTCTTTCAGATGCACAAGTTACTACTTGTGTAACGATGTATCTGTAAGAGACATTAGTTAGTGATAGATTCCTTACCACCCCACCTATCCTCCCCGTTCTGCGAACTGATTACTAGGGTTAAGGTCATCCCCTTTTAGGGCCCTAGTTTTATTCTATGCAGCAATGGTCGGTATCTTGAATGGCTCTGCGTTTCGGCGCGGAAAATCGTGTACAGAACTGACGTCAGCGCGCATGGGTGGCGCCTAAGTAGTCTCCGTGACGTAATCTCGGCGCTCATGATTCCAGTGACGGACATAGAGCCGCACAACGCCACCAACCGACGCGCAGGGGTACTGCTAAGCGAAAATTTCCAGATCCAGTCTGGCGCCTGGGGATTATTCTAAGGTGAGGAATCTATCACTAACTATTGTCTCTTACAGATATATCGTTACACGAGTAATAACTTGTGCTTCAGTAATGCGACGGCAAACAGCTGCGGCGGCGGCATGCTTCCTTGGCGATGCAACGGCAACTGCTACGGTGTCGACACGCTTCTTCCTTGTTGCGTCGCACTTCCAGCTCCCAGCGACACACAGTCCTCAGAGGGCCCAAAACAACACAGGCACCTCTCTGCAGGTAGAATTCCCAGCAAGGAAATTCAGGGGGAGCTGGTGGTGAAGTCTTTGTGACCCTGAGACTTCAGAACAGGAGGCAAGCTCAGCTTCAAGCCCTTGGAAATCTTTCTCAAGATAGTAAAAGTACACACAAAGATCCTTTTTTCCTTTCCTTGGTAATAAGTAACCACTGCAGGCCAACCCCAAACGACAAACAGCACATGGGCAGTCTCCTCCTTCAGCTTCCTTGGTTTCTCTCCTTGGCAAAGGTTTGTCTTTATTCCCAGAAGTGATCTAAATATCTGGGCTCTGGGCCTGAATATGTATACTGCAAAATCCTTTGTTCTGTGAAGGCAGATAGTGTCTGTGCCTAGCAAAAACCTGTTCTGTCCTCCATCCCTGGTAGAACGTGGAAACAGCATTGTGACAGCAGACCTGGCACAGGTAGCTGAAAGGATATCTCTTCCCCCTACTCTCTATTCTATGAAGGCTCAGGCAAGTGAAATGAAGTCTCCTCCCCTACTCTCTATTCAATGCAGGTCCTATTCAGCCCAGGTCTGCCCCATCAGACTGCTGGAGCCAAGGCCCTCTCCAGCCCCCCTGTCACTCACAAACCAGACATGGAATACACAAACCTAGCCGAGATATACTGGATGATTAGGCAAGAAAATACCTACTTTCTAAAAGTGGTATTTTCAAACACAGAATGTAAAAATCACCCACACTAAAATATGTATTTTAACGTTTTGAGTTCAGGCATACCAAACTTTATTTTCCTATCTTGTTCCTACGGTCAGTTATGTTTATAAGATGTTATAAACTAACTGCCCATTCTGGCCTGTGGGAACAGATCGCCTTGCAATAGTGAAAAACGAAATTGGCTGTAATTCACTATCAGGACATGCCACACACATCAGGGTATGTCCTACCTTTCGCATACAATGCACCCTGCCCATGGGGGTACCTTGGGCCTAACTTAGGGGTGACTAACATGTAGAAAAGGAAGGTTTAGGGCTTGGCAAGTAAGTGCACTTGCCAAGTTGGCATGGCAGTCCCAGACTGCACACAGGCTCTGCAATGGCAGGCCTGAGCCGTAGTTTACAAGCTGCTTCTGTGGGTGGCACATCCAGTACTGCAAGCCCACCAGCATCATTTTATTTATAGGCCCTGGGCACACAGGGTGCACTGTACTAGGGTCTGGCAAGTAAATCAAATAAGCCAATCATGGAGTCACTAGTTCATTACAACAATTTATAATAGGGAGCACCTGCACTTTGGCACTGAATTGCAGTAGCAAACTGCCCAAAGCATCTAGACCAGCAAAAACACAGGCGGCAACAGCAAAAAAATGGAAGGGAGACCCACACCAATGGTGCCAGGTCTAACACCCTCCCTCTAACTAGGATTCCAACCACTGTGTGGATGACTATTCAATTTTTGGTCCTGATGAATTGCGATTTGATCACTTTTGTGACATATGAAGCAAGAAACATGTTGACCCTTCAATACTAGCAACCACTGAACATTGTTGTTGGTCTGCTAATTTTGTTTTTAAGTAGTCTCACCGATTAAAACTTTTTTACAGTACTACCAGTCTATTTTACTTACCCCTACGCACATAATACTCACTACACACCCATCTACACCTCACAGCTCTACACATGCACTTCACTTTACGGCTTGAAATAAAAGATCTCTGTTAAAGAGCCCCTTGAAGGGTGTCCGTTGGGCATTGCGGCACCAGCCTGACGAGGAGCAAGCCCTGTGACGAAGCATGATGCCCATTTGGTTGTGTGAGGGCCCCAGTTCCAAAAGGAGCAGACCACTGTCCTGCCTTTTGGATATTGATATATATATATATATATATATATATATATATATATATATATATATATATATATATATATATATATATATATATATATATATATATATATATATATATATATATACACACATACCGACCTTCCTTTGAATTCTCTCTCTGTATCCTTAGGAACTGCATACCTAATTGACATAAATTGATTTGGTCTTGGGGCATGTATGCTGGACCTGTAAGCACCCCTAGTCCCCTCCTTCGTTGTTTATATATTTCTAGTACGGCGTACATCTGTGGGACTTCTCTCTACATTGAAAAGAGCAGCCACTGGCACTCCCTGAACCTCGTGATCATCTTTATACAAAAGCTTCTACTTTTCCTATATCTTGAATCACCTTCCGGTCTGCTTATACCTTGGTACAGCAGACCTCCATTACTGACAGGCTTACTTCTTCAATCATGGAAAATAACCAGGGCCTAAGCTTTGGGGACGATATGGTTGCAGAGATCTTGAAAACCCCATCTCTGCTGGGGCTGAAGGGAGCTCCCCATTGGGAAACCAGTCAGAAGACTGGAACTCCCTGACAGCTATGAAGAGACAATGGGTCAAGGTCACACTCCATGGAGCCATGATGACCGAATATTTAAGGGCCAATACTGCACCTAACGGCCTGATGGTGGCAAATATTCCACTTCTTTTTCTATTGGATGCCACCTTTAAGAAGGAATGGTTCCTGGTTGCATGGAAGTGCACCAGGGACTGGCTAATCTTAAGTATAAACACTGCTAAACAATTAGCGGATGCACTACTGATCAAAATGCAGATAACAGAAGGGGCCCTCAATACAGGAATACTGATAATAGCGTATAAAACCAAACTAGCTGAAATCAACAGTGAAATCGCCAAAAACAAAGACTACCTGATGTAAGTAAAGATTATTAAATTACAAAAGGATATCAAAAAGTTTGACAGAGAAAAAGTATATCTCAAAGAGGACTGGACTACATCCCCACTGGAGGTGACAACTCTTCAAAAGATAGTCAGAGCTCACAGGGGATATGTTCCTTATCCAATAGCAACTCAAGCAAAGATAGCTGGGGTAGTATTGGCCCAAGAAAAGGTCTTTGTCTGCCTGCCTTTCGCTATGGGATGCCCAAATACCAAGGACTTAACTATAGGCAGTATCTAATATTCCCACAGGGTACTCAACCATTCTTTCCTCAAACGCCAAACCCCTCTTTTTTACACAGAGGCTGGGGCAGAGGAAGAGATTGCAGGCGAGGATATAAAAAACCGGTACAGTGGCAAGAACCACAGCAGACTGTGTCCCAGACTCCCTTCAGCTAGGACAAATCACACCCATTCTCAAGAAACCAGGGGCCGACCCTAATGATCTGAACAACCTCAGACCTATCTCAAACCTCCCATTCCTTGCAAAAACATTGGAGTCATGTGTTGTCCACCAACTCAATAAACACATTGACGAGTTCAACCTCCTTGACACCTTTCAATCAGGATTCAGGAAAGGCTGTAGCACTGAAACAGCCATTCTGATAGATACATCTGCCGTGTGGATTCCTCACCTTGTGAATACCCCCTTGCGTCAGCAACATTCGGAAATTCTTTTTTTCGTAGCCTCGCGCCGACGTGGACTCCTGACGTCATAGAGACACGACCTCGCTCGCGACTCCGCTGACGTCACCGACGCCTATAATAGGCCCACGCCGGCGTGATGACATCAGTTCCCTTTTTTCCGCGTCGTTGACGCTAACGGTTATCGGGAATCTCTGTAGCCAACGGATACTTTGTTGTCTTTATTATTAACATTTTCTGCGTCTCTGTATCCTGTCTCTTCGACAATGTCTTCAAAAAAGACCGGCTTCAAGCCCTGCAGAGAATGCGGCAAAATGATGTCCATTACCGACCCACACAGCGACTGCATCTGGTGCTTGAGCTCGGACCATGATGTGGAGGACTGCTCTTCGTGTAAGAAAATGAACCCGAAGGCCCTGAGGGAGAGAGAGGCGAAGCTCCTGGTGGCTAAAATGAAAGCTGGAAAAGGAAAATCGTCGAAGTCTCGTTCTCGAAGGGCGAGGTCGAAGTCGAGATCGAGGTCCAGGTCTAGATCTAGAGGAAGGTCGTCTTCGAAGTCTGCTTCGGACCATGTTTCAAAGAAGAGGAAACATAAGAAGAGGAGACATGAGTCCCGACGTCGTTCTGGTAAGGAGTCGGGGTCGAGGTCGAGGTCACCGAAGGTTCGTTCGAAGGTGGTGACCATTGAAGTTTCGGATCCAGAACCTGAAGGTGAGGCTTCCCCTTCTGAGTCACGGGCGCCGTCTCCGGCTCCGTCTCCGACTCCGAATCCGGCTCCGAATCCATCTCCGGCGCCGTCCCCGGTCCGAGATGAGGAGGAGCCTCATGAGGATGAGGGTTCCGAGCCCTTAAGTGAGCCGAATCCGAACGCTCCTCGGGACAGGCCTGAAGGTTTTCATCCACCATTTCCTGCCCCAGGCCAGGACCCTTCTGCGCTTCTCAACGCGATGTATGGAGTCTTTTCGAGGTCGTGGTACCCCTCTGGTGCACCTTCGGGTCCCATGGGTCCTTTGGCTTTTAACTTAGGAGTCCCTCACTCCTACCCTCCGGCTCCGTTTATGCCTTACATGCCGGCTCCGACGCCGCCGTGGCATTTTCCGGCTCCACCGAAGCCGTCGACGCCGGTTCCGGCTTCGCCAGCTCCGGGTCGACCTAGAACACATCCCTCTGAACCTGCGGATTCGATCCCGACGTCGATTCCGAATCCGTCGGAGCCGATGGTGGATCCGAGGGCAAAACGGGTCAAGATGAGATCCAGAAGAGAGGCTCAGCGCCTTCTGGAGGAAAGGAGATTTTTGGACTCACAATCTGACCTCGAGGAGGGTGAGTTGGATGAAGATACTTTTGAAGATTTGGCAGAAGCAGGAAGCCTGGATTTCTCTCCAGAGTGGGAGTTACCATCAGGTTCTAGTACTCCTTCTAAGGACATTCAACCCTATCATTTGATTATGAGAAAGGCTGCCAGTCTGCTTAAGTTGACTTTGCCTACAGCAGAATTCAAATCTAATATTCTGACTGAAGTACTCCATTCTCCGAGTTCAGTGGTGGAACCTCTTCTTCCTTTCAATGAGGCTCTAACAGAGCCCATTCTGGAGGTGTGGAAAAAACCTTTGTCTGCTCCAGCTGTCTCTAAAAGTGTAGCCAGAAGATACAGGGTTGCCCCTGATGATCCTGCCTTTTTAACCTCTCACCCTTCACCGGAGAGTTTGATCATTCAGGCTGCATGCTCCAAAAAGAACATTAGTGCTTTCCCTCAGGTTCCTTTTGAGAAGGAAGCAAAGAAGCAGGATCAGGTGGCAAAGAAGTCCTTCTCCTCTGCCAGTATGGCATTGAAGTCATCAAATGCCACTTGCTTGATGGGGAGATATTTACACGCTCTGATGGACTCTTTACATGTTCTGGTTCCAAAAGTTCCTGATGACAGCAGGAAGGATTTTGAGGAAGTCATCTCTGACGCTCAGGCAGCGGCTCGCCAGGTCATTCAGAGCGGTTTGGATACTGTAGACTCTGTGGCGCGCATTATGGGCACTGCTGTCGCTACTAGGAGGTCTGCCTGGTTGAAATCTTCTGACTTTTCGGCTGATGTTCAGGCGACATTATTAGATCTTCCTTTCAATGGTTCAGGCCTTTTTGGGAAGAAGGCTGATGCGGCCCTTGAGAGGTTTAAAGATTGCAAGGCGACTGCTAAATCCCTGGGTCTCCAAATGAGAGGTTCTTCAACTGGCAGAAGATTCAGAGGTTTTGGCCGTCCTGCCTTTCGGAATTTCCGGCAAGGCCAGCAGCAGCAGCAGCAACAACAGCAGCAGCAAAACTCCTTATACAGGTCCTACAGGGGAAAGCAAAGAGTGCGTCCTCGTGGACGTCAGGTCTCTTCCTCCTCCACTTCCTCCAACCCTCCTGCCCCTGAGAAGCAGCCCTAGATCCGACATTCAGGATCATGTGGGTCCGGTTGGGGGCCGGCTTACCCATTTTCTACAGGATTGGGAATCGGTTACGTCAGATCTTTGGGTTCTCAATCTTGTAGAAAATGGGTATGCCCTTCCCTTTCGGGAATTCCCTCCCAATTTCCCTCCTTGCCAAGGGTATTGCTCCGAGGAGCATCTGTCTCTTCTGCAAGAGGAAGTTTTAACTCTGATAAGAAAGGGTGCGATAGAGGTGGTCCCAGAGCAGGAAAGGGGTCAGGGATGCTACTCCCGGTATTTCCTGATTCCGAAGAAGGATGGCAGGCTTCGTCCAATCCTGGATCTCAGGATCTTGAATCTCTATCTGAAACAGGAGAAATTCAAGATGCTCACCCTTGCTCAGGTTCTTCAAGCGCTGCAAGAAGAAGACTGGATGGTGTCACTCGACTTGCAGGATGCTTACTTTCACATCCCAATCCTGAAGTCGCACAGGAGGTATCTCCGTTTTACGGTGGGATCGCAGCACTACCAGTTTGCGGTCCTTCCGTTTGGACTTACTACTGCGCCTCGAGTCTTCACCAAGGTGATGGCAGTGGTGGCGGCACATCTCAGAAGGTCAGGGATTCCGGTATTCCCTTATTTAGACGACTGGCTGATCAAAGCGGAGTCGTCAGAGAGAGTGCTCCATCATTTGCGGGAGACAACCCAGTTGTTGTACAGGTTGGGTTTTTCAATAAATGTACCCAAGTCTCACCTGGTGCCCTCCCAGCGCAACCTGTTCATAGGTGCGGTACTGGACACAACCGTATGTCGTGCATTCCCTCCCCCTCAAAGGATTCGCGACATACGGGAGATGATTCCTTTGTTTTACAATGGAGCGGTCGTTCCAGTCCTGAAGGTCCTTCGCCTGCTCGGTCTGATGGCTTCATGCATTCTGTTGGTCAACCATGCACGCTGGCACATGAGGGCGCTCCAGTGGTGTCTCCGCAGGCAGTGGTATCAGCACAGCGGAGACCTCAGGGAGTCAGTGAGGATCTCCAGAGAAGCTGCAGCGGATCTGTCTTGGTGGGGCGTGGAAGGCAATCTGTCCCAAGGGAAGCCTTTTCAACTTCCCCCATCGGTGGCCACGGTGATAACGGATGCATCCACTCTCGGGTGGGGTGCTCATCTGGGGGATCTGGAGGTCAAAGGCCTTTGGTCTCCAGAGGAAAGGTTGCTTCACATCAACCTTCTAGAATTGCGGGCGATACGTTTGGCGCTCAAGGCCTTCCTCCCTTCCCTTCGCAGTCAGTCTGTTCAAGTCCTGACGGACAACACGACTGCGATGTGGTACATCAACAAGCAGGGAGGAGTAGGGTCGCAGTGTCTCTGCAGAGAGGCTCTGCGTCTCTGGTCCTGGGTTCAGGACCATCAGATTTGTCTGATGGCAAATCATCTGGCCGGTGTTCTGAACGTTCGTGCAGACAGTCTCAGTCGGCAGTTCTCTGCCGACCACGAGTGGAGGCTGCACCCGGAGGTGGTTCACGACATCTTTCAGATGTGGGGAACTCCTCGGGTGGACCTGTTTGCCACTCGCGAGAATGCGCACTGCCTGTCGTTCTGCAGTCTCCAGTATCCGATGCAAGGAGCCTTGGGGGACGCGTTTCAGTTGAGTTGGAAAGATCAACTCCTTTACGCGTTTCCCCCCATACCCTTGATTCCTCGGGTTCTGAGGAAGATTCGCCAAGACCGGGCCCAAGTCATATTGGTCGCTCCGGATTGGCCAAGAAGGGTGTGGTATACAGATCTACTCCACCTCTCCTCTCACCCGCCGCTCCGTCTCCCTCTCAGGGCAGACCTCCTCTCTCTGATGGAGGGGCAGGTTTTACACCCCCACCTCCAGACATTGCACCTTCATGCCTGGAGATTGAGCGGGGCAACCTGAATTCCTTTTCCCTCCCGCCTGACGTTGTGGATGTCATCTTGTCAGCCAGGCGTGACTCCACTAAGTCCATCTATTCTTATAGATGGGCGCAATTTGTCACGTGGTGTGGGGAAAGGTCTGTTGATCCTTTGAGGGCCCATTTGTCTAATGTTCTACAATTTGCTCTTTCTTTGGCGCGGCAGGGTCTGGCGGTTGCCACGGTAAAGGGTTACCTGTCGGCGCTGTCGGCTTTTCTCTGCTTGCCTGACCAGCCCTCTCTTTTTAAGTCTCCTGTGGTCTTAAGGTTTTTGAAGGGTCTTACTAATATGTTCCCTCTTTCACCTTTCATTGTGCCTCAGTGGGATTTAAATCTTGTATTGACCTTTTTGATGGGGGCTCCCTTTGAGCCTCTCCACAAATGTCCCATGAGGCTTCTTACCCTTAAGACAGTCTTCTTGGTGGCAATAACCTCGGCAAGGAGGGTTAGTGAGCTTCAAGCTCTTAGCTCCAAGCCCCCATTCCTGACCATTCATGTTGATAGAATGGTTCTTAGGACCAGGGCTGCTTTTCTGCCTAAGGTGGTAACTCCCTTCCATCTAGGACAGTCCATTACCCTACCTACCTTCTATCCTCCCCCTCACCCTTCCAAGGAGGAGGAGAGACTGCACCGTCTGGACCCTAAGAGGGCGGTGTCCTTTTACTTGGACAGATCCAAGGACTTTCGCTTGGAAGACCAGCTCTTCGTTGGATTTGCTGGCTGCAAGAAAGGAAGGGCGGTCCATAAAAGGACTTTATCGAGATGGATCGTCCTCTGCATAAAGATCTGCTACTCTTTGGCCGGTAAGGAACCACCAGAGGGTATAAGGGCTCATTCAACTAGAGCTAAGTCTTCAACCTCAGCATTGGCTAGAGGTGTGCCTGTGGAGGATATTTGTAGGGCGGCGACTTGGTCTTCCCTCCACACTTTCGCGAAGCATTACTGCTTGGATTCCGAAGTGAGGAGGGACGGCCATTTTGCGCGCTCTGTCCTTCAGGATTTCCTGGTTTAGAAGAGTGGACACCCTCCTCCGGGAGTGGGGACTGCTGTGGGACTCTATTCACAAGGTGAGGAATCCACACGGCAGATGTATCTATCAGAAGAACAAGTTACTTACCTTCGGTAACGCTTTTTCTGGTAGATACTATATCTGCCTGTGGATTCCTCACCGACCCACCCGCCTCCCCGTTGTCCACTCTTCTATGCCAGAGTTACTGTAGTGTAATATATATATGTATTTTATTGTCAAGGAAATGTTTCAGTTGCTTTCCTGCTTTTGCTTAACACTGTGTGTTTTGCCTTGAGTACTGTGTACTGTGTATACTTGTATATTTCTACTGTCATTGGTCCGTCCGTGTGCCTCGATGGCACGGAAAAAAGGGCGGAACTGATGTCATCACGCCGGCGTGGGCCTATTATAGGCGTCGGTGACGTCAGCGGAGTCGCGAGCGAGGTCGTGTCTCTATGACGTCAGGAGTCCACGTCGGCGCGAGGCTACGAAAAAAAGAATTTCCGAATGTTGCTGACGCAAGGGGGTATTCACAAGGTGAGGAATCCACAGGCAGATATAGTATCTACCAGAAAAAGCGTTACCGAAGGTAAGTAACTTGTTCTACTCAACGACTCGGACGACATTCGCAAAGCCTTAGATGATGGTGATGCCTGCCTACTCATCCTTATTGACCTATCTGCGGCATTCAACACAGTTAATCATCCAGCTCTTCTAGAGACCTTGTTGAAGCGCTCCGGCATAAATGGTACTGTACTCAAATGGTTCACCTCTTTCCTCCAGCATCGCTCGCAACTAATTAAAATCAAATCCTGTCTATCGAAGCCGACAAAAATCACACTTGGGGTGCCACAAGGCTCAATCCTCTCCCCGTCCCTCTTCAATCTCTTCATGGAGCCCCTCACAATCATCTTGAAAAAAGCTGGAGTGACTTACCACCTTATGCGGACGACACCCAAATCTATTTCAAAATAAAGTCCCCCGATGACATCCAACACCTCAATACCACTCTAACGGAGATCCAAACTTGGTTCAATGTCAATCACTTAAAGCTCAACCCAGATAAAACGGAACTGATCCTATTCTCTCCAAAAAGTAACCATCATCCTATCCAAGAGTGGCTGAAGAATCTGGTTGCCCTAAACTGCCCCCTCGTTCTATCCGACTCAGTTAAGTCTCTAGGCATCACCCTGGACAATAACCTGTCAATGGAGGCCCACATCAAAAACTCTGCTAAAAGTGCTCTTTTCTCTCTAAAACACCTCAAGAAATTGAAACCTTTTCTTCCCCATGATGACCTCAAGACAGTAGTTCAATCCCTGGTTCTCTCTAAAATTGACTACGGGAACGCCATCCTTACAGGGACTCTAAAATCTCACCTAGCCCCTCTTAGGGCAGTGCTGAACATGGCCGCTTGACTTGTATCTGGAGTAAAAAGATTTGATCACATCACTCCAGCTCTCAACTACCTCAATTGGCTTCCCATGGAAGGGATATGTATTTACAAGCTGGCCTGCATCACACACAAAACCCTCCACTCTCCGGCTCCCAACTACCTGAATAACAAACTGGTAAGAGCAGGTCAAACCAGAACACTGAGAAGCTCCAACTATTTCTTCTCATTCTTCCAAAAATGAAAAAGAAAACCACCCAATACCAATCGTTTTCCAGCAACGCTCCCAGGATATGGAACGCTCTCCTGGGAGTCCTCAGATGCAACCCCTCCTTCTCCTGTTTAAAAAAGGACCTCAAACTCCATCTCCTTAACAAATACTTTCCTGAACAACGTCAACTAACCTAGACCTCAATATTCCGAGTTGACTCCCATTCAAGGATTGTTGGTGAACGGACTATGCTAATCTCCCTGTGTTTCTTTTTTTCTCCCCCTCCCCCTCCGCTGCTCAGTTACTTATTGTTCATACTGTATTCTTTATCCGTGGTTTGCTTACTTACTGTCAGCCTTCTAGGTAATGTAAGGCCCTTTGGCTATGCACAATATGTATGTGAAGCGCTCTGATACCTACGGGTCTAGCTAGCGCTATACAAAACTTTTTTTTTTTAAATTACAAAAAAATCTCACAGGATGCTCACCGAGACAAAGTCCTAAAGAAAGGTCTAGTATTTGGACCCACACCCAAAACAGACAAATTCCGGGTAACTGTGAACTACAATATTTCTTCAGGAAAATATGTCTACAGGAGTTATTTCAGGATAAACAGACTCATGAACAGACACAGGGCTACGTAATCCATCCAAGTTTGCCCCCAATGCGAGTATGATACCTAATGAAATCTTGACATTCGAACAAGCAGTTTTGGAAGAGGTTACTAGGAATGACAAGAGAGCTCCTTTTCATAATCTCTCAGCTGCAGAACTTGTGGGGGTGAAATCATTAGCTAATGATCACAAGAGTACCTTTAAACAAGCAGACAAGAGAGGGGCTACTGTGATAATGTCTACCACGGACTACAACAATGAATGCAACCGTCAGTTGGCCAACCGACACCACACTGTTCACCGCCATATTTTCCACAGCAGAAACCCAGAATTGGATTAGTAGGAATGAAGCTGACTTTCTTATCAGCAGAGAACTGAGGATCCCCTATTTCTATATCCTTCCCTTAAAATTCATAAAGGTCTACATCCACCACCGGGACAACCAATTGTGTCAGGGATTAACTCCCTGTTGGAGCCTCTTTCCAGCTTCTATGACCACTTTCTACAACCAGTGGTACTGAAAACTCCCTCATTCCTAAAGGATACTGAGGACATCCTATGGCTAACTGAAAACACCCACACCACAAATGAGATTGATCTGTTGACACTTTGGACGTAGAAGCACTTTACTCTAACATTCGTCAGACAGCTACATTGGATGTGGTAAAGAGTGTCCTGCTAGCTGAAGACAGGAGTTCATCTAAACCAATTGGCTTCATCATGAAGTATGCCACTCTAGCCCTTACAGAGAACATCTTTCTAATCAATAAACAACTATACCACCCATGGGACATCTATGGGGAGTACATTTGCCCCTAGTCTGACTTGTCTTTATGTCGCAGCTTTTGAAAGAACTATGATTTTCCGTGATTCTAATCCCTAATCCCTACAAAACTAACAAATCGCTGTAGCGCAGATACAGTAATGACATTCAGATTTTTTTAGAAGGACAAAAGGGTGACGTGTGAGAGCTTATATGAGTGTATCAACACCCTCTACCCCTATTGTCGCTTCTCCCATACCAAATCAAGCGACAGAATCCCCTTTCTAGACCTAATGATCATACTGACAGTGTCAACTTACCACCACGGTATACAGCAAATCCACAGACTGCAACAGTCTCCTGTTACAGGGCAGCCATCATCCAAATGCTCTCAAGGACAAGTTACCTTTTGGACAATTTTTGCGGCTACTCAGCAACTGCAGCAGTCTGCAGGACTACAACACTGAGGAAGACCAACTATCACATAATCTCAGCACACGCGAATACCCCACACATAGTGTCAAGTTAGCCAAACAACGAGATAACAAAAACAATAAGGAGGCACTTTTGGAACACAATCGGAAACAAGAGACGGACACATTGACATATGTAACCACTTACAAACCGGATTCTAATAGAATTCGCAGATTATCAATAAACATTGGGGCATTCTACAAACTGGCGAGTTGACTCAACCTCTACCTAGATTCTCCTTCAAGCGCACGAGGAACATGAAAGACATGCTCATGCATACCTGACCACTACCACCACCTATTAAGCACAACCCCTGTTGAACCTACCCCCAGTAACAGGGCACTGTCCATGTGGTATGACAAAGGAAATCAAATTGACCGATATGTTCATTTGGATTCAGAAAAAACACACTAATAGCAGCACAATCAATTGTATCTATACGTTGGCATGCCCTTGCAATCTAAGCTACATTGATATGACCACAAGAGCAGTCAAGATACACCGGCACCAGCAAGCCTGTCAGCGCGAGTTTTCCTTGGTAAGTTCTTAGGTGCCATCTCCCCCAGCACGCCAGAGCTCAGTGCTGCTGTAGGAGTAATCACAGGAATAATTGCTAGGCTCGACCAGCCAATTGCTAACCAGCCGACCGGACCCAGTACAGGTAACCACACAGAGTGAAGCAGTCTCCCGAAGCGGTTACCGAGTGTCCGCCATATCCGCGCTCGCCCCTAGCACCGTAAAACAAGCCTTCAAACAGAAGCGGGAGCAGAAGAACGGACCAGCGAGAGTGGGAAAACGGGTATGATGTTCTATTTTAATTTTCCGACATGTGTGCGGTCAGATCCACCATCGGCTGTGCTCCGTGGCGGCGGCTTCAATCCGCCATCTTGCTCCTCCTTCTGTCAGCAAGAAACATGTTGACCCTTCGATGAGTCTATTTGACTGATAAAAACAAAATTATCGAACCAACGACAATGTTCAGTGGTTGCTAGTATCGATGGGTCAGCAAGAAACATGTTGACCCTTCGATACTAGCAACCACTGAACATTGTCGTTGGTTCGCTAATTTTGTTTTTATCAGACAAGTAGACTCACCGATTAAAACTGTTGTAGAGTACTACCCAGTCTATTTTACTTACCCCTACGCCCTTTACACACTCATCTACACCTTATGGCCCTACACCCGCACTTCACATTATGGCTTGGAATAAAAGATCTCTGTTAATGAGCCCCTTGAAGGATGCCCGTTGGGCATTGCAGCACCGGCCCAACAAGGAGCAAGCCCTATTATGAAGCATGACACCCACTTGGGTGTGTGATGGCCCCAGTTCCAATAGAAGCAGAACCCTGTCATGCCTTTGGGATATATATACCGATCTACCATTGTATTCTCTCTCTGTATCCTTAGGAACTGCATACCTTATTGGCATTAATTGATTTGGTCTTGGGGCAAGTATGCTGGACCTGTATGATCCCCCAGTCCCCTCCTCCTTTGTTTATATATGCCCCCTACATGCAACAATTGGCACAAGTTAGGCACTGTCCATTTTTGACCAGTATGTTTTTGTAATCATGATAGTAAACTACAGTATCCAACATCCATTATTGTTTGCTTTCGTCCACTGCCACTAAATAGTTTCAAAACAGAAATCATGATCTTAATTTTGTCACACCTCAAAGATCTTCTGCCAACCTGACCTACAACTTTTTGGGCATACTCTGAATAAAGTATAACAAAAAAAACTGTGCATAAGAAACAACCAGTTGTGTTTTTCAAGCCACTTTCCAGCTAGCACAGGTAAGAAATATCACTTATTTTATTGCCACCAGACAAAAACGTTGATCAAAGATGTACAAATGCTCTGATGATGGAAATGCTAAAAATGCTGTCAGGTCTTACAAAGCAAAAATGGAAACGTTAATACCTCTAGAACAGCACAGATAGCCACATCATCTTCCTCAAATCAAGAGATCATTTCAGAGTTATACTAAATCCTGTTGCCTGGCTCTCTGCATAAAGCACTGTCAAGTTCACAATTAGTTGCTGTAAGTCCTTATATTACTGATATAATCGCTTAATATATGTCATATCGTACTTTGCCAAAGACCCTTCAACAAGCCTTGGCATATCAACTGGTGTCACCTATATACGAGCTATTGGCTTTGGCAATGTGAGTACTGTTCAGTTGGTTATCAATAAACATCTGTTATTCAACGCCAAGATACCCTTGGGTGAACGTGCGCTTTACAAATACACATTATGTTATGTTTAGGTCATTTTACACATCAGTGTGGCTGCGGTTCAGCATAGCTAAAAGTTAGTGGGGTGGTGCAGACCGGGGTAGATTGGAGTGGGATAGATGGGGACAGTGGAATTGGATAGATGGGACAGCGTGAAGGGGAGTACAGTGTAGGTGGAGTAGATGGAGTGGGGTGGTGTGGGGTAGAGTGGAGTGGGGTAGATTATAGCGGGGTAAATTGAAGCAGAGTAGTGTGGGGTGGATTGAATTGGGGTAGTTCGGGGTGAATTGCAGTAGACTGGGGGAGTGGGGTATATTGTAGTGGAGTGGGATACTTTGGAGTGTAGTTGGGTGGGTTAGTGTGGAATAGGGTAGATTAGGGTAGGTTGGGGTAGATTGGAGTGGAGTGGGATAGATTGGAGCGGGTCGATTGGAGTGGAGCAGGGTAGGTTGGAGTGGAGCGGGCAGATTAGGGAAGAGTGAATGACATAGATTGCAGTAGAGTTGGGTTGATTGGAGTAGTATGGGGTAGATAGTAGTGGGGTAGATTGGATGGATTAGAGTACGGTCGATTGGAGTAGAGTGCAGTAGATTAGGGTAGACTGGAGTTGGGTAGGATGGGATGAGGTAGATTGGAGTAGTGTGGAGTGGGGTACATTGGGATACAGTGATGATGGCTAGACTTGAGTGGAATGTGATTAAGTTGAGTGGGGTATATTAGAGTTGATTGGGATGGCATAGATTGTGTGGAGTGGTGGAGACTGAGTGGAAGGGGGTAAATTGCATTGGAGTGGGGTAGACTGGGTTGGGGTTCATTGGAGTGTTTTAGAGTGGAGGGTCGAAGGGTGGAGTGGCGTAAAATGGAGTGGCGTAGAGTGGAAAGCCACAGAGTGTAGTAGTGTTTTATGTAGAGTATAAAGTATGGTGTTGTGGTATGGTGTGCAATGCCATTACAGACGGCATATTTCCAATTGAAATAACCATTACATCTGCACAGACAAAATAACAACCTACAGCCTTTCGTCTGATATGAGTACTCAGCAGGGTGGATTGTCACATAACTTCTCTCACTTTAAAATCAGCAAAACAAAATTAAACACCAAGCTACCTCAGAAGACAGGACTGTATGACCGTAAAACGCTGCTAAATACATTGCATGCCTTTGCCTCGAATTTTTAGCATGCATGTTATTACTGCGATTATGCATTTACACCGCATGCAAATACCATGCATTGTTTTTATATTTTAAAACAATGTTTTTGTGGGGAGACCCCCTCCCCCCCCCCGCCCCCACCTTACCTTAAATTTGAGGTATTGGTATGCTATGTAAATTCATAATCGCTGTAAAAAAATGCGTACCAAAAAATGCAAGGCAAATGCATGCAATGTATCTGCCTCGTTGTAAAGGCTGTTTCCCAGTAGACGGAGCCTGACATTCGACCTCTGTCTCTAAATGCACAGCGAATGTGAGGAGATAAGAACAAGGGTTACTCAGAAGGATACAGTAAACAATATAATCTGAAAGAAACACGTTAGTTAGATTCCTTACCTTAGAATATCCCCAGGCGTCAAACTGGATCCGCAAAGTTTTCGTCAGCAGTACCCCTGTGCGTCTGTAGGCGTCATCTGCGACTCCGCGTCCGTCGTCGGCGTCGTGATCGCCAGGATGACGTCGTCGGAGTACTTAGACACCGCCCTCGCGCGCTTACGTCAGTTCTGTTCTTCTTTTTTCCGCACCAGCAAGCGCAGATCCGGGAAGAGCTAGTACTCTTAGTCACTTTTTGGTCTATTTTGACTATCTTTTTCGAGTCGATTCGACTCCTGATGCCGGTAGGGATGCCTAGATTTAAACCGTATGACGCCTGTCACAAACTGATGTCGGTGAACAAACAACCCCCACCGCCGATGTCTCTACTGTTTCGGGGCCGACCACGACGACAAGTCGTACCCCGACTGCCAGGCCTTGACTTTGAAAGCTAGGCGGGAGCTGTCCCGTATGCTTCTCGAGCTCCGGCAGTCAGCTCTGATCGGTCGCGGAGCCGCAGCCATTGCCGCTCATTGAGCCATCGCCACCCGTTGGGCTACATGTCCTCCGGTAAGTCAAGGCATGGTAAGAAGAAGTCGAAGAGGCGACATTGCTCTTCGGACTCCCCTCGCCGGTTACGCGACTTTGCCGGAGCCGCAGGAGTCGCGTCCAGCCCCACACCCTCCGATACCTGGCCTTAATGCGACTTCGGGCGAGATTCGACATTTGCTCGTGGCCATGAGGACTATCTTCCTGCTGTCGAGGCCTGCGGTGCGCCTTCGGGTCCGTGGGTCCGACTGAGGGATACTAGCGTGCCGGCGGCTTCGGCAACTTCGGTCCCAGCGCCGCCGGGCCCCCGGGATCCAGGTCTGGATCCCGGTCAACGCCAGTCGACCTCACGACTCCTCCGCTGGCGCCGACCCCTATGGTGCCACTCCCGGCGCCGTCCTCAGATGACGGCGTCCCTGGTTACAGCCTCGTTTATCAGGACACTGATGAAGGGGAGGACTGGGAGGAGTCTGAGGACCCTCTGGCACAATAGTGCCAGTTAAGTCAGGACTGGGCAGATGAGCTGGGGGAGGACAGTGGTTTTGACACCTCGCCAGACACTGGTTTCATCTCTCCTCCCACCGTGGCTACGGAGGAGGGTGCTACATATACGCTGTTGCGCAAGGCAGCCAAGGCCTTGGCTCTTGAGTTCCCTGCTGCGGCCATGAGGACTAATCGCCTCACCGAGGTGTTTCAGCCGCCAGTAAGCTCTTCGGAGCCTATGCTGCCGTTCAATGAGGCCCTCACAGACTTCTGATGGGCACTTAGTCCAGGCCCTCCACAGTGCCCCCTGTGGATCGGAACGCGGCCCGACGCCACCGCCCTGCTCCGGGCGACCCCTGCTTTCTGTCCTTACACCCCATCCCGGAGAGACTGGTGATCCAGGCCTCTACGTCCCAGACCGCATTCCCGTCCGCTCCCCCGGATCGGGAATCCAAAAGGCTTGATCAGTTTGGGAAGAAACTATTATCCTCAGTCATCTTGGGGTTGCGGTCCATTAATACTGCGTGCCTTTTGGGCCATTACACCCACTCTCTGTGGGATACGGTGGCGGACGTGCTGCCTCAGTGTCCGGAGGAGGCCCGGACACGGCTCGCCCAGGCTCGTGCATAGGGGCGAGATGCGGCACGGGATTCCATCCAATGTGGACTTGATACCACAGACTCGCTGGGCAGAGCGATTTCCACAAAGTTGGCGATCCTTCGCCACGCCTGGCTGAGGTCCGCCAATTTTTCGGGGATGTCCAGAACATGCTCATGGACATGCCCTTCGATGGCCGTCGCCTTTTTGGCAACAAAGCAGACAGTGCGCTTGAGCGTTTCAAGGACTCCAGGGCTACAGCCAAGTCCTTGGGCCTGACGGGCCAGCAGACTTCCGCTTTTCGTCCATTTCATGGCCAACGAAGGGGCACCCCCACATGTTCGTCCAGCCACAGGCCTCAGAACCAACCTCAACGCGGTCACGGACATGGTAACCGCTGTGGCGGTGCAGGGGACAACGGCCCGGTCAGTCCACATCCACCCCCGCAGCATCCGCCTCAAAGCCCTCCTAGTCTGTGCTTTCAGGCCCATTCAACGCCAGTGGGGGCAGGGTTCGCCATCACCAATTCAACTGGCGTTCCATCACTTCGGACAGGTGGGTGCTGCAAATCTTCCCAAGGGGCTACTCCCTCCCCTTCGAGGCGAACCCTCCAGCCATGCCACTGCAGTAGCACCGCATGTCGGGGGTCACTTGCGACTTCTGCAGGAGGAAGTTACGGCCCTCTTGGCCAAGGGGGCCATCGAGCGCGTTCCTGGGCCAGAATTAGGTCGTGGTTGTTACTCCCACAACTTTCTGGTTCCCAAGAAAGGCAAAGGGGGCCTACGCCCTATCTTGGAGCTCAGGAGCGTCAACGGGTTCCTCCGGAAGGAGAAGTTCAAGATTCTGACTTTAGCTCAGGTCCTGGCTGCCCTAGACCCTGGAGACTGGATGGTAGCGTTGGACTTGCAGGACGCTTATTTCTATATCCCCGTCCTGCCAGCCCACCGGCGCTACCTGCGGTTCACGGCGGTAGGCCACGAGCACTTTCAGTTTACCGTGCTCCCCTTAGGCCCCTCGGGTGTTCAAGAAAGTGATGGCAGTGGTCGCACTCATCTGCGCAGATCAGGGGTTCCAGTCTTCCCCTATCTCGACGACTGGTTGTTGAAGGCGGGCTCGTCCCAGACAGTCGTCTCCCCCCTCCAGACTACGGCCGATCTCCTGCACTCGCTAGGGTTCTCTATCAACGTGCCAAAGTCCCACCTGAGTCCCTCTCAGAAGCTCCTCTTCATTGGAGCGGTTCTGGACTCGACGCAGTTTCGGGTTTTTCCTCCCGAGCAGCAGGGTCGGGATATTCAGGCTCTGATTCCGATCTTTCAGCCTTTATCCTGAGTTTCGGTCAGGTTGACACTGCGGCTCCTGGGGCTGATTGCCTCCTGCATCCTTCTGGTGCATCACGCCAGGTGGCGGATGCGTGCCTTACAGTGGGACCTGAAGTTCTAGTGAGCACGGCATCAGGGCAACCTGTCCGACCACGTCCTGATCTCGGAGGGCACTGCGAGTCAGTTGCAGTGGAGGCTCACGGACCACGATTGGGTCAGTGGCATATTCCTCTCCCTTCCACAACCGGAGCACACCGTGGTGACGGATGCGTCCCTCCTGGGATGGGGGGCCACATGGGAGAGGCACAGATCAGAGGCCTCTGGTCTCCGGCGGAGTCCCGACTCCATATCAACCTTCTGGAACTGCGGGTGATCCGGCTGGCGCTGAAGGCATTTCTTCCTTCTGTCCGGGGAAGTGTAGTGCAGGTGTTCACGGTGTTCACGGACAACACCACAGCCACTGCTACAAACAGGGCGGGGTGGGGTCGTGGACCCTTTGTCAGGAGGCTCTGCACCTCTGGACATAGTTGGAACACCAGGGCATATCCCTAGTGGTTCAACACCTGGCAAGTTCCCTGAACGCCAGGTCGGACGAGCTCAGCCGACGGTGCATGATGGATCACGAATGGCGTGTGAACTCGGGCGTGGCGCAAGGTCTCTTTCAGCAGTGGGTAGAGCCTTGGTTAGATCTATTCACCACCGAAGAGAATGCGCAATGTCATCAGTTCTGCGCGTTGAGATTTCCAAGGCGGCACTTGCTCGCAGACGCTTTTCGACGCGAGTGGAGCTGCGGTCTGTTGTACGCCTTTCCGCCTATACCACTTCTGCCCAGAGTGCTGAGGAAGATCAGGTGCAACCGGGCCCAATTCATCCTTGTGGCTCCGGGTTGTGCACGAAGGTACTGGTATCCCGAGCTACTCAGTATGTCAGTCGATCCCCCGATTTGTCTGACCTTCTGTCGCAGCAGCAGGGGACGCTCCTCCACCCGAACCTGTCCAGTCTCCACCTACATGTGTGGAGATTGAGCGGCGACAGTTGAGGCCATTTGACTTGCCTCCTGAAGTCTGTGATGTCATTCTGGCAGCCAGGCGTCCCTCCACAAAAACGGTATACGCCTGCAGGTGGAACAAATTTGTGGCATGGTGCACAGCAAAGGCTGTGGATCCACTCTCTGCCCCTCTTTCAAAGATTCTCCTCTTTCTTCTTTCTCTTGCCCAGCAGGGCTCTGCTCTGGGCACTATCAAAGGCTATCTCTTGGCCATTTCAGCCTTCTTGAGGCTTCCTGATCAGCCTTCTCTTTTCAAGTCCCCTGTTGTAAATAGATTCTTGAAAGGCATCACGCACATGTTCCCTCCTGTTCCTTTCGTGATGCCTCAGTGGGACTTGAAGCTGGTTCTTACTTATCTGATGTGTGCTCCCTTTGAGCCACTTCGTAATTGCCATCTTTATCTTCTGACTCTTAAAACTGCTTTCCTGGTTGCCATCACCGCTGCCAGAAGAGTGAGTGAGCTCCAAGCACTTTCATCTAAGCCTCCTTTCCTCTCTGTCCATCCGGACAAAGTTGTTCTGAGGACTTGTCCTTCTTTTCTACCCAAGGTGGTTACTGCCTTTCTCATCGGGTCGTCCATCACCTTGCCCACCTTCTTTCTGCCTCCGCTTCCCTCGAAAGAGGAAGATAGACTTCACCGTCTGGACCCAAAACATGCGCTCTCTTTTTACCTAGACCGCACACGACAGTTCCGGGTGGATGACCAAGTCTTTGTTGGCTACGTGGGCGCTAAGAAGGGACGGGCGGTGGACAAGCGGACCATCTCTCGGTGGGTCATTTTGTGCATCAAGGTCCGTTATTCCTTGGGTAAAAAGGATCCTCCTGTGGGACTGCGCGCCCATTCCACTCGTGTCACGGCGGTTACTATTGCCCTGGGTCGGGGAGTCCCTTTGCTGGGACGCTCCCGGGTAACCACACGCTTTACAAATCTGTTTCTATTCTATTCTTTGCTGGACATTTGTCAGGCAGCTACGTGGGCCTCGCTGCACACGTTTGCCAAGCCCTACTGCCTGGACAGCCAAGTCCGGAGAGATGGCTTTTTTTGCCGTTCTGTTCTCCAGGACTTCCTGGTGTGATCTTGGTTCGCAGACCCACCACCGGGGTTGGTATTGCTGGGGTATCTATTCTAAGGTAAGGAATCTAACTAATGTGTTTCTTTCAGATGCATAAATTACTTACCTTCGGTAACGATATATCCGTAAGAAACATTAGTTAGATTCCTTACCGCCCCACCCATCCGCCCTGTTCTGCGAACAGATATCTAGGGTTAAGGTATCTCCCTTTGAGAGCCCTAGTTTCATGGCACCAGTGTCGGTTCCTTGCATGGCTCTGCTTTCCTGGCGCGGAAGCTATGTTCAGAACTGACGTCATCCAGGCGATCACGACGCCGATGACGGACGCGGAGTCGCAGACGACGCCTACCGACGCGCAGGGGTACTTCTGACAAAAACTTTCCGGATCCAGTCTGATGCCTGAGGATATTCTAAGGTAAGGAATCTAACTAACTAATGTTTCCTACAGATAT
Source organism: Lissotriton helveticus (assembly GCF_964261635.1). Lineage (NCBI taxonomy): Eukaryota > Metazoa > Chordata > Amphibia > Caudata > Salamandridae > Lissotriton > Lissotriton helveticus. Next base: position 1,501,960,491 of record NC_136057.1, on the reverse strand, counting down.
ATCGTTACCGAGCTAAAATAACATTATTTTGCAAGCATGTGTCATTTGTATACACTGCCACAATCATGTTCTCATTTGGTGTTCCTCTCTCATGCTTTTCCAGTCTTATCAGCATGAGCTCTTTGAAGCTGCTTCCTTGCTAAATATGTATTCTTATGTTCTGGCGGTGGATTTATATTGTGAAGCAAAGTTATATAGGCCTTTAAAATCATGTCAAAATGGGTGCAAAATGTGTTAGAATGATCTGAATGGAAAACACCTTAGTAGAACAAAAAGGCTGTGCTTCAGATTCATTCAAAAGTCATTAATTAGCATGATTTTATAGTGCACGTAAGTGCTTGTATGAATCTGTTCAGGATGGAAGCAGCAGCTCTTTTAAACAACAATTCTGTGTGTTTTCAGATTACAGTAAACAAAAGATGGCATAAAACATATGGCCAGTGTTGCATATAGTCCGATCTCACTTTTCCAAAAATCACATCAAAGTGAATGGTATCTAATACCCTAGTTGTCGCATAGAGGATCTCCAAGTCACTGGCCCAGCACACCTCACTTATTTATCCACTGTTGGTGGCACATACTTAGCCTTGCCCTTCAAATCTAAGCAAGGCCCCATCTTTTCCTAATCGGGTAGCCTCGGATTTGGTTTGTGTCTTGTTCTAGTTGTGCACCTCTATCCATCCCTCTGTGACACCCTAAGATAGGTGGTGTTTTTTTACTCACTCAGTATCGGCCAATGCCATTTTTTGCAATTAAACAGCGTAATCCATTTGTCATCGATGTGCAACCTCATCTGCAATCCCCAGCAGTGCTATCTGTGGTGTAAATTTAATCTAAACCATGAGGTACTGAGTGAGTACCTTGTAAATGTCGGCACAGTATTTCTTAATGTCTGTGCATGTTCATTGTGCATGGAGAAAGTTGCAGAAATCTACAGTATATCTCAAACATCATTGTGTATTTGTTGACATCCTCTTTTTTTTTTTTTTGTCAAATTAGTTTTTATTGATTTCAAAAGCAGAAAGAGATGAAAACAACACAAAGTCAATCAAACATTGCGACAAGATCAATAATTCCCCCAAGGGGGACCCCGGGGATGGCCTCTCAATAGCCCACTGGGATGCAAGAAGGGTAAGCTGCACAGTCACTACAAAGCCAGTGTCCGTTCGCCACAATGGAACATTTCAGGTTCAAACCCAGCCCACCAGGCATCAAGTCCCCTCCGGAAGCGGTAGTCGACAGGCCAGGCCCCAGCTATGTGTGCATCAGCACCGGAGTTCTCAAAAAGTCCGTTATCAGCTGTCAGAAGTCGCACAAACTATAAAAATCAACAGTACCCAACCCAAAACCCCCCCTCCCTTCCCCCCCCCACCCGTGGTGGCGACTCTCTACCCATTCATACCTAGAAGCGCACATCCCTGTGGTCAAATCTGAAAGAGGTGTAGCGCTCGTAAAGCCGAAGGACATACTGCTGACGGAAGACCTCGGGAACGGAACCTAACCAAGGGGCCCCAGTTAAACATGAAATTCTTAAAGTTGCCCAGAAAGATATCGGACACCCTCTCCAGACTCAGTAATCGCCACAGCCGCGCATGCCACAATGAGGTTGCTGGCGCCGTCGGCTTCTTCCATGCCGCCGCCAGGGTCAGTTTAGCGGCACCTAAGCACAGCCAAATTATCCGCTTGTCAGCTCTAGTTTGGTATGCCAACATAGGATCACGAAGTCCCAACAGGACATAGTCCATGGACTCCGGGATCGGGTACCCAACTACCTCTTTGATGTGAGCCAGAATCTCTGCCCAGAAAGGCTTAATGGCTGGACAATCCCACCATATATGGCGGAAATCCCCCAGCAAGCCGCATCCTCTCCAGCACCTATCGGAGGACGATGGGAAAATGCGATGCAGCTTGGACGGGTAAAGATACCAATCATACATAAGTTTCAAATGAGCCTCCCTAAGATCGATTGAGTGGTTATGGGCACTAATATCCCGCCATAACCCTTCCCACTCGGCACCCGAGATGTCCCTTCCAATGCAAGTCTCTTGGAGAAGTGTGGCTCAGGGGTTAGAGGCAGCAGACCTGGAAGCTGAGATCGGTCCTGGACCAGGGTTCAATTCCCCGCCTCGGCGGGGTCTTGGGCGAAAAATTCCACGGACTCGATAATTCTCACCCCGGTGCCTCCTCGACTCACAGGTTCATACTCTGCGACTCTGGGCAATAGCTTGCTTAATCTCCACAACGGCCCCTCGCGGCGGGATGCCTGACTTTCACCTTGTGGATACCCTGCTATCTCACAGGGGAATACCAGGAAGGGTTCCCTAAGCAAGCGCCGGGAAACCCACTGCGGGTAGCTGTGCGCTATATAAGCTCAACTACATTTACATTTACAAGTCTCCCAATGTTCCATATAGCGGGACCGTGGAAATATTACAGTGTCCAGGAGCAATCTGTATAGGAAGGAGATCGTCCCTTTCATACAAGAGGTGCGGGCGATAAATGCCTCAAAGGACGTCAGCTGCCTTGTGGCTGCATCCCGCACTTCCGGGGAAGTAGCCCAGTGTAAAAGTTGAAGATGATGAAACCGTTCAGTGGGCGGGACCCGGTAGTCCCTCATGCAATTGTGGAAGGAAAGGGGATCCGCCCCGTGGAACAGGTGAGTAAGCGCCCTGCAGCCCCCTTCGCTCCAGAGCGTAAACGGTCCATCACGCTCTGCCGGTGGAAAGGATGGATTCCTATGTATAGGGGTAAATGGTGATGGAAAGGTGGTCCATCGGTCATCTCTGTTGACCGTGTCCCAGACTTTTAAGACTGTGCTAGTGGGAGTGCATATATAAGCATTCCTGGGCCGATCCGCCTTAGGTTTCCAAGCCAAGTCCCAAATGGATCTCCCAGCCACACTACGTTCCATATGCAACCAATGCTTCTCCGAGAGGGGCTGTGACCATTCCACCAGCACCCTTAATTGCGCCGCCTTATAGTATAAATGCATATCGGGGAACCCCACCCCTCCCTCCCCCCGCGGCCGTCGAAGTACCGCAAATGAAAGCCGCGCCCGGCCTCCCTGCCACACAAATTTCACCATCAGGGTCTTCAAGCGCCGGAAGAAATCCAATTCCACAGGTATGGGGAGAGCCTGAAAAAGATACAGGAATTTGGGCAACAGAACCATCTTGATCGCATGAATGCGACCGAGCCAAGAAATGAACTTCGGCCTCCACTTCTCCAGCTCCCCACGGACCGCTGCTAAGGCAGGAGGGAAGTTAGCTGCAAACAGCCCCCCCAAGGTGGGGGTAAGCCTGATACCCAGATAGAGCAGGGACGAGGATGACCACGATAAAGGCGTAAGCGTTCGCACCCGTTCCACTTCGGCAGGGGGCAGTGTCAGATTCAAAATGTACGATTTATCCATGTTAACTTTAAAACCCGCAACCCTCTTGAACTCAGAGAGAACCTCATGAACATGAGGCAGCGAGTGGACCGGATCCCCTAATGACAAGAGCACATCATCCGCGAACAAAGAGATCTTATGCTGTTCGCCGGTGAAGGGAAGGCCGACAATCCGCTCCCTTTCCCTAATCGCAAGTGCCAGGGGTTCTATGCTGAGCGCGAAGAGGAGCGGGGAAAGCGGGCACCCCTGCCGTGTGCCGCGGGAGTGGGGAAAGCAATCAGATCTATGTCCGTTAACCAGCACCCTAGATACCGGCCGATCATAATTAGCCCGAACCATTCGTACAAAGTGGGGGGAGAACCCAAAAGCCTCCAGTGTTAAATTCAAAAACCCCCAATCCACGCGGTAGAAAGCCTTCTCCGCGTCTAGACCCACCAGTACGGCTGGCAAGTTAAACCGGTCGGCCTTTTCGATCAAATGCATCACCCGTCGTAAATTGTCATGGGTCTGCCGCCCCTTGATAAACCCAGACTGGTCTGGGTGGATAATGGCCGGCATCAGGTCTTGGAGCCGCTTTGCAAGAATTGAGGAATACAATTTGGCATCCAGGTTAAGGAGCGCTATCGGACGGTATGAGGTGCACTGGGTGGGATCCTTCCACGGTTTGGGGAGAACGGTGACCAAAGCCTCAGCCATCGATCCCGAGGTCCGCCCCTCTGTAGCCATGGAATTGAAGAGGGTAACCAAAAAATCGCATAGATCTCCCGCAAACGCTTTGTAAAACGAGGCCGTGAACCCGTCAGGGCCGGGGGCCTTGTGGAGCTTGAGAGCTTTTATAGCGTCCATCACCTCCTCCCCCGACACAGGAGCTGAGAGGAGCTCGTTCCACTCTCTGGAGACTTGGGGTATAGGGAGGCCAGCCAGGAAAGCGGATTGTGCCGTTCGATCCAGGTCCTCCCGTCCGTATAGAGCAGCATAGAAGCGGCCGAAGATAGCAGCCTTGTCCCTATCCCTGTGTTGGTCCGTGCCTGCCTCATCTTTAATCCCACCCACATATTCACGCTCCAGTTTATCCCGGAGCTGTCTCGCTAAGTGCTTCCCCACCTTGTTCCCCATCGAGTAGGAAGTCCTCCGCAGCCGCAGGAGCGTAAATTCCGCTCTGTTATTATAATGAGCCCGAAGCTTCCCTCGGACCGCAGTTAGAGGTCGCAGGGTCGCCCGAGACGGATTGGCTTTATGAGCCTGTTCCAGCACCGCTAGTTCAGATTCAAGAGCCTTTCGCTCCTTCCTCCTCTGCTTATTAAGATTAGCATTGAGACTTAGACAGGTACCCCGCAAAGAGGCCTTGCAGGCATCCCAGGTGGTATACACCGAGGTGTCCGAAGGCGGGTTAAGCTCCAAGAAGTCCCGAATGGCCCTCCTCAAATCTTTACATGCCGCGTCATCCCGAGTTAACGCCTCGGGGAAATACCATTTCTTCCATCCGTCCCCCCCCATCGACCATTGCAACCCCAGCACAACCAGACTGTGATCCGACACTGAGATCGGGAAGATGCTGGATATCTGGGCGTCCCCCCTCAATGCTTGGCTTACGAAGACATGATTGATTCGGGAATAAGACAAATGAACATGGGAAAAATAAGTGTAGTCCCTAGACTGGGGATAGAGGAAACGCCAACTATCAATCAACCCCATTTCCTCCACCCGCCGCTGCGTCTCCTTGGAAAAGACCCCCGCTCCGGACCTCTGGGAGCCTGAGCTATCCAGGACTTTATCCCATACCATATTGAAGTCTCCCATCAGGAACGGCTGACCCTCCATGAAGTCCCCCACTTTTTCCAACAAAGCCTGCAAAAAGCTGTTCTGCGAAGTATTGGGCACATACACCACCACAAATGTGCACATACGTCCATACAGCATCCCCTTCACCATCAGCCATCGCCCCTCCTTATCCCCACACACCCCCCCTGGTTGGAAGTGGAGGGACGCCCGAAACAATAAAGCCACCCCTCTGTGCTTAGTGGAAGCGGATGCCCTGTATATAAGTGGAAAGTGTCGATGGCGAAGCCTAAGCTCATCCCTCCTGGCTAGATGGGTTTCCTGTAGGCCAACCACATCCAGATGGTGGTCCGCCAGGTACTTCCACACTTTCTGCCGTTTCTGCGGGAAATTTAGCCCCTTTACGTTCCAGGTGCCTATACTAATAGTCATAATAAATCCAGGAACATCCCCCACTCCATGACACAGACAGCCGAGGCTGGGATTATGCACCCCCCCACCCCTCTACCAGCTCCCTGACCGTTACTAACCACCTCTTGCTCCCCTCTCCCCACCGCCAGCCCGCCCCCCACAGCGAAATACAAATCAGGTATGACCCCCAAGCAGATGAACAGGAATGAGATGTACAACACACGTCCCCCCCACACGCAGCACCCCAGACACACAGCCAACAGTCGCCACCACCACATGCCCCTCTCCCCCCCCACGCCCCGACCCCCTCAGCGAGTCCCCCAACCCCAACACCCCCCTCCCCCGCCCCCCCCAAGAACAAGGAACAACAAAACACAGCTCAAGGCACTGAACCTGAACCTCGTAGTCATCAGTTCCAGCAGGTCGCAGTTCGGAGATCCCCTGCTGGTCTGGATTCGGGGCTGGGGTGTCATCCTGGTGACCCCCAGGACCAAGGCCCGGGGTGTCTTCTCCAAAAGTACCATCATACCCCGGGAACCTCAGGCCCAGAGCCCCTCCGACGCCATTCAATGGTACCGGGGTCACGCTGCTCCAGAGCTAGCCTGGGATTCCGCCATGGTAACGGAGGCCACCGATGCCACTGCGGCACCGCTCTCCTGCTCACTAGCCATAGGGTCCGGTCGTCGTCGCTCCGGTGATGGGCCCACCCTGTGCCAGGAAGACGAGCGACGTCGCCTCCGGGGTGGCGAGCCGCGTGCCCCCTGAGAAGATTCCGTTTCCTCGATGCCCAGAAGATCTTTCGCCACTTGCAGGGAGTTGATCTGCCTCAGCCTATTCTCCCAGCGGAATATAATCCAAAAAGGATGTCCCCATGAGTAGGGGATCTCGCGCTCCCGTAGGAAGGCGGTCACCGGCCGGAAGTCCCTCCGCTTCTGTAGTGTCGTCGCCGCCAGGTCCTGTTACAACTGCGGGCGGTGGTCTCTAAATTGCAACGAGGAGATGGTTCTAGCTTTCCTCAAAATCCTTTCCTTCATCTGAAAGTCATGCACACAAACGAGGATATCCGGGGGGGGGGCCCCCTCCCCGTCTGGGCAGCCCCACCCTATGCACTCTGTCCATCTGAATATCCCGCACCTCTTCATCGTCCAGGATCTGAAGAAACAAGGCCAGAACGTACCCACGCAGGTCCCCCACTTCACCGTCCCACGGCACCGCCTTAATACGAATGTTATTTCTCCTAGAGCGGTTCTCCAAGTCCTCCGCGTGGGTCTGCAGGTCCAAATTTTGCTCCGTGAGGCGGATGATGTCTTGTTGGAGCTGGTGCACATCATTCGCCATGCTGAGGTCATGGTCCTCCAACGTCGCCACCCTTTCACCAATCCCATCGACGTCCCTCCGCACCTCACGGAGATCCGAGGCCAACTGCGTGCGAAGTTCGGAAATGTCCTCCTTAATGGAAGCGAAGAGTTCAGTCATGAACGCTTTAGTCGCAGGCGCTTCGTCAACCGAGTGCCTTGAGGATCCACTGGCTCCGGGCGATGCCGGCTGCTGCGATGATTTAGAGGTCCCATCCTTTAGCGATTTCCCCCTACGCTGTGAGGAAGACATGGTTGCGAGGCTGCGGCCCTCTTATCACCAGACTCCGAGTAAGCCGCAATCGGGGGGATAAATCTCACACAGTCCCCCCCACCCTAGAGCGATCACCGGCTTGCCAGATGCCCCCGAGGTGCACCCTCATCCAAGTAACAATTTACAGTAGATGAGACTCCAAAGTCAGCTCCTAGTCCAGAGAGCGCGTGTGACCGCTCCGCAACAAGTGCCTCCTTCAGCTGCCAGTTCCAAGAGCTAATAGGGCCAGACCGCCAAGCGCCGCCATGCAAGGCTCCTCCAAAATGGCGCCTCCCACGTGGTTGCTGATCACCGTGCTCCCTGCATCCACCGCCGCACTGGAAACCCAATGTCCCTGCCCCAGGTGCAGCCACGATGTGAAATCCCCTGGGCACTGCGGGTAGAACCACTCCGTCCCGAGATCAGAACTCGCCACAGGGCATCCCAGCAGAAAGGCCCTCAGCCCGGCAGTCCAAGCGCGAGGCCCTGCAGGCCGAACCAGCCAGAGAAGGGCCAATGGCGCAATGACCCCCAGCGAGCGCTGAAGTCCAGGGTTATTCCCGCTCTAGGCCAGCCGGCCCCACTAGAGCTTCACCAGGGCCCCACAGCACGAGTCACAAATCCACCCGGGGCCCGGCAGCAGCTAGGCTGGAATGCTTCAGGGCGACCGGGCTCCACCGCTGCCCCAGGCGTACTCCCTGAGAATCCCGATTTGCCCGCTACCGGCCCTCCTCCAGGCCGCGGTTGCACAGGGAACACCTCTCGTCGAAGCTGCAGCGGTCGCGGTAGTCCCCGCAGCCGCTCCGCTCCACCGGGTGTCCGGGAACAGGGGCCGCCCCCCCTGGGCGCCTCAGCTTCACCAGGTCTCCCCGCTGCAGCAGTTCTCCGTCGGGCCCAGTGCCCCGACCCCGGCCCTCCTCTGCCGCTCCAGCCGGGCCCCGCCAGTACCTCTTCCCAATGCGGCGTACGTGCCACCGGTTCTCCACGGCGGAGCCAGCCTCCCGTCGGCCGATGAACCTCGAGGCGGGGCTGGACCACCGGCGTGAGATACCCCTTCGCCGCACCGGATGCCGCTTCACTGGCCGGCCCCCGGAGTACTAGAGGCCGGTGCCGCACAGGCCGCAGCTCTTCTCCGCTCTGGCAGCCACTACCGGCTCCTACTCCGCTCTCCGATGTCACCAGACGGTGCCCCCAGCTCTCAGCGACCTCCGTCGCACCGTTAAGGCCAGCAAGAAGGCTCCGGACCCCGCTATTCGAAGCTATGCAGAGTCGGCGTCGGAGAGGCTCTCAGAATAGTCCTACTCCGACGCCATCTTGGCCACTCCATTCTGACATCCTCTTTTTATGCAGGTGTATTGGCATATAATAATCTCTGTGGAGGAACCTGAACTATACGAGTCTTAGGTGTGATGAAATAGCCAGCTCTCTATATGCCTTTTTCACTTCAATCTATTCATGGTCTTTAAGCGTTCCAATGTCTTATTTCCATTGTGCTTCGAGTGTGTCTAACGATCAGCGGCATTAATTGTCAGAGCATGGTAAATATGTGTTGTCCCTTTCTTCCCAAAGTGCTTAATGGTAACCTTTGCCTCCAGGGAGTTCTTTTTGAGAAATGTATCTAGATGAGGGCTGTAAATGTTTGAAGCACGTCTCAGTTGCAGGAATCTAAACAAGCATTGGCATAGCCAATAGGTCTCGCTTTTGGGACCTTATAAGTATTTAGTTATGCAGCACAATATTCTTGGTGCAACAACATCAACTGTTGCATGGCTAAAAACGTATAAGGTCCCAAAGGCGAGACCTATTGGCTATGCCAATGCTTTTTAAAGTTTGGCAGATGGGATACTGTGTCACAAACTAGCATATATCCTGTCCACCTTAATATAAGTGCCATAGGCATTACTGTTATCATTATTGTTATTAATATTATTGTTATTAAATATACATTTCTTTCTAAACCTTCTTAGACACTCACAGATTTTCTTGTTCCCCTTCTGAGCTGTACTGTGGTAAAAATAAATACACAAGACACTCTGTGGGTATTTGGTCAGAATGAAAAAAGCTTTGGAAAAGCCAATAGGTCAAGCCAACTAATACTATTGTCTTTGTTAATGCTTTCTAGCCATGTTGTACAACAGTGTATCTGCTGTGCAGCATGACTAAAAGAAATTTTAAAAAGAGCTATGATGTGACCAGCACTAGTCACATCATAGCATTTTTTTATTGCTCCCCGAGGCAACACAGAGAGAGGGAGGTAACACTAAAGGTGGGAGGCAAGGTCACGGGTATATGGGCAATGGAGGGTGTGTCGGAGTAGCTCCGGGCAAGCGATGGGCAATGAAGGGAGCACACACACAACAAAGGGTGAGATGGCGGGGCTGGTGGTAGGTAGATGGTAAACGGACAATGGAAGGTGGCAGGGAAGGACAGTGGGCAAGCAGAGGGACAACGGAGAATGGGAGGGAGAGACTCGGGGCAAGTAGATGGACAATGGAGGTTGGGAGAAAGGAGCTGGGGCAAGCAGATGGACAAAGGCTGGTCAGCAGCCAAGAGGAATACGGGGGGAGAAGTACAAAAGGGAGAAAGCTGAAAAACACAGTCTTGTAGAGTCTTTAACAAAATTAGCAGTGTAAGGATACAAGTAATACATCAATGCTCCAGGGGAGGGACAAAGTCAAAGAGGATGAGGAAGGTAGCCTATGGAAGCTGACCAATAATAACAAGCATTTGCAATGCAATAGGTCTCGCATTAGGAAAGTTTGAGCTATTGGTATTGTAAATGACAATTTTTTTATTTATGTGTTGGTTTTGAAAATGGCGAAATTAATAGCTTTGTAATTTACAATGCCAATAGTTTTAACTTTCGCTAATGTGACACCTATAGCATTTGTAATGCAATATGTGTTGTATTGACGTGACTTAAATGTATTGATATTACAAATAACAATGGCTTTTAATTTTTTAATAATAAATACTTAAATGAAAGTTATTGTAATTTATATTTGCAATAGCTTAAACTTTTGTAAATAACTTTTGTGAAGATTATGTTCATTGTATTTTATTGTGACGAAAATCCCATCACAGAAGTGAAATATTAACATCTTTTTGTGACATTTGTAATAAAGCTTGAAACATTGAGAGAACATATTTGAACCAGTTGTTGTTGAATGGATGCACAGATTAAAGCTGTGGTGGCGCTGAGGGATGTTGTGGTGTTCAGTGATGCTGTGGTACCACATAGTGATGTTGTGGTGCCCCTGAGTGGTGTCCCTGAGTGATGCTGTGGTGGTGCTGAGTGATGCTGTGGTGATGCGATAGATAGATAGAGTGAGGGCGATAGAAAGAGTGAGGGCGAGAGATAGATAGATACATAGATAGAGTAAGGGCGATCAATAGATAGAGTGATGGCGATAGATAGAGTGCGATAGACAGGTAGAGTGAGGGTGATAGATAGACAGATAGAGTGTATTTATATTGCATTGAGTAGAGTGTACGTACGAGGTGTGTAATTATATGGCACTTAGTGGTATTATGTGGAGTGTATTTATGTTGCATTGAGAAGAGTGTAATTATGTGGCGTGTAATTATGAGGCACTGAGTGGTAATATGGGGAGTGTATGTTGTATTCAGTAGAGTGTAATTATGTGGTGTGTAATTATGTGGCACTAAGTAGGATTTGGAATGTATGTTGCATTGAGTGCAGTGTAATTATGTGGCACGTAATTGTGTGGCACTCAGTGGTATTCGGGGTGTATGTTGCGTTGAGCGCAGTGTAATTGTGTGGCGTGTAATTATGTGGCACTGAGTGGTATTGTTTGTAGTGTATGTTGCATTGAATGCAGTGTAATTATGTAGCATATAATTATGTGGCACTGAGTGGTATTTGAAGTGTATGTTGGATTGAGTGCAGTGTAATTATGTGGTTTGTAATTATGTGGCACTGAGTGGTATTTGGTGTGTGTGTTGCATTGAATGCAGTGTAATTATGTGGCTTGTAATTATGTGGCACTGAGTGGTATTTGGAGTGTATGTTGCATTGAGTGCAGTGTAATTATGTGGCATGTAATTATGTGGCACTGAGTGGTATTTGGAGTGTATGTTCCATTGAGTGTGAGGGTGCAGAGTGTGTGAGGGTGCAGAGTGTGTGAGGGTGCAGAGTGTGTGAGGGTGCAGAGTGTGTGAGGGTGCAGAGTGTGAGGGGTTGCAGAGTGTGTGAGGGTGCAGTGTGTGTGTGAGGGTGCAGAGTGTGTGTGAGGGTGCAGAGTGTGTGTGAGGGTGCAGTGTGTGTGTGAGGGTGCAGTGTGTGTGTGAGGGTGCAGTGTGTGTGTGAGGGTGCAGAGTGTGTGTGAGGGTGCAGTGTTTGTGTGTGAGGGTGCAGTGTTTGTGTGTGAGGGTGCAGTGTGTGTGTGAGGGTGCAGTGTGCATGTGAGGGTGCAGTGTGTTTGAGAGTGCAGTGTGTGTGAGGGTGAGTCTCCTGGGAACATAAACTATGGGAAAATGAATATTGGGAAACATTACATACATGCGGGAGCTTGCATGGCAATATACAAATTAAAGAAACACAGAGGTAAATACCAGCTATGAAAATCCATTAAGTTGTGAGAGACGCACAGCAGCTGTGATTTCATGTAAATAAAATAAAACAAGTCACTGCGAACACGAACACGCTGTGTAACCAATAAATAAGATGTCTGCCCACAAGGCTGTAGTCAGCAGCCTGTGACGATATAGTTGTGTGAATTTTCCGAAGGAGTGATAAGTTGGTAACCGTGTATTGTACCTCTTTACTGGATGGCGTTGCTTAGAACAAATTATTGATACAGCAGAATGAATAAGGTCCAGGCGCTGGGCGTGCCAAATGTGCAAGAACTCTGAAGTCAGAGAAGGGCTATAAGTGTTAAAGAGATGCAAGAGGAAACAGGAAATTGTTGGAAGCAACATGTAATCCTTCGGGTGGCAAATTGTCATCACTTTTGCGGCCGCTTTGATGTTCTCAGTGGCCACGCGGCTCACTGAGTACATCAAAGCGGATGCGAAATTGCTCCTAAAGCTGCAGGCGGACATATGGTGCGCGTGCCCGGCACACAAGCACTCTGCCCGATTTTGGGAGCATTTTTAAAAGTCCCTTACTAAACTCTCGCAGATCAACACATGTGCGTTCGATCAGCAGACCTAAAAAAACAAATGAGAGTAACAATAAAACCAGCCACTGGTAAGCAACGGGAGGCCTCTAAGCCCCCCCGTACCTCTCCCTCCTGTAAGATAACAAAATGTCTTGCAAGAGACAGAGCATGCACTGTCTCAGGCGAGACCTATAAAGGGCTGTTCTTGCATCATTAATGGAAGCCTGCCCTCTGCCTGGAACCAGATTTCTAAGAGGCTGAATCTCTCCTAACCCACATCTACATCATCCACAATGTCCAAAAGTAAAGGCTCTGAAATGTCTATGTTTGATGAAGCTCGTTTGGGGTGTAAGACTTATTGGGAAATCATTCACTAAATGGCTCCTTCGCTTCCCTGAGCTCCCTGCCATCTGAGCTCTCTGCCTCCCCAGGAGGGGCTTACAGCCAAGGGAACACGCTCGTTGCTAACGGCATGGGACTCCATTGCCCAGGAGTCCGTGCGCTGCACTCCTGAGCGGAGGACCGCCCACCCAAGGACCATCACCACCGGCAGCCTTCAAGACCTCGTGGAACCCGCTGGCGCGGGTCCCGCTTCGCTTCCCTGAGCTCCCTGCCATCTGAGCTCTCTGCTGCCCCAGGAGGGGCTTACAGCCAAGGGAACACACTCGTTGCTTACGGCACAGGACTCCATTGCCCAGGAGTCCGTGCGCTGCACACCTGAGCGGAGGACCGCCCACCCAACGACCGTCACCACCGGCAGCCTTCAAGACCTCGCGGAACCCGCTGGCGCGGGTCCTGCTTCGCTTCCCTGAGCTCCCTGCCATCTGAGCTCTCTGCCACCCCAGGAGGGGCTTACAGCCAAGGGAACACGCTTGTTGCTAACGGCACGGGACTCCATTGCCCAGGAGTCCGTGCGCTGCACACCTGAGCGGAGGACAGCCCACCCAACGACCGTCACCACCGGCAGCCTTCAAGACCTCGCGGAACCCGCTGGCGCGTGTCCCGCTTTGCTTCCCTGAGCTCCCTGCCATCTGAGCTCTCTGCCGCCCCAGGAGGGGCTTACAGCCAAGGGAACACGCTCGTTGCTAACGGCACGGGACTCCATTGCCCAGGAGTCCGTGCGCTGCACACCTGAGTGGAGGACCGCCCACTCATCCACCTGCCACTATTTGAACTCCTCCAACTCCCGCAGCGCGGGACCGCGCGCGGATCTGCGCCGGGCTAAGCCCGGGCAAAGAACGGGCCGCCTGTGGCCGTCCGGGAACGACAGAGGACGGGACGGGCCTCTACTCTAACATCTACAAAGAGGATGTGATGCCCCACCATCACTAAAGGTACAGCGTGTCTCAGCACTTGACTACCTGTTTGGGATTAATTCGCCTGTTGAAAAGTGGAAATGGGCAAGCGCAAATCCATGGAGGGGGGGCTATAGAGGCTGCTAAACGTCAAAAACAGATTAAAAAGAAGAAAGCAAAGAGAACGCCTAACCATGCGGGGTTGAACTGCATAATCGATAATATTGACACTATCACAGAGGACTGCCAAGACATTTTAACTGCTGACATGGGGCTCCTACAAACTAATGAGGCGGCAAGGGTGGAAGGGGATATAAATTCTATCGCAGAAGAGGCGGCTGGCCCAGCTATCGTAATCCCCGAAATGTTTAGAGTGAGTGCTAAGCAAAGGGCGGCTGCTCTTGATCAGTTTAGCCAAGATAGCCGGCCAAAGGGGCTAAGGGTAGACTCGCTCCTAAGTGAAGGGAGTCAGGTGATTGTGGTTAACCCACTAGTTGTATCCGACATTTCTAACGATCCAATAGTATGTGCCAATAGGTTTGCAGTTCTGGCTGAAATCCAACAGGAGCCAGAAGGAGCAACCATTAACAATGGAATTGAGGGTTCCCAGCTACAAGCTGTAAACTTCAGTGCTATTGGTGATCTGGCCAACTTGGTCTCCCTATTAAGAGATGAGATAGAGGGTATGAAAAAATTAATTCTAAACCTAACTACCATTCCAAATGGCAATTTATGTGCCACTTGCCAACAACACTTGCCCTCCCCCAATATACTCACTGCATATCCAACCAAAGCCCAGGGTACTAAACAAGTAGCTAGGAAAAATGGCACTATAAACACTAAACTGTCCCTGCCTGCTCAGGTTGAAGGGGGAACAAGTATTACAAGCACTGCCCCTACCCCGTCTTCGACTGTAAACATCTCGAAGTCCCCCGCGAGGGAATCCAAGGTGGCAAGCAGGTTCAATGATAGCGCCCAGAGTACCCAGGGGGGTCCCACAGGGAGGAGAGGCCCCCCAGGGCTGCAACCACGGAATGGGCCAGGAATGCCATCTGGGGCTCTGCCCAATGCTACTCTAACATCCCTTAAAAGACCAACAAGCCATATCACGGTACCACCGGAGCACCATCTACAAGTAACAGCTACTTTTGCAACGAACATTATATATATGACTAATGTGCCCAAGTGCCAAATACGATCCAATGGAATGAGGGAGGGGGTAGATTCTTTGACGAATAAGGCCATTCATTGGCTAAGGCATGTTAGAGGGTGCAGGTCGATTATTAAAAAAGACATTGTTAGAGCTAGGAGAGTCAGCCACCCCGGGGCCACGCATGATGTAATTGAACTAACCCTGGTGTCTGATAATTTAGCAGAGAACTTATTCAAGATGGTGTATAGATCAAGTCCCCCAGCTAATTCGGGCATCCAGCTGAGGAAAATTCCCCCATTACCTTTCTCACTAACAACAGCTATGCATCCAAGAGAGATTGGGAATGGGACATATAGATCCAGACTTAACTCCATTGATTGACTACCCCTCACCGGGACAGGGGAGCTGTCAATTGTCCAACAGGGGTCCAAGGATAGGAACCACCTAAAGACATGAAGAAGGGTAGAGGGGGCTGAACATTCAGGCTCGGTAGGCTCTCCCTTGGCAGAAGTCGATGTGGCCAGCCTAGATGGGGGCGAATGAATTCAGCGTAGCCATCAAGGACCCAGCCGGAGGTTGTGACCCGCGAAGCGTATGTGGCCCAGGGGTCCAGCCTCTAGCAACCACAGCACAGGGGGGTGATTCTAGCGGGGTTGGGGGTAGAATAGTCTCGTGGAATGTTGCGGGATTGTGCTCCAGAATACACTCACCAGAATGGGCGTCCTTTATAAATGGCTTTGACGTCTGTATTTTCCAAGAGACGTGGGCCTGTGAGCCTTTGTATCTCTTGGGTTTCCTTATTTTTTTTGTCCCGGCCGTTAAAGGCCCTAAGGGAAGACCGAAAGGGGGCCTAACCATCTGGGCTCGGCAGGCACTCTTTGACAAGATAGTAGAGCTCCCTACAGGCAACAATGACATTCAGCTTATTAGGCTTAGTATGTCTTCGGGTGAACCTCTAGACATTTATAATCTGTATAGAAGAGGTCCCGATGGGGGGAAATCCCAGGTCTTGGCTGCACTTGACCAATTGATCGGTGCCCAGTCAAGTGAGAACAGCATATTAATTGCCGGGGACATGAACATGACCTTTGAGCCCCTATCTGTAGAAGATTGGCAGTCAGGAGAAGATGCAGACACTGAATGGGGGATTCCTAAGCTGGACCTAAAACCTGTGAGTAGATGGTCAACAGAAGTAATACAGATGAACACCCTATGTATTGAAAGGGGGCTTAGAGCTTTGAACGGTAGGACACCGAGTGATGGGCAAGGGCAAACACCTTTGATAATGGCCGTTGGCAAAGCCGGATTGACTACGTTATTTGCAGCTTAACGATCTGGCATTTGATGAAAGATATGAGGGTGGTCAGTAGACAAGAGAGTGATCACAACCTCCTTTGTATTACTCACCTCTTGTGGGGGGGGGACCTCGAGGGGCTAAATACTATAACAGAAGCGATAGCGCAGATCGTCCCAACGAACGATATGAGGCGGGTTAAGTGGCCCCAAATTGTGGCTAACCATGAGGCGCTACAAAGTATTAGCAAAGATCTGGATCTCACTACTTCTGCCATGGAAGTAATTTTGAAGTCGGGATCGGGGAGCAGAACAGATATGGAAGAGATCACTAATCTGCACTGTGAATTTTTTAGCTCAATAAAAGGCCATTTCTACAGGGTAGTACGCTCGCAGACGGGCAAGAAAAGTCGACCACATGTAGCGGGGTGGTACAATGCTACATGTAGGGCAGCTAGAACTTCTCTAGGGATGGCTATTAAGAGCAAAGACCCAGCCGCCGTTAGGGAAGCAAGGCGGAAGTACAAGTCCAGTGTATCTATAGCCAAGAAGCAATGGGACGAGCAGCACTGGCAAGATCTTAAAGCTGCCAGTTCTGCTAAAGACTCCAGATTATTCTGGAACATTGTTAAGTGGGGGAAAGGGGGTCTCCCAGAACCACCCTCCAACCATGTCTCCCATAGTAGCTGGTTGGACTACTTCGGGCCCCAATACAGGTGCCAACCGGAGGACACGAATAGGGAGTCTGTGGCCACTGCTACATTGCAAGCTCCTCCTTTTAACAACGCGGATGTAGCAGTGGCCTTGGACTCAGTTACACGGGGCAAGGCTCCAGGCCCAGACGGGGTGCCTGCGGATGTTTTTCTCCATCAGAAATCATGCTGGGGCAAGTATATCTTGAATCTGGCTAATGCAGTAGCGCTAGGGGCACCGGTACCAAAGTCTTGGCTGGGGGCGGTAATAATCCCTGTATATAAAAAAGGGGACAAAACTTCACCAGGGAACTACAGGCCCATCAGCCTTATAGACACAGTACAGAACGTCGTAGGCAAAATGACTGGCAAAAATCATGACCTGGGAGGAAGAAGATAATGTTCTATCTTCTTATCAAGCAGGTTTTCATAAATTGACCAGCACGACAGACCAGATTTTTCGGTTTACGCTGCTGCACTGGAAGACAGTGCAGTTGGCGAAGGGCAGTCTTTACGCTGCCTTTTTTGATTTACGTGCAGCTTTTGACCTTGTCCCTCGCTCCATGCTTTGGAAAGTCCTAGCTCAGATTGGTATGCCACTTGAAACTCTATCGCTAGTGATGAGACTGCATGAGTCAAACTCCGCAAAGATCCAGTGGGGGAGACATGGGCAAGTAACTGATGAGTTCCCGGTAGAACGGGGGGGGGTACGCCAAGGCTGTGCCATGGCCCCGATGCTTTTCTCCCTTTACATTAATGGAGTAGTGGAGCGTATGTTGTCTGCCTCTGTAGATGCTCCAACTTTGGATGGTGTGAAAACGCTAATCCTATTATTTGCAGACGACACGCTCATACTATCCAAACCCCCAGCGGCCTGCAGCGTGCCTTGAATATCTTCAAGGGTTTTTGCACTGATCATGGGCTTGAAGTAAATGTAGCCAAAACGAAGCTCATGACATTTAATCCCCATTCCAGCTTCAGAGGGAACTTCTTCATGGATGGCCAAAAGGTAGAAATGGTTTCGGACTTTTTTTTATCTGGGTATCCACATAGCTAAGGGCGCAAAGTGGGGAAAACACACAGAAATGGCGGCTCTCAAATTCCGCCAAAACACTGGTGTTATAAGTGCTGAACATAAAAGGTCTTTGACCAAACCTATTGCGCCAGCACTTCAAGTATATGAGGCCAAAGCCATTAGCTCGGCGCTTTATGGCGCAGAGCTCTGGGGCTATGGCAATCTAGCACCACTAACGCTCGCCGAGAACAAATTGCTTCAAAACCTTATCGGCCTCCCTAAAAGTACACCCATGAAGCCTCTGCGTTGTGAGTTAGGTAGGAAAGCCATTTCAGATATGGCTAGATTAAGACCCATATTATATTGGCGGCATATCTGGGTCACCCCCGAACTCGCCCATTACGCAAGGGGCTTTCTGGATGTAATTACCTGTGACAAGTTCCATAAGATAGGTTGGCTAGGGGACTTGTGTAGAATGCTAGGGATTCTAGGCATGAACGAGCTATGGGAGAAACAAGAGAAGGCCCAGTTCCCGACAAAAGCAACCGTAAAATCAAAGTATTGGGAAATGGTTGAATGCCGGAACTGGAACGATGCAGATCCTTCTACCCTGGAGGGACTATTTCTGGAAGTAAAAGCTTCCCCTTCCCTTGAGCCCTAATGGGACATTATAACCAAACCCCAGGACAGGAAGCTATACTTCCAGCTTAGAGTGGGGTCTCTCCCAATTAGATCACTAACCGGAAGATGGGTAGAGGGTAATTCTTATGTCTGAAATTAACAAAGGAGGGAGGTAGAGCAATTGAAGTAGGATTCTTACTCCACAGATGTATATGCATAAACAAAAGGAATCCTACTAGCAGGAAAGTGTTGCCCAACAAGCTCACTGCACCATCAGGATTCAAGCAAGCCGGGCCGAAGACGGCTGCAATGCCAGAAACCGGTCCCCGGAAGCTTGTTTCCTTTCCAGTAAAAAATTGGCTTGGTAGTTTGGTCTGCCCTGTTCCCATGATGCACTGGGCAAGGGCCAGACTAATTTGCATGTAGCCAGGTTCTGAGCTGGGATGGTGCAGTGAGCTAAAAAACGGTGATGGATCAAGCCCTGATCTTTTGACTGGGTAGGAGTGTTCTGCTTAATTCAGATACTCTGTCCATCACCACCCCCTTTGTGAATCGTTTTAGCCACCACAAGTGTGGAAGGGTATGCTCAGATGTGAGCCCCTTGCTCACTGCACCATCAGGATTCAAGCAAGCCGGGCCGAAGACGGCTGCAATGCCAGAAACCGGTCCCCGGAAGCTTGTTTCCTTTCCAGTAAAGAATTGGCTAGGTAGTTTGGTCTGCCCTGTTCCCATGATGCACTGGGCCAGGGCCAGACTAATTTGCATGTAGCCAGGTTCTGAGCTGGGATGGTGCAGTGAGCTAAAAAACGGTGATGGATCAAGCCCTGATCTTTTGACTGGGTAGGAGTGTTCTGCTTAATTCAGATACTCTGTCCATCACCACCCCCTTTTTGAATCGTTTTAGCCACCACAAGTGTGGAAGGGTATGCTCAGATTTGAGCCCCTTGCTCACTGCACCATCAGGATTCAAGCAAGCCGGGCCGAAGACGGCTGGAATGCCAGAAACCGGTCCCCGGAAGCTTGTTTCCTTTCCAGTAAAGAATTGGCTTGGTAGTTTGGTCTGCCCTGTTCCCATGATGCACTGGGCCAGGGCCAGACTAATTTGCATGTAGCCAGGTTCTGAGCTGGGATGGTGCAGTGAGCTAAAAAACGGTGATGGATCAAGCCCTGATCTTTTGACTGGGTAGGAGTGTTCTGCTTAATTCAGATACTCTGTCCATCAACACCCCCTTTTTGAATCAACAAGGTATGGTAGCACTTAGTGTTTTGTAAAATACCCCTCACACACCAAAAGGCCCCTTGGTGTCATGCTTCATCATTGGGGTCTTCGCACCCCTCTATCGGGATGCGGCGTGCTGCGACCTACGACTACGCGGGAGCACTGATATCAATGGCTATGTGTGGTGTGTGTGGTGCAAGTGATAGGGATATTAATCTGAGTGGTGGGTTTTAGTGAATAATTAAAAAGTACCTGGATCGTGGGTGTCTTGGAATTTTTTTTTTATTCACAACCCCGAGCTGGCACTACTAAAAGAAGTGAAGTGCGAGGTAGTATCTGTCGTGGTTATGGACAGTACCTCATGTGTGTGTCGACATGTTTCGGAGCATGTGCTCCTTCTTCAGGACGGGGGCACAACTTCCCCACCTTACTCACGTTTCACTAGTTTGTAACTCAAAAGTTTTGTGTTGGTGACAAAAAGTGAAAAAATATTTTTAAGTGTTTAAAAAAGGCTATAATGTGCCTACAGCGGGTTTTTTTGGCTCAGGATACATGCATTCGCATGATCTGAAAAAGAAAACAAGAAAAAGAAATGGTCACCCTAGTTACGGGTAGTTCAGACAGGTGCAGTCACCTGGAACAAACCATTAGCACAGTTGGCCCTGTAAAAGAAAACTCACAAGACATACAACATAGAGAACACGCATGATTGTCTTAAAATTGAATATCAAGGAAGTTTGGGTCATACTTAATAGATACAAGTTGCTTGCTTCATGAGCACTCAAGAACGTCTGGGGGGGGATTGCTACTTTGTGCAATCTAAGTAGAAAAAACAATAAACAAACGGGTTTTTAATGATCATTTCTTACTCACTTTGTCATAAGGAAAGCCTTTATTTAGCCTGCGGTATACTCACAAACTCGGGACGAGTTGTTCACCGTCTTACCCCACACGCTGCTCCGCTCGAATGGATGTCAGAGGCTGCTGTGTGTGGTATGTATACCCGGTGGTCTTAATTAGTATGGCCAATAATACCAATCAGGCGGATGCGGTGTTATGCCCAAATAAGGGCTATCCGCCTATTCAATCAATGATTAAGGGGCTAATTATGAGTTCTTATATGGCCAATCCGGTCGCACCAGTTTGTGTTGTGGCCCCGTGTATGTGCGTGCGCTGCCGCCGATCTTCTCTGCTTAGCGCATGCTCATTAAGCGTTTAATGCAGCGCGCGTGCGCGCTGGGAAGACGCTAGACCTAGCGCATGCGTACTCCTGTCTGCTATCTCCCTGAGCATACTGGGGCGGTCTCATAAGTCGGAGAATTCATTATTGATAAAGTTCTAGTGCCGATCGTGGGAAATAGTATTAGGCCTGTTTCACAGCGATATTTACATTAGTGTCTCAAAATTGCAGAATTGTAGTATCGGCAAAGAGATGACTCTGGGCTCAGCTAAACATAGTCAGTAAATGGGGTGTTGTGTGTTTTTAACAGTGAACGTGACCCAATAATTAGATCTCAAAAAGAGACATGCCGATCTTGGAATCTTAGGCACACTTGGTGGGCATGAATATTGTTCTCAAATGACCATGGAGTACTGTAATGTTAATCAACTATGATAAGTAACACGGTCATTATAGACATGGTCGTTTATGTCTATTTATTAGTTTTTCATAGCCCATTGTTTATATGTTGATCATAGATATCTCAGTCCGTAAATGTTTGCACACATGGTTTGTAGCTAGCGTCACTGTTAGTGGGATAGCTGTGCCCAGGGGACGTCATCATTGAGTCCATAGGTGTGTGCCCCCAGACCAAAAACCCATCTTTGTTCCTTTTAAAAAAGACCCCTTTCAGATGGCAATGATTCAATAATTGTCCACCTCAGGTCATTGACACAATGTTGTGGCTCGAGGTAGTGTCTTGCCATCTTGGTAGTGCTTTTCTTGCAACGGACATTACTTTTATGCTCATTCAGCCTCGTTTTTACAGCTCTGGTGGTCATTCCCACGTATTCCAGTCCGCATGGGCAGGTTATTAAATAGACCACGTTCTTGGTATTGCAATTCGTGAAACGGCGCTGTTCCCAAGTGGTGCCAATTCTGAATGTAAGGATCCTGCTCTTTTGTGTCAGGTGGCAGCTGCTGCAGTTACCACAAGGGAAGTGACCTTTGATCCCAATTGTGTTTGGTCTTGTCTCAATGTTAGGTTTTGGTCTTGTATGCACCAAGATGTTTTTAAGGTTTCGCCCACGGCGGTGTGCATGCATAGGTTACTCCAGGTTAAGTGTACCACAGTTAAGAATGGCCCAATGTTTGTTTATGATTTTAGACACTTCAATGGACACAGTGGTGTAAGTCGTGACACATATCGGTCGTCTGTTTTCACTATTTTCCTGTTGTTTGTCTTCCAAAAGAGCATCCCTGTGGTTGTTCTTTGCCCTCTTCATGGCTTTATTGATAATCCTTTCTGGGTATTGCCTCTGTATCCGTTTCTTCTTGAGGTCACAGGCCTGTGACCTGTACTCAGTCAGCTCGGTACAATTGCGCCTCAGTCGTAAAAATTGTCCGTATGGCAAGTTTTCTTTCAGGGTGTCTCGGGTGAAAACTGTCATACCTTAAAAGACAGTTCCTCGCCGTGGGTTTAAAGTGAGTAGTGCTTTTCAGTTTCCCTCCTTCTGTGTAGACATTGAGATCCAGAAAGACCATGGAGTGATTTGAGACAGTGCTGCTGAATTTCAAAAAGGCATTCTGATTGTTGAGCCATGTTAAGAAATCAACTGCTGATTGGTGGTTCCCGTCCCAGATGACGAAAACGTCATCAATATACCTTTTCCAGGTATTGATGTTGCTCCTATATGGGTTGTCTGTGTGCAGTATTTTGTTTATCTCTAGATGGTGGACATAGAGTCCAGCCAGACTAGGAGCAAAAGTACTGCCCATGCTGGTACCATGGCTTTGTAAATAGATAGTTTGTTTGTATTGAAAAAAGTTTTGTTGTAGTGCCAGAGAGATACATTCGAGAACAAGACCCCTAGGTGTTTGGTACTTCCATGGTGTAGCGAATAGTACTTCCTCGATGATTAGGAGTGTTTTATTGTGTGGCAATATACAAGCTTTCCACGTCCAAGCTCATCAGGAGTTGGTTTGTTAGGTCAAAGTCTCTGTCCTCTAGTAGTTGTAGAACTGACTTGGTGTTCTTTAGGTAAGTATTAGTAGACTGAACCAGTGGGCGTAAAAAAGCATCCGCAAACTTGGAGAGTGTGTCTGGCATTGGTTCTATCCTTGAGCCAATCGGACTACCAGGCGGATTGGTCATGTTTTTGTGGATTTTTGGGATGCAATAAAAATAGGGGATGCGTGGTGTTGGTTGTTGTAAGAACTCTGCCTCATTTTTGCTCAACCAGTCATGCGCAAGCCCTTCTTCAATCATGCCCCCTATACTGGTGCGGAGTCTCTCAGTAGGATCATCCTGTAGGACAGTGTAGTTCCGTCTATCTGACAGTAATCTCAAACACTCTGTGTCATATGCCTCAGTTGTCTGTAAGACAATGGCGCCACCCTGGTCTGCTGGTTTTATGGTTATTTTGTTGTTATCTGCCAGTTCCCTTATAGCTTGTTGCTCATGTTTACTGGTGTTATGACAAACCCTGGTTACTGACAGGTTGATTTTATTGACTTCCGTCATGATTGCTTTCTCAAAGGTTAAGACTTCAATAGGTAATGAGGAGTCAGGAGGGGTGAATGTGGATTTTGGTCTTAATCCCATGTCTGTCGTTCCTGAGCTTGGACGTGAAAAGCTTGTATACGAGCTTGCCACACAATGAAACACTCCTAATCATCGAGGAAGTACTATTCGCTACACCATGGAAGTACCAAACACCTAGGGGTCTTGTTCTCGAACGTATCTCTCTGGCACTACAACAAAACCTTTTTCAATACAAACAAACTATCTATTTACAAAGCCATGGTACTAGCATGGGCAGTACTTTTGCTCCTAGTCTGGCTGGACTCTATGTCCTCCATCTAGAGATAATCAAAATACTGCACACAGACAACCCATATAGGTGTCAGGTCCCAGATTCTTCGCAGAGGCAGAACTGATGCTGGCTCCCAACGCCCCGTCCCCAGTGACGCCGCTTCACGAGCAACGGCACCAGAGACGGGGAAAGGGGAAGTGGACAGAAAAGAGAGACACTCCAACGACAACTGGCACCCACTTGACCTTCTATATTCTATTGGTGGTCAGGACTGCTTGTGGGTTCCTAATGCACAGAGAAAAGAGAGAAAGACAATGCAGAACTCCAAATACACTTTCAGAACATATAGTACTCAAATCCAGTTTATCCTACCAGTTGTCTTTAGAGCCTTGCCCCTCTCTGTATGTGGTTGCGAGTGGTTACCATGAAGGAGTGAACAATACTGAAAAAAGGAGGACACCCCGTTAGTAACTGAATTAGAGGAAATGCTCCTTAATCTTCAACCCAGTATTCCCTCGCCTACCTTCTTCTATGGTAACGTTGCCGTCAAATGGGAGTCTGTTCACAAGTATGTGAAGTTGGTCATGCAGTTCATGAAGACAGTCTTGAATTTTTAGAAGATGCGCGCAAAAAGGAACCAGGAAGGAGAAAAGGGGGAAGGGAAGAGATAGGGCAGCGCAATGGGGGAGCTCTGGGGAAAACTAGAAGATCTTCCTGACAATTGGAAAAGTCTTACTTGGTCCTTCAGGGGATGCCGACTTGCCGTCCTCCGACGTTCGTAGACTTGTCCTCGCTGCGGGGGTGGAATTGCAAGTTGAGAATAATTTTCCTCAGGAAGAGTTCAGAAGAACTCCTCAGCCTCTTGCTAGAATAACTGTCAAAATGCAACCTGCTCTCGACGGACTTCTCTTCACTAACGCGTCGAAAGA
This sequence comes from Lissotriton helveticus, assembly GCF_964261635.1. Classification (NCBI taxonomy): domain Eukaryota; kingdom Metazoa; phylum Chordata; class Amphibia; order Caudata; family Salamandridae; genus Lissotriton; species Lissotriton helveticus. The sequence continues at coordinate 1,501,935,987 of NC_136057.1, read as the reverse complement.
CGAGAACCGTTCACAGTCTTGGTTCTCTCAGCTAACCCAACTTCGGCTCTGGACGAAGATATTTAGGAACAGGACTATGAATAATTCACTCAGAAACACTAAACTCGAAACTCCGGTGAGCGCCTTGGATTACGGCCACTCACGGTAAAGTCTATTTTGAAGTGCGCAGTTCTCAGCGCTCTCGCTCTTCAAGATAGCGGGAGACTAGAACGTCGCCGAAATGTCACCACGGCAATAGCGGCGACCATCTTGAATTCCCTAACTAATTCACATCTACCCAGAAGTTCACCATTCTAGGTTTCACCACAACCCTGAATGACTTCTTGGGGCGGAAATGTCCTGTGTTGTATATAGAGCTGACTGAATGATTCCTGACAATAGGAGCAACATCAATACCTGGAAAAGGTATATTGATGACGTTTTCGTCATCTGGGACGGGAACCATCAATCAGCAGTTGATTTCTTAACATGGCTCAACAATCAGAATGCCTTTTTGAAATACACCAGCACTGTCTCAAATCACTCCATGGTCTTTCTGGATCTCAATGTCTACACAGAAGGTGGGAAACTGAAAAGCACTACTCACTTTAAACCCACGGCGAGGAACTGTCTTTTAAGGTATGACAGTTTTCACCCGAGACACCTGAAAGAAAACTTGCCATACGGACAATTTTTACGACTGAGGCGCAATTGTACCGAGCTGACTGAGTACAGGTCACAGGCCTGTGACCTCAAGAAGAAACTGATACAGAGGCAATACCCAGAAAGGATTATCAATAAAGCCATGAAGAGGGCAAAGAACAACCACAGGGATGCTCTTTTGGAAGACAAACAACAGGAAACTAGTGAAAACAGACAACCGATATGTGTCACGACTTACACCACTGTGTCCAATGAAGTGTCTAAAATCATAAACAAATATTGGGCCATTCTTAACTGTGGTACACTTAACCTGGAGAAACCTATGCATGCACACTGCCGTGGGCGAAACCTTAAAGACATCTTGGTGCATACAAGTCCAAAACCTAACATTGAGACAAGACCAAACACAATTGGGATCAAAGGTCACTTCCCTTGTGGTAACTGCAGCAGCTGCCACCTGACACAAAAGAGCAGGATCCTTACATTCAGAAATGGCACCACTTGGGAACAGCGACGTTTCACGAATTGCATTACCAAGAACGTGGTCTATTTAATAACCTGCCCATGCGGACTGGAATACGTGGGAATGACCACCAGAGCTGTAAAAACGAGGCTGAATGAGCATAAAAGTAATGTCCGTTGCAAGAAAAGCACTACCAAGATGGCAAGACACTACCTCGAGCCACAACATTGTGTCAATGACCTGAGGTGGACAATTATTGAATCATTGCCATCTGAAAGGGGTCTTTTTTAAAAGGAACAAAGATGGGTTTTTGGTCTGGGGGCACACACCTATGGACTCAATGATGACGTCCCCTGGGCACAGCTATCCCACTAACAGTGACGCTAGCTACAAACCATGTGTGCAAACATTTACGGACTGAGATATCTATGATCAACATATAAACAATGGGCTATGAAAAACTAATAAATAGACATAAACGACCATGTCTATAACGACCGTGTTACTTATCATAGTTGATTAACATTACAGTACTCCATGCTCATTTGAGAACAATATTCATGCCCACCAAGTGTGCCTAAGATTCCAAGATCGGCATGTCTCTTTTTGAGATATAATTATTGGGTCACGTTCACTGTTAAAAACACACAACACCCCATTTACTGACTATGTTTAGCTGAGCCCAGAGTCATCTCTTTGCCGATACTACAATTCTGCAATTTTGAGACACAAATGTAAATATCGCTGTGAAACAGGCCTAATACTATTTCCCACGATCGGCACTAGAACTTTATCAATAATGAATTCTCCGACCTATGAGACCGCCCCAGTATGCTTAGGGAGATAGCAGACAGGAGTACGCATGCGCTAGGTCTAGCGTCTTCCCAGCGCGCACGCGCACTGCATTAAACGCTTAATGAGCATGCGCTAAGCAGAGAAGATCGGCGGCAGCGCACGCACATACACGGGGCCACAACACAAACTGGTGCGACCGGATCGGCCATATAAGGACTCATAATTAGCCCCTTAATCATTGATTGAATAGGCGGATAGCCCTTATTTGGGCATAACACCGCATCCGCCCGATTGGTATTATCGGTCATACTAATTAAGACCACCGGGTATAAATACCACACACAGCAGCCTCTGACATCCATTCGAGCGGAGCAGCGTGTGGGGTAAGAGGGTGGACAACTCGTCCCAAGTTTGTGAGTATATCGCAGGCTAAATAAAGGCTTTCCTTATGACAAAGTGAGTAAGAAATGATCATTAAAAACCCGTTTGTTTATTGTTTTTTCTACTTAGATTGCACCAAGTAGCAATCACCCCCCAGGCGTTCTTGAGTGCTCATGAAGCAAGCAACTTGTATCTATTAAGAATGACCCAAACTTCCTTGATATTCAATTTTAAGACAATCATGCGTGTTCTCTATCTTGTATGTCTTGTGAGTTTTCTTTTACAGGGCCAACTGTGCTAATGGTTCGTTCCAGGTGACTGCACCTGTCTGAACTACCCGTAACTAGGGTGACCATTTCTTTTTCTTGTTTTCTTTTTCAGGTCATGCAAATGCATGTATCCTGAGCCCAAAAAAACGCTGTAGGCACATTATAGCCTTTTTTAAACACTTAAAAATATTTTATCACTTTTTGTCACCAACACAAAACTTTTGAGTTACAAACTAGTGAAACGTGAGTAAGGTGGGGAAGTTGTGCCCCTGTCCTGAAGAAGGAGCACATGCTCCGAAACATGTCGACGCACACATGAGGTACTGTCCATAACCACGACAGATACTACCTCGCTCTTCACTTCTTTTAGTAGTGCCAGCTCGGGGTTGTGAATAAAAAAAAAAATTCCAAGACACCCACGAGCCAGGTACTTTTTAATTCTTCACTAAAACCCACCACTCACATTAATATCACTATCACTTGCAACACACACACCACACATAGCCATTGATATCAGTGCTCCTGCGTAGTCGTAGGTCGCAGCACGCCGCATCCCGATAGAGGGGTGCGAAGACCCCAATGATGAAGCATGACACCAAGGGGCCTTTTGGTGTGTGAGGGGTATTTTACAAAACACTAAGTGCTCCCATACCTTGTTGGGCAACACTTTCCTGCTAGTAGGATTCCTTTTGTTAATTCTTATGTCTGCCCAGCCTGTAAAACCAGTACAGAGACCATTGCCCACTTACTCTTTATGTGCGGGGCTTACTCAGTCCCTCGACGTGTCTGGCTGAGGGCTATGTGCAAACAGCTAGGCACGAGAGAGAGTGATGTGGCCCTAAGGATTATCTGCACTAGTTCTTTGCCAATCATTGCTGTGGCAGTTGCTAAATTCTTGGGTTGGGCATGGGCCATTAGAAGGAAATCTCTTGCACAATAGTAGGCTTGTTGAGCTGAACCTAGGCCATTGTCTGCTCTCCCAGCTAATGAGATCCCTTTCTTTTTGCGCTTATACTGGCTAAATAATTGTATGAATTTTAGGTTTTATTGATGAATTTTAACATCTCTAATGTCACGATGCTTTATCATTTAAAAAAAAAATTCTTGAGGTTGTAAATATGTTTTAAAAACTTGTTACTGTGGATGTAATAGTTTTAAATGTTCTATGCTTTTATGAATTTTTTACCTCGAATAAAGCAAACTTGACTGACTGAAATAGAGTAATGCTAAATTTAGTCAAAAGGTCCAAACTTTGGTCTATTTTGTTGGATTATGGACTAGAGGAATCCCTAGTACATTTCCTGGCATTTTTACATACGGATCTTAAAGCACAAGCCAGGATCGGCGTGGGTGGGAAGGTTTCTGGTGCTATTAGGGTAGGAAGGGGAGTTAGACAGGGGTGCGTTTTAGCACCCCTGCTTTTTATTATTTATGTTAATGGGCTGAGAAATTCCCTAAAACCGTCGACTCCAGACGTCCCGAAAATTAACGGAAAATCTCTACCGATACTCCTTTACGCAGATGATGCGGTCCTTATGGGCCGCACTCCAAATTCTCTGCGTATCTTGGTCAAAAATTTTGTGAAGTACATGGACAGCCTGGACTGAACTATAAAAAATCATTCATCATGTCATGCGGGCCAGGGAAACGCCAGCTCAATTCTATATTAGTGGGGAATGATAGATTAATTTTCACCCGTACTTTTCCATACTTAGGGATGGTCTTTGCTACGAACGGCTCGTGGACTGGGCATATGGCCCACTCCACGTGCAAGTTCTCAAAGGCCATCAATTCAATTCTTAGTCTCCCCCGTCCGAGGCAAACAGGTGCCATTGAAGTTATTTAAAAAAAAATGTAATTGCAATGCGTCCCAGTGGCCACGTATGGGGCTGAGATATGGGGTTTGGCGAAAAAATCGGTGCATCCAACAGGAAGAAAATCGCTTTTGTAGGAAGCTGCTGGGCGTACCGATCTCCACCTCTGAGTATATTTGCCAAAGGAATTAAATCTACATTTCATTTGTGATTTCATTAGGGTAAGACCGGGGCTATTTTGGCTCTCAGTGTGGAGGAATAAATCCGCCACTCTGACGCAAGAAATCATAAGTGATTGCCTTAAGTGCGAGAAAGGAATGGATATTCCTTGGCTCTCTGGAGTCTGAGAGCCTATTTAGTGTGGATAAGGGTAACCTCTTCTTAGAACCAACTACAGTTGACCCCGCTGTAGGAGAGTAGGGTCTGCTTTCCTATGGTCACCCCAATTTTTGCTTCACTGGTTTTCGACATAATGTTGCTGTGGGCCTGCTAATCAGACCCACAGCCTGCTGTTCTCTCTCTAAATTCACCGACATGTACTTTAGGTACATCACCAATTGGGTATTGGATCACCTTATCAGCCCCTGTACAGTGTACTATAGGTACCCAGGGCATAGGTGTATCACAAGCCTACCAGGGGCTGCAGCATATCTTTTGCCACCCCTGGCTGGCTATCCAAACTGACACAACTGGCTGATCACTCAGCTGGGGCAAGGTCGTGTAATCACCCCTTGCTTAGATATAGTATACCTATATCTAAACCTATATCTGGACACATATATGCCTATAAGTCACTCCTATGGCAGGCCTTAACAATCCTGGAGAGTGCTTGGTTTTATGTGAGATGGTGCTCTAGCATGAGCTGAGCCTGTCTGCAGCTTTCGGAACCATTTCCTTATAGCTGTTCTGGGATATTGCCATCCCATATACTCTTAAGTGCATTATAATCCTCGCGGTTATTGCTAACTTTGGTTTGGCTTTATCAAAACATGTCGTGTAAGGTGTCATACACTTTGGAATACTATCCCCTCGCCAGTTCTGGCGACGGGGGTAGCAGTCCACCCTTCTAGAGGGAGAAGACATGTTACTTTACTTAAAATGCGGTTAAATCTAACCAGAGCCTCAGCATCACAAAATGGATGCTGCTGCCACAGACACAAGTCTGGCCTCCTGCTGCTGACCGAAACTCTGGCAGGGGAGGCCTGGACAAAAGGTTTCCTGTCACAGGGAGGTGTTACACCACCCCAGACAGGAGATAGTGGATTGAGGCAGGCAGGGCGAGTGAAACTAGACACTGCCTTGGGCGCACAAGGCTCCCCATGCATAGCCCAGTTCAAACCGGTGCTGGGACACTCCAGTCCCAGCTTTGGCGTGAAACTGGACAAAGGGAAAGTGGTGTAACCACACCCTTCCTGGGTCCCACCCTTAGGAGGGACCTAGCAGGTAATCCAGCCCTTTAATTTGGAATAAAGGTAGGAGCTGTGCCCAGGAGCATTAGATTATCCTGACTGAAACTTTGATACAGAACTCTGGACCCTTCGACATCCCACTCGACGTGGAAGACTGAAGAATCTCCCTTGTGGTCAAGGAGTGACCACCGTGTGCAAACAGGCACCATCCAGCGCCCAACGGTTTGCTTTGTTGCAGTTCCCGCCAGAACTCGAGCGACAGAGATCAACAAGACCCAGCTTCCCTGACTTCTAACAGCCCAATCCACAGTCCCAGCGAATCTGAGACCCGTGGAGGCGACGTGAAGCGTGGGGCCGGCCATCTAGAAAAGACTACGAAGTGCTGACCGTGCAGCTCCCGAGGCACCCTTGAAGCTGTGCATTGGGGTTTGAGAAGCCCGAGCAGCTCTTGCACCGAAGATCTCCCCTCCACACTCATCGAGTGCTGCGTGGGGCCCTTTTGCATTTTCCTGCTCGACGCTTTGGTCCTGTCACTTGCCTGTTGGCTAGTGGCCCCAGTACCAACGAATCTTCAAATCTACTCTGCTAGTCTCGTTGCTCCAGACTGGCCCATGCTCCCCTTAACTCCATTCATTTCAATGGAAATTACATTGAAGTGCATCAAGGTGCTTAGCATCCAAGTGGTTAAAAGGAGCAACCTCTCTGACCTTGCTGGTCCGAGTAAGAAGCGATCTTCAAATCCTGTGTGGGTTGCATTTGCCAAGGCCTGTAGACTCCGATCCGGAAGCCGACACCGCCGACAGCGAGAGCCTTCGTGGGACAGCTCGTGATCCACTCCTGGACATCCTCGATGCCCCAGAGTCCACGTGGCAGCGGAGACAAGCTTCACGACAACCACCTGATTGCGCCCGACATTACCTGGTTCCTTCCTGGTTCCATCCTGGTCACTGGCTAGTGACCCAGACTCTGTCCCCTCTGCTTTCAGGTACTCTACATCTTCGATCCACCCTTCGATCCAACCGGACTCTTCTCTCCTGGCCGCCTGCAGCATCTTCATCTCCAGGCTCCATAGATCTCCACGACAAAACCCGGCACACTTTGGCACCTATGCACCCACTTCCTGTGGATGAGGTAACGATCAAACACCGGTGCTCCTGTAGTGGTTTACACCTCTAGTGTCCTAGTTTAAAGTGGGGTAATTCTATTCCAGTCGGAAGACTTCCAAAACAGTAACTTTCTAACTTTTTCGCGCCATTGACTTTGCATTGGTGCATGCGTGTGCTTTAGGCACTGCACCCGTGTCCCGCGGGCCTTTCCCGACTTCATCACTGTTAGTCCAGAGTAGTCCCAGCGATTCACAAGGCCCTAGGCCCTACCATTGTTCGAGAGGTGGTACTTATACCACTATTTTAGTATATGTTAGAGTGGCCACCGGGCTCATCCAAAATTGTGCAACTTTTGTATCTTTAACTGTGCTTTTGTTTAAACGCTTGTGCCTCTGGACTCATAAAGAGTACAGAGGATTATTCTCGTAATAAATACATATATTTTTATAATATATAACTTGTGTGGTGTCCTTTCATTTGATATTACAGGATTGCATATGGTAAAACAGCTGGCTTCACATGCCCTCTTGAGTTTAGCCTAAGACTGATTAGTCCATGCTACCATTAGGATAGCTTGTCTATAAGGTTGACTTTACAACCACCACCATAAGGGACTGTTTGGACTGATACAAGGTGCTCACTAGAATAGTGAACATCATACATCAGGCCAACTTCTCACATTGGTGTGCAGCGGTTGGGATTTGAGCTTGCTGTTGTTTTACCAATTGTAATCTTATATCATTTGAAAGATCACATTAAGTACCATAGGTATATATAAACAAAGCTAAGATATTTAAGTTCTACTGAACTTAGTAGTTGTAGACCAACGGGCTTAGCACACCCTGACTACAACTCACTAGCAAGGTTCCAGTAGGAAAACACATAGTGTAGGTAAGTGCACCACTTACACTTCACTAGCCATGTCTGGCACAGGGGAACAAACCAGTTCTGTACCTGTGACAGGTGACCTGACCAAGGCACCTTCGAGCTATGGAAAACTCAGCTTCAGGGACTTGAGTGCATTGTGCACTACAAGGGGGCTGAAAAAGGGTCACAACCCTACCATTCCTATCCTGATACAAGTCTTAGAAAAAGATGACCTTGAGAAGTCTAGTGCAGGCCCCTCAGGTACTCCAGGAGATGGAATAATCCCCATAGATGATGAGAATACCATCCCAGAGGTAGAAGATGAGGAGGTGGATGGAAATTATTCAGATCAGGGGGATATCCAGGTCCAAGTTAGGAGGCTTAGCCATGCTAACGTGAGCCTATATGGGGATGGAGAGGTGAGTCACCTTCCCAGACCCAATAGCAGAACCTTTCCTGGCAATAGAAGTGAGAGATCCCTTTCTAGGTAATCTAACTTTTCTAATGCATCTAGAAATTCTCAAAGGGGAATGACTTCCCCCCCCCCCCCCCCCCCCAGAGAGAAGCGCATCAGGCCAGGATGAGGGCTGTCGAACTCCAGATAGAGAGGGAAGAGATAGCCCTAGCCCAAGCTAAACTTGCTTTAGCAAGGGAACAAAAATTGAGTGGACCAGAGTTCACTGGTGGCAGCATAATCCCTAAAGATAAAGACAGGCCCTATGAACATAGAAACCTGACAAAGATTGTGCCCCCCTACAGGGAAGAGGATGATATCCACAAATGGATAACTGCTCTGGAGAGGGCCTGCATGGTACAGCAGGTCGCCCAAGATCAGTGGGCAGCAATTTTATGGTACTCCTTTTCTGAGAAAGGGAGAGATAAGCTCCTCACTGTTAGACCTGAGGATGCTAAAAACTACACTGTCCTGAAGAGTGCTCTTATTGATGGGTTTGGCCTAACCACTGAGCAATACAGGTTGTTGTTCAAAGATACCCAAAAAGCTCAGACTCAGGACCTGGGAGAAGTGTGGCTCACTGGTTAGAGGAGGCAGACCTGGAAGCAGAGGTCAGCCCGGGACCAGGGTTCAATTCCCGGCTCGGCGGGGTCTTGAGTCCTAAAATGTCCATGGACTCGACAATTCTCGCTCCGGTGCCTGCTCGATTCACGGGTTCACACTCTGCGACTCTGGGCAATAGCTTGCTTAATCTCCACAACGGCCCCTCGCGGCGGGATGCCTGGCTTTCACCTTGCGGATACCCTGCCGGGGTTATCTCACAGGGGAATACCAGGACGGGTTCCCTAAGCAAGCGCTTAGAAACCGCTCGGTGATTTGCGCTATATAAATTCCTGTACATTTACATTTACATTCCTGTACAGGACTGGACTGACTTTGTTGATTGTGCCACTAAGGCTTTGGAAGGTTGGTTGCTGAGAAGTAAAGTTTCAGACTATACAGGACTGTACAATCTAATAATGAGAGAACAGATCCTTAATAATTGCCAGAACCACTTGTTGCATCAACACCTGATTGACTCAGATCTGATCTCTCCCCAAGAATTGGGAAAGAAGGCAGACAAATGGGTCAGAACCAGGGTTAAGCAGAAAAACCAGAACCAAGGAGGTGATCAAAAGAAGGCAGACCAGAAGGGTGGAGATAAGAAAGAAAAAGAGCAGAAGTCTTCTTCAGGCCCCCAAAATAATTCTAAAGAGGGTGGGTCCCAAAATGGAAACAAGAAGAAGAATGATGGCCCAAAGCAACCTTGGTGCAATAACTGTAAATCAACCTCTCACTGGGGTGGTGAATGCACCAAGATAGGTCCAGTACCTTCCACTGCAGCCCCTAAGGCACCTGCACCCCCTAGTACAGTCAGCAGTGGTGGTACACAACCCAAGGCTTTAGTGGGGTTAACCCTGGGTACTGAGATGGAGTCTGGCTTAGTCAGAATCCCTACTCAGGCAGTTCTGCTCTATGATGTGGACATGGCTATGTCCACTACTGTGAGTCCCAATACTTTGGGCAAGTATAGGCAGACGCCTTTGATCAATGAGAAAATAGCTCAGGCCTACAGGGACACATGTGCCAGTGTCACTATGGTGACACCTAACTTTTTGGACTCTGGACAAATTGTACTAGGTGAGAATTACCTAGTGACCAATGCTAGCAATGCCACTACTACACATAGTGTGGCTGCTGTTAACTTCTCATGGGGAGGGGTAAATGGCCTCAAGAAAGTTGTTGTGAGTGCAGACCTCCCAGTGGACTGTCTTTTGGGCAATGATCTAGAGAATTCCTTATGGTCAGAAGTGGAGTATAGGACTCATGCAGAGATGCTAGGTATTTCAGCACATGTCCTTGCTGTAACCAGGTCCCAGGCCAAGAAGTGCCTACCTGAACCTGTGGTGGATCTTGAAACTATAGACCAACCACAACCCAAGAGGAAGAGCAAGAGGGTTAAGGCAGTGCCTTCCCACTTGCCCCAGGTTGAGGATCAGCCCTCTCAGGAGGATTATTCTGTGACCCAAGAGGAGACTGTCCTAGAAGAACTTGAACCTGATCAGGTTGAGTTTCTGGGGACAGGGGGACCCTCAAGGGCAGATCTGGGGCAGGCTCAGTTAAATTGCCCTTCTCTTGAACCCCTCAGACAGCAAGCTGCTGCTGAGGCTGCTGGGAATGCTCAAGGTACCCATTGAGTGTATTGGGATGATGGGCTCCTTTATTTAGAGGCTAGAGACCCCAAGCCTAGTGCTACCAGGAGGTTGGTTATACCTCTGCAATTTAGGGGCTTCCTTCTTACCTTGGCCCATGAAATTCCTCTAGCAGGACACTTAGGCCAGAACAAGACTTGAGAAAGACTTGTCCCTCACTTTCACTGGCCTCACGTGTCAGAGAATACCAAGGATTTTTATCTCTCCTGTGACACCTGCCAAGCCAGTGGCAAATCAGGTGGCACCACAAAGACCCCCCTAATACCACTACCTGTGGTGGGGGTACCTTTTGAGAGAGTTGGGATAGACATTGTTGGACCAATGGATCCCCAAACAGCATCTGGGCACAGGTTTATCCTGGTGGTAGTGGATCATGCCACCAGGTACCCAGAGGCAATTCCCCTGAGGACCACAACAGCACCTGTTGTGGCAAGGGCCCTACTTGGAGTATTCTCCAGAGTGGGCTTTCCAAAGGAGGTACTTTCAGACAGAGGTACCAACTTCATGTCTGGATATTTGAAAGCAATGTGAAAAGAGTGTGGAGTGAACTATAAGTTCACCACACCCTACCATCCACAGTGCAATGGGCTTGTTGAAAGGTTCAACAAGACCCTAAAGAGAATGATAAAAGGGTTACCTGAAAAGCTTAGGCGAAGATGGGACATCCTTTTACCCTGTCTACTCTTTGCTTACAGAGACGTCCCACCGAAGGGGGTTGGCTACAGCCCTTTAGAACTTTTGTTTGGCCACTCTGTAAGGGGTCCACTGTGTCTTGTGAAGGAAGGATGGGAGTTACCTCTCAAAAAGCCTAAGCTTCATATTGTGGATTATGTACTTGGTCTCCGCTCCAGGATGGCTGAATACATGGAGAAGGCAACCAAAAACCTGGAGGCCAGCCAAGAATGACAGAAAGCTTGGCATGACCAAAAGGCTGTTCTGACTGAGTACCAGCCAGGGCAGAAGGTGTGGGTGTTGAAGCCAGTGGCCCCAGCAGCTTTCCAAGACAAATGGTCTGGACCCCACAACATACTGGAGAAAAAGTGAGAGGTCACCTACTTGGTGGACCTTGGCACCCCTAGGAGCCCCCACAGGGTGCTCCATGTAAACAGATTGAAGGCATATTTGGACAGGGCAGACATGGGTTTACTCATGGCTACAGGTGGGGACCAGGAGGAAGAGAGTGACCCTCTCCCAGACCTGTTATCCAAAAACCCTGATGATGGTTCAGTGGATGGAGTAGCCTTGGCAGGCAGCCTCTCTGACCAGCAGCAATGGGACTGCAGACAAGTGTTGCGGGCTCATAGACATATGTTTTCTCTCACACCCAGTCAAACAAACTGGTGCACCCATGAGGTGGACACTGGTGACAGTCTGCCTGTGAAGAATACAATCTACAGGCAACCTGACCATGTCAGGGAATGTATAAAGGCTGAGGTGCAGAAAATGCTTGCACTTGGAGTGATTGAACCATCAGAGAGCCCCTGGGCCAGCCCAGTAGTCCTTGTGCCAAAACCTCATACCCAAGATGGAAAGAGAGAAATGAGGTTCTGTGTGGAGTATAGAGGTCTCAATGCTGTCTCTAGGACAGATGCTCATCCCATTCCAAGGGCAGAGGAGCTCATGGATAAATTGGCTTCTGCCAAATTTCTGAGCACATTTGACTTGACAGCTGGCTATTGGCAAATCAGGTTAGCTGAGGAGTCTAAGGCCAAAACAGCATTCTCAACCCCTAGTGGTCATTATCAGTTTGTGGTAATGCCCTTTGGTCTGAAGAATGCACCTGCCACTTTCCAAAGGTTGGTGAACCAAGTCCTTGCTGGGTTGGATGACTTTTGCAGCTTATCTAGATGATATTGCTGTTTTTAATTCTACCTGGGAGGATCACCTGATCCACCTGAAGAAGGTTTTAGAGGCCCTGCAAAAGGCAGGCCTGACTATCAAGGCCACAAAGTGCCAGATAGGGCAGAGCAAGGTTGTGTACCTGGGCCACCTAGTAGGTGGGGGTCAGGTTCAACCATTGGAGAGCAAGATCCAGACCATACAGGACTGGGCTCCTCCAACTACCCAGACACAAGTCAGAGCCTTCTTGGGTCTGACTGGGTATTACAGGAAATTTTTAAAGAACAATGGGTCCATTGTGACACCATTAAATGATCTGACATCCAAGAAGATGCCCAAAAAGGTTCAGTGGATAGTTAGCTGTCAAAAGGAATTTGATGACCTGAAGAAGGCCATGTGCTCTGCACCTATCCTGAAGAGTCCTGACTACTCCAAAGAGTTCATTGTCCAAACAGATGCTTCTGAGTTGGGGGTGGGAGCTGTGCTTTCACAACTTAATGTAGATGGTCAAGACCAGCCCATTGCTTTCATTAGCAGAAGGCTGACCCCTAGAGAGAAACGTTGGTCAGCCATTGAGAGGGAGGCCTTTGCTGTGGTTTGGGCCCTGAAGAAGATGAGACCATACTTGTTTGGCACTCACTTCCTAATTCAGACAGACCATAAGCCCATCTTGTGGCTCAATCAGATGAAAGGTGAAAATCCCAAACTGCTCAGGTGGTCCATTTCCCTACAGGGATGGACTTTACAGTGGAGCACAGACCAGGGACTGACCATGGCAATGCAGGTGGTCTCTCCAGTATTTCAACATGAAGACTTATCTGGTCAAGGTTAAGTTTAATGTCCCTGCGTTTGGGTGGGGGGGGGGGTTATGTAGGACTGTAGGTTCTGCTTTCCTATGGTCACCCCAATTTTTGCTTTTTGCTTCACTGGTTTTCGACATAATGTGGCTGTGGACCTGCTAATCAGACCCACAGCCTGCTGTTCTCTCTCTAAATACACAGACATGTACTTTAGGTACATCACCAATTGGGTAATGGATCACCTTATCAGCCCCTGTACAGTGTACTATAGGTACCCAGGGCATAGGTGTATCACAGGCCTACCAGGGGCTGCAGCATATCTTTTGCCACTCCTGGCTGGCTATCCAAACTGACACAACTGGCTGATCACTCAGCTGGGGCAAGGTCGTGTAATCACCCCTTGCTTAGATATAGTATACCTATATCTAAACCTATATCTGGACACATATATGCCTATAAGTCACTCCTATGGCAGGCCTTAACAATCCTGGAGGCAGAGTGCTTGGTTTTATGTGAGATGGGGCTCTAGCATGAGCTGAGCCTGTCTGCAGCTTTCGGAACCATTTCCTTATAGCTGTTCTGGGATATTGTCATACCATATACTCTTAAGTGTATTATAATCCTCGCGGTTATTGCTAACTTTGGTTTGGCTTTATCAAAACATGTCGTGTAAGGTGTCATACACTTTGGAATACTGCCCCCTCGCCAGTTCTGTCGACGGGGGTAGCATTCCACCCTTCTAGAGGGAGAAGACATGTTACTTTACTTAAAACGCGGTTAAATCTAACCAGAGCCTCAGCATCACAAAATGGATGCTGCTGCCACAGACACAAGTCTGGCCTCCTGCTGCTGACCGAAACTCTGGCAGGGGAGGCCTGGACAAAAGGTTTCCTGTCACAGGGAGGTGTTACACCACCCCAGACAGGAGATAGTGGATTGAGGCAGGCAGGGTGAGTGAAACTAGACACTGCCTGGGGCGCACAAGGTTCCCCATGCATAGCCCAGTTCAAACCGGTGCTAGGACACTCCAGTCCCAGCTCTGGCGCGAAACTGGACAAAGGGAAAGGGGTGTAACCACCCCCTTCCTGGGTCCCACCCATAGGAGGGACCTAGCAGGTAATCCAGCCCCTTGGTTTGGAATAAAGGTAGGAGCTGTGCCCAGGAGCATTAGATTATCCTGACTGAAACTTTGATACAGAACTCTGGACCCTTCGACATCCCACTCGACGTGGAAGACTGAAGAATCTCCCTTGTGGTCAAGGAGTGACCACCCTGTGCAAACAAGCACCATCCAGCGCCCAATGGTTTGCTTTGTTGCAGTTCCCGCCGGAACTCGTGCAACAGAGATCGACAAGACCCAGCTTCCCTGACTTCTAACAGCCCGATCCACAGTCCCAGCGAATCTGAGACCCGTGGAGGCAACGTGAAGCGTGGGGCCGGCCATCTTGAAAAGACTACGAAGTGCTGACCGTGCAGCTCCCGAGGCACCCTTGAAGCTGTGCATTGGGGTTTGAGAAGCCCCAGCCCCGAGCAGCTCTTGCACCGAAGATCTCCCCTCCACACTCATCAAGTGCTGCGTGGGGCCCTTTTGCATTTTCCTGCTCTATGCGTTGGTTTGGTCACTTGCCCGTTGGCTAGTGGCCCCAGTACCGACGAATCTTCGAATCTACTCTGCTAGTCTGGTTGCTCCAGACTGGCCCCTGCTCCCCTGAAAAGTAGCAACCTCTCTGATCTTGCTGGTCCGAGTAAGAAGCGATCTTCAAATCCTGTGTGGGTTGCATTTGCCAAGGCCTGTTAACTCCGATCCGGAAGCCGACACCGCCGACAGCGAGAGCCTTCGTGGGACAGCTCGTGATCCACTCCTGGACATCCTCGATGCCCCAGAGTCCACATGGCAGCGGAAACAAGCTTCGCGACAACCACCTGATTGCGCCCGACATTACCTGGTTCCTTCCTGGTTCCATCCTGGTCACTGGCTAGTGACCCAGACTCTGTCCCCTCTGCTTTCAGGTACTCTACATCTTCGATCCACCCTTGGATCCAACCGGACTCTTTTCTCCTGTCCGCCTGCAGCATCTTCATCTCCAGGCTCCATAGATCTCCACAACAAAACCCGACACACTTTGGCACCTATGCACCCGCTTCCTGTGGATGAGGTAACGATCAAACACCGGTGCTCCTGTGGTGGTTTGTACCTCTAGTGTCCTAGTTTAAAGTGGGGTAATTCCATCCCATAAGAATGACTTGAAAAAAGCACTTTACAACTCAGATAGGATCAGCAAGGAATCTAAGAAATCTACAGTTTCTACATATATGGGCAAGGAGCTACACAGGTATCCCTTACCAATATATCTCACTTTGACGATGGCAAACTGGGAATTAAGCCTCTTATTTCGATTAAGGGTGGGAACCGTAAGATGTCTGTTGAGTTTTCCCTTAGGATATTGACAAAATTTAGGAAATATACCATGTCCCTGTGACTGAGTGAGCGCACAAACTGATTTGCACTTTTTCTTTTTTTGTAAAAATATTTAAAATATGTAAAATGGTTTTTAACTTTTTTTTTCAAAAAACATAGACCCCTTTCTTTGGGGGAATCTTATCAGTTGCTGCTTTCCGTGGACAATTAAGAAATAGTTTTTCATACCAACACTTTCTTGAGAATTGTTACCCGAGCCCGTAAAATGCACAACCTTTGATTCTCTGTTTTTATATTATTTTTACAATCGTCTGATGTCTATTTTGAAAAGTTTTAATAAGGATTTTAGAATACCATTGTAAAAATGTGATATGCTTTTATAAATTCTTCAAATTCTATTAAAGATTTATGAAATGGAATGAAATGAGTAATGCTAAAGAAAAGCTTATACATCCCAAGAATAAGCCAAAGAGCATCAGGAAGATGTTATTTCCGATATGTTTGCTGTTAAAGCGACAAAATATGTATTTCCCATGAACTTACCATAATAACTAACTTAAATTTGCTGTTTCTGGTACTATGTTTAGCGACTTTTCTTTGGAATGCGCATCCATACAAATAAAATGAAACAGATAGTATAACCGTAAATATATAAACCTGTTTAGAGAAGCCTTTTCTTGAAAGCAGACCAGTCAGTGTCCTGGCGATGGCACCCTCTCACACACAACAGGCAATGTGTGTGGAAGAAACATAGCAGAGCCAGCGAGCAGAGGGAGGTCCACAAGACCGTATCTCCGTTGACAGGCAGACATAGGTAGACATAACTGCTTAGTAAGGCTTGGGAGCTCCAAACGGGACAGGGGATCTGCATACTCTGAGCTCAGATGTTAAACTCGTCGGTAAGAAAGTGTGAAAGCTTCCTGATTGCCCGAAATGAAGAACAGCAGGGGTTTGAGAAGAGCCAGTCAGCTGGCAGCCTTATCTTGCATAACACCCATTGATATAAACTGGGACAAGATAAAACAAGTTTGCATTGGCGAGGGTCATTTTTACTCTGACATTTGAACTGACAAACTAATGCAACAAGAGAAGCCCGGGAGTTGTGTGTGAAAGTGAAAGTGATTGCGGTGCACTTAATGAGGCCAGCAGAGTGACGAGATCTGTGGTGGAAGAGGGGGAGGGAATTGAAGCGCTGAGAGAGGTACACAAAGCGCGCGCCCGTGCACATGCACTCAAGCTCTAGGCCGGCCATGGCAGCATCTGGTAGCACTTTTTTTTACCCCTTTACTAAAAGTCGAGCAAGCAGCGCATTCGCTGCTCTAGGCTCGACCTAAAAACGTACTTCTGTGAAGACTAAATTTGTGCGCCAGCTTTTCAAATTTCTTGTGGTTTGTGGCTCAGTTGAATCTAGCTCTAATCATGTGGAATCGTACGGTTGCCAAAGAGACAATAATTAACCACAGGCAAAGAAAAGGCCCAGTAACCTAATTTCATGTTTACCATTACAAGACCACCTTCAAACAAGGATTGTACACATTTGTCCCATGCTATCGGGAGGTGGGGTAAGATGTTGTTCTAGTCCTGGTCTCAGTGAAGAAATGCTCAGGAATTTGTATTTGGTAATTTTGTATTGTGTATGAAAACTTGGGGAGAATGAATAACTCTCCCCACTGTCAAAATAAGGAGGACACTCCATGTGTCAGTATCTTTCTGGAGCAGTTTTAGTTGCGGGAGCAGATTGAGTTCCCGTCATAATACTGGGTCAGCAGTGATATAGATACCAAATATTTGAACTGATCATGTTTTATTTTAATTTGTAGGTGACTTGGGGGTTATATAACTTCAGATACCACTAGTTTTATCTCAGTTGCCTCTGAGATCAGAGGCCATTCTGTAGATGTCCAAGATTGTTGCAGCCATTCCTCCGTCCACCATGTATACCTAAGGAACAGTAGCATATTATTTGCGTACAAGCAAACACAATCTTTTTTGTCTCCCTCTCATTGGAACTTTTGTAAAAGACTGTTTTCCTCACCCACACCGTGAAGGGTGCCTAAATGAGGGCATATAATAAGGAACATAGCATCCTTGAACGGTGCCCCTCTGATTTGGGAATGGATTACACAGTTGCCCATTGACATCAACCCATACTTGGAGTTGTGTGTAGTGGAGACGCACCCATGCATTATACATAGGGCTAAAGTTCATTTTATCCAAGACCTGACAATGCTTTATCTATGTTGACTAGCATAGGGCAGAAGGCCCTTCAAAGTCCTTAACCACTTGGCTGCTAAGGGTCCTCGACGAGCTCCATTGACTTTCCATTGAAATCAATGGAAAGTCCATGACGAGTTACCCTTGTCATTAGCGCTGAAGTGGTTAATCCTAGCCGAGGCTATCTGTATCCTAAGACAGTGCCTCGTGCCTCTGCCAGGTATAAAATCGGTCTGGTCCCTATGAATCAGTGTATGGATCACCATGGTGAGTCGTACTACTAGTACGTTTGCCAGCAGTCTGGTACCACTACATTAATCAAAGAGATGGGCCGGGGGTGTCCGAGGTGCATAATTCAGGGGATTTCGTAGGTGTTAGGATGACCAAGATAGGTGCACCCTGGAGATGGTGTGGAAGCTCTCTGAATTGTAAATACTTTGTCAACCTATCCAGAAGAGGCTGTAAAAGGAGATAAGCTTCTATCTTTAAAAAAACTCCACTGATAACCCGTTGGGGCCCAGAGTCGTACCCAGCTGCAAAGCAGCAAGGCCCTTACTGAGCTCTTCCGATGTTGGTGGTGCTTCCAGTTCCTCACGATCCGTAATCGGCAAAGAGGGGGATCGGCAATTGTGTCAGTAGAGGACTTTTTCTTGGATACTTTTGAAAGCAGATTCTTCACATTTGGAATATCCCCAGGCCAGATCTGGAAGTTTTCACAACAATGCTCCCATTTGCTGCTAGGTGGCGTTGTGCGGCTCCACGTTGGCCTCATCCTGCCCCTGAAGTGAGAGTATGGAGCTGCATATAAGCACATACTTGGCCCAACATCTGAACTTTTTTCCCCCCACTTTCGAAAGCATATCCAGAGCTCTTCTTCCTTATTTCATCGGTTGACTAACCCTTTACAATTTTCTTTCCTGTGTGCAAGTGAACGATGTCCCCACTGAAGACTACAGAGTGCAAACCATTCCATGACTGTCTGAAACAGATGCCTGTGATGGACCTGCATGAGTAATGCCTCTGGTGTTTGAGCTCTGGGTATTACTTCAAGTTCTGCAAAGAATGTACCTTATGCACCAGAAGGCAATCCCAGTCCCTAAAGCAAAGCTGCATGTTGCCAAAAACCGAAAGAAGTCACGGATCTCACTTAAGTCCCCCTCCAAGGCGAGGACACGGACTCATTTTCACTCCCAAGGCTATTCCTGCGTCAGAGCTTCTTCTCGACTGAAGCCTTCCGGTAAGCTGAACTTTAAGTCAAAGAAGAAACCTAAGAAGTTGAAGCAGGATTCAACCCTGTCCCACAACTCTCTGTTCAAATAGAAGTCTGGACAAGTCAAGGTGCCACGATTTCGCTACTGATTCCCCAATCAAGAAGCTGATCGCATAGGTGGTCCGATTGTGCCCTAAATTTCAAGGGCCATCGGCGATGTCACAGCAGGTAGAGGCCTTTAAGAAGGCCATGCTGCGTATTTTTGCCATTCTTTCATCTCCCTCTGGCAAGCTTTTGGGCCCAAGGAATCACAGGTGCCTCCAATCAGGTTACCTCAGGTGGTTCCATCCTCTGTGCTGTCTGAGACCCTGGACCCACCTCAGGTTTTGCACGGACACTGGTGCTGACTTCCATACCAGCTCCAAGACCTGCGCTGGACCCTTCTTAATCCAGACCAGTCCATGCGCACCCAGAGGTCAAGCTCCTGCCTACTTTAGTGTCTGGCCATGAATCAAATTTGTTTCGATCTCAGTGAGGTTGCACCTTGACTCCACTCATGCACAGCCAGTTCTCTTGATTTCTGATTTTAACAAAACACTTCCTCTTCCATGGACTTTCCTTGAAGGCTCCATCATCTTTTTAGCTTGGACTCTGACCAGAGTTTGACACCCCTGATAATGGCAATGGAGATCATGGGAACGATTTACTACCACATTATGATAACAGTTTTTAAATTAACTTGCAAGAGGCCAATGGGCTTGCTACTTCCTTTGATGCACTGGTGGTTCCACCTCTTGGTCCCCCAACCATGGAGAGTCCTTTGCTGTAATGGTTTAATGTGCAAAACCGAGGTCCTGGACCTAGAGTTGCATTCTGTTGAATTAAATACAAATGTTCTTCTTTTGTTTCTCCCATTTGTGTTCACCACTCACCCTAAGAAATCAGTAGTGTCCACACCAGCCCTAATTAGGTATTTGACTTTATCCTGGCCAGTCTGAATGGTTTGAGCCGAACAGGCCCGAACCTCCTCGGTACCGCCAGCAATATTTCGCTGTCTATGATGCAGAGGGCAGGCATACAGCAGTGTAATAGGCAGACTGTATTGGCGGACCTCAAGGCCAAGCTGGCCGAAGATGACTTTTGTTTTCAAAACTCCTTAATCCTTCATTCCCAGTCCAGTGGAGTCGTAGGGAACAGATTCAGGTTCACTTTTCCTGGTAAAAGCGTAAACCACCAAACTCTCTATAAAGAAAATAGGCTCTCCTGGCGTCGGTTTGTGGCCTCTGGCCCTCCTGTCTGTTTACTGGTGGGCAATAGCAAGGCTTAGCCTGAGTACCCATAAGGGTGTTGTAGGAAATTAGGATCTGCTTCTTATGGTTACCCCCACTTTTTGCTTGATGTTACACTGTTTTGACTAGTCGGATTGGGATCCTGTAATCAATACCCCAGTCTATCTGCTTTCTCCCTAAAATGTTATGCTATGTACTCTGGTACACTCCAGATTGGATACTGGGGTACCCTTATAAGTCCCTAGTATATGGTATACATGTACCCAGGGCATAGGTACCCCAGGGCCTCCCATGGGCTGAAGCATGTTTTATGCCACCCATGAGAGGCTATGCAAAATGGAACCACAGGTCTGCCATTGCATCCTGTGTAAGCTGGTGCTTGCACCACTTACTTTAGATACAGGTTCACTATAGCTATAGGTCACTACACTTATAAAAGTCACCCCTATAGCACGCCTTAACAATGCTGAAGGCATGGTGCTGGGTTTTATGTGAGAGGGTGCCCCTGCATGAGCAGAGCCCCTCTGCAGCCTTCGGAGACCATTCTACCGGGTTGTCTGTGACTGAGCTGGACATATAGGTAGAGGTGTATTATAACCTCGCGATAAATGCTATCTAAAAAAAAGCTGAAATAAAACATGTCGTTTTGGTATCAAACATCTTGGAATAATACCTCCACACTGGTAACTGGTGTGGGAGGTATGATTCCACCCTTCTGAAGCGAGCTTTGTGGGGTCACTGGTCTACCTGGGGCCAGACCTTCTCGACCCAGACAGTACAAAATAGATGCTGCCGACCAGAGACACATTTCTGCCCTCCTGCTGCTGAGCCAAGCTTGAGCAGAGGAAGGCAGCACAATAGGCATCCTGTCACAGGGACATGTAACCACATCCCAGGCAGGATTTAGTGTAGTGGGGCTGAGTGGCTGTACTTCCACAGTGCCTGAAAGTCTGTACCTGGGGCACATTTGGTGTCCCTGTGCATAGTCCAGCTCAAACCACTTCTGGGAGCCGTTGGCTCCTGCTCTAGCCCGAAGCTAGACAAAGGACATAGGAGTAACCTCCCCTCTGTCCTAACCCTCCCCTAGGAGGGTCCCCTGAATCTGTCCAACCCTCTCCTGTGGGTACATAAAGGCTTACTTAGCTGTAGGACTTTAGGATTGACATGGACAAGATTCTGAAACAAGAAACCACTGACCTTTGACCATCTGGACACTCTGGACTGCGCTGGACTTCGACTAGGCCCGACTTCGTCTCCCTCTTCGTCCAAAGCATTGTCTGTGCCCTTGCACCATAGAGGCTCTGTGCAGGACCTGTGGAGCATTAAGGACAATGTAGAATCTCCACTTGGGGTAAAGGAGTCACTCCCCTGCATTCTCAGGCACCACAACGCAACTGACCGGTCTGCTTAACCTGAGATCCTGCGGACTCCGAAGGCTCTAACTACACAGGAGATGGGTTCCGAAGTTCCTTGAGGTCGAGCTGCCCTCTCACTGAGTTTGAGGCCAGTATCCCTTGTGGGGACCGCATAACCTGATCACCGGTGCACCGCGTATTTTTGCAAGTGCATATGCTTGTTGGTGATCCTGAGCTTGTGCATTGGACTTCGTGTAGGCCTGACCCTGAGCAGTATTTCCACAATAGAGCTCCGGCCTCCTCACACCAAGTGCTCCTTGAGCTGGTACTTTGTGATCTTGCTCAAAGTCCTCTTGCGACTCCTGTTCATTCAACCTGTGGGTCCTCTTGATAGTCATCAGGAATTCTGTTGGGCTTCCCTGGTTGCTCCAGACGTGCCCTGACTCGCCAGTGTATGGCGAGTCCCCTGGACCTTGCTCGTCCACACCGTAGCCTGCTTGACCTTCCTGTGTGCTGTTGCCAAGGCTTGTTGGTGCTCCCGCCAGACACTGACCCCTCAGCTCTCAACATACTGCGTGGGAAAGCTCGCACTCAGCTCCTGGTTGTCCTCAAGGTTTTCTGGACCTGGTGGCTGCCGAATTAAGCATCTCTTCTTTGCACCTGAAGCACCCGTCATGAGTGGGTATTCTTTTACAGAGCCCCTGGTCACACTGAAGTGACCCAGACTCCGTCTCCTCTGCTTTCAGGTTCCTTCCATCACAAATCCACCCTTGGATTCCTGCAGACACTTTCTTCCTCACCTGCAGCAGCTCTTCTTTGAAGCCCTCCATTGAAAACAATGGCAGTTTCCGACACCCTCCAGACCTATGCACCCAGCTCCTCTGGGATAGGTAACTCGGGTACTCCAGTATCCACGGGTGGGGTGGCTCTCCAACCTCTTAAGTTCCAAAGGGTTTCCTCGAAGTCCACAGAGAAGGGTCCTTAAACTTTAAAATTGTAATCGCAACTTCCTTACAGAATTGTACGGAGCCCGTGGTCGTGTTAGCACACTCCACTCATCCTCCGTGGGTCTTTTCTACTCACCTTCGATTCTATGTGTTCCACACACTGTCTCGACTCCAGTTGTGGTTCTTATACCACTATTTTAATATATGGTTTGGTCTCCCCCTGGAACCCACTGCATATTGTGCTACTTACAACTGTTTCTTTGCTAATGTATTGTGTGCTTTGTGTTGTATCCTCGTGTAGAGAATACTAGAGAGTGTTATATAAATACATTAATATTTGTATAACTACTGTGTAGTTCTCCTTTCATTTGATTAATACTAAATGTGATATTCTGGTAAAACAAGCTGCTTTACATTCCTTCAAGACTAAGACTGAAGGCTTCTTGTGAGAAGTTGGCCTGGTATATGCTGTCCACTAAATAAAGTGGTACATTAGAACAAAGGTCCCAGTATACGGATGTATGGAAGAACCATAAAGTTATAATGAGTCTAACAAAAATTAAATATAACATATTATTCTTGATGTACAGTGTTGTTTAATCCACTGAACAACCATTTGTTCATTTAATTAGCTGATACTTTAAAAGCAGAGCCCCAGGGAGAAAGGGTGGGTGGTATGGTGAATGAAGTGAAGATAAGGAAGTGAGTGGAACAGTGTATAATTCACATAATCAATTATATTACTGCACAAAGGTAGACTCATACAAGAGCCAGGTTATTCACATGGGACACAACTGTTAGATAGGCATGGTTCTAAACAAAAGTCACAGTGAGCAATCGCTGTTGATCTAGCTGGCTAGTGTAGGAGATGTTGATGTTTCAGCCCCTGGTAGTAGTAGGTAAGTGTGTCCCTTACATCGGGGTGTGCAGACAGTCTCAGTCGGCAGTTCTCGGCCGACCACGAGTGGAGGCTTCCTCCAGAGGTAGTTCGTCACGTCTTTCGGACGTGGGGGACTCCTCAGGTGGACCTGTTTGCCACTCTCGAATGCTCACTGCCCGTCATTCTGCAGCCTCCAGTTTCCGATGCAGGGAGCCTTGGGGGACGCGTTTCAGTTGAGTTGGGGCTCACAACTCCTTTACGCGTTTCCTCCCATACCCTTGATTCCTCGGGTTCTGAGGAAGATTCGCCAAGACCGGGCCCAAGTTATATTGGTCGCCCCGGATTGGCCAAGAAGGGTGTGGTACAAAGATCTTCTCCACCTCTCCTCGTGCCCGCTGCTCCGTCTCCCTTTCAGGGCAGATCTCCTCTCTCAGATGGAGGGGCAGGTTCTACACCCCCACCTCCAGACCTTACACCTTGATGCCTGGAGATTGAACGGGGCAACCTGAATTCCTTTTCTCTTCCACATGATGTGGTGGATGTCATTCTTTCGGCCAGGCGTGACTCCACTAAGTCAATCTATTCTTACAGGTGGTCTAAATTTGTGACTTGGTGTGGGGAGAAGTCCATTGACCCTTTGAGGGCTCGTTTGTCAGATATACTTCTATTTGCTCTTTCTTTAGCGCAGCAAGGTTTTGCTGTGGCTACAGTGAAAGGTTATCTTTCGGCTTTGTCGGCTTTTCTCTGCCTGCCGGATCAGCCGTCCCTATTTAAATCTCCTATTGTTTTAAGATTTCTTGAGAGCCTTACAAATAAATTCCCTCCTACTCCTTTTATTGTGCCTCAATGGGACTTGAATATAGTGCTTATTTTTCTAATGGGTTCCCCTTTCGAACCTCTACATAGTTGTCCCTTGAGGTTGTTGTCTTTTAAGACGGTTTTCCTAGTTGCAATTACCTCGGCAAGGAGGGTAAGTGAGCTTCAAGCTCTTAGTTCAAAGCCCCCATTCTTGACCATCCATGCTGAATGAATGGTTCTTAGGACCAGGGCTGCTTTTCTGCCTAAGTTGGTAACTCCCTTCCATCTGGGACAGTCCATTACCCTTCCTACTTTCTAACCTCCCCCTCACCCTTCCAAGGAGGAGGAGCGCTTCACCGTCTGGACCCTAAGAGGACGGTGAGCTTTTATCTTGATAGGACTAAGGACTATCGTGTTGATGACCAGCTGTTTGTTGGATTTGCTGGTTGCAAGAAAGGAAGAGCTGTGCACAAGCGCACACTTTCGAGATGGATAATTCTATGCATCAAGATCTGCTACGCCCTGGCTGGTAAGGAACCTCCAGAGGGTATAAGAGCTCACTCTACTAGAGCAAAGTCTTCAACATATGCTTTGTCTAGTGGTGTTCCTGTTGAGGATATTTGTAAAGCGGCAACTTGGGCCTCCCTCCACACTTTCGCGAAGCATTACTGCTTGGATACCGAAGTGAGGAGGGACGGCCACTTTGCACGTTCTGTCCTCCAGAATTTTGTGGTATAGGAGAGTGGACACCCTCCTCAGGGAGTGGGGACTGCTGTGGGAATCTATTCACAAGGTGAGGAATCCACAGGCAGATACTGTATCCACCAGAAAAGGCATTACCGAAGGTAAGTAACTTGTTCGTTATGTTTAATTTTTGTTTAACTCATTATAACGTATTGGTTCTTCCATAAATCCGTATACTGGGACCTTTGTTCTAATGTACTGCTTTATACCCAGGTCCCAGTGACGTTAATTTGGTTTACCTTTCTAGGTAACACTAAATAAAGTGGGCACCATGCACCAGTCCAAACTACCCTTATGGTGATTAGGTCAAAGATAACTTTTACAGAAAACTATCATAGTGGTAGCTATGGAGAGCAGCCTTCAGGCTAAGTCTTGAAGGAATGTTAAGCAGCTTGTTTTACCAGAATGCAACCGTTTAGTATTGGTTAAATGAAAGGGGAAACACACAGTAGTTATAAAAATATGTATTTAATAGATATAACACTCTCTAGTATCTACACGAGTTGTAGGAGAGTAGGGCCTGCTATCCTATGGTCACCCCAAATATTTGCTTTTTGCTTCACTGGTTTTGGACTACTGAGGCTGTGGGCCTGCTAATCAGACCCCCAGCCTGCTGTTCTCTCTCTAAATTAATGATACATGTGCTATAGGTACATACCACAATTGGAAATGGACTCCTTGTCAGCCCCTGTACCATGCACTATAGGTGCTCAGGGCATAGGTGCCACCAAGGCCTGCCAGGGGCTGCAGCATATCTTTTGCCACCCCTGGCTGGTTCTTAAATTGACACAACTGGCTGATCACTCAGCTGGGGCAAGGTGGTGTAATCACCCCTTGCTTAGATATAGTATACCTATATCTAAACCTATATCTGGACACATATAAACCTGTGAGCCACTCCTATGGAAGGCCTCATCAATCCTGGAGGCAGAGTGCGGTTTAATGTGAGATGGAGCTCTAGCATGAGCTGAGCCTGTCTGCAGCTGTCGGGAACAACTCCCTAAGCTGTTTCAGGATAATGCCATACCATATACTCTTAAGTGCCTTATAATCCTCGCGGTTATATAGCAACTCTGGTTTGGCTTTATCAAAACATGTTGTGTAAGGTGTCATACGATTTGGAATACTATCCCCTCGCCAGTCCTGGCGACGGGGATAGCATTCCACCCCTCTAGAGGGAGAAGACATGTTACTTTACTGAAATGCGGTTAATTTTAAAAGAGCCTCAGATCCACAAAATGGATGCTTCTGCCACAGACACAGGTCTGACCCCCTGCAGCTGACCGAAACTCAGCCAAGGGGGCCTGACAAAGGGTTTCCTGTCGCAGGGAGGTGTCACACCCCCAGACAGGAGATAGTGGATTATAGCAGGGAGGTTTGAAAGAAACCAGACAGTGCTGGGGGCGCACAAGGCTGCCCCTTGCATAATCCGGCCAAACCGGTTCTGGGGCACTCCAGCCCTCGTGCCAGCGCGGCCTGGATCAAAGGAAGGGGGTGTATCCACCCACTTCCTGGGTCCCACCCATAGGAGGGGACCTAGCAGGTAATCCAGCCCCCTAGATTGGTATAAGAATGGGAGCAGTGCCAATGCACTTCAGATTATCCTGATGAAACATAAGAAACGAAACTCTGGACCCTTCGACATCCTACTCGACGTAGAAGACTGAAGAATCTCCCTTGTGGTCAAGGAGTGACCACCCTGTGCAAACAGGCACCATCCAGCACCTCGACGTCTGCTTTGTTGCAGTTCCCGCCGGAACTCGAGCGACAGAGATCGACGAGATCAAGCTTGCCTGCCTTCTTACAGCCCGATCCACAGTCCCTGCAGAGCTGAGACCCGTGGAGGCAACCGGAAGCGTGGGGCACGCCATCTTGAAAAGACCATGAGACGCTGACCGTGCAGCCCCCGAGTGACCCTCGAAGCTGTACACCGGGGTTTGAGAAGCCCCAGCTCTGAGCCACTCTTGCACCGAAGCTCACCCCTCTACACTCAACGAGTGCTGCGTGGGGCCCTTCTGCTACTTTTGGCTCAACGCGTTGGCCCGGTCACTTGCCAGCTGGCTGGTGGCCCCTGTGCCGGCGAAAACCAAAATACCACTTGTGATTCTGGTTGCTCCAAACTTACACCAGCTCCCCTGAAAAGGAGCCCCCGCTCAGACCCTCCTGGTCCGAGTGAGAAGCAATCTTCCAGTTCCGCGTGGATTGCTCTTGCCAAGTGTTGTTTGCTCCAATCTTGAAGCCGACAGCGCCGACGGTGAGAGCCTTTGTGGGACAGATCGTGACCCGCTCCTGGACGTCGCAGATGCCCAAGAGCCCCCGTGACAGCGGAGAGAATCTCCTCGACAACCATCTGATTGCGCCCGACATTGCCTGGTTCCGTCCTGGTTCCACCCTGGTCACTGCTGAGTGACCCAGACTCTGTCCCCTCTGCTTTCAGGTACTTCTCGACTTGGGTCCACCCTTGGATCCCACCGGACACTTCTCTTTCACCTCGCCTGCAGCCTCTTCAGCTTCAAGCACCAAGAACCTGCGTGACGAAACCCGGCTCAACTTCGACCCTATGCACCCGCTTCCTGTGGGTGAGGTAACATTGCAACGCCGGTGTTCCCACACTGGTACACACCTCTAGGGTCTGTGTCTAAAGTTTTGTCTTCCTAGGTTCAGCGGAAGTGTCCTTAAACTCTCTTTGTGTAACTTTTACGCATCATTGACTTAACTTTGATGCATGCTTGTGCTTCCAGCACTGCACCTGAATCCCGCGGGCTTTTCCCGACTTCAGCATTGCTTGTCCCGACTGCTCCCAGCGATTCCCTAGGCCCTAGGCCTAACCACTGTTCGATTGGTATCTCTTATACCATTTTTTTAGTATATGGTCTGAGTGGCCCCTCGCCCTCATCCATAATTGTGCAACTTTGTATGTTATACTGTGCTTTAGATTTAACGCTTGTGCCCCTTTGTTCATAAAGAATACTGGGGATTGTTTTTAGTAATAAATACATATATTTTTATAATATATACTTGTGTGGTGTCCTTTCATTTGATACTACAGGACTGTACTTGGTAAAACAGCTCGCTTAACACGACCTCTGGAGTTAAGCCTTCAAGGCTGCTTAGTCTATGCTACCATTAAGATAGCTTGTCTATAAGGTTGACTTACAACCAGACACCATAAGGGGACATTTGGACTGATACAAGGTGGTTCCAGAATTGGAAACATCATATATCAGGCCAACTTCTCACATTGGTGGGCAGCGGTGCGGATTTGAGCTTGCTGTTGTTTTACCATTGCAATCTTTTTATCAAATTGAAAGATCACATCCAGTACCTTAGGTACATATAAATCAAAAGCTTAGCATATTAAGTTCTACTGAATTTAGTAGTTGTAGATTAAAGGGATTAGCACACCCTGACTACAACTCACTAGCAAGGTACAGTAGGTAAACACTTAGTGTAGGTAGGTGCATCACTTACACCACACTAGCAGTCATGTCTGACACAGGAAAGGCCTCAGGCTCTGCTCCTGTGACAGTTGACCTTACCCAGGCAACTTCCAGCTATGACAAACTAACCCACAAAGACTTGGTTGCCTTGTGCATTTCAAGAGGGTTAAAAAGGGGCAGAAGTCCCACCAGTCCTACCCTGATAGCCATTCTAGAACAGGATGACTTAGACAAGGCGAGTGCAGCTCCCCTAGGTTCAGGAGATGGATTGAAACCCCCTGAGAATGAGACCACTCCAGTAGATGAGGAAGAAGAGGAGGAAGGCTCAGATGTAGAGGAGCCTGAAGATCAGGTTCAGAGGGGTAACCAGGTTGTAGTTGCCAGGCTTAACCAGGCCAACTTAGACCTACTTGGGAATGGAGAGGGCCAGCACCTCCCCAGATCCCAGCATATCATTCTCCCAGGCAACAGAAGAGTGAGATCACCATCAGGGGACTCTCATATTTCTAGTGCCTCAAGAGAATCTCAGAGAGGAATGACTTCCTCTCAGAAAATAGAGCATAAGGCAAGGATGAGGGCTGTCAAACTCCAGATAGAGAGGGAGGAGGTAGCCCTGGCTCAAGCTAGACTTGCTTTGGCAAGAGAACAGAAATTGTGTGGCTTAGATGCCACTGGTGGCAGCATAATTCCTAAAGAGAAAGACAGGAGCTATGATAATAGAAACCTGACAAAAACTGTGGCCCCCTACAAGGAAGGGGATGACATCCACAAATGGATGACTGCTCTTGAGAGAGCCTGCATGGTACAGCATGTTCCTCAGGAACAGTGGGCTGCAATTTTATGGTACTCCTTTTCTGAGAAAGGGAGGGATAGGCTCCTCACAGTTAGACCTGAGGATGCCAAAAACTACTCTGTCCTGAAGAGTGCTCTTATTGAAGGGTTTGGCCTAACCACTGAGCAATACAGGTTGTTGTTCAGAGACACCCAAAAAGCACAGACTCAGGACTGGACTGATTTTGTTGATTGTGCCACTAAGGCTCTGGAGGGTTGGTTGCAGGGAAGTAAAGTTTCAGACTATACAGGATTGTACAATCTTATCATGAGAGAACAGATCCTTAATAACTGTACAAACCAGCTGTTGCATCAATACCTTATTGACTCTGATCTGACCTCTCCCCAAGAATTGGGAAAGAAGGCGGACAAATGGGTCAGAACAAGGATTAAGCAGAAACCCCAGAACAAAGGTGGTGACCAGAAGAAAACAGACCAGAAGGGTGGGAATCAGAAAGATAAAGAAAAGGACCAGAAGTCTTCAGGCCCCCAAAATAGTAATAAGGAGGGTGGTTCCCAAAATGGAAACAAGAAAAAGAAGAATGATGGCCCAAAGAAACCTTGGTGTAATACCTGCAAATCAGTTTCACACTGGGGCAGTGAATGCACCAAGAAAAATCCAGTCCCCACCACTGCAGCTCCTAAAGCACATGCACCCCCTAGTACACTTAACAGTGGTGGAACACAGCCAAAGGGTGTAGTAGGGTTAACCCTGGGTACTGAGATAGGATCTGGCCTAGTCAAAATCCCTACTCAGGCATTTCTCCTATATGATGTGGACCTAGCTTTGTCCACTACAGTGAGTCCCAGTAACCTGGGCAAATATAGGCAGACGCCTTTGATAAATGAGAAACTGGCTCAGGCCTACAGGGACACATGTGCCAGTGTCACTATGGTGACACCTGACTTTGTGGACCTTGGACAGATTGTACTAGGTGAAAGTTACCTAGTGACCAATGCAAGCAACTCCACTACTACACATAGTGTGGCTGTTGTGAACTTCTCCTGGGGAGGGGTAGATGGCCTAAAGAAAGTTGTTGTGAGTGCAGACCTCCCAGTAGACTGTCTGTTAGGCAATGATCTTGAAAGCTCAGTTTGGTCAGAAGTGGAGTACAGGACTCATGCAGAAATGCTAGGGATTTCCGCACATGTCCTTGCAGTGACAAGGACTCAGGCTAAGAAGTGCCTTCCTGAACCAGTGGTGGATCTTGGAACAATACACCAACCACAACCCAAGAGAAGGAGCAAAAGGGTTAAGGCTGTGCCTTCCCCCTTGCCCCAGGTTGAGGATCAGGTTTCACAGGAAACTGATTCTGCAGTCCAAGAAGAGACTGTCTCTGAGGAACTTGAACCTGATCAGGTTGAGTTTCTGGGGACAGGGGGACCCTCAAGGGCAGACCTGAGGCAGGCTCAATTAGATTGCCCTTCACTTGAACCCCTCAGACAGCAAGCTGCTGCTGAGGCTGCAGGGAATGCCCAAGGTACCCATAATGTATATTGGGATGATGGACTCCTTTACTCAGAGTCTAGAGACCCCAAGCCTGGTACAACCAGGAGATTGGTAATACCTTTGAAGTTTAGGGCTTTCCTTCTCACCTTGGCCCATGATATTCCCCTTGCAGGACACTTAGGCCAGAGCAAGACGTGGGACAGGCTTGTTTCGCACTTTCACTGGCCTCATATGTCAGAAAATGTCAAGGAGTTTTGTCGCTCCTGTGTCACTTGCCAAGCCAGTGGTAAGTCAGGTGGCACAACAAAGGCCCCCCTCATACCACTACCTGTGGTGGGGGTACCCTTTGAAAGAGTTGGAATAGATATTATGGGTCCCATGGATCCTCAAACAGCATCTGGGCACAGATTTATACTGGTGGTAGTGGATCATGCCACCAGGTACCCAGAAGCAATTCCCCTGAGGACCACCACAGCACCTGTGGTGGCAAAAGCCCTCATTGCAGTTTTCTCAAGAGTGGGATTCCCAAAGGAGGTATTGTCAGACAGAGGTACAAACTTCATGTCTAGCTATTTAAAAGCAATGTGGAAGGAATGTGGAGTAAACTACAAGTTTACCACACCCTATCACCCACAGTGCAATGGGCTTGTGGAGAGATTCAACAAGACCCTCAAGGGAATGATAAAAGGGTTACCAGAGAAGCTTAGGTGGAAATGGGACATCCTTTTACCCTGCTTGCTCTTTGCTTACAGAGAGGTCCCACAGAAGGGGGTTGGCTACAGCCCTTTTGAACTTTTATTTGGCCACCCTGTAAGGGGTCCACTATGTTTGGTGAAGGAAGGATGGGAGTTACCTCTCAAAAAGCCTAAGCTAGATGTTGTGGACTATGTACTTGGTCTCTGCTCCAGGATGGCTGAGTATATGGAGAGAGCATCCAAAAACCTGGAGGCAAGTCAAGAATTACAGAAAGCTTGGCATGACCAAAAGGCTGTTCTGGTTGAGTTCCAGCCAGGGCAGAAGGTGTGGGTGTTGGAGCCAGTGACCCCAGCAGCACTCCAGGACAAATGGACTGGACCCTACCCTATCATTGAGAAAAAGGGAGAAGTCACCTATCTGGTTGACTTTGGAACCCCTAGGAGCCCCCACAGGGTGCTCCATATAAATCGTTTGAAAGCATTTGTGGACAGGGAGGACATGAGCTTGCTTATGGCCACAGATGAGGAACAGGTGGAAGAGAGTGACCCTCTCCCAGACCTGCTTTCCCAGAACCCTGATGATGGTTCAGTTGATGGAGTAGCCTTGGCAGGCAGCCTCACTGACCAGCAACAGATGGACTGCAGACAGGTTTTGCAAACCCACAGACATTTGTTTTCACTCACACCCAGTCAAACTAACTGGTGCACCCATGAGGTGGACACTTGTGACAGTCTGCCTGTGAAGAATAAGATCTACAGGCAACCTGACCACGTCAGGGATTGTATAAAGGCTGAGGTGCAAAAGATGTTGGAGCTTGGAGTGATTGAGCCATCAGAGAGCCCATGGGCCAGCCCAGTGGTCCTTGTGCCAAAACCTCATACCAAGATGGAAAGAGAGAAATTAGGTTTTGTGTGGACTACATAGGTCTCAATGCTGTCACTAGGACAGATGCACATCCCATTCCAAGAGCAGATGAGCTCATTGATAAATTGGCTTCTGCCAAGTTTCTGAGCACATTTGATTTGACAGCTGGCTTCTGGCAGATCAGACTAGCTGAAGAGTCAAAGGCCAAGACAGCATTCTCTACCCCTAGTGGACATTATCAGTTTGTGGTAATGCCCTTTGGTTTGAAGAATGCACCTGCCACCTACCAAAGGTTGGTGAATCAAGTCCTTGCTGGGTTGGATGACTTTTGTGCAGCATATCTAGATGATATTGCTGTCTTTAGCTCCACCTGGGAGGATCACCTGATCCACCTGAAGAAGGTTCTGGAGGCCCTGCAAAAGGCAGGCCTGACTATCAAGGCTACCAAGTGCCAGATAGGGCAGAGTAAGGTTGTGTACCTGGGCCACCTAGTAGGTGGGGGTCAGGTTCAACCACTGGAGAGCAAGATCCAGACCATACAGGACTGGGCTCCTCCAACTACCCAGACACAAGTCAGAGCCTTCTTGGGCCTGACTGGGTATTACAGAAAGTTTGTGAAAAACTATGGGTCCATTGTGACACAATTAAATGACTTGACATCCAAGAAGGTGCCCAAAAAGTTTCAGTGGACAGTTAGCTGTCAAAAGGCATTTGATGACCTGAAGAAGGCCATGTGCTCTGCACCTATCCTGAAGAGTCCTGACTACTCCAAACAGTTCATTGTACAGACAGATGCTTCTGAGTTGGGGGTGGGAGCTGTGCTTTCACAACTTAATCAGGATGGTCAAGACCGGCCCATTGCTTTTATTAGCAGAAGGCTGACCCCCAGGGAGAAACGTTGGTCAGCTATTGAGAGGGAGGCCTTTGCTGTGGTTTGGGCCCTGAAGAAGCTGAGGCCATACTTGTTTGGTGCTCACTTCCTAGTTCAGACAGACCATAAGCCCCTCTTGTGGCTAAATCAGATGAAGGGTGAAAATCCCAAACTGCTCAGGTGATCCATTTCCCTACAGGGGATGGACTTTACAGTGGAGCACCGCCCAGGGACTGACCATGGTAATGCAGATGGTCTCTCCAGGTACTTCCACTTAGAACATGAAGACTTATCTGGTCATGGTTAAGTTTAATGTCCCTGTGTTTGGGGGGGGGGGGGTTGTGTAGGAGAGTAGGGTCTGCTATCCTATGGTCACCCCAAATATTTGCTTTTTGCTTCACTGGTTTTGGACTACTGAGGCTGTGGGCCTGCTAATCAGACCCCCAGCCTGCTGTTCTCTCTCTAAATTAATGATACATGTGCTATAGGTACATACCACAATTGTAAATGGACTCCTTGTCAGCCCCTGTACCATGCACTATAGGTGCTCAGGGCATAGGTGCCACCAAGGCCTACCAGGGGCTGCAGCATATCTTTTGCCACCCCTGGCTGGTTCTTAAATTGACACAACTGGCTGATCACTCAGCTGGGGCAAGGTGGTGTAATCACCCCTTGCTTAGATATAGTATACCTATATCTAAACCTATATCTGGACACATATCAACCTGTGAGCCACTCCTATGGAAGGCCTCATCAATCCTGGAGGCAGAGTGCGTGGTTTAATGTGAGATGGAGCTCTAGCATGAGCTGAGCCTGTCTGCAGCTGTCGGGAACAACTCCCTAAGCTGTTTCAGGATAATGCCATACCATATACTCTTAAGTGCCTTATAATCCTCGCGGTTATATAGCAACTCTGGTTTGGCTTTATCAAAACATGTCGTGTAAGGTGTCATACAATTTGGAAAACTATCCCCTCGCCAGTCCTGGCGACGGGGATAGCATTCCACCCCTCTAGAGGGAGAAGACATGTTACTTTACTGAAATGCGGTTAATTTTAAAAGAGCCTCAGATCCACAAAATGGATGCTTCTGCCACAGACACAGGTCTGACCCCCTGCAGCTGACCGAAACTCAGCCAAGGGGGCCTGGACAAAGGGTTTCCTGTCGCAGGGAGGTGTCACACCCCCCCAGACAGGAGATAGTGGATTGTAGCAGGGAGGTTTGAAAGAAACCAGACAGTGCTGGGGGCGTGTGGTAAATAAATAAATAATACCCTATTTTTGACTAGACTTATAGCATAACAGATAGCTCAATAAATAAGAGTCAAGATTCGAGGTAGTAGGAGTTTCTGCAGGTTTATTACAGCATAAGGACAGGATCAGGACAACCTGCATAGGAACAGAATGACAGGGCCCAGCAGGACAACTGGGGCCCAGCAGGGGAAAAGAGGCCCAGCAGCTGCTGGGGCTGGGTCTGGGATGAGCGCGCTAACATTCAATAACAAAACATTGATTTATATACATAGCGCAAACACATAGCATTACATTGCAGTAGGCGTAACAGTGGGTGGAGTAGAAGGCGTGACGCGTAGCAGTCGCGAGAGATAAGAGAAATAAGAGGTGTAACTGGGAGTTTACTTAGACATGTGATGCAAAACGTAACAGAATATGTCATGAATGGGCGGAAACTTTGGAGGGGGCTACCTAAGGAGCCGGGACCTCTAACCTAATGGTGCGCGAAAACTGGCAATGACGTGTTACTAGGAGAAGCTGGGGGCTACGAACTCTGTGCTAGGAGCGGAGACTAAAGTCTGGAGGGTCGGAGCGACATGTACCTAAACCCTATCTGGTATCTAATGTTTAGGGAACATGTTGATATAAACTAGAAGTCATGAGGGGAGAAGCTAACTTGATTCTAAGACTGGACCATGCATTATTCTACATGTAGTGCGTGAAGAATATTAAATGACCATTAAATACAGTATTTCTCTAACATGGAGACGAGAAGGCTAGACAATGACGGAAACTATTGATGCAGTTCAGTAGCTTAGGAATGCAGAGGAGGAGGACTGAACTGATAGCTGGAACTATAACATACTTTTGGCAGACTCAGAGGCAGAGCCGGGGTGCACCGGGCACTGCGAGGCAGGAAGTAAGTGAAGGGTCGAGGATACAGGTGGGGGCTGTATCGCTCCTTAGCGAGGCTTTCAGGAGACAGGAGCTGAATCTGTGGTCCGGGCCCTTTTTGAGGCCTGGAAACGGGGACTTTATAATTGAATAACGTGCACACTGAGAAACGTGGCAACATTACTTACATAGGCCTGATATTCGTAGTATTCACGAGGACTGGAAACTAACATACTAGAGGTGGACACAACTGTAATTGCGTCTTTAATCAGAAATGGGGAATAACATATGCATATTGATCATGCACACATAACATATGATGGATGAGGCGTAGGGACACAGAACATGGCAAAATTTACTTTTCCACATTCCCTCCTTGTCACTACGTTTCCATCAAGAAACATCAATATTCATGATACCGTCTATCATTTCATACAGTACCATTTGCTCGTCTCGAATTGTCTTGGAACGAAATTTAGAACGGGGCTTGGGACTGGGAATACAAGAGGTAGCACACATGCTGCAAATCGCAGGGCCACATTGTATACAGAGGCAGCAGCTAAATATGATCGCTACTGCAATACCTAAAAAGGACAGGACTTTCCAACCCCACGCGGAAATTATATTCCAGAACCAACCGGACCATGTCCAGGTGCCTGGATCTTGGTGTAACAGATGGGCAATTTTATGGAGTCTGGTTATAGCTGAATAAACAGACGGCGCGTTATTTGGAATGAAAATACAACAACTGGATCCGAGAATTCTACAGGCCCCGCCCCTATCGGCCAGTATGACGTCAAGGACGAGACGATTCTGTAAAACGACAATTCTCATAAAGGATTGCTCTTCAGTTAAGTTACCTAGAGCGGAGGCAGTCTCATCTACTACTGCTTCAAGGGTTCTTGTTAACCTACGGATAAGCTTACTATTTACAACTGTACCTAAATAAGGGAAAACACCTTTATCAATATCAATGAATTGCTCTGCGGCGGTTTCAGTATAATCGACAATCGGGAGATTTCTCTTGTGTCTAGTGTGTACTAAGAAAGAATTCCTATGATAGTCAGGTGGGGCTAGAAAAACAGGTGGCAGTAGGAAAGCAATGTAACAGGTTCCCTCCCAATCGAGGGGCAGACGGACATATGCAGTTTGACCACAAATAAAATAAGAATGACGTGAAGCTTTGAAAATAGATTTCCCACTGTCACTATACTGGATAACAGTAGTACATTCACTATGACCTATATGTACAGAACCATAACTACGGACACATAATTCGCCTTTGACTGGTAGTACTGAAATAGCAGGTGAGTCTGGAGTAGTATCAGACTGAACATTCAGGACCATGAAATTCGACGAATAATTTCCTAAATTATATACTTCATTTTCTAAATCTAAACCTGTTCTGTGGGGGAGACCTTGCTTGTCTGGGAAACATGTACTGTTAAGAAAAGACATATCTGTTGAGGATGACGTTAACGTGGACCATGCTCCACACGAACCATTGTGTGAGAATGGATAAGGAAAGAGTGGCAGAACTCCCTTCGGTGTCTGGAAAGGGGGGAGTCGACCACACACCCAACAATTAGTGGCATTGCTGGTCTGGTGTGAATAATGTAACATACGGATAAATGTGTTATTACGCATAGCGAGGCGGTATGCATATTCGTGAGGAGGCAGATCACTAAACGTGTGCTCTACTGTAGCATGAGCAGACATATTTACATGAGGAACTGAAAAACACAGATAGAAAGCATAGCTGGTGCAGGAAATCATTATGCTGATGAATAATACGAAACTCAGAAAAACGATACATTTGATTGAGCTTTGACTGACTCTCTCACTATGGGGGTCTATTTTATACATGTCAGAAACAGTCTAACCGTTTCACCTAGGGGAGGACTTATACAATCAAACTGGCTGACTTATTAGACCTGAGCTTTAACTTATACTCCTGTTGCGGAGTTTTCTCTAACAAGGGAGGGGTTGTAATAATGTCTTGTGCGGGACAGTCCTTTAAAACAATGTTCCGGCAATCCTTCGAATCCTGGGAAATGTTCTTGGAAATGTTTTTGAAGACTGGTTTCGATCCTTTGAAAAGTTTTACATGAGAAAGGTGGACCCACCCCTTCCTGCCTTCCAACTTGACGGCAGTTCGGGTGGTCAAGAGGACCTGACGTGGCTCCTTCCAACGTGGTTCCAGCGGACTTGATCTGTCGAAATTTCTGATCATCACAAGGGAGCCTGGAACGATCTCGTGCGGTGCCACCTCGGTATTGTCTGGAAATGCGGCGGCAACCTGTGAACGACATGAGTTGAGGGCAGACATCAAGGAAGCTAGGTAATCTGTCAGCATATTACATGAAACATCGGTAATACTTCGGGGTCTAGGAGTACCCCACATATTAGGGGGGCGGCCGAATACGACCTCATACGGGGACAGACCTGATCTGGAATGTGCGACCATACGCATGTAAAACAGAGCGACTGGCAAAGCTACTAACCAGTCCACACCCTTGTCTTTACAGACTTTTGCTATACGGATTTTCAGAGTCTGATTATGCCTTTCGACTAGTCCAGCTGCTTCTGGATGGCGTACACAATGGAACTTCCACTGGTACCCTAACAAAAGGGAAACGTGTTTCATGAGTTCAGATGAGAATGGCTGGCCGTTATCAGAATATACGACTCTAGGGAGTCCATATCTAGGGAAGAATTCACGAACCAACTGCTTGGCAGTGGTCGCGGCTGTGTAATCTGGGACTGGATATGCTTCTGTCCACCTGGACAAGGCGCATACAACTACAAGGACATACTTGAAACCTCGACATCGCTCCATTTGAATATAATCCATCTGGAGGACCTCAAAAGGGTGGTCAGGGGGCTGGAAACCACCTTGTTCCACCGGGACACTTTTACCTGGATTAAACTGACAACATATCATACAGGTACGGACTTTCTGCTTGGCTGCAGCTCGTAAATGCTTGTTGAACCAAATGTTCTGGATACTGTCTAACATAGCTTTTTCTCCTAAATGTGCTGGACTATGTGCGGTATTGATAATGACTTGAACCATAGAATCGGGGAGAAACCATGTGGCTCTACCCTTCGTTAACCATCCCTGATCTGTCTGGACCCCTCCTTGTACAGACCATTTCTTGATTTCATCGGGGGTAGCATGTAACTGTATATCTATGACATCTTGTGTCGGGTCCTTAACTGTCATGCATGTAATCGGATCTGGAGTATGTGTCATATTAACTGGAATGTCTGGAGTCTGTGCTGTAAGCTTGGCTGTGCGGTCTGCTAGATCATTACCTTGGGAAATAATGTCAGTGACTTTCGTATGTGCTTTGCACTTCATGATAGCAATAGATGTCGGTAAATGTATGGCATCTAACAGGGCTTGAATAAGGAGACCATGCTGAATCTTGGTTCCATGAGAAGTCATAAAACCTCTCTCCTGCCAGAGCACTCCGAAGTCGTGTACAACTCCGAATGCGTAACGTGAATCTGTGTAAACATTAACCTTCAGGTTCTTGGCATGTATACAGGCTTGTGTCAGAGCGACTAGCTCTGCTGCTTGAGCGGACAGGGTATCAATACGGTGTGTTTCAATAACTTCAGTGTCAGTAGTCACTGCATACGCGGCGACTAGTTCTCCTGTACTAGTTCTCATACATGAACCATCCACATAAAGTGTCAGGTCAGGATCTGATAACGGAATGTCTGTCAGGTCTTGTCTTGGCTTTGTCGTAATGTTAACTACTTCCACACAATCATGTGTGTCTGGATTTGAACTAACTGATGGTAACAGTGTAGCAGGATTCAGGACGTTGCAGCGTCTAATTTCTATGTGTGGCTGGAACAGTGTCAATTCATAACCTGTTAAACGTGCAATTGTCAAGTGCTGAGTTTGTGTTCGGTTTAAAAGAACTTCTACTGAATGTGGAACTTGTACTGTCAAGGAATGTCCTAAAACTATAGAATCACTTTGTCTGATAGCTAGTGCTGTGGCTGCAACTGACTTGAGGCACGCAGGCAACGCCTGGGCGACTGGATCTAATGTGCTCGAAAAATAAGCACAGGGCTTGTATTGACCTGCTTGATCTTGTGTGAGGACAGATAATGCTGTACCTTCGCGTTCAGTAACGAAAAGTGTAAAAGGCTTACTGTAGTTCGGTGTAGCTAGAACTGGAGCTTGACATAGGGCTTTCTTTAACTCGTTGAAACTAAGTGTATGGTCAGATGTCCAAGGGAGGACAGTCGATACGGCTGCCTCCTGTGTCGTTAACTGTATCAGTGGCTTGGCTAGAAATGCATACTGGGGAATCCATTGTCTACAATAAGAAGTAAGGCCGATAAAGGCACGTACCTCCTTCTGGGTTCTTGGCTGGGGAAGACTCGCTATTAACTGGATACGGTCGGGTGTCAACTGCCTACCCCTCTTGGACAGCAAGTGTCCTAAGTATACCACTTGCTGGACACAGAATTGAAGCTTCGAAGGTGACACCTTGTGCCCCATCTCGGCTAGAAAATACAGAACTGTAAGTGATGCTCGCTCGCAAGCACGTTCAGAACGGGCTGTGATCAGTAGATCATCGACATACTGGAGCAGGGCAGTGTCAGTTGGCATGTGAATGTTGTCTAGTTGTCTCTTGAGTGCTTGACTGTAAATACTAGGGCTTTCTGTGAAACCTTGAGGAGCGCGTGTAAACATATAGCTCCTTCCATTTAAACAAAATCCGAAAAGAAACTGGCTGTCTGGATGAATTGGAACACTAAAAAATGCATTCTTGAGGTCTATGACAGTGAAGAACATGGCTTCGGAATCAATGGCTGTTAACAGGGAAGAAATGTCTGGGACAACTGGGTATTGAGGAATAATACATTTGTTAAGCTCTCGTAAATCAATCACTAATCGATATACTGGGGGTGCATTTGGATCAGTACGTTTCATGACTGGAATGATCGGAGAATTGCATACATTGGAGTCAGTTTCTACAACTACTCCTTGAGCCATGAGCTCGTCAATAATTTTGGATAAGGCTGCTACAGCCTCAGGTGGCAATCTGTACTGCCTGATTCGTGGTAACACTACACCTGGTTTGAGAGTCACACGATGGGGTGTGATTTGCATGTAACCTACATCAGTTGGACCTTGCGCCCATAAATGCTGTGGAACATTAGACAATCTTGAATCAAAATCTCGTAATACATAGTGACCCTTAAAGTCACGTAGGAACAGACGTATTCCCTCTGGGGAACAGCAAATAACTGCACCTAATTCTTTCAGTGTCTTAATACCTAATAGATTTTCTGGACATGACTTAGTAAGTAACAGATCAGTAGTACGGGACAATGGACCTACTTCTAGAGTAACTGGCTTAGATATTTCATTAACTATGGGTTTTCCTGAAAATCCAAGGGAAACATTTCTTGAGCCTGAGAGCGGAGCCCCTGGAACTTCGGCGTGACTAATTGTGGTCCTACTTGCCCCTGTATCGATCAAAAACTTTCTGTCTTTCCCTAATACTTGACTATGAACATAGGGACCTTCTTGGTCTACAGGTATCTCGATGAGAGGCAAGCCTACCTCCCTCTCTAGGCTGTTTCATGAATATGACTGGTACTCTGGATACTCGGACTGTGCATACTGGTACATCTGCGATGTAACGTGCTGTGTGGCAGCAATGGGCTGCGGTACTGTAACGGTCTGTGGTGCATTCTGTGACTGAGGAGTCTGTGAAACTTGTTCTTGTCTCGGCGGACGTGGTCTTTCTTTAGTCTTACCAGTAGCTATGTTGTGTTTCAGAACTGCACACTCGTTTATAAAATGACCTGGCTGTTTACAATAATTGCAGTTCCCTTTAACGGGAGCTGCAGGGTGACTGGCTTGATTCGGACCTCTCTTCTGACTATCTTGAGGAATAGACTGTGCAACTAGCACTTTCATTTTCGTGTCTTTCATACGTTTTCTTTCGTGTTCTTGCTCTTCTCTGATTCTATTCTGGTGATACTGAAGCATCTGGAGCATCTGGGACGGAGTATTTGCTTGCCAGGTGCTTTCGACTTTCAAAACTCGGTTTTTAATTTGTGGACTTGAATTCTCGACTAATTTGGTAACGAAAAGATGAGGGTATGACTCACTACTTGTCTTGAGACCACTGTTAATACTGAAACATTTCTCAAATCTAGAATAAAAATCACTAATATCCTCATCTTGTTTCTGTTTACAGGCTGAGATTGCATCCCAGTCTTCTTTCCTAGTTGTCAATAATCTGGGTAAAACTTGAATCAATAATTCTGGTAATTCTTTACATTTATCTCCAAGACCGGTACCTGGTACTCGTGCCTTGTCTTCAGCTTCTAGAGCTGTCCAATCGATCTTTTTCTCTCCCACCTCCCATTCTTTTTCCTTTAACTTTTCATACACCCCTGCGGGTAGCAGGACCTTTAACATTTTAATGATATCTGGGTAAGTGTATTCTCCCATACGGAGCATGTCTTTTAATTCTCTATGGAACCCTGCTGGATCTTTGTCGTGACAGGGGATCAATTTCTTCATTTCAAGAAGTTCCATCTTTGATATCGGAGTGTATACAAACACTCGTTGCATTACGCCACCCGCCCCTTGGACTGGGTGGACTTCTCGTAGCGGATTCTGTCTGTCTATGTAGAATGGTTTACTTTCTGGGGGTGAGACATGAACAAAATGCGGGTTCAGGAACGTTCTATACTTGTGGCGCTGTTCTAGAATGACACTAATTAAATCGGTACCTAGACCTCTCCATCTGTACTGGAGTAACTCGTTCAGGATATCATGTAACGGGCCTGGATCAGAATGTTGACCCTCATACAGGGTAATGAGGTGTTGGATCATATACATACCCACCAGTCGTTGCTCGGCTGGGGGCAGTTTCAGAAACATTTGTGCCACTATTTCGTCTGGAAAAGTGGTAGAATCAGTAATCCATCGGACTGCTGATCGGGCTAGTTCTTGTTCATGCATAGTACTTAGTTCACTGTAACCGACTCGTGATTTCAGAATGTGATCGGTAGCTTGAAATACTTGTTCTAGGGAACCTCGTTCTGGTGCTGGATGATGAAGAATAGACTTAGGTTCTGGACGTAAATGGCGATCTGGAAATCTGGATTTTCCTAGATACGCTATTCTGGCGGAATTCTCGTTCTCTTCCTCTTCAGGATCAGAGATACTTTCTTTCTCGCTTACTTGTGCTGCTTTACGCTGTTCGTGTAACCTTATTATTTCTTTACGAATTTTCTTGTACATACTTTCCATGGCACTAATGGTCTTGTGCTTACCCTCGGCTATATTATCACTCCACCTTGTTAAGATTCTCATTTCGGCGGGATCTTTAGACGGATAATCTTGTTCTCTTATTAGACAATTGATCAGGAACTTTAACACCATGAGCTGAATCTCGGCTTTCCTTTGAGACATAATCTCGCCAATACTTTCTGGATCATCCCCTGTACGGATGAAACGATATATTCTGTCTAGATC
The DNA here is from genome assembly GCF_964261635.1 of Lissotriton helveticus. Lineage (NCBI taxonomy): Eukaryota > Metazoa > Chordata > Amphibia > Caudata > Salamandridae > Lissotriton > Lissotriton helveticus. Next base: position 1,501,893,235 of record NC_136057.1, on the reverse strand, counting down.
TTCTTTCATATTTGGTAAGGTGACTAGATACTCGGTCACCCTCCTTACGCGTACGGAATATAAAACCATATTATACTCGCCTGGGACTGTGTCATAGACACATTCGGCAAGGGCTTGTCTGATTTCTGTAACAGACTTATTACTTTTTGGAGTACGCTGTGATGCTTGAGCATGTAATTCGAGTGCTGATAAACGTTTGTGTGGCGGCGGGGTTTGAGGAGGACCTCCCCCTGCGGCCCCTATACTAGAATCGTCGACTGACATTCTTCGTGCTTGCAGGGTCGGTAATTGTAACGTGGGCTGAACTTGTATGGCAGGCTGACCCGGGGGTACCGTAACAGGTACTCCGGTGTCTGGAGGAACGGGAAGTGCCTGATTTACAGGGACAGGTGGAGCGCGAACTGGATTTGCATATTCTGGAACTGTGTCGTCCAGATAGGACGAAATAAAAATATCAGCTGCGGTCGGTTTGTGACGTAGCTTGGTCGGAACTAATGGTGGCGGGAAATTACTGGGTGCCTCTGGGGTCGCTTTTGGCAAGCCTTCGGCAAGGATAGGATACATACCCTTAATAAGGGCATGCCTCTGTCTGTCTGACTGTTCGGCTTTGACTTGTTCACCTATCTCGATTAATTCTCTTTCTTGGGCTCGTTCTTGGGATTCTCTACTTAACTCTGACTTTCTGACTTCCTTTTCCGTTCTTCTATGCGCTTCCTTACGCCATAACTCGATGGCATCTTTCTGTGACTGTCTGGCTTTCTTTTTCCATAATGCTTCCTCTACTCGCATGATACATTCGGCATCCCATGTACCCGATACGGGCCATCTATACTTTTCTTCTAACTGTTTGGTATACTCTACCCATAAATCTAGATACATTATGGCGCTTATGCCATGTTTCTGATACATAAAATGACCTGGACTGTCCCTAGGCGGGACAGGAACTGCTTCCTCTAACAGACCCTTTCTAGTTTTTAACTGACGTAACTTGGAAAAGAGCGGCATTCTAAACTTGAATCGGAACACAATACAATACACGAAAAACAATAACAATTGGGAAAACAATTCAGGCATACCACGACATTGGAAATACATTAAACAATATCATAACATAACAGTTCGAACAGAATACTACCTGAAAATACTGAAAACAGAAACAGAACAGAATTCCCGAGAACGGAACAGACTAGAGTTACTGGATGCACTGCTGTAACAGTACGGAACATACCGGTCCCATAAAGGAACGCATCAAGACCCGTATCCACCTAGGTGAACACTTCGTTTGTGGGCTTGGGTACCACCAACCCACGGACCAGGAGTCAATTTAGACTGACCCTGTCTAGACACTACCCCAGCAATGGTACTCACCGGGCAGCACGGAACGGAAAGCCTCGGACGGGACTGGACTACGACGGACTTCGGACTTCGGACTTCAGTTACGGGTGGGCCTCCGGATACCTCGGACCTTGGACTCTCGGCTTGGGCTCTGGTCGGGACTCGCCGCGTTCCTCCACCGTCTCGTTCGGATGCTGGACCGCCTCCTCCGTCTCCTCCGTGGGCCTGAGGGATACTTGAAGCAGAAATATCTGCACTTGGCCAGTATGGTTCCGTCACGACTGCAGAGGGTCAGGGGGTCGGCGTGGCTTCACCGACGCGTGGGGAAAGGGCAAGTCCCTATTCGGGCGCCATTATGTGGTAAATAAATAAATAATACCCTATTTTTGACTAGACTTATAGCATAACAGATAGCTCAATAAATAAGAGTCAAGATTCGAGGTAGTAGGAGTTTCTGCAGGTTTATTACAGCATAAGGACAGGATCAGGACAACCTGCATAGGAACAGAATGACAGGGCCCAGCAGGACAACTGGGGCCCAGCAGGGGAAAAGAGGCCCAGCAGCTGCTGGGGCTGGGTCTGGGATGAGCGCGCTAACATTCAATAACAAAACATTGATTTATATACATAGCGCAAACACATAGCATTACATTGCAGTAGGCGTAACAGTGGGTGGAGTAGAAGGCGTGACGCGTAGCAGTCGCGAGAGATAAGAGAAATAAGAGGTGTAACTGGGAGTTTACTTAGACATGTGATGCAAAACGTAACAGAATATGTCATGAATGGGCGGAAACTTTGGAGGGGGCTACCTAAGGAGCCGGGACCTCTAACCTAATGGTGCGCGAAAACTGGCAATGACGTGTTACTAGGAGAAGCTGGGGGCTACGAACTCTGTGCTAGGAGCGGAGACTAAAGTCTGGAGGGTCGGAGCGACATGTACCTAAACCCTATCTGGTATCTAATGTTTAGGGAACATGTTGATATAAACTAGAAGTCATGAGGGGAGAAGCTAACTTGATTCTAAGACTGGACCATGCATTATTCTACATGTAGTGCGTGAAGAATATTAAATGACCATTAAATACAGTATTTCTCTAACATGGAGACGAGAAGGCTAGACAATGACGGAAACTATTGATGCAGTTCAGTAGCTTAGGAATGCAGAGGAGGAGGACTGAACTGATAGCTGGAACTATAACATACTTTTGGCAGACTCAGAGGCAGAGCCGGGGTGCACCGGGCACTGCGAGGCAGGAAGTAAGTGAAGGGTCGAGGATACAGGTGGGGGCTGTATCGCTCCTTAGCGAGGCTTTCAGGAGACAGGAGCTGAATCTGTGGTCCGGGCCCTTTTTGAGGCCTGGAAACGGGGACTTTATAATTGAATAACGTGCACACTGAGAAACGTGGCAACATTACTTACATAGGCCTGATATTCGTAGTATTCACGAGGACTGGAAACTAACATACTAGAGGTGGACACAACTGTAATTGCGTCTTTAATCAGAAATGGGGAATAACATATGCATATTGATCATGCACACATAACATATGATGGATGAGGCGTAGGGACACAGAACATGGCAAAATTTACTTTTCCACAGGCGCACAAGGCTGCCCCTTGCATAATCCAGCCAAACCGGTTCTGGGGCACTCCAGCCCTCGTGCCAGCGCGGCCTGGATCAAAGGAAGGGGGTGTATCCACCCACTTCCTGGGTCCCACCCATAGGAGGGGACCTAGCAGGTAATCCAGCCCCCTAGATTGGTATAAGAATGGGAGCAGTGCCAATGCACTTCAGATTATCCTGATGAAACATAAGAAACGAAACTCTGGACCCTTCGACATCCTACTCGACGTAGAAGACTGAAGAATCTCCCTTGTGGTCAAGGAGTGACCACCCTGTGCAAACAGGCACCATCCAGCACCTTGATGTCTGCTTTGTTGCAGTTCCCGCCGGAACTCGAGCAACAGAGATCGACGAGATCAAGCTTGCCTGCCTTCTTACAGCCCGATCCACAGTCCCTGCAGAGCTGAGACCCGTGGAGGCGACCGGAAGCGTGGGGCACGCCATCTTGAAAAGACCACGAGACGCTGACTGTGCAGCCCACTAGTGACCCTCGAAGCTGTACACCGGGGTTTGGGAAGCCCCAGACCTGAGCCACTCTTGCACCGAAGGTCACCCCTCTACACTCAACGAGTGCTGCGTGGGGCTCTTCTGCTACTTTTGGCTCAACGCGTTGGCCCGGTCACTTGCCAGCTGGCTGGTGGCCCCTGTGCCGGTGAAAACCGAAATACGACTTGTGATTCTGGTTGCTCCAGACTTACACCAGCTCCCCTGAAAAGGAGCCCCCGCTCTGACCCTCCTGGTCCGAGTGAGAAGCAATCTTCCAGTTCCGCGTGGATTGCTCTTGCCAAGTGTTGTTTGCTCCAATCTTGAAGCCGACAGCGCCGACGGTGAGAGCCTTCGTGGGACAGATCGTGACCCGCTCCTGGACGTCGCAGATGCCCCAGAGCCCCCGTGACAGCGGAGAGAAACTCCTCGACAACCACCTGATTGCGCCCGACATTGCCTGGTTCCGTCCTGGTTCCACCCTGGTCACTGCTGAATGACCCAGACTCTGTCCCCTCTAAGCATGGGCGGATTTTGCGGATTGGCAATCCGCGAACTTGCGTATTTACGGATTCGCAATCCGCGAAGATCCGCGAACTCTAGCGGACTTGCGGATTTTTCCGTTTTTTGTGTTGGCGCGTGTTCGCGCCGATTTTGGGACAAGTTCGCAATTGCGAACTTACTTTTCGGCTTGCAACGGCCGCGACTATGTTGTTTCTACGTCTGGTTTATCATCACAGGTTCACAGCACCCTCTGTTTCACCACTGCCACCCTCTGGGACACCCATGCCACCCTCTAGTACACCCATGCCACCCTCTAGTACATCCTCACAGGCACCTATTAGGTTTATTTATTACTGTAGATTATGGTGGTTGAAAAAAGCTAGCACACCTGCCCTTCTTCAACTGCCATCAATTAATTTGTGTTTCATTAATGTGTCAGTAATTTTGAAAGTTCCAGTCTGGCTGGCACCTGCTTCCTTCCTTATCTGTAATTTGCTTTTTGTTGCAGTGAAATTTTTTTTTTACAGGACCTTTATGGTGCTATTCTATGAGCCTGCTGTTTGGGTCATAGCAGGGTCATAGAATTGTTGCAAACTCTGGAGGGGCCCATCAGGAAGCACTACCTTGAATGTTACTAATGTTAAGTTTGAACTTTTGCACCTGCTCATTGCTTTCATTTTAGCTAAAATCGTTTTTTTTGCAATTTCGCGCGTTATTTGGGGCGCGAATCCGTGCGAGATCGATTTCGGAAGCCGCGAATACGTGCGAATACAAAATTGTTTTTGTTGCGATGTGTATGTTCGCGTGATCTTGCGCGTGTTCGCGAGGCGCTTCTAGCTATTCGTTTGCCAAGTTACCCTATCGGTCGTACACGGGCGCGGCCATCTTGTTGGCGTGACGTAATTCCGTTTCCGCCCGCTATGTGTAATCTCGCAAAGTGTGCTGCTCGCGAGTACAAGTTCGCGCGTACTCGCAAGGAAAATCTCGCGCGAACTTACCCACGCGGTCGTGAACGGGCGCGGCCATCTTGTTTCTCATTCATTGCTATGGTTCTGGGCATGCTTTCTCTATCCTCTCTCAATCTCTGCCATCCTTTGCTTGTTTGAAGTTTTTTTGATCTAATTTTACTTATTATCTAACCCTCTATTTTTCTAGCTCTATATTTTTGTGTTTTCTGCAGCTTTTAGTTACTTTTAAACTACTTTTTTAAACTCTTTTATTTTCTTCTTCACTATTCTATTTCTTCTTTATCATTTAAGTTTATTTCTGCCCAGACCATGGTAAAGGGAGCCGGGAAGCACCCTGAGAAGGGGAAGGGTCCCGCACCCCGTGCCCGGCTCCCGTGCGGGCGTTTAAGGGGGGAGCAAGTGGTCCCGAGGGAGATCTTTAGCGCGGAGGAAGTGGCGGCACTGATCTTCCATGTCCAGCGCCGCCTCCCCAAGACGATCCTGGGAGGCGGCAAGATCGCGACCGGCTATGGCATCCGGGAGCGCCGCCAGCGGTGGGAGAAGGTGTGCCGGGCCATGTACAAGATCTCTGGGGTCCGGCGCACATATAACCAGGCCACCCACCGCTGGACCGATGTCATGGACCGGGAGCGGGACTTGCTGGACGCGCTCGGCGTAGAGGTCCCCGGGCTTGGTGAGTAGTAGTAGTAGTACATTTACTACTCTGTTTTATCCTGCTCTGTTATTTGCAAATCTTTGTTCTTTACCAAGAGCAATAATGCTGCCGATTACATTGAGGTAAATTATATTTCAAAATCTTCTATGCATTTCATTTTCAGGTGCACTGCTCTCCTTCTCAGTAGCCTTGCTTGCTACTATGCTTCTTTGTTTTGTATGTTGTGTTCAGAAGCATTTCATTGGCCTGAGAAATTATGTATCAGTGTACTGTAAAGAAAAGAACTGCGTAATGCTAGACAGTAAGGGTCATATTTTCAATTACCGGCGCATCCCTGCAAAGTAGCAGGGATGCGGCAGTAATTGTGTGCCATGCCACCACCACCCATTGGCCCAAAACGTCACAGAAGCCTTACGCATCTGTGCCGTAAAGGCAGCGCATTGCTGGAGTTGCGTGCCAACGATGGCGCAGCTCCAGCAATGCTCTGGGGTACCCTATCTCCCCAATGCTGCATCAAGCCGTACGTCGGCTTCAAGCGCGCAGGGTTTGAGTCATGCATCATTGTCATAAAAATGACTGATTGACATCTTGTAGATTTCCCTCAGCCACTTTTAGGATTCGTTCCTGCGCAGGTACGCCCTCCCTTGCGCCGGAACGCCCCCTGATGGCGCAGGGCTTTACAACGTGATGCATCGCCCATATGCCCATATGTGTTTTTTTTTTTAATATATACGCCGCACCAACACCATGGCGAGTCTTTTGTTCTGCCGCTGCGTCAGAAAAGGCACGCAACAATGGAGGAAAATCAGCCGCAACTTCCGCAAGGGACTTATAAATCAGCCCCAACAGACTGAAGTCCAGTGTCCTTCCTTTAGACAGTCACATGGCTATCAGAAGAAATAGTGGCGGTGGTGGCGGGTGGATTGATAGTTTGAGTATTCACTGATCTGCAAGCAGGATGGACTTTGTCTGTCACGTGTTGTGCACTACTGCCTGCAGTGCCAGGCCTAGGCAAACCTCTTTAGTAGTCTGTTTATTGAGTTACATAGGAACTTTCTAAGTCAACGTTCCGCAAATCAGGCAATACGAATAACGTAGTATACCACATGAGATAGATCCCGTGGAATAGTTGTCTATCTATTTGCTATTTTTCCAAAATATGTTGTTATTGTTCTTTTGAAATGTTTGATTTGGTTGAAAAATCTCATCCATGTTTTATGGTTTTTCTTTCTTTCATGTTGTACATCAGCTCCCCCCAAGGGCAAGAGGACACAGGAGGAGGGTGCTGAGGATGCAGGCCAGGATCGGGCAGGCGAGGGCTCCTTTGCTGGCCCCAGTAAGTTTACATTTTACTAAACAGTACCTATTTTTTCCTAGCGTTCCTCATTCGATTTTTTCTAAATCGTCTTTGATCTTCTTGTAGACTGGATATAAATTCTTATCCTGCCTCGAATATGATGACTCCCTGTGGTATTACTAGACTATTCTTATTAGTCTGTCTGTGTAGCTAACTAAGATTGGACATTTGGCAATTCCATTGGACTCCCATTATATTCAGCAATACCTCTATGCACTGTCTCCTTACTGACTAGATAGTGTGGCAGAGTCATTCAGCTCCCGAAGTCACCGATTATAGATCCCCAATGATCTCTAGATTATCGTACGCAGGACAAGAGAGTAGTACGGAGTCACAGCACAGTCAAGAAGTGTCAGAGGCACTCATGCTTGCAAAAATTCCAAAACCTTTAGCTCATCCACTCTAGTCTAGAGGAACAAAAACCACAGAGTCTATTTAAGTGTAAAAGCTTTATTAAAAGTAAACACATTTATTGAAATCTACTTTGTCATAAAACTATTTAACTGTAAACGGAAAAGTGGTTAGTGCTGACGATTAATTGGACACATTTCTTGTGGTCGAGCCGAACTCTCACCTACTTTGAACTTGATCCTGGTCGTGTTCTTAGGACTCAGGAGTCAAGCTTCTGTCTGTTAGGAGAAAAAGTGGTGCGTGTTAAAAATCAAAAGCAAGCATTCATCAGTTGTGCATAAAAGTGCAGCAAGACAACAGCCTTCCCTGGAAAATGGGACATTTTTACTATGGAGTAGACAGTCACAAATTATTACATTGTATTCTGTTTTTTTAACATTTCTCCTAGACCAAATATTATATAGTAGTGAGTGGTGTATTCTAACTTTCTTAAATGTACTTTGTAGGTGTAACATCTGGTGACGGGGCCAGCGCGGAGGTGGCTGATGTGTTGGACTTGGACTCGGAGGCCTCTGGGGAGGATGCGGCGGTAGAAGAGCTGGTGGCCGTTCCTGTGGGGGATCAAACGGTGGTGGCGGAAACAGGTAAGCTATATATTCCTTACTTATTGAGATTGAAGACTGCATAGTGTGCTTTCTGCACGGGTGTATTACAATTACAAATCAACCAGGTAGTAGCCTCCTCGAAATGTACTTCGACTTAGCTGTGAAGTTTTTGGTGAGAAGAATCCCAATAAGTTCTTAGACGAACGTGATGGATGGGATGAACGAAAAGCGAAAGAAGGGTGTAAGTAAGTGGGACGCGAACTTGTATGATGGCTGGCAAAGAAGAACGATATGTGTTTGCTTGGACCCAGAGGTGGCTGGGAAGGAAAGAATATGGTATGGTGCATGGCTGGGTCAATGATGAAGCAAGGATGGGTGGAAGGACAGCAGCCTGGGTGGGTGAAACAGAAACTGTATGTGTGCGTATACTTTGAATGAATGGATGCCTGGAGCATGGTATTCTCTGACTCTTACATAGCAAATGTGTATCTAGAGAGAGTAGATGGTCGCCAGGTGAAGTAAGTGTTACCTTGAAGAGCATGTACCACCGCACCCGCACGTCCGTCCCAGTGCAGGGAAGGCAAGGAAAAGAAATTGTAAATGTGTCCAATACTTCCATGAATAGTAGCAGTACTTTGTATTGCGTTTGCATTCACAGCATATATCTGGTTATTACGGTGGACACTCCGTACCTCTCTTAATAACTTTAGTTTACTTGTAGTACGTCATTCATGTGTGGGTGTATCACTGTGTTCACTCAATATTAAGCAAAGCACCTAAAGTCATCTCATCTGTCATTAAATACGTCCCATGTGAAGTGATAGATAATCAAATTAGTTAGCTTCTTCAGTTTCCTTTTCTAGTACTCATTTGCACTGTAGGGTGAAAGGTAAATTAATTAAGCAGTAGCCCTTGTAACAGAGTATTCTCAGTGCCACCCGTAATAGAAAAGTAATAGCTTCACCACCTGCATGTACTGGACCGGTACAGTAACGCAAGTCTGTCTCCATCATCATGGTGTGCAACTTTTTTTCTCGGGTGCAACTTCACTGTGCTGTGTCCATGTCATTCTGCCGGCTTGCATAAGATAACGTACCCATTTCCCTAAACAAGAGAGAAGAAGAAGAATAAGACTGGTGTACTGTCATAGTCGACTGTAATGGAAGTCCATAGTGGTCGTAGAATTAGTTCATTAAACTACCACTACTGTTAGAGCAAGGATGCAGAAGTGGGAGGGTTACATAGATACTGTCCTCAATAGTTATGTACTGTGCTTTCAATTTGCTACTTGTACTCTGTGACCCAACTTTCGGCTCAATCACTTTGTGTTATTAATAAGGAGCATTGGTTACAGACTATGTCTTTCTTTCTTCATATAGTTGCTCCTTCTTCCAAATCAACAACAAGGAGGGAGCAGGCTAGATTGGCCCGGCAACGGAGGCTGGAGGCCACAGTCGCCGAGTATCGGCGGCTGGTGGCCCTGGAGGAGGAGGAGGACACGCAGTCGAGCGGGGCAACATCTTCGACTGCATCCTCCTCCGTGACTAAACCAGCGGGACCGAGCCGGGCTAAGAAAGCCGACCGCCACCGCCAAGCACCGGAAACACCAGCTGCCCCCCACAGGAGCTGCAAGGAACGCCAACACCGCCTACGAGTCCGCATGTCCAACCTGGAGCAGGAGGTCCTGAGGTATAAGACCTTGGTTAAGGGCCTCCGCTCCGAGCTTGCCACCCTCCGCAAGGAGTATGATGCCCATGCCGCATCATGCACCAGCACCAGCACCCTCCAGTAGTGGAGTGTCCCTTGCCCTTTTTTTATAGACTTTTGGGGGGTGGGATTTGGGAGTTGGGATCGTTTTGGGACGTTTCAGAGACAATCGTTGGGGTTAGGGTGGGTGAGGGAGATTATTTTGTTAGGGATAAATAAATATATTTTTCAACTACTTTATCTGACCATACCTGTTTTTTACTGCTTTTCAGTCTGGTGGGTGGGGGGCGGGGGTGTAACAGTAACTTTGTTTTCCTGAACAGTCGTAGGACTTTAGTAGTACAACCGTCAAACTCTTGTCTACTCCGAAATAATACTCCATTATACTACCTCCCACCAAACGCTTATCTTACCTGTAATTTGTGTTAGAAATTAGGGCTAGGCCCAGGGCTGGCTCCAGGTGAAATGGGGATTAACGTTGTCATTCCTGGGCGGGTGACATTTCCTCATTGCGGTGTTACTAGTGGTGTGACACAGTGGCAGTTGCATGCCTATGGAAAAAAAGAAAACGAAACCTTGTTTGTACTCCTTACTGTAGCATTACAACGGTTACGGTACGATCGAGAAAATAGCAGGTGACAGTACACTAGAACAGTGCCATAATGTAGCCTAACAAATGGTAAAGTATTGCAAGTATAACTAGTACTTGCGTTGAATTTATTTGACATTGGCTACTACTACTAGAAGATATAGTACTGAAGCTGAGTAAGTCTAGAAGATATCCTCGTATTCCTTCACCAGCCTGTTGCTGCTATCACCTTATCCTCCCCAGCAAGTGTGTGGAATTATTGATGTCATTTTAGTCAGACATCAAGCAAAACAACACAGCCCGGGGGAAGAGGGTTAGGGTTTGTAAAATGGATGGGAATGGGGGTTTCTTTTTGGGTAGGTTTTGTTGAGAGAAGAAAAAAAAAGCAGAGCATGGACAAACAATAATTGAAGATACAGAGTTTACAGACAATCTTTGGTTACAAAGTAAAGGTAAGCACATGCAGTCACACTCATAGAATAAAAGACAACAATGGATACTGTATCTGTATTGCGTATGTTGTTGGAGTTGTCCTGTTGAAATTGGTAAGTAAGTTGCATGCAGCAAACAATTCCTCTTATTGGCGGCACTCCTCCATTCCAGCTGACGCTTCGTCCATCAATGTGGTGGTGACCACTGACAGAAGAGACACCCTGTCCACTGCCTGCCTGGCGGATGTTGACTGAAACCCGGCCTGTAATTATTGAACGGAAAACAGGAAGTGCTATTACAATACCACTGATAAATAAATAAAAGGTATGTACGCTGTGTGGTTCAAAAAGTCACACTTTGATGATGCCTAGCAGAAAAATGGTTACAAAACGTACTTTGAAAGTAACAGTAGACCCAAATACAGACCGTGGATTGTATTCAAACCACTTGCCTGCAAGCAAGACCCGCCAACCCACCCGCAAAAAAACACCCGACACAACACCACCAAACAGCGAAATAGCTAAATCTCATACTTACAATGTCTCTCGGCCTTCGGTCCAAACGCGGCGCTGTGCAGCTAGGTCGTCATCATCATCATCAATCATCATAACTCCTGTTTTCCACCACGGATTTCCTGAAAAGCAAATGCAATCAAGATTAGACTGTCGCAGCAGTGCTTCGACAGAGACCCCGGCCGCAACCCACCCACGAACAGCAGGAAGCCCCCCAAAACGCTACATTGAGCAAGATGTCTGAAGAAATGGCAAAAAAAAGGCTGTTCCTTATGGATTTTGTCCAAAACACTTGTATCCGGTATTAGACCTTCCCAGGAAAGCCCCAGGCAAGACCCGCCGGCGCCAACCCACCCGCAAAAAAACACGCGACACAACACCACCAAACAGCGAAAAAGCTAAATCTCATACTTACAATGTCTCTCGGCCTTCGGTCCAAACGCGGCGCTGTGCAGCTAGGTCGTCATCATCATCAATCATCATAACTCCTGTTTTCCACCACGGATTTCCTGAAAAGCAAATGCAATCAAGATTAGACTGTCGCAGCAGTGCTTCGACAGAGACCCCGGCCGCAACCCACCCACGAACAGCAGGAAGCCCCCCAAAAGCTACATTGAGCAAGATGTCTGAAGAAATGGCAAAAAAAAGGCTGTTCCTTATGGATTTTGTCCAAAATACTTGTATCCGGTATTAGACCTTCCCAGGAATGCCCCAGGCAAGACCCGCCGGCGCCAACCCACCCGCAAAAAAACACCCGACAACACCCCCAAACAGCGAAAAAGCTAAATCTCATACTTACAATATCTCTCGGCCTTCGGTCCAAAGTAACGCGCTGTGCAGCTAGGTCATCATCAATCATCATAACTCCTGTTTTCCACCACGGATTTCCTGAAAAGCAAATGCAATCAAGATTAGACTGTCGCAGCAGTGCTTCGACAGACACCAAAAATTACACACAAACCCCCGGAACCCCGCCAAAGAGCACCTCAAAGGCAAGCAAGTCAGCAAAAACGGCAAGAAATTTTCACCTCATATTTGGTCCAAAACACTTTTGTCCATTATTAGAGCTTCACAGCAATGGGCCCAAAACCGTCAACTCACCCGCAAAGAAGTACAACACCCCCACAAGTGCTGAGTCTTTCTTCATTGTGCGTAATCCAGCACTCTGCTTGGAGGGAAATCGCAGTCTGGAGGAGGAGGATAGAGGAGCATGTTCTTCAGAACTTGTGAACCTGAGGAATGTAGACTGCGGCACCTTCAAATCAATAAGCAAACAAGTGAAGACAGTTCTGATGATGGTCTTCTTTTTGGGATTAGGTGATTAAAGTTTGAATTAAATTAACTGTGCAAAACAAAGAAAGAGAGACACAAAGCACACAGGAATAAAAGTGAATAAGGACGAAAAAGAAAGTTCTTGATTGATTGTCTCATTTTCAGGGCTCGGTGTCAGGGAATAAGAACAAGATTTCGTCATCATACTCTGCGAATTCAGGCTGGATGAGGTCAGTGGCACCGAACAGAGAAAAAATCCCCTCATCTACGTTGCTGTCCTCATCGTCTTCATGTGGCGTGCTTTCTCGCACTTTGTAATCTGGTGGTATGAGGTGCTGATTCATCTTGATCATTGTCAGCCGCTCCACATTTTTGGGCGATAGGCGGCTCCGTTTGGCAGTTACAATGCCACCAGCAGCACTGAAAACACGTTCAGAAGACACACTTGCGAGTGGGCAAGACAAATAGTTTATAGCCAGGTTGTAGAGCTGTGGCCACAATTGTTTTTTGCCATGCCAATACTGCAATGGCTCCTCATTAAGAAAGACCACTGTTGAGTCATTCAGATAGTCCTGCACCATCGACTCAAGGTCATCAACTGTTCCTCCACTTTGCTTACTTTTTGCTGTGCCTGTGACATTTTTTAGAGAACCATACCCCATCAAACTTAGCCAATCCTCCTCCCCAGCCACTGTTAGTGTTGTCATTGTGTGTGGTGCAGATGATCCAGTTGCCGGTGTCTTTAACGGCTGAGAGGTCACTTGTGCCCCAGCCACAGGTGCAGAAGTGGATTCTTGTGACTGCGGATGGCCTGCTGATGCTGATGCTGATGTACTGGCTTCTCCTTCAATAACCTGCCGTTCTTTTTCAAACCTCTTGGCTGACCAGGCTAACCAATGTTTGTACTTTTGAACATCTGCATCAGCGAAAGGAAAGAATGCGTTGTCTGCCAGCGCCTTTTTGTAGCGTGGATCCAGAATAGTAGCACAAATGTAATGCTGATCTGAGTTGATGTTTTTAAGACGTTCATCACCACGTAGGCGATGTAATAATTTCTCAGACAAAATGAAATGGTTTTTTTTTTTTTCATCTTTTTCAAACTCAGAAGAAACCGCCATCAGTTGGTGCTCCAGTATGCACAACAATGGGATAGCTTTTCCCAAATTACAGTCCTCCTGGCTGACTGCACGCGTGAAGAACTCAAAAGGACGAAGCATGTCTGTCAGGCTTTTAACTATGGCCCATTGCGCCTTACTCATCCGCAGGTCCTCCTTCTGAGATGTAGCCTCTGTCAAGAAATAGTGATCGAGTACCGTATACTGCTCATGCAGACGCTCAAGCATGTAGAAGGTTGAGTTCCAACGTGTTGCCACCTCCTGGATGAGTGCTTTCACTGGCATTCCACGTTGAAGTAGCAGTCTCCGCAGATGCTTCCGGGCCTTAAAAGAATGGCTGAAATGGTTGCACATTTTGCGGCAGGTGGCCATTACCTCGAACGCTGGACTCTCTTTATCACTCAAGAATTTTTGAACTACCAGGTTGATACAGTGCGCCAAACACGGCACTCTAACATGGTGACCCTGTGACATGGCCTTAACTACATTGGCGCCATTATCCGTGGAAACATAACCAATCTTGCGTTTTAGGGGGGATAGCATTGACAACACCTTTTTGTCAAACTCTTCCAAAAGGTTTTCTGCTGTGTGACTTTTCTCCAAGGCAAACATGGCTAGTGTTGCATGTTTCCGAGCAGCTTTGAAAACTTGGTCCGGGTCAACACCTGCGTTTAGCTTTGCTATAACACCTGAAAAAGAGACCCAGTGTGCAGTGATGCACATGTAATCATCGCCTGGGCCACTGGTCCACATGTCTGTTGTCAGATGTATTGTGTGAACAGCACTCTTCTGCAAAGCTGCCCCAATCGCCTGCAGCACATCTTCATGTAGTGCTGGAACCGCAACTCTGGCAAAATAGAACCGGCTCGGAACCTTCCATTTAGGGCAGAGCGTTGCAACTAATTCAAGAAAACCTACCGCTTCTACAAAAGAAAAAGGTAGAAGGTCCACAGCTAGCATTTTAGCCAGCTTAGTGTTATACAGACGCGTCAGTGGGTGGTTGCGTTCATATGGCACGTCTGAAGTAAGCATTGTTCTAATGTTGGCCTGGACCAAGCATTTACGGGCTGATAATGACTTCGTTGACCCAATTTTGCTCGCTGGTGAACTTTTGTGCGTTGGTGTCTCACTCGCTCCAAAACTCTTAGTGTGCCTCACATTGGGTGTGCTGCTGAGAGGGGTACTGGGTGTAAGGGAAGTGTTTGACACGTCTTCTTCCTGCTCGTCAACATCAGATGAAACATCAACGTTTCCTTGATTTTGGCCTTTCTTGATCGCAGCTAGGTGCGCAAACCATTGGACACCGTGCTTTCTGTCAAGATGACCACTCTGGCCGCCGGTACCATAGTTGCTACCTGGCTTACCACGACTAACTGCAAGCTTACAAAGGGTACAAATGGCAAACCTTGGATTTTTGGGACAAACAGTAAAGAAGTCCCAAACTGGGGACTTGAAGTGTCTGTGGGACCTGGAGGAGGCGGCGATACTGGTGGTGGTGGTGGTCATGAAGCTAATGCCAGATGAAGTGGAGGATCTGGATTGGCCAACTTTTGTACGTTTTCCACTTTCACCGCCACTAATTAAGGTCGAGGTTGACGCAGGTCTCTTCTTGCCAGAAAGAAATATGGAAGCGGGACGAGTTGGTGTACTACTTAACTCCAATGATTGTGGTGTTTCCACTGCCTCCTCATCGACAACATCATCATCATCATCATCACGCGCAGCAGCTCTTCGGGCTAGGGTCAAAATGTCTGTTTGCTGCATGCCCGCTGGGGCTGCAGTGACCTTTATGATGACTGGGTCGTCGTTGGCAGAGTCTTCATCAGCAGCAGTATCCGCCACTTCTTGTTGAGCCTCATCACACTCCATAAGTCTGAGACTTTGGACGAGCTTCCTTTTACGCTTAAGTACCTTTGTTGGATCATGGTGTGCCTCACTCTCAGACGGCTGTGGTGCTGGTTCCCAAGTTTGATCCGTATCATCAGAAGGAGGTGTGCTTGAAGAGGATGTAGACACCACCCTTGATCTCTTCCTTGCTAGGGTTGTGGAAGACAATGAAGGATCATCAGGAGGAGTGGCTTCCTCAAATGATACCTCGCCTTGATTGTCGATTTCCTGATGTGCCCCTACTTCGGGAGGAACAACTATTGTGGGCACTTGTTGTGACCCTCCATGCACCTCTGCATGCGCATCTCCTTGCGCTGCCTCTCCTTCCACATGTACTTGGGCTTGTACTTGCACATGTGATTGTTGTTGCCGCTGTGGTTGTTCAACACTCGTCAGATGAGCTACAACAACCTGTGTTGATTGAGGGACATTGCTGCTGCTTTCTTGCGATGAGCCAACATCACTGGTCGATGGTGATTGAAGAAGTATACTGGCTGCCTCTGCAGCACTCAAGGGCTTGGACTTAAGTTGGCGTGGTGGTGGTGGTGGCACTGAGCCCAATGGAGCGGGGGTGCTGCTGCCAGCTTGGTCCCCAGCAGATCCCGCTGCAGCTGCTGCAGGCATACTTTTTTTTTTACTCACAAAAAAAGGGGCGGGCGGCACACCAGTGTCCTTGGTAACTTGCTTCTTCTGCTCCTTACTGGCACCTTTCTTGCTAGAGGAGCTACGGGTTACTTTTTTTGGGGCCATCTTCTTCAGAGCAGGTCAGCAGGCAGCAGTTGCACGAGTTGCAGAGGGTTCTGTGTCCAGACGTGACGTCGCGTGACGTTATGCTGCACACACCGCTGCAGGACTTCTTCCTGGCACTGGTGGTTCTATTGAGTCTTCTTGTGCACCTAAAAGCAATGGAAGACAGAGGAACATCAGTTCAGTTATACACCCCAAAAAATCGACAAAACACAGAAAAATGAGCACAATCCCATGCCATCCATGATGTTTACATTGAAGACACCCCACAGAAAGACTAGGGACATGCAAGTATGCAACACTCACTACCCCTGGGCATAAGGGATGAAAAGTAGGCAAAATAAGTGCAGGCCTCAGACACTGCCTCTCCTCAAAATGGCCCCCTTACACCCCAAGCACATGTTGCTGCCTGTACCAGCCAGCACTCAAGATGGCCACCACCACCACCCACATGGCCAGTCCACATCAACAGTACACCCCCAAAAAACAGAAAAACAGCCAGAAATCACCACAATCCAATGCCATCCATGATGTTTACATCAAAGAGAGTGAGACAACACCACAGGCACACTCAGTCCATGCACCACCACCACCCCTGGGCAAGCAAAAGGCCACACCAGCAGCCCCCCAAAAACGACAAAAAAAAAATAAAATAAGCACAATCCCAGCCCATCCATGGCCTCAATTATGTTTAAATTCAAGAAGACACCCCACAGAAAGACTAGGCCCATGCAACACTCACCACCCCTGGGCAAAGGGCCACACCAGCAGGCCCAAAAAAACGACAAAAAACAATAAAATCTGCACAATCCCAGCCCATCCATGGCCTCAATGGTGTTTAAATTCAAGAAGACACCCCACAGAAAGACTAGGCCCATGCAACACTCACCACCCCTGGGCAAAGGGCCACACCAGCAGGCCCAAAAAAACGACAAAAACCAATAAAATCTGCACATTCCCAGTCCATCCATGACCTCAATGGTGTTTAAATTCAAGAAGACACCCCTCAGAAACACTAGGCCCATGCAACACTCACTACCCCTGGGCATAAGGGATGAAAAGTAGGCAAAATAAGTGCAGGCCTCAGACACTGCCTCTCCTCAAAATGGCCCCCTTACACCCCAAGCACATGTTGCTGCCTGTACCAGCCAGCACTCAAGATGGCCACCACCACCACCCACATGGCCCGTCCACATCAACAGTACACCCCCAAAAAACAGAAAAACAGCCAGAAATCACCACAATCCAATGCCATCCATGATGTTTACATCAAAGAGAGTGAGACAACACCACAGGCACACTCAGTCCATGCACCACCACCACCCCTGGGCAAGCAAAAGGCCACACCAGCAGCCCCCCAAAAACGACAAAAAACAATAAAATAAGCACAATCCCAGCCCATCCATGGCCTCAATTATGTTTAAATTCAAGAAGACACCCCACAGAAAGACTAGGCCCATGCAACACTCACCACCCCTGGGCAAAGGGCCACACCAGCAGGCCCAAAAAAACGACAAAAAACAATAAAATCTGCACAATCCCAGCCCATCCATGGCCTCAATGGTGTTTAAATTCAAGAAGACACCCCACAGAAAGACTAGGCCCATGCAACACTCACCACCCCTGGGCAAAGGGCCACACCAGCAGGCCCAAAAAAACGACAAAAACCAATAAAATCTGCACATTCCCAGTCCATCCATGACCTCAATGGTGTTTAAATTCAAGAAGACACCCCTCAGAAACACTAGGCCCATGCAACACTCACTACCCCTGGGCATAAGGGATGAAAAGTAGGCAAAATAAGTGCAGGCCTCAGACACTGCCTCTCCTCAAAATGGCCCCCTTACACCCCAAGCACATGTTGCCTGTACCAGCCAGCACTCAAGATGGCCACCACCACCACCCACATGGCCAGTCCACATCAACAGTACACCCCCAAAAAACAGAAAAACAGCCAGAAATCACCACAATCCAATGCCATCCATGATGTTTACATCAAAAAGAGTGAGACAACACCACAGGCACACTCAGTCCATGCAACACTCACCACCCCTGGGCAAAGGGCCACACCAGCAGGCCCAAAAAAACGACAAAAAACAATAAAATCTGCACAATCCCAGCCCATCCATGGCCTCAATGGTGTTTAAATTCAAGAAGACACCCCACAGAAAGACTAGGCCCATGCAACACTCACCACCCCTGGGCAAAGGGCCACACCAGCAGGCCCAAAAAAACGACAAAAAACAATAAAATCTGCACAATCCCAGCCCATCCATGGCCTCAATGGTGTTTAAATTCAAGAAGACACCCCACAGAAAGACTAGGCCCATGCAACACTCACCACCCCTGGGCAAAGGGCCACACCAGCAGGCCCAAAAAAACGACAAAAAACAATAAAATCTGCACAATCCCAGCCCATCCATGGCCTCAATGGTGTTTAAATTCAAGAAGACACCCCTCAGAAACACTAGGCCCATGCAACACTCACTAC
Organism: Lissotriton helveticus; assembly: GCF_964261635.1. Lineage (NCBI taxonomy): Eukaryota > Metazoa > Chordata > Amphibia > Caudata > Salamandridae > Lissotriton > Lissotriton helveticus. The sequence goes on along the minus strand of NC_136057.1, from coordinate 1,501,874,600 downwards.
CCCTGGGCATAAGGGATGAAAAGTAGGCAAAATAAGTGCAGGCCTCAGACACTGCCTCTCCTCAAAATGGCCCCCTTACACCCCAAGCACATGTTGCCTGTACCAGCCAGCACTCAAGATGGCCACCACCACCACCCACATGGCCAGACCACATCAACAGTACACCCCCAAAAAACAGAAAAACAGCCAGAAATCACCACAATCCAATGCCATCCATGATGTTTACATCAAAGAGAGTGAGACAACACCACAGGCACACTCAGTCCATGCACCACCACCACCCCTGGGCAAGCAAAAGGCCACACCAGCAGCCCCCCAAAAACGACAAAAAACAATAAAATAAGCACAATCCCAGCCCATCCATGGCCTCAATTATGTTTAAATTCAAGAAGACACCCCACAGAAACACTAGGCCCATGCAACACTCACTACCCCTGGGCATAAGGGATGAAAAGTAGGCAAAATAAGTGCAGGCCTCAGACACTGCCTCTCCTCAAAATGGCCCCCTTACACCCCAAGCACATGTTGCCTGTACCAGCCAGCACTCAAGATGGCCACCACCACCACCCACATGGCCAGACCACATCAACAGTACACCCCCAAAAAACAGAAAAACAGCCAGAAATCACCACAATCCAATGCCATCCATGATGTTTACATCAAAGAGAGTGAGACAACACCACAGGCACACTCAGTCCATGCACCACCACCACCCCTGGGCAAGCAAAAGGCCACACCAGCAGCCCCCCAAAAACGACAAAAAACAATAAAATAAGCACAATCCCAGCCCATCCATGGCCTCAATTATGTTTAAATTCAAGAAGACACCCCACAGAAAGACTAGGCCCATGCAACACTCACCACCCCTGGGCAAAGGGCCACACCAGCAGGCCCAAAAAAACGACAAAAAACAATAAAATCTGCACAATCCCAGCCCATCCATGGCCTCAATGGTGTTTAAATTCAACAAAACAGTTGTATCATGCACCCATAACCAACCCTGGTCCTACTGGATACTGTGGCTACCCACAATATAATTTATTTAATTTTCTGAAAAAGTTCCAAAATTGTACTTGCAGCAACTGTAATGCCCCAAACAAACTTACTTGTGAAAGTTGATTTCTAATCCAAAAGTGATCCAAAGACAGTCAAAAAGGCCTCAAATCCAAATATCCAGCAGCACCCACAAAAAGTAATCCTTCCAGCTCCAGATCCAAATGAAAGTGACCAGGAGATGGACAAAGCACTGGGAGGAGCCTGCTGGACAGGAACAGGAAGTTGGAGACTGTGGGGCACTTCCTTCCTCCCCCCCCCCCCCCAAAATGGACTCCTTGCAAAAAAAAAGGCCATGCAAATGTCAACCTGAGGAGTGATTCTGATAAAAATCATAATTTTCTGAAGGTTTATCCTGTTTGCTGGTGATTTTCTTGTGCGAAATTGCAAAATCTCTATTTCGCAAGTGCGAGATTGTTCCTTTCCGCCGCAACTACATGTTCGCAATTGCGAACTCTCGCGAGGTGTGCTGTGCAAGGTGGCAAGCCGCGAGTACGTATTCGCGGGCGACAAACTCCCGCGGGAACACGCAGCAAGATCTAAAATGGCGCGTCACTCGCAAAGAAAAACAACTCGGCAAACGCTAAAATGACGGAAAGTGAACGCCGTGCACCACGCCGCGCGCCGCAACCAAGCAAAAAATCCGCCGCGAGCGGATTCACGGATTTTCGACAAATTCGCGAGCGTTCGCGGATTGCGGATTTGCCGAAAATCCGAAAAATCCGCGAGCGGAGCGGATTTTACGCCCATGCTTAGTCCCCTCTGCTTTCAGGTACTTCTCGACTTGGGTCCACCCTTGGATCCCACCGGACACTTCTCTTTCACCTCGCCTGCAGCCTCTTCAGCTTCAAGCACCAAGAACCTGCGTGACGAAACCCGACTCAAATTCGACCCTATGCACCCGCTTCCTGTGGGTGAGGTAACATTGCAACGCCGGTGTTCCCACACTGGTACACACCTCTAGGGTCTGTGTCTAAAGTTTTGTCTTCCTAGGTTCAGCGGAAGTGTCCTTAAACTCTCTTTGTGTAACTTTTACGCACCATTGACTTAACATTGATGCATGCTTGTGCTTCCAGCACTGCACCTGAATCCCGCGGGCTTTTCCCGACTTCAGCATTGCTTGTCCCGACTGCTCCCAGCGATTCCCTAGGCCCTAGGCCTAACCACTGTTCGATTGGTATCTCTTATACCATTTTTTTAGTATATGGTCTGAGTGGCCCCTCGCCCTCATCCATAATTGTGCAACTTTGTATGTTATACTGTGCTTTTGATTTAACGCTTGTGCCCCTTTGTTCATAAAGAATACTGGGGATTGTTTTTAGTAATAAATACATATATTTTTATAATATATACTTGTGTGGTGTCCTTTCATTTGATACTACAGGACTGTACTTGGTAAAACAGCTCGCTTAACACGACCTCTGGAGTTAAGCCTTCAAGGCTGCTTAGTCTATGCTACCATTAAGATAGCTTGTCTATAAGGTTGACTTACAACCAGACACCATAAGGGGACATTTGGACTGATACAAGGTGGTTCTAGAATTGGAAACATCATATATCAGGCCAACTTCTCACACGAGGTTAAAACACAATTCAAATAATACAGTTGCAAAGAATCAATCGTAAGTAGCACAATACACAGTGGACTCCAGGGGAGACCAAACCATATACTAAAATAGTGGTATATGAACCACGACTCGAGACTAGACCTAGTTTAGAAGGTGTGGAATTGCTGGGACCCCAAGGAACCACCCAAGGTGAGTAAGTAGGAGGACAGATGCAGAGTGAGAACACAACAGCGTGCTCCGTACAATTCAATAGGGAAGTCGCAGTTGGAGAATTAAAGATTAAGGACCCTTCCCAGCAGATTACGATGACAACCCTTGGAATTTAAGAGGTTGGAGAGCCACCTCACCTGTGGTTTCCTTTGTATCAAAGTTACCTATCCCAGAAGAGCCGGGTGCATAGCTACGAAGTGGCGTCGGAAACCCTTGTCGTTCTCTATGGAAGTCTGCATAGAAATGCTGCTACTGGAAGTAAGAAGAATGTCCAGTGGAATCCAAACGTGGATTATTGTAGAAAGGAATCTGAACGCAGGGGGAACAGAGTCTAGGTCACTTTGGAGTGACAAGTGGCTCGGTAGACGAATGCCCACCGATGTAGGGTGCTTCAAGTGCATTGATGTGGATCTTGACTCTTCAGCTGCAGGGCCCAGGAGATGTCTAGGACAACCAGGAGCCAGATTTGAGCTTTCCCACGAAGGATGTTGAGTGCTAAGGGGTTGGTGTCCAGCGGGAGAACTAACAAGCCTTGGCAGCGGCAACCAACGAAGATGATCAAGTTCGATTTGGCGCAGCAAGGACCAGGAGACTCACCACAGCAAGGGGAGTCAGGGCAGGCCTGGAGCAACCGGGGGAGCACAAGAAAAGCAGTGTTGACCCTAAAGTGGACCCACAGACTGGAGGCACAGGAGTCGCTAGTAGACCTTAGACAGTTTCACTGGATACCAGCTAGGAGGGCACAGAATGCGAGGATGCCAGAGTCCTTTGTAGAAAGGATGCGCTGGCGTCAGGGCTACAAATGGCCCAATGCACGGCATTGTTGCACGACAACAAGCATATGCAGCTGTAAGTGAACGCGTGCACAGAAATATAGGTTAAGCGGTCCCAACAAGGGATGCTGGCCTCAAACTCGGTGAGAGGGAAGCTTGACCTTGTAGACCTTCAGAAACCCTTCTATTGTGTTGCTGGAGGCTTTGGAGTCCGCAGGAGCTCAGGATCAACAGACCAGTCAGATGCGTTACAGTGCCTAAGAACGCAGGGGTTGTGTAGCGCGGTGAAGCAGACCAGGACAAATGAATGTGGTTTAACTAGTTATGGTTTTTATTAATGGTTTGACACAAGAGATTGTGGAAACTGGGGTGTTTTTTGTTCTTTCTTAGGTCTCCCGGCTGGAATTCACTTGGACTTGGGATGTTCTTGTCACGGTTCAAAGGCTTGCCGGTGGCTCATAACCTGGGTAGGAAAAGGGAAAAACATCAAAAAACGGGTTGTAAGGGGTCTGGGTCCTTAGCGTGTCGCGGGAAGCCAGGGAGTGTAGAATTTACGCCTGGACTAAGGCTTTGTCTTATTACGCGCTGCTTTCTACTCCTCTGCCCCTCCTGTACTCTCCCCCTCTCATGGCCCCAAGGAAGCGCAAGGCGTCCCCGTACCTTGCTTAACCACGTCCCTCCGGGGCCGTGGCTGGCATCTTCGCGGTGCCAGGTGGGGGCTGGCTGCCCTTCTGTTCTTCGGATGGGCGGTTCTCCTGCTCTGCGGTATCCCGGGTGTCTCCTCCACTTTCCGCAACGTTCCATGGGGGCACAAGAAAGGCCCTCACTCGGGTCTCCTCTTCTCGGCGTCTCTCCTCACCTGGTCCTAACGAACGAAGTCCTTCCTCCAGGTCGCCGCTCTTGAGCTCCGGGTAGTCATGTGACTCCGTCACATGACTCTGTTGTCTCAGGGTCTTAAAGAAGCAGTACTCCAGGATGGTCTGAAAACACACAAGTGAAGACGGAGAAAGATAATGGGGAAATTGTTCCGTTTGCGGGTCTGCGACAGGTGCGTCCTCACACACCCTTACCCCAGTTTGTTCACGGTCTGGGAACAAGGAAAGACGGGAAAGGAAGACAGCGTTCCCATTGTCAGTACCCTTCCGATGTCTCACCTCAAAAGAGAAGGGTTGGAGGGAAAGGAACCATAGTAGAATCCTAGGATTGTTTCCCTTGTTGCGGCTCATCCAAAGCAATGGGGCATGATCAGTATAAAGGAGGAAGTGGGCCCCTTCCAAATAGTATCTGAGTTTGTCCACTGCCCATTTAATGGCGACACATTCCTTCTCTATTATAGGGTATCGCTGTTCCCGGGGAAAGAGTTTACGACTTATATCGAGGATGGGATGTTCACTCCTTTAGGGGAAATTTGAGACAATATGGCCCCCAACCCATGTTCGGAAGCATGTGTGTGTAAGAGAAAAGGTTTAGTGAAGTCAGGAGAACGTAGAACCAGGGCAGTGCTTATAGCATTCTTTAAGTCACTGAAGGCTTTCCTTGCAGCGGGATTGGGATGTAAGAAGTCTTTGCTTTTTACATTTTTCTGGAGCAGATCCGTAAGAGGCGTAGCCAGTTCTGAATATTGGGGAATGAAGTACCTATAATAGCCAAGAAGGCCTAAGAAGGCCCGGACTTCCTTCTTTGTGGATGGAAAAGGGGCTTTAATTATGGCCTTTACCTTTTCAGATTGAGGCTCAGTGATGCCATTGCCCAGGAGGTACCCTAGATATTTTACTTTTTGAAACCCTACTCTTCTTGGCGTTGATGTGTAGCCCTGCTCTTTGAAGTGATGAAAGGACCTGAGTGCAATGCTAAAGATGGGTTTCCCAATTGGGGCTAAAAATGACTATGTCGTAAAGATATGCCGACGACTAGTCCAGATGCTGTCTCAGTACCTGGTTCATGAGCCGCTGGAATGTGGCAGGTGGCCCATGTAATCCGAAGGGTAAAACTGTGAATTCATACAACCCTTTGGGAGTGGCAAAGGCTGTCTTCTCCTGGTCTTCTGGTTTCAGAGGCACCTGCCAATAACCTTTGGTCAAATCAAGAGTAGTGATGAACTGGGCCTCACCTAACTTTTCAATCAGTTCGTCCACTCTAGGAATGGGATAAGAGTCGCACTTTGATATGGAATTAACAGCGCGAAAATCAATACAAAAGCGAACAGACCCATCTGGTTTTGGAACTAAGACTATAGGGGAGGACCAGTCGCTTTGTGATGGTTTTATGACCCCCCAAGTCTAACATGCTCTTTACCTCCTGTTCTATAGCATTCCTCCGGGCTGCTGGAATACGGTAGGGCTTCTGCTTTACTATTTTACCTGGTTGAGTATCAATAGCATGTTCTGCAAGCATAGTTCTCCCTGGGAGATCTGAAAAGATTGGTTGGAAGGGGGCTAAGCTGTCTTGGAGGGTGTTGTTTTGTTCTCTACTTAGGTCGGGGTTAATGATCAACTGTCCCAGTGTGGTCTGGTTCTGGATCACTTTTTCTACGTTGTGTACATCTCGGGGAGGGGGTCCTAACCACTTTTTCAAAAGGTTTATGTGGTAGCGTTGGGTTCTTCTTGGGGTAATTTGTAGCCGATAGGAGGTTAGACCTACTTTGTCTGTGACTTTATAGGGTCCTTGCCACCCGGCCTTGGTTTTGCTTAGTGCAGAAGGAAGAAGTACCAACGCCCAATCTCCCATGTCTAGATGTCTCCACTTCTTTCCTCTGTTATATGACAACTGTTGTTTTACTTGGGCTTTCTCCAGATTGGAGTCAGCAAATTCTCTTAGCTTTTGTAGTCGGGTGCGTAAGCTCTGGGATAGTCAAGAAAGGACTTTGTCTCTTCCTCTTTTTCCCGTTCCCATACTTCTTTAGTACTTTCTAGAAGACTCCTGGTTTCTCTTCCATAAAGGAGTTGGAACGGAGAACATCATAAGCTGGCCTGTACCTGAATTCTCACTACATATAAGGCCAAAGGAAGTAGCATGTCCCACTCCTTTCCCTCAACTGTCAGGAGCTTCTTTAAAGTCAATTTTAAAGTGGCATTGTAGCGTTTACAAAGCCCGTCTGTCTGGAGGTGATACACAGACGTTTTAATGTGTGCGATGTCTAGGGACCTACATATTTGAGCCATTAATTTCGAAACAAAGGGGGTCCCCTGATCAGTTAGGATTTCTCGAGGGAACCCCACCCTGGAGAAGAGTTCAAACAACTTCTCAGAAATATTTCTGGTTGTGGGGGTCCTTAGAGGGAAAGCCTCAGGATATCTTGTGGCATAATCCACCACGACCAAGGCATAGATGTGTCCCTTTTTGGTACGTAGAAGAGGACCGATAAGGTCCATTCTGACCCTTTCAAACAGGTTACCTATAACCGGGAGTGGCTGTAATGGGACAGCCAGGGGTGTATAGGGGTTCTTTTTTTGGCAGACTTCGCATTCCTGACAGAACCGAGTAACATGGGAAAAGATCCTGGGCCAGTAGAAGTGTTGTAACTACATTTGTATGGTCTTTTGGGCCCCCCCTATGTCCGGCCAATAAATGCGAATGGGCAAAAAAAGAGAACCTGTTCCCTGAAGGCTTGTGGCACTATTAGCTGTGGAGTATCTCCTTGTTTTCCCACCCTGTAGAGCAACCCATTTGCTATCTGAAATGACGGAAATGTAGCAGGAGTTGTTTGGGAAGTGTTTTGAGCCTGTTCCCATGCTGCCTGAAGGGTTTGGTTGTTTTTCTGCGCATACTTGAAGCTTTTATCTCCTACCCATGGAGCCTGTGTCAGGAAGGTAGACTGTGTAGAGGATGGGGTAGTTCAAAGGAGTCCCTGTAGCTTGTCTTTTAGCATGAGCAGGAAGGTGGGGTTATCTTGTCCTATAATCATCTGTTCGGGTAAGGTAGGTACTACCCCAAGCCTGATATTTAGGGACGGTTTAGTGGGAAGGGTAACGGGTATCGTGATCAAAGGGTATACCTTGACATCCCCGTGTACACACCTTATGGGCACTGTCTCCTTAAGTGTAGGATCTAAAGGGGCTACAATCGACTGTAGGACCACTGACTGTTTGCACCCTGAGTCTAGGAATGCTTTTACCCATTTACAAGTACACTTACGTGGAAGCTCGGTCCCATTTCTGCGGAGTAATATTATTTCTCCCTCTAGGAGGGTGGAAATATACCTCCGTCACCAGAGCTGGCAGGGAGGAATGATTCCAAGGTGTTTGACACCAAACACAACATGTTTCCTTGCAGCCATTCCAAAGTTAGCATTTATCACGAGGTTATAATGCACTTAAGAGTATATGGTTTGGCTGCATCACAGAACAACCCCGGATAATAGATTCCGAAGGCTGCAGAGGGCCCCTGCTCATGCATGGGCACCCTCTCACACAAAACCCAGCACCCTGCCTTCAGGATTGATCAGGCCTGCCAAAGGGGTGACTGATAGGTTTACATGTGTAGTGATATAAGGTAGATATAGGGAACCGATATCTAAGTAAGGGGTGCATACACCGCCTTACACAGGCTGCTGTAGCATACCTGTGGTGTCTTTTTGAATGCTCTCCCAGGGGTGGTATAATACATGCTTCAGCCCCTGAGAGGCTTCTGTGGTACCTATGTCCTAGGTATATAGGATACCATATACTAGGCACTTGTCATCAATTTAAAGGGGAAAGCAGATAGGCTGGGGTCTTGAATAGCAGGATCCCAGCCAAACTAAGTCGAAAACCAGCAAACACGAGGAAAAATGATGGGCAACCATGCAGTCCGATTCCACCTTCCTACAACGGTGGCACAAGTGCTGCCTCAGTGTCCGGAGGAGGCCCGGACAGCTCTCTCCCAGGCTGTTGCAGAGGGGAGAGACACAGCTAAGTTTATGATTCGTTGTGCCCTAGACACCACCAACTCACTGTGCCAATCGATGGCAACGACGGAGGCGGTTCGAAGCCACGCCTGGTTGATGACCACTTGATTCTGGGGGGATGTCCAAAACACACTTATGGACATGCCCTTTGATTGCCGTTGCCTCTTCGGCGGCAAAGCAGACCACGCGTTGGAGCGGTTTAATGACTCAAGGGCTATAGCCAAGTCCTTGTGGCTCTCCATAGCCCACCCTCCTTCTCAGGCTGCTTTTCGCTCCTTTCATGGCACCGGAAGGGGCGCACTGCAGCTTTCGCAACAGAGCCACAAGCCTGCGCAGCAACCACTCCAGCGCAGCGCAGACGTGGGTTCCGCCGTGGCGGACCTAGGTGCCAGCTGTCGGGTCAGTCCACCTCCACCCCAGCCACCACTGCCTCCAAACCTTCCTAGTCCTAACTTTCATGCCCAGCAGATACCAGTGGGTGGCAGGTTTCGCCATCAACTTCCGCAGTGGCACACCATCACATTAGACAGGTGAATTTTAGAAAAAGTCCTAAGGGTCTACTTCCTCCCCTTCTAGACTACCCCTCCAGCCATTCCACCTCAATACCACCGCACGTCCGGATCACTTGGTACTTCTTCAGCAGGAAGTTGCTGCCCTCTTGGCCAAGGGGTCGTCCAGTGGGTTCCGACGCCAGAAGTAGGTTGTGGTTTCTATTCCCACTACTTTCTGGTGCCAAAGAAGGACAAGGGCATGAGTCCTATCTTAGATTTCCGGAACGTAAATCGTTTACTCTGCAAAGAGAAGTTCAAGGTGCTCACTTTGGATCAGGTCTTATCTGCTCTCGACCCACAAGACTGGATGGTAGCGCTGGACTTGAAGGATGCTTACTTTCACGTTCCAGTCCTGTGGGCCCACCGGTGTTACCTGCGGTTCACAGTAGGCCACAACCATTTTAAGATTACTGTACTCCCCTTTGGCCTTACCAATACCCCTCGGGTGTTCACGAAAGTGATGGCGGTGGTCGCAGCTCATCTGCGCAGATCAGGGGTTTCAGTCTTCCTCTATCTCGACGACTGGTTGTTCAAGGCGGGCTCACCCCAGACAATCGTCTCCCACCTCGAGACTACAGCCGACCTCCTTCATTTGCTGGTGTTCTTCATCAGTGTGCTGAAGTTGCACCGGATTTTCTCTCAGAAGCTCCTCTTCATCGTAGCGGGTCTGAACACAGCGCAGTTTCGGGCCTATCCTACCAAACAGCTAGTCTGGGATATTCGGGCTCTGGTTCCAATCTTTCAGCCCTTATCCCGGGTTTTGGTCAGAGTGACCCTGAGGCTGCTGGGCCTCATGGCCTCCTGCATCCTGCTGATCAATCATGCCAGATGACATATGCGGACTCTGCAGTGGGACCTGAAGTTCCAGTGGGCACAGCATCACAGGAACCTGTCCGATCATGTCTAGATCTCAGAGGGCACTTCACAACAGTTGCAGTGGTGGCTCATGGACGCATTGATTCGACGGCAAATCCCTCTCCCAACCCCAACTAGAGTTCACAATTGTGATGGATGTGTCCCTCCTGGGATGGGGCGGCCACATGGGAGAGACAGAGATCAGAGGCCTCTGGTCTCCGGCGGAGTCCAAGCTCCATATCAACCTTCTGGAGCTTCTGGCGATACGTCTTGCACTGAAGGCATTCCTTCCCTCTGTCACGGGGAGAGTAGTGCAGGTGTTCACCGACACTGCCATGTGGTTCTGCAACAAACAGGGCGGGTGGGGTCGTGGACCCTATGTCAGGAGGCCCTGCTCCTCTGGACATAGCTGGAACATCAGGGCATTTTCCTGGTGGTTCAACACCTGTCAGGATGGACAAACTCAGCTGGCACAATGGATCACGAATGGCGTCTTCACTCAGACGTGGCGCAAGGTCTCTTTTAGCAGTGGGTAGAGCCTTGGTTAGTTCTATTCGCCACTGAAGAGAACGCCCAATGTCTGCAGTTCTGCTCGCTGGAATTTCCAAGACGGCACTCGCTCGATGCCGCTTTTCGTCGCGAGTGGAGTTGCGGTCTGTTGTACGCCTTTCTGCCTATACTACTTCTACCCAGAGTGCAGAAGAAGATCCGGCGTGGCCGGGCCCAAGTTATTCCTGTGGCCCCAGACTGGACTTGAAGAGTTTGTTATCCTGGGCTATCAGTATGAGCATCGATCCTCCAATCAGACTGCCTCTTCTGGAGGATCTTCTGTCGCAGCAGCAGGGGACGGTCCTCCACCCGAACCTGTACAGCATCCACCTCTTTGTGTGGAGATTGAACGGCGGCAGTTGTTTTCTTTCGACTTGCCTCCTGAAGTTTGTGATGTCATTCTGGCAGCCAGGTGTCCCTCCGCTAAGGTGGTATATGCCTGCAGGTGGAACATATTTATGGCATGGTGCACAGCGAAGGCTGTGAATCCCCTTTCTGCCCCTCTTTCTGAGGTCCTTTTGTTACTTCTCTCTTTAGCCTAGCAGGGCTCTGCTCTGGGCACTATCAAAGGTTATCTTTCTGCCATTTCAGCCTTTCTCAGGCTCCCTGATCAGCCTTCTCTTTTCAAGTCCCCTGTTGTCAATAGATTTCTCAAAGGCATTACATACCTTCTCCTTCCTATTCCGTTTGTGATGCCTCAATCGGACTTGAATCTGGTTCTTACTTCTCATGTTTAGATTTATTGTGTGAAATGTACGTCTCAGATTTGATTTTGTTGGTAGGAGATTTTAACCATAAACTTAATCCTAAGCGGCAGGATCTCATGTATCAGGACTTCTTAAAATCTTACGATATAATTCAAGCAAAGTTTCCCGAAAGTCTGTGTACAACGAATGATGTAAGCTTGGGGAATTACCTAGCGAATAAATGTTTCTTCTGTTTGAACGGTAGGTTCCCACAAGATCGCCCGGCAAAAAAAACCTTTAAACAAGGTACACAAAATTGTCCCATAGATTGTCTTTATTCCAGTATGGAACTTTGATATAATAAAGGGCTTTATGGTTAACCATATAGAAGAAAGTGACCACAATATTCTAGAAGTGGAACTGGCATATTCCCATCAAATTGTTGCTGAAAAAGTAATTATACCACAGATGGACTATCCCAGGCGCATCACAACACGGTTAACCGAAGAAAATATAGAGAAATTAACCAGGCTCCAACATAAAATCGTTCTAGGATGCACAGTTGGTCTAGATCTGTCCTCGTACATTGAAAAGTGTGATGTGAGCAAAACCCTCCAGAAAGTAACTGGGTGCCTTAATGTGAAATTTTCTCAGGACGCCTTGATAGCCGAGTTTACTAAGAAGACTCTTAGGGAACAAGGCCAGTCGCTCTCCAGGGCGCAGGACCTAGATTATATGTCAGAGAAAAAATCGGTCCAGTGGTTAAAAAAGTCATGGGTTAATGATGGCTGGTTCCCGTATTTGGACATTCTGCCCAACCGAGTGCTGAGATATGAAATTCTTAGGGCTCGGGTTGGGGTCAACCCATGGAAGATAGATGGAAAATTAAAATCTGCACTGATCGGCCCAGAAGGTAACTGTAACTGTGGGCGTGGACTAAGACATGATATGCCGCATATTCTACTTGATTGCTTATTGGTACACGATATAAGAAAATTGTTTTTACGTCCGATATTTCTATCACATAAGATAACTTCACGTGCCCAGGCGATCTGTTTACTTACCGATATGCCCACGTTAGAAATTGCAATTGGATTGGGTAAATTTTTGAAGGGTTTAAAAGAATATGGAAGGGTGATTTCGATAGAGGGGCACTGATTTTAAGTTGTTTTAAAGTTTTATAAAATGAAAAATTTTCTTCTTAACCTTTTAGAGATTTTGAGATTTCTGCAAAAATAGGGCGTATTGTATGTTGTGTTTCTGAGGGCGTCACCCTCTTTTAATTTTCTTTTAACAAGTACTGAATTTTACCTATTTAAGATGTAGTAGAATTTTGTCTGTCCGTACTTTTTGATCCTAATTGCGTGTGTTCTGTACTGTTTAAAAGACCAAGGTCTAAATAAACAAGTTTCTCTCTCTCTCTCATGTGTGCCCCTTCATAACTGTCCTCTCCGTCTCTTTTCCTTGAAGACTGCCTTCCTAGTTGCCATCACCTCCACTAGGCGAGTGAGTGAGCTCCAGGCTCTTTCTTGTAAGCCTCCTTTTCTGTCGGTCCATCCGGACATGGTTATGCTCAGGCCCCCGTCCTTCCTTTTTGCCAAAAGTTGTTACGGCCTTTCACTTTGGGCAGACTATTACCTTGCCCACCTTCTTTGTGACTCTGCATCCTTCCAGAGAGGAAGTGAGGCTCCACCGTCTGGACCCAAAACGTGTGCTTTCATTTTATCTCAACCACACTCAGCAGTTCCGGGTGGATGACCAACTCTTTGTTGGCTACGTTGGCACCAAGAAAGGTCAGGCGTTGCTTAAGAGGACTATCTCCTGGGTCGTCTTATGTAGCAAAGTCTGTTACTCTTTGGCTAAAAAGGAACCTCCGGTGGGGCTGCATGCTAATTTAATTAGAGCAACTGCAGCCACTACTGCATTGGGACGTGGTGTCCCCCTGCAAGACATTTTTCAGGCAGCCACATGGGCCTCGCTGCACACGTTTACTAAGCATTACTGCCTGAACAGCCAAGTCCGGAGAGATGGCTTCTTTGACCGTTCTGTTCTCTGGGACTTTCTGGTGTGATCTTGGTTCGCAGACCCACCACCGGGGTTGGTATTTCTGGGGTATCTATTCTAAGGTAAGGAATCTATCACTGTGTGTTTCTTTCAGATGGACAAGTTACTTACCTTCGGTAACGATATATCTGTAAGAAACATTAGTAGTGATAGATACCCTACCACCCCACCCATCCTGCCCGTTCTGCGAACTGATTTCTGGGGTTAAGGTTGTCCCTTTCAGGGCCCTAGTTTCAATGCACCAGTGGTCAGTTTCTTGCAAGGCTCGGCGTTCCTCGCACAGAAAGTAGTGTACAGAACTGGCGTCAACGCGCGTGGGCAGTGTCTAAGTAGCGCCTGCGACCTCATCTTGGTGACCAGCGATGGACGTGGAGCCCCACGACATCACCTACCAATGCGCAGGGGTACTGCTGACAAAAACTTTCCGGATCCAGTCTGACGCCTGGGGGTAATTCTAAGGTAAGGAATCTATCACTACTAATGTTTCTTACAGATATATCGTTACCAAAGGTAAGTAACTTGTCCATCTGGTTCTCACCAAACAGTTCCGGGTGGTTGACCAGCTCTTTGTTAACTGCGTGGTGCCAAGAAAGGTTGGGCCGTACACAAGCGGACTATCTCCAGATGGGTCGCTCTGTGTATCAAAACCTGTTAATCTCTGGCAAAGGAGGAGCCACCAGTGGGGCTGCGCGCCCATTCCACCAGGGCTACTGCAGCCACTACTGCTTTGAGACGAGGAGTGTCTCTCTGAATGACATCTGTCAGGCAGCTACATGAATATGTGACGTTACAACGCGATCAAACATCACAGTTTTTACAATGCAAGTTGTTACAACGACTTGCGCTGGAGGGCGCTGGACTTAGGAATAGTAAGATTTACTATTCCAACACCAGTCTACGTACAGTAGGGAAGGTGTTGGAATAGTAAATCTTACTATCCCTTAGGTTAGAGCGCCCTCCAGTGCAAGTCGATGTAACGCTTCGTTCTAAATGCATCGCAGTATATTCAACGCGATGTAAAGGATGTTTCCCAGCTACATGGGCATCGTTGCACACATTTACGAAACCCTACTGCCTCAACAGCCAAGTCCGGAGAGATGGCTTCTTTGGCTGTTCTGTTCTACAGTACTTTCCAGTGTGATCTTGGTTTGCAGACCCATCTCCTGGGTTGGTATTGCTGGGGTATCTATTCTACGGTAAGGAATCTATAACTAACTTGTTTCTATCAGATGAACAAGTTACTTACCTTTGGTAATGACATATCTGTAAGAAACAGGTTAGTTAGATTCCTTACCCCCCCACCCATCCTCCCTGTTCTGGGAACTGATTTCTAGGGTTAAGGATATTCTTTCAGGATCCTTGTTTTGTGCACCCGTGGTCAGTTTCTTGCTTGGCTCTCGTTTCTGGCGTGGAAAATTGTGTACAGAACTGACGTCAGCGCGCGAGTGCGGCGTCTAAGTAGCTATGGCAACGTCATCCCGGCGACCACGACACCAACGACAGACGCAGAGCCGACCAACGCCACCTTCCAACACGCAGAGGTACTGTTGATGAAAAAAACTTTCCGGATCCAGTCTGATGCCTGGGGGTAATTTTAAGGTTAGGAATCTATAACTAACCTATGTTTCTTACAGATATATTGTTCCCGAAGGTAAGTAACTTGTCCTTTAATGAATTTTAGATTATGTTTCAATTGATACTTTTTATCTGGCTGCCAATATATTCTGTCTGGCTTTTTAGCGTTAGTATGAACTGTATTGCACTTGTACTTTTACGGTCTTACGACTGAAATAAAGTTTGATGATGATGATAATAAATAGGCATTATTTGCCATCGATCCAAGCAACTTTCACAGAGACAATTTGCTTACTTGGGTATTGGTCCTGGAGTCAGAGTCTAGATAGTTGTGCCTTGTAAATGTTTAAACAGATCTCTGGATTAGTGCTCTGCAATGGGTGTGTTTCTAGGAATCAATAAGAGCTTCTTTACCTCTAGTAGAATGGATTCTCGGTTTTCCTGAAAAGTGTTCTTTTTTTAATAATAATGAAGTACCCCCTGTTAGCTTTAAGCATGTTCGCCCTTGTCTAAGACGCCTTCTATGGTTTATCCCAGACATTAAAAGCGTTCTTCCTATAGAAAGAATGGCATGAATGTGTAGAAAATAAAAAGTTCTGGGATGCTTTTTTACTGACAGGACTATTTGCGAAGATGTATCTTTCCTAATGTTCCCAAAGAAATATGCCCTTTTTCCCTCCTGTTTAAAATGCGTGCTCTTACCTTAGGAATCTTCTACAACACTTAATTTACTGATGAGTGTGAGCTAGCTAGAAGATGTTCAGATATTTTGGTGGCATTAACATCTTGGTTCAGTGATATTCGATTTAATCAGCAGAGCATGACTCTGGCAAAAATTAAAAACTCGCAGCATGCCTTACCACCGCCTGGGTCCACTGAAGAGATTATATGGAACTCCGGTAATCCACGTCACATCAGCACTCGACTGCCAACCGTCAGTGGAAGTTCCAGCTAGGAGTCAGGCGATAAAGAGCTGAATTTTAGCACCAGCATCTAAAACATGGTAACATCTGTGAATCCGTGAGTTTAAACCAGCTGACGACATCCCCAGGAGCAGTAACGTCCCTGTTCCTATGCTTCTGTATAGGAACAACTCAATTTGAACTGCCAAAGCCAACAGGGACTTTCAAGAACACAAAATTACCATCTCAATGTACTGTAAAAATGCAAGATCATTCAGTGGATATCCCAGAGCAAACCACATATGATAAATGCATTATACTTGCTTTGAAACTGGAAAACGTCATTCATTGTGGGTACTTGGGGATCACAATCAGAGAAAATCTTTCTTTCAATGTCATCATATTTGTCCTGTACAAAAGTGAATATTGAAGCAAGAGTATTTAATCTGGTAAATGAACAACTAACTGCACTCAAACCTCAGCGTCATCATGCAGAATCAGGTGACAAGCATGCTTCCTTATGGAATCAGTAGATAGGGGTTAGACCTTCCAGGTTCAAAAGAGCCATTTATTAGAGCATATTTGGACTGCCTCGTGCACATTGGTGCGCAGTACTAGAGCAAGCGTTGTCTATTTGCTAATAGACAAGAAAATACATTTTAAAAAGCACCTTTTCTTTACACAACAAAACGGAAATGAAGCAAGTGTAAATGCCTAATCAAGAAAACTTGCCCTGCAGGGAATTCACCAAAGTCTGTGGCACAGGGCAGTAAGTCTGTGTTAGAAATGGGGGTCTCTAGTTGGCAATGGTTTGCACCTTTGTCCAAATAGGGACCCTTGCTTCTAGTCAGAAAAGGGGGATACACTCCTAGAATAACCCCAGATCACCCCCTCGGTAGCTTGGCACGAGCAGACAGGCTTATCTCAGAGGCAGTGTGTAAAGCATTTGTGAACACATACAGTAACACAGTGATGACAACACTACAAATGGACAGCACACCAGTTTAGAAAAATAAGTAATCTTTATCTAAACAAGACCAAATGACAAAAATCCACAATACGGTATTAAAAATAAGACTTTCAAATGGTGGAAATAGCACAATTCAATGCAAGTTGTAAATGCGACTCTTTTCCAACAAAGAACCTTAGATGTGTCACGCAAAACATTCAAAAGGGCCGCAGGGAAGGTGATGCATCAGTTCCTTACTTCAGGGGAGGTGATGCATTGGTTCCTTACTGCAGCGCAGGGGAGGTGATGCGACATTTCCTTACCGGAGAGGAGGGGATGCGTCAGCTTCTTACTGCATTCCAGTTAAAATGCAATGAAATGGCCCGCAATGCGACGATCATGTGTAATGCAACTAAATGCTGGCTCAATGTGATGCAACCGTCCGGTACGATGCGTGCGGTTTTGCAGCCGCATGGCAGGTGCTGCAATAGTCTTCTCGGCGGTGCGTCAGGACCCAGGTGTGGTTGCGGTGCACTTCTTCCTGGTTGCTCGGTGAGGCATCGGAACCAAGTGCGGATGCGGTATGCTTCTTCCCTGTGACTCGGTGATGCGCCGGGAATCCGGGCAGATGCGACACGCTTCTTCTCGTTGCATTGATTTTCCCGCTCCCAGCGACAAACAGTCTCTAGAGGTCCTAAACAGCAGCAGGCACCTCTTTGCTGGTTATAATTCCCAGCAAGTAAATTCAGGGGAGCTGATGGTGAAGTCTTTTGTGTCCCTGAGACTTCAGACATGCGGCAAGCTCAGTTTCAAGCCCTTAGAGATCTTTTTCTTCAAGCAGGTGACAAAGCAAACATCAAAGTCCTTCTTCTATTTTCCTTGGCAGTAAGCAGCCACTGCAGGCCAAACCCAGACAGCAAACAGCACAGGGACAGTATTCCTCCTCAGCGTATCAGCTCTTCTCCTTGGCAAAGGTTTCCTCTTGATTTCCCAGAAGTGATCTAGAAAAAGTGTGGGGTCTGGATCCCCCTTTTTATACACACAAATCATTTGTTCTCTGAAGGCAGAGAGTGCCTGTACCCAGCCAAAACAAGTCCTGTCCTCACGTGTGCAGCTTTCTGGCAGGAGGTGGAGACAGCATTGTTGAAGGCAGACCCGGTACAGGCAGGTGAAAGGAAATCTCCTCCCCTACTCTAAATTCAACCCAGGTCCCATTCAGCACAGTCCTGACTCATCAGACTGCCGGAGCCGCTGCCCTCTTCCAGCTCCAGTCACTCACAAGCCAGACATGCAATCCGCAAACCTAGCAGAGGCATACTGGATAGTTAGGTAAGAAAATACCCATTTTCTAAAAGTGGTATTTTCAAACACAGAATGTAAAAATTACCCTCACTAAAAGATGCACGTTAACATTCTGAGTTCAGGCATACTAAACTTTATTTTTCTATCTTGTTCCTAGGGCCAGTTATGTTTATAAGATGTTATAAACTAACTATCCATTTCGGCCTACGGGAACAGATAGCCTTGCAATAGTGAAAAACGAAATTGGCTGAAATTCACTATTAGGACATGCCACACACATCAGGGCATGTCCTACCTTTCACATACAATGCACCCTGCCCACAGGGGTACCTTGGGCCTACCTTAGGGGTGACTAACATGTAGAAAAGGGAATGTTTAGGGACTGGTAAGTGTGTGCACTTGCCTAGTCGACATAGCAGTCCCAGACTGCACTCAGGCTCTGCAATGGCAGGCCTGAGCTATATCATACACGCCGCTTCTGAGGGTGGCACAATCAGTGCTTCAAGTCCACCAGCAGCATATGATTTACAGGCCCTGGGTGATTGTGAGAAGTTAGCCTGGCATATGATGTCCACTATTCTAGTGGGCACCTTGCACCAGTCTAAACGACCCTTATTGATGGTGGTTGTAAAGTCGACCTTATAGACAAGCTATCCTAGTGGTAGCATGGATCAGCAGTCATAGGCCAAGACTTCAGAGAGCATGTGAAGCAAGCTGTTTTACCAATTATAATCCCTTGAATACCAAATGAAAGGACACCACACAAGGTATATATCAAATATATATGTATTTATTTCTAACACAACCCCTCTGCACTCTTTATGAGGTCAGAGATTGAAATACATCACAAGTTACTCAATCAGCATACGATAAGTTGCACAAATACAGTTAGGCCCTAGGGGCCTCACAAACCATATACTAAGTAAGTGGTATAAGAACCACTACAGACATAGTCAGTAGGCCTAGGGCCTAGGAAATCGCTGGGGCTACACTAGACAACCAAAGGGTAGGAAGTAGGAGACCCACGGGAGACGCGTGCAGTGTCTAAACACCGTCGCGAGTTACCATTGAGTTATAATGGAGAACTCTGAAGTTACAAAGTTACTGATTAAGGACACTTCCAGGTGGACTACGGTGAAACCCCTTTTAACTAGGACACTTGAAGAGTCAATACCCACGGGAGCACCGGAGTACTTGAGTTACCTCACCCAGGGAAGCCGGGTGCCTAGGTGTCTTTTCGTGTCGGGTTTCGTCGATGCTTTCAATGGAGATCTGCAAAAGAAGTGCTGCAGGCGGCCAATGGAAGAGTGTCCGGGTGGATCCCAGAGTGGATCGAAGAATTGAAGAACCTGAAAGCAGAGGGGACAGAGTCTGGGTCACTAGCCAGTGACCAGGAAGGAACCAGGAAGGAACCAGGTGATGTCGCAATGATCTCAGGTGAGGAGGTGAAGCTTGTCTCTGCAGCCACGAGGACCAGGAGGTGTCAACGATGACCAAGAGCTGGATTCGAGCTGTCCCACGAAGGATCTAGTTGACTGCGGTGTCGATATCCGGATTGGACCCAACAAGCCTTGGCAGCCGCAATCCACGCAGGAAGTGAAGATTGACTTCAGTTCAGACAAGAAAGGTCTGGGGACCTTCTCCTTTGCAGGGAAGCAGGAGCAAGCCTGGAGCAACCAGGCCGGCTATGTAAATTGAAAAAGAAGTCTTCGGAGCGCTAACTAGCAAGCGGGCTAGCAACCGGGAAGACGCGTCGAGCTGAAATGCAGGAGCAGGCCCCACATGGCACTCGTGGATTATGGAGGGCTGAGCTTTGGTGCAAATGGTTCCCTGGTCTGGGGCTTCTCATACCCCAATGCACAACTGCGAGGGTACCTTAGGAGTTGATCAGTTAGCAAAATGCAGGAAGTCCAGGGTGTCTGGTCCCACGTCTCTCGTGTCCGCCACGGGTCTCAGCTTTGCTGTGGATGTGGATCAAAGTCGGAGAAGTCTGGAAGTCCAGTTCCTAAGTCGCTGAGTCTTCGGGTTCCGGCAGGAGCATCGACAAAGCAAACTGGCAAGTTACTGGTGGTTCCTGTTTGCACAGGGTGGTCACTCCTTGACCACAAGGCAGATGTCTTCAGTCTTCTAGTCGATATAGAACATCGAAGGTCCAAGAGTTTCATTTCAGAGTTTCAGTCCAGGATAATCTAAAGTCTCTAGACACAGCTCCTTTCTTTATACTGATTTTAGGGGCTGGATTACCTGCTAGGTCCCTCCTATGGGTGGACCTGGGAAGGGGGTGGTTACACCCCTTTCCCTTTGTCCAGTTTCATGCCAGAACGGGGCTGGAGTGCCCCAGCAACTGGTTTGAACCTGGCTATGCATGGAGCACCTTGTGTGCCCCAGGCAGTGTCTGGAAAAGCATCTTTCCATTCAACCCACCCTGCCCCAATACACTACAGGCTCTCTGGGGAGGTGCTAGCACCTCCCTCGACAGGAAACCTATTGTCCAGGCCTCCCTTGCTGGATTTTCGTCCAGCAGCAGGAGGTCAGACTCGTGTCTGTGGCAGCAGCATCCATTTTGTGATGCTGAGGCTCTGTTTAACTTTAACCGGGTAAAGCAGTAACTACATGTCTTCTCCTTCTAGAAGGGTGGAATGCTACCCCCACCGCCAGAACTGGCCGGGGGTAGTATTCCAAAGTGTTTGACACCTTACACGACATGTTTTGATAAAGCCAAACCAAAGTTAGCATTAACCGCGAGGATTATAATGCACTTAAGAGTATATGGTATGGCTATATCATAGAACAGCTATAAGGATATGGTTCCGAAAGCTGCAGAGGGGCTCAGCTCATGCTAGGGCACCCTCTCACATAAAACCAAGCACTTTGCCTCCAGGATTGTTAAGGCCTGCCATAGAAGTGACTTATAGGTTACTATGTGTCTATATATAAGGTAGATATCGATATACTATATCTAAGTAAGGGATGATTACACCACCTTACCCAAACTGACTAATCAGCCTGTGGTGTCAGTTTGGATGGCCAGCCAAGGGTGGCATAATACATGCTGCAGCCCCTGGTAGGCCTTGGATGCACCTATGCCCTGGGTACCTATTGTACACTACACAGGGGCTCACAGAGGTGACCCAATACCCAATCAGGTATGTACATAAATTACATGGTATCAATTTAGAGAGAGAACAATTGGGCTGTGGGTCTGATTAGCAGGCCCACAGCCACACTAAAGTCAAAAAACCAGAGAATCACAGCAAAAAGTGGGGGTCGCCATAGGAAGCAGACCCTACTCTCCTACAGTGATAGACAAGTAAATCAAACTCACTAATAAATTACAACAGTTTACAACAAGGAGCACTTGCACTTTGGCACTGAACAGCAGTGGCAAAGTGCCAAAAGTATCTAGACCAGCAAAAACACAGGAGGCAACAGCGAAAAAATGGAAGGGAGACCCACACCAATGGTGCCATGTCTAACAGTCCGGTATCTAAACTTTTATGACTGGGTCCAGAGCCTTGCATTTCCAGCAAAATAAAGAGAAAAGATATGAAAGCCCGATTGGAAAAGATCTGCCGAAAGGTATAACATGCCCTGGCCTTATATTCATGGACACAACATGCTATATTATTTACTGTAACTGACAGGATGAATTTGTCTGTGGAGGCTAGAACAATTACCCTTAAAGTGTACAATAAACCCTTTAGCTTGGGCAAAGCATCATCACACTCTAACTATGGAACATAAAAGAAACAGTTGACTTGTCCCACACTTTATTCCATTGCACCTTGCACGCAGGAGTCAATCAATCAATCAAGGGCTGGTAAAGTGTGGCCACTCACCCATAAGGGTCTTAAGGGGCAGGGGAGCTGCTGGTGCCTATGGGTGTAGGATAATTTGTAGAGCCAGGTCTGGAGGGCCTACTGTAATTGGCTCAGCAACACAGATTGCCTGAGGTGGAGGGGCAGGGTGTTCCAGGTCTTGGCGGCGAGGTAGGAGAATGAATTTCCACCAGTTCTGGTCTTATGGATCCTGGGGATGAAGGAGTATGAGTCAGTAAGCTGAGCCTCATCCTGAGAGTAGAGTGCATTCCAGAAAACATGTTTGACATATATTCGAAGTATCATTGATTCACTGGTAATAATTGAAATAGCCACATGTATTACAGAATCCATTTATTTAATTTATTTATTTAGTTTTTGAAAAGTTTTATAGAGCGCGAACAAGACCCAAAGGGGTATCAGAGCACTTTTCAGAAGTTGTCGTCGGTCTTCATACAAAACATAAAGGAGGTACAACCTGTGGGAAAACATTCAAGAGTAAAGAGTAGTGTGTATCAGAGGCGCCATAGAGCGCCCCGAGTAAAACATCATACAATAGAAAGAACCAAGATGAGCGATAAGCATCAAGGAATATTACCAAAGAGGGATCGAGCAAAAATTAACAGTTGATGCAGTTAAAGGAGCTATTGAGGACTCGAACAAAAAGAATGCAAATATAAGGTAAAAACATATAGAACATCAGTGAGAATACTTCAAGATTTTGGTTATTAACAAAACACACAAGCATGATCGGTGCAATTAATGTTCGTTCATTAGAAGTCTTTTGACCAGTTTTTTAAAGGAAGTAGTGGAAGGATTTGATCTGATCTCGGATGGCAAGGAGTTCCAGATTCTCGGAGCAAGACCGGTGAATGCACGGTTGTATGATCTTTTCTTTTTAAATCTTGGAGGTTTCAAGAGAAGGGTGGATGTACTTCTGAGGTTCCGGCTAGAGCCCGAAAGCTCAAGTTTATTTGCTAGGTAGTATTGGGGTATTGTGGTTTATGGCTTTATGAGTCAGACAAGCTATCTTGAGTCGGATTCTAGCTTCAATAGATAACCAGTTTAGCTGCAAAAGGTCAGGTCAAATGTGATCAAGTTTCCTAGAACCCATTAAAAACCTGGCTGAAGTATTCAAGGTAGCTCTGAGTGGGGCCAAACTGGCTTTGGGAAGTCCTGCGAGGGTCACCAGTCCATATTCCAATCTAGGGATAATCATGGATTGAACTGCCGGCCTGAGGTCTTCGGAGGGAAGGAATGGTTTGATTTTCTTCAGTGTGTTGAGTTGGAATTTGGCTCCCCTAGTAGTAGCGCTGATATGTGCTTGCATAATCCATGAAAATCCATAAGAATCCATGAAAACAAGGGCAAGGATATCAGAATTTCAGCAGAGAAGTAAGAAACCTAGGGGAAGAATTAAAGGATGAAAGCAGCCCCAATCCTTTGTAACTAACTTTAAGAGGCTTTCAAACTAATCAAGACCTCAGTGGCAGCCACAAAAAAGACTTATTTAACTGATGGGTCGTCCAACCAGCAATTTCTTTCTAGTATCATATTTTGGTCAAGGAAGGGCCTGACTCTGCAAGTATGCTTGCAAAATTACCCACAACCAGAAATTTCTCAAAGTCAGCAACAGAGAAATAACATATGTTGAATAGCTAACCACTGAAGAAGTGGCAGTTATAGCACGACCACTGGACACTCGTAAAAAAAAAAGGTGATCCGTGAGAGTGGATAGAAACAAATGTATGTGGCTGAGATAAATTAAAAAAAATATATATTTTCTCTACACCAAATCTCCAAAGATTTTGCTCACACACTGCTGACTGTACTACATTCCATGCACAAGGACAAGATGCCAAAAATGTCCAAAGCAAAACCATTCCATGACAAATGCTAAAGCCTTACATATACCTTCCCTCTTTGATCTCTCTCCTTGTTACTGCTTAATGCTCTGTATGTATATGATGAAACTAAATACTAGCCCTTGCTGAAGAAGTTACCCGCAACACTTCCTCTTCTTTATGGATTTTAACTCGAGGCTCAGTTAAAATTCACATTTTGCTCTCCTTAAAGATACTTTTGTGCCTTCTTGGGGTCTGCTACATGAAGCATTATTGGAGGATTTTCAACATTTTGAACAATCTAAACAGCGCATCTTCTAATGAAATAAAGGCACCAAATGGGACGTTTCGAGATATGCTAACTATTAAACATGGAAAAAACAGCCACCAGTAACGATTAAAAATAAGTCTCATGTTCTTACATGATTGCAATTGAAGTCAAATCACTGCAAAGACAGTCAAATATTTGATTGTTAGAATTTTTGTACAGTGCTTAAAAATCAAATTGAGACATTTAATTCATTTGGCAATATTTAAACCATGAAATAGATTTTCTTCCCTGTTTAAGTTGGAAGATAAATGTTTTACCCTGCTTATGTAGGTTGCTTTCACTGTTTTATAGATTAATCCTTCAGCTGAGACAGAAGAGTCAAGGAGAGTAAGAATAAAACATGAAAATAATGTCATACAAAAATACTTTATACAGAAGGAATCAACTGATGTTCGAGGAGAGGTTCTAAATGCTAAGGTATGTGTCATCAATTTCAAGGCCAAATTTATCATGTTTGCGTGCATTCTCCTCATGAGCTTAGAAAGTAGGTTAATTTCATGAGCGCTCCGAAAGGTTATATTGTGCCTGATAATACCAGTATGAAAATTCTTAGGTTTACCACACAAAAGACCCCTTGATGTTATGAATCCCTTGCCTCAGGGAGCCAACGATGCATTTCCTTGTCTTCCATAGTCATGAAATTGAATCTTGGGTACTTGCTGGCAATGCAGCCAGTCTGCTAGTTTGATGCCTTATTTAGGCAAGTACGCACTAGTCATGGGTATTACCTTTGCTTAACCAACATTAGTATTTGTTTCATAGTGCCCTCAGTAGATGGTCTTGGTCCCTTCAGCCTCTAACAGGCCTTACTTAGCTTTTTGAGTTTCTTTTCCCAGATTATTTTCGGGGTAGGAGAGAATGGCTATGCTCTTCTATCTTTTTTGTGAAAACTACCCAGGGAAAATTAATTTCTCATATAAGGACACTGTCCGTATATTGGAAGTGAAATATATTGCTTGAGCATGAATCTGTAGTTATGAAGACTATGAAAGCCTTTAGATTTCTTAGCTCATGAATTCCATCCATGTGCCATACTGGATAGGGAAAGTTGCGCAGAAAGTTGATGCCTCAGCACAACATTGCCATTGTTCATTGTTGGATATGACATCACAGAGTCATACAAGGTGCCAACACACTGATACCTGTTCATTTTGTTGCGATCCATGCGCAGATCCAGACTTCCTTTCCTCAGAGTATTTCCTCTTCAGAATTGGCTTTTGCTGTGTTTTTGACTGGATGTTTCCCCTGAAAATGTCATGGTGTAAGCTGTGTTGATCCTTTCAGACCCAGATATCACTCGCAGACCTGCATGATGCCTGCCCGGGGTCCAAACACAACTCCAGGTCCTGCGAGAAGAGTGATCAAAGCACATGAAAAAACAATTCTTCTCCACTCACTTCCAATAGGTATAACTCAGTTAATAATCAATATCATGAATCGGACATATTCAAAAGCTATTGTTCGAGGCATATAAGCTGTAGATCATATGCTTTGCATATATCACCATCTAGTGTTGGGCCCGGATGTTTGCATTTTCTTTTTCTTCGAAGAAGTCTTTTCCAGTCACAAGGTAGGTGACTCCTCCTTTCGGTGATAGTGCGCATGGACATTGACTCAATTGTTAGATTTTTTTTCCCGCCATCAGGTTCGGATGTTAGTCTATATGCTCTGGTTCGACACTGTTTGTTCGGTTTCCCTCGCACAAGACATACTATCTCTACGGTATTGTTTGCGATCGAGTATTCCATTCTTCGCGTTTCCTGACAAAAAAACCCTCTTTCGATCGGTTCGACTCGCAGTAGATGGAACAAACTCCGTTAAAATTCTGCTTTTGGTACCATGCAAAGTACCCATGCACCGACTCACACAAAGTGCGTAACCTGTGCTTGTCCCCCGAGCACAATGAACAGGACTGCGACATGTACAAAGCCTTGTGCTCCAAGAAGACGCTTCGTGACCTTCTGGCTCGACGTTGCGACATGCAGAGTCAACACACAGGTTCCATTCCTGACCTCTTCAGGACTGAATTGGACGAAGAAGCTGGCAATACTATCGGGCTGAGGAAGAACAGGAACCGATCTCCGTTTCCGAGTACAGCTCCAATCTGGATCAATACATCCCACAGGGAAAGCGTACTTTAAGTACAGACCCTTCCTCGTCCCAAAATCTACAACAACCAAAAAAGAAGGCTATGGACCAACCCACACCCCTGGGCTCCGGTCGGCGCCGAGACCATGCTTCTGACGCCTCGCCTTCTGGCCTGGCACCGAAGCCTACTAAAAAGCCTTCCGGCTTTGAAAAATCCCACGTCAAATCGAGTACCTAGCTGAAACTTTCAGGATCGAAAAGAAAGTCTGGCTCCGATCCACAGCATTCGGTGCCAAAACACACTTCGGATCCGAAAACACTGGCACCTTAACCTTCGACATTGAAACCTTTGATGCCAAAACAACCATAGGCACCGAAATCACCAAAAAAGCACCTTTTCGACAATCCGCTCGATAATCCGGGCCGAAACAGAAAATGCTTTACATTCATCCAAAAACTAGGCATATTACCATCACACTGATGCTGAAGAGGAATATCACATTCCTTTGAAGAAGAGAACTGTCGGGACTAACCCTTTTCCTTCTCTTCCTCCTCCTATCCAATCTCCCCCTTCTCCACAGTCTATAACTGTGCTTACTTCACCTCAGCACTCACCACATACACCTAATAACCAGGTTGATGGGGATGATAATGGGGATGAGGATGATGATGGCCAACCAATACCTGCAGATCATGGGACGATTATAATGTTAACTCGCCCACAGGCAATGATCCTGACTTATATCCTACCAAACCCTCTCCTCCACATGATAATGTAACATACATTGAATTGCTCGGTAGGACTGCTAATTATCATGGGGTGCAGCTCCACAAAGATTCACTCGAAGAAGTTTTCCTTTTCGAGACCCTTAGCACTACTCAAAGTCATCACCCACTTTACAAATGCTCAAGGGTATGATCAGACATGTGGATGATATCTTTAATGATCCTGTCAGGGCACGTATCAATACACCTAGGGTAGACAAAAAATATAAGTCTGCACCATCTGACCCAGCGTACATTAAGGGGCAATTACTGTTAGACTCGCTAGTAGTGTGTAACGCATGCAAAAGGAGTGTAGGAAAGTAGGATCTGCTTCCTATGGTTACCCCCACTTTTTGCTTTTTGCACCCACTGTGCTGACTAGTGTGGCTGGGATCCTGCCAAACAGGACCCCAGCCTATCTGCTTTCTCACTTAAATTGATATGTATGTACTTTGGTACACCAACAGAAACAAAATTCCCTTGACCCACTGTTTCACAATGCTGGCTTGCGATAATCAACCTTACATCAACATAAACTGTACTATATTCAAATTGTTAAAATACACTTTATTATCACAAAATCATTGAAGCTCACATTCCATTATATACACGTTAAAATAATAAAAAATGTAAAAATACTATCTAAAGGATAAAATCCCTCACAAGGAACACATACAATGCATATGAATCACGAAATAGATTTCTTCTTTGAACAACAGAATGCAATTATGACCAGCATAATCAAGACAACACAACATGTAAGACACTGTTTTTGTCATATACAGGTGCACATCTAATCGGGCTTATAGACACGTCAATCAATACATTGCCTTCATCAGTTTTTAGCTATTATCGCGTCTGTCCTTCGATTGTGCTTTAAATTGGCGTCAACGCGTTTCGATTGTTTCATGTAACTTGTTCCCTCTTTATCAAGACATAAGAGTTTGTTGTCTTAATGGTTAGAACGATTACCGTATATCTTCTCCCCTCGTTGTTTAAAAAAAGGAAAACAAGGCGTGCCCCCTACTCTTGTAAGTTAGTAGGGCAACCCTCCTTTCGCGTGTTGATCATACAATTTGCTTGATATATCCGACGAGTTTTAAAATCTTTTATTTAGGCTTTACTCGTGTTCAACAAATCTGAAAGAAACAGGTTAGTGTTAGATTCCTTACCTTAGAATATCCCCAGGCGTCAGACTGGATCCGGAAACTTTTGCGTAGCAGTACTCCTGCGCGTCGGTAGGCGACGTCTGCGATCCAGATCCGTCGGCGGCGTCATTGGCGCCGGGATGACGTCGTCGGAGTACTTAGACGCCACCCTCGCGTGCTGACGTCAGTTCTACTTTTTTCCATGCCAGCAAGTGCAGATCCGGAAAAAGCAGTACTCCTCAGTCACTTTTTGACTAACTTTTTCGATCCTTTTTGATCCTGTTTCAGGGCGTAAGACTATCGGTGCCGGTAGGG
Organism: Lissotriton helveticus; assembly: GCF_964261635.1. NCBI lineage: Eukaryota > Metazoa > Chordata > Amphibia > Caudata > Salamandridae > Lissotriton > Lissotriton helveticus. The sequence continues at coordinate 1,501,846,369 of NC_136057.1, read as the reverse complement.
ATGCCCGGGTTCAAGCCCTGTGCCAATTGCAAACCGACTGATGTCGGTCACCGACCCCCATCGCCGGTTCCTGTATTGCCTTGGGGCGGACCATGACGACAAGTCGTGCCTCGACTGCCGAGTCTTGACGTCGAAGGCTAGGCGGGATCGGTCCCGTAAGCGCCTCGGGCTCCGGCAGTCGGCCCGCGCCGTTCACGGTCCAGGTCGAGGAGGAGGTCGAAGGACCGGTCACAGGGCCACAGTCATCGCAGCTCGGCGAGTCAAAACCATTTGTCGGGCTCCAAGTCCTCAGGTAAGAGGCACAAGAAGTCGAAGAGACGGCATCGCTCTTCCGACTCCCCCCGATGCTCGCGCGATGCGGCCGGGGATTTGGGTGACACCACCCACGCGGCTCTGCTGCCAGCCCCATACCTGCCGGTCCCTGGGCTGAACGCAACGCCGGAGGAGATCGATGCCTTCCTCATGGCCATGAGGTCGCTCTCTCCTCCGTCGGGTTCCGCTGTGGCGCCTCGGGCCCCGCGGCCCTGACTGGGAGCCCAAGCGGGCCGGGGGCTTCGGCCCGACACCGCAGGGTCCCACCGGATCCGGGCCTGCCGGCGCCGACCCCCAGGGTATCGTCCCCGACGCCGTCCCTGGACGACATCGTCCTCGGTCCATCCCTCGGTCCGGCTTCGGACCGGCGCCGCATTCGACGTCGAGAGAGGAGCAGTTCTTCTATGATCCGGCCCCATCCTTTGCACCTGACTATCAGGAGATGGGAGACGAGGAGGATTGGGAGGGGTCTGAGGACCCTCTGGCCCGGGAGTGCCAGTCGTATCAGGACTGGGCAGTGGATCTAGGGGAGGCCAGTGGTTTGGACACTTCGCCCGACACTGGCTGTGTCTCCCCTCCTACCATGGCTACGGAGGAGAGGGCTGCTTGCAGCGTGGTGCTGACGAGGGCGGCCAAGGCCATGGGTCTTGAGCTCCCCGTCGCGGCCGTGAGGACTAAACTCCTCACCGAGGTCCTTAAACCGCAGGCAAGCTCTTCGGAGCCTCTACTGCCGTTTAATGAGGCCCTTTCTGACGTTCTGTTGGGCACTTGGTCCAAGCCCGCTCCAGGTCCGCCTGTAGATCGGAACGTGGCCAGGCGCCACCGCCCAGCCCCGGACGACCATAGCTTCCTGTCCACCCACCCCACCCCGAGAGCCTGGTTATCCAGGCCTCTAACTCCCAGACCGCATTCCCGACTGCTCCACCTGATCGGGAATCCAAAAGGTCTAAGCAGTTCGATAAGAAGCTGTTCTCCTCACTTAGTTTGGGGTTTCGGTCGGTCAACACTGCTTGCCTTTTGGGCCGTTATACCCACTCTCTGTGGGGCACGGTCGAGGACGTCCTGCCAGCTTGCCCGTAGGAGGCCCAGGTCAAACTCGCTCAAGCCCTTGCGAAAGGGCGGGATGCAGCACGGTACTCTATCCGATGTGGGTTGGATACCACGGACTCGCTGGGCAGGGAAATTTCCACGACGGTTGCGGTTCGCCGCAACGCCTGGCTGATGTCCGCAAAGTTTTCGGCTGGTGGCCAGAATTCCCTCATGGACATGCCATTTGATGGCCGTCGCCTCTTTGGCAACAAGGCAGCCTGAGCGTTTCAAGGACTCTAGGACTACAGCCAAGTCCTTGGGCCTGTCGGGCCAGCGCCAGCAACCTTCTGCCTTTCGAGCCAAAGAAGGGGCGCCCCCTCACGTCCTGCCAGCCACGGGCTGCAGACTAACATCCGGCAGACGTGGTAACCGCTGTGGCGGTGCCAAGGGACAGCGATGAGGCCAGTCCACATCCACCCCCGCAGCATCCGCCTCAAAGCCTTACTAGTCCGAGCTTTCAGGCCCATTCGACGCCAGTGGGGGGCAGGGTTCGCCATCACCTCCTCCACTGGTGCTCCATCACTTTGGACAGGTGGGTGCTGCAAATCATCTGAAGGGGCTACTCCCTCCCTTTCGAGGCGACCCCTCCAGCCATGCCACCGCAGTACCACCGCATGGCGGGGGATCACTTGCAACTTCTGCAAGAGGAAGTTACGGCCCTCGTGGCCAAGGGGGCCATCAAGCACGTTCCTGGGTCAGAAGTAGGGTGTGGTTGTTACTCCCACTACTTTCTGGTTCCCAAGAAGGGCAAAGGGGGCCTACACCCTATCTTGGACCAGCGGAAAGTCAACGGCTTCCTCCGGAAGGAGAAGTTCAAGATGCTGACTCTGGCTCAGATCTTAGCTGCCCTAGATCCAGAAGACTGAATGGTAGCGTTGGACTTGCAGGACGCATATTTTCACAACCCCATCCTGCCGGCCCACCGGCGTTACCTGCGGTTTACGGTAGGCTGCGAGCACTTCTAGTTTACCGTGCTCCCCTTTGGCCTTACCAGCGCCCCTTGGGTGTTCACGAAAGTGATGGCGGTGGTCGCAACTCATCTGCGCAGATTAGGGGTGTCAGTCTTCCCCTATCTTGACGACTGGTTGTTGAAGGCGGGCTCGCCCCAGACAGTAGTCAGCCACCTCCAGACTACGGCCGAACTCCTGCACCTGCTGAGGTTTTCCATCGATGTGCCGAAGTCACACCTGTGTCCCTTTCAGAAGCTCCTCTTCATCGGAGCGGTTCTGGACTCGGCGCAATTTCGGGTTTATCCTCCCGAGCAGCGGGTTCGGGATATTCAGGCTCTGATTCCGATCTGTCAGCCTTTATCCCGGTTCTCGGTCAGGTTGACGCTGCGGCTTCTGGGGCTGATGGCCTCCTGCATCCTTCTGGTGCATCACGCCAGGTGGCGGATGCGGGCTCTGCAGTGGGACCTGAAGTTTCAGTGGGCCCAGCATCAGTGCAACTTGTCCGACCACGTCCTGATCTCGGAGGGCACTGCGAGACAGTTGCAGTGATGGCTCACGGACTGCGATTGGATCAGCAGCAGATCCCTCTCCCTACCCCTACCAGAGCACGTAGTAGTGACGGATGCGTGTCTCCTGGGCTGGGGGGGCCACATGGGAGAGGCGGAGATCAGAGGCCTCTGGTCTCCGGCGGAGTCCCGGCTCCATATCAACCTTCTGGAGCTGCGGGCGATCCGGCTTGCACTCAAGGCATTCCTTCCCTTTCTCCGGGGAAGTGTAGTGCAGGTGTTCACGGACAACACCACTGCCATGTGGTACTGCAACAAACAGGGCGGGGTGGGGTCGTGGACTCTTTGCCAGGAGGCTCTGCGCCTCTGGCAATGGCTGGAACACCAGGGTGTCACCCTGGTGGTTGAACACCTGGCAGGTTCCCTGAACGCCAGGGCGGACGAACACAGCCGCTGATGCATGATGGATCATGAATGGCGTCTGAACTCGGACGTGTCACGAGGCCTCATTCAGCAGTGGGGAGAGCCTTGGCTAGATCTATTCGCCACCGAAGAGAACACGCAGTGTCATCAGTTCTGCACGTTGGAATTTCCAAGGCGGCACTCGCTATGAGACTCTTTTCGTCGCGAGTTGACCTGCGGTCTGTTGTACGCCTTTCCGCCTATACCACTTCTGCCCAGAGTGCTGAAGAAGATCAGGCGCGACTGGGCCCAAGTCATACTTGTGGCTCAGGACTGGGTACAGAGATACTGGTATCCCGAGCTACTCAGCATGTCAGTCGATCCTCCGATTCATCTGCCTCTTCAGTAGGACCTTCTGTCAGAGCAGCAGGGGACGGTCCTCTACCCGAACCTGTCCAGCCTCCACCTCCATGCGTGGAGATTGAGCGGCGGCGGTTGAGGCCATTTGACTTGCCTCCTGAAGTCTGTGATGTGATTCTGGCAGCCAGGCGTCCCTCCACAAAATTGGTATACGCCTGCAGGTGGAACAAATTTGTGGCATGGTGCACAGCAAAGGCTGTGGATCCATTCTCTGCCCCCCTTTCAGAGGTTCTCCTCTATCTTCTTTTCTTGCCCAGCAGGGCTCTGCTCTGGGCACTGTCAAAGGCTGCCTCTCTGCCATTGCAGCCTTCTTAAGGCTTCCTGATCAGCCTTCTCTTGTCAAGTCCCCTGTTGTAAATAGATTCTTGAAGGGCATCACTCACATGTTTCCTCCTGTCTCTTTCGTGATGCCTCAGTGGGACTTGAATCTTGTTCTGACTTATCTGATGTGCGCTCCCTTTGAGCTACTTCACAATTGTCTTCTCCATCTTCTTACTCTTAAGACTGAATTCCTGGTTGCCATCACCTCTGCCAGGAGGGTGAGTGAGCGCCAGGCTCTATCTTCTAAGCCTCCTTTCCGTCCATCCTCTTTCCTGCCCAAAGTATTCACAGCCTTCCACATCGGGCAGTCCATCACCTTCCTCACCTTCTTTCTGCATCCCTCAAAAGAGGAAGAGAGGCTCCACCGTCTGGACCCAAAACGTGCGATCTCATTCTATCTGGACCGCACTCGTCAGTACTGGGTGGATGACCAGCTCTTTGTTGGTTACGTGGGCGCTAAGAAGGGACGGGCGGTGCACAAACAAACCATTTCTCGATGGGTCGTTTTGTGCATAAAGGCTTTTTATTCACTGGCTAAAAGGAGCCTCCTGTGGGGCTACATGCCCATTCCACTCGGGCCACGGCAGCTGCTACTGCCCTGGGTCGGGGAGTCCCCTTGCAGGACATCTGTCAGGCAGCTGCTTGGGACTCGCCACACACGTTCGCTAGACACTACTGCCTGGACAGCCAAGTCCGGAGAGATGGCTTTTTCCGCTGTTCCGTTCTCCAGGACTTTCTGATGTAATCATTGGTTAGCAAACCCACCACCGGGGTTGGTATTGCTGGGGTATCTATTCTAAGGTAAGGATTCTAACACTAACCTGTTTCTTTCAGATGCACAAGTTACTTAACTTTGATAACGATTTATCTGTAAGAAACAGTAGTTAGTATTAGATTCCTTACCGCCCCACCCATCCTCCCCGTTCTGCGAACCGATATCTAGGGTTAAGGTATTCCCTTTGAGGGCCCTAGTTTCATGGCACCAGTGTTGGTTTTTATCATGGCTCTGCTTTTCTGGCGCGGAAAAGCTTTGTATAAGAACTGACATCAGCGCGCGAGGGTGGCATCTAAGTACTCCGACGTCATCCCGGCGCCGACGACGGATGCAGAGCCGCAGACGATGCCTAGAAACGCACAGGGGTACTGTAGGAGAGTAGGGTTTGCTTCCTATGGTCACCTCCACTTTTTGCTGTGATTCTCTGGTTTTTTGACTTTAGTGTGGCTGTGGGCCTGCTAATCAGACCCACAGCACAGCTGTTCTCTCTCTAAATTGATACAATGTACTTTAGGTACATACCTGATTGGGTATCGGGTCACCTTTGTGAGCCCCTGTATAGTGTACCGTAGGTACCCAGGGCATAGGTGCATCCAAGGCCTACCAGGTGTTGCAGCATGTATTATGCCACCCCTGGCTGGCCCTCCAAACTGACTGACACCACAGGCTGATCACTCAGCTTGGGTAAGGTAAAACAAAGTATAGGTAACAGGATATAGGGCGCACTGCAAATGATTTTGGCTCTGTTAGATTCACAGGTTGCTCTGATTGCTACTAGGCAGAATAGGAAGGTTACCTGACTCCCTAACTAATCCCCTGATTCCAGGTAATTAAATTGTTTCAAAATTCCTGCCGAGCAAAAATTGTGTATAGTATTTACACTTTCATACACTAAAGTTACCAAGTCCGTATATTGTCCATTAAATGGACAATATACGGACTTGGTAACTTTAGTGTATGAAAGTGTAAATACTATACACAATTTTTGCTCGGCAGGAATTTTGAAACAGCTTGGGTAAGGTGGTGTAAACCCCGCCTTACTTAGATATAGTATTTCTATATCTACCCTATATATAGACACATAGTAACCTATAAGTCACTCCTTGGCAGGCCTTAAGAATCCTGGAGGCAGAGTGCTTGGTTTTATGTGAGAGGGTGCCCTAGCAAGAGCTGAGCCCTTCTGCAGCTTTCGGAACCATGTCCTTATAGCTGTTCTATGATATAGCCATACCATATACTCTTAAGTGCCTTATAATCCTCGTGGTTAATGCTAACTTTGGTTTTGCTTTATCAAAACATGTCTTATAAGGTGTCAAACACTTTGGAATACTACCCCTCGCCAGTTCTGGCGGCGAGGGTAGCATTCCACCCTTCTAGAGTTAGAAGACATGTAGTTACTGCTTAACCCGGTTAAAGTTAAACAGAGCCTCAGCATCACAAAATGGATGCTGCTGCCACAGACTCAAGTCTGACCTCCTGCAGCTGGATGAAACTCCGGCAAGGGAGGCCTGGACAATAAGTTTCCTGTCGAGAGAGGTGCTAGCACCTCCCCAGATTGCCTGTAGTGTATTGGGGCAGGGTGGGTTCATTGGAAAGATGCTTTCCAGACACTGCCTCGGGCACACAAGGTGCTCCATGCATAGAATGGTTCAAACCGGTTGCTGGGGCACTCCAGCCCCAGCTCTGGTGCGAAACTGGACAAAGGGAAAGGGGTGTAACCACCCCCTTCCCAGGTTCATCCAGCCCCTTAGTTTAGTATAAAAATAGGAGCTGTGTCTAGAGACATTAGATTTTCCTGGACTGAAACTCTGAAATGAAACTCTTGGACCTTCGACATTCTATTCTGACTTGAAGACTGAAGACATCTCCCTTGTGGTCAAGCAGTGACCACCCTGTGCAAACAGGCACCACCAGTAACTTGCCGGTTTGCTTTGTCGACACTCCCGCCGGAACCCGAAGACTCAGGACTCAGGAACTGGACTTCCAGACCTCTCCGACTCCGATCCACATCCACAGCAAAGCTGAAACCCGTGGCGGACACGAGAGACGTGGGACCGGACACCCTGTGCTACCTGCTCTTTGCTAACTGTGCAGCTTCTGAGGCATCCTCGAAGTTGTGCATTGGGGTTTGAGAAGCCCCAGACCCGAGCAGCATTTGCACCAAAGCTCCTCCACACTCCACGAGTGCCTTTTTGTGGCCTTTGCCTGCATTTCAGCTCAAGTCGTCTTCCCGGTTGCTAGCCCGTTGGTTAGTGAGCCCTCCGAAGATTTCCTTTTGAAAATACACCACTTGCCTGGTTGCTCTGGGCTTGCTTCAGCTTCCCTGCATAGGAGAAGCTCCCCAGACCTTGCTGGTCTGACCTGAAGCCAATCTTCCCATCCTACGTGGATTGCGTTTGCCAAGGCTTGTTGGGTCCAATCTGTATACCGACACCGCAGTTAACAAGATCCTTCATGGGGCAGCTCAAATCCAGCTCCTGGTCGTCGTCTACGCCTCCCGGACCTCATGGCTGCAGAGACAAGCTTCACCTCTTCACCTGATTGCATCTCGATATCGCCTGGTTCCTTCCGGGTCACTAGCTAGTGACCCAGACTCTGCCCCCTCTGCTTTCAGGTTCTTCAATACTCCGATCAATCCTTGGATCCACCCGGACACTTTTCTCCTGGTCGCTTGCAGCACTTTCTAGCAGCTCTCCACAGGAAACAGCGACGAAACCCGACACAAAAGAACACCTATGCACCCGGCTTCCCTGGGTGAGGTAACTTGAGTACTCCGGTGCTCCTGTGGGTGTTGACTCTCGAAGTGTCCTAGTTTAAAAGGGTTTTACCGTAGTCCATCCGGAAGTGTCCTTAGTCTACTACTTTGTAACTTTTACGTTCCCATTATAACTCTATGGTAGCTCGCGAGTTTGTTTAGACACTGCATGCATCTCCCGTGGGCCTCCTTCTTCCAATCCCTTGGTTGTTCAGTGTAGTCCCAGCGATTCCCTAGGCTCTAGGCCTATTCACTATTCCTGAAGTGGTTCTTATACCACTTACTTAGTATATGGTTTGTGAGGCCCCTAGGGCAGAATTGTATTTGTGCAACTTAAAATATGCTTTTTGAGTAACTTGTACTGTATCTCGATCTCTGACGTCATAAAGAGATCAGAGGGGTTGTGTTAGTAATAAATACATATATATTTTGTATATACCTTGTGTGGTGCCCTTTCATTTGATATTCAAGGGATTATAATTGGTATAACAGCTTGCTTCACATGCTCTCTGAGGTTTTCGCCTAAGACTGCTGGTCCATGCTACCACTAGGATAGCTGATCTATAAGGTTGACTTTACAACCACCATCATAAGGGTCGTTCAGACTTTTGCAAGGTGCCCACTAGAATAGTGGACATCATATGCCAGGCATACTTCTCACATCAGTGACTCAGGAACTGGACTTCTAGACTTCTCTGACTCCGATCCACATCCACAGCAAAGCTGAGACCCGTGGCGGACACTAGAGACGTGGGACCGGACACCCTGGACTTCCTGCATTTTGCTAACTGCTCGACTCCCGGGGTACCCTCGCAGTTGTGCATTGGGGTATTAGAAGTCCCAGACCCAAGTGCCATTTGCACCAAAGCTTAGCCCTCCATACTCCACGAGTGCCGCGTGGGGCCTGCTCCTGCATTTCAGCTCGATGCGTCTTCCTGGTTGCTAGCCCTCTGGCTAGTTAGCCCTCCAAAGACTTCCTTTTGAATTTACACCGCTTGCCTGGTTGCTCCAGGCTTGGCCCAGCTTCCCTGCAAAGGAAAAGCTCCTCAGACCTTGCTGGTCCAACTCAAATCCAATATACACTTCCTGCGTGGGTTACGGTTGCCAAGGCTTGTTGGGTCTAATCCAGATACCGACGCCGCAGTCAACTAGACCCTTCATGGCACAGCTCAAATCCAGCTCCTGGTTGTCGTCGACACCTCCTGGTCCTCGTGGCTGCAGAGACAAGCTTCACCTCCTCACCTGAAATCTCCTTGACATCGCCTGGTTCCTTCCTGGTCACTGACTAGTGACCCAGACTCTGTACCTCTGCTTTCAGGTTCTTCAGTTCCTCGATCCACCCTTGGATCCACCCTGACACTTTTCCACTGGTCGCCTGCAGCACTTATTCCTTATTCGCAGATCTCCATAGGAAACATCGACGAAACCCGACACCTAAAGACACCTATGCACCCGGCTTCCCTGAGTGAGGTAACTCGAGTACTCCAGTGCTCCCGTGGGTATTGACTATTCAAGTGTCATAGTCTAAAGTGGTTTTGTCGTAGTCCATTCTGAAGTGCCCTAAATCTTTATTTTTGTAACTTTTACGTTCTCCATTCTAAGTCAATGGTACCTCGCGACTGTGTTTAGACACTGCACGCATCTCCCGTGGGTCTCCTACTTCCTAACCTTTGGTTGTCTAGTGTAGCCCCAGCGATTCCCTAGGCCTATTCCCTATTCCTGAAGTGGTTCTTATACCACTTACTTAGTATATAGTTTGGGAGGCCACCAGGGCAAAACTGTATTGGTGCAACTTATCATATGCTAATTGAGTAACTTGTGATGTACTTAGATCTCTGACCTCATAAAGAAGTCGGAGGGGTTGTGTTAGAAAGAAATACATATATATTTGATATATACCTTGTGTGGTGTCCTTTCATTTGGTATTCAAGGGATTATAATTGGTAAAACAAACAGCTTCACATGCTCTTTGGAGTTTAGCCTAAGACTGCTGGTCCATGCTACCACTAGGATAGCTTGTCTATAAGGTTGACTTTACAACCGCCATCAATAAGGGTTGTTTAGACTGCTGCAAGGTGCCCACTAGAACAGTGGACATCATATGCCAGGCTAACTTCTCACAGGTACTGCTACGCAAAACTTTCCGGATCCAGTCTGACGCCTGGGGATATTCTAAGGTAAGGAATCTAACACTAACTACTGTTTCTTACAGATATATTGTTACCCAAGGTAAGTAACTTGTGCATCACGTCTTGTTTAAGATCCGGCATCTATTCCCAGGAAGGTACCAGGAAGGAACCAGGCGATGTCGAGATGATTTCAGGTAAAGAGGTGAAACTTGTCTCTGCAGCCACGAGGACCAGTAGGTTTCGACGACAACCAGGAGCTGGATTCGAGATGTCCCACGAAGGATCTAGATGACTGCGGCATCGGTATCCGGATTGGACCCAACAAGCCTTGGCAAATGCAACCCATGCTGGAAGTGAAGATTGGCTTCGGTGCAGACCAGCAAGGTCTGGGTAGCTTCTCCTTTGCAGGGAAGCTGTAGCAAGCCTGGAGCAACCAGGAAACAGTTTGGTTTGAAAGGATTGTCTTCAGGAGGCTCACTAGCCAGCGGGCTAACAATGGGGAAGACGCGTCGAGCTGAAATGCAAGAGCGGGCCCCACGCGGCACTCGTGGAGTGTGGAGGGCTGAGATTCGTGCAAATGGCGCTCGGGTCTGGGGCTTCTCGTACCCCAATGCACAACTCGGTAGTCGAGCTGTTAGAAAAATGCAGGATGTCCAGGGTGTCCGGTCCCATGTCTCTCGTGTCCGCCACTGGTCCCAGCTTTGCTGTGGATGTTGGTCGGAGTCAGAGAAGTCTGGAAGTCCAGTTCCTGTGTCGCTGAGTCTTCGGGTTCCGGCGGGAGCGTCAACAAAGTAGACCTGCAAGTTACTGATGGTGCCTGTTTGCACAGGGTGGTCACTCCTTGACAATGAGGGAGATGTCTTCTGTCTTCTAGTCGAAATAGAACATCGAAAATCCAAGAGTTCTGTATCAAGAGTTTCGTTCCAGGATAATCTAAAGTCCTGGAGACACTGATCCTATACTTATACTAAGCTAAGGGGCTGGATTACCTGCCTAGGTCCCTCCTATGGGTGGACATGGGAAGGGGGTGGTTACACCCCTTTCCCTTTGTCCAGTTTCGCGCCTGAGCGGGGCTGGATTGCCCCAGCAACTGGTTTGAACCGGGCTATGCATGGAGCACCTTGTGTGCCCAGGCAGTGTCTCAAAAAGCATCTGCTGGTGCAGCCCTCCCTGTCCCAATACACATCTGCCTGTCTGGGGAGGTGCTGGCCCCTCCCTGGACAGGAAACCTATTGTCCAGGCCTCCCCTGCCGGAGTTTCGTCCAGCAGCAGGAGGTCAGACTTGTGTCTGTGGCAGCAGCATCCATTTTGTGATGCTGGGGCTCTGTTTAACTTTAACTGGGTAAAGCAGTAACATACATGTCTTTTCCCTCTAGAAGGGTGGAATGCTACCCCCGCCGCCAGAATTGGCGGGGGGGGGGGTAGTATTCCAAAGTGTTTGACACCTTACACGACATTTTTTGATAAAGCCAAACCAAAGTTAGCATTTACCGCGAGGATTATTATGCACTTAAGAGTATATGGTATGGCTATATCATAGAACAGCTATAAGGAGATGGTTCCAAAAGCTGCAGAGTGGCTCAGCTCATGCTAGGGCACCCTCTCACATAAAACCAAGCCCTCTGCCTCGAGGATTGTTGAGGCCTACCATAGGATTGACTTATAGGTACATGTGTGTATATATATATCGGTAGATATAGGTATACTATATCTAAGTAAGGGGTGATTACACCATGTAGGAAGGTGTCCACCTGACTATGGTTACCCCAGATTTTTGTGCCTTGTGTTTAGCTGTTTTTTGACTTAGTTGGCCTGGGACCCTGCTATTCAGGGCCCCAGGCTATCTGCTCTCTCTTTAAAATGGACTCCATGTACCCTAGGTGCATAACTAAATTGGATCGGGTCACCTTATCAGCCCCTGTACAGTGCACTATAGATGCCCTGGGCATAGGTGCATCCAAGGCCTACCAGGAGCTGCAGCATATCTTTTGCCACCCCTGGCTGGCCATCCAAATTGACACAACTGGCTGATCACTCAGCTGGGGCAAGGTGGTGTAATCACCCCTTGCTTAGATATAGTATACCTATATCTAAACCTATATCTGGGCACATATATACCTATAAGTCACTCCTACGGCAGACCTTAACAATCCTGGAGGCAGAGTGCTTGGTTTTATGTGAGATGGTGCTCTAGCATGAGCTGAGCCGGTCTGCAGCGTTCGGAGCCATTTCCTTACTGCTGTTCCAGTGATACTGCCATACCATATACTCTTAAGTGCATTATAATCCTCGCGGTTAATGCTAACTTTGGATTGGCTTTATCAAAACATGTCGTGTTTGGTGTCATACATTTTGGAATACTACCCCCTCGCCAGTTCTGGCGACGGGGGTAGCATTCCACCCTTCTAGAGGGAGAAGACATGTTACTTTACTTAAAACGCGGTTAATCCTAACCAGAGCCTCAGCATCACAAAATGGATGCTGCTGCCCCGACACAAGTCTGACCTCCTGCTGCTGACCGAAACTTGGCAGGGGAGGCCTGGACAAAGGGTTTTCTGTCACAGGGAGGTGCTACACCACCCCAGACAGGAGATAGTGGATTGGAGCAGGGAGGGTTGAAAGAAACTAGACACTGCCTTTGGCACACAGGTGTCCCATGCAAAATCCAGTTAAACCGGTTCTGGGTCCTCCAGCCCCAGCTCTGGCGTGAAACTGGACAAAGGGAAAGGGGTGTAACCACCCCCTTCCTGGGTCCCACCCATAAGAGGGACCTAGCAGGTAATCCAGCCCCTTGATTTGGAATAAAGGTAGGAGCTGTGCTAATGCACATCAGATTATCCTGACTGAAACTTATGAAACGAAACTCTGGACCCTTCGACATCCTACTCAATGTAGAAGACTGAAGAATCTCCCTTGTGGTCAAGGAGTGACCACCCTGTGAAAACAGGCACCATCCAGCGCCTCACCGTTTGCTTTGTTGCAGTTCCCGCGGAACTCGAGCGACAGAGATCGACAAGACCAGCTCCCCTCGACTACTAAAAGCCCGATCCACAGCCCCAGCAAAGCTGAGACCCGTGGAGGCGACGTGAAGCGTGGAGCCGGCCATCTTGTAAAAACTACGAAGTGCTGACCGTGCAGCTCCCGATGCTCCCTCGAAGCTGTGCATTGGGGTTTGAGAAGCCCCAGCCCCGAGCAGCTTTTGCACTGAAGCTACGCCCTCCACATTTATCGAGTGCTGCGCGGGGCCCTTTTGCATTTTCCTGCTTGACGTGTTGGTCCGGTCACTTGCCTGTTGGCTAGTGGCCCCAATACCAACGATCCTTTGAATTTACACTGCCAGTCTGGTTGTTCTGGACTGGCCCCAGCTCCCCTGAAAAGGAGCAGTCTATCTGACCTTGCTGGTCCGAAAGAGAAGCGATTTTCCATTCATGCGTGGGTTGCCTTTGCCAAGGCTTGTTGACTCCAATCCGGAAGCCGACACCGCCGACAGCGAGAGCCTTCGTGGGACAGCTCGTGATCCACTTCTGGACGCCCTCGATGCCCCAGAGTCCACGTGGCAGCGGAGACAAGCTTCCTATCAACCACCTGATTGCGCCCGACATTGCCTGGTTCCTTCCTGGTTCCATCCTGGTCACTGCTGAGTGACCCAGACTCTGTCCCCTCTGCTTTCAGGTACTCTACATCTTCGATCCACCCTTGGATCCAACCGGACTCTTCTCTCCTGGCCGCCTGCAGCATCTTCATCTCCAGGCTCCATAGATCTACACGACGAAACCCAACACACTTTGGCACCTATGCACCCGCTTCCTGTGGGTGAGGTAACAATCTAATACCGGTGCTCCTGTAGTGGTACATACCTCTAGTGTCTAAGTTTAAAGTATGGTAATTCTATTCCAGTCGGAAGACTTCAAAAACTGTAACTTGATAACTTTTACGCACCATTGACTTTGCATTGGTGTATGCGTGTGCTTTTAGCGCTGCACCCGATTCCCGCGGGCTACTCCCGTCCTAACTACTGTTAGTCCAGTGTAGTCCCAGCGATTCCCAACGCCCTAGGCCTTACCACAGTTCGAAAGGTGATACTTATACCACTTTTTTAATATATGGTTTGAGTGGCCACCGGCCCTATCCATAAATGTGCAACTTTTGAATGTTTAACTGTGCTTTTGTTTAAACGCTTGTGCTTCTATACTCATAAAGAGTATAGGGGATTATTCTAGTAATAAATACATATATTTTTATAATATAGAACTTGTGTGGTGTCCTTTCATTTGATATTACAGGATTGCATATGATAAAACAGCTGGCTTCACTTGCCCTCTTGAGTTAAGCCTTTAGGCTGCTTAGTCCATGCTATCCCTAGGATAGCTTGTCCTTTTTAAGGTTGAATTACAACCACCACCATAAGGGATTGTTTGGACTGATACAAGGTGCCCCCAGAATTGGAGACATTATACATCAGGCCAACTTCTCACACACCACCTTACCGAAGCTGAGTGATCATCTTGTGGTGTCAGTTTGGATGGCCAGCCAGGGGTTGCATAATACATGCTGCAGCCCCTGGTAGGCCTTGGATGCACTTATGCCCTATGTACCTATGGTACACTATACAGGGGCTCACAAAGGTGACCCAATACCCAATCAGATATGTACCTAAAGTACATGGTATCAATTTAGAGAGATTACAGCTGGGCTCTGGGTCTGATTAGCAGTCCCACAGCCACACTAAAGTCGAAAAACCAGAAATCTCAGGAAAAAGTGGGGGTGTTCATAGGAAGCAGACTCTACTCTCCTACAAGGGGGACCTTCTAGGGCAGATCTTAACCATGAGCAGCAAACATCCCCCTCTCTTGATCCCCTCAGACAGCACACTGCTGCTGAGGCTGCAGGGAATGTACAAGATTTGTTGGGATGAGGGACTCCTATATTCAGAGGGTAGAGATCCCAAACTTGGTGCCTCCAGGAGGTTTGTTATACCTCTGAAGTTTAGGAGCTTCCTACTCACCCTAGCACATGACATTCCCCTAGCAGGACACTTAGGCCAAAGCAAGACTTGGGACAGGCTTGTCCCTCACTTTCACTGGCCTCATGTGTCAGAGGACACCAAGGAGTTGTGTCGCTCCTGTATTACTTGCCAAGCCAGTGGTAAGGCAGGTGATACTACAAAGCCCCCCCTGGGGGTTCCCTTTGAGAGGGTTGGGATTGACATAATTGGTCCCATGATCCCTCCAACAGCATCGGGACATTCTTACATCCTGGTGGTAGTGGACCATGCTACCTGGTATCCAGAAGTTATTCCCCTCAGGACCACCACAGCAGCTGTGGTTGCAATGGCCTTCTTGGGGATGTTCTCCAGGACGGGCTTTCCTAAGGGGGTCTTAACAGACAGAGGTACAAACTTGATGTCTAGTTACATAACTGCAATCTGGAAAGAGTGTGGTGTCGACTACAAGTTCACCACACCCTATCATCCTCAATGCAATGGGTTAGTTGAAAGATTCAACAAAACCCTAAAGGGCATGATAATGGGACTGCCATAGAAGCTTAGGCGGAAATGGGATGTTCTATTGCCCTGCCTTCTCTTTCCCTACAGAGAGGTGCCACAGAAGGGGGTTGGCTACAGCCCTTTTCAACTTTTGTTTGGGCACCCAGTTAGGGGTCCACTGTGTTTGGTGAAGGAGGGATGGAAGTTACCTCTGAAACCTCCCAAACAAGATATTGTGGATTATGTACTTGGTCTCCGCTCCAGGATGGCTGAGTATATGAAGAAGGCATCCAAAAACCTTGAGGCTAGCCAGGAATTGCAAAAGGCCTGGCATGACCAAAAGGCTGTCTTGACTGTTTACCAGCCAGGACAGAAGGTTGGAGTCTATGGCCCCAGCAGCTCTCCAAGATAGATGGAGTGGACCCCACACTATACTTGAACAAAAGAGAGAGGTCACCTACTTGGTGGACCTTGGAACTCCCAGGAGCCCCCACAGGGTGTGCCAAGTGAACATGCGCAAGCCTTATGTTGACAGGGCAGACATGGGCTTGCTCATGGCTACTGATGAGGGACAGGAGGAAGAGAGGACCCACTCCCTGACCTCCTCTCACAGAACCCTGATGATGGCTAAGTAGATGTTGTAGCTTTGGCAGGCAGCCTCACTGAACAGCAACAATCTGATTGCAGGAAGGTACTCAATCAGTTTGGGCACATGTTCTCACTGACTCCAAATCAGACCACCTGGTGTACCCATGAAGTGGACGCAGATGAAAACTTACCTGTGAAGAATAAAAGTACAGGCAACCTGACCATATCAGGGACCGCATCAGGACTGAGGTCCAAAGTATGTGGGAATTTGAGTCATTGAGCCCTCAACTAGTCCTTGGGTTAGTCCAGGGGTCTTGGTACCTAAATCTCACACCAAAGTTGGTAAGCGAGAGATGAGGTTTTGTGTTGACCACAGAGTACTCAATGCAGTCACTAGGACTGATGTGCATCCTATTCCAAGGGCAGAGGAGTTCAGTTCAGTTCATAGACTTTATTTCCATAAAAATATCACAAAAGTCGTTACATGACACAATAGTGGTGAATTAAAAAAGCACAGTGTAAAAATCTATAAAACAATTAAATTAGCATCAAATCACTTGTGTTCAGTTAACACCAAAAATATACACTAAGAACATTAAAAATCTCAAAAATACATGGAGAGGTCCTAATGCGTAAAACATTTACAACATTACATTCACCAGCGCAGCAGAACGGAATTACCAATGGACTATGTGCAAAAAGTGCTCAGACACGAGTTTATAAAGTGCATTGTGCGGGAGACATTATATAGCACTTCTTTTCACAGGGTGACTTGTTTACAGTGATTATTATACTCGCCCATCATTAGGTGCTTAGATTGGACTGTGAACGAATAACCCACACCCGTCCCAAAAACTTGGCGACGGCGATCACTATCTGCTCTTCCAATGAGGTGGTCAGGATCTGCACTGCCTCATTGCTCATCCTAGTTCCCATGTTCTGGCAAACTGGTTTCAGCCATCTTAGTCTTGGTCTGTAATAGGCTGGGCAAGCAATTAAAATATGTGCCACCGTCTCCACCTGATCTAAGCAATAGGGACAGGCATCATCATTCAAGGCTTTCCGTTTCCTAGTGAAAGCCTTAATAGGTAGAGAGCCCACCTTGAATTGGTGGTATAGTTTCCTTTCATTTGGAACAGTAATTACGTCCCAAGAGTCCTCAAACTTGGCTTCATGTTTTTAACCAAGAAATGATGTGGACAAAGACGGTTCATTGGAAGACGCATAACGCATTGCTATGACCATTTTCCAATAGGCCTTAAACTCTACCTTGGATGGAAATACTGTGTCCCCTGGATTTGTTCATAAGCTGCTCATGCCCATCCCAATGAGTAAGTCCCTCACACACGTAAGCCATGGAATTTTGTTTGACACATCTGAGTTCTTGACATCGTTTAGGGCCAACGCATAGTGTTGTAGCTCGGGAGTCACCCATATCCTCCTCCAGTTTGCGATTGGCCTAAACTTTGCCACATCCTTAAGAGAGTGGCAACCCAGGTCCAAGAACAATGGTAACAGGGGAGTGGTCTGGGGGAGCCCAATTAAAAACCGCAAGAACTTGTTTTGACCTAATGCCAAATTGTCCAAATTAGCGAAGCCCCACAATTCATCCCCGTAAAGAATGGAAGCACCAATTTTGGTGTTGTATATTTGGAGTACTGGGGCTGTTGGTTTGGTGTATGATGATTTGTGCTCTTTGATCAGGGCACCCGACAATTGGGCATGCTTAGCTGTAAGAAGATCAACTTGTGGTTTCCAGGTCACTTTACGGTCAATATGAACCCCCAGGTATGAAAATGTATCTGTTTGTTCCAGTTGCTTGTCTGTCATGCCGACACTACCAACAATCCGCTTGTGCTTGTGCATGACCATGTATTTAGTTTTGTCCACATTAATTATTAGTTCATGGTCCCTGCAGAACTGCTCAAATCTTGTGAGGGCTCTTTGTAGACCCATCCAGGTCTTGGAGAGAATAAGGGTGTAGTCAAGGGAGGTCTGTCGGAAAGTCATTAAAATAACTCACCACCCCATTTATGTATAACGAAAACAGCGTTGGGGCACCATTGCCTGACCCCTTTTTTGATTGGAAATTTATCTGTAAGGCTCCCATCGACACCCCATCTCACCTGCGCATAGCTTGCAGTGTGTAACCGTACCAGCATAACCAAAATCTCCCGAGGCATGCCTATCTCCAGAAAGCATTGCCACATCTTACTTCGGGGGATAAGATCGAACGCTGACGTCAAGTCAACGAAAGAAGCATATAGAGTTCCACCCCCTATTACCACAATGATATGATATGATATGATAGCCCATTTATACCGCGCAACAATCGCTCCAGGGAGCATCTCGGCGCCAATAAGAGGTCAACCTGATGTTAAAGTTGCCATTACTGCTTGAGTTGATCGGGGCCGGACTCACACTAGTGCTCTGGCAGCTATGTCTGGGAGGTTGTAAATCCAGGTTTTTTGTTGTTTACGGAATTCTGATTCCTTGGCCAGTGCTCTGAGAAGCGGGGGAAGGGCGTTCCAGGCTTTTGCGCCTAGTACCGCCAAAGATTTGCCCCCACGAGATTTAAGTCTAAACCCTGGGACGATCAATAGGTTGGCGTTTGAGGAGCGCAGTGCTCGGGTCGGACAGTATCTAACAAAATTTTTCCTTAGGTATAAAGGGCCAAGGTCATGGACAGCTCGAAAAGTAATTATCAGTAGTTTGTACAGGACCCTCTTTGTTATGGGCAGCCAGTGTAAAGCATTGAGTGCTTTGGATGCTGAGGATTTTCTCGGCCATTTTAGGACCAGCCTTGCTGCCGCATGCTGGACCATCTGGAGTTTGTGAGTAACCGCCCTATTGGTTCCAGCATACAGGCTGTTGCAGTAATCTATGCGTGAAGTAACTAGTGCAACAGTGACGGTTTTCCTCGCTTCAAAGGGCAGTAAGTCAAAGAATTTCCTGAGACTCTTTATCACCCCAAAACAGGTGCCTGCCACTTTTGACGCCTGCTTTTTAAAAGATAAGTCGGCGTCAAAGTGTACCCCAAGATTAAGATCACGCCAGTATAAAAGTAAAAATCTGAACACCTGATCTATGGTGCTTGTGCAGGACCGAAACCCAGCCTGCAAGTTGGACAGAATGTTATGTTCATCCAACCAATACTGGAGTCTGTTTAGGATCATTCTTGCCAGGACCTTTTGTATACAATCTAATAGGCTAATCGGCCTATAATTCCCAGGCATTGAACGGTCCCCTTTTTAAAAATAGGTATTATATCTGCTCCTGCCCATGTACTTGGTATCGAAGCACCACTGGCCACAGCGTTTGCCACGATCTGTAACTATTCAGCCCAATGTGGTAAATCATGAATAAAAAGGTCGGCCGGGATGCAATCGGGCCCCGGGGCCCTCCCTCTTGGGACAGATTGAAGTGCAACTTCCACCTCTCGTCTAGAGAAAATAAGAATTGTTTCATGAGGTGGAATCAAAAATCCAGAATTAACCTCTTCACTAAAGAACTGTTCTGTGAAGTGTGAAACCCACCTTTCTGGCTCTACATAGTTGTGTGGGACATTATTGGCTACGCCATTTCCCCACCTCACCAAATGCCAAAACACACACATATTCCTTCCACGTGAGGCTTCCAGCAAGTCCCCCCAATGACGATCGTCCCAGGCCCTTTTGGCCTGGTACTGGGCCCTCTTGTAATCAGCCCTGGCATGGATATTGTAAGCCTATCCTTAGACCGTATTGCTACCGCAAGTTTTTTATATGCGATTCTGCAAGTGCTGCCATACCAAACTGCCGCTTTCTGGCCAGTGTCATGACTAGGCTTCTTTGCTCTCTTTATAAAATGACTTCTAAGCTTAAAAAAAAGTTCCTCATGGATCTGAACTATTTTTACATTCACCTGCCCCTGAATTGCACAAACCCTCAGCTTACTAATGGCACTTTCTAGCAGGTTTTTCATGTTAGCCAAGTGCTCTTCGTTCTGAAGGACACTTGCCCACTTGACCCGTCTGGTGTCATTGGTCATTCTCACTTCAACAAAATCGTTGCGTGTTGCTAAAATCGCTCCACGAACTGATGTTGTGCTTAAAACAGAGAGCACCAGGGGGTTATGGTTGCTCTCTGGTCTTTCGCAGACCTCCATATCAACAAGGTTACACCACAACTCCTTGTTCAATAGGAATTAATTAATTCTGCTGGAGCGTACCCCATTATTAAAAGTATGGGAACCTGATTTGTCCGACTTGGTTCTTCCATTTATGGCCCTTACCCCATGCTCTAGGCAGAGTATTTTCAGCTAGAGACCTGCACTAGACCATTTCTTAATCGGAGGGATGTCTAGCTGGGGAATAGACCATTCAGCATCCTCTTCAGTAGCCAGGTTAATATCGTGAACATCCAGGGGTTCGAACGTACAATTAAAATCCCCAACTATTATGACGTTGTTACCCACTCTCTGATCTTTTAGAAACAAATCTACCATAGAAACAGTAGGTGAGGCTTTCCCTCCTTGCAATCCTCATGCGTAGACATTAATGAGTAGAATATCCGGACTCGTAAATCCCGATATCCTTGTTATTAAAATATCTTTTGAATCAATAATTACCTCCTGCGCCGAGTACAGCCCCGATTGTCTTATCCAAGTGATCAAGTCACCCTTAGGCCTACCATGTTCGCCTTTTTCTGCTGGTTTCGTGAAGTTTAGGTACCCTTGGCGAAATACTGCGTCAACTGCCCACATTTCCTGGAAGAACAATATATCTGACAATACAATATAATTAGATCAGTCTACCGAATTCATTTTGCTAGATATACCCGCAATGTTCTAGGGAGCTAACTTTAAAGCTTGCTCATTGCCCACAGTGACATTATCGTTGCCCAATTGGTCACAAGGTTCGTTTGACACCCCCACTGCATCATCAGCTATCTGCTGCTGGTTACCCAGAGACCCCCTTCTAAAACCCTACCATTAAACCTACTACACCCCTCCCCCCAGCCAGATGCACTTTTGGCGATGTATTAACTCGCAGGTTGGATACTAGTACCTCAGCTATCCCACTCATAGTGGGTGGTGACTGAGGATTCACTCAACACACATCTAGTGTGTGTAGTCAATCAATGTCCTCCAATAAGGATAGTGGTTCAAATCTATTGTGTATCGGTACTGCGTAGTCATTGGGGACACAAGCCTGACTGGGATTTCTTGCATTTCCTCTACCTACCATATTTGGAAATAGTACTCGATAAAAGAAACCAAGGGGCAATATATGAATGTAAGGCTCACTCAGGTCCCTCGTCCCTCCTCTTTCCAAAATTGTTTGCAGAAGTAGCGGGGACCCAAAACTAATTACCACACAGTCCCCTATGCATTGTTTCTGATTAGGCCCGACCCATGGGACTCTACGTACCATTTTGAACTCACTAAATAGACAGTCACCCAACCCAGTCCTGCGGTTTAGCACATGTAGTGCTTTGTTCTTTAGTGATTCCCAATGTTCAGTATTGTTAGCAGACGTAAGTACTGGTACATTGGCAAGAATAATAGTATAGGGTGTTGCTTCCGGGGGAAGGATAAGGTTACTACAGGGTTTATCATAGCTCTCCCTCAGGGTGCCCAGTCCCCTACTCCTTCCATATTCCTTGGTAGATTTAGGACCATTTGATAATGGATGCTGGCTACTTGCAGCTGCTTTTGGTGTAGAGCACCCTATACCCTCACTGTCGTTTGTGCAGCCTATTTCTTTGTGATTACTGTTGCTCTGTACTGTAGCTACCTTGGGTACAGATGGCTGCCCAGTCACCCCCCACCCTATTTGAAATTGGTAGTAGCATGTGTTGCTCCAGTTTACATAACCTGGCATCAATATCTGAAAGTTTGGAAAATAAGGGGTCTAGCAGGGCCACCGTTCTATCATCTACTTTGGAGAGGAGTACATCTTCTAGATCCCTAAATAGGTCTTTAATATATGATCTATCGTCTTCCTTGCCTTTATTTTTATCAATCTTAGTCGATGGAAGGGCAACTACCTGGGTCCCAACTTTTTCACTAGATTTATTTCTTGTTTTAGCCACCTTGCTGGCACGTGTTAGCATATGCGGCTGTCCATGTGCCTTCTGTTTTTTAGTGTTTGAGTCATCTATGGCCTTAGTCTGCTCCGATCTCCGTTGCCGTGTATTTGTCTTAGGAGCAGGAGATGCATCAAGGGATACCATACTGTTGTTTATCACATCTGGTGCATGGATCTCGGCAGTCACCAGGTGAGTATGCACAGCTTTTGTGGCCTCAGTGGAAAGGAGGCTTGAAGGGCAGGGTCCTAATGAGACTCGATGAGGTTGGGGGTCCATTGATAGTCTTTTTTCTGTCATCTTAATTTCGTGCATAAGGTCAGACTCGGCCAGTGTTAAAAAGGCATCTAATGTACCCACAACCCTAGAGCCACCCCCTCCCACACGATCAACCTTAGACATGGTAGACTCTAAATATAGGGACCAGTGTATTAAGCAGAATTATGGTGCACAATTACAATTGGCGTATAAGTTACCAGTATCAACTGCACGGGTCACCAGTGTCTGAAGTCAATAGGCAGGGTAAATACCTCAACAGCAGATTAAGTCAATGTTAAGTGTTCTTACTTGCAGGGTATAGGTGCCTCCCCTCCTGGGGCCTAGAGAGTAGGTCCAGCCCGGCCTCCTCCTGGGCTCTGACGGGCACGGACGGGCCCGCCCTTGGCCCGGACTTCGCCCGCGCCGCGGGAGGTGCCACGTTCTTTTGAGCGCCTCTGGGCGCTTAGTGATGACCTGTGGTGTCCGCGACCCTCAGGCGCACTGGGAGCTGTAGTCCATAGCCGGCCAGACCGGCGAAACCGGTGATGCTGCGATGAGGCTGGAGCAGGGCTTGAAGCAGCACAGTACACCCGGCGCAGAGCCCCCAACAATGGCAGGCAAGCCAAGCATAGCGTGAAAAGGCGTCCCGTGCCGCGGGAGGTGCCGCGTTCTTTTGAGCGCCTCCGGGCGCTTAGTGATGACGTGTGGTGTGCGCGACCCTCAGGCGCACTGGGAGCTGTAGTCCATAGCTGGCCAGACCGGCAAAACCGGCGATGCTGCGGGGCTGCGATGAGGCTGGAGCAGGGCTTGAAGCAGCACAGTAGCCCCCGGTGCAGAGCCCCCAACAATGGCTGGTAAGGCAAGCACAGCAAGAAAAGGCTTCCCAAGGGCAGATGAACTCGTAGATGCTTTGGCCTTAGCCAAGTTTCTGAGTACTTTTGACCTTACTGCTGGCTACTGGCAAATCAGACTAGCTGAGGATGCCAATCCCAATACAGCATTTTCAACCCCTAGTGGGCATTACCAATTTGTGGTGATGCATTTTGGCTTGAAAAGTGCACCTGGCACATTTGAGAGGTTGGTGAACAAAAGTTCTCAAAAGCCTGGAAGACCGTAGTGCAGCTTATCTAGATGATATTGCTGTCTTTAGCTCCACCTGGGAGGATCACCTGGTCTACCTGAGAAATGTTTGGGAGGCCTTGCAAAAGGCAGGCATCATTATCAAGGCTACTAAGTGCCAGATAGGGCAGAGTCAGGTTGTGTACCTGGGCACCTTGTAGGTGGAGGCCAAGTTCAACCATTGCAGAGCAAAATCCAGACCATCATGGAATGGGTTGCTCCAACTACCCAGACTAAGGTCAGAGCTTTCTTGGGCCTGACTGGGTACTACGGAAGATTTGTAATGGATTATGGATCCATAGTGACTCCCTTGAATGATCTTACATCAAAGAGAATGCTCAAGTAAGTTTAGTGGACAGTTAGCTGTCAAAAGGCATTTTATGACCTCAAGCAGGCCATGTGCACTGTTCCCATTATGCAAAGTCCTGACTATTTTAAACAATTCATTGTTCAAATTGATGCTTCTGAGTCGGGGGTAGGGGCTGTGTTATCACAATTGAAAATAAAGGGTCAGGATCAGCCAGTAGCTTTTATTAGCAGAAGGCTGATCCAAGAGAGAAACATTGGTCAGCTATTGAGAGGGAAGCCTTTGCTGTGGTTTGGGCTCTGAAGAAGGTGAGGCTATACTTGTTTGGAACTCACTTAATTTAACAGACTGACCACAAGCCCCTCTTGTGGCTAAAACAGATATCTGAAAGACACAGGTTAGTATTAGATTCCTTACCTTAGAATATCCCCAGGCGTCAGTCTGGATCCAAAAACGTTTGCGTAGCAGTCCCCCTGCGCTTCGCTAGGCGTCGTCTGCGACTCCGCGTCCGTCGTCAGCATCGTTTGCGCTGGGATGATGTCGCCGGAGTACTTAGACGCCGCCCTCGCGTGCTGACGTCAGTTCTTCTTTTTTCCGCCCCAGCAAGCGCCGATCCGGAAAAAGTGGTACCCTTAAGCCATTTTTTGACTAAACTTTTTCGATCCTTTTTGATCTGTTTTTCGAGTTGTACGACTCCATCGGTGCCGGTAGGGATGCCCGGGTTCAAACCCTGTGCCGACTGCAACCGACTGATGTCGGTTACCGACCCCCATCGCCGGTGCCTGTATTGCTTAGGGACCGACCACGATGACAAGTCGTGCCCCGACTGCCGGGCCTTGACGTCGAAAGCTAGGCGGGAGCGGTCCCGCAAGAGCCTCGAGCTCCGGCAGTCGGCCCCGCGCCGCTCGAGGTCCCGGTCCAGGAGGAGGTCGAGGGACCGGTCACGGGGCCGGAGTCATCACAGCTCGGCAAATCGATACCACTCATCGGGCTCCAAGTCCTCAGGTAAGAGGCACAAGAAGTCGAAGAAGCGACACCGCTCTTCTGACTCCCCCCGACGTTCGCGCGTCGCGGCCAGGTGTTCGGGAGCCGCAGACGTCGCGGCATGCTCCGTACCTGCCGGTCCCTGGGCAGAACGCAACGCCAGAGGAGATCGATGCCTTCCTCATGGCAATGAGGTCGCTCACTCCTCCGTCGGGCTCCACGGCGCCTTCGGGCCCCGCGGTCCCGACTGGTAGCCCAAGCGGGCCGGGTGCTTCGGCGTCTGCGCCGTCGGGTGCTTCGGCCTCGGCGCCGTCGGCGACTTCGGTCCCGACGCCACAGGGCCCCGTCGGATCCGGGTTGCCGCTGGTCGACCTAATGACCCCTCCGACGGCGTCGACTCCTAGGGTGTCTCTCACAACGCCGTCCCCAGATGACGTTGTCCCCGATCCCCCCCCCCCCTCGATCCGGTTCTGACGTCAGAACGGCGTCGATCGACACCTCATTCAAAGATGAGAGAAGTCCACTACTTCTATGATCCGCCCCATCATTTAAACCTGAGTACCAGGAGATGGAGGGCGAGGCAGATTGGGAGGGGTCTGAGCACGGGAGTGCCAGTCTTTTCAGGACTGGCCAGGTGAACTAGGGGAGGCCAGTGGTTTGGACACTTCGCCCGACACTGGATTTGTCTCTCCTCCTACAGTGGCTACGGAGGAGGGGGCTTCCTATAGTATGATAGTATAGTGTTGATGAGGGCAGCCAAGGCCTTGTCTTGTAGTGTAGTTCCTATTATCCCAATAGGCTCTGCGCATTGGAATAATACCTCCAATAGTATAGACCTAGACCAGACGTTAACTAGGTCTTCTACTGTCGATATTAGACTTAAAGTTTTGGGTTTGCCAGCTAGCTCAGAGTTCACTAGAAACTTTCTCGAATAGGCAAGGAGGAGTTGAACCTCCCTGGATAGACAAGAAGGGATTTAGTTTCTAACAACCATAGAACATGACAACTTTGCTCTCCCCTAATCAAGAGTGTATCTCTAGAGTAGTGTGAAAACAAAAGACAACTTATTTTACTCAGTCAGTACGTGCATTCTTAGTTTCACCAGATTGTAGAGAAAAGGAAGAGACGGGCGTGTTCAATAAAAGATGTTATTTATTGATCAGTCTCTTTTCTCGTACAAGAGAAATGAATCGATATTATTGCAATACTTATGGTTAAGTAAAGTGCATACAATAAAAGCAGAATTATGAAATAATACTGTAAAAGCATTAATATGGTTTCTAAGCCATATGCTATTTAAAATGGATAGAATATATACATACACATATACATTTAACTAATCGTACTCAACTGGTGCTTCTAACCACGCCTACCCCGGTGTACCTGACCTAAGCCTAATACGTGGGCTGGAGTAGAAAGTAGCAGTTTGAGTTAAGTTTGTTTTGCCAAGTGACTGACTCAAGAATTCTCTGCAAGGGGTTATTCAGTTCTGTACCTGAGATCTAGGATGGTTGAGGGATGGTATCTCTCGTCTGTGGTCTCGATATTCCAAGCTGCCTGCAAGGGCTGCTCGGAAGCGCCGGAGCTGGATTTCTCGGCAGGATAAAGGCAGCATCTCGTTCTCAGCGCGTCAGGAAGGCGGGGCAGCGCCAGTGGGCTTCGCTCTCTGCTGGGCTTCGGCAAGTCTCGCTGCTCCGATCTCGTCACCACCGCGTGTGTTTGCTTAAGGCAATGTCGGTAATATTTATACCTGTAAGGTGCCGAGATTGACGTAAGGATGGACATAGATACGTCAATAAGGATGTCATACGAGCTGGTCGTTAGCACATTCTTTTACGGAAGTTCTTTGAGAAATCAAAACAATGGCCGCAGGGATTTTCCCAGGTTGTCATAGGTTTGATTTGTTTTGAGAACTCCGTATGCCTTATCAGGGGCTGGAGGAATATTGCTTGCCTAATTAGATGGCAAGCGTTATGACCTAATCAGATAACGTGCTCCTGTGCCGTGGTCTGGCTTAATCAGATAACGGTTTCTGCATCATGGGATGGCTGCTAGTTAATTTGTTAACCAGAATAGGGTCAGGAATAGGGGGATCTATACAGAACCTATAGGAATACATCACAGTCTCTTGAGCTCCCCGTCGCGGCCGTGAGGACTAACCTCCTCACTGAGGTCCTCAAACCAGAGGCAAGCTCTTTGGAGCCTCTACTGCAGTTCAATGTGGCCTTAACTGACGTTCTGTTGGGCACTTGGTCCAGGCCCACTACAGGTCCCCCTGTAGATCGGAATGTGGCCAGACGCCACCGCCCGGCCCCGGGCGACCCTTGTTTCCTGTCCACCCACCTTACCCCCGAGAGCCTGGTTATCCAGGCCTCTAATTCCCAGACCGCATTCCCGACACCTGCTCCCCCTGATCGGGAATCCAAAAGGTATGAACAGTACGGAAAAAAAATGTTCTCCTCACATAGTTTGGAGTTGCGGTCGGTCAACACCGCTTGCCTTTTGGGCCGTTATACCCACTCTCTGTGGGACACGGTCGCGGACGTGCTGCCACAATGCCCGGAGGAGGCCCGGGTTAAACTCGCCCAAGCCCTTGCGGAGGGTCGAGATGCGGCACGGTATTCTATTCGATGTGGGTTGGATACTACAGACTCGCTAGGCAGGGCGATTGCAACGACGGTGGCGGTTCACTGCCACGCCTAGCTGAGGTCCGCCAATTTTTCGGCTGATGTCCAGAACACCCTTATGGACATGCCGTTTGATGGCACGAGGAAGTTGCGTCCCTCTTGGTCAAGGGGGCCATCGAGTGCGTTGCTGGGCCAGAAGTAGGGTGTGGTTGTTACTCCCACTAATTTCTGGTTCCGAAGAAGGGCAAAGGGGGCCTACGCCCTATCTTGGACCTGCGGAACGTCAACGGCTTCCTCCGGAAGGAGAAGTTCAAGATGCTGACTCTGGCTCAGTTCTTAGCTGTCCTGGACCCGGGAGACTGGATGGAAGCATTGGACTTCCAGGACTCTTATTTTCACTTACCCCGTCCTGCAGGCCCACCGGCGCTACCTGTGGTCCACGGTAGGCTACGAGCACTTTCAGTTTACCGTGCTCCTCTTTGGCCTTATCAGCGCCCCTCCGGTGTTCACGAAAGTGATGGCGGTGGTCTCAGCTCATCTGCGCAGATTAGGGGTGTCAGTCTTCCCCTATCTCGACCACTGGTTGTTGAAGGGGGCTCGCCCCAGACAGTCGTCAGCCACCTTCAGACTACGGCTGACCTCCTGCACCTGCTGGGGTTCTCCATCAATGTGCCGAAGTCACACCTGTGCCCCTCTCAGACGCTCCTCTTCATCTGAGAGGTTCTAGACTCGGAGCAGTTTCAGGTTTATCCCCCCGGACATCGGGTTCGGGATATTCAAGCTCTGATTCCGATCTTTCAGCCTTTATCCCGAGTCTTGGTCAGGTTGACGCTGTGGCTTCTGGGGCTGATGGCCTCCTGCATCCTTCTGGTGCATCACGCCAGGTGGCGGATACAGGCTCTGCAGTTCGACCTGAAGTTTCAGTGGGCCCAGCATCAGGGCAACTTGTCCGACCATGTCTTGATCTCGGAGGGCACTGCAAGACAGTTGCAGTGGTGGCTCACGGACTCCGATTGGATCAGTGGCAGATCCCTCTCCCTACCCCAACCGGAGGACGTAGTTGTGACGGACGCGTCCCTCCTGGCCTGGCGGGCCACATGGGAGAGGCGGAGATCAGAGGCCTCCGGTCTCCGGCGGAGTCCCAGCTCCACATCAACCTTCTGGAGCTGCGGACGATCCGGCTTGCACTGAAAGCATTCCTCCCCTCTGTCCGGGTTAGGTACTGGGTTTTCTTAAGAACCGGCACAGAACCGATAACCCAGCGGTGTCAGGGTACACCCAGAGACCTCGAGTTCTTCCTGATTCAGACCTACAGAAACTCAGAGTCTTCTAGGTGAAGTCAAAGATCGATTTTATTGGCTACAACCAAGGTAACAAGTGTCCTAGAAGTACAACACACGGGGAGTATATTCTCAGGAGACTGCTCAAATTTACGAAGTCAGCCTTCTCTTTTTATACACAATTTTAAGCTTCAGGCAAACATTCTTGGTTGTAAAGTGAATCGTTAACACATTTCCAATACAAAGAAAAAAGCAGAGTCATGATGACATGTCCATATTTCACTTTGTGCTGCCTACAACAAATCACTCGGCAGGGCCCAACATTTCATCAGATATCGGTGGACCCCCAATAAAACCGGGCACCTCCCCATCATAAAGAAAATGAAGAGAAGGAGTGGAGACAGATGTGTGTGAGATAAGGCAGGTGTGCGTGCTGAAATGGTTTTATGGCTGGTTGAGCTTTGATGTTATCTTGTTCGGCCACTGGGAGGGGAACTGACCTAACGAGTTCGGCCTGGGGCAATGGTTCCAACTTGTATAGGTCAACGAAAAGTCAATTAAAGGGTATGTGTCCTTGTAGAATTGAATTCAGCTGGATTAAGGCCTATGTAAAGGGCAACACACAAGATGGCTGCAGTATATAAAATGGAAGCCAAGGGTTCTGAACGGAAATGACGATTTCGAGGTGAAATCGTCACTCGAATGTACTGAAAATATATGTACATGTTGTGCTCGTCATTCTCGGTCTTTTGATACCAAATTCGTCATACTTCGACGAAGTTTTGATTCTCGAGTCCACAACGATTACGAATCCAGAATTTACAGAACCACAGACCCTCCTTTTGCCCTTACATAGGCAATTAATCTATCCTCATGTTAGTCTGAGTCCAGATCTGTATTCCTAAAGTCATTGAGATGTTGCTGTAACATCATTCTAGTACTTAGTTCATCACTTGACACAGGCTTCCTTACACATGATGTAACACAGAGGCCACATATTGCAGGAGCACACTGTATGCATAGACAGAACAGGAAAAGAATGGCTAAGACCATCCAAATGACCATTAGAATTTTCCATCCCCAGGCAGATATCAGTTCCCAGAACCATCCCAATAATGACCAATCTCCCTTATCCACATGAATAGATTCGGAAATCTTATGTAGTTTGGAGATGGCCTGGTACACCGTTGGAGCGTTGTCTGGGATGAAAATGCAGCAGCTAGATTGGATCAATCTGCCTACCCCACCTCGGTCTGCAAGTATAACATCTAAAGCGACCCGGGTTCTGAAGGGTCATAAGTCGATCCGACTGGAGCTCAGCAGTCAAGTTACTAAGGGCACCAGCAGTTTCGGTCACGGTGGACTCAACTACCCTTGTCAATTGCCTTATGTTCCTACTGTTAGCCATGGATCCCCAGAACGGCAGAAAACCCTTTGCAAAGTCCCCAAATTCTTGACCTGCAGTGTCTTCTTTACTCAAAACACCTCTAACTATCCTTGTCCGGTGGTAGTCTGCCGCTGCTGTGTAGGTAGGAGGCAACAAGAATGAAACAAAACATGAGCCCGAAAAGTCAGGGGGCAACCATGTATAGGCTCTATCATGGCAGATGAAATAAGTACCCTTAGCTGCTAAAAACGCAGGGGAGGTCTGAGACCCAAAAACATACGTTTCTGTACAGACACTTCTCCCTAACTGAGCTCTGGGATTCTTGCCAATACCTTGCAGACACATGTTACCCTGATGGGGTACAATCCAGATCGGGGAAGATCTCTTTGCTTGCGTTTTCTCACTTAAAGTAGCTCCATATCTGGTCACGTTCCAACCCACATATGCAAGTATCTCATCATCCGGGGTATCTTCATAAGAAATTACTTCCTTAATCATGTCAACTATACCTTTGACTAGGGCGCTAGTCTTGAGGTTGTCTTTCACAGAACGTAGGGGTTGGACTTCTCGTGCATATATGAACATGGTTCTGTATGCCCACACAGAGCCATTATGACTGAAAGGCAGAACTAGATAAGGGATACCTTTATCCATAGTGTGAGGCATAAGACCACACACCCAACAGTTAGTTGTGTTCATTACTAGTTGGTGTTGGTGCAAAAGCTGAACAAAGGAGTTATTAATAAACTCTAATCTCCTAGCTGATTCGTGTTCAGGAAGGGGTTGAAAAGAGTGAGAGGAAACAGTAGGAGGAGGTGATGCAGTGGGTGCAAATGTTACACGAAAAGAGAAAAAAACATAACTTATTAAAAATATCATCATACTGAATAACATACAAATGCACAACATTAAAAAACTTTTCTTTGTCATCACTTTGCGTGATTCGTGCTTAAAGTTCGTTCGTTTGGCAGGTCTCTCCACATCGGGAAACTCCATCCTCTCTAGAGTGCTGCCCGCGGTGGTAGGTTGATTCTGCTAAAGGATGCTTCCGTTAGTCCAGGGCAACTCCCTTAGACCAACCAGAACTACCGACCTAACGTCGTTAGCTGCACCCCAAAGACTTTTTAGGCAACCGCGGCCCTAGCAGCGGAACCCGGATGGCGGTTCGAAAAACAAAAAATGAGCAAGTTTCCTGGATGGGAGAGCTGCACTTTCAAAAATAGTACTTGGGGAAAGGAAAATATCGATTTATTAGTCTATGGATCTTTTGTCTCAAATTGCAAAAAGGAATTTTTATTAGTTTGTTTTTCTCGGTCTCAAGTTATATTGTTGTTTCTCAGGTATTGTCTGATCCGGAAACAAAAGGTCAGGCTCTGCAGAGTTCAATAGCTTTGATGGTGGCACAGTCTTGTGCGAAATGTTCTCAGTTTCTGGTTCAGAGTCAGTCCTTTTTACGTGCAAATCATTAAAAGGGACGGCATGTGACACGGTATCAGGTTCTGGGTCAGTGACACCCTTCTGGACCCACTGGTCGTGAGGCAGAGGGAAAGGGATTCTTTTACAATGGATCCCGTGGACCCAGTTGGCCTTCCCCTCCACCCGAACCGCAGATCTCGTAGAAAGAAGGACGAGGTGAGGTCCAGTCCACCTGGGCTGGTCGTTCTTTGTTCTCTGGAAATTCTTTACCAGCACCCAGGATCCAGGTTCAATGGCATGTCCTGGAGTTTCAGAGACCGGAGGCAGGGTGTCATGAACCTGTTGATGCAAAACACGCAATTTAGC
Organism: Lissotriton helveticus; assembly: GCF_964261635.1. Lineage (NCBI taxonomy): Eukaryota > Metazoa > Chordata > Amphibia > Caudata > Salamandridae > Lissotriton > Lissotriton helveticus. The sequence goes on along the minus strand of NC_136057.1, from coordinate 1,501,814,825 downwards.
CGTCAATTCATACAGGTAATCAAGCAAAACAGGGTGTTCAAGCTCGCTAAACTTTTTGGGCCTAGGCACTCTCCATATATTGGCTGGCCGGCCAAAAACTATCTCATATGGACTAAGTTTCACTCGTGAATGCACAGTCATTCTGGTGGACAGGAGTGCTAAGGGTAGAGCATCAGGCCATTTAAGACCTGTGCTCGCTTGGATTTTGGCCAATTTGAGTTTTAAAGTGCCATTGTAACATTCTACTAATCCAGCTGATTGGGGGTGATTTGCAGCGTGGAACTTCTGCCTAATACCTAGCCCTTCACACACTCTCTTCATCACACGACCCACAAATTCACTCCCATTGTCAGACCAGACCATTCTAGGCATTCCGAACCTGGGGAAGTACTCTTTCACAAGGGCTTTTGCTGTGGACAAGGCAATATTGTTCTTTAGGGGATAGGCTTCTACCCATCTTGAAAAAGCACAAACAACAACGAGTACGTACTTTAAGTTGTTGCACCTCTCCATGTGGATGAAATCTAGCTGCAAAACCTCAAACGGATACGTAGGAGGTGAAAAATGACCAGCTGGAGTTGGGGTTCCCCTACCAGGATTGTGTTTCAAACATACCATGCAATTCTTGACAACATTCTCTGCACACTTGGGAATCCCTGAATTCTTCCATACTGGAGCCAACAACTCGCAAATCCCTTTCACGCTGATATGAGCCATTCCATGAGCCATTGTAACTACTGCAAGCACGTACGCATCGGGTAACAACCATCTCTGGTGTTCAGACAATTCAACCCAACAACCATTTGCATCCATCCTACCCGTACTTTCTCTCCACATGCTCAACTCTTTCTCTGTGGCCTCCGCTTGGATAGATTTCACACTTTCCATCGTGTCTTCACACATTCCCACATCACCAGTCCATCTTGCAGGTCCTGTAACATACATCCGGCTCATCACATTCTTTGCGGTTTCTTTCGCGATTTCATCAGCGAATGCATTTCCACGACCAACATCGTCAGTCACCTTCTTGTGAGCACTACATTTCACAATCGCCATTTGCAGGGGCAGGGTCAGTGATTCAAGAAGCTCATTCACCAACTGACCATGCTGAATCTTAGCTCCATGCGAAGTCAGTAATCCACGTTCTCTCCACAACCGCCCAAAACTGTGAGCCACTCCAAATGCATACTGACTGTCGGTATAGACGGTCACTTTCATTCCTTCAGACAACACACATGCTCTCGTAAGTGCGATTAACTCTGCTGCTTGAGCCGAATTATGTGGGACACGTGCAGCTTCAACGACTGTATGCAAAGTCGTGACAGCATATGCTGCAGTTGTGTCACCACTCGGGAGCTTGAAAAATGAACCATCCACCCATAACGTACCATCACATTCAGTAAGAGGAGTATCGGATAGGTCTACTCTCCCTTTCGTCTCCTCCTCTGTTCTAAGAAAACAATCGTGCTGTTCTGAAACATCTGATTCTTCTGCAATTGGCAACAATGTAGCTAGGTTTAAGGTGCTGCACCTTTTTATGTGCACATGACTCGCTAGCAATGTCAGTTCGTAACTGGACAGACGAGCACTAGTTAAGTGCTGTGTCTTGGTTCTATTTAACAACGTCTCTACTGCATGTGGGACCATCACGACTACTGTATTATTCATTACTAGACCAGCAGACTGTCGAATAGAAACAGCTGCTGCTGTGGCTCTTAAACAACTTGGCAATGCTTTAGCTACCAGATCCAAAGTCGACGAAAAGTAGGCACATGGACGCTGCCTACCTCCAAACAACTGAGTCAACACAGACAATGCACAGCCCTCCTTCTCGTGGACATACAATGCGAAAGGCTTACTGTAGTCGGGGGTACCCAACACAGGAGCCGAACATAAAACTGTGCGCAATTCGAGAAAACTTTTCTGACACTCTTCAGACCAAGGAATGGGATTGGGTGTACCTTTACATGTTAATGCCACCAAAGGTTTGGCCAATAATGAAAAATTTGGAATCCACTGTCTACAGTACGATGTAATACCCAAGAAAGCACGCACTTCTCTTTGTGTTCTAGGCACACTCAATTTCGCTATTGCCTGAATTCTCTCTGGGGTCAGTTTCCTTCCCTCCTTCGATAAGAGGTGACCTAAGTAGGTCACTTCTTGTCGGCAGTATTGAAGTTTGGAAAGTGACACCTTATGATGTAAATCACACAGATGGCGTAACAATGAAGTTGTTGCTTTCTTACAAATTTTCTCAGTATCTGCAGCAATAAGCAAATCGTCAACATACTGTACAAGAGCAGCACCTTTAGGCAAAACAATCGTATCAAGCTGTGTTTTTAGAGCTTGACTGTATATCGATGGACTTTCACAGTAGCCATGAGGAGCGCGTTTAAAGCGGAAGCTGCGACCTCCTAAACTGAAGGAAAAAATATCCCTGCTTTCCTCAGCAATAGGGATGCTGAAGAAAGCATTCTTCAGGTCAATCACCGAAAACCAAGAGGCAGAAGCTGGAATCATAGTCAATAACGTGGTAATGTCGGGGACAACTGGGAATTGTGGCACAGCTATTTTATTGACTTCCCTAAGATCAATCACGAATCTGTACACAGGTGGCTGAGAAGGGTCAGTTCGTTTTAAAACAGGCAGAACAGGACTATTGCAAACGTTGCCTCGTGTTTCTTCAATCACATCCTTTTCAATCAATTCATAAACGATCGCTAGCAACACTTTTTCACCTTCACTAGAAATTCGGTATTGGGGAATTCGTGGCATTTTCACGTTGGCTTTCAATGTGACAACATATGGAGGTATTTCTAAAAGACCCACATCATTAGGACCAGTGGCCCAAAGGATATCTGGAAGAAACGACAATTCTGCTGGAAGTTTATCTCTTGACAGGTATATGGGAGAAACCACTTTCTTACCTAAAGTAAGTTGTACTCCTGAAGGAGAACAGTACAAAGTTGCATATAATCGTTTTAGCAAATCCAATCCTAGCAAGTTTTCACCACAACCTGTTGTCAGAATGAGGGGTGCTTCTAGTTCGCAAGGACCAACAGAAAGAGACAAAGGGTCAGAAATCGGATTTCTAACTGGGGCGCCAGAAAAACCTACGGAAACGTTCATTTCACCAGACAAAGGTGCGCCAGGGAGTTTGGAGTGCATAATAGAACTCTTCATAGCACCAGTATCCAAAAGAAAAGGTTCTGACACACCTGATGTAATCACCTCAACGTATGGTCCACTCTGATCTACTGGAACTGAAACAACTCCCTCTCTTTGTCTATGGCTGTTCTAGCAATCATAAGTTTCCCAATTCTCACTTTCTGTATAGTAATCATCAACATAGTATTGAGCTGTTCTGTCAGATTTGTTGTTCTGCTGATCAAACCTATTCATAGAATTTTGTGGTGGAAGTGGACGTTCGTTTTGGGGAACGTTTCCACGTCCTCTACCTCTAAAGGCTTGTTGAACGCCTCGACCTCTTGTGTTTGAACCACCATTTGCACGCTGTAACAGAATTGGACAATTATTCTTAAAATGACCTTCTTCCTTGCAATATAAACACTGATTGGGGCCTACAGTGACACGTGGCTGAGTATACTCGACCCTTTGCGAGTTCCTTTGATACTGTTGAGGGTGCTGAAAGTTATTCTGATAGTTATTCTGGCCGCTATTATTCTGATTACCACCACCACGTGGCGGATATGCTTGTTGTAACAAGACCTTCGTTTTCAACTCCTTAGTTTTCTTTTCTGCTCTGTCTTTCTCGTCTTTGTCCCTATTTTCGTAATATTGGGCTGTAGCTAGTATCTGCGCTGAAGACGAAACTGCCCAAGAACTTTCTGAATCCTTTAACTTTTTACACAACTCTGGAAGCAGATTGTGCACGAATTTATCGACGAACAATCTCTGACCACCTTCGGTGGTCATATCCTGACCACTGTGATCGACAAATGTTTCTTCAACCCTGGTGAAGAAATCTGAGACAGTTTCTTCTTTCTTCTGCTTGCATGCAGACAACTTGTCCCAATTTACACGTATTGCAGGCATTATCGTTTTCATGTAATCCACTATTTTACCGGGGAGTTCTGCTATCAAAGGCTCAGGCTTGGCACCACCAACTTGTCGGGCATCTGTGGCAACAATATTAGCCCATGAGTCACCTAATTCCTGATCGTGATCTGTATGACGAATCTTACTCCATAAAGGCTGTGGAACAACATTCCCAAATAGCATATCTATACCGGCTAAATTCATTATACATGATCCAGCAGTTTGCGACAACTCTTTGTAATACCCTGCAGGATTTTTACGCGGATCAGGTAATGTCTGTTTGAGTGCTAAAACTTCAGCTCGTTTCCATGGGACATGTACCCATACACGCTAAAAATGTGGCAGAATAGGGGGGTTGACAGTTGTGTCGCCCTCTCTCCATTGTGGGGGAACTTCCCTCATGGGGTATTGTCGCGCCTTTTTCCTACTAGATGTACCATGCTCAGATTGTGACCCAGAAGCGTTCCCCTTACTCCGATATGATAACAATATTTCAATCGCTTTCTCGACATCGGGACCTACAATCATACCCTCTCCAAACTTAAACCGTACATGACACAATTCCTGCGGGATGCATTCTAAATCATTGTCTTCCAAATCCTGACAAAGAAAAACACACATTTGTTCAAAGACATATCTCTGCGTCGGTGCTTCCCATTGAAGGAAGACTTCCATGACCGACTCTACATCATATTTTACGGTGTCCATAACCCACTTTCGTGCCAAACGATTCAGTGAGTCTCTTTCTTGATAGTCAGGCAGTCGACTTCGCAACTGTCTGCGTTCTATGTTAGGGGTCGTAGTAGGCGACCCGAAAAGAGGCGAGAAAAGGTTAGTGACAGTGCTGGCCATTTTCTGCCGAATGGAAGGTGAAACTGAAGGAAGAACGGGTGGAAAAACGGGGTGAGACAAGGCAGGGGCAGAGAAAATAGCAGAGGAGACATCAGGAGAAATAGAAGGAGCGCTAGGCAAAGTCATAGGAGGCATAGGCGGAGCAGATGTGGTCGGTGAGCCTTGAGGAGGCTGCATCAGAGAAGTATGAGCCAGCTGAAGAGTAGCTGGTGGGTGCTGTAGAGAAGCAGGAGGCAATGCATTTACAGGTTGCGCAACTAAAGGTTGCGGAGGTGCCGTAGCATTCTGTGCATAGGGGGGTGGTGAACTTAACAGGTGTGACATTAACTGGTCTTTTTCATGCTCTTTTGCTGCATCTTGCTTAAGACGCGGCAAAACTGGATAGCATTTATCTATCACCATTTTACGTTGCCTGTGCAACTGCTCACTCATCTGCTCTTCTTCATTGTCTTTAAACCGCATAGCAGCTTGCATTACTGAAAGTTCCCCTTCTCTCTTATTTTTCTTAGCTAATTTGATTTCCTTTTGTTTGGCTTCTTTACGCCATAGGCGGAAAGAGTCAAACATCGCCGGCCGGGCTTTCTTTTTGAACAGTTTGACTTCAAGGTTATCTAAGATTTCGGTATCAAAGCTACCATATTGGGGCCATTTTAAAACACCATCTTTTCTGGTGTATTTGATCCACACTTCATTGTATGTGATGGGGCCCACCCCATGTTTCACATATAACTCGTAAGTTGGAGTTCCAACCGGAGGAACCGGACACGAGTCCTCCAATCGGGAGTCCCTATTATTACCACCAAGACAAAACAAATTTCCAAGTCTAAGACTAGGCATCTTTGCTCTCTAGTCTAGTTCCAAACTTCGAAGGATTATCGATTACGATGGTTCTTGTGAATACACAAGTCCTTTGGTTTTGGTGCTTGCAAGTACCAACAAAACTATCCCAAAGGATACCCAAAACTTTAAGAACCACTAAAGACTGGGAGACGCTCCACTTATACTTAACTGAAATATCGATGACTTCACCAGAAGACTCGTCTCAGTGTTTCGCTCTACCAAACTTCAAGGGTCCAAATCAGGGCGATAGCCAGGGCAGCAGTCCTTCGTAGCCGCCGGGAAGCGGGGAACCTCGCAGCAAAGACCTTCGGACCACGTCAACATGCAGGGGTCGTTGAAGTGGTTGGCCGTCCTCCGGAATTTCCACACGAAGCTCCTCACGAACCTCTGGCTGGGCTGGTACCACTGGAATCGCCCCAAACGTTGGGCGCCAATTGAGGTACTGGGTTTTCTTAACAACCAGCACAGAACCGATAACCCAGCGGTGTCAGAGTACACCCAGAGACCTCGAGTTCTTCCTGATTCAGACCTACAGAAACTCAGAGTCTTCTAGGTGAAGTCAAGGATCGATTTTATTGGCTGCAACCAAGGTAACAAGTGTCCTAGAAGTACAACACACGGGGAGTATATTCTCAGGAGACTGCTCAAATTTACAAAGTCAGCCTTCTCTTTTTATACACAATTTTAAGCTTCAGGCAAACATTCTTGGTTGTAAAGTGAATCGTTAACATATTTCCAATACAAAGAAAAAAGCAGAGTCATGATGACATGTCCATATTTCACTTTGTGCTGCCTACAACAAATCACTCGGCAGGGCCCAACATTTCATCAGATATCGGTGGACCCCCAATAAAACCGGGCACCTCCCCATCATAAAGAAAATGAAGAGAAGGGGTGGAGACAGATGTGAGTGAGATACGGCAGGTGTGCATGCTGAAATGGTTTTATGGCTGGTTGATCTTTGATGTTATCTTGTTCGGCCACTGGGAGGGGAATTGACCTAACGAGTTCGGCCTGGGGCAATGGTTCCAACTTGTATAGGTCAACGAAAAGTCGATTAAGGGGTATGTGTCCTTGTAGAATTGAATTCAGCTGGATTAAGGCCTATGTAAAGGGCAACACACAAGATGGCTGCAGTATATAAAATGGAAGCCAAGGGTTCTGAACGGAAATGACGATTTCGAGGTGAAATCGTCACTCGAATGTGCTGAAAATATATGTACATGTTGTGCTCGTCATTCTCGGTCTTTTGATACCAAATTCGTCATACTTCGACAAAGTTTTGATTCTCGAGTCCACAACGATTACGAATCCAGAATTTACAGAACCACACGGGGGAGTGTAGTGCAGGTGTTCACGGACAACACCACCGCCATGTGGTACTCCAACAAACAGGGTGGGGTCGTGGACCCTATGCCAGGAGGCTCTGCACCTCTGGCAATGTCTGGAACATCAGGGCGTGACTCTGGTGGTTCAACACCTGGCAGGTTCCTTGAACGCCAGGGCGGACGAACTCAGTCGTCGGTGCATGATGGATCACGAATGGCGTCTGAACTCGGACGTGGCGCAAGGTCTCTTTCAGCAGTGGGGAGAGCCTTGGTTAGATCTTTTCGCCACAGAAGAGAACGCGCAATGTCATCAGTTCTGCACGTTGGAATTTCCAAGGCGGCACTCGCTCGGAGACGGTTTTCGTCTCGAGTGGAGCTGCGGTCTGTTGTACGCCTTTCAGCCTATACCACTTCTGCACAGAGTGCTGAAGAAACTCAGGCGCGACCGGGCCCAAGTCATCCTTGTGGCTCCGGACTGGGCATGAAGATTCTTGTATCTCGAGCTACTCAGCATGTCAGTCGATCCCCCGATTCGTCTGCCTCTTCAGGAGGACCTTCTGTCGCAGCAGCAGGGGACGGTCCTCCACCCGAACCTGTCCAGCCTCCACCTCCATGCGTGGAAATTGAGCGGCGACAGTTGAGGACATTTGACTTGCCTCCTGAAGTCTGCGATGTGATTCTGGCAGCCAGGCGTCCCTCCACAAAATCGGTATACGCCTGCAGGTGGAACAAATTTGTGGCACGGTGCACAGCAAAGGCTGTGGATCCACTCTCTGCCCCCCTTTCTGAGGTTTCTCCTCTTTCTTCTTTCTCTTGCCCAGCAGGGCTCTGCTCTGGGCACTCTTAAGGGCTACCTCTCTGCCATTTTCGCCTTCTTAAGGCTCCCTGATAAGTCCTCAGTTGTAAATAGGTTCTTGAAGGGCATAACTCATATGTTTCCCCCTGTTCCTTTCGTGATGCCTCAGGGGGACATGAATCTTGATCTGACGTATCTGATGTAGGCTCCCTTTGAGCCACTTCATAACTGTCCTCTTCGTCTCCTTTCTCTTAAGACTGCGTTCCTGGTTGCCATCACCTCTGCCAGGAGAGTGAATGAGCTCCAGGCTCTTTCTTCACAACCTCCTTTCTTTTCTGTCCATCCGGACAAAGTTGTGTTGCGGACACAACCCTCTTTCCTGCCCAAGGAAGTCACAGCCTTCCACATCGGGCAGACCCTCACCATGCCCACCTTCTTTCCGCCTCCGCATCCCTCGAAAGAGGAGAGAGGCTCCACCGTCTGGACCCAAAATGTGCGCTCTCATACTATCTGGATCGCACACCCCAGTTCCGGGTGGATGAGCAACTCTTTGTTGGTTACGTGGGTGCTAAGAAGGGACGGGCGGTGCACAAACCAACCATTTCTCGATGGGTCATTTTGTGCATCAAGGCTTGTTATTCACTGGCTAAAAAGGAGCCTCCTGTGGGGCTGCGTGCCCATTCCACTCATGCCATGGCGGCTACTACTGCCTTGGGTCGGGGAGTCCCCTTGCAGGACATCTGTCAGGCAGCTAAGTGGGCCTCGCTGCACATGTTCGCAGGACACTACTGCCTGGACAGCCAAGTCAGGAGAGATGGCTTTTTCGGCCGTTCCGTTCTCCAGGACTTTCTGGTGTGATTATTGGTTCGCAGACCCACCACTGGGGTTTGTATTGTTGGGGTTTATATTCTAAGGTAAGGAATCTAATACTAACCTGTTTCTTTCAGATGCACAAGTTACTTACGTTCGGTAACGATATATCTGTAAGAAATAGTAGTTAGTATTAGATTCCTTACCGCCCCACCCATCCTCCCCGTTCTGCAAACCGATATCTAGGGTTAAGGCCATCCCTTTTCAGGGCCCTAGTTTCATGGCACCGGTGTTGGTTTTTATCATGGCTCTGCATTTTTGGCGCGGAAAAGCTGTGTATAAGAACTGACGCACAAGAAGTCGAAGAAGTGAGGGCGGCGTCTAAGAACTCCGGCGACGTCATCCCGGCGCCAACGACGCCGACAACAGACGCAGAGCCGCAGACGACGCCTAGCGATGCGCAGGGGTACTGCTACGGAAAAGTTTCCGATCCAGACTGACGCCTGGGGATATTCTAAGGTAAGGAATCTAATACTAACTACTGTTTCTTACAGATCTATTGTTACCAAATGTAAGTAACTTGTGCGATAGGTGAAAACCCAAAACTTTTGAGGTGGTCCATTTCCCTACAGGGGATGGACTATACAGTAGAACATAGACCTGGGAGTAACTATGCCAATGCAGATAGACTCTCCAGATATTTCCACAGACAACACGAAGACTCAACTGGTTAAGGTTAGTCTCATCTCCTTTCGTTGGTGGGGGGGTTGTGTAGGAAAGTAGGGTCTGCTTCTTATGCTTACCCCCACTTTTTGCTCCCACTGTTTTGACTAGTCTGGCTGGGATTCTGCCAATCAGGGCCCCAGCCTATCCGCTTTCTCTCTTAAATTGATATGTATGTACTTTGGTACACTCCAGATTGGATAATGGGGTACCCTTATTAGTCCCTAGTATATGGTACACCATGGTACCCCAGAAGCGTCCCATGTGCTGAAGCATGTATTATGCCACCCATGAGATGCCATGCAAAATAGAACCTCAGGTCTGCTACTTCAGGCTGAGTAAGCTGGTGCTGGCACCACTTACAAAAGATATAGGTTCACTATTTCTAGCTATATATCACTACTCTTAAAACTTATAAGTTACCCCTATTTATTTTATATCTTTTATTGGATTTTTATAAGTACAAACATGTTATATTAGACCAATCATGCATTAACACAATAAGATGTCAACATTTCTGAGAGTTTGTATTTCAGTATTAAACAAGTTATTATGTGCAAAAGCATTGTTTGCAACTACTTCTCCATGTTAGTAAATCTATTTTGTATCTCCTATTCGCTTCCTGTTGCCTCTATTTACAATAGAAACTGTCGCTCTGCCTAGTCATATTGATTAGTAAATGCAATTCCCAGCTGCAAGATGTATTGTTTGAATGCTAGGTTCATAAGCGGTCTGTATTGAAGTACTGCTGTGTTGCGTTATGGTCAAATGACCGGAGCGGTGTTTAGACTAAAAGATATTACATCTTTATTTCGTGCTAAGAACCACTAATTTAAGAGAGAAAGATAGAAAGAAAAAAGAAGGGGGATAAGGAGAAGATAAGGGGAAATAAGTAAGTGCTTAACAACTGGGAAGATGAGAATAAAATATGCGAGAAAGAAGAAATGTAAATAAAAGGAAAACAATAAGAACGCCATCTAGGATTCATGTGTCTAGGTATGTTGAAGCCTGTGCTTGACTAGTGTTTGAGTAAGGATTGAGAAGAGTTATGATGTAGTAATTGCCCTTGGGATATCACGTGAATGACTGACTGCATATTTTGTGCTAAGGAAAGAGGGTGACTTGCAATAGCGTATGTGGCAGGGCGGGCTCCTAGTGGTCTGCAACTTCATCAATGTCACTGGCTGGTTGTGAAGATGCAGGATTATCTGTGTCTTCCGGTTGCATGAGTGTTTTAAGGATGATGTTTTAGGACTGCGCTATTGGAAACTTGTGTAATCCCGCAGTTTCCTCTCTGTGTAGTGTGGTACTCTCAGCCTGCGCCCACACTGTGAGGGATTTCACCCAGCTGATTTGTGTTGGGGGGTTGTTGTGTTTCCATCTCTTTGTGATTAGGCACTTTGCCGTTATTAATCCTAGATCTCTAAACCTGGAAATTACTTTATTTTTTTCCGTCTGCTTATATATTCCTAATATGCAAATTTCCCATGTGTACTGTAGTGGCATCTTGGTGCACTTCATTAATGTCTCTGTAACTTCATGCCAATATGACTGAAGTGAAGTGCAGGACCACAGCAAATTTTACCTGGGGAGAGGTACGCCCTGTGTAGTATATATGTTTGTAGGAGCTTGAATCTCTAGCTACGCGGTATGTATGTGGAGTCGGCGAAGATCGTGTCTCATTCCTTATCCGTCCACGGTTGGCCCCTGTCTTCAGCCCACCTCTCGCAGAGACTCATGAGTGGTTTCAATGTGTATCCAAGGAGAGCTTCCACCAACCCATGTGTACCACGTGCGAACCTTCGCCCATGACATGCAAGTATTGTAAGAGCAAAGGTGTCAAACACCTTAGAAATATACTTCCACACCAGTAACTGGTGTGGGAGGTATGATTCCTCCCCTCAGAACCGAGGTCTACCGGTACCAACTTTCTCAAGCTTTACAGCACAAAATGGATGCTGCCAGCTACGGACAGAAGTCTGCCCTCCTGCTGCTGAGCCAAGCACGAGCAGAGGAAGGTCAGACAATAGGCATCCTTTCACAGGGAGGTGTGACCACCTCTCAGACTGGATTAAGTGTAATGTAGCTGAGTGGGTTCACTGTCTCAGTGCCAGAAAATCTGCACAGGGGCACATTTGCTGTCCCTGTGCATAGTCTAGCTCAAACCAGTTCTGAGAGCCATTTGCCCCTGCTCTGGTGCAAAACTGGACAAAAGACACCCCTCTGTCCTGCCCCTCCTCTAGGAGGGTCCCAAGAAGCTGTCCAACCCTTTCCCGTGGGTATAAAATAGGTTACCTGGCTACAGGACATTAGATTTTACGTGGACAAGATTCTGCAAGAAGATACCACTACACTTCCACCGTCTGGACACACTGTACTTCGCTGGACCTCCCTTGGGCTTGACATAGTCTTCCCTTGCTGTCCCCAGTCTTGCTACTCTCCATGATCCATCCAGGCTCCGTGCTGGACTCTGTGGACCTCCAAGACAACAGAAGAATCTCCCTTGGGGTGAAGGAGTCACTCCTCTGCAAACGCAGGTACCATAACGCATCTGACCGTTTTCTGATCCTGAGCTCCTGCGGACTCTGAAGACTCCAGCAACACAGCAGATGGGTTTCTAAAGGTCTCCGAGGTTGAGCTGCCCTCTCTCCAAGATTTAGGCGGCTATCCCTCGTGGGGACCGTATACCCTTAGTCCTGTGCACCTCGTTCATTTTTATTGGCAGCTGCACATGCTTGTTGTTCTGCAACAATTCCGTGCTTTTGGCTATTGTAGACCTGACCCCAGCGCATCTTTTCTGAGAAGGACTCCGGCATCCTCGCACTCTGTGCCCTGCTAGCTCGTAACCTGTGAACCCGGCTGAGGTGTCAAACAAAAATGGGGGGGAGAGCGAGGAAGAGATGAGGGACGTCCCTATCCCCAAGTAGAATAAGTAAACAATGGGGACATACCCAGAATTTGAGTAAAGAAATATTGGACTCACTGCAGGTAGTTGCAGTGCCAAAAAAACATTAGGTTTTTATAAAAGACCCCTCACACACCAACCTGGTTGGTGTCATGCTTCATCATTGCGGTTCCAACCGGGTGGCCGCGTGCCGCCCAGTTGTGCTATGATGCCTGATTACAGCGGAGCTGGTGTGGTGTAAGAGAGTGATGTGGTAATGTGCAGGTTAAAAAAACCTCTGGGAATTCTTGCCGGGTATTTTTATTCGTGGCTGCCCAGGATATGTTAAAATTAAAAAAAGGGGGACAACTAGTGGAGTAGTTTGACGCGCAGTTGTCAGAGTAGGTCTACTTGTTTCAGCCCCAAAGAAAAATTGTGTAGGGCTTTCGTCAGGGCCATGTGCAAAAAGGTGAGTAGAAAAATCACGCCACGTGAATAATAAAATCACTACACACGTGATAAGGTGTGTTGGAAAGAAGGTGTAGGGAGTCGATACTTACGACCCCTCAATCGTTACCTGTAAGAAAAATGACAAGACAAGACACATAAAACATTTAAAAAGCAGCATAAAATGCAATATTTTGTGTGATCAAGTGCCTGTCTATGTCTCTGAAGTAGGCACAGGAGTGAATCCAATGGAATAGCCTAGTGAAAAAGTGCTTATGACAGTCATGGCATATGGCTAATTAGTCGGCTTTAAATTTAGAATGCGTGGTTATGCTGTGGTCGGTTCAGAGCATTAGCGCAAGCGTGCAGCATGCTGGGTGGTTCCATGTGTGGGGCAAGGTTAGCCCACTGCCACCCCCTGAGTGCGGAAAACATCCATACTAGTATGGTGGTGTTGCCGGTGTGTCACTTGACATAATGTGCTGGAAGAATATTGCGGTGCGTGGAAATGAAGTTAAAAAGAACTTGATTACACTAGTTTCAAGATTCAAGTTTATTTTATTTTTGCATAGTTTAAAACCGTTGCAATAGTAACATTACAAAATTCCTAAAACATCAGTGTTTAAAAACAATAAAAAAGCCAAAGAGAGAAAATTAATTACAATTTAAAATCACAGATCAGTTGTGCTAATTAAAGAAAGTCATTGAATCGCTGGATGCTGTAATGTGCATATCTCAGATTTTCCTTACTCCAGCCCTGCTTGCCCAATTGTCGCATCTTTCAAATGGACTATGCTTATTACAAGATTTGTCCCTCTGCTGCTGGTAGGCATTATTGATAAGGTTCCACTAAGTCCTTTTACCTGTCTGCTGGTCAGCGTGTGGCGGCGGGCTTTGTAGAAAATGTTTCGGTATTTTTGGCATTTTTTGTTCAGCCACCGTCAGAAATTTTACCAGTCTGCAGTTTAGTTGGATATTTGTTGGGTTTAAGCAGGCCAGAACTGCTTTCCTTCTGCTGCGGATGCCTTTCTGTTTAAGGTTTTTTTTTAGGAACTGTTGCCACGCTTGGTGCAGTTCTTTGCATAGGCAGATTAAATGAAGAATGTCGCCATTGTTAATGTTGCACAGCCTACATGTATTTTGTCCATTTGTACTCAACCATGGTGGTAGATGCTGGGTGCATGGAAGAATCCCCAGTCTGTACCTTAAAAAGTTCATTTTTATGGCTCTAGGATAGCCCTGATTAAAGTATGGTTGTGGGATGAGTGATTTGTAGGAGTTGAGGGTCATCCAGGCATGAGATCTCTTCGAGAAGCTCGCCTTGTCCTCCATTAAGGAGATTCATTTTATGTTTTTCCAGACTATATTTTTGAAGTTGGGGTGGCCGAGTTACGCATCCCAAAGACCAGAGAGTTTGGTAGATTCCAAGGCTAACTGAAGGTGGTGTCTTGCCTGAGAGAACTCCTGTGTTGTATGTTGTACCACAACAGGTAGCTTAGCGTGTTTATAATGGCATTTCTTATCTTATGGCAACAGATGATGTAAGCGCAATACCTGGCTAAGATTTGTTGACAATTATATTGTTATACCCAAACCACACTATGATTGACAAGGGGGATAATATAGATAGCACAACTTTCTCGTGGTTAGATGAGTTAAACAACTTGTGTAAAACCTCTCATATTGTAGTGGAATCACCGCTTCCTGCTGTAAGCATCTGTGCATTGCCTGAAACTGGTAGCCCCTTGCAACCCCTCCCACTACCCATAAAAGTCAATACTGAAAACATCCAAAGGTCTCCATTTACCCAGTTCTCATCCGCTAATAGGAATTGTAATGGGGTTAATAACATCGGGAACCAATCAAAAAAACAAAAATTGTGCTTAAGCCCCACAGTTCCAGCTAGTAACTCTTCCACGACTCTTGAGGCCGCCGAGAATTTAGTCGGTTTAATATCTCCCATACAACCGGGTTTATTATCCCTTATTGAACAACTGGCCAGTTCTATTATTTCTCCATTAATGGAAAAAATAAACGCACTAGGGGACAGGCTGACTGAAATGGAGGAAACTATCAAGTTTAACCTGCTAGCCAACAAATGTTCTGTAACATCAAATAGTTCCCATTCATCCCCTCCTCCCAAAGACCCTAAGCCAGTCATGCAAGATAAAAGGGTTCCATTACAAACAATAGCCCCTAACGCACCAGCCCCAACAGCTCTCAAAACCTCTTCCAAACCCTTCCTTCCGCAACGTGTTGCCCGTAGATCACAGAGTAACAAAGTTCTCCCTATGCAACTCCCACCGGAGTCAGCTCCTTTTGTGCGTGTCCTAGCGGGAGTACCAGTTCTTACTCCGGGAAAAACCGAGAGACAACACGACCTGCTGAATAAAGTTAAATTTTGGCTGACAAAAAACAGACCTTTGCCACCGAACCTCGAGGGCACAATAATGAGTGTTAGAAGGGTGGGTTGGCTGGGTTCCCTCCCCAAAAATATTGCTGGTGACCTAGTACTCGTTAGATTTAGGCAAAGACACATCGTCCCATACCTGCGTCTCTATGCACCTCAAGTGGGAAATGGCCCAATCTCCGTATGTGATTTGCATGATTTTTACCCCAGATCTCCGCACATCCCCTCACCTAGTCCAAAGGCAGGGTGCTATATGTAAACTGGTAGAGGACATTGTGTATGGAGCGGCCCTAGCCTTCTGAGTTATATCTGACATGAACTGTTGTTTTACAGTCCCAAGTCTTGGAACCCCGATTAATTGTTGTTTGATTTGACCTTAACTTGTGAAAAGTACACTATAATTAATTAAGATATTCTTTCCCACAGGTTGGATAAAAGTTTTCCTCATCTGTTAGCTTTTATGTGTTATCACTGTATGACGTACGTCTCCTTGATAAAATTTAATTAGAGTTTTTTAAACAAATCCTTTGGTTAATTACAACCAAATAGTTTCCATCTAAAACATGGTTTATGATGTGATCTTGTATTATGTAATTTATGTATTGTGTTTTCTTCTTTTAACGTATTAATTGTATTTTTGTGATGTCTTTTATGGTGAATTTTACCGAAATAAAGACGTATGAAACAACTTGTTGTTGAAGGCCAAACTCCAGCCTTATTTGAGCGGGTGATGTATAAAGCGGGAGGCAGAACATAGTTCTATAAGCTTTAACCTGCGTGCTATCCAGCTCTTTAGCGCCTCTTCCCCGCATCGCCTTGCTACCATAAGTGATCAAGGGGAGAAGGTTGGCCTGGACTACATCAGTAGCAGGGTCAGAGTCGGCCCCATCAGTTGGTTTGCAAGGTTTTTCATAGTCATGGCGGTCAATAGACCTTTCCTTCTTATTTACTGTTTCTGGAGCCAAAAAGACCCTTCCATGTCGAATGTAACTCCTAAATACTTGTACTCACATGCTGGGTCAATTTTTTTTTTTTATTTAAACCGTTTTTATTGCAGAACCAAGCTATACATCATACACTTATAAGCATCTTACATTGCCAACACTAGTGCGTATTTCTTGTTCGAATGAGTCGCTTACACGGCCTATAAGCCCACAACCCGGAGGTCAGGCAGCGTCAAGCGGTGGATCACCACTCCCAGCAACATCCGAACACCATTATTTCCCCATGCGAGGATATTTTCAGTCTGCTTTTACATTTTTCATCCCCCTCCTCCCAAACCCCTCCTCCCCCCCAACTTCCTAACTTCCCAACTCCCTCCCTCACCCACCTCCGAGTGCCCCCACCTACGCCTGAGCCCGCTGTTAGTGTATGTGTATGAGTGCTATCAGGAGTGATTGATGATCTACAAAGAAAGTGCACCTGGTGTGTCTGGGGGCTTCAGCACCTGAGTTGGAGATTCCATCCTCCTCTCCCAGCGTGCTGTCTCGTAAAGCCTGCACCAACGTCTCCCATGCCGCTGCCGCCTCCAGTGCCCTGTCGTCTAACCTGCGGCGAGCCAGTTGATACATGAGCGTGCTTTCGCTCGCAGCCCACTTAAGACATTCATTAACCCACCTTCTATGCGTGGGACCCTTTTTTGATTTCCAATTTCTAGTTATTTCCCTCTTGGCCAGTACCAGCCCCATATCAATAAACGTACTCGTAATCCTATTCTTGGGTGTGTGCGGAAACCAATGCAATACACCTACAGCCTTGTTATATTGCAATTCTCTATCCGTTACGTCATTTAATGTCTCGCCAATCTCCTGCCAATAGTCCCGTAAATGTGGGCAGTCCCATAGCATATGGCCCAGGTCCGCCTCTGCTGTGTTACATCTGGGGCAAGCCGCATCCTGCACCCCGAAGTACTTCCCAATTTTCCCTGGCGTGAGGTAGGCTCTGTGGAGGATATAAAAATGTATCAGTTGGAAGCGTGCGTTCCTCGTGCTCTTCCTTGCCCGCCTCATTATTTGCGCCCAAGTTGTATCAGGGATCTCCATCTGGAGGTCTAATTCCCATTTGGCTTTCAGTGCTGTTAGGGGTTGTAATGTTTCTCGCAGCATTCTAGAGTAAAGGCACGTTACTGCTTTATAAGTACCAGCTGCCATCATAGTGTATTGGCAGGCCATGGACGTAGCGGGCTCCAGAATCGCTTCCCCCAGTGCGCCTGCATGGCTCTGGTAACAGCAGCGTGCATCAAATAGTCCCCCCTCGGGAGGGCAAATCGATCTTGTAGTGTTTGGTATGGAATTAATGCCCCGTCTTCGTACAGGTCCCCCAGCATTTGCAGCCCTGCATCCTCCCACCCCTGTAATCGTGACCAATCGCCGCCGTGAGGGAGTGCCGTCACCATCCCCAGCGGTATCTCAGGTGCGTACATACGCCGCACCCCCGCTCGACGTCGTGCTCGATTCCAGCAGAGCCTGAACGTCTGCTCTTCTAGAGATAGATCTCTGAGGGCGAGCTTCTGCTGTAGGGTGATGTACGCCAGAACATGGCTGGGGGTGCCCCCGTCCCTCTCGTGCTCCGGACCTCGGTACACCCTCGTCACTTCCTGTGTGAAAACCCTGGGTCAATTTTAATGCCGCCGAGGAGCCAGTTCCTCTATGGGTTCTTTTTGTTTTTTATTGACATTGTCCTTGTCTTGCTCAGGTTTATTTTTAAGTTGTTTTCTGTGGCGTATTTCTGCATTTCCGTCAGTAGACGTTGAAGACCGACGTGAGTATGACTGAGCAGAACTACCTCATCTGCTTACATAAGATTGGTTAAAGTTCTCCCTCCTACCCTTGGAGAGTGGGAGTTACAGGCGCGAGCACCTTTGGGAGGTCCGCCATGAATAGATTAATCTGAAAGAAACACGTTAGTGTTAGATTCCTTACCTTAGAATATCCACAGGCGTCAGACTGGACCTGGAAAGTTTTTGTCAGCAGTACCCCTGCTCGTCGGTAGGTGTCGTCCTGCGGCTCCGCGTCTGTCATCGGCGTTGTGATCGCCGGAATGATGTCGCTGGAGTACTTAGATGCCACCCTCGCGCGCTTACGTATTTTTTCCGCGCCAGCAAGTGCAGATCCGGGAAGAGCATACCCATAGTCATTTTTTGACTAACTTTTTGGACATTTTTGTCTATCTTTTTCGAGTCAACACGACTCCTAGTGCCAGTAGGGATGCCCGGTTTCAAGCCGTGTGACGCCTGTCACCGACTTATGTCGGTTACCGACCCCCACTGCCGGTGTCTCTTCTGTTTGGGGGCCGACCACGATGACAAGTCGTGCCCTGACTGCCGGGCCTTGACGTCGAAGGCTAGGCGGGAGCGTTCCCATAAGGTTCTCGAGCTCCGGCAGTCAGCTCTGCGCCGCTCAAGGTCCCAGTCGAGGAGGAAGTCGAGGAACCGGTCGCAGAGCCGCAGTCATCACTGATCGTCTGGATCCAAGTCCTCGCACTAGGGTAAGTTGAGGCATGGCAAAAAGAAGTCGAAGAAGCATCGTCACTCTTCGACTTCCCCTTGCCGGTCGCGCGACTCGGCCGAGGGTTCGGGTGGCCCCTCCCACATGGCTCCGGCTGGGGCCGCACAGTCTCATCAAGCCCCACATCCTCCGGTCCCTGGGCTCGATGCGACTCCGGAGCAGATCCGAGACTTCCTCGTGGCCATGAGGAGTCTCTTCCCACCGTTGAGACCCACCAGCGCGCCTTAGGGCCCGCGGGTCTGACTGGGGGTCCTGGCCCTGTGTTGCCGGCGGCTTCGGCCTCGGCGGCACCGGCGATTTCGGTCCCGGCCCCGTGGGATCCTGGTCGACGCCAGTTGACCTTCCGACTCCTCCGCTGGTGCCGACCCCCTTGGTACCACCTCCGGTGCTGTCCTCGGACGCCGCCGTCCCCTGTTTAAACCCCGGCCCTGGCTCGGTGTTGGAGCGGTGCCGCTCGGCGCCTTCTCCGACTGGTGAGCTTTTCACCTATGCCCCGGCTTCGTCATTTTTGCCTGTTTATCAGGACGCGGATGAAGAGGAGGACTCTTCGGGCAAGTTAAGTCAGGACTGGGCAGATGAGCTAGGGGAGGCCAGTGGTCTAGACACTTTGCCAGACACTGGTTATCTCTCTCCTCCTTCTGTGGCTACGGAGGAGGGAGCAACTTATGCCGTGGTGCTGCGCAAGGTAGCCAAGGCCCTGGGCCTTAAGCTCCCTGCAGCGGCCGTGAAGACTAACCTCCTCACCGAGGTGCTTCAACTGCCGGTAAGCTCTTCCGAGCCTCTGCTGCAGTTTAATGAGGCCCTCAGTGACGTTCTGATGGGCACTTGGTCCAAGCCCACGACAGTTCCTCCTGTGGATTGGAACATGGCCCGGCACCACCGTCCAGGTCCGAGAAACCCCTCCTTTCTGTCCACCCACCCCACCCCTGAGAGCCTGGTTATCCAGGCCTCCACATCCCAAACAGCATTCCCTACCGCAGGAATCCAAAAGGCTGAAACAGTTTGGCAAGAAACTGTTTTCCTCTGTCAGTCTAGGGCTGCGGTCCATTAATACCACATGCCTTTTGGGTTGTTACACCCACTCTCGGTGGGATATGGTGGCGGACTTGCTGCCCCAGTGTCCAGAGGAGGCCAAGACACGGCTCGCCCAGGCTCT
Source organism: Lissotriton helveticus (assembly GCF_964261635.1). NCBI lineage: Eukaryota > Metazoa > Chordata > Amphibia > Caudata > Salamandridae > Lissotriton > Lissotriton helveticus. The sequence continues at coordinate 1,501,795,014 of NC_136057.1, read as the reverse complement.
TGCTGAGGGGTGGGATGCAGCACGGTACTCCATTCGATGTGGACTTGACACCACAGACTCACTGGGCAGAGCGATTCCAACGACGATGGTGATTCGTCATCACGCCTGGCTGAGGTCCACCAACTTTTCAGGAGATGTCCAGAGCACTCTCATGGACATGCCCTTTGATGTCCGTCACCTCTTTGGCGACAAGGCAGATAGCGTGCTGGAGAGCTTTAAGGACTCCAGGGCTACGGCCAAGTCCTTGGGCCTGTCGACCCAGCACCAGCAAACTTCTGCTTTACGCTCCTTTCGTGGCCACGCAACGGGCGCCACGCACGTTCGTCCAGCCACAGGCCGCAGAACCAACCTCAACGCGGTCGCGGATGTGCATTCCGCCGTGGTGGAGCAGGGGGTCAGAGAGCTGGTCAGTCCACATTCGCTCCCGCAGCAACTGCCTCAAAGCCTTCCTAGTCCGTGTGAGAAGTTAGCCTGGTATATGATGTCGACTAGTTCTAGTGGGTACCTTGCACCAGTCTAATCGACCCTTATTGATGGTAGGTTATAAAGTCAACCTGGCTCGGTGTTGGAGCGGTGCCGCTCGGCGCCTTCTCCGACTGGTGAGCTTTTCACCTATGCCCCGGCTTCGTCATTTTTGCCTGTTTATCAGGACGCGGATGAAGAGGAGGACCCTTCGGGCACAGCAGTGCAAGTTAAGTCAGGACTGGGCAGATGAGCTAGGGGAGGCCAGTGGTCTAGACACTTTGCCAGACACTGGTTATCTCTCTCCTCCTTCTGTGGCTACGGAGGAGGGAGCAACTTATGCCGTGGTGCTGCGCAAGGTAGCCAAGGCCCTGGGCCTTGAGCTCCCTGCAGCGGCCGTGAAGACGAACCTCCTCACCGAGGTGCTTCAACTGCCGGTAAGCTCTTCCGAGCCTCTGCTGCAGTTTAATGAGGCCCTCAGTGACGTTCTGATGGGCACTTGGTCCAAGCCCACGACAGTTCCTCCTGTGGATTGGAACGTGGCCCGGCACCACCGTCCAGGTCCGAGAAACCCCTCCTTTCTGTCCACCCACCCCACCCCTGAGAGCCTGGTTATCCAGGCCTCCACATCCCAAACAGCATTCCCTACCGCAGGAATCCAAAAGGCTGAAACAGTTTGGCAAGAAACTGTTTTCCTCTGTCAGTCTAGGGCTGCGGTCCATTAATACCGCATGCCTTTTGGGTTGTTACACCCACTCTCTGTGGGATATGGTGGCGGACTTGCTGCCCCAGTGTCCAGAGGAGGCCAAGACACGGCTCGCCCAGGCTCTTGCTGAGGGGTGGGATGCAGCACGGTACTCCATTCGATGTGGACTTGACACCACAGACTCACTGGGCAGAGCGATTCCAACGACGATGGCGATTCGTCATCACGCCTGGCTGAGGTCCACCAACTTTTCAGGAGATGTCCAGAGCACTCTTATGGACATGCCCTTTGCTGTCCGTCACCTCTTTGGCGACAAGGCAGATAGCGTGCTGGAGAGCTTTAAGGACTCCAGGGCTACGGCCAAGTCCTTGGGCCTGTCGACCCAGCACCAGCAAACTTCTGCTTTACGCTCCTTTCGTGGCCACGCAACGGGCGCCACGCACGTTCGTCCAGCCACAGGCCGCAGAACCAACCTCAACGCGGTCGCGGATGTGCATTCCGCCGTGGTGGAGCAGGGGGTCAGAGAGCTGGTCAGTCCACATTCGCTCCCGCAGCAACTGCCTCAAAGCCTTCCTAGTCCGTGTGAGAAGTTAGCCTGGTATATGATGTCGACTAGTTCTAGTGGGTACCTTGCACCAGTCTAATCGACCCTTATTGATGGTAGGTTATAAAGTCAACCTTATAGAAAGCTATCCTAGGGGTAGCTGTGGAGAGCAGCCTTCAGGCTAAGACTTGGAGACGAGTTAAGCAAGTTGTTTTACCATTTATAATCTCTTGAGTACCAAATGAAAGCACACCACACAAGGTATATATCAAATATATATGTATTTATTCTAAACACAACCCCTCTGGACTCTTTATGAGGTCAGAGGTAAAAGTACAATACAAGGAACTTCATTGGCATACGATAAGTTGCACAGTATACTTTTTGCCCTAGGGGCCTCAAAAACCTTATACTAAAATAGTAGTATAAGAACCACGTGAGGAATAGAAAGCAGGCCCGGGGCCTGTGGAATCGATGGGGCTACTCAGGACAACCAAAGGTTAAGATGTAGGAGGCCCACCGGAGACGCGTGCAGTGTCTAAACACAGCCGGGGGTTCACATTGACTTTCTATGGAGAATTTTAAAGAAAAAGGGTACAAGGAGGTGACCTGCAATGGAACCCTTTTAGACTAGGACACTTGGAGAGTCAATACCCACGGGAGCACCGGAGTACTCGTGTTACCTCACCCAGGGAAGCCGGGTGCATAGGTGTCTTTTCATGTAGGGTTTCATCGTCGATTCCAATGGAGAGCTGCGAAGAAGTGCTGCAGGCGACCAGAGGAAAAGTGTCCGGGTGGGTCCAAGGGTGGATCAGAGATGTGAAGAACCTGAAAGCAGAGGAGACCGAGTCTGGGCCACTAGCCAGTGACCAGGGCGGCGATAGAAAGATGCCACCAGATGTCGGGTTATTTCAGGTGAAAAGGTGAAGTTTGTCTCATCAGCCACGAGGTCCAGAAGGCATCGACGATGACCTGGAGCTGGATTCGAGCTGTCCCACGAAGGATCTAGTTGACTGCGGTGTCCGTATCCGGATTGGACCCAATAAGCCTTGGCAAACGCAACTCACGCAGGATGACGAGATTGGCTTCGGTGCAGACCAGCAAGGTCTGGGGAACTTTTCCTTTGCAGGGAAGTTGGAGCAAGCCTGGAGCAACCAGAAAAGCCAGTTGAAACAAAGGTTGGTCTTCTTAGGGGCTCACTAGCCAACAGACTAGGAACCACGAAGACACATTGAGCTGAAATACACAAAGCGGGCCCACTGGACACTCGTGGAGTGTGGGCTTCTGAGCTTCGGTGCAATAGGTACTCGGGGCAGGATGTCCAGGAGTTCCAGTCCCACGTCTCTCGTGTCCGCCACGGGTCTCAGCTTTGCTGTGAGCGAAGGTCGGGTCAGAGATGATTGGAAGTCTGTGTCCTGTGTCGCAGATTCTTCGGGAGCCGGTGGGAGCCTCGAAAATGCAGACCAGCTAAGATGCTGTTGGTGCCTGTTTTAACAAGGTGGTCACACCTTGACCACAAGGGAGATTTCTTCCATCTTCCAGTCGAAATGGAATGTCGAAGGTCCAGGATATATGTTGCAGAGTTTCGTCCAGGGTAATCTAAAGTCCTAGGGACTGGGGTTCTCTACTTATACTTATAGTAAGTTTAGGGGTTGGACTAACTCTAAGGTCACTCCTTTTGGTGGACCTGGGGTGGGGTGGTTACACGCCTTCCCCTTTGTCCAGTTTCGCACCAGAGCTGGGGCTGAGTGCCCCAGCAACCGGTTTGAACTGGGAAATGCATGGAGCACCTTGTGTGCCCCAGGCAGTGTCTGGAAAGCATTCTCTGAATGCAGTCCTCCCTGCCCCAATATACTAAGAGCCTGTCTGGGGAGGTGCCGGAACCTCCCTGGACAGGAAACCTATTGTCCAGGCCTCCCCTGCCGGAGTTTCGTCCAGCAGCAGGAGGGCAGACTCGTGTCTGTGGCAGCAGCATCCATTTTGTGATGCTGAGACTCGGTTTAACTTTAACCGGGTAAACCAGTAACTACATGTCTTCTCCCTCTAGAAGGGTGGAATGCTACCCCTGCCGCCAGGACTGGCGGGGGAGGGTAGTATTCCAATGCGTATGACACCTTACACGACATGTTTTGATAAAGCCAAACCAAAGTTAGCATTAACCGTGAGGATTATAATGCACTTAAGAGTATATGGTATGGCTATATCATAGAACAGCTATAAGGTGATGGTTCCAAAAGCTGCAGAGGGGCTAAGCTCATGCTAGGGCACCCTCTCACATAAAACCAAGCACGCTACCTCCAGGATTGTCAAGGTCTGGCATAGGAGTGGCTTATAGGTGAATATGTGTCTATATATGTATATAGATATAGGTTTACTATATCTCAGTAAGGGGTGATTACACCACCTTACCCAGGCTGTAAGAACAGACCTGTGGTGTCAGTTTGGAAGGCAAACCAGGGGTGGCACAATACATGGCTCAGCCCCATATAGGCCTAGGGTGCACCTATGCCCTGGGTACCTATGGTACACTATACAGGGGCTCACAAGGATGACCCAGTAACCAATCTGGTATGTACCTAAAGTACATGGTATCAATTTAGAGAGAGAACAGCTGGGCTGTGGGCCTGATTATCAGGTTCACAGCCACACTAAAGTCGAAAAACCAGAGAATAACAGCAAAAAGTGGGGGTAACCATAGGAAGCAGACCCTACTCTCCTACAGTCCAAGCGTCCAGGCCCATTCCACGCCAGTGGGAGGTAGAGTTCCCCATCACCTGCTCCACTGGCGTACCATCACTTGGGACAGGTGGGTGCTGCAAATCGTTCGTAGGGGCTACTCCCTCCCCTTCGAGACGACCCCTCTAGCCATGCCACCACAGTACCACCGCATGTCGGGGGATCACTTGCGACTTCTGCAGGAGGAAGTTACGGCCCTCTAGGCCAAGGGGGCCATCGAGCGCGTTCCTGGCCCAGAAGTAGTGCGTGGTTGTACTCCCACTACTTTCTGGTTCCCAAGAAGGGCAAAGGGGACCTGCGCCCTATCATCGGACCTCAGGAGCGTCAACGTCTTCCTCCGTAAGGAGAAGTTCAAGATGCTGACTTTAGCTCCGGTTCTGGCTGCCCTAGACCCTAGAGACTGGATAGTAGCCTTGGACTTGCAGGACGCTTATTTCCATATTCCCGTCCTGCTGGCGCACTGGCGTTATCTTCGGTTCACGGTAGGCCACAAGCACTTTGTTTACCGTGCTCCCATTCGTCCTTACCAGTGCCCCTCGGGTGTTCACGAAAGTGATGGCGGTGGTGGCAGCTCATCTGCGCAGATCAGGGGTCCCAGTCTTCCCCTATCTCGATGACTGGTTGTTGAAGGCGGGCTTGCCCCAGACAGTTGTCTCCCACCTCCAGACTACGGCCGACCTCCTGCATTCGCTAGGGTTCTCCATCAATATGCCAAAGTCACACTTGAGTCCCTCTTAAAAGCTCCTCTTTATTGGAGCGGTTCTGGACTTGGTGCAGTTTCAGATTTATCCTCCGACCAGCGGGTTCGGGATATTCAGGCTCTGATTCCGATCTTTCAGCCTTTATCCTGAGTTTTGGTCAGGATGACCCTAAGGCTTCTAGGACTGATGGCCTTCTGCATCCTGCTGGTACATCATGCCAGGTGGCGGATGCGGGCTCTGCAGTGGTACCTGAAATTCCAGTGGGCACATCATCAGGGCAACATGTCCAACCACGTCCTGATCTCGGAGGGCACTGCGAGACAGTTGCAGTGGTGGCTCACGGACCGCGATTGGGTCAGTGGCAGATCCCTCTCCCTTCCCCAACCGGAGCACACAGTGGTCATGGATGCGTCCCTCCTGGGATGGGGGGGGCCACATGGGAGAGGCAGAGATCAGAGGCCTCTGGTCTCCGGCGGAGTCCCTGCTCCATATCAACCTCTGGAGCTGCGGGCGATCCGGCTTGCACTGAATGCATTCCTCCCCTCTGTCCGGGGGAGTGTAGTGCAGGTGTTCACGGACAACACCACCGCCATGTGGTACTGCAACAAACTGGGCACGGTGGGGTCGTGGACCCTTTGCCAGGAGGCTCTGCGCCTCTGGCAATGGCTGGAACACCAGGGCGTGACCCTGGTGGCCCAACACCTGGCAGGTTCTCTGAACGCCAGGGCGGACGAGCTCAGCCGTCGGTGCATGATGGATCACGAATGGCGTCTGAACTCGGACGTGGCGCAAGGCCTCTTTCAGCAATTGGGAGAGCCTTGGTTAGATGTATTCGCCACCGAAGAGAGCGCGCAATGTCATCAGTTCTGCGCGTTGGAATTTCCAAGGCGGCACTCGCTCGGCGACGCTTTTCGTCGCGAGTGGAGCTGCGGTCTATTCCTAGCCTTTCCGCCTATACCACTTCTGCCCAGAGTGCTGAAGAAGATCAAGCGCGACCGGGCCCAAGTCATCCTTGTTGCTCTGGACTGGGCACGAAGGTACTGGTATCCAGAGCTACTCATTATGTCAGTCGATCCCCCGGTTCGTCTGACTCTTCGGGAGGACCTTCTGTCGCAGCAGCAGGGGACGGTCCTCCACCCAAACCTGTCCAGTCTCCACCTCCATGCTTGGAGATTGAGCGGCGACAGTTGAGGCCATTTGACTTGCCTCCTGAAGTCTGTAATGTCATTCTGGCAGCCAGGCGTCCCTCCACAAAAACGGTATACGCCTGCAGGTGGAACAGATTTGTGGCATGGTGCACAGCAAAGGCTGTGGATCCTCTCTCTGCCCCCCTTTCGGAGGTTCTCCTCTTCCTTCTTTCTCTTGCCCAGCAGGGCTCTGCTCTGGGCACTATCAAAGGCTACCTTTCTGCCCTTTCAGCATTTCTCGGGCTGCCTGATCAACCTTCTTTGTTCAAGTCCCCCATTGTAAATAGATTTCTGAAGGGCATCACACACACGTTCCCTCCTGTTCCGTTTGTGATGCCTCAGTGGGACTTGAACCTTGTTCTTACTTTTCTGATGTGCGCTCCCTTTGAGCCACTTCACAACGGTCCTCTCTGTCTTCTTACTCTGAAGACTGCTTTCCTGGTTGCCATCACCTCTGCCAGGAGAGTGAGTGAGCTCCAGGCCCTTTCTTGTACTCCACCTTTCCTTTCTGTCCATCCGGACAAAGTGGTGTTGCGTACTAAGCCATCTTTCCTGCCCAAGATTGTCACGGCCTTCCACATCGGGCAGTCTATCACCTTGCCAACCTTCTTGCCGCCACCGCATCCCTCTAAAGAGGAAGAGCGGCTCCACCGTCTGGACCCAAAACGTGCGCTCTCATTCTATTTGGATAGCACACGCCAGTTCCGGGTGGATGACCAACTCTTTGTTGGTTACGTGGGCGCTAAGAAGGGGAAAGCGGTGCACAAGAGGACCATCTCCCGGTGGATCATCTTGTGTATCCAGGCATGTTTCTCCTTGGCTAGAAAGGAGCCCCCTGTTGGATTGCGGGCTCATTCCACCCGAGCCATGGCGACTACAACTGCCCTGGGCTGGGGAGTGCCCTTACAAGACATCTGTCAGGCAGCTACGTGGGCATCGCTGCACACGTTTGCAAGACACTACTGCCTGGACAGCCAAGTCCGGAGGGATGGCTTCTTTGGCCATTCTGTCCTCCAGGACTTTCTGGTGTGATTATTGGTTCGCAGACCCACCACCGGGGTTGGTATTGCTGGGGTATCTATTCTAAGGTAAGGAATCTAATACTAACGTGTCTCTTTCAGATGCACAAGTTACTACTTGTGTAACGATATATCTGTAAGAGACATTAGTTTGTATTAGATTCCTTACCGACTGTGAGAAGTTGGCCTGATATATGATGCTCACTAGTTCTAGTGATCACCTTGTATCAGTCCAAACAACCCTTATGGTGATAGGTTGTAAGTCAACCTTATAGACCAGCTATCCTAATGGTAGCATGGACAAAGCAGTCTTAGGCTAAACTCTTTTGGCATGTGAAGCCAGCTGTTTTACCACATATAACCCCTTGAATACCAGATGAAAGGACACCACACAGATTGTTATGAAAATAAACAATATATTTATTAATAACAACACCTCTGAACTCTTTATGAGGTCAGAGGGCTAAGCACATGACAATCTCTTAGGAAAAATACGATAAGTTTCACAAAATTACAATGGTGCCCTAGGGGCGTGACAAACCATATACTAAGTAAGTGGAATGTGAAAGTCGATAGAAGGAATGGAGCTGTCCAGAGGCTGTAGGATCGATGGGACCACGCTACCCTAACTCTAGGTAAGTAATAGGAGGCCCACGGAACGCGTGTGCAGAGTGTGAACTCACACGCGAGATGCATAACAACGTCTATGGACAGTACAGTTCAAGTTAAAGGTGAGTACGGACAATCCTGACTAGGTAGGACAAAAACGACTGTGGAACTGGACACTAGGACAGTTAAACTACCCTTGAGCACCGAAATGCTCTCGTTACCTCACCCACAGGGTGCGGGTGCATAGGTGTCAAAGTGTGTCGGGTTCTCGCGTTGAAGTCTATGGAGTCTGGAGGAAAAGATGCTGCAGGCCACCAGGAGGAAGATGTCCGGTGCAATCCAAGGGTGGATTGGTGAAGAAGAGGACCTGAAAGCAGAGGGGACAATGTTCACAGTCACTAGCCAGTGGCTGGAGTGGAACCAGGAAGGAACCAGGCGTTGTCGTCGCGATCAGGTGAAGAGTGGATGCTTGACTCTACAGCCACGTGGACCAGGAGGTGTCTTCGACGACCAGGATGGAGGCACAAGCTGTCCCACGCAGGCTCTCGCTGTCGGCGGTGTTGGATCCGGAATCGGCGTCAACAGGCCTTGGCAAAGGCAACCCACGCGGTGAGGAGGAAAAGCGTCTGGTGCGGACTAGGAGAGTCCGAGGTGCCCCTCTTTTGGAAGGGAGCAAGGGCCAGTCTGTAGCAACCAGACCAGCAGCAAAGATTTCAAAGTTTGTCGTCTAGGAGGCCACTAGCCAGCCGGCAAGTGATCAGACAACGCGTCGAGCAGCAGACAAGCAGAAGGGCCCCACGCAGATCTCGTGGATGCTGGAGGGCTGATCTTCGGTGCAGGAGCTGCTCAGGGCTGGGGCTTCTCAGTCCCCAAAGCACTTGGTCGAGTTTACCTCGGGAGTTGTGCTGGAAGCGAAGTGCAGGTTCGTTCAAGATGGCCGGTCCCACGTGTCTCGTCGCACCCACGGATCTCAGCTGTGCTGCAGATGTGAGTTGAGGTCGGAGAGGTCTGGAAGTCCGGGTCTCGTCGGGCTCTGAAGTCTGGATCCTCAAGGGAAGACGACAAAGTGAAGCCGCTGGACGCTTGATGGTGCCTGCAGTTGCAGGGTGGACACTCCTTGCCCACAAGGGAGATTTTCTTCAGTCTTCTGTGGAGCAGAACGTCGAAGTCCAGAGTTTTTTCTTGTTAAGTTTCAAATCAGGAATCTAACTTGAAATGGGACCAGCTCTTACCTTTATCCTGTTAAAGGGGGCTGCACTACTGACTAGGTCCCTCCCCTGGGTGGGACCAGGAAGGGGGGTGGCTACACCCCCTATCCTTTGTCCGGTTTCCTGCCAGAGCTGGGGCAGGGATGCCCCAGCAACTGGTTTGAACCGGTGTATGCACAGGACACCGTGTGTGCCCCGGGCATGTCTCATTCCTTTCAGGCCTGTCCTACCCAATACACAAAATCCTGTCTGGGGTGGTGCTAGCACCTCCCAAGGCAGGAAACCCTTTGTCCAAGCCTCTCTCGCTGGAAGGACTCCCAGCAGCAGGAGTTCAGACTTGTGTCTGTGGTGGTAGCATCCATTTTGTGATGCCAAGGCTCGAGTTAACTTTAACCGGGGTTCTCAGTTACATACATGTCGTGTCCCTCTACAAGGGTGGAATGCTACCCTCGTCGCCAGAATTGGCGAGGGGGTAGTATTCCAATTCGTATGACACCTTACTCGACATGTTTTGATAATGTTATACCAGAGTTAGCATTTAACCGCAAGGATTATAATGCATTTAAGAGTATATGGTACTTAGAGAGTTGGAGAGTTTCCTGGCCGGGAGATCACAATCTACCAGCCTGGGCCCCTTTCGTTCCATCTCAAGGGGGCTCACGAAGGGGGTGCCACAGGGCTCATGCCTTAGCCCTACATTGTTTAATGTCTATGTGGCCCCCCTTTGCTGAGATTGTGCGGAAATACGGGTTCATACCGGTTTCCTACGCTGATGACACTCAGCTCCTCTACCCTTTCAGCTCCCTTGACCCTAAAATCAAGGGGAATTTTGCTGAGGGTATGAGAGCGGTGTCACACTGGATGGCGAGGAACTGCCTCCAGTGCAATGTAACAAAGACTGAGGTCTTGCTCTTTGGCAAAGCAAGTATCCTCTGGACCCCTGACTGGTGGCCACTCGACCTTGGCCCAGTACCGGTACCCAAAACACACGTCAAAAATCTTGGAGTGAAGTTTGATCAAAAACTGACCATGAAAGAACACACCAATTACATCGCGGGTCTGTGTTTTCACACCATTGGTTTACTCAGACGTGTCTTTCCTTTCCTTCCTGCCACATGCAGAAAGACACTTGTACAGGCCTTGGTAACCAGCCGCCTGGACTACTGCAACGGCCTGCTGACATTAGCCAGTACGGATGCAGTAGGCCGTTTGCAGGTGGTCCAGAATACGGCAGCCAGATTGGTCATGGGTGTACCTGCCAGGACTCCTTCCAAGCCTTTGCTGAAAGAACTGCATTGGCTTCCCATACGACAGCGCATCCACTTTAAGATCTGTTGTACGGTACACAAATGTTTGTATGGAGTAAGCCCCAAATACCTAGCCCAATCTCTTGAACTGTACCAGCCTAGCAGGTCCCTGCGTTCCTGCAACCAAGCCCTGCTAAAACCTCCCATCACAAAGAAGACTAGACAGGGTGACCGTGCTTTCTCCGCTGTTGGTCCTGCCCTTTGGAACAACCTTCCCACTAACCTAAGAACCACCATAAACCACCTGTCCTTCAGAAAGGCATTAAAAACCCTTCTTTTCCAAGAAGCATTTCTATCCACATAAACCTCAGGCTGCTTCACCTAATATCTGTCTTAGCTGGCTAAGCGCGGAGATACCCCTCTGGGATTGATTCCTGCGCTCTATAAGAAATTAAAATAAATGGTATAGCGTTATCATGGAACAGCTATTAGGACTTGGTTCCGCAAGCTGCAAACGGGCTCAGCTCATGCCAGAGCGCCATCTCACATAATTCCAAGCACTCTGCCTTCAGGATTGATAAGGCCTTCCATAGGAGTTACTGATAGGAATATAGGTGTCCATTTTAGGTTTAGATATAGGTAACTATATCTAAAGCAAAGGGTGATTACACCACCTTGCCCCAGCTGTCGTGCAGCCAGTTGTCAGATTTGGATGGCCAGCCAGGAGTGGCATAATACAGGCTGCATCCCCTGGTAGGCCCTGTGTACACCTTTGCCCTGGGTACCTAAGGTACACTTGTACAGGGACTGATAAGGTGACCCAGCATCCAATTAGAAATGTACCTAAGGTACATGGAGTCCATTTTACAGAGAGAGCAGGAAGCCTGGGGTCCTGAATGGCAGGATCCCAGGCCAACTAAGTCGAAAACCAGCTAAACACTAGGCAAAAAGTTGGGGGCAACCATAGTCAGATATCCACCTTCCTACATAACCCCCCCCCAAACGAAAGGAGATAAGGCTATCCTTGACCAGGTAAGCCTATATTGCCTGAGTGGCCATATGAGGAGGTGCATGCACTGGCATGGTTACCCCCTATCTCATGGTTCACTAAGCAATCCCTCACCCTAAGGGTATCTGAGCGTCTCCACCATAGGGAATCTCTACCTGTGATGTGTTTTGGCAAAGTAAAAGGCTTGGGCTGAGATGGAGTACTGAAGTTAGGCTCCACTACTGTTGGGCTCAACTTCCTCCAATCATCATCCACCATACATGCCTTTCTTTCCACTACTGAGTTGTGTTGAGCTCTCAGGGTCAACCTCTGGCTACCTAAAGCTGAAGGCTGGGTCCCTCTGTTTGGCTTACTGGAGGGACAGGTCAGGTCAGGGGCCCTTAGGTCCCAAGTTTGGCTGTGCCCAACAGAGTCCATCTGGGGGAGGTCCCTAACTACGTTTAAGGAGGATCCCTCAGGAGTTTCTAACTTTTTCACCTTGCTAGGACTACTAGCTTTGGTGTCCCTAATCTGCTGATGGGGTAGTTTTATTGGACAGGGGGCCGTTTGGGGCTCACTAGCCTCCTTGACCTCTGTAGCCCTGGGCTGACTGAGGCAGGGTAGAGAGGGGCAGGTTACCTGATCCAGACTGGGTCCCACTTTGGAAGGGTCCACTGACATCAGGGGCTCTGTCAGGCTAGGCCTGACTACCTCTGGGGCAGTTTCTTCACAAGTGGTCAGATCAGTTCCCTGAGGAGGCTGATCCTTTCCTAAAGTCTGGTGGGAGGGAGATTTCTCTTCCTCCTCAATGCTCTCTGTTTGAGTTGAGTGATCCATAGTTTCAGGCTTCACAACACTATTATCTGTCTGAGTTTGGGCTGTGGCCATCACAACCCCACCAACCTTTTCAGGAAGGGACTCAGTTTGGGTATGGGCTGTTACCATCAGAGCCCTGCTAACTTTTTCAGGGAAGGAATCTATTTGAGATTGGGCTGAGACTGGCACAGCCCTCCTAACCTGTTCAGGAAAATTTACCATTTTAGAATGGGTTTCTTGTTCTACCTCAGCCCAGGCTGAGATTTCTAAATCATTCCCCAGTAGGCAATCTACAGGCAAGTTTGATGACACTGACACTCTCTTGGGGCCAGTGACACCTCCCCAGCTGAGACTTACCACTGCCATGGGATGATTTTTCTGCACTCCATCAATGTTCGTCACCTGGTATGTGGCACCAGGTATAAGTTTCCTTGAGGGGACTAGGCTCTCAGTCACCATGGTGATGCTAGCCCCTGTGTCTCTATAGGCCTCAACTTTCAGACCATGGATGAGGGGCTCCTGTCTGTACTTGCCCAAAGTGTTGGGACAATCAGTGAAGTTGGCAAACCCCATGCCATCCTCACAGACAAGAGTATCTAGGTTAGGGGACCTGGTTAGGCCAGAGTCCCCAGGAACTCCCAAAGTAAAACCACCCAAATTCTTGAGGGCACTCCCACCACCTGGGGGATTACTACTAGTAGTAACAGGAGGCTTGGGAGTGTTACTTGGGGGTATGTTCTCCTTATTGTGGTTCTATGGGCAACTGCTGTCAGTTTTCCAATGACCTACCTGTTTGCAGGCATGGCAATAAGGTTTCTTTTGGGTAGAGAAAGTGTCTTGGGACCCACCCCCATTCTTGAAGTTTTGGGGCCCTGGGGAAGTCTTCTCTGTGGATTTATCCCCACCTTTCTCTTGAGGCTTGGTAGTCTCTTTATTTTGGTCACCACCCTGATTCTTAGGCCTAATCCTGGTTCTGACCCATTTGTCTGCCCTCTTACCCAATTCTTGTGGAGAGGTCAGATCAGAGTCCACCAGGTGCTGGTGCAAAAGCTGTTTTGACAGTTAAGTAAGATTTGCTCTCTCATTATGAGATTGTACAATCCTGTGTAATCAGTAACTTTACTACCCAATAACCAGCCCTCCAGAGCCTTAGTAGCACAATCTACAAAATCAGTCCAATCCTGAGCCTGAGTTTTCTGGGTATCTCTGAACATTAACCTGTACTGTTCAGTGGTTAAGCTAAACCCATCAACCAGTGCATTTTTCAGGACTTGGTAGTTGTTAGCTTCCTCATCTCTAACAGTGAGGAGCTTATCTCTGCCTTTACCTTCAAAGGAGAGCCACAAAATTGCTGCACACTGACTCTGGGGTACCTGCTGTACGTTGCAGGCCATCTCCAGAGCAGTTATCCACTTGTGGATATCATCTCCTGTCTTATAGGAGGGCACTATTTTACTCAGGTGTCTATTATCAAAACTCCTGTCTTTATCCTTAGGGATATTGCTGCCACCAGTGGGTGCTAACCCACTCAACTGTTGCTCTCTAGCAAAGGCAAGCTTTTCTTTGGCAAGGGCAAGTTCTTTCCTCTGGGCCCTCAGATTAGCCTGTCTCATCCTTGCTTCATGCTCTCTCCTCTGAGGGGGAAGTCATTCTCCTCTGGGGAGAAATCATTCTCCCCTGAGCAGAGGCATGAGAGTGCACAGATCTATTGGAGTCCCTAGACTGAGATCTATCTCTCCTAGCTCCAAGGTTAGGCCTGCTCTGGGTCAGTACTGGGGGTCCCCCAGATCCTTTCCTATGCAGGTCCAAGTTGGTCCTGGTGAGTCTGCTGACTACTACAGGGCCTTTGTCTGCCTCATCCCCAGATGATTCCTCCTCCTCCTCCTCAGCTACATTCTCTGTCTCAGGGAGGTCTGGATCACCAAGAGTACCTTCTAAGGGGGGCATGCTCCTATCTGGATTCGAGGGGTCTGTGTTAGCAGCCCTTCTGGCATCATATGTCTCTAAGAGACCTAACAGAAAAGGAGCTGTAGGGTAAGAACTCTGTTTCAATTTCCTGGAGGTACACAATTGTCTCATCTCCTGGAAACTGAGAGCTGCATATCTGGAAAGGACCTGTGGAAGGTCACTAACCACTAGGGGAGTCTCTGAAGACTCTCCATGGGTAGACATGCTTTCTAGTGAGGTGTAAGTGATGCACCTACCTACACTATGGGTTTTCCTACAGATCCCTTGCTAAGAGTTGTAGTCAGGGTGTGCTAGGCCCTTTCTACTACAACAGCTGGTTCAGTAGAACTCAGAGTATTTCTAAGCTTGTTATATGTACCTATAGTACCTTATGTGATCTTTCAACTGATAGTTCAAGATTATATTTGGTAAAAACAACAGCAAGCTCAAATCCCAACCGCTGCACACCAATGTGAGAAGTTGGCCTGATATATGATGCTCACTAGTTCTAGTGATCACCTTGTATCAGTCCAAACAACCCTTATGGTGATTGGTTGTAAGTCAACCTTATAGACCAGCTATCCTAATGGTAGCATGGACAAAGCAGTCTTAGGCTAAACTCTTTTTGGCATGTGAAGCCAGCTGTTTTACCACATATAACCCCTTGAATACCAGATGAAAGGACACCACACAGATTGTTATGAAAATAAACGATATATTTATTAATAACAAACACCTCTGAACTCTTTATGAGGTCAGAGGGCTAAGCACATGACAATTACAATGGTGCCCTAGGGGCGTGACAAACCATATACTAAGTAAGTGGAATGTGAAAGTCGATAGAAGGAATGGAGCTGTCCAGAGGCTGTAGGATCGATGGGACCACGCTACCCTAACTCTAGGTAAGTAATAATTAGGAGGCCCACGGAACGCGTGTGCAGAGTGTGAACTCACCCGCGAGATTCGTAACAACGTCTATGGACAGTACAGTTCAAGTTAAAGGTGAGTACAGACAATCCTGACTAGGTAGGACAAAAACGACTGTGGAACTGGACACTAGGACAGTTAAACTACCCTTGAGCACCGAAATGCTCTCGTTACCTCACCCACGGGCTGCGGGTGCATAGGTGTCAAAGTGTGTCGGGTTCTCGCGTTGAAGTCTATGGAGCCTGGAGGAAAAGATGCTGCAGGCGACCAGGAGGAAGATGTCCGATGCAATCCAAGGGTGGATTGGTGAAGAAGAGGACCTGAAAGCAGAGGGGACAATGTTCACAGTCACTAGCCAGTGACTGGAGTGGAACCAGGAAGGAACCAGGTGTCGTCGTCGCGATCAGGTGAAGAGTGGACGCTTGACTCTGCAGCCACGTGGACCAGGAGGTGTCTTCGACGACCAGGATGGAGGCACGAGCTGTCCCATGCTGGCTCTCGCTGTCGGCGGTGTTGGATCCGGAATCGGCGTCAACAGGCATTGGCAAAGGCAACCCACGCGGTGAGGAGGAAAAGCGTCTGGTGCGGACTAGGAGAGTCCGAGGTGCCCCTCTTTTGGAAGGGAGCAAGGGCCAGTCTGGAGCAACCAGACAAGCAGCAAAGATTTCAAAGTTCATCGTCTAGGAGGCCACTAGCCAGCCGGCAAGTGATCAGACAACGCTTCGAGCAGCAGAGAAGCAGAAGGGCCCCACGCAGATCTCGTGGATGTTGGAGGGCTGATCTTCGGTGCAGGAGCTGCTCGGGGCTGGGGCTTCTCAGTCCTCAAAGCACTTGGTCGAGTTTACCTCGGGAGTCGTGCTGGAAGCGAAGTGCAGGTTCATTCAAGATGGCCGGTCCCACGTGTCTCGTCGCACCCACGGATCTCAGCTGTGCTGCAGATGTGAGTTGAGGTCAGAGAGGTCTGGAAGTCCGAGTCTCGTCGGGCTCTGAAGTCTGGATCCTCAAGGGAAGACGACAAAGTGAAGCCGCTGGACGCTTGATGGTGCCTGCAGTTGCAGGGTGGACACTCCTTGCCCACAAGGGAGATTTTCTTCAGTCTTCTGTGGAGCAGAACGTCGAAGTCCAGAGTTTCTTCTTGTTAAGTTTCAAATCAGGAATCTAACTTGGAATGGGACCAGCTCCTACCTTTATCCTGCTAAAGGGGGCTGCACTACTGACTAAGTCCCTCCCTGGGTGGGACCAGGAAGGGGGGTGGCTACACCCCCTATCCTTTGTCCGGTTTCCCGCCAGAGCTGGGGCAGGGATGCCCCAGCAACTGTTTTGAACCGGTGTATGCACAGGACACCTTGTGTGCCCCGGGCATGTCTCATTCCTTTCAGGCCTGTCCTACCCAATACACAAAATCCTGTCTGGGGTGGTGCTAGCACCTCCCAAGGCAGGAAACCCTTTGTCCAAGCCTCTCTCGCTGGAAGGACTCCCAGCAGCAGGAGGTCAGACTTGTGTCTGTGGTGGCAGCATCCATTTTGTGATGCCAAGGCTCGAGTTAACTTTAACCGGGGTTCTCAGTTACATACATGTCGTGTCCCTCTAGAAGGGTGGAATGCTACCCCCGTCGCCAGAATTGGCGAGGGGGTAGTATTCCAATTCATATGACACCTTACTCGACATGTTTTGATAATGTTATACCAGAGTTAGCATTTAACCGCGAGGATTATAATGCACTTAAGAGTATATGGTATAGCGTTATCATTGAACAACTATTAGGACTTGGTTCCGCAAGCTGCAAACGGGCTCAGCTCACGCCAGAACGCCATCTCACATAATTCCAAGCACTCTGACTTCAGGATTCATAAGGCCTTCCATAGGAGTGACTGATAGGAATATAGGTGTCCATTTTAGGTTTAGATATAGGTAACTATATCTAAAGCAAAGGGTGATTACACCACCTTGCCCCAGCTGTCGTGCAGCCAGTTGTGTCGGATTTGGATGGCCAGCCAGGGATGGCATAATACATGCTGCATCCCCTGGTAGGCCCTGTGTACACCTATGCCCTGGGTACCTAAGGTACACTTGTACAGGGACTGATAAGGTGACCCAGCATCCAATTAGATATGTACCTAAGGTTCATGCAGTCCATTTTACAGAGAGAGCAGGAAGGCTGGGGTCCTGAATAGCAGGATCCCAGGCCAACTAAGTAGAAAACCAGCTAAACTCTAGGCAAAAAGTTGGGGGCAACCATAGTCAGATATCCACCTTCCTACACCGACCCACCCATCCTCCCCGTTCTGCGAACCGATATCTAGGGTTAGGGTTATCCCCTTCAGGGCCCTAGTTTCAATGGCACCAGTGTTGGTTTTTGGCATGGCTCAGCGCTTCTGGCGCGGAAAAGCTGTGTCTAAGAACTGATGTCAGCACGCGGAGGCGGCGTCTAAGTACTCCGACGACGTCATCATGGCGCCCACGACGACGGACGCGGAGCCGCAGACGACGCCTACCGACGCGCAAGGGTACTGCTACGCAAAACATTTCCGGATCCAGTTTGACGCCTGGGGATATTCTAAGGTAAGGAATCTAATACTAACTAATGTCTCTTACAGATATATCGTTACACAAGTAGTAACTTGTGCATCCCCCCGTGATCTCCAGAGTAATGACAGGGACTGAGTGGGGTTTGAGCCATGTCTCCGTTAAAAAGCAGAGGTCAGAATCATGAGTTGAAATGAGATCCCAAACCTCCGTATGATGTTTAGATAGTGATCGTACATTACAAAGTAGGTTTTTCCACCCTAATTGCCTTTGATGTATTTTTCTATTTGGCGTTTCTAAACTTAACTCTGTGCTATCACAGCTATATTGGGCTTGAAACCTACAATAACGGCATGAGAACTGTCCCTCCGGCGGTAGGCCCTCGTTTCTCACACAGCCAATCTGAGGGGCTATATATATATATCTAACAACTCTTTCGAAGAGTAACTCACCCTTTTCGAAGAATGATCATCAAGGACCTGTAAAGATGTAGGAGCCATAGCCCCTGGCCATGTCCGGTCGCGGACGGGCGCAGATGGGCTCCTCTTTGGCTCGTCTTAGGCGCGCCCTTAGGTGCACCCCTGATCGCGACCGCTGCGCGCTCAGAGCGACGAGAGGCCTAAATAGCCCTTCCTGTAAAACAACTAGAGCGCTGACCGCTCGTACAAGCGGAAGTGTCTGGCTCTGCCTGTCCGCCCTCCGCTCTACGGTACTAATTACCGAGTCGGACCGAGGCGGGCAGGCTGCAAATCAAGCACAGACTTCCTCAAATTAAATGCGCCCCAAATATCCTTGCTGGCACCTGGATTGCAGTGATAGTGAGTACTTTTAAGCGGCAATACAATTTAAAATGTTTTCAATTTTTAAAACGTAATTTCAGGCATCAATTAAACACTTTCATATAATGCAATGATCTCAAAGTGCTTACAGGTATCCAAGCGGGTCAGGGGAGACACTGCCACCGTCCTCCCTTACCGCACTGGGCCCGCAGCTCCTCGTTGCCTAAATAGCCCTTCCTGTAAAACAACTAGAGCGCTGACCGCTCGTACAAGCGGAAGTGTTTGGCTCTGCCTGTCCGCCCTCCTCTCTACGGTACTAATTACCGAGTCGGACCGAGGCGGGCAGGCTGCAAATCAAGCACAGACTTCCTCAAATTAAATGTGCCCCAAATATCCTTGCTGGCACCTGGATTGCAGTGATAGTGAGTACTTTTAAGCGGCGATACAATTTAAAATGTTTTCAAGTTTTAAAACGTAATTTCAGACATCAATTAAACACTTTCATATAATGCAATGATCTCAAAGTGCTTACAGGTATCCAAGCGGGTCAGGGGAGACACTGCCAACGTTCTCCCTTACCGCACTGGGCCCGCAGCTCCTCGCTGGCTAAATAGCCCTTTCTGTAAAACAACTAGAGCGCTGACCGCTCGTGCAAGCGGAAGTGTCTGGCTCTGCCTGTCCGCCCTCCGCTCTACGGTACTAATTACCGAGTCGGACCGAGGCGGGCAGGCTGCAAATCAAGCACAGACTTCCTCAAATTAAATGCGCCCCAAATATCCTTGCTGGCACCTGGATTGCAGTGATAGTGAGTACTTTTAAGCGGCGATACAATTTAAAATGTTTTCAGTTTTAAAATGTAATTTCAGGCATCAATTAAACACTTTCATATAATGCAATGATCTCAAAGTGCTTACAGGTATCCAAGCGGGTCAGGGGAGACACTGCCACCGTCCTCCCTTACCGTTCTGGGTGGAAGACCAACTCTTTGTCGCCTACGTGGGCGCTAAGAAGGGACGGGCGGTGCACAAGCGTACCATCTCTCAGTGGGTGGTTTTGTGCATCAAGATCTGTTATTCCTTGGCTAAAAAGGAACCTTCTGTGGGGCTGCGTGCCCATTCCACTCGGGCCACAGTGGCTACTACTGCCTTGGGACGGGGAGTCCCTTTACAGGACATTTGTCAGGCAGCTACATGGGCCTCGCTGCACGCGTTTGCCAAGCATTACTGCCTGGACAGCCAAGTCCATAGAGACAGCTTCTTTGGCCGTTCAGTTCTCCAGGACTTTCTGGTTTGATTTTGGTTCGCAGACCCACCACCGGGGTTGGTATTGCTGGGGTATCTATTCTAAGGTAAGGAATCTAATACTAACCTGTTTCTTTCAGATGCACAAGTTACTTACCTTCGGTAACGATATAACTGTAAGAAACATTAGTTAGTGTTAGATTCCTTACCCCCCCCCATCCTCCCGTTCTGCGAACCGATATCTAGGGTTAAGGACTTTCCCTGTCAGGGCCCTAGTTTCATGGCACCATGTTGGTTTCTTGCATGGCTCTGCGTTTCTGGCGCGGAAAACTATGTACAGAACTGACGTCAGCACGCAAGGGCGGCATCTAAGTAGTCCAGCGATGTCATTCCGGCGATCACAATGCTGACGACGGGCACGGAGCCGCAGGATGATGCCTACTGATGCTCAGGGGTACTGCTTACGCCTGGGAATATTCTAAGGTAAGGAATCTAACACTAACTAATATTTCTTACAGATATATCGTTACCGAGGGTAAGTAACTTGTGTAACAGGGTTGGTGCAAGCCCAAACTCTGTTTCAGTCATTTTGTTGTGGGAACTTTTGAGGAAAGGTGGGTACCACCGCCTAGTTTCACCTGCACCCAGGTGTCCGTGTGTAGAAGCATCAGCATATTTAAGGTAGTCTGTGGAATGCCTAACTAACTACGGGGAGAAAATCGGTCTAATTAGTGTGACAGAAGAACCTCCAATGCTAAAGAATACACAGTTCACCAGTTTGACATAGCTTGTCCAATACCTGGCTTGAGGAAAGTTTCCATCAGCCCACCCATTTGGCTGAACTTAGTCATCTGGAAAACCAAGGGAGAGGGATCACATGTAGCCAAAAGTTGCTCCAAGGCTAATGTACATGGGTACTAGACCTCTTACTCTCAGAAGGTCTCAGCCACTATGGTTGTTCAAGGTATGTGGAAACTGATGGAGTGCAGTGCAAGTGATAAACGTGTGTGAAATAAAAATGACTAAAAGGACAAAAAATATGTTTATTGAGGATTGTCCTAATGCCATCTATTAAAAACCGCCTGATAGTTTGGGATAATTTTACTATCTTTTGGCAACAAGTGAGGTCGACATGTTTCAGTCGTATAGCTCACTGGCTCGGCTTTCTTCAGGACCTTATAAGTAAAGGGTGCTACTGCAAATAAATCATTGGTGAAAAGTATTAAACATCAATTCGTTCATTTAGAAGAGGATAGATCAGTGGTGTATTACCACCCTACCAGTCATGTATCCCATGTGTATGTAGTTTGAGATCTATTTCTTCATTCCTAAAAAAAAAAAAAATTAGACCAGACCTTGGTTTACCTTCCCTTTTTTTAAAAATATGTAACAACTACCCAAGTTGATGTCAGTCTGCAGCCGCAGATGGCATTAGGACAATCCTCAATAAACATATTTTTTGTCCTTTTTGTCATTTTTATTTCACACACGTTTATCACTTGCACTGCACTCCATCATTTTCCACATACCTTGTCTAGTACCCATGTACATTAGCCTTGGAGCAAATTTTGGCTACATGTGATCCCTCTCTCTTGGTTTTCCAGATGACGAAGTTCCGCCAAATGGGTGTGCTGATGGAAACTTTCCTCAAGCCAGATATTGAACAAGCTATGTCAAACTGGTGAACTGTGTAGTCTCTAGCATTGGAGGTTCTTCTGTCACACTAATTAGACCAATTTTCTCCCCGTAGTTAGTTAGGTTTGTACTTAGGGGTGTGGAGCAAATCTGGTCTTTAAATATTGCCCCCTAGACCCTCCCCCACAATTTTCATTTTAGTCTGTGGAATGCCCCATCGCGCCAGTTTCCCCCACAGTCTTCCTCTCTCTATATTGTCAAAGGCAGCACTGAAGTCAATGTAACACAGGTGTAGAGGTAGCTTAGATGATTTTGCTGCGTCAATTATTAGAGAGATTGCGAGGATATTTGTAGATGTACAAGTCGTTTTGCGGAAGCGGGTCTGATTCAACTGTATTATCTGGTTTGTCTCAGCCCAGAGTGTGAGCTCCTCTAATATGGTGCCCGCAAAGTATTTTCGCTTCATTATCAATCAGAGCTACCTGGCGGTAGTTGTTTGGCTCTGCCTTGTCCCCTTTTTTTTTTATTGGGACTATTGTCGAACCCCTCCAAGATTCTGGTATTCTGTTTATCAGCCTAATTTCCAGAAAGCGAGGTTGTGGGATATCCGCCCAATCTTCACTCTTCGCTTTTAACAGGGCAGGTGGAATGCCATTCGGTCACGGGGCACCTTCTTTCCTACCTTTAGCGATCTGATTTTTAATTAAACGTGACAACGGGCGCCTCGGTACTCCTGGAGGTTTGGTTTCTGTGGCTGGATACTCCTGCTCCCTTATCTCTGATATGCTTGCTTCAAATCGTCCCTCTGGAATCCAGCTGATGACTGTTTGGACTCCGGCGTTTTCTGTGTGGTTGTTAAAGTGACAAGTAAGATATTTTATCCAAATTGTTTCAGAAATGTGAGACCCTATGCCCTCGTGTTGTTGGCACATGATCCCGTTTACGGTTTTCCAGAAGCGGGCACTGTTGTAACTATTCGTGTCGTGTAGGAGTTTTGCACAGATTTCGTTCTCACCATCTCTCTTGATGTTCCATTTCAATCTTTTAAGCGCTGCCCTTTGATGTTTCTGCGATTCTCGTGCACTAGTCCTCCCTGGGGATCTTCTCAGTTTGCGCAGAATTGAGTTTATTGATCTTTTGAGTGACTTGAGCTGTACTCTCTGCTCTTTCTTTATGTTGTTTTTTCCACACTCTTTCCGAAAGTTGTCTTTTGTAGGGAGAGTAACTGCAAGCTTTTCTAGCAGTATGGCAATAAAGTGACCCCAGTAAGCGATTTGGTCATCTGTGCTCGAAGCTTGCGAATTAAAGAGTTGTATTGCAGCTTTGACCTGCAAGTTTGAGTTGTTTATCGTGCATTTGATCGTTTTTAGATTCAAGGTGTGAATAGGCCCCAGAGATATATCTGGCCTGATTAGGCTGGGAGCAGTAGCTGTTAGTTGAATTTCCTGGGGGCAATGATCGCTATTGCCCTTGTCCCCCATTCTGAACCCAAGGATTTATGGGAACAGCACAAGGCTTGCAAAGGTGTAATCCATTATGGAGCTTGTCGTAGAATAAAAAGATTCGACTGGAGGAGATTCTTCCGGAAATCTTCTGTTTAATGTTCGAAGATTTTGGTATTCTAGGTCATCGAGAAAGCGGCTGGTATGGCATTTTTTCTTTCCATGCAGTGGGACACGAGTGGGAATTCTAGTTAGAGCCAGTGCCTCCTCCCCTTCCGCCGAGCTGATGATATAATGGTTTAGGTCCCCTGTCAAGATGAATATCGTGTTTCCCATCTCAGTGGCATACTCGGCCAGTTGGTTGGTGAGTTTAGTCGAGTCTTTCGCTTTGCTTTTCGGATGGACATACAAATGAATTATGCAGACCTCCATTTCTTCTTCATCAAAGGCGATACTAATTGTAACTGCTAGTATTGCACGTGACATCAAGTCCATAAGGGTTGCTGAGGCTATGCTCATTGTGGAAACATAGGTGGTCAGTCCTCCGGAGCAGTGGCCAAATTTACCGTCCTTGTTGCTGATGTGGCGAAGCATGTGTAACCCTCAATGTGCTGTGGGTCCTTGAGCCAAGTTTCTTGCAACATGATTATATCGAAGGTAGTAACGTAGTTCAAAAACTCAGGGTCTTCTATTTTTGTTGCTAATCCATTAATGTTCCACGAGCATAGCCCAAGGGCAAGTTCCTTTGCCCTGCTGTAGGCTCTGTCTTGTGGATTGTGTCAGTCCTCCTCTGAACGTATAGTTATTGTGCAGGATAGTACTTCCCTTGTAGCACCTTTGTTTGAATAAGTGACTGCCCTCGGCCATACATCTGCTCGGTCCCACTGGCTGCTGGTACTCCGTTGTCGCGATCTTCCCCACGCTGTTTGAGTGTGCTTGGTGTTTTTTTATTACAGAGCTTGCAATGCTCAGTAGCTGAAATGGGTAGGCTGGTTTTTGAAAAGGGGCAATGTTGATGCCCCAGTTTTGGAATATCCCCAGTTCAGCTAGGATTGTGTCTACCATTTTGCTTGTGGTCCATGTTGTCTTTGTTGCCTCTGGGCTTTGAGGATTAGCAGTAGGTATGAACTCTACTGAGAGTAGATCCTTTTAAGTTTATGCCAGCCAGGTTTGGAATGGACTTCGTTAATCTAATAATGCTTCCTCGATTTAGCAAGTCCTGATGTCCCTTTGAGGTATATAGAGGATAAAAGACCAAGACCTCTGTTTCCTGCTGTCTGTTTCCAGATATTTGTTGTGTCGCTGGCTGTAGGTTTGTTGTGGCCGTCGATTCATTCGTTTTTCGAGCTGTGTTTCCGCTTGGTTGCTTGGTCCTTCTGCCATGGAGTTCTTTGTATTTGGTTTGGATGTTTTAAACATTAGGGATGTTTGCTTTAGTTCTTGCCCCCTGTCCTTAACCCTTTTTTCCAGTGGCATCCAACTAGGGCTGATTTCGGTTGGTGTGATGATTATTTCAATCTCTCTGAGCTGCAAGTCTTGATTTGGCCTGTTTGTTGTTCCACAAATTTCTCTTCTGGTCCCTGTGTTTAAGCACGTGTTGGTGTCTGTTTGCTTTGTTTCGATCAGCCTTGTGGCCCCTAAGTTGTACATCTTTCTGCGTGCCTGCTTTAGGAGTGCAGGTTCGTTGGATGAGTCCCTTGCTTCTCCCCTCAAATCTTGGCTGTTTGTTAACTGTTGGGTGTGACCTCTATCAGATTTTATTGTTGGAAGAGTGATTCTGGTTTCTTGTCTTTTTGCTTCTTTTTATTCTGTTTTGTCCCTTAATGGAGGTCTTTGTCCTTTTGCTTCTCCAGTTTCCTTAGGTGCCCTGATTGTGATTGGCTTAGCCAGTCAGTTGAACCAGTCAAACGGTCTTTTTAACCAATCTAGTGTTGGTATACGGCCGTACTCGTCACTCTCTGCAGTGGTGGAACACATAGAATCTGTCAAAAGGACAGCCCTTTATAGACCACAGACAGTGTTAACAGCGGACGCGTTTCTAACTGGCTGGGGTGCCCATCTACATCAACACACAGTACAAGGACTCTGGAGCCACCAACAAAGCTGCTTCATATAAACCATTTTGAGCTCATGGCCGTACTTCTAGCCCTCAAAGCTTTTCAGACCCAGCTGAAGGGGAAAACTGTCCTAGTTTGTGCCGTCAACATAACAGCCATGTATTACATACAGAAATGGGGGAACACACTTCCTCCAATTGTCCCTCTTAGCCCAGGGCATCTGGAGGTGGGCGATTCATTACAAGATCCATCTCCTAGCAGAACAACTCCCAGGAATAAACAATCAGATGGCCGACCTGCTAAGTCGTCAGGCACAGCAAGTCCACAAATGGGAAATACATCCTCAAGTTCTCTTCCCATTCTTCCAAATGTGGGGCTTTCCAGACATAGACCTGTTT
Source organism: Lissotriton helveticus (assembly GCF_964261635.1). Classification (NCBI taxonomy): domain Eukaryota; kingdom Metazoa; phylum Chordata; class Amphibia; order Caudata; family Salamandridae; genus Lissotriton; species Lissotriton helveticus. The sequence continues at coordinate 1,501,769,839 of NC_136057.1, read as the reverse complement.
GCCACGCATCTAAATGCCAAATGCCCAAACTTCACGTCCAGGTATCCACACCCATTGTCCAAAGGCAATGCACTATGGATGAACTGGTCAGTGATATTTGATTATCCTTTTCCACCTCTCCCACTAATTCCATTAGTGGTTCGGAAACTCAAACAAGCATAATCCTTGTTGTTTCCGCAAGGGCACTGTATGAGAAAGTGCCCTCTTTCTTGCATGTTATGCCCCCATTTTATGCTTAATTGCTGATGTTCTTTGACTGAGTGTGCCCTGGGCTCCTGCTCCTGCTAATCAGGTACCCAGGGCCTATGTTCCTTCCCTAAAACTGCATTGAAGCCTAAACCCAGTTGGCATCTCTGGTCACATGTCAGCCCCTGGTAAATAGTACCCCAGGTACCCAGGGCACTGTGACCAGAGAAGGCCTCTAAGGGCTATAGCACTTATTGTGCCACCCTTAGAAGCCCTTTACCCTGACACTCACACACTGCCTTTGCCGGCTGCGTGTCTTGGTGCAGAACAAAGTGAAGAATCGACATGGCACACAGCCCTGTGTGTCATGTCCACAAACCAATGCCCTGGCATACATCAGTCACACATCTAGCTGGGTGCCCTATGCCAGTGGTGAAGGGTACAGGTGCATGCGCCCTGTACCCCTTCAGTGTCCACGTCCATTCCTGGGCCCTGTTAGTACAGTGCTGCCGTTAAGAGTATATGGTATTGGGAGTTTGTCATTACGAACTCCACAACACCATAATGGCTACACTGAAGACTGGGAATTTTGGTATCAAACTTCTCAGCATATTAAACCTGATGCCAGTATGGGATTCAATGTAAAATGCACAACAGAGGGCATCTTAGAGATGCCCCCTGAAACTCAACCAACTTCTAGTGACCTGACTAAGTGGCTGCCTAGGCTGCCACCACCAGACATGTTTCTGGACCCCTGGGTCGAGAGCTGCTGCCCTCGGGGGCCTGAAGCAATGCACATCCTGGGACAAGGTGCCAAGCCTCCCCCCCCAGGATGGGCAGGGTTCACGAAGGAGAAGCTTCAAAGACATGCTGCCTTTGTGAGCATCTCCACACCATTTGCTGCTTTCAGCAACTGGTCCCCACTGGTTCTACCCCCCACTTTGGGTGGGAGAACCGGCTGGAAAAACAAGTGAGTAAAAGAGGTGTGCCCACCTTTGCCAACTCCACCCCTCAGGTGGGGGAGGTGATGTAAAGCACAACCTTGAGTCCCCACCATCTTGAGGTTTGGGGGACCAAGCCAACCAGGGACAGGCTCCTGCCCCCCTCCCACTGGAGAGTGACAGAATAGGGGGTGCACCCACCCCAGGGAAGGGACCCATAGGTTCCTGCCCTTTAACTACCTGTAACCCCCCTAAATTTAGTATTTATGGGGCACCCTGAACCTTGCTTCCTCAGATCCAGAAACGACAAGAAAAGAAGATAGAAAGAAGGACCGAAGAGCAGTGCAGAGCTAACAAAAGAACGACACCCACTGACTTGGCCCCATCCCTACAGACCTGCCTCCTCTCGAACCTGCTCCTGTGAAATCCCGGTGGGTCCTACAACCAGCAACCTCTAAAACCCCGGAGGACCTACCTGCCATCACTTCAAAGACTGAATCTCCCGTGAACACCGGACTTGTTCAAACTGCAGCCTCTGGCTCCAGTCGGACACTGCGAATCCAGCCCACTCTGCACCCGCAGAACCCGGCCGGAGCTCGATTGGAAAAATACCTCAAGGAGGTCACCCCCGCGATCCTGACCAGAGTTCCGGTGACCCCTGACCTGCCTAATGCCTCCAACCAAAGCCTGCTGCCTAAATCCAGAGGGCCCCCCTAACCGAGACCAGGTGCTGGTAAGGAGATCCGACCCCAAAAGGCATCCCTGCACCCGACACCCCACGGCCTTGTGTGCCCAAACCAACTGCGCCTAACAAACCCTTAACTTCCCAACTCACCTCTCCAAGTGTTGGTCGCACCCAGATGTCCTTGGTCTCCCTGCCTGCAGTGCTTTTGCAAACCGGAGATTCTCCATAGAAAACAACAGGGCGCCCGACGTCAAAACAGCACTCTGCACCAGGCAGCCCCACTGCCGCTGAGGGTGCACCATTTGTGCTACTTTCTTTCCCCATTTGCCCTGACCTTTACCCCAGGAGCTTTGCTCCCCCACAACGCAGTGGCCTGCTTGCCAGCATTCACCAACCGGAGGCCCCCACCCCGTATTGGATATCATTGGGCCTCAACACTCTGCACCCGGCCACCCTAGTGCCCCTCTAGGGGCTGTTGTTGCAACAGTGCATCACTGACCCTGGGGGACCCCTGAGTCTAACCCCAGGACCTTAACTCCCACAGTCGATTACTTACCTGAGAACCGTTAGCCTGTTTTCCCTCCATAGGATAACATTGACACTTTTTCCAAAAAGTTTTATTGTGGAGTTTTGAAATCTAAAAATATTCTTTAAAAATCGCACAAATAACCAAAACGTGTTTACTTACCTGTTTTCAGGAAATGTTCCATTACTGAATCTAGGTATCCAGCACTGAGTTAGAAAAGTAACGTGAAAAGTAACTTACCTGCAATTTACTGTCAAAGCCTATTCATTTCAGTGTACTGCTCCAAAAAGTTTCTAAGTGTGGAGTTTTGAAATTTGAAAATATTCTTTAAAAATCGCACGAATAACGAAAACGTATTTACTTACCTGTTTGCAGAAAATGTCCAAATGCTGAATCTAGTTTCCAGCACTGAGTTAGAAAAGTAACGTAAAAAGTAATTTCTCTTTCTTTGGATACTCATCAATAGTCATAAGCACTGAATTATCTCCGCCCACATGCGGGAACCCGGAGCATATACAAAAAATTACATACATATATGTATGTTTTAGAAAAGAAGTACATAGTACTAAATAAACACACACATATACATGTATAACATAAAAATATGCCGCCCCATACATATCCAATAGGCTAAGAAGCCAAAGTTACATGTATTTCTCTAGTATGAAAATAACACATATACATATAATGTAAGAGAAGGACATGCACAGTAATAGTATTCCGCAGTAACCTTTTATTTTCATAAAAGAAAACAGGTAATAGCAGGCAATTAACCTAAAAAAGGCTGCATAGATAAATAACATCCATGTACAGAAAAGAAAACTGGCACCTCGCCTTTAAGTCCTCAGAGACCCTGAGCACCTTGCTTTTAAGGACTCCAGGAGTCCCCTGCTCCCCCATCATGCACCACAGGTGACAGGTCAGATCTTTTTTCCGGCTCCTTCTGTGATGAACCTAGAGCTTGAGCTTTACAGATTTTGACTTTTTCCAGCCAGAATTTAATTTCTAACAACTTTACTCGACATTTCTTGTTACTGGTTGTATTTACCAGTCTTTTTCTAACAATTTGTGTGAGAAGTTAGCCTGGCATATGATGTCCACTATTCTAGTGGGCACCTTGCACCAGTCTAAACTGTAGTGTAGTTCCTATATTCCCAATAGGCTCTGCGCATTGGAATAACATATACTATAGTTTAGACGTAGGACTTAGGTCGACTAAGTCTCTATTGTATATATTAGACTTAATTGTGAGTGCCAGCTAGCTCAGAGGTCACTAGAAACTTTCTCGAAATTACAAGAAGGGATTAGTTTCTGACAACAGCATAAACAGGACAACTTTGTTTCCCAAGAATGAGAAATCAATCTCTAGAGTCGCGGAAACAATAGATAGCTATTTTACTCAGTCATTCGTGCATGCTTCGTTTCACCAGAGGTGCTGAGAAAAGAGAGAGACGGGCGTTTTCAATAAAAGTATTTATTGAACAGTCTTCTTTCTCAAGCATAAGAAATGTACTGCTACAATCGTAGTACCGGTAATAAAGTACAGAGTATATGATACGAACAGTATTATAAAGTAGTACTGTAAAAGCATGATATGGTTTCTAAGCCATAAATTGCCTTAAAACGGATAAAATACATACAGTGTTCATATGATGGCTAAAAGTACTCAACTGGTGCTTCTAAAATACGCCTACCCCGGTGTACCTGACCTAAGCCTAGCACAAGGGAAGAAGTAAGTGAGGAGTAGTTTTTAGGTTTAGTATTTCTTGCCAAGAATCTAATCAAGAATTCTCTAAGGGTCTAATCAGCTCCGAACCTTGGTTTAGAATGAAGGAGGTCTTGTATCTCTCTCTCAGGACTCGATTTCCCAGATACCCGCAAGGGTAAGAAGGAAACACTGGAGCTGGATTTCTCGGCAACAGAATAGACAGCGTCTCTCAGTGCGTCAGCTGGAGGGTCGGCTTCCTTCGGCACTTGCTGCTGCAGGGCGTCGGGCAAGTAGTTAGTCGATCTGCTCCAAACCACTGTGTGTTTGTCTGGGCAAACCTAGGCATATTTATACTTTGAAGGTGCCGAGTTTGACGTGTGATTGGACTTAATAACGTCATCAAAGACTCAGTTCTCTGAAAACTCCATGATTTCCTAGATAAATTAGTATTCAGGCAAGGGGAAGTCCCTAGCTGCTGAAGGCGGGTTTTTCCCAGAAATCGTTGTTGATTCTTGGAACTTAGTGGAAGTACCCATGCCGTATTTGGGCTGCATAGGCTCAGTCTAAATATAGTATTGATTTCTATGCCTATATAAGGATTGGATAATGTATACCTATATAAGGGCATGAATCGGGGAAATTTACACTATGGTCCTAGATTCTTTTACAACAAAACGACCCTTATTGATGGTGGTTGTAAAGTCAACCTTATAGACAAGCTATCGTAGTGGTAGCATGGACCAGCAGTCATAGGCTAAGACTTCAGAGAGCATGTGAAGCAAACTGTTTTACCAATTATATTCCCTTGAATACCAAATGAAAGGACACCACACAAGGTATATATCATATATATATGTATTTATTTCTAACACAACCCCTCTGCACTCTTTATGAGGTCAGAGGTAAAGGTACATCACAAGTTACTCAAACAGCATACCATAAGTTGCACAAATACAGTTATGCCCTAGGGGCCTCACAAACCATATACTAAAGAAGTGGTATAAGAACCACGATAGAAACAGTGAGTAGGCCTAGGGAAGCGCTGGAGCTACACTAAACAACCAAAGGTTAGGAAGTAGGAGGCCTACGGGAGATGCGTGCAGTGTCTAAACACAGTCGCGAGTTACCATTGACTTATAATGGAGAACGTAAAAGTTACAAAGTTACTGTTTAAGGGCACTTCCGGATGGACTACTACAAAACCCCTTGAGACTAGGACACTTCGAGAGTCAAGACCCAAGGCAGCACCAAAGTACTCGTGTTACCTCACCCAGGGAAGCCGGCTGCATAGGTGCCTTTTGGTGTCTGGTTTCGCCGATGCTTTCAATGGAGATCTGCAAAGAAGTGCTGCAGGCGACCAGAAGAAGAGTGTCCGGGTGGATCCAAGGGTGGATCGAAGATGTGAAGAACCTGAAAGCAGAGGGGACGGAGTCTGGGCCACTAGCTAGTGACCAGGAAGGAACCAAGCGATGTCTCGATGATCTCAGGTGAAAAAGTGAAGCTTGTCTCTGCAGCCACGAGGACCAGGAGGTGTCGATGACGACCAGGAGCTGGATTCAAGCTGTACCACGAAGGATCTAGTTGATTGCAGTGTCGGTATCTGGATTGAACTCAACAAGCCTTTGCAAACGCAATCCACTCAGAAAGTGAAGATGGGCTTCGGGTCAGACCAGCACGGTCTGAAGAGCTTCTCCTTTGCAGGGAAGCTGGAGCAAGCCTGGAGCAACCAGGAAAGCAGTTTGGTTTCAAAGCTTCAGGAGGCTTACTAGCCAACGGGCTAGCAACCGGGAAGACGCATCAAGCTGAAATGCAAGAGCAGGCCCCACGCGGCACTCGTGGAGTGTGTAGGGCTGAGCTTCGGTGCAAATGGTACTCGGGCTTCTCGTACCCTAATGCACATCATCGAGTTACCTCAGGAGTCGCAGTTAGCAAAATGCAGGATGTCCAGGGTATCCGGTCCCACGTCTCTAGTGTTCGCCACGGGTTTCAGCTTTGCTGTGGATGTGGGTCGGAGTCAGAGAAGTCTGGAAGTCCAGTTCCTGTGTCACTGAGTCTTCGGGTCCGGCGGAAGCTTCGACAAAGCAGACCGGCAAGTTACTGATGGTTTGCACAGGGTAGTCACTCCTTGACCACAAGGGAGATGTCTTCAGTCTTCTAGTCGAAATAGAACGTCGTAGGTCCAAGAGTTCTGTATCAAAGTTTCTTTCCAGGATAATCTAAAGTCCTGGGGACACAGCTCCGATACTTATACTGAGTTAAGGGGCTGGATTACCTGCTAGGTCCCTCCTATGGGTGTTCCTGGAAAGGGGGTGGCTACACCCCTTTCCCTTTGTCCAGTTTTGCGTCAGAGCGGGGCTGGAGTGCCCCAGCAACTGGTTTGAACCGGGCTATGCGTGGAGCACCTTGTGTGCCCCAGACAGTGTCTCAAAAAGCATCTGTTGATGCAGCCCTCCCTGCCCCAATACTCATCTGCCTGTCTGGGGAGGTGCTGGCACCTCCCTGGACAGGAAACCTATTTTCCAGGCCTCTCCTGTCAGAATTTCGTCCAGCAGCAGGAGGTCAGATTTGTGTCTGTGGCAGCAGCATCCATTTTGTGATGCTGGGGCTCTGTTTAACTTTAACCGGGTGAAGCAGTAACATACATGTCTCTTCCCTCTAGAAGGGTGGAATGCTACCACAGCCGTTTGCAGAGGGTGGTCACTTCTTGACCACAAGGGAGATGTCTTCTGTCTTCCAGTCGAAATGGAACATCGAAGGTCCATGATATGTCTTTCAAAGATTCTTCCAGGGTAATCTAAAGTCCTAGGGACACAGATCATATACTTATACCAAGTTAAGGGGTGGGATTACCTTGGAGGTCCCTCCTATGGGTGGACCTGAGAAGGGGGTGGTTAAACCCCTTTCCCTTTGTCCAGTTTTGTGCCAGAGCAGGGCTGGAGTGCCCCATCAACTGGTTTGCACCGGGCTATACATGGAGCACCTTGTGTGCCCCAGGCAGTGTCTGGAAAAGCATTTGCTGAATGCAGCCCTCCCTGCCCCAATACACTACAGCCTGTCTGGGAAGGTGCCAGCATCTCCCTTGACAGGAAACCTATTGTCCAGGCCTCCCCTGCCGGTGTTTCGTCCAGCAGCAGGAGGTCAGACTCGTGTCTGTGGGAGCAGCATCCATTTTGTGATGCTGGGGCTCTGTTTAACTTTAACCGGGTTTACCAGTAACTACATGTCTTTTCCCTCTAGAAGGGTGGAATGCTACCCCCGCCACCAGAACTGGTGGGGGGGGGGGGGGTAGTATTCCAAAGTGTAGTAGTAGTAGTAAAAGCTTTATTCGATTTTAGAACAAGATAAAATCATAAAAGCGACAAACATAATATACAGTTTCATTATACAATCATAAAAATAGATTAAAAATGGTATTAAACAATTTATATATGATTGCCAAATAAAGTCTTTTATAACTACAATTAATTTGATAAAAAGTTTGAGTACAACCAGCTAATTATATGATATCAAACCTAGGTGCCATAGATGGTTCGGATTCCAGCAAAAATATTATAATACAATATTGGAACTATAGTTAATCATGGGTACATCGAATTTTTAAGCAGTTTTTAAGGAACATAGGTATACTTTTGGCATTTGATACTGTTTCTAAATGTTGTAATGCCAGAAGGGCGGGGCGCATCTTCTCAAGCCCTGGGACAACAGTATTGGAATTCTCTTCAGCGTTTGCGTGGTAGATCGTAAAACTTACAGAACAGTACTACATGAATATTAGACTGTTCAGAGATACCATCGCAAGGGCACCGGGTAATTGGGGAGGACCAATCTTGTCTCCTTGGAAATGTAATCAGACGAAAAAATTTATTGAGTCTAAACCGTGTCAACATGTATTTTTCATAGTTGGTCAGACAATAAGTTAGATACGGTTGAATGCCCTGATTACATTGAATAGTTAAAATGTGTCGGTTTGAGACTTTATTAATTTCATGGGCTATGCGTAGCTCTCTTAAATGTGACAAACGTGATAATCTCAGGGTCTTTCTTGTAATAGTATTTAATAGCGTAGGTTCATTAAAATATATAGAAAGATTAAAGTCCTTGAGAAAATCATGTACAAAGGACAGCCACGGAATATTTGACCAATTGTCTAGGCCCAAACAGTCTAAAATTAACACACGAGTTAAACTACATTGTTCTGTTGTCCAAATACGGTGCCACAATAATATTGGCTGGGTTTTTATATAATCGGCTATATAATTTATCCCAATTCGATATGACATGCAAACGTTGGAGAACGCTGTGAAACGGCCAACAGATAACAGATCAAAGTATTCTCCACCCTCTGCAGGATGTCCACTGGTACGTAGCCCCACACCCCAGCGCCATAAACAGCTACGCTATGACACTTCGCATAGTATATTTGCATAAGTTCTTTTGGGGGAGGCTTCCCTACTTTGCGTGCAAAGGCGATTAGGGCGGATGTGGCTCTTAAAAATAGAAGGTGCCTGCTAACGATGGCCGGTTTCCAGGAAGAAACTCTATCAATTAAAATGCCTAAGTAGGGGTATGTCTCAGTACATTCCAACTTAGAGTCTTCAATAAATATCGCTTTTTTCTTGACTATTTTTTTCCCGAAATGCATAACAAATGTTTTTTTTTAATATTAACCTTTAGATCCAATCAGGCCATAAAGTTACAGTAGGAATGTAACTGTATTTGAAGTTGTACTGGGGTTCGCGCCATAATCACCGCGTCGTCCGCGTAAAGTAACGCAGGAATAGGGCGACGGGCGATAGCAGGTAAGTCCTGACTCCCCTCTAACATGGCCTTCTCAAGCCCATTTGTATAAAGGTTAAATGAGAAGGGAGCCAGGACACATCCCTGTCTGACCCCCTTTGTAACTGTAAAGGGGAGAGTAAGCTCCCCATTCATCCCGAATCTGACCCTGGCCGTTGCTCCCTGGTACAGCTCACGTAAGAAGGATACTATCGGGAGGTCTACACCCAGTTCTATTAGGATTGACCACAGCCTTGAATGTGAGACACAGTCAAAGGCTGCGGTCAAATCCACGTAGACCTGGTGAAGATTACCTTTCTTGGCCTGAGCATACTTCCCAATTAGAAGGGAGAGATTCAGAGCCTGCTCCACAGTACCCAGCCCCTCCCGGAAACCATATTGCAGGTCTGTCAAGATGTTATTATCCTCTGACCAGATCCGTAGTCTGTCTAGGATCAAACGACCTGCAACTGTACCAAAAGAATCCAGGAGGGAAATGGGCCTGTAGCAAGAAGATTGTTACGATCACCCTTCTTAAAAATGGGAAGCAGGATAGAAGTTGACCAAGATTTTACGAGACCCCCTTTTAGTGCTGCTTCAAGTACTCTGGTTAATACTGGTGCCCAGAGTTCCTGGGTATGCGTATAAATATCTAACGGTACGCCGTCCGGTCCCGGGGCTTTACCAGACTTCGAGGACGACAGGGCTTCAGTTACTTCCTCGAGGCTAAAGGTTAGATCAATAGGCTATGGTGATATATTTGTACTTACATTTGGTTTAACAACTTCTGCAAAAAATATTTTTGAAAAGTGGGAAACCCATCCATCTGCATTGATTGCTACCTCTATACTAGGACCAGTGTTCGCATCATTCAGGAAGGGTGAGTTGACCACTTTCCAGAACATTTTACTATCCTTTCTATTGAAGCTCTCATGGAGCTTTGCCCACAGATCTTTTTTCCTTTCCTTCCTACATTCTTTTTTCGCCAAATTATACAGCTTTCTCAGGCTGATCCCTCTCGGATTTGTGCAGCGCCCTTTTTAAGTTCGAAAGGGCTCTGCGACATTCAGAATTGAACCATCCATTTTCCTGGGAACCAGTCTGCTTTTGTTTATGGAGCAGCTCCTTACTAATTACTTTAGCAATATTAATAAAACTAGTTAAAATATCATCTACAGTGGAGTGCAAATTTAGGCATGTTTCTAACATAGGAAGGGCTTTGATAACGACATTAGTTGTGATAACATCCGGGTCTACTCTGGCCCATTTTACCGAGTAGCCGTTAGTTTTGTCTAAAGGCAGGGCTCTTTGGTTTAACAACCCAGGGTTAACTATTAGATCACGTCCTGTTGGCACTGAAATAGTGACACTGTTAGGAAAATGATCACTACTAATGTCATTGCCAGTGTTAAATGTAATCAGTTCGTCCTTCATATGATTCGAAATCAAAATAAAATCAATTATGGTGTTACAACCCCTGCCATGAAAGGTAGGGGATAAATCAATTGGGGGTTCAACTAATTCATTCGCAAACCCCAGTCCTAGGGTAAAAAGCTTTTCACTTAGAATGTTCCCAGCACTGGAGTGTGCGAAATGCGTTATGGGGCTCCCATCCTCATCTACAACTCCACAGTTCGAATTAGTATAGTCTTTACATAAAGCAATACTGAAATCGCCGCCCCAAATTAATTTAAAAGGCAGAGAAGGACATCTATTCCGGTGCTCATCTAGAACAGAAGTTATCCTGTTTAGGACTTTCTCAAAATCGGGTGGTGGTAGATTGTTATAGAAATTTATCAGAAAATATGTATGCCCTTGATTTACTGAGAGTTTAATTAGCTGATAGTTCTCATCAGTAGAAATGTCTACCATTTTCTCAAATGTAAGGGTATTGGATACATAAACTGATAAGCCTCCCTTTGGTCTACCAGCAAGAGAAGGACATGCGCTTGACTGAAACGATCTATACCCCTGAAGGTGAATTGCGGTTACTGACCATGTTTCCTGGCAGCATACTATGTTATGTTTTCTGATTGTTTGTAGCCAGTTAGGTTGGTCGACTTTAGAGCGCAAACCCGCAATATTGCAAAATAGGATAGAAAGAATCAGGGTAGTAGACGAGGTTGAAGTAACCATATTGCGCCCCTGCAATAGTGAGGAGGCGTCCTGTATTGAGGTCCTTGGCCCTTCAGTCAAAACAGTAATATCTGTATCCTTAATTGGACCATCACTAGTGGAAGAAAAACTGCCACGGTGATCCTCCAATAGAAGTACCTTTTGGAGAGTTCTTAATTTAACTGGAGGAAGCAAATCAAGATTATCCTCAAGAGTTGGAGTAAATAAAAGTCATTCAATGTCATCTAGACCTGACAGAATGTTAAAACGATTTTGTGTAGGAATGAAGAATGGTCTTGTTATCGGTTGGTGATTGGAACTGCCCTCCTGAATAGAGAAATTACTCCAGACTGAGGAATAATAATTACCTGGAGGGTTAGTATAATTGTTCTGATAATAGGGTATATTTCTATAATGATCTTCCTGCTGTGTAGGTTGAGACCTAGAGAAAGCATCCTGATATTGGGATAAAGGCCTAGAATAGTCAGCTCGTAAGTCCAGTTGAGGCCTAGGATAGTTGGCCTCACAATGTAGTAAGGGTTTGATGATATCATCCTGATAATAGACCTGCGGCCTGGAATTTGAGGGGGTTATCACATTTCTGAGGTAAAAATAGTTCAAATCACGAGGTGTAATTAGATTATTACCAGTGGGAGGAAACCAATCTAAAATGTAACTAACTGCCCTTGTGTCTCTAAAATGTATTATAATGACATCCCCCGTGATATTCTTTATGCTAGGCCCTAACCAGTGAAGGCGCCTAACATATAGAATTTCACCATTCACATTAGGGGGAAGAGGACGGTTTTTCCTAAGCCAAAATATAACTTTATTTTTTAGCTGATTTTGGTTTTCATTTTTACTATCATTCCCATCCTCCAAAACCGGAACTCCGGTGAGCACCACCACTAGTGGAACTGCTTCTGGAGGTAGTTCCACATTGTGTCTCTTAGAAGCGGGTGGCTTCACTGGAGCTTCCTTACCGGGGGTTTTGTGAGAATTACCCGGGGTATTAGACTTTCGATCCTCCTGTACCAGTTTATCACTGTTTTTCTCCTTTAGCCTCAATGTTTTGGAGGGCATTGGTTTTGGATTTTGCGAATTTGTCTGGTTAATAGTTTTATTCACCATTTGATCAATAACATTTGGAGGCAATACAGTAGTTGTAGTCAGTAGTGGGGGAACTGAAACGCTCCTAGTTCCTTCTTTAATTTCCTTAATTGCCTGTTCTAAATTACCCAATTGTTGCCCTATTTTTTGTAGTCTCTCTACCAAGGGCAGTGTGAGAGACCTAACTAATTTTTCAATACTTCCCAATAAAGCGATACCAGTTGGATCTAGTAAGGGGAAGGGAGATTCAATAGGTGACATGGGTGAAGTTGGTGAAACCAAGACGGGAGTCATAGGTTTGCCACAATCTATACGGCTGGTTTTATTTGTCTGTAATCTACTACCCCCCTTTTTCCTTCTTTTCGGGGGAGGACCTTGCGAGCGTAGTTTTTTTGGAGGTTTATTACGTTTTTTAGGAGACTCGACTACTGGAGATGGTAAAGCTACCAAAACTTCTGCCTCTTGCGTCATAGTACCTGTAGATACAGAAAGATTTATGAGCAAATCATTATTTGTAACAGGAGGAGAGGTAATATCTTGTAGGAGTAAAGGAATGCTATCTTCGGTCGAATCTTCAGCATCCTTACTTTCGCAATTAATACTAGGGAGCGGAGACAAGGCTAGCTGTAGCGGACCCAGAGAGGAACGTTTGTTCTTAATTAGCTCAACCGATCGACGTCTCTCAGCCCGTCGTTCAGCGAGAGTAATATCACTGTCCGTTCCTCTGATAGCCCTGATAAAATAGTTATCTAGGGTCCCTTGTTTTTCTCCTCCACCCGCTAAAGGCGTTGTAATTGGCGCAGGTAAGGACATTATATCAGCTTAGCACTATGAATTAAAATCACACAATAGCAGTCATATAAATACAGACCTAACTAAAGACTCATGATCCACCAGGCCCAATTGTTAAAGAATATCTTATAGAAGTCTTAAGTGAATCAGGCGGCTGAAAGACATAACGCAAACTAAAAGCCGTTCGTACCTCACCTAAGATTACACAGCTAAGAGGGGGGGCCCGGTCCGGGCTCTTCCGGCCTCTGAGGGCCTAAGAGGGCCCGCCCTTTGCCCGGGCTTCTCCCGGCGCAGGCCCGCGCGCGTCCCGTGTGCGCGGCTATGGGCGTGCCTATATGCCGGGGAGGAGGAGGGCGGGAAGAGTCGCAGGTGCGCCTGATGGTCTTTGCGCTCAGCCCGCTGGGAATCGCAGTCCCGCACCCTCTGGTCAAAAATGCACAAAGTCAATCTCTCCCCAGTAGTGCAAGTCCGGTTAAGTTCCTCACAGGCTCCTCACAGGGTCTCTCCTCTTACAATCAGGAAAGCAGTATTCACCTCAGAACGGCTGCGAGCGGCAATCAGCTGCAGGGGAGGAGGAGGGCGGGAAGAGTCGCAGGTGCGCCTGGTGGTCTTTGCGCTCAGCCCGCTGGGACTCGCAGTCCCGCACCCTCTGGTCAAAAAAGCACAAAGTCAATCTCTCCCCAGTAGTGCAAGCCCGGTTAAGTTCCTCACAGGCTCCTCACAGGGTCTCTCCTCTTACGATCAGGAAAGCAGTATTCACCTCAGCAATGCTGCGAGTTGCTCCCGCGAAGCGGGGGCCGCGAGCCGTAATCAGCTGCAGGGGAGGAGGAGGGCAGGAAGAGTCGCAGGTGCGCCTGATGGTCTTTGCACTCAGCCCGCTGGGACTCGCAGTCCCGCACCCTCTGGTCAAAAAAGCACAAAGTCAATCTCTCCCCAGTAGTGCAAGTCCGGTTAAGTTCCTCACAGGCTCCTCACAGGGTCTCTCCTCTTACGATCAGGAAAGCAGTATTCACCTCAGAATGGCTGCGAGCGGCACTATTCCAAAGTGTTTGACACCTTACACGACATGTTTTGATAAAGCCAAACCAAAGTTAGCATTAACCGCGAGGATTATAATGCATTTAAGAGTATATGGTATGGCTATATCATAGATTTTGGAAAAGGGGGGTGGTGATGGACAGAGTTTCTGAATGATGCAGAATACTCTTACCAAGTCAAGAGATCATGGTTTTAATCCATCACCGTTTTTTAGCACAAAGCACCATCCCAGCTCAGAACCTGGCTATATGCAAATTAGTCTGTTCCTGTCCCAGTGCATGATGGGAACAGGGCAAACCAAACTACCAAGCCAATTCTTATATTGGGAAGTAAACAAGCTTCCGGGGACCGGTTTCTGGCATCACAGCCTTCTTCGGCCCGGCTTGCTTGAATCCTGATGGTGCAATGAGCAAGGGACTCACGTCTGAGTATACCCTCCCACACATAGTGTGGATAAAACCGATTTTGGAAAAGGGGGGTGGTGATGGACAGAGTTTCTGAATGATGCAGAATACTCTTACCAAGTCAAGAGATCATGGTTTTAATCCATCACCGTTTTTTAGCTCAATGCACCATCCCATTTCAGAACCTGGCTATATGCAAATTAGTCTGTTCCTGTCCCAGTGCATGATGGGAACAGGGCAAACCAAACTACCAAGCCAATTCTTATACTGGGAAGGAAACAAGCTTCCGGGGACCGGTTTCTGGCATCACAGCCTTCTTTGGCCCGGCTTGCTTGAATCCTGATCGTGCAATGAGCAAGGGACTCACGTCTGAGTATACCCTCCCACACATAGTGTGGATAAACCGATTTTGGAAAAGGGTGGTGGTGATGGACAGAGTTTCTGAATGATGCAGAATACTCTTACCAAGTCAAGAGATCATGGTTTTAATCCATCACCGTTTTTTAGCTCAATGCACCATCCCAGCTCAGAACCTGGCTATATGCAAATTAGTCTGTTCCTGTCCCAGTGCATGATGGGAACAGGGCAAAACTAACTTCCAAGCCAATTCTTATACTGGGAAGGAAATAAGCTTCCGGGGACCGGTTTCTGGCATCACAGCCTTCTTCGGCCCGGCTTGCTTGAATGACCTGAGTCCCTTGCTCATTGCACCATCAGGATTCAAGCAAGCCGGGCCGAAGAAGGCTGTGATGCCAGAAACCGGTCCCCGGAAGCTTGTTTCCTTCCCAGTATAAGAATTGGCTTGGTAGTTTGGTTTGCCCTGTTCCCATCATGCACTGGTACAGGAACAGACTAATTTGCATATAGCCAGGTTCTGAGCTGGGATGGTGCAGTGAGCTAAAAAACGGTGATGGATTAAAACCATGATCTCTTGACTTGGTAAGAGTATTCTGCATCATTCAGAAACTCTGTCCATCACCACCCCCCTTTTCCAAAAATGGCTATATCATAGAACAGCTATAAGGAGATGGTTCCGAAACCTGCAGAGGGGCTCAGCTCATTCTAGGGCACCCTC
Organism: Lissotriton helveticus; assembly: GCF_964261635.1. Lineage (NCBI taxonomy): Eukaryota > Metazoa > Chordata > Amphibia > Caudata > Salamandridae > Lissotriton > Lissotriton helveticus. The sequence continues at coordinate 1,501,754,483 of NC_136057.1, read as the reverse complement.
TCACATAAAACCAAGCACTCTGCCTCCAGGATTGTCGAGGCCTACCATAGGAGTGACTTATAGGTGCATATGTGTCTATATATATATGAGTAGATATAGGTATACTATATCTAAGTAAGGGGTGATTACACCACCTTACCCAAGCTGTGTGATCAGCCTGTGGTGTCAGTTTGGGTGGCCAGCCAGTGGTGGCATAATACATGCATCTGAAAGAGACACGTTAGTATTAGATTCCTTACCTTAGAATATCCCCAGGCGTCAGACTGGATCTGGAAAATTTTGCGTAGCAGTACCCTTGCGCGTCGGTAGGCGTCGTCTGCGGCTCCGCGTCCGTCGTCGGCGTCGTGGGCGCCGTGATGACGTCGTCGGAGTACTTAGACGCCGCCTCCGCGTGCTGACGTCGGTTCTTCTTTTTTCCGCGCCAGCAAGCGCAGATCTGGAAAAAGCAGTAACCCTAGTCATTATTGACTAACTTTTTTGATCCTTTTTTGATCCTGTTTCGAGTCTTTACGACTCCGATCGGTGCCTTAGGGATGCCCGGGTTCAAGCCTTGTGATGATTGCGACCGGCTGATGTCGGTCACGGATCCTCACCGCGTCTGCTTGTCGTGTCTGGGCGTCGACCACGACGACAAGGCCTGCTCCGACTGTCGGGCCCTCTCTTCGAAAGCCAGGCGGGAGCGGTCCCGTAGGCGCCTTGAACTCCGACAGTCGGTCCCGCGCCGTGAGAGGTCCCGTTCCCACGGGAGGTGGTCGAGGGACAGGTCGCGGGCCCGGAGCCACCACAGCTCCGAGGGTAGGCCTCACTCCTCCGGGTCGAAGTCGTCGTCAGGTAAGAGGCACAAGAAGTCCAAGCGGCGTCATCGCTCCTCGGACTCCCCCCGACGCTCGCACGATGCAGCCGGGGGTTCGGGTGACACCGCCCACGCGGCTCCGTCGGGGCCGCGGGCGCCGCGTCCGGCTCCATACCCTCCGGTCCCTGGGCTGAACGCGACGCCGGAGGAGATCGAGCGCTTCCTCATGGCCATGAGGAACCTCTCTCCTCCGACGGGTTCCGCGGCGCCTCCGGGCCCAGCGGACCCGTCTGGGAGTCCTAGCGGATCGGCGCCTCCGGCCCCGATGCCGTCGGGTGCTTCGGTCCCGACGCCGCCGGCGCCTTCGGGCCCGGCGCCGCAGCTCCCTGTTATCCCGACGCCGCCGGCGCCTTCGGACCCGGCGCCGAGGGGTCCAGTTGTTCCGACGCCGCCGGCGCCTTCGGGCCTGGCGCCGCAGGACGCCACTGGCCCCCCTTCGGGATCTGGTTCGTCGCCGGTGGATCTTACGACCTCCCCGGCGTCGGACCTTAGGTGTCCCCTCCGGCGCCGGCTCCGGCCGGCGCCGGCCCCGGTCCTATCCCCATTCCTGTTCAGCCGTCGGGACGGCCCCGCTGGGCGCCGCTCCAGACGCCCTTGGGTGAATTTCACTTTTACGAACAGGCCCCATTAATTGAAGACCCTGATTCTCAGGAGATGGGTGAGGGGGAGGACTGGGAGGGGTCTGAGGACCCTCTGACCAGAGAGTGTCAGTCTCGTGAGGACTGGACAGAAGACCTTGGGGAGGCCAGTGGCCTGGACACCTCTCCAGACACTGGATTTGTCTCCCCTCCTACCGTGGCTTCGGAGGAGGGGGCAACATATGGTGTGGTGCTGATGAGGGCTGCCAAGGCCTTGGGCCTTGAGCTCCCCGTCGCGGCCGTGAGGACTAATCTCCTCACTGAGGTCCTTAAACCGCAGTCAAGCTCGGCTGAGCCTCTGCTGCCTTTTAATGAGGCCTTGACTGACGTTCTTTTGGGCACTTGGTCCAAGCCCGCTACGGGTTCGCCCGTAGATAGGAACGTGGCCAGACGCCACCGCCCAGCCCCGGGCGACCCATTTTTTCTGTCCACCCACCCCACCCCTGAGAGCCTGGTCATCCAGGCCTCCAATTCCCAAACCGCATTCCCGTCGGCCCCGCCAGATCGGGAATCCAAGAGGTATGACCAGTATGGGAAGAAGATCTGCTCATCCCTGAGCCTCGGCCTGCGGTCTTCCAACACCGCCTGCCTCTTGGGCCGTTACACCCACTCAGTGTGGGATAAGGTCGCGGAAGTGCTGCCAGAGTGTCCGTTGGAGGTACGGGCCAAACTCGACCAAGCCCTTGTGGAAGGCCGAGATGCAGCGAAATATTCGATTAGGTGTGGGCTAGATACCACCGACTCGCTGGGCAGAGCGATGGCAACGACGGTGGCGGTCAGACGCCACGCCTGGCTGAGGTCCGCCAACTTCTCGGCAGATGTCCAGAATACTCTTATGGACATGCCGTTCGATGGCCGTCGCCTCTTTGGCGACAAGGCAGACCACGCGCTTGAGCGTTTTAAGGACTCCAGGGCTACGGCCAAGTCCTTAGGCCTTTCGGGCCAGCGCCAGCAACCGGCTGCCTATCACTCCTTTCGTGGCCACGGAAGGGGTGCGCCCACACGCGCCGCCAGCCACGCACCGCAGGGCAATACCCAACGCGGTGGCGGCCGTGGGAACCGCCGTCCGGGCGGTCGGGGGCAACGGCGAGGTCAGTCCACACCTTCCCCCGCAGCATCCGCCTCAAAACCCTCCTAGTCCGTGCTTTCAGGCCCATGTGACGCCAGTTGGAGGCAGGGTTCGCCATCACCACCTCCAATGGCGCACCGTCACTTCGGACAGGTGGGTGCTGCAAATCGTCCGAAGGGGCTACTCCCTCCCCTTTGAGGCGACTCCTCCAGCCATGCCACCGCAGAACCACCGTGTATCGGGGGATCACTTGCGACTTCTGCAGGAGGAAGTTACGGCCCTCTTGGCCAAGGGGGCCATCGAGCGCGTTCCTGGGCCAGAAGTAGGGTGTGGTTGCTACTCCCACTACTTCCTGGTACCCAAGAAGGGCAAAGGGGGCCTACGCCCTATCTTGGATCTACGGAACGTCAACGGCTTCCTCCGGAAGGAGAAGTTCAAGATGCTGACACTGGCTCAGGTTCTTGCTGCCCTGGACCCAGGAGACTGGATGGTAGCGTTGGACTTGCAGGACGCTTATTTTCATATCCCCGTCCTGCCTGCCCACCGGCGCTACCTGCGGTTCATGGTGGGCCACGAGCACTTTCAGTTTACCGTGCTCCCCTTCGGCCTTACTAGCGCCCCACGGGTGTTCACGAAAGTGATGGCGGTGGTCGCAGCTCATCTGCGTCGGTTAGGGGTTTCAGTCTTCCCCTACCTCGACGACTGGTTGTTGAAGGCGGGCTCGCCCCAAACAGTCGTCAGCCACCTTCAGACGACGGCAGACCTCCTGCACCAGCTGGGGTTTTCCATCAATGTGCCGAAGTCACACCTGTGTCCCTCTCAGAAGCTCCTCTTCATCGGAGCGGTTCTGGACTCGGAGCGATTTCGGGTTTACCCACCCGAACAGCGGGTCCGGGATATTCAGGCTCTGATTACCATCTTTCCGCCGTTATCCCGGATCTCGGTCAGGTTGACGCTGCGGCTTCTGGGGCTGATGGCCTCCTGCATCCTACTGGTGCATCACGCCAGGTGGCGGATGCGGGCTCTGCAGTGGGACCTGAAGTTTCAGTGGGCCCAGCATCAGGGCAACCTATCCGACCACGTCCTGATCTCGGAGGGCACTGCGAGACAGCTGCAGTGGTGGCTTACGGACCGCGATTGGGTCAGCGGCAGATCCCTCTCCCTTCCCCAACCGTAGCACGTAGTTGTGACGGACGCGTCCCTCCAGGGCTGGGGAGGCCACATGGGAGAGGCGGAGATCAGAGGCCTCTGGTCTCCGGCGGAGGCCAGGCTCCACATCAACCTGTTGGAGCTCAGGGCGATTCGTCTGGCACTGAAGGCATTCCTCCTCTCTGTACGAGGGAGTGTAGTGCAGGTGTTCACGGACAACACCATCGCCATGTGGTACTGCAACAAACAGGGCGGTGTGGGGTCGTGGATCCTTTGTCAAGAGGCTCTTCGCCTTTGGCAATGGCTGGAACGCCAGGGCGTGACCCTGGTGGCTCAACACCTGGCAGGTTCTCTGAACGCCAGGGCGGACGGGCTCAGCCGTCGGTGCATGATGGATCACGAATGGCGTCTGCACTCGGACGTGGCGCGAGGCCTCTTTCAGCAATGGGGAGAGCCTTGGTTAGATCTATTCGCCACCGAAGAGAACGCGCAGTGTCATCAGTTCTGCGCGTTGGAATTTCCAAGGCGGCACTCGCTCGGAGACGCTTTTCGTCGCGAGTGGAGTTGCGGTCTGTTGTACGCCTTTCCGCCTATACCACTTCTGCCCAGAGTGCTGAAGAAGATCAAGCGCGACCGGGCCCAAGTCATCCTTGTGGCTCCGGACTGGGCTCGAAGGTACTGGTATCCAGAGCTACTCAGTCTGTCAGTCGATCCCCCGGTTCGTCTGCCTCTTCAGGAGGACCTTCTGTCGCAGCAGCAGGGGACGGTCCTCCACCCGAACCTGTCCAGTCTCCACCTCCATGCTTGGAGATTGAGCGGCGACAGTTGAGGCCATTTGACTTGCCTCCTGAAGTCTGTAACATCATTCTGGCAGCCAGGCGTCCCTCCACAAAGTCGGTATACGCCTGCAGGTGGAACAGATTTGTGGCATGGTGCACAGCAAAGGCTGTGGATCCTCTTTCTGCCCCTCTTTCTGAGGTTCTTCTCTTCCTTCTTTCTCTTGCCCAGCAGGGCTCTGCTCTGGGCACTATCAAGGGCTACCTTTCTGCCCTTTCAGCCTTTCTCAGGCTACCTGATCAGCCTTCTTTGTTCAAGTCCCCTATTGTAAACAGATTTCTTAAAGGCATCACACACACGTTTCCTCCTGTTCCGTTTGTGATGCCTCAGTGGGACTTGAACCTGGTCTTAACATTCCTGATGTGCGCTCCCTTTGAGCCACTTCACAACTGTCCTCTTCGCCTTCTGACTTTGAAGACTGCTTTCCTGGTTGCCATCACCTCTGCCAGGAGAGTGAGTGAGCTCCAGGCTCTATCTTCTAAACCTCCTTTCCTCTCTGTCCATCCGGACAAGGTCGTTCTGAGGACTCGTCCTTCTTTCCTGCCCAAGGTGGTCACGGCCTTTCACATCGGGCAGTCTATCACTTTGCCAACCTTCTTTCCGCCACCGCATCCCTCTAAAGAGGAAGAGCGGCTCCATCGCCTGGACCCAAAACGTGCGCTCTCGTTCTATTTGGATCGCACACGCCAGTTCCGGGTGGATGACCAACTCTTTGTTGGTTACGTGGGCGCTAAGAAGGGGAAAGCGGTACACAAAAGGACCATCTCCCGGTGGATCATCTTGTGTATCCAGGCATGCTACTCCTTGGCTAGGAAGGAGCCCCCTGCTGGATTGCGGGCTCATTCCACCCGTGCCACGGCTGCTACCACTGCCCTGGGCAGAGGTGTGCCCTTACAAGACATCTGTCAGGCAGCTACGTGGGCATCGCTGCACACGTTTGCTCGACACTACTGCCTGGACAGCCAAGTCCGGAGGGATGGCTTCTTTGGCCGTTCCGTCCTCCAGGACTTTCTGGTGTGAGTATTGGTTCGCAGACCCACCCCCGGGGTTGGTATTGCTGGGGTATCTATTCTAAGGTAAGGAATCTAATACTAACGTGTCTCTTTCAGATGCACAAGTTACTACTTGTGTAACGATATATCTGTAAGAGACATTAGTTAGTATTAGATTCCTTACCGACCCACCCATCCTCCCCGTTCTGCGAACCGATACCTAGGGTTAGGGTTGTCCCCTTCAGGGTCCTAGTTTCACTGGCACCAGTGTTGGTTTTTGGCATAGCTCTGCGTTTCTGGCGCGGAAAAGCTGTGTCTAAGAACTGACGTCAGCACGCGGAGGCGGCGTCTAAGTACTCCGACGACGTCATCACGGCGCCCACGACGCCGACGACGGACGCGGAGCCGCAGACGACGCCTACCGACGCGCAAGGGTACTGCTACGCAAAATTTTCCGGATCCAGTCTGACGCCTGGGGATATTCTAAGGTAAGTAATCTAATACTAACTAATGTCTCTTACAGATATATCGTTACACAAGTAGTAACTTGTGCTGCAGCCCCTTGTTGGCCTTGGATGCACTTATGCCCTGGGTACACTATACAGGGGCTCACAAAGGTGACCAAATACCCAATCAGGTACGTACCTAAAGTACATTGGAGAACCGGGCCTTTTGGGCCGAGCGGCGCAGGGCATGCCTAAAATCTCCGGGTTCACCTGCCTTGTCAGACAGAGACAAGAGACACTCTGTTAGGCGTAGAAAATCAGGTTTATTAGCTGCAGCTAAGCACAGTTATCCCAGAAGTACAAAGTAGGTTCTCAGGAGACTGCCACTTAATTCCGTGGCGCACAATCTTTTATAGCACACATATTTACAATGTCTACTCACTAAACTGACAAATAGGAAAAGTTTGAAAACAAGCAATCAAGTATCTTGAATACGCCCTTCTTTCAGACCCCGTGTTCTCTCCTCCCCTCAAGTTACTCAATGCTAGTGCATGTAATCCAATTTGCAGGTGGCAGGACGTATTTGCGTGCCTCAAAGGATAGTTGTGTAATAGGAGAATACAAGGAGAGAATAGTGAAGGCCAGTCAAATAAGATACAATGAAGAAAGAATGGTGGGACCCAAACAGTCAACTAAGACAAGGATCAATCAGTCTAGACGTGGATTAACAAACTCGGCCAGACCCTGACATCGGTTTCATAAACAAGGAGAAGGGGCTACTTTTTAACAGAAGAGACGCATAGCAGCTGGAAAGGCAAAAACACTATGTTCGCCGTGCTGCCTGAGTAAAGGCAACACAAAATGGCAGTTTAGACAAAATGGCGGCTAAATACGAAGCAAAGTCGAAAACCACAGAACCTCAACATGGTTTCAATTTAGAGAAAGAACAGCTGGGCTGTGGGTCTGATTAGCAGGCCCACAGTCACACTAAAGTCGAAAAACCAGAAAATCACAGCAAAAAGTGGGGGTGACCATAGGAAGCAGACCCTAGTTTCCTACACAACCCCCCCCCCCAAAGGTAGGGACATTAAACTAACCTTGACCAGTTGAGTCTTCATGTTCTACTTGGAAATATCTGGAGAGTCCATCTGCATTGGCATGGTCAGTCCCAGGTCTATGTTCCACTGTAAAGTCCATCCCCTGTAGGGAAATGGACCACCTAAGCAGTTTTCGATTTTCACCCGTCATCTGATTTAGCCACAAGAGGGGCCTGTCTGAATCTTGGAGTGAGTACCAAACAAGTATGGCCTCAGCTTCTTCAGGGCCCAAACCACAGCAAAGTTCTCCCTCTCAATAGCTGACCAACATTTCTCTCTAGGGGTCAGCCTTCTGCTAACAAAAGCTATTGGCTGGTCTTGACCATCTTTATTCAGTTGTGAAAGAACAGCACCCACACCCAATTCAGAAGCATCTGTTTGAACAATTAATTCTTTGGAGTAGCCTGGACTTTGAACAATAGGTGCAGTGCACATGGCCTGCTACAGGTCATCAAATTTCTTTAGACAGCTTACTGTCCACTGAACTTTCTTTGGCATTTTCTTTGAAGTTAAGTCATTGAGAGGTGTCACAATGGACCTATAACTTTTCACAAACTTCCTGTAGTACCCAGTCAGGCTCAAGAAAGCTCTGACCTGTGTCTCGGTGGTGGGAGCAGTCCAGTCCTTTATGGTCTGGATCTTGCTCTCCAATGGTTGAACCTGACCTCCACCTGCAAGGTGGCCCAGGTATACAACCTTGCTCTGCCCTATCTGGCACTTGGTAGCCTTGATAGTTAGGCCTGCCTTTTGCAGGGCCTCCAAAACATTATTTAGGAGGATCAGGTGATCTTTCCAAGTGGAGCTAAAGACAGCAATATCATCAAGATATGCTGCACAGTAGTCATCCAGACCTGAGAGGACTTGGTTCACCAACCTTTGGAATGTGGCAGGTGCATTCTTCAGACCAAAGGGCATTACCACAAATTGATAATGACCTCCTAGGGTTGAAAATGCTGTTTTGGCTTTTGCATCAACAGCTAGTCTGATCTGACAGTAGCCAGCTGTCAAGTCAAATGTAATAAAAAACTTGGCAGACGCCTATCTGTCAATGAGCTCATCTGCTCTTGGTATTGGGTGGGAATCTGTCCTAGTGACAGCGTTGAGGCCTCTGTAATCCACGCAAAACCTCATCTCTCTCTTACCATCTTGGGTGTGAGGTTTAGGCACTAGGACTACAGGACTGGCCCAAGGGCTCTCTGAGGGCTCAATGACTCCCAACTCCAACATCTGTTGGACCTTTGTCCTGATACAGTCCCTGACATGATCAGGTTGCCTGTAAATCTTACTTTTAACAGGCAGACTGTCCCCAGTGTCCACTCATGAGTGCATCAGGTAGTCTGACTTGGAGTCAGTGAAAACATATGTTTGTAGGACTGTAGAACTTGTCTGCAGTCCTGTTGCTGTTAGTCAGTGAGGCTGCCTGCCAAGGCTACACCATCAACTGAACCATCATAAGGGTTCTGAGAAAGCAGGTTTGGGAGAGGGTCACTCTCCCCCTCCTGTCCCTCATCTGTATCCATGAGCAAGCCCATGTCTGCCCTGTCAACATACGCTTTCAATCTGTTGACATGAAGCACCCTGTGGGGGCTCCTGGGAGTTCCAAGATCAACCAAATAGGTTACCTCTCCCTTTTGCCCAACAATAGTGTAGGATCCAGACCATTTGTCTTGGAGAGCTGCTGGGGCCACTGGCTCCAACACCCACACTTTCTGCCCTGGCTGGTAAACAGTCAGCACAGGCTTTTGGTCATGCCAGGCTTTTTGGAGTTCCTGGCTAGCCTCAAGGTTTTTGGATGCCTTTTTTATATACTCCGCCATCCTGGAGCGGAGACCAAGTACATAATCCACAATGTCTTGCTTTGGAGCTTTGAGAGGTAACTTTCCCCCTTCCTTCACCAGACAAAGGGGTCCTTTTACAGGGTACCCAAACAGAAGTTCAAAAGGGCTGTAGCCAAACCCCTTCTGTGGGACCTCTCTGTAAGCAAACAAAAGGCAGGGCAGCAGGATGTCCCATCTTCACCAAAGCTTTTCAGGTAAACCCTCGATCATGCCCTTTAAGGTCTTGATGAATCTCTCAACTAGACGATTGCACTGTGGATGGTAGGGTGTGGTGAACTTGTAGCTCACTCCACACTCTTTCCACATAGCAGTCAAATATCCAATCATAAAGTTTTCACCTCTGTCTGAGACAACCTCCTTTGGAAAACGCACTCTTGAGAAAACTCCCAAGAGGGCACTTGCCTTAACAGGTTCTGTTGTGGTCCTTAGGGGAATAGCTTCTGGGTATCTGGTGGCATGATCCAGTACCACCAGAATAAACCTGTGCCCAGAGGCTGTTTGGGGAACCATTGGTCCAACAATGTCAATCCCTACTCTTTCCAAGGGAACCCCCACCACAGGTAGTGGTATTAGGGGGGTCTTTGTGGTGCCACCTGATTTGCCACTAGCTTGGCAGGTGACACAGGAGCGAGCGATAAAACTCCTTGGTGTCTTCTGACATGTGGGGCCAGTGAAAGTGAGGCACAAGCCTGTCCCAACTCTTATTTCATAGGCTAATGTAAGAAGGAAGCCCCTGAATACCAAATGTATGACCAACCTCCTGGAAGTACCAGGCTTGGGGTCTCTAGCCTCTGAATACAGGAGCCCTTCATCCCAATACACTCCATGGGTTCCATTAGCATTCCCATCAGCCTCAGCAGTAGCTTTCTGTCTGAGGGGTTCAAGAGAATGGCAGTCCAACTGTGCCTGCCTCAGGTCTGCCCTTGATGGTCCCCCTGTCCCAAGAAACTCAACCTGATCAGGCTCAAGCTCTTCTAGGACAGTTCCTTCTTGGGTCTCACAATCAGCTTCCATGGAAGGCTGATCCTCATACTGAGGCAAGGGGGAAGGCACTGCCTTAACCCTACTGCTTCTCCTCCTGGTAGGCAACTGGTCCATTATTTCAGGATCCAGGGCCTGTTCAGTGTTGCAATTTTTGACCTGTGACCTGGTCACAGCAGGGACATGTGCTGATTTACCTAACATATCTGCATGAGTCCTATACTCCACTTCAGACCAGACTGAAGATTCTAGGTCATTACCAAGCAAACATTCTACAGGGAGGTCTGAACTAACAACAACTTTTTTGAGGGCTATTACCCCTCCCCAGGAGAAATTAACATTTTGCCATACTATGGGTGGTAGTGACAATGCTTGCATTGGTCACTAGGTAATTGTCACCTAGTATTATCTGTCCAGGGTCCACAAAGCTGGGTGTCACCATTGTGACACTAGCACAAGTGTCCCTGTAGGCTTGAGCCTCTTTGTTATTGTAGGAGAGTAGGGTCTGCAATCCTATGATCACCCAGATTTTTTGCTTTTTGCTGCACTGGTTTACGACTTTCCCTGGCTGTGGGCCTGCTAATCAGACCCACAGCCTAGCTGTTCTCTCTATCCAAATTGTACTCAGGTACTGAATTGGCACTGGGCCCTCTCCAAGTCCCTGTACCCAGGGCTGAGGTGTACCCAGAAGTCTCCCAGGGGCTGAAGCATGTATTATGCCACCCCTGGGCTGACTAACTAAACTGACACAACTGGCTGCACGACAGCTGGGGCAAGGTGGTGTACTCACCCTTTGCTTTAGATATGGTATACCTATATCTAACCCTAAAATGGACACACAGATCTCCTATCAGTCACTCCTATGGCAGGCCTTAACAATCCTGAAGGCAGAGTGCTTGGAATCGTGTGAGATGGTGCTCTGGCATGAGCTGAGCCTGTCTGCGGCTTTCGGGATCCATCCCTTAGCCGTTTCCATGATATCGCATATCATATACTCTTAAGTGCATTATAATCCTCGCGGTTATATGCCAACTCTGGTATCGCTTTATCAAAAAGATGTCGAGTAAGGTGTCATACGAATTGGAATACTAACCCCTCGCCAATTCTGGCGACGGGGTTAGCATTCCACCCTTCTAGAGGGACACGACATGCATGTAACCCCTAACCCCGGTTAAAGTCAAACAGAGCCTCAGCTCCACAAAATGGATGCTGCCACCGAGACACAAGTCTGCCCTCCTGCTGCTGGGAGTCCTCCCAGAGCAGGAGATAAGGACAAAGGGTTTCCTGCCAGGGGCGGTGCCAGCACCGTCCCAGACAGGGTTTTGTGTATTGTAGGTAGGCAGGGCTTTAGAGGAAAGTGACTGCACGTGGCACCCCGGTGCTCACTGTGCATAGGCTGGCTGGAACCAGTTCCAGGGTCACTCCAGACCCTGTGCTGGGGAAAAGCCCGCCAAGGAAGTGGGTGTAACCACCCCCCTCCTAGTCCCACCCATAGGGCAGGACTTAGTCGCGTGCCAGCCCCTTTTTACAGGATAAAGGTAGGAACTGGCCCCCTTCCAAATCAGATCATCTTTGGAATCAAGATACCACTTTCCACGAAAGGACTTCCCGATTTCTTCCTCAAGATTCTCCCTTGTGACTAAGGAGTAGTCACCCTGCATCCGCAGGCACCATCTAAGAACACTGCGGTCTGCTGCACGTCCTTCCTCCGGAATCCGACTGCCCAGCTCGACGAGACCCGGCTTCCCTGGCACCTCTGACCTCTACCCACCTCTACAGCACAGCTGAGAACCGTAGGTGCGACGAGACCTCGAGGGACCGGCCATCGCCAAGACTGCACGACTTCTGCACAGCAAGCCCACCGAGTAATTTCCTGGTGAGTGCTTTGGGGTCCGAGAAGCCCCCACCCTGAGCAGCTCCAGCACCGAAGAGCAGCCCCCCAGCATCTCCCCGATCGGCGTGGGGCCCTTCTGCTTTTTGCTGCTCACCGCGTTGTTTGGCTACTAGCCCGCTGGCTTGTGGCCTTCCGAACGACGCCCGACGACAACACTGCTGCTGGTCTGGTTGCTCCAGACTGGCCCTTGCTTCCCTCCATACGAGAAGTACCCTGGACCCTCCTGGTCCGGCTAAGACGCCATTTTAGGTCCACCGCGTGGGCCTTGCATTTGCCAAGACTTGTTGCCCAATCCTGGGTCCAGCGACGTCGACAGCAAGAACCTTCGTGGGACAGCTCGCACCTCCATCCTGGTTGCCGACAACGCCTCCTGGTCCGAGAGACTGCAGAGCCCAGCAGCGCCCGCTCACCTGACTGCGGTGACTTCGCCCGGTGCCATCCTGGTGCCCACTTAATCACTGGCTAGTGATTCAAGAACTTGGTCCCCTCTGCTTTCAGGTTTCCTTCTTCCTTGATCCAGGCTTGGATCCATCGAACTTTCCTTCACTGGTCGCCTGCCAGCAACTTCCTTCTTCCAGGCTCCTGGTCCGGCAACGAGATTCCCGACGTCTTTTCAGACCTATGCAGCTGCAGCCCCTGGGCTAGGTAACTTCGGCACTTCGGTGTCCCAGCATAGCCTCACTATCCTAGGGTCAGGATCCACTGTCGTTTTCTTCCTACCAGGTCGGGTTCGCCCGTGAACACTAACTTTGTGAATTCTAGCTTCCATAGACTTGGTCCCGCATCCCGCGTGAGAGTGCACACTCTGCACCCGAGTCCCCTAGGTCTCCTAGAAGTAATTTAACGATTCTATAGTCAAGTCCTAGCGATTCCAAAGCCTATTAGTACAGTTACTTACCTGCTAGTAATTCGCATTCCACTTTTAGAATATATGGTTTTTCGTGCCCCTCGGGCATTTGTGTATAACGTGCTAACTTAAGTATTTTCATAAGAGTTTTGTTGTGTGCTTAGCACCCTGTCCTCATAAAGAGTACAGGGTTGTTGTGATTCTAATAAATACATTGTTTATTTTCATAACACTTGTGTGGTGTCCTTTCACTGGGTGTTCAAGGGGTAATGTGATGGTAAAACAGCTGGCTTAACACGCCCTCTAGAGTCTTAGCCTTAGACTGCTCGTATCCATGCTACTAGGATAGCTGGTCTATAAGGTTGACTTACAACCAATCATCAATAAGGGTTGTTTGGACTGATATATAGTGATCACTAGAATAGTGAACACTGCGCATCAGGCCAACTTCTCACAGTTATTAATTAAAGGAGTCTGTCAGTACTTGCCCAAGTTACTGGGGCTCACAGTAGAGGACACAGCCATGTCTACATCACAGAGAAGAAGAGCTTGAGTTGGTATTCTGACTAGGCCAAAATCCACCTCAGTTCCCAGGGTAACCCTACTAAAACCTTCGGTTGAGAACCACCACTATTAGCTGCACTAGGGGGAACAGTTGCCTTAGGGGCAATGGTGGCTGGAGCTGCCTCCTTTTTGGTGCAATCACTGGTCCAGTGAGTATTAACTTTACAAAAGTTGCACCATGGTTTCTTTGGACCTTCTTTCTGTTTGGATTTCTTAAACCCCCCCCCTCATTAGAAGCTTTTTGGGGACCTGGCGAAGACTTCTGGTCTTTTGCTTTTTCTCCACCCTTTTGGTCTTGCTTCTTCTGATCACCACCTTGGTTCTTTACCTTCTGCTTCTCCCTGGTTCTGACCCATTTTATTACCTTCTTACCCAATTCTTGGGGAGAGGTCAGATCAGAGTCAATCAGGTGTTGATGCAATAACTGGTTCTGACAATTATTAAGAATCTGTTCTCTCATAATCCAATTATACAATACTGTATAGTCATTGGCCTTACTTCCCTGTAACCAGCCTTCCAGAGCCTTAGTAGCACAATCTACAAAGTCAGTCCAGTCCTGAGTCTGTGTCTTTTGGGTGTCTCTGAACAGCAACCTATACTGCTCAGTGGTTAAGCCAAACCCATCTATCAGAGCACTCATCAGGACAGAGTAGTTGTCAGCATCCTGTTCATTAACTGTCAGGAGCTTGTCTCCTCCTTTATCTGAAAAGGATAACCATAAGATTGCTGCTCACTGACTCTGGGGTACCTGCTGTACTCTGCAGGCCCTCTCCAAAGCAGTTATCCACTTGTGGATGTCATCCCCACTCTTGTAGGGAGGGACAATCTTACTTAGGTTTTTATGGTCATAAGACCTTTCCCTATCTCTAGGTACTGTGCTGCCACCAGTGGGCTCTAGCCCACACAATTTTCTCTCTCTCTCTCTCTAGAGCCAGGGTCTCTTTTGCAAGGGCAACTTCTTGCCTCTTGATTCTAAGCTTGGATTCCCTCATCCTAGCCTTATGCCCTCTTCTCTGGGGTGAAGACATTCTTGCCAGAGCTGAGGCATGGGACCCTACTGAGTCATCCGAGTGGTTGGGCTCACTGGTGAGTGACCTTCCTCTTCTGTGCTCAGGGTTAGGCCTACTTAGGGGTCTGGATTGTATTCTTCCTCCTCCAGTCCCAACTAGTCCTAGGTTAACCTGGTTCAGTTCCCTGACTTCTACCTGGTTAGCATCCACATCATCATCAGAATCCCCTTGATTCTCACCAGTGGGATCTTCGGTTGAGGGATGGCTCCCCTCTGTACTACCTGTTTGATCTGGGGTAGATGCCTTTTCTACATCATACTCCACTAAAATATCTACCAGGTGGTTAAAGGTTGGACTCTGTCCTTGTCTCAGCTTTTGAGCTGTACACAGACTTCTCAGCTCATGAAAAGTGAATGTGTCATATTTAGAAGGGATCCTGGGAGGGTCCACTTCTTGCAGAGGCACACTAGACCCTGCATCCAAGGACATTTTCTAGTGAGGTGTGGTGTGTGCACCTACCTAAACTAAATGTTTTCTACTGGAACCTCTCTAGGAGCTGTAGTCAGGGTGTGCTAAGCCCTTCCACCTACAACTGCTAAGTTCGGTAGAACTTAAAGTATTATAAGAACTTGATTTATATGTACCTACAGGTACCTTAATGTGATCTTTCAAATGATATCTTAAGATTATATGGTAAAACAACAGCAAGCTCTTATCCCACCGCTGCCACCAATGTGAAAAGTTAGCCTGGCATATGATGTCCACTGTTCTAGTGTGCACCTTGCACCAGTCTAAACAACCCTTATTGATGGCGGTTGTAAAGTCAACCTTATAGACAAGCTATCCTAGTGGTAGCATGGACCAGCAGTCATAGGCTAAGACTTCAGAGAGCATGTGAAGCAAGCTGTTTTACCATCTATTATCCCTTGAATATCAAATGAAAGGACACCACACAAGGTATATATCAAATATAAATGTATTTATTACTAACACAACCCCTCTACACTCTCTATGAGGTCAGAGGTAAAAGTACATCACAAGTTACTCAATTAGCATACAATAAGTTGCACAAATACAGTTATGCCCTAGGGGCCTCACAAACCATATACTAAAGATGTGGTATAAGAATCACGATAGAAACAGTGAGTAGGCCTAGGGCCTAGGGAATCGCTGGGGCTACACTAAACAACCAAAGGTTAGGAGGTAGGAGTCCCACGGGAGACGCATGCAGTGTCTAAACACAGTCGCGAGTTACCATTGACTTATAATGGAGAACGTAAAAGTTACAAAGTTACTGTTTAAGGGCACTTCCGGATGGACTACGACAAAACCCCTTTAGACTAGGACACTTCGAGAGTCGAGACCCACGGGAGCACCGGAGTACTCGTGTTACCTCACCCAGGGAGGCCGGGTGCATAGGTGCCATTTGGTGTCGGGTTTCGTCGATGCGTTCAATGGAGATCTGCAAAGAAGTGCTGCAGGCGACCAGAGGAAGAGTGTCTGGGTGGATCCAAGGGTAGATCGAAGATGTGGAGAACCAGAAAGCAGAGGGG
Source organism: Lissotriton helveticus (assembly GCF_964261635.1). NCBI lineage: Eukaryota > Metazoa > Chordata > Amphibia > Caudata > Salamandridae > Lissotriton > Lissotriton helveticus. Next base: position 1,501,738,715 of record NC_136057.1, on the reverse strand, counting down.
ACAGAGTCTGGGCCACTAGCCAGTGACCAGGAAGGAACCAGCCGATGTCGCGATGATCTCAGATGAAGAGGTGAAGCTTGTCTCTGCAGCCACGAGGACCAGGAGGTGTCGACGACGACCAGGAGCTGGATTCAAGCTGTCCCACAAAGGATCTAGTCGACTACGGTGTCGGTATCCGGATTGGACCCAACAAGCCTTGGCAAACGCAATCCACGCAGGAAGTGAAGATGGGCTCCGGGTCAGACCATCAAGGACTGAGGAGCTTCTCCTTTGCAGGGAAGCTGGAGCAACCAGGAAAGCAGTTTGGTTTTAAAGGTTTGTCTTCAGGAGGCGTACTAGCCAACGGGCTAGAAAGTGGGAAGACGTGTCGAGCTGAAATGCTAGAGCGGGCCCCACTTGGCACTCGTGGAGTGTGGAGGGCTGAGCTACGGTGCAAATGGTGCTCCGGTCTGGGGCTTCTAGTACCCTAATGCACAACTTTTAGTTACCTCAGGAGTCGATGCAGTTAGCAAAATGCAGGATTTCCAGGGTATCCGGTCCCATGTCTCTCGTGTCCACCACGGGTCTCAGCTTTGCTGTGGATGTGGGTCGAAGTCAGAGAAGTCTGGAAGTCCAGTTCCTGTGTCGCTGAGTCTTCGGGTTCCGGCGGGAGCGTCGACAAAGCTGACCGGCAAGTTACTGATGGTGCCTGTTTGCACAGGGTGGTCACTCCTTGACCACAAGGGAGATGTCTTCAGTCTTCTAGGTGAAATAGAACACTGAAGGTCCAAGAGTTCTGTATCAAAGTTTCTTTCCAGGAGAATCTAAAGTCCTGGGGACACAGCTCCTATACTTATTCTGAGTTAAGTGCTGGATTACCTGCTAGGTCCCACCTATCGGTGGACCTGGGAAGGGGGTGGTTACACCCCTTTCCCTTTGTCCAGTTTCACACCAGAGCGGGGCTGAAGTGCCCCAGCAACTTGTTTGAACTGGGCTATGCATGGAGCACCTTGTGTGCCCCAGGCAGTGTCTCAAAAAGCATCTATTGATGCAACCCTCCATGTCCCAATACACAAAACCCCTGTCTGGGGAGGTGCTGGCACCTCCCTGGACAGGAAATCTATTGTCCAGGCCTCCCCTGCCGGAGTTTCATCCAGCAGCAGGAGGTCAGACTTGTGTCTGTGGCAGCAGCATCCATTTTGTGATGCTGGGGCTCTGTTTAACTTTAACCGGGTAAAGCAGTAACATACATGTCTCTTCCCTCTAGAAGGGTGGAGTGCTACCCCCGCCGCCAGAAGTGGCTCTGTTTAACTTTAACCAGGTAAAGCAGTAACTACATGTCTTCTCCCTCTAGAAGGGTCGAATGCTACCCCGCCGCCAGAAGTGGCAGCGGGGGATAGTATTCCAAAGTGTTTGACACCTTACACAACATGTTTTGATAAAGCCATACCAAAGTTAGCATTAACCGCGAGGATTATAATGCACTTAATCTGTCCCAATACACAAAGTCCTGTCTGGGGTGGTGCTCGCACCTCCCCAGGCAGGAAATCTATTGTCCAAGCCTCCCTGACTGGAAGGACTCCCAGCAGCAGGAGGTCAGACTTGTGTCTGTGGCAGCAGCATCCATTTTGTGATGCTGGGGCTCTGTTTAACTTTAACCGGGTAAAGCAGTAACATACATGTCTCTTCCCTCTAGAAGGGTGGAGTGCTACCCCCGCCGCCAGAAGTGGCTCTGTTTAACTTTAACCAGGTAAAGCAGTAACTACATGTCTTCTCCCTCTAGAAGGGTCGAATGCTACCCCGCCGCCAGAAGTGGCAGCGGGGGATAGTATTCCAAAGTGTTTGACACCTTACACAACATGTTTTCATAAAGCCATACCAAAGTTAGCATTAACCGCGAGGATTATAATGCACTTAATCTGTCCCAATACACAAAGTCCTGTCTGGGGTGGTGCTCGCACCTCACCAGGCAGGAAACCTATTGTCCAAGCCTCCCTGACTGGAAGGACTCCCAGCAGCAGGAGGTCAGACTTGTGTCTGTGGCAGCAGCATCCATTTTGTGATGCTGGGGCTCTGGTTAACTTTAACCGGGTTAGTCAGCAACAACATGTCTTCTCCCTCTAGAAGGGTGGAATGCTATCCCCGTCGCCAGAATTGGCGAGGGATAGTATTCCAAAGCGTATGACACCTTACACGACACGTTTGGATAAAGCGAAACCAAAGTTAGCATTAACCGCGAGGATTATAATGCACTTAAGAGTATATGGTATGGCAATATCATAGAACAGCTATAAGGACATGGTTCCGAAAGCTGCATACAGGCTCAGCTCATGCTAGAGCACCATCTCACATAAAACCAAGCACTCTGCCTCCAGGATTGTTAAGGCCTGCCATAGGAGTGACTTATAGGCATATATGTTTCCAGATATAGGTTTATATATAGGTATACTATATCTAAGCAAGGGGTGAGTACACCACCTTGCCCCAGCTGAGTGATCAGCCAATTGTGTCAGTTTGGATAGCCAGCCAGGGGTGGCAAAAGATATGCTGCAGCCCCTGGTTGGCCTGTGATACACCTATGCCCTGGGTACCTATAGTGCACTGTACAGGGGCTGATAAGGTGATCCAATACCCAATTGGTGATGTACCTAAAGTACATGTCTGTGAATTTAGAGAGAGAACAGCAGGCTGTGGGTCTGATTAGCAGGCCCACAGCCACATTATGTCGAAAACCAGTGAAGCAAAAAGCAAAAATGGTGGCGACCATAGGAAAGCAGACCCTACTTGCCTACATTCACCCCCCCCCCCCCCAAACGCAGGGACATTAAACTTAACCTTGCCCAGATAAGTCTTCATGTTCTAAGTGGAAATACCTATAGAGACCATCTGCATTGCCATGGTCAGTCCCTGGTCTGTGCTCCACTGAAAAGTCCATCTCCTGTAGGGAAATGGACCACCTGAGCAGTTTGGGATTTTCACCCTTCATCTGATTAAGCCACAAGAGGGGCTTATGGTCTGTCTGAATTAGGAAGTGAGTGCCAAACAAGTATGGTCTCAACTTCTTCAGGGCCCAAACCACAGCAAAGGCCTCCCTCTCAATGGCTGACCAACGTTTCTCTCTAGGGGTCAGCCATCTGCTAATAAAAGCAATGGGCTTGTCTTGACCATCTACATTAAGTTGTGAAAGCACAGCTCCCACCCCCAACTCAGAAGCATCTGTTTGGACAATGAACTCTTTGGAGTAGTCAGGACTCTTCAGGATAGGTGCAGAGCACATGGCCTTCTTCAGGTCATCAAATGCCTTTTGACAGCTAACTGTCCACTGAACCTTTTTTGGCATCTTCTTGGATGTCAGATCATTTAATGGTGTCACAATGGACCCATAGTTCTTTACAAATTTCCTGTAATACCCAGTCAGGCCCAAGAAGGCTATGACTTGTGTCTGGGTAGTTGGAGGAGCCCAGTCCTGGATGGCCTGGGTTTTGCTCTCCAATGGTTGAACCTGACCCCCACCTACTAGGTGGCCCAGGTACACAACCTTACTCTGCCCTATCTGTCACTTTGTGGCCTCGATAGTTAGGCCTGCCTTCTGCAGGGCCTCTAAAACCTTCTTCAGGTGGATCAGGTGATCCTCCCAGGTGGAACTAAAGACAGCAATATCATCTAGATAAGCTGCGCAAAAGTCATCCAACCCAGCAAGGACTTGGTTAACCAACCTTTGGAAAGTGGCAGGTGCATTCTTCAGACCAAAGGGGATCACCACAAACTGATAATGACCACTAGGGGTTGAGAATGCTGTTTTGCCTTAGACTCCTCAGCTAACCTGATTTTCCAATAGCCAGCTGTCAAGTCAAATGTGCTCAGAAATTTGGCAGAAGCCAATTTATCTATGAGCTCATCTGCCCTTGGAATAGGGTGAGCATCTGTCCTAGTGACAGCATTGAGACCTCTATAGTCCACACAGAACCTCATTTCTCTCTTTCCATCTTGGGTATGAGGTTTTGGCACAAGGACTACTGGGCTGGCCCAGGGGCTCTCTGATGGCTCAATTACTCCAAGTTCAAGCATTTTCTGCACCTCAGCCTTTATACAATCCCTGACATGGTCAGATTGCCTGTAGATGTGATTCTTCACAGGCAGACTGTCACCAGTGTCCACCTCATGGGTGCACCAGTTAGTTTGACTGGGTGTAAGAGAAAACATATGTCTATGAGCCTGCAACACTTGTCTGCAGTCCCATTGCTGCTGGTCAGAGAGGCTGCCTGCCAAGGCTACTCCATCCACTGAACCATCATCAGGGTTTTGGGATAACAGGTCTGGGAGAGGGTCACTCTCTTCCTCCTGGTCCCCATCTGTAGCCATGAGTAAACCCATGTCTGCCCTGTCCACATATGCCTTCAATCTGTTTACATGGAGCACCCTGTGGGGGCTCCTAGGGGTGCCAAGGTCCACCAAGTAGGTGACCTCTCCCTTTTTCTCCAGTATGGTGTGGGGTCCAGACCATTTGTCTTGGAGGGCTGCTGGGGCCACTGGCTCCAACACCCACACCTTCTGCCCTGGCTGGTACTCAGTCAGAACAGCCTTTTGATCATGCCAAGCTTTCTGTAATTCTTGGCTGGCCTCCAGGTTTTTGGTTGCCTTCTGCATGTATTCAGCCATCCTGGAGCGGAGACCAAGTACATAGTCCACAATATCAAGCTTAGGCTTTTTGAGAGGTAACTCCCATCCTTCCTTCACAAGACACAGTGGACCCCTTACAGGGTGGCCAAACAAAAGTTCAAAAGGGCTGTAGCCAACCCCCTTCTGTGGGACCTCCCTATAAGCAAAGAGTTGGCAGGGTAAAAGGATGTCCCATCTTCACCTTAGCTTTTCAGGTAACCCTTTTATCATTCCCTTTAGGGTCTTGTTGAACCTTTCAACAAGCCCATTGCACTGTGGATGGTAGGGTGTGGTGAACTTATAGTTCACTCCACACTCTTTCCACATTGCTTTCAAATATCCAGACATGAAGTTGGTACCTCTGTCTGAAAGTACCTCCTTTTGAAAGCCCACTCTGGAGAATACTCCAAGTATGGCCCTTGCCACAACAGGTGCTGTTGTGGTCCTCAGGGGAATTGCCTCCGGGTACCTGGTGGCATGATCCACTACCACCAGGATAAACCTGTGCCCAGATGCTGTTTGGGGATCCATTGGTCCAACAATGTCTATCCCAACTCTCTCAAAGGGTACCCCCACCACAGGTAGTGGTATTAGGGGGGCCTTTGTGGTGCCACCTGATTTGCCACTGGCTTGGAAGGTGTCACAGGAGCGACAAAACTCCTTGGTATTCTCTCACATGTGAGGCCAGTGAAAGTGAGGGACAAGTCTTTCCCAAGTCTTGTTCTGGCCTAAGTTTCCTGCTAGGGGAATTTCATGGGCAAAGGTGAGAAGGAAGCCCCTAAATTGCAGAGGTATAACCAACCTCATGGTAGCACCAGGCTTGGGGTCTCTAGCCTCTGAATAAAGGAGCCCATCATCCCAATACACTATATGGGTACCTTGAGCATTCTCAGCAGCCTCAGCAGCAGCTTGCTGTCTGAGGGGTTCAAGAGAAGGGAAAGTTAACTGAGCCTGCCCCAGATCTGCCCTTGAGGGTCCCCCTGTCCCCAGAAACTCAACCTGATCAGGTTCAAGTTCTTCTAGGACCGTCTCCTCTTGGGTCACAGAATCATCCTCCTGAGAGGGCTGATCCTCAACCTGGGGCAAGTGGAAAGGCACTGCCTTAACCCTCTTGCTCTTCCTCTTGGGTTGTGGTTGGTCTATAGTTTCAAGATCCACCACAGGTTCAGGTAGGCACTTCTTGGCCTGGGACCTGGTTACAGCAAGGACATGTGCTGAAATACCTAGCATCTCTGTATGAGTCCTATACTCCACTCCTGACCATAAGGAATTCTCTAGATCATTGCCCAAAAGACAGTCAACTGGGAGGTCTGCACTCACAACAACTTTCTTGAGGCCATTTACCCCTCCCCAGGAGAAGTTAACAACAGCCACACTATGTGTAGTAGTGGCATTGCTATCATTGGTCACTAGGTAATTCTCACCTAGTACAATTTGTCCAGGGTCCACAAAGTTAGGTGTCACCATAGTGACACTGGCACATGTGTCCCTGTAGGCCTGAGCCATTTTCTCATTGATCAAAGGCGTCTGTCTATACTTGCCCAAAGTATTGGGACTCACAGTAGTGGACATAGCCATGTCCACATCATAGAGCAGAACTGCCTGGGTAGGGACTCTGACTAGGCAAGACTCCATCTCAGTACCCAGGGTTAACCCAACTAAAGCCTTGGGTTGTGTACCACCATTGCTGACTGTAATAGGGGGTGCAGGTGCCTTAGGGGCTGCAGTGGTAGGTACTGGACCTTTCTTAGTGTATTCACTACCCCAGTGTGAAACTGATTTACAGGTATTGTACCAAGGTTTCTTTGGGCTACCATTCTTCTTCTTCTTGTTTCCATTTTGGGACCCACCCTCTTTAGAATTATTTTGGGGGCCTGAAGAAGACTTCTGGTCTTTTTCTTTCTTATCTCCACCCTTCTGGTCTGCCTTCTTTTGATCACCTCCTTGGTTCTGGTTTTTCTGCTTAACCCTGGTTCTGACCCATTTGTCTGCCTTCTTTCCCAATTCTTGGGGAGAGGTCAGATCTGAGGAGTCAATCAGGTGTTGATGCAACAACTGGTTCTGGCAATTATTAAGGATCTGTTCTCTCATTATTAGATTATACAATCCTGTATAGTCTGAAACTTTACTTCCCAGCAACCAACCTTCCAAAGCCTTAGTGGCACAATCAACAAAGTCAGTCCAGTCCTGAGTCTTAGCTTTTTGGGTATCTCTGAACAACAACCTGTATTGCTCAGTGGTTAGGCCAAACCCACCAATAAGAGCACTCTTCGGGACAGTGTAGTTTTTAGCATCCTCAGGTCTAACAGTGAGGAGCTTATCCCTCCCTTTCTCAGAAAAGGAGTACCATAAAATTGCTGCCCACTGATCTTGGGGGACCTGCTGTACCATGCAGGCCCTCTCCAGAACAGTCATCCATTTGTGGATGTCATCTCCTTCTTTGTAGGAAGGCACAATCTTTGTCAGGTTTCTATGTTCATAGGGCCTTGCTAAAGCAAGTTTAGCTTGGGCCAGGGCTATTTCTTCCCTCTCTATCTGGAGTCGGACAGCCTTCATTCTAGCATTATGCTCTTTTCTCTGAGGGGAAGTCATCCCCCTTTCAGAGGCCCTTGAGGCACTAGAAAGGTTAGATTCCCTGGAAAGGGATCTCTCTCTTCTATTGCCAGGGAGCATTCTGCTATTGGATCTGGGAAAGTGGTCCACTTCTCCAACTCCATGTAGGCTCAAGTTAGCATGGCTAAGCCTCCTAACTTGGACCTGGATATCCCCTTGATCATCTGAATCCTCATCCTCCCCTACCTCGTCATCTACTACTATGGGGTGATGGTCTCATCTGGAGGATTGGTTCCACCTCCTGAATTCCCTGAGGGGCCTGCCTTAGACTTCTCAAGATCATCCTGTTCTAGGATTCCTATCAGGATGGGAATGGTAGGGTTCTGCCCCTTTTTCAGCCCCCTTGTAGTGCACAAGGCACTCAAGTCCCTGAAGCTGAAGTTGTCATAGTTGGAAGGTGCCTTGGTAAGGTCACCTGTCAAAGGCAGAGCACTGAGTTGCTCACCTGTGCCAGACATGACTCTAGTGAGGTGTAAGTGGTGCACCTACCTACACTATGTGTTTTCCTACTGGAACCTTGCTAGTGAGTTGTAGTCAGGGTGTGCTAAGCCCTTTAGTCTACAACTACTAAGTTCAGTAGAACTTAAGTATGTAAGCTTTGTTTATATGTACCTATGGTACTTAATGTGATCTTTCAAATGATATAAAGATTGCAATGGTAAAACAACAGCAAGCTCAAATCCCACCCGCTGCACACCAATGTGAGAAGTTGGCCTGATGTATGATGTTCACTTTTCTAGTGAGCACCTTGTATCAGTCCACACAATCCCTTATGGTGGTGGTTGTAAAGTCAACCTTATAGACAAGCTATCCTAGTGGTAGCATGGACTAAGCAGTCTTAGGCTATACTCAAGAGGGCATGTGAAGCCAGCTGTTTTACCATATGCAATCCTGTAATATCAAATAAAAGGACACCACACAAGTTATATATTATAAAAATATATGTATTTATTACTAGAATAATCCTCTGTACTCTTTATGAGTCCAGAGGCACAAGCGTTTAAACAAAAGCACAGTTAAACATACACAAGTTGCACAATTATGGATAGGGCCGGTGGCCACTCAAACCATATACTAAATAAGTAGTATAAGAACCACTTCTCGAACAATGGTAAGGCCTAGGGCCTTGGGAATCGCTGGGACTACACTGGACTAACAGCAGTTAGGACGGGAGTAGCCCGCGGGATTCGGGTGCAGCGCTAAAAGCACACGCATGCACCAATGCAAAGTCAATGGTGCGTTAAAGTTATAAAGTTACTGTTTTGGAAGTCTTCCGACTGGAATAGAATTAAGCGACTTTAAACTAGGACACTAGAGGTGTAAACCTCTACAGGAGCACCGGTGTTTGATCGTTAACTCACCCACAGGAAGCGGGTGCATAGGTGCCAAAGTGTGTCGGGTTTCGTCGTGGAGATCTATAGAGCCTGGAGATGAAGATGCTGCCGGCGGCTAGGAGAGAAGAGTCCGGTTGGATGCAAGGGTGGATCGAAGATGTAGAGTACCTGAAAGCAGAGGGGACAGAGTCTGGGTCACTAGCCAGTGACCAGGATGGAACCAGGAAGGAACCAGACGATGTCGGGTGCAATCAGGTGGTTGTTGTGAAGCTTGTCTCCGCTGCCACGTGGACTCTGGGGCATCGAGGATGACCAGGAGTGGATCACGAGCTGTCCCACGAAGGCTCTCACTGTCGGAGGTGTCGGCTTCCGGATTGGAGTCAACAGGCCTTGGCAAAGGCAACCCATGCAGGATTTGAAAATCGCTTCTTACTCGGACCAGCAAGGTCAGAGCGGTGGCTCCTTTTCAGGGGAGCGAGGGCCAGTCTGGAGCAACCGGACTAGCAGAGTAGTTTTGTAGTTTCGTCGTCGTAGAGGCCACTAGCCAACGGGCAAGTGACTGGACAGACGCGTTGAGCAGGAAAATGCAAAAGGGCCCCACGCAGCACTCGATGAGTGTGGAGGGGAGAACTTCGGTGCACAAGCTGCTCGGGGCTGTGGCTTCTTAAACCCCAATGCACAGCTTCGAGGGTGCCTCGGGAGCTGCACGGTCAGCACTTCGCAGTCTTTTCAAGATGGCCGGCCCCACGCTTCACATCGCCTCCACGGGTCTCAGATTCGCTGGGACTGTGGATCGGGCTGTTAGAAGTCAGGGAAGCTGGGTCTTGTCGATCTCTGTTGCTCGAGTTCCGGGGGGAACTGCAACAGAGCAAACCGTTGGGCACTGTATGGTGCCTGTTTGCACAGGGTGGTCACTTGACCACAAAGGAGTTTCTTCAGTCTTCCACGTCGAGTGGGATGTCGAAGGGTCCGGAGTTCTGTATCAAAATTTCAGTCAGGATAATCTAATGCTCCTGGGCACAGCTCCTACCTTTATTCCAAATCAAGGGGCTGGATTACCTGTTAGGTCCCTCCTATGGGTGGGACCCAGGAAGGGGGTGGTTACACCCCTTTCCCTTTGTCCAGTTTCGCGCCAGAGCTGGGACTGGAGTGTCACAGCACCGGTTTGAACTGGGCTATGCATGGGGAGCCTTGTGCGCCCCAGGCAGTGTCTAGTTTCACTCGCCCTGCCTGCCTCAATCCACTATCTCCTGTCTGGGGTGGTGTAACAACTCCCTGTGACAGGAAACCTTTGGTCCAGGCCTCCCCTGCCGGAGTTTCGGTCAGCAGCAGGAGGCCAGACCCGTGTCTGTGGCAGCAGCATCCATTTTGTGATGCTGAGGCTCTGGTTAGATTTAACCGCGTTTAAGTAAATTAACATGTCTTCTCCCTCTAGAAGGGTGGAATGCTACCCCCGTCGCCAGAACTGGCGAGGGAGTAGTATTCCAAAGTGTATGACACCTTACACAACATGTTTTGATAAAGCCAAACCAAAGTTAGCAATAACCGCGAGGATTATAATGCACTTAAGAGTATATGGTATGGCAGTATCCCAGAACAGCTATAAGGAAATTGTTCCGAAAGCTGCAGACAGGCTCAGCTCATGCTAGAACACCATCTCACATAAAACCAAGCATTCTGCCTCCAGGATTGTTAAGGCCTGCCATAGGAGTGTCTTATAGGCATATATTTGTCCAGATATAGGTTTAGATATAGGTATACTATATCTAAGCAAGGGGTGAGTACACCACCTTGCCCCAGCTGAGTGATCAGCCAGTTGTGCCAGTTTGGATAGCCAGCCAGGGGTGGCAAAAGATATGCTGCAGCCCCTGGTAGGCCTGTGACACACCTATGCCCTGGGTACCTATAGTACACTGTACAGGGGCTGATAAGGTGATCCAATACCCAATTGGTGATGTACCCAAAGTACATGTCTGTGAATTTAGAGAGAGAACAGCAGGATGTGGGTCTGATGATCAGGCCCACAGCCACATTATGTCGAAAACCAGTGAAGCAAAAAGCAAAAATTGGGGTGACCATAAGAAAGCAGACCCTACTCTCCTACAGGTGTAACCACCCCCTTCTCCGGTTCCACCCATAGGAGGGACCTAGCAGGTAATCAAGCCCCTTAGTTTGGTATAAAGTTAGGAGCTGTGTCTAGAGAAATTAGATTATCCTGGAAAGAAACTCTGAAACAAACTCTTGGACCTTCGATGTTGCATTTCGACTGGAAGACTGAAGACATCTCCCTTGTGGTCAAGGAGTGACCACCCTGTGCAAACAGGCACCATCAGTAAGTTGTCTGTTTGCTTTGCGATGCTCCCGCCGGAACCCGAAGACTCAGCGACGCAGGAACTAGACTTACAGACTTCTCTGACTCCGACCCACATCCACTGCAAAGCTGAGACCCGTGGCGGACACCAGAGATGTGGGACCGGACATCCTGGACTACCTGCTTTTTTCTACCTGTGCAGCTTCTGAGGTACCCTCGAAGTTGTGCATTGGGGTTTGAGAAGCCCCGGACCCGAGCAGCATTTGCACCGAAGCTCAGCCCTCCACACTTCACGTGTGCCGCGTTGGGCCTGCGCCTGTATTTCAGCTCGACACGACTTCGCGGTTGCTAGCCTGTTGGCTAGTGGCCCCTCTGAAGAAATCCTTATGAAACTACACCACTTTCCTGGTTGCTCTGGGCTTGCTACAGTTTCCCTGCGAAGGAGAAGCTCCCCTGACCTTGCTGGTCTGAACTGAAGCCAATCTTCCCATCCTGCCTGGATTGCATTTGCCAAGGTTTGTTGGGTCCAATCCGGATACCGACACCGCCAACAGCTAGATCCATCATGGGACAGCCCGCCTCCAGCTCCGGGTCATCACCGATGCCTCTTGGTCCACGTGGCTGCACAGACAAGCTTCACCACCTCACCTGATTGCATCTCGACATCGCCTGGTTCCTTCCTGGTTACTGGCTAGTGACCTAGACTCTGTCCCCTCTGCTTCCAGGTTCTTCACTCCTCCGATCCACCCTTGGATCCACCCGGACACTTTTCTCCTGGTCGCCTGCAGCACTTTCTTGCAGCTCTTCATAGGAAACAGCGACGAAACCCGACACGAAAGAACACCTATGCACCCGGCTTCCCTAGGTGAGGTAACTCGAGTACTCCGGTGCTTCCGTGGGTAATAACTATCCAAGTGTCCTAGTTTTACAGGGTTTTTCCGTAGTCCATCCGGAAGTGTCCGAAATCTATTACTTTGTAAATTTTACGTTTCCATTGAAACTCTATAGAAACATGCGTGTGTGTTTAGACACTGCACACTCCTCCCGTGGGCCTCCTACTTCCTAGTCTTTGGTTGTTCAGTGTAGCCCCAGCGATTTCCTAGGCCTACTCACCTTTCCTGAAGTGGCTCTTATACCACTTATGTGGTTCGTGAGGCCCCTAGGGCAGAATTGTATTTGTGCAACTTATAGTATGCTTATTGAGTAACTTGTGCTGTATCTCAAACTCTGACCTCATAAAGAGTGCAGAGGGGTTGTGTTAGTAATAAATACATATATATTTGATATATACCTTGTGTGGTGTCCTTTCATTTGATATTCAAGGGATTATTATTGGTAAAACAGCTGTCTTCACATGCTCTTCCATGCTACCACTAGGATAGCTGGTCTATAAGGTTGACTTTACAACCATCACCATAAGGGTTGTTTGGACTGGTGCGAGGTGGCCACTAGAATAGTGGACATCATATACCAGGCCAACTTCTCACAGTGATTACACCACCTTACCCAAGCTGAGTGATCAGCCTGTGGTATCAGTTTGGATGGCCAGCCAGGGGTGGCATAATACATGCTGCAGCCCCTGGTAGGCCTTGTATGCACCTATGCCCTGGGTACCTATGGAACACTATACAGGGGCTCACAAAGGTGACCCAATACCCAATCAGGTATGTACCCAAAGTACATGGTATCAAAGGTTCAAAATTAGCTTTATTCGATTTTTGTTGCAGAATCATAAAAGCACATATAAAAAACAGTCAATGAAACATTAAAAAGATTTAAAAATACCACTCACAAATATTTACACACAGCTAAAATTGATCATATTTAACAGAAATTAAGTTATGTCCTACAGATCAAAGTTTTAAGAAGATGATAAAAAGCATACAAAAAAGGAACAACCTCACTACTATCATTTTTTGAACCAATGTTGAATATTAACAATTAATTGATATCATAAAATTCATAAATGGTTCTTATTACAAGAAAAAATAAAAAAGGGGAAAAATACAGTGGGACAACCCAAATCACATAGTATTCCTCAGGGCGATAAGTATCCTCAAATAGGAAGAGACTGCTTTTATAATAAATTCTGTTTCCAATTGTTTCAGCTTAAGAAAAGCTGCTCTGCATCCCCTTATTCCCCATTTAACAAGGATTGGCCTCAAAAACCTTTTCCTAGGGGTGACATAAAATTTACAAAATAGGATGCAGTGAATATTGGTTTGGTGAGATAAATCATCGCAGGGGCACTTCACCAAATGTTTAGAACCAATCATTACAATTGGGAAATGTCACCAGGCGGAAGTAAGTATCCACCCTAAATCTTGTCAGCAGCATTCTTGAAAAGGCACTTGAATCTAGCAGTAAATAAGGCTGTATTCCTACATGGGAAATAAGCAATTGATTAGCCATGGCATTTTGCTTGTCCTTTTCAACGTGCCACCTTTCCTTATCTAGATGTTCCAAGATCAATCTCTTAAGCGTGCGTCTTGGAACTTTTTCTAGACATGCAGGGTTGTCAAAGAATTCCTTATGGCCAATATTCAGTGCCATGGTTTTGATGTACTTTAACCATTTAATATTTACGGCTCCATCTAGCAATAAACAATCTGAAACAACATCTCTATTTAAGAAAGTTTCTGCAGTTACCCAGATTTTATGCCATAGAAGCAGTGGGAAAGATTTGATTTTGTCCTCAATAAATGGTAACCCATCTTCACTATGGCTGAAATAAGTGGGCATGGATTTAGGGGCTGCCAATAGATAACGAATAAAATCGTTTTCGGTGCGTTGTATCGGCTCAACATTAACAATCTCCCAAAGTCCAGCCCCATAAATGCCAGTGGGAACACATTTTGTTTTATAGATTTGAATAAGTTCCCACACTGGTCGCCCACCTAGTTTCCTGGAAAAGTGTATCAGGGCGCCATTTGCCCTGCTAAAAGCCAGTTTTCTTGCGACAACTGCCTTTTTCCAACTCCCTCTACATGGTATCAATTTAGAGAGAGAACAGCTGGGCTGTGGGTCTGATTAGCAGGCTCACAGCCACACTAAAGTAAAAAACCCAGAAAATCACAGCGAAAAGTGGGGGTGACCATAGGAAGCAGACTTTACTCTCCTACAATTTGGTCAGATTTTTTTTGTCAGATATGCCACTTTTATTTTACAAATGTCCTTCCTGTGGGAATAAGATGGCCAAATCTGATCCTCATTCGGTCTGTGTCGTGTTCTACCTTCTTCTCACGACACAGAGACCTGCTACCATTGTCTTCAATTTTCCAGAAGAACTTTGAAAGACAGAGAAAAGATCAGACTCCTTGGTCTAATGTAGAGAGGAAAACACCAGAAAAATAGCCCAGAGAGTCAGCATACCTCTAGAGAGCCCTCCTCTCAGAAAAAAACGGCGAAGATCTACATCATCAGACGCTAGAAGTAAGAAAAAACATGACTGCTCGTCGTTGATGTCGAGACCAACGACGCAAGTGAGATTGACGTTGAAGAACAGATCACCGTAGAGAAGTAAGTCAATGTCGAGACATGCTTCGGGCTCAAAGTATGATAGACCTCAGTCGGCGTCGAAGTGCCGTCAACATCAAGTCAGAGTTCGACATCTAGATCTCCGCCTCCTTCTCAACGGTCAGTGTCGAGACACTCCAGATCACCCTCGGGGACCCATAAGTGGTCTACGTCGAGGGCACGATCGCCGTTGAAGAAGTAGATGTCGTAGCTGCCGCATGTATACTGGCGGTCGACGTCGAAGAGACCAACGTCGAGGGTTTCCTTTCATAGGTCTCCACCTTCAAGAGAGTTGCGAGACTGACAACTTGTTCCCGTTGAAGACATAGCTAGAACGACGTCGAGATCACAACGCTCGACGTCGAGGGAACCTTTTTCCTCGCCACGTATCATTATTATACAGGTTACACCGGAGGGCTCTCCGACTAACAGGAACAAGTCTCCTACTATCAACATGTCACCAAGATGGCAGGAGGACATTAGGCACTGGAAAATCCAACCCAGTCCTTCTGAAAGACCTCCTCCCACGGAATCCTCACAACCTTCTGCTCGTAGGTCCCAGAGGTGATCCAGATCTCCTTTAAGACGGCGTTCACGCTCAAGAGAGCGCGCAAGTTCCTGCTGCTCATATATGCCAAGGAGAAGACGGAGGTCTCCTACAATGACCTTATCAACAAGGTCTTCGTATAGAGACTACTCTCCTACTATCTCATCCATGCCACCATCCAGGGTTTCCCCAGTGGATGATATTGGGACTTTCAACGAGGTAATCTGTAGAGGTGCCAGCAAGCTAAATATAACTATGACTGTCCCTCAGGTGTCCACTTCTGTCATATTTGAAACTCTGCACCATCGAGCTTCGGCAAGGCCGCTTCTTCCTTTGGTACCAGGATTGTTAGAGCCTGCGATGAAAACTTTTTTGACACCTGCCACAGTGGTCTCGGGTCCGCCAAGAATTTCAAAAAAGTATAAGGCCCCAGATCAAGATTCTCTGTTTCTTCGGTCTGACCCTCCACCAGACTCACTTATAGTTTCTGCCGCCAGGAAGGCTCATTCCAACACTTCTATTTCTTCTGCTCCTCCAGAGAAGGACAGCAAGAATATGGACTCTTTGGGAAGGAGAATGTGCAGTACTTCTGGATCTGTCATGAGGATGGCTAGCGCAACCACCCTACTGGGACGATATGGCAGGTCTCTATGGGACTCTCTAACAAGATTTACAGAAAAACTACCCAAAGACAACCAACGGGATTTCCAAGTGATTTTACAGGAAGGTGGGCTGGTAGTAAATCAAATCATTAGTGCAGCAGCCGATTCTTCAGACTTCGCAGCCCATGGATACTCACATGGAATTTGCGCCTGACGATCAGCATGGCTTCAGCTCAAGGGTCTCAAGCCTGACGCGCAAAGAAAAATTGTCAATCTGCCCTTCACAGGTTTGTCGTTGTTCAGTTCACTCGCGGATGATGAAATGGCAAAAATGAAAACTGAGTTGGATACCCACAAGGCTGTAGGCCTCGAAAAGAAAACGGAATTCTGTTGACGGTTCCGTTCTTATGGCAAACACCCTTTCCAGTAGCAGGTTCAAACCCCTAACTGGACCTCGCAGACCCAAGGCCAGTTGCACTAAAGGTCTCAATATCAACAATGTAGACCAGGACAAGGTAGAGGTGCAATCAAACAACAGTCAACAGCAACATAGCCACCACAAAAGCAATGAGGTGTGTCTTCCTCCAAAACTGTTGGCCACTCCGGTGGGAGGAATTGTTTTGTTACATCTGGAGAAGTGGAAACATATAACAAAGGACAAATGGGTCATCAATATTGTGCAAAATGGTTATCTTCTCAGGTTAAGAACTCCTACTCCATCAATACCTCCAAGAGGGATATCTCGCGACGACCATCGGTTGTTACAAGCGGAGGTAAGCAACCTATTAAGGAAAGTAGCTATAGAAAAAGTTCCTGTTCCTCAAAGGAATCAATGAGTCTACTCTCGCTATTTCCTTGTGCAGAAAAGAGGTCTCACCACAGAATACAAATACTGGACTGGAGACTACTAAACAAATACATTAGCAGAGAGAAATTTTGAATGTTAGTACTGCATCAAATATTCCCACAGCTTCATCAAGGGGATTGGATGTGCTCCATCGACTTAAAGGACGCATACTTCTACGTGCCAGTGTCGAAGAAACATCACAAATTTCTAAGGTTTCAAGTGTCATTCCAACATTACCAGTACTCAGTTCTCCCGTTCGGGCTCAAATCAGTCCCCCGAACATTCTCCAAATGTATGGCTGTGGTGGCCGCTTTTACCCGCAAGCAGAAAATATTCATATATCCTTACCTGGAAGACCGGCTCCTGAAGAGCTCATCCCCAACACTGCTGCCTGCTCATCTGTTGTGCTTCCTTCAGCTCCTCAACAGCTTGTGCCTTCGTGTCAATTTCAAGAAATCAATACTAAATTCAACGCAAAAGATCCATTACCTAGGCTCCTTCCTGGATACCAAAAAAGCAGGCGTGTGTCCTTCGGAGGTTGTCCTCAATCTAAGAAAAATGCCTGAACCTCCTCCACACGCATCTCCCGACAGTCCGACAGGTGTCATCACTGCTGGGCTCGATGGCGTCATGCATCTTTGTAGTACCAAATGCACGATTGCACATGCGTCCATTACAACAATGCTTGGAAGACCAGTAGATGCAAGTATCAGGACGCTGGGAAGATAATGTAGTTCTCCACCAATCAGCCAATGACTCCATCCGGTGGTGGATGAAGCAATCGCACCTGATGAAGGAAGTTCCTTTTCATCAGGACCCTCCAAATCAGACGATAGTCACGGACGCTTCTCTCCAGGGATGGGGTGCTCATATGGGTCCTTTACAAGTTCAAGGTCTATGGTCCGACTCAGGAAAGAGTTACCACATCAATCTGCTAGAGCTGAGAGCCGTACATCAAGCTCTCAAGTCACAATTCCCGTTGTTCAAGTCTCGGTCTATTCTAATCCAAACGGACAATACAACAACGATGTATTACTTGAACAAGCAGGGCGGTACCCGATCAAGACCACTCTCCATGGAGTCTCAAACTATATGGAACTGGCTTCTAGCGAGAGACTTGTCAATAGTGGCCATTCATCTACCAAGCTCTCTCAACTCCCAGGCGGACTTCCTCAGCAGGAACTTCGTTGACGCCCACGATTGGGTTCTCAACAATGAGGCCGCTCACGGCATTTTTCAAGATTGGGTAATGCCAGACATCGACCTGTTTGCAGATGCGGTAAATGCTAAATGCCCCTTCTTCGCATCCAGATTTCCCCAATAAAGATCTCAATGGAATGCCCTTTTGATCTTATGGTCTCAGAGCTTACTGTACGCTTTTCCACCGTTTCCGTTGATCCCAACTGTAATCAACAAGCTGTACAGGACCAACGCCAGGATGATCCTAATAGCCTCGTAATGGCCTCGCCAGTGGTGGTTTCCGGACCTCCTTCAACTATCGAAAGTGCCACACAGGAGGTTGCCATGCCGCCCGGATCTCCTATCCAAGCAGGCAGAGAGAGTATTCCACCCCAACCGCTCCTCCCTACGTATGACAGATTGGCTTCTGAAGTCATACAGTATGGACACCTACAATTGAATCCAGACTGTATGGCTACTCTCAAGGAAGCGAAAAGACCTTCCACGAGGAAATCGTATGCCTTCAAGTGGAAGTGTTTCTTCCTATGGTGTGTGGAAAATGGACATGATCCCATCCGGGTCAGGAACAGGTGATTTTATCCTACTTGCTGCATTTGGCCAAATCTGGTCTTCAGTTCACTTCTATCAAAGGTCACCTTGCAGTTATCACAACTCATAGGAAGTCCCCCCCCTCAGACTTCTTTGTTTAGAATTCCTGTGGTAAAGGAATTTTTTTGAGGGCTTGAGAAAGGTTTACCCACCACTCCGGTCTCCTTCCCCTCTATGGGACCTTAACATTATATTAACAAAGTTGATAGGAACCCCTTTCGAACTTATTCATAAAGCTTCCTTGCAGCATGTGACATGGAAAGCCGCTTTCCGGGTGGCTATTACATTGGCTCGCAGGGTGAGTGAGATCCAGGCTCTCTGTTGTAAAGAACCTTACACTGTGTTTCACGCCAACAGAGTAGTTCTCAGAAAACATCCTAGTTTTTGCCTAAAGTAGTCTCGAACTTTCCTATTAACTAGACTATCACTTTACCTACTTTTTTTCCGAATCCTCCCGAAAGGTCTCTCCACTCCCTAGATCTCAAGAGGGTTCTAAACTTTTACCTAGATAAAACAAAGACACAGAGGAAATCAGAATGTGTGTTTATTAACTATGATCCTGTTAACACAGATTTTGCAGCCTCCAAAAGATCCATTTTGAGATGGATAGTTTCGTGTATTATATTGTCATACCAATTGGCCAACAAATCCCTTCCGGGAAAACCTAAGGCGCATTCCACTTGAGGGAAAGCTTCTACCACGGCTCTCCTGAGGAATGTCCTCATGGCAGAGATTTGTAAAGCAGCTACATGGCGATCAGTTCATACGTTTATTCGCCACTACTGTTTAGATGCTTACACGCAGGCAGATGCTCAGGTTGGGCAAGCCTTGCTGAGAAACTTGTTTATTAATACCGTTTAACATGTGTACGTCAATTTTGTTGCTTTTTTTGCTCGTCCGCGAGGAAGTGAGTATGAGCTTGCTACTCTATTCAGTGCTTATGACTATTGATGAGTATCCCCTGGAAGAGAAGGATAAGTTACTTACCTGTAATCCTAGATCTGAAAGAGACTCGTTAGTGATAGATTCCTTACCTTAGAATATCCCCAGGCGTCAGACTGGATCCGGAAATTTTTGCGTAGCAATACCCCTGTGGTCGGTAGGCGTCGTCTGCGGCTCCGCGTCCATCGTCGGCATCGTTAGCGCCGGAATGACGTCGTCGGAGTACTTAGACGCCGCCCATGCGCGCTGACGTCAGTTCTTCTTTTTTCCGCGCCAGCTAGCGCAGATCCGGAGAAGCTCTACCCCTTAGTCTTTTTTTGACTAAACTTTTCGATCTTTTTGATCTCTTTTCTACTCGAGTCTTCGACTCCGACAGTGCCGGTAGGGATGCCCGGTTCAAACCCTGTTCCAAGTGCGACCGACTGATGTCGGTTACCGACCCCCATCGCCGGTGCCTGAAGTGTTTAGGCCTCGACCATGACGACCGTACATGCCCCGACTGCCGGGCCCTGACGTCGAAAGCTAGGCGGGAGCGGTCCCGCAAGCGGCTCGAGCTCCGGCAGTCGGCCCCGCGCCACTCCAGGTCCCGGTCCCACGGCGAGGGACCGGTCGCGGGGTCGGAGTCCTCGCGGCTCCGGGAGTGGACATCGGACATCGGGATCCAAGTCCTCAGGTAAGAGGCATGAGAGGTTGGAGAGGCATCATCGTTCCTCCGACCCACCCCGACGCTCGTGCGATGCGGCCGGGGGTTCGGGTGACACCACCCACGCGGCTCCGACTGAGTCGCAGGCGTCGCCACCTGCCCCACACCTTCGGGTCCCTGGGCATGGCGCGACGCTGGAGGAGGTCGAGCGGTACCTCATGGCCATGAGGTCCCTCCCTCCTCAGCCGGGCTCCGTGGCGCCTTCGGGCCCAGCGGCCCCGGCTGGAGGCCCTAGCGGGTCGGGTGCTTCGGCCTCGACGCCGTCGGGTGCTTCGGCCCCGGCGCCGCCGGCGACTTCGGTCCCGGCGCCGCAGGACCTCACCGGATCCGCTTCCGGATCCGGGTCGTCACCGGTCGACCTCACGACCTCACCGGCGCCGGCCCCGCGGGTGTCACCCCCGGCGCCCCTTGTGGATGCCGTCCCCAATGTTCCCTTCGGTCATACTCTGGCGCCGGAACGGCGCCGCTGGCCGCCTCTTCCGACGGCCTTTGGAGATTTTTATTTACATGAGGAGTCCCCGTCTGTTGAACCTGTTCTACAGGAGATGGGTGACAAGGGGTCTGCTGACCCTCTGGCAGAAGAATGCCAGTCTCAAGAGGACTGGACATATGAGCTTGGGGAGGCCAGTGGTATTGACACTTCGCCAGACACTGGATTTGTCTCCCCTCCCACCGTGGCTACGGAGGAGGGGGCTGCTTACAGTGTAGTGTTGACGAGGGCGGCCAAGGCCTTAAACCTTGAGCTCCCCGTCGTGGCCGTGAGGACTAACCTCCTCACTGCGGTCCTTAGACCGCAGGCAAGCTCCAGTGAGCCACTGCTGCTGTTTAATGAGGCCTTGTGTGACGTTCTTGTGGGCACTTGGTCCAAGCCCGCCTCAGGTCCGCCTGTGGATAATAACGTGGCCAGACGCTACCGCCCGGCTCCGGGCGACCCATGCTTTTTGTCCACCCATCCCACTCCTGAGAGCCTGGTCATACAGGCCTCTACTTCCCAGACCGCATTCCCGACGGCCCCGCCCGATCGGGAATCCAAGAGGTATGAACAGTTCGGGAAGAAGGTGTTCTCGTCCCTGAGTTTGGGACTGCGGTCTGTCAATACCGCATGCCTCTTGGGCCGCTACACCCACACCCTGTGGGATACGGTCGCGGACGTGCTGCCACAATGCCCGGAGGAGGTCCGAGCTAAACTCGCCCAAGCCCTTGCGGAGGGTCGAGATGCAGCGCGATATTCCATCCGGTGTGGACTGGATACCACGGACTCACTAGGCAGGGCGATGGCAACGACGGTGGCGGTTCGACGCCACGCCTGGTTGAGGACCGCCAATTTTTCGGCCGATGTCCAGTCCACTTTTCTGGACATGCCGCTCGATGGCCGTCGCCTCTTTGGCGACAAGGCAGACCATGTGCTTGAGCGTTTCAAGGACTCCAGGGCTACGGCCAAGTCCTTGGGCCTCTCGGCCCCACGCCAGCAATCGGGTGCCTTTCGCTCCCTTCGTGGCCACGGAAGAGGCGCCCCCACACGAGCTGCCAGCCACGCACCGCAGAATGTTCAGCAGCGCGGTGGTGGTCGTGGGAACCGCCGTAACGCGGTCGGGGACAGCGGCGAGGCCAGTCCACACCTCCCTCCGCAGCACCTGCCTCAAAACCTTCTTAGTCCGAGTTTTCAGGCCCATGTGACGCCAGTGGGAGGCAGGGTTCGCCATCACAACATCCACTGGCGCACTGTCACATCGGACAGGTGCGTGCTGCAAATCGTCCGAAGGGGCTACTCCCTCCCCTTCGAGGCAAACCCTCCAGCCATGCCACCGCAATTCCACCGCGTGTCGGGGGATCACTTGCGACTTCTGCAAGAGGAAGTCACGGCCCTCTTGGCCAAGGGGGCCATCGAGCGTGTTCCTGGGCCAGAAGTAGGGTGTGGTTGTTATTCCCACTACTTTCTGGTACCCAAGAAGGGCAAAGGGGGCCTACGCACTATCTTGGACCTACGGAACGTCAACGGCTTCCTCCGACAAGAGAAGTTCAAGATGCTGACTTTGGCTCAGGTCTTAGCTGCCCTGGACCCCGGAGACTGGATGGTAGCGTTGGACTTGCAGGACGCTTATTTTCACATCCCCGTCCTGCCGGCCCACCAGCGTTACCTGCGGTTCACGGTAGGCCACGAGCACTTTCAATTTACCGTGCTCCCCTTCGGCCTTACCAGCACCCCACGGGTGTTCACGAAAGGTGATGGCGGTGGTCGCAGCTCATCTTCGCAGGTTAGGGGTGTCAGTCTTCCCCTACCTCGACGACTGGTTGTTGAAGGCGGGCTCGCCCCAGACAGTCGTCAGCCACCTCCAGACTACGGCCGATCTCCTGCACTTGCTGGGGTTCTCCATCAATGTGCCGAAGTCGCACCTGTGTCCCTCTCAGAGGCTCCTCTTCATCGGAGCGGTTCTAGACTCGGCGCAGTTTCGGGTTTACCCTCCCGAACAGCGGGTTCGGGATATTCAGGCTCTGATTCCAATCTTTCAGCCTTTATCCCGAGTCTCGGTCAGGTTGACGCTGCGGCTTCTGGGGCTGATGGCCTCCTGCATCCTTCTGGTGCATCACGCCCGGTGGCGGATGCGGGCTCTGCAGTGGGACCTGAAGTTTCAGTGGGCCCAGCATCAGGGCAACTTGTCCGATCACGTCTTGATCTCGGAGGGCACTGCAAGACAGTTGCAGTGGTGGCTCACGGACCGCGATTGGGTCAGTGGCAGAACCCTCTCCCTACCCCACCCGGAGCACGTAGTTGTGACGGACGCGTCCCTCCAGGGCTGGGGTGGCCACATGGGAGAGGCGGAGATCAGAGGACTCTGGTCTCCGGCGGAGGCCCGGCTCCACATCAACCTGTTGGACTTACGGGCGATTCGTCTAGCACTGAAGGCATTCCTCCCCTCTGTCCGAGGGAGTGCAGTACAGGTGTTCACAGACAACACCACCGCCATGTGGTACTGCAACAAACAGGGCGGGGTGGGGTCGTGGACCCTATGCCAGGAGGCTCTGCGCCTCTGGCAATGGCTGGAACGTCAGGGCGTGACCCTGGTGGTTCAACACCTGGTAGGTTCTCTGAATGCCAGGGCGGACGAACTCAGCCGTCGGTGCATGATGGATCACGAATGGCGTCTGAGCTTGGACGTGGCGCAAGGCCTCTTTCAGCAGTGGGGAGAGCCTTGGTTAGATCTATTCGCCCCCGAAGAGAATGCGCAATGTCATCAGTTCTGCGCGTTGGAATTTCCAAGGCGGCACTCGCTCGGAGACACTTTTCGTCGCGAGTGGAGTTGCGGTCTATTGTACGCCTTTCCGCCTATACCACTTCTGCCCAGAGTGCTGAAGAAGATCAGGCGCGACCGGGCCCAGGTTATCCTTGTGGCTCCGGACTGGGCACGAAGATACTGGTATCCCGAGCTACTCAGCATGTCAGTCGATCCCCCGATTCGTCTGCCTCTTCGGGAGGACCTTCTGTCGCAGCAGCAGGGTACGGTCCTCCACCCGAACCTGTCCAGTCTCCACCTACAAGCTTGGAGATTGAGCGGCGACAGTTGAGGCCATTTGACTTGCCTCCCGAAGTCTGTAATGTCATTCTGGCAGCCAGGCGTCCCTCCACAAAGTCGGTATACGCTTGCAGGTGGAACAGATTTGTGGCATGGTGCACAGCAAAGGCTGTGGACCCACTCTCTGCCCCCCTTTCTGAGGTTCTCCTCTTCCTTCTTTCTCTTGCCCAGCAGGGCTCTGCTCTGGGCACTGTCAAGGGCTACCTTTCTGCCCTTTCTGCCTTCTTAAGGCTACCTGATCAGCCTTCTTTGTTCAAGTCCCCTTTTGTAAATAGATTTCTAAAGGGCATCACACACATGTTCCCTCCTGTTCCTTTCGTGGCGCCCCAGTGGGACTTGAACCTTGTTCTTACTTTCCTGATGTGCGCTCCCTTTGAGCCACTTCACAACTGTCCTCTTCGCCTTCTTACTCTGAAGACTGCTTTCCTGGTTGCCATCACCTCTGCCAGGAGAGTGAGTGAGCTCCAGGCACTTTCTTGTACTCCACCTTTCCTTTCTGTCCATCCGGACAAAGTGGTGTTGCGTACTAAGCCATCTTTCCGCCTTCCACATCGGGCAGTCCATCACCTTGGCAACCTTCTTTCCGCCTCCGCATCCCTCTAAAGAGGAAGAGCGGCTCCACCGTCTGGACCCAAAACGTGCGCTCTCGTTCTACTTGGATCGCACACGCCAGTTCCGGGTGGATAACCAACTCTTTGTTGGTTAAGTGGGCGCTGAGAAGGGGAAGGCGGTACACAAGCGGACCATCTCCCGGTGGATCATCTTGTGTATCCCGGCATGTTACTCCATGGCTAAGAAGGAGCCCCCTGTTGGATTGAGGGCTCATTCCACTCAGGCCACGGCGACTACAACTGCCCTGGGCCGGGGAGTGCCCTTGCAGGACATTTGCCAGGCAGCTACGTGGGCCTCGCTGCACACGTTCGCAAGACACTACTGCCTGGACAGCCAAGTCCGGAGGGATGGCTTCTTTGGCCGTACCGTCCTCTAGGACTTTCTGGTGTGATTATTGGTTCGCAGACCCGCCTCCGGGGTTGGTATTGCTGGGGTATCTATTCTAAGGTTAGGAATCTATCACTAACGTGTCTCTTTCAGATGCACAAGTTACTACTTGTGTAACGATATATCTGTAAGAGACATTAGTTAGTGATAGATTCCTTACCGACCCACCCATCCTCCCCGTTCTGCGAACCGATATCTAGGGTTAAAGTCATCCTCTTTCAGGGCCCTAGTTTCATGGCACCAGTGTTGGTTCTATCATGGCTCTGCGTATCTGGCGCGGAAAAGCTGTGTATCAGAACTGACGTCAGCGTGCATGGGCGGCGTCTAAGTACTCCGACGACGTCATTCTGGCGCTAACGACGCCGACGACGGACGCGGAGCCGCGGACGACGCCTACCAACGCGCAGGGGTATTGCTACGCAAAAATTTCCGGATCCAGTCTGACGCCTGGGGATATTCTAAGGTAAGGAATCTATCACTAACTAATGTCTCTTACAGATATATTGTTACACAAGTAGTAACTTGTGCTTCTCTTCCGGGGGTGTACTCCTCAAAGTCATAAGAAATCCTCCCTCCTCCCTGCTCCTTAATGAGCATTAACAGTTTATATGGTATTGTTGCATCTTAGATGCAGGTTCCTACAGGTTTCATATGCCGTACAAAAGAACTGATCTAACTGTCACCTGTGGTGCATGATGGAAGCAAGGGGCTCCTGGAGGCCTTGAATGCAAAATGCTCAGGCTCTCTGAGGCCTTAAAGGCGAGGTGCCAGTTTTCTTTTCTGTACAAGGATGTTATTTATCTATGCAGCCTTTTTTAGGCTAATTGCCTGCTATTACCTGTTTTCTTTTATGAAAATAAAAGGTTACTGCGGAATACTATTACTGTGCATGTCCTTCTCTTACATTATATGTATATGTGTTATTTTCATACTAGAGAAATACATGTATCTTTGACTTCTTAGCCTGTTGAATATGTATGGGGCTGCATATTTTTATGTTATACATGTATATGTGTGTGTTTATTTAGTACTATGTACTTCTTTTCTAAAACATACACATATATATGTATTTTTTTGTTTATGCTCTGGGTTCCCGCACGTGGGCGGAGATAATTCAGTGCTTATGACTTTGATGAGTATACCCCTGGAAGAGAACTAGGATTACAGGTAAGTAACTTATCCTTACCTGTAATTTACTGAAAAAGCCTATTCATTTCAATGGAATGTATTTGCTAAGTGTTGCATACTACTGCTCCCCTGTAAATCAAATAAAGTACAATTTCTATTGCATCTTCAAACTGTTCTATATCCAGTAACTTATTACTGAAAAGTATCTAATGCTAACCTGTGCCAGGCTTGCTTGGTTCTAAAAATAAACAACAGTATATTTTTAAACAAACACAATTGGCCTAGAGTTCAGTTCTTTAGTGAAAACAATTGGCCTAGAGTTCAGTTCTTGAGTGTGTGAATTAATTTGCTGACTGAGTGTGTACATCAAGTGCTTAACACTGTCCTCTGATACTGCCTTACTGCTCGATCACTCTACCACAATTAGAGAGTAAGGTTCTATCTAACTTCAACCTCTGCCTACCTCTGGGTACACTTGGACTCTATACATACTACAACTCATTTTGGTGTAGTATATATAGAGCCAGTTTCTTACATTGGTGGAAGCGCTGGGATACACAACTTGCATTTGTTGGACTACTTGGTTACCACCTGATCACACAACATAACTCTTAAATTATCTTTAGTCTTATGATTTTTTTCAAATTAGAATTTTTTTACCAAACTTCTAAAAGTCTTGTTAGGGCCTTGCTTAAGTACCTTTAGAATTTTGGAAAATAAAAAGTCACTATAGTAGTAAAAGATAGAGGGGTTAGAACTTTTTGTTCGAATGTCTCAAAACAAGAACCCAGCCATTAGTGAAGATAACCATAATGGCCTAGAGGACATGTTTTAGGAGCTTGACCTCACCCCTTACCTTTGTAGTGAGGTTATGGATTCACTGCGTACATTGCTAAGTTTGCATAAGTTAGTATAAGCTTGACTGCCATGTTGCCGCTTTTTGCACACGTTTCTACATGAATTTGTTTTCACAAATCCTCTGCTTGTGCTCGTTCACATGAGTACCGTATACCTTTCATTTTTCTTGCTGTACTCTGAGGCTCTGTCTGTTCAGGGTGTTCAAGGTCGAAAAACAATGTGCTCCGTTAATCTGCGTTGGCCAGTCCCACGCATGTTAGACATAACACTGCCACAGGTGCACCACTGAAAATCAGGTGCTCTTAATATTTCATTGTAGGCATGTTAAGACACTTGGGAGAAAACTTTCTGAAGAGAAGAGCTATGCTTGTCCGGAGATGTAAAGATTTTGCATGTAAACCTGTAGGTATGGGGTTCCCCTGACAAAGCCCAGAGGTCTTCGATAATTATAATAAACTAGTTTCCAGCACGGGGAGGGTAGCAAGGCACATTAGGCCTTTTTTCCACTAGCTTCATAAAATTATATCCCTGTTCATATTTTATGGAAATGTAACAATGCTTACTATAGTGAGTTTATTAATTTTGCTACTAAAATTGGCTTGTGTACTGCATTATAGAGCACGTTAGTTAACCACATTAGTGCTAAGGCAATTCCCGCTGGGTGCTGATGATTGAGAATCCCATTGTTCATGACAAGGTCAGCTCGTCATTAGCACAGCTCCAGTGCACTGCATGACGAGCTGACCTTGTCATGAGCATGGAAGGGGTTAAAATAAACATTTTAAACTATACTGTGTCTCTGATTACTTACGTTGTGGACAAGTATGAGTGAGTTGGCGAAAGAGTGTTCTTGCTTCCGCGATTACTGAGAGAGTCTGAGTTACATATTCTAGGATGTCTAATCATTGGTAGCTTCACTGTAGTACGGAGTATGGAGAACGAATGAGACACTATAGCTAGTCGGATAGGGGTACCAGGCACTAAGGTGGGTTGTTGGTACACCACTATGCACCGAGGTCTTGGTTTCTTGCACGTAGTTCTGTATATGTGCAGAATCGCTGCACAGATATCCCATAGTGCCAATACATCAGTGCAGCCGCACATGCCATAAATCCAACCCCGGAGTATTCTTGCTCATGGGCCACTAAGGTACTCATCAGCAGATCGTAACCCGGGTCGGGTGATGACGTATTGGAGAGGCAGAGATCCAACGCCCATTCAAAGGAGAATTCCAAGCATGAAAAGTCTGGTTGCACGCAAGTGTAGTACGCAAAGCGAAAAGACAGTCTATAAGCCATTCTGAGTGTTGCCAGTGGCAGTGTGCCATAGCATTCAAGCATCCTGGCACGGAGGATCTGTAACCAATCTTGGTAATGTAGTACCACAAGAGGTGCATCCATTCCGTAGCAGGTAAATCAATAGAAGGACACCAGCGGCTATGGTAACCAACAGAGGTAATCCCCCAAAGACGCTGGAAAAAATAGAATGAATAAAGGCTGGTATTACACCATATATATAGCAACAAGACACAAAGAGGGTTGAGGCAAGAATCCTGCACCTGTTACCTGTGGTTGCTTGATAATATAGCGATGGTGCTA
Organism: Lissotriton helveticus; assembly: GCF_964261635.1. Taxonomy (NCBI): domain Eukaryota; kingdom Metazoa; phylum Chordata; class Amphibia; order Caudata; family Salamandridae; genus Lissotriton; species Lissotriton helveticus. Next base: position 1,501,710,719 of record NC_136057.1, on the reverse strand, counting down.
AAATACCAGGAAGTGCACCCCTCTCCACTTCCTATTGGGTAAAACTCAAATACAATCAGAAACAAGAATTGAAATTAGCACCCATCACTTAGAAATCTTATTGCAGTTCATTAAAGCATCAAATATCCATGATGAGTAGTAGAAAAAGCAGGTCCAGATTTTTCTTATGGTCTAAACAGTTGTTTTTTATTAATAAATATATTCAGACGTTTAAAATCCAATGTTCTCAATGATTCTTTTAGCCAACACGTTTCGTCTCAGTCGAGACTTCTTCATGGCTAAAAAAGAACATATATATATATACACTACTTAAAATCTTTACATATATACAAACAGACATTGCATCGTTTATTTTTTCAGTCAGACCTAAAATGTTACCGAATTAGCTAATCAACATATTACAAATTTGTTTAAATAACATGAGCATAGTGAATTGATAAGAGTAATCATAGGTCGATAAGGCAACATTGGGACCTTGTGAAACTGTACAGTTGGCCCGAGAAGGAAACAAGAGGAGTTCAGTATATATTATTATATTCATAATTTCACAGATAGAGAGTTATTTCATACATTTGTAAATTAATATATATGTTCTTTTTTAGCCCTGAATAAGTCTCGACTGAGACGAAACGTAATGGCTAAAAGAATCATTTTGATCATTGCATTTTAAATGTCTGAATATATTTATTAATAAAGAACAACTGTTTCGACAATAAGAAAAATCTGGAACTGCTTTTTCACCTACTCATCATGGATATTTGAAGCTTTAATGAACTGCAATGAGATTTCTAATTGATGGGTGCTAATTCCAATTCTTGTTTCTTACATCAAATATAGTCTCAACCGAAGTCCCAAGGCCAGAGCCCACAACTTTAAAAAAATGCACGAGGCCATGTGTGTCAGATGTATTGACAACACGATGAATGAATTAATTCACCGAAATGTAGTGGGAGATTTGTATTTAAAAGGGCTTGAATTTCCGAAGGACGAAGGTCTCGCCCGCAGAAGTAAGCGGTACCCCTTGCTGAAATAATAGTGCTTTTATTTGGCTCAACTTATTGAAGTCTGCTTTCAAAGTTAGGATTCAAGGCCAAAACGAGGTATCGAGCTTCCTCTGCGGGGAGGGAAAAGCACATTTTTACAGAAAACGACACATTGTGAAACTGTTGCAATGTACGGTATGCCAACTGGCAAACCACAACATTCCTCATTATTTAAAAGAAGATAGCTACCGTTAGTAAGCAAGGTGAAAGTGGCTGTTATAGCTGGTACTGGAATACCCTTTAAGACACACGCAAGATTAGGGCCGTTAACACTGCAAGCCCCGTGTAACTGTATGTTTTTACAAAAAAGCGAACGACCCAATGTAGAATTACAAGATTCTCCTGTAAGTTATACTTCTTTTTCATCTTGCAAACATCTGTGGAGTGGTGTGGCTCACTGGTTAGAGGCGGCAGACCTGTAAGCAGAGAACGGCCCGGGACCAGGGTTCAATTCCCGACACGGCAGGGTCTTGGACCAGGGTCAACGGACTCGATAATTCTCGCCTCAGTGCCTACTCTAACCAGGGAACACACTCGGTAACTCTGGGCATTAAGCTTGCCTTATCTCTACAACGGCCCCCCACAGACGCCGGGGATGCCTGGTTTCACACTGGAGATACCTAGAAAGGGACCATCTCACAGGGAAAACCAGGACGGGTTCCCCAGCGGTCTACAGCGCCAGGACACTCGGGTAGAGTAACAGTGCGCTTTACAAGTATCCCACATTTACATTTACATTTACATTTACATCTGTATATAAAAGGCAAGGACCACAATTTATGCAGGAAAGTGCTGCCCAGGGCTTCATATTGACCTATTGGGTAATGCTTCATGCACGAGGTAAATTTAAACAAGGAAAACGGTAAAGAGATAACCCAGTGGATGAGCCAGACAGCAGAGTCAGTTTTGGCCACGGAGAAGGGCAAAGGGTCAATCTTCTCAAAATGTAAAAGTGTGTACATTGCATCTTTCATGGACATAAACTGTTGCTTGTCAGTCAAATTAAAATGCAAAAACAAAGCTGTTGCGTTTAAATAATCCCATGGCACTTTTTCCGTTTTCAGTGTTTGCAAATTCCACGCAAACTGCATTACTGAACCTAATTGATTTTGACCATGATACAACACAGAAACATCATCTTGTACAATATCAACAACAGATGAAACAATATTATCTAAAGTGTAAATGCTGGAACATAGAGTGTTAATACTATTGTCAACTACTGCAAGTACTTTTTCTAGATTAGCCTGATCTGTTTCCCTCAATCGTGAAGCAGCTTCAATTTGAGAAAGCTTCATTGTAAGCCGCATAAACAAATCTTTTTGTTCTAGGACCAGAAGTGCCCTTGATAAAGTCTGCCAAATCAATGTTATTGGATAACAGTTATAAATGCTGTTTTACCGACGATAGGGACGAGTGTTGTATCCAAGTTTGACATAATTTATCTACAGAATATGTGGTAACTGAATGGGTATCCTCAAAATGTGGATCTGGTCTATCTTGTTTGTAACCAGGGACAATGTTATGAAAACACAATTGGCTGGCATCAGCAGTCGTCTGCCGAACTAACCATCCTAACGGGTCTAAACTTGGAACATTAACAGTTATATTCTGAAATAAAGCTTGCAGTTCCTGATTGGAATAATCAGTATGCAAGCTCCAGTTCTGATATAAATTCAGTTTAGGAATGGTAGGGACATTCAACTGTTTTGTAGTTGCTAACCCAAAACAGGTGGTTTGATAAATAGAATCATTTAAAAATAGAATTTGTGTTGGGATGAGGCACGCGGGATGTAAAGCTTCAGTGCCACGAACCTGCCAGGATCTAGAAACCCACACTAATTTTAAATCAATGTTGGCCTTCCAATGTTCATATCCACCAATTGACAATTTATCAATAAACAAATTAGAATATAATTTCGTGTGGGTTAACATTACCTTGGTAGGTGATGAAATGTTTAACTTAAAATAAAAGGACTCTGGGTTGGACCGGTCAAAATCTGTAAAATAAGTAAACTTTTTCAATAGGGTGCTGGAGCTGCCTTCTAATGGAGTGGGGCAATGTTCCCATTGTGTGTAATTAAAAACATTTTTAAATGTATTAGCCTTATGCAGGCAATGGTGACCAAAATGCTGGTAACAATATAATTCGGCATAATTTGCAGTATTTAAATATAAATCTTCAGCATCAAATGCAGCATAATACTTCAAATCTGAAAATAAAGACTTTATGGCTTTCACATCACAATCATCTGAACGTATGTTCTTTTTAACTACATCACCCATTGAAACACGAAGTACATTCGGTACATTAATAATTTCTGAAGGCCCATGAATATGGAAATCCACTGCATCCCAAATTATGCTATCAGCAAATGGAAAGGCAGAGATGTTAACAAAAGTCTTGTCCCGTTTCATGATGTGAGAAGAGGAATGTGGGGCCAAAGTTCCAGTTACCAACTGAACAGCAGAGCGTTCTGGCAAGTAGTGTCCATTGATGAGTAAGAAAAAAAGCTGTAACAAGGCCAATGGACATGATTAAAAAAATCAGGATGAACATCAACCAGATGTATGTTCAAGGAGGGACCAAATAAGTCTGTTTAAACCAGGAGACAAAAATACTAAACTTCGTTGGGCTTAAAGACGAGATGGAAGTCGAGTCAAAGGAAAAACTTAACTGATTAAGTGTAGTTGGTTGCAAACCAGGCAACGACTCGCTTCTGGGATAAGCATATTCAGTTTCCTCTGTACTCGGTGATGTTGGTGGTATTAGCAAGGAATGTGTAACAGATTCCATCTCGATGGCAGTGTCATGTTGTGCGCGGCCAGACGCGCCAACAACAGGATTCCTTGAAAGTGCTGAATACGATGCAGCAGGTGTAATACTATTCAGAATCTGTCAGATGTTGTAGCTTGACATTGTCCACAGAGATGTATCTGTTGTCTTTGTGACCAGGAAGTGGTGGTAAAATGACTGTACGAGTACCCTTCACGCCAAGCACTGGAACCGGTTCACAATAAGAGGGGCCAAATTCCTTTTTGTTCTCAACCTTCTCTCAGACTAGATCACGGACTTCGGGTAGCCAGCCAACTACTGGAATCTGTAGTGCAGCATCAGTGGCAGAGGGTAAATGGTCTTTTGCAAGACTGTCACACGTTTCTTGTAAGTCCTGTAACATAGTAGAATGATTATCTACGTCAAAGGGTGCAGCTGCCGTTGCCATATCTGAAAGAGACACGTTAGTATTAGATTCCTTACCTTAGAATATCCCCAGGCGTCAGACTGGATCCGGAAACTTTTGCGTAGCAGTACCCTTGCGCGTCGGTAGGCGTCGTCTGCGGCTCCGCGTCCGTCGTCGGCATCGTGGGCGCCGTGATGACGTCGTCGGAGTACTTAGACGCCGCCTCCGCGTTCTGACATCAGTTTTTCTTTTTTCCGCGCCAGCAAGCGCAGATCTGGAAAAAGCAGTAACCCTAGTAATTTTTTGACTAACTTTTTGATCACTTTTGATCATTTCTCGAAGTCTTTGACTCCGATACGGTGCCGTAGGGATGCCTGGTTTCAAGCACTGCGAGGATTGCGACCGTCTGATGTCGGTCACGGATCCTCATCGCCGGTGTTTAACTTGTCTAGGCGTCGATCACGACGACAAGGCCTGCGCCGCGAGAGGTCTCGGTCTCATGGGAGGTCGCGGGACAGGTCGCGGGCTCGGAGCCACCACAGCTCCGAAAGTAGGCCGCACTCCTCCGGGTCGAAGTCGTCGTCAGGTAAGAAGCACAAGAAGTCCAAGTGGCGTCATCGCTCTTCGGACTCCCCCCGACGCTCGCACGATGCGGCCGGGGGTTCGGGTGACACCACCCACGCGGCTCCGTCGGAGTCGCGGGCGCCGCGTGCAGCTCCACACCCTCCGGTCCCTGGGCTGAACGCGTCGCCGGAGGAGATCGAGCGCTTCCTCATGGCCATGAGGAAACTCTCTTCTCCGACGGGCTCCGCGGCGCCTTCGGGCCCAGCGGACCCGTCTGGGGCCCCTAGCGGGTCGGTGGCTCCGGCCCCGACGCCGTCGGGTGCTTCGGCCCCGACGCCGCCGACGCCTTGGGCCCGGCGCCGCAGGTTCCCACTATCCCGACGCCGCCGGCGCCTTCGGGCCCGGCGCCGAGGGGTTCAGTTGTTCCGGCGTCGCCGGCGCATTCGGGCCCGGCACCGCAGGACGCCGCTGGACCTCCTTCGGGATCTGGTTCGTCGCCGGTGGACCTTACGACCTCCCCGGCGTCGGACCCTCAGGTGTCGCCTCCGGCGCCATCCTCGGGCGGCGCCGTCCCCGGTCCCACCTTCGTTCCTGTTCCGGCGCCGGGACGGACCCGATGGGCGCCGCTCCAGACGTCGTTTGGGGAGTTTCACTTCTACGAACAGGCCCCATTAATTGAGAACCCTGAGTTTCAGGAGATGGGTGATGAAGGGGACTGGGAGGGGTCTGAGGACCCTCTGACCAGAGAGTGTCAGTCTCATGAGGACTGGGCAGGAGACCTTGGGGAGGCCAGTGGCCTGGACACCTCTCCAGATACTGGTTTTGTCTCCCCTCCTACCGTGGCTTCGGAGGAGGGGGCAACTTATAGTGTGGTGCTGATGAGGGCTGCCAAGGCCTTGGGCCTTGAGCTCCCCGTCGCGGCCGTGAGGACTAATCTCCTCACTGAGGTCCTTAAACCACAGTCAACCTCGGCCGAGCCTCTGCTGCCTTTTAATGAGGCCTTGACCGACGTTCTTCTGGGCACTTGGTCCAAGCCCGCTACGGGTTCGCCCGTAGATAGGAACGTGGCCAGACGCCACCGCCCAGCCCCGGGCTACCCATGTTTCCTGTCCACCCACCCCACCCCCGAGAGCCTGGTCATCCAGGCCTCCAATTCCCAGACCGCATTCCCGTCCGCCCCGCCGGACAGGGAATCCAAGAGGTATGAGCAGTATGGTAAAAAGATATTCTCATCCCTTAGTCTGGGTCTGCGGTCTTCCAACACCGCATGCCTCTTGGGCCGTTACACCCACTCTCTGTGGGATACGGTCGCGGAAGTGCTGCCAGAGTGTCCGTTGGAGGTACGGGCCAAACTGACGCAGCCAAGTATTCTATCAGGTGTGGGCTGGATACCACCGACTCGCTAGGCAGAGCGATGGCAACGACGGTGGCGGTCAGACGCCACGCCTGGCTGAGGTCCGCCAACTTTTTGGCAGATGTCCAGAACACGCTCATGGACATGCCGTTCGATGGCCGTCGCCTCTTTGGTGACAAATCAGACCATGCGCTCGAGCGCTTTAAGGACTCCAGGGCTACGGCCAAGTCCTTGGGCCTCTCGGCCCCGCGCCAGCAATCGGCTGCTTATCACTCCTTTCGTGGCCACGGAAGGGGTGCACTCACACGTGCCGCTAGCCACGCTCCGCAGGGCAATACCCAACGCGGTGGCGGCCGTGGTAACCGCCGTCCAGGCGGTAGGGGTCAACGGCGAGGTCAGCCCACACCTTCCCCCGCAGCATCCACCTCAAAACCCTTCTAGTCCGTGCTTTCAGGCCCATGTGACGCCAGTGGGGGGCAGGGTTCGCCATCACCACCTCCTCTGGCGCACTGTCACTTCGGATAGGTGGGTGCTGCAAATCGTCCGGAGGGGCTACTCCCTCCCCTTCGAGGCGACTCCTCCAGCCATGCCACCGCAGAACCACCGTGTATCGGGGGATCATTTGCGACTTCTGCAGGAGAAAGTTATGGCCCTCTTGGCCAAGGGGGCCATCGAGCGCGTTCCTGGGCCAGACGTAGGGTGTGGTTGCTACTCCCACAACTTTCTGGTACCCAAGAAGGGCAAAGGGGGCCTACGCCCTATCTTGAACCTCAGGAATGGTAACGGCTTCCTCCGGAAGGAGAGGTTCAAAATGCTGACACTGGCTCAGGTCTTAGCTGCCCTGGACCCAGGAGACTGGATGGTAGCGTTGGACTTGCAGGACGCTTATTTCCACATCCCCGTCCTGCCGGCGCTACCTGCGGTTCACGATTGGCCACGAGCACTTTCAGTTTACCGTGCTCCCCTTTGGCCTTACCAGCGCCCCACGGGTGTTCACAAAGGTGATGGCGGTGGTCGCGGCTCATCTGCGCAGGTTAGGGGTTTCAGTCTTCCCCTACCTCGACGACTGGCTGTTGAAGGCGGGCTCGCCCCAGACAGTTGTCAGCCACCTCCAGACTACGGCAGATCTCCTGCACCAGCTGGGGTTCTCCATCAATGTGCCAAAGTCACACCTGTGCCCCTCTCAGAAGCTCCTCTTCATTGGAGCAGTTCTAGACTCGGCGCAGTTTCGGATTTATCCACCTGAACAGCGGGTCCGGGATATTCAGGCTCTGATTCCAATCTTTCAGCCGTTATCCCGGGTTTCGGTCAGGTTGACGCTGCGGCTTCTGGGGCTGATGGCCTCCTGCATCCTACTGGTGCATCACGCCAGGTGGCGGATGCGGGCTCCGCAGTGGGACCTGAAGTTTCAGTGGGGCCAGCATCAGGGCAACCTGTCCGACCACGTCCTGATCTCGGAGGGCGCTGCGAGACAGCTGCAGTGGTGGCTCACGGACCGCGATTGGGTCAGCGGCAGATCCCTCTCCCTTCCCCAACCGGAGCACGTAGTTGTGACGGACGCGTCCCTCCAGGGCTGGGGAGGCCACATGGGAGAGGCGGAGATCAGAGGCCTCTGGTCTCCGGCGGAGGCCCGACTCCACATCAACCTGTTGGAGTTGCGGGCGATTCGTCTAGCACTGAAGGCATTCCTCCCCTCTGTCCGGGGGAGTGTAGTGCAGGTGTTCACAGACAACACCACCGCCATGTGGTACTGCAACAAACAGGGCGGGGTCGTGGACCCTTTACCAGGAGGCTCTGCGCCTCTGGCAATGGCTGGAATGCCAGGGCGTGACCCTGGTGGCTCAACACCTGGCAGGTTCTCTGAACGCCAGGGCGGACGAGCTCAGCCGTCGGTGCATGATGGATCACGAATGGCGTCTGAACTCGGACGTGGCGCAAGGCCTCTTTCAGCAATGGGGAGAGCCTTGGTTAGATCTATTCGCCACCGAAGAGAATGCGCAATGTCATCTGTTCTGCGCGTTGGAATTTCCAAGGCGGCACTTGCTCGGAGACGCTTTTCGTCGCGAGTGGAGTTGCGGTCTGTTGTACGCCTTTCCGCCTATATCACTTCTGCCCAGAGTGCTGAAGAAGATCAAGCGTGACCGGCCCCAAGTCATCCTTGTGGCTCCGGCCTGGGCGAGAAGGTACTGGTATCCAGAGCTACTCAGTATGTCAGTCGATCCCCCGGTTCGTCTGCCTCTTCAGGAGGACCTTCTGTCGCAGCAGCAGGGGACGGTCCTCCACCCGAACCTGTCCAGTCTCCACCTCCATGCTTGGAGATTGAGCGGCGACAGTTGAGGCCATTTGAATTGCCTCCTGAAGTCTGTAACGTCATTCTTGCAGCCAGGCGTCCCTCCACAAAGTCGGTATACACCTGCAGGTGGAACAGATTTGTGGCATGGTGCACAGCAAAGGCTGTGGATCCTCTTGCTGCCCCTCTTTCTGAGGTTCTTCTTTTCCTTCTTTCTCTTGCCCAGCAGGGCTCTGCTCTGGGCACTATCAAGGGCTACCTTTCTGCCCTTTTAGCCTTTCTCAGGCTACCTGATCAGCCTTCTTTGTTCAAGTCCCCTATTGTAAATAGATTTCTTAAAGGCATCACACACACGTTTCCTCCTGTTCTGTTTGTGATGCCTCAGTGGGACTTGAACCTGGTTCTTACATTTCTGATGTGCGCTCCCTTTGAGCCACTTCACAACTGTCCTCTTCGCTTCTGACTTTGAAGACTGCTTTCCTGGTTGCCATCACCTCTGCCAGGAGAGTGAGTGAGCTCCAGGCCCTTTCTTGTACTCCACCTTTCCTTTCTGTCCATCCGGACAAAGTGGTGCTACGTGCCAAACCTTCTTTCCTGCCCAAGGTTGTCACGGCCTTCCACATCGGGCAGTCTATCACCCTGCCAACCTTCTTTCCGCCACTGCATCCCTCTAAAGAGGAAGAGCGGCTCCACCGTCTGGACCCAAAACGTGCGCTCTCATTTTATTTGGATCGCACACGCCAGTTCCGGGTGGATGACCAACTCTTTGTTGGTTACGTGGGCGCTAAGAAGGGGAAAGCGGTACACAAGAGGACCATCTCCCGGTGGATCATCTTGTGTATCCAGGCATGCTACTCCTTGGCTAGGAAGGAGCCCCCTGCCGGATTGCGGGCTCATTCTACCCGAGCCACGGCGACTACCACTGCCCTGGGCAGGGGTGTGCCCTTACAAGACATCTGTCAGGCAGCTACGTGGGCATCGCTGCACACGTTTGCAAGACACTACTGCCTGGACAGCCAAGTCCGGAGGGATGGCTTCTTTGGCCGTCCCGTCCTCCAGGACTTTCTGGTGTGATTATTGGTTCGCAGACCCACCACCGGGGTTGGTATTGCTGGGGTATCTATTCTAGGGTAAGGAATCTAATACTAACGTGTCTCTTTCAGATGCACAAGTTACTACTTGTGTAACGATATATCTGTAAGAGACATTAGTTAGTATTAGATTCCTTACCGACCCACCCATCCTCCCCGTTCTGCGAACCAATATCTAGGGTTAGGGTTGTCCCCTTTCAGGGCCCTAGTTTCAATGGCACCAGTGTTGGTTTTTAACATGGCTCTGCGTTTCTGGCGCGGAAAAGCTGTGTCTAAGAACTGACGTCAGCACGACGTCATCACGGAGCCGACGACGGACGCGGAGCCGCAGACGACGCCTACCGACGCGCAAGAGTACTGCTACGCAAAAGTTTCCGGATCCAGTCTGACGCCTGGGGATATTCTAAGGTAAGGAATCTAATACTAACTAATGTCTCTTACAGATATATCGTTACACAAGTAGTAACTTGTGCGTCTAGACCATCAAGGTCAAGAACAAACATTTTTATGCCAAAGAGCATTTTATATGGGGTCCGCCCACCCAGAGATCTTTTAGGGAGGTTATTAAGTGCACGTTGCACGCTATACAAGTGGGCTAGCCAGTTCCTGCCAGTACCTAAGACTCTAGCTGTCAAGGATTGCTTTAAGTCACGGTTCATTCGCTCCACAACCACACTGCCCTTAGCCCTGTATGGAGACGAAAATGCCACCTGCACCCCCAATAACATCATAGCATCCTTGTACGGCTTAGAGGCGAACGCTGGACCCTGGTCAGAATGGAAGGTGCCACATGCAAAAATTCCACAAAGACACGCAAATCCCTGATGACATATCAGGCCGAATTCACAGAACTAACTTACAACAAAATCCTAAACTTACTACCATTTTGGTATTCACAGAAGGCACTTACTCATTTTGGTATTCACAGAATGAACTTACTCATTTTGGTATTCACAGAATGAACTTACTCATCCTAACTTTATATCCACACTCGGGCCGGAATTTCCGGCTCAGAATCTCCGCCTCCGGTTCGAAAACTCCTCTTCCGGGCCGTAATATCTGTATTTTGGCCGTTTGAGCATTACCTCAATGCTAAACATCTGTCCATGTGCCTACCACCCACCATGATGCATCAGCTGACACACTGCAGCCAATCCCATCCCTGCAGCACATATGAAAGCAGATCAGACACACAGAAACACTTGCAGCATGTGTTGCTCTGCCCCTTGCCATGCGGCAAGAAGACTTGAGGAGGAGAAGAGAGAGGATCTTTAGACAGAGGATCAACATATTTTGGATGTCCACCCAAGATGTAAGGGCCGGATACCGCTTCCCTCCAGAAGCCATCTTGGAGATGATATGTGATTGGGAGGAGGAACTTGACTCTGCTACCTGCTGCTCCCTTGCCATTCCAGCCTATCTGAAGTTCCTTTCTGTTCTACATTTTTTTGCAACGTTGTCATTCCAAAGGGTCACCAGTGATGTTGTGGGCATCTCCCAGGCTAGCCAGTCGCAGTGCTTGCATCAGGTACTGAGCTGCATCAATTCTAAAGCCCACCTTCACATAGGAATGCCCCATACACTGGCCAGCAGACAAAGGGCAGCTTGGGATTTTTTTTCTCATCTCCTGATTACCACGTGTGCTGGGTGCAATTAACTGTACCCATGTGGCCCTTCGGACACCCGCCACATTGCACACATATACTACAACAGACACTGACTGTATTCCATCAATGTGCAGGCTGTCTGTGATGCCAGTGGGAGATTCATAGACGTGCATGCAGCGTTTCCAGGCAGTACCCGTGACAGTTTTGTATTCCGCATGTCACCTCTTGCCAGGCGTATGGCTGCGGGATAATTTGGCAACATGTGGTTACTGGGAAAATACCAAGCACTTAAAAAGAGTGATGTGCGCTTATGAAGGGGCTCATTTACAAGCCCCTTGCGCTGCCGGTATATCACTTTCTCACATATGAAAAGTGACGCACTGGTGGTGCAAGGGGCCTGCCAGTAAGCCCAGTAATGAATGAATGCCACCTTATATCAACAACTATTCTACAATAAGAATCACTCAGCCACATACACGGTCACAACAGACACTGCATGTACTAAGTTAAGATCATGTTCTGTTCAAATTTCAGATGGAAATGTAACCTATTGCCCTATCTTCCCTCCTTAGGCGATGCTGGGTATGCACTCTCCCCTCAACTCCTTACACCTTACAGACATCCAACCACTATACCTCAGCGTAGGTACAATCGGGCACACATACAAACTCGAGTCATCATAGAGCGTACTTTTGGTCTGTTGAAGTCGCGTTTCAGATGTCTCAGCCGTACAGGGGGTGTGCTGACATACTCTCCTGAAGTTGTGTGCCAGATCACTATGGTCTGTTGTGTCTTGCACACTATCGCTTTAACGCATGGCTTACGCATACCTCTTGAACCTCGGCTAGCTCGGAATCCGGGCAACCGGGCCATTTCACATAACCAAGGTCAGGGTATGCAATTCCGTGATCAGCTGGTTGACACGTTTTTCACGTGAGCAACCTGCTGTGTCATGGACGAAATGTGGTTTGCTGTCTGTTGTCAATGATGAAAAATTGATATTTACGATTATGTCCAAAAACTCCATCCTGAGATAACTTTGCAAACCACACTAACTGTATGTCAAGCCCAACTGTTAACATGATTCAAAAGACTGACTGTGCATCAGGTCATGTGCCAATGTCAGCAATCAGTGTAGTGGATTTCCCAAGGATTTTATTGACTCTGAGGATGATATGTACATGTTCTGAGGGACCCTCCCGTACCTTTTGACAATAGGTGTCTGTATCTAAAAAGTGCATAACTATAGTATTTTTGATTTTTGGCCCTCAAATGATTTTCATACACCAATAATGTTGGGCCTACAACGTGAGTGATGATGTTGTGGCTGAATCTGCCACTATGTGTCTGGGATGCCCAGCACTGCTATCTACTACACTGTAACACAACAGACAACTCTTGTGTTGATCACTAAATATGGACTACATTTACCATAATGCAATGCAGTTGAAAAGTAAACTGGGGTGTGATGTTGTGCCAGCCCACCTTCCCCCCTTGTCCCAGCCCAAATCTCATAACATGGTCTGTTCTCCCTTTTGTTTCATGTCTATGAATTAATCTTACACTGTCATTTCAGGTTTCTCTGCTACCGAATACCAGGATGGCAGTGGATTTTTCCTGTGATTGTGGATGAATCAAAATGAACACAAAATGGCTAACAACTACTTCCTGTGATGTATTTCCTGACTTCCACTACCTGCGTGTCACTTCTTGTATGAAATAATGGGTTGCTGGTCGATTTTGCACATACCGGCACTGTAGCGTACTCTGCGCATGCGTAGAGCACTCTGCTTAGGCGGAAAGTACGTTTTTGGGCTGTGAAGTCCGAAAAACGACCGGAACCCATAATTTTATACAGGAAGTGGTAGACAGGAAATACATCACAGGAAGTTGTTGACAGCCATTTTGTGTTAATTCTAAGTCATCTTCTCTCACAGTTCAGTTCATCTGACATCCTGCTGGTCTCATCAACCTTATTTCCCCAAAATGGTTGAGGGTTATGATGAGAAAGCACCCCCTTTCAGAGAAAGGGAATTAGACATCCTAGCTGAGGAGGTGATACTGAAATATCCTCAGGTATATGGGGGACCAGAGGTACAGCTGAGCAATGCAACGCAGGCCAGATTATGGGCCAGAATGGCTGAGCGCTGCAGTACTGTGGGCGTTCACACCAGGAACCCGAGGGCATGCCGCAAGCGCTGGGAGGACCTGAAAGCCTGGGCCCGGATCAAGGCTGAAGAGCTACTGGGACAGTCTTCCCAGCACCATGTGCATTGTCTTCACCTCTCGCCACTGTATAGGAGGGTCCTGCATACAGCTCTTCGACCCTCCATGCTCAGCTGGTGGAGCAAGAGCAGCAGAGACGTGGTAAGTGCATTAAATGCAAAATGTGTCTGGAAATATGATGCGAGTGCAGACAGAGCTGTACCATTCTGTGTCCCATGCCTCCATCACCTATTCTGTGTCTATTTTGCGACTCACAGTTGCATTACTAATGAAATTGCACTGCCAGCACCACTAACAGTGAACCAAGGGACTCATAACTGATGTGTGCATTGGATGAGGAAAGGTACAGACACAGTGCAGTGTGTGTATGTGAGGCCAATGGGAATTGGATGCTGTGACTTACATTGCTTTCGGTGACTTTGGGTTCTGATTGAGACAGATCATCGTGTGCCATTGAGTCAAGACCGACTTTGAGACCCTTGCCACACTCATAAGTGTTTCAAATTGTGCCAAGTTTGTCCACAGACACACGTCTTACCCCCATTAGCTTGTATGCCATTTACCATGTACAGGTAGCTGTGACAACGAGCCACTACTGTTCACCAGTGCACAGCACTACCTGATCCAAATCCAATATGTGGCACTGGATTGTCCGCTTTTGTGAGAGGACATCAAAAGCTTAGACTCACAACTTAGCAAACCTAATTGGCCAGACCCTATATGGGTGTGCTACCCCCAATCGGCATTTGTGTTGTCCCATCCAATGCTACATAGCAGATAACATTTGTCCAGACTTGAAAGTTCAGACACTCCATATCACAGGCCCTTTCCAATTTCATCTGGACTCTCTCTGATCTTCTTTTGTGGACAGGGTCGTGGAACCTGCCCATGTAGCAGTGATAGGACACACAGGTCACAGGAATGCCATAGCTGAGGGTTGGCAGTACAGACGTGCAAACCACCAATAATCTTGTGAGATGTCCATGTCAGACTCAAATCAGGGATGACAGTGAACATGCATGTAATTTAAGCTCATAAACACTGACAACTCTATAGTGTGATCAGAGGAGAACATAGTCTGACCTTAGATCATCTAGATATGTGTCTTGTCCTGACATGTAGACCAACTACATAATGATTTGCCTAACATTTCAGTGGACTCAGCTGGCCAAGAGGACCGAGTTCGGAGCAGGACATCTGTGGTGCGCCGGCGGCTACAAAACTCTTTCCAGTACTGAGGAAGAGGACGATGACGCGGTGATGAACTTGACACCTCTGGCCGGGGGGGTGGAGAGCCACTTTACCACGGACCATTCACCTGTGAGTTTTGCCGAGATGTCCCCTACGCAACATGGGCCTACCATCAGCCCCTCCCTAACTCCAGAGGCCCCCATTCCATTGGGGCCTCCAGCTGCATCCCCTGCAATCTATCCCCCTCATTGAAGCTGCCAGGTCGACACCGACATTGGCTCCGAACCTGAGGCACCACACCCCCCCACGTGTGACCTAAAACCCTCCCTGTGTTGTTCCAGCTGTGGCTGTACCAGATGATTTGATGTGTGTAGGAGAGTAGGGTCTGCTTCCTATGGTCACCCCCACTTTTTGCTGTGATTCTCTGGTTTTTCGACTTTAGACTGGCTGTGGCCCTGCTAATCAGGACCACAGCCTAGCTGTTCTCCCTCTAAATTCATACAATGTACTTTAGGTATATACCAGATTGGGTATTGGGTCACCTTTGTGAGCCCCTGTATAGTGTACCATAGGTACCAAGGGCATAGGTGCATCCAAGGCCTACTAGGGGTTGCAGCATGTATTATGCCACCCCTGGCTGGCCCTCAAAACTGACACCACAGGTCTGTAATAACCCCTTACTTAGATATAGTATCCCTATATCTACCTTATATATAGACACATAGTAACCTATAAGTCACTCCTATGGCAGGCCTTATCAATCCTGGAGGCAGAGTGCTTGGTTTTGTGTGAGAGGGTGCCCTAGCATGAACTGAGCCCCTCTGCAGCTTTCAGAACCATCTCCTTATAGCTGTTCTATGATATAGCCATACCATATACTCTGAAGTGCATTAAATCCTCGCGGTTAGTGCTAACTTTGGTTTGGCTTTCTCAAAACATGTCGTGTAAGGTGTCAAACACTTTGGAATACTACCCACCCGCCAGTTCTGGTGGCGGGGGTAGCATTCCACCCTTCTAGAGGGAAAAGACATGTAGTTACTGGTAAACCCGGTTAAAGTTAAACAGAGCCCCAGCATCACAAAATGGATGCTGCTGCCACAGACACGAGTCTGACCTCCTGCTGCTGGACGAAACTCCGGCAGGGGAGGCCTGGACAATAGGTTTCCTGTCAAGGGAGGTGCTGGCACCTCCCCAGACAGGCTGTAGTGTATTGGGGCAGGGAGGGCTGCATTCAGCAAATGCTTTTCCAGACACTGCCTGGGGCACACAAGGTGCTCCATGCATAGCCCGGTTCAAACCAGTTGCTGGGGCACTCCAGCCCCGCTCTGGCACAAAACTGGACAAAGGGAAAGGGATTTAACCACCCCCTTCTCAGGTCCACCCATAGAGGGACCTCCCAGGTAATCCCACCCCTTAACTTGGTATAAGTATAGGATCTGTGTCCCTAGGACTTTAGATTACCCATGACGAATCTTTGAAAGACATATCCTGGACCTTCGACGTTCCATTTCGACTGGAAGACAGAAGACATCTCCCTTGTGGTCAAGAAGTGACCACCCTCTGCAAAAGGCACCACCAGTAACTTGCCGGTCTGCATTGTCGAGGTTCCAGACGGAACTCGAAGACTTTGCGACTCAGGACACGGACTTCAGACATCTCTGACCCTGCTCGACGATCCCAGCAAAGCTGAGACCCGTGGCAGACACGAGAGACGTGGGACCGGAACTCCTGGACACCCTGCATTTTGCTAAAAGCATCGACTCCCGAGGTAACTCGCAGTTGTGCATTGGGGTACGAGAAGCCCCAGACCCAAGCACTGTTTGCACCGAAGCTCATCCCTCCACACTCCACGAGTGCCTCCTGGGGCCTGCTCTTGCATTTCAGCTCGACGCATCTTCCCAGTTCCTAGTCCGTTGGCTACTGAGCCCCCTGAAGACTTTCTTTTGAACTTAAACTGCTTTCCTGGTTTCTCCAGGCTTGCTCCAGCTTCCCTGCTAAGGAGAAGCGCCACAGACCTTGCTGGTCTGCACCGAAGCCAATCTTCATCTCCTGCGTGGATTGCGTTTGCCAAGGCTTATTGGGTCCAATCCGGATACCGACACCGCAGTCAACTAGATCTCCGTGGGACCGCTCGAATCCAGCTCCTGGTCATCGTCGACACCGTCTGGACCTCGTGGCTGCAGAGACCATCTTCTCCTGAGATCATCGCGACATCGCCTGGTTCCTTCCTGGTACCTTCCTGGTCACTGGCTAGTGACCCAGACTCTGTCCCTTCTGCTTTCAGGTTCTTCACATCTTCGATCCACTCTTGGACCCACCCAGACACTTTTCCTCTGGTCGCCTGCAGCACTTCTTTGCAGATCTCCATTGAAAACGACGACGAAACCCGACACCAAAAGGCACCTATACATCCGGCTTCCCTGGGTGAGCTAACACAAGTACTCCGGTGCTCCCACGAGTCTTGACTCTCGAAGTGTCCTAGTCTAAATGGGGTTTTGTCGTAGTCCATCCGGAAGTGTCCTTAAACCGTAACTTTGTAACTTCTTTGTTTCCCATAGAAAGTCAATGGTAACTCGCGGCTGTGTATAGACACTGCACGCGTCTCCCGTGGGCCTCCTACTTCCTAACCTTTGGTTGTTTAGTGTAGCCCCAGCAATTCTCTAGGCCCTAGGCCTACTTTCTATTCCAGACGTGGTTCTTATACCACTATTTTAGTTTATGGTTTGTGAGGCCCCTGGGGCAAAATGTATACTGTGCAACTTATCGTATGCTAATTGAGTAACTTGTATTGTGCTTTTACCTCTGACTTCATAAAGAGTACAGAAGGGTTGTGTTTAGAATAAATACATATATATTTGATATATACCTTGTGTGGTGTCCTTTCATTTGATATTCAAGGGATTATAATTGGTAAAACAACTAGCTTCACATGCTCTCTGAAGTTTTAGCCTATTGACTGCTGGTCCATTCTACCACTAGGATAACTTTCTATAAGGTTGACTTTACAACCACCATCAATAAGGGTCGATTAGCCTGGTGCAAGGTGCCCACTAGAACTAGTGGACATCAGATGCCAAGCTAACTTCTCACAATGTGAGGGTCAGCCAGACATGTCCTCTCGCATCTTGCTGCAATTGTGTCTAGAGGTGCGCATGATGCGAGAGGCAATTGCACGAGCTCTGGCCACCCTCCCTGCCAATTCCCTGAGTGCAGCCATGTCATCTGTTGTGGGGGACTGCTGCGAAATTGTTCGAGTGCTGTGCTGAAAACGCACTCACCTTGGGGAGACTGCTGCTGCTGGGCGCTGGGCTGCTGACGCCGTTTGTGAACCCTGTTGACGGCGCCATCCACCATCTCGGCTGCCAAGGGGAGGAACTACGGTTCCCAGCGTCCCTAGCGGCCGTACACCACCACTTCCTGTCCCGCGCACCAGGAGGTGCTTAAAATCGCGGAGCTCCCTCGGTGGAGCGGGGACTGCTGCGAAATTGTTCGAGTGCTGTGCTGAAAACGCACTCACCTTGGGGAGACTGCTGCTGCTGGGCGCTGGGCTGCTGACGCCGTTTGTGAACCCTGTTGACGGCGCCATCCACCATCTCGGCTGCCAAGGGGAGGAACTACGGTTCCCAGGTGCTTAAAATCGCGGAGCTTCCTCCGCGTCGCGGACGCGCGCGGACGGCGCCGGGCAGAGGGCGGGCCGTCTGTGGCCGTCAGTGGACTGCAGTGGTCGGGCGGGCCACCCCCCTAACATCTCCCCTCAAAGGTGAGCACTTCACTTTATTAGGATACCAAAATGGGCGATTGTACGGCTATCGGCAATAATATTGATGTTTCGTCCCAGGGTGTTGATACCTCCGTCTCCCTTATTACATCCTTTGAGACATTGATAGAAACAGCTTTCAATGAGATCGTGGAGACTGAGAGGAGGTTCTCCATGGGTTCACTTACCACCAACAATAAACCGAGTGTAACAAGTAGTACAAGCTGTACAAATGGAAATATACATATAACCCCTGCAGTTATTGTGGTTAAGCCATCATATCCCTCTGTTAATGTGCCCATTGTTTTGGATGACGAAAATACCGTCACTTACATAGCACCAGACCCCGCCTCTTTAATGCCGGCTGTTGTCATCCCAAAGCCGGTACTGATATCAACACCCCCTGTATCTCCGCTGACTGAAATCGTTCCTACTATTACAATAGCTTCCCAGGATGACGTTATCACCCTGGACAGTATGGAATCTAGTAGCAATAAACAGGGAGGGGAAAAACGCAAAAGAGGCATTACTAGGCAAAGTGCTAATAAAAGGAAACAACCCCTAATCCACAAGAATCAGCCTACACCTCTAAGTTTGTGGAGTAAACAAAAATCATCGGGGGCACAAACTGTTCTTTCGGAGGATAAAGATTTAGCAGACACGGACAGTATCTCTGCCGCATCCATCATTCACTCGAGTGGGAACTCTAATACTGTATGGACCCAAACAACATTAATAGGAGATAATTATAATCTCTCAAGACAAAATGTGAACCTCATAGAAACCTTAGCGGATACTGTTTTTAACCGACTAGAAAAGCAAATGATCAGCCAGTTTAATAATATTTTTAAAAGACTTGATAGATTCTACAACCTGGTCAAAAATGGAGAAATAAAAAGGAAGGGGTCTGTCATCCTGGACCAAATCAGAGCTGACCGTCTTTTAAAGGAATTGGAATCTGTAAACAGCACATTGTCATTAAAGAAACAGGATACTACTACCTTTTTGGGTGGGGCTATGAGTAACCCTGGAACATTACCCCCGCCTACTGCACCATCTTCAACTCAACCCCGATCCACTAATGGAGGGTCAAATTTGACAAAATCCAATTTACCCACTAAACCTACCCCCACACCTGCCCCTAGAAAAACTACTACCCCCCTTAGTAGCAACAACACTGCCTCCAACCGCAATAATGGTCCTATTCAACCTACAACAGCATCAAGACCAACTGTTGCTAATAATGGTGAGGGTATTGGACAACAAGGGAAAAGCAAACCTTTTAAACATCAAGGGGCCTGCCTTACATTTGCCTCCGGATGCTTGCCCTTTTGTATTGGTCCTTGCAGGTGTACCGCCGTTGAGGGAGGACCAGGGGGAATCATGGGTGCAACTGCGAAATAAAAGCATAGACTGGCTGACCAAGCACAAAGGCGTTGGATATGATATCTCAAGAGAGATTCTATCGGCCCGCAGGGTGTCGTGGGTCGGGCCCTTAGCCAAAGACAAGGAAGGTGACTGCATAGTTCTTAATTTTCAAAACCCAGGGACTGTGAGAAACCTCCTCAATAGAAATAGTAACTGTTCTGCCATTTCTACTGTTGTAACTATGTTACCTTTGAGTTACTTCTACAGACAAATGGCAATACAACCTCGGCCTCCTTTCATGCAATTTCAACCATCATCAATGCATTTCCAACCATCACCCATGTATTTTCGGCCACCGCCTATGCAATTCCAACCTGCCCCATTCCCACTTAAGATGTTCAATAGATTTGCACCTTTGTCAGACCCGGATATGCAAGATTGACCATCTCTGACTAACTCTGTTGCATCATCTTTGTCACCAGTTTCCGAACCTCAGGTTGCTCCACAACCCTTGCCTCGGACTGTTATGAGTCAAAAACCTCTGACTCACAGACAATCGTCCCTGGATTCCAAACTATCTCTTGTCAGTTGGAATATAGCAGGACTAAAATCCAAATTGAAAATTAAAGAATGGTTAAATTGGGTCGACAATAACTGTGACATATTGATGTTACAAGAAACTTGGTGTACAACGACACCAACAATGGAGGGTTTTTGTTGTTATAACTTAAAGGCTTCCCCCTCTCATATGGGTCGGCCCAGTGGGGGTTTATCCATCTGGTCCAAAATAAAATCCGGGGTGCAGACCAAATTGATCCCTACACCGGGTAATTGTTTTATGGCTATAAGGTACATTAACAGAATGAAATTGTGCATTATTAATTTTTATAATAATGATTTTGTAACTCGTCCTAATGTTAATTTTACTTCATTGTTTATTTTTATTGATGATATTATGGAAGGGCATAAGTATGGGCCCTTTGATGGCATCTGCATTGGAGGGGATTTTAATGCCCATATGTATCGCAACAGCCCACTATGTAAAAACGGTGAGGAGCTGAAAAACCATCTAGCCTCCCGCGACCTAGTAAATGTAATGGAAAATGCAGGTTCTAAAGTAAATAATATAACAACACCTACTTTTATAGGTCATGGCTGTGCCTCTATGATAGATTACATATTTACATGCCCAACATTAAGCGACATAATTTCAAAAGCAGAAGTCATCTGTTCCGCTTATAGCGACCACTATCCGCTTAGAATATATTTACACAATCCACAGGCCATGAAGGTTGCAGCAAAGTTAGAGATTGGGCCACAAAATCTGGCATTATCTACTGATAGATTAAGACTAGTATGGAAAGGGGTGGACAACAAGGACATTCTAGCCAGAGTAATTAAAAAACATCCTGAGACAGTTGAGACTTGCCTGTCACACATGAGTCCTGGTAGTGATGTGGTTGATGCCTTTGGCAACTTATGTGGGGCCATTAAAAGAGAATCCTCCAAACCAGTTAGGCAGAACACAGCTCATGGTCCCCGTTGGTTTGATTCTTCCTGCTCTAAGGCCAATAGGGACCTGAGGGCTGCTTTAAAAATTATCCCAAGGGATGCTCTACTCGTGAGAGAATTAAGATTAAAATACAAAATTGCCCTACGCACTAGATCCGAGGCTTTAGTGATTAATCACTGGGAATCTCTCACGCGCTCTGCCACACTAAAGGACACAACAGGTTTCTGGAGAGAAGTTAAGTCCCTAAGATCTTTTGGTTCCAGCATCAACCCAATTAACTGTAATATAACGGGTGAGGCGTGGGTAGAGCATTTTTCTCAAATTTATGCCTTATCAGCCACTCCACTAGACACTGTCCCCCTATCCAATAGCGCTGAACCTCTGACCTTTTCATTAATGGAGGTCGAGGATGCTATAATAGATAGCGCCAGCAATAAAGCCCCCGGCCCGGACGGTCTTTCTATTGACCAGATTAAATCGGAAATTAATTTTTGGGCCCCTCTACTATGCAACTTATTTAATAACCTGAGTGACAGCTCAATTCCCGAATCCTGGTCGAACAGTGTCATCGTACCGATTTTTAAAAAAGGTGACAGGTCGGACCCCGCCTGCTACCGCCCGATCTCACTGATCGATAATACGCTAAAGGTCCTTGGAAGGGTAATCTTTAAACGGATAAGGAATTGGGCTGAGGACAACAGCGTTCTTCACTGTAGTCAACTGGGATTTAGAAGCCAAGTAGGCACTGTTGAACAATGTCTAAATTTAAACTTGATCATGGCCAAATACATCATTGTTAAAAAATCCCCTCTTTATTTAGGTTTCATGGATCTGAGTTCCGCATTTGATTTTGTTAATCGTTCTAGGTTGTGGTCACTTTTGCTTGATTATGGTTTGGATGACTCACTGGTGTATTTTCTTTCTGATTTACATAGGGACTTAAAAGCGAGAGTACGAATCAATAATGATGGCGATCTATCCAATGATGTTTTTATTAGCAGAGGAGTTAGACAGGGCTGCGTACTCGCCCCACTGCTTTTTATTTTATATATTAACGGGTTGAGTAGCACTTTGAGTAAGATTACTAAGGACGTCCCAATTATAAACGGCTCCCCCATTACTACCTTACTTTATGCGGACGACGCAGTGTTAATGGGGCGTACCCCGAATGCTTTACGCATTTTAATCTCTGGGTTTGTTGCCTTTATGTCCGATCTTGGTTTAAATACCAATTTTAAAAAATCTTTTATTATGAATTGCGGATCAAAAAAGTACAATATTACATCAATTAAATCCGGTAACAATATTTTAAAATGCACTAGCACTTTCCCCTACTTAGGGTTGTTATTCTCCAATTCAGGCTCATGGCAGCCACATGTTGCCTATGCGAGAAATAAAATTGGCAAGTCAATCAATTCAATTTTATCTCTCCGACAACCCAAACTGGCTGATGTCGTTACACCCCTGCTCAACATTTATCGTACTCAATGCCAGCCAACTGGGACATATGGAGCGGAGGTGTGGGGTTACTGTAACAGCACGGCTCTCCAGTCGGAGGAAAATAGATTTTGTAGGAGGGTGTTGGGGGGAGTTCCCTGTGCCCCTACATTTATTTGCCACAATGAACTGAGGCTGCCATATATTGTTGATTTCATTAGGTCTAGGCCTGCTCTTTTTTGGATTAAAATATGGCTAAACCCAGCAGCATCCTTAACGCGCAGTATAATATCTGACTGTTTGTTAAGTGATAGATTCCATCACATACCTTGGTTAAATGCAGTCAAGAATAGCCTGCAGGGCGTGGGTCAAGGTACTTTATTTAGTTCCCCAAATTCTATTGTACCCGCTCATAAGCATAGTATTAAACGGGCATTGCTTGACTCCTATAAAGAGGAACGAATGAGATTTGAATCTATTAAACCTGTTGTTATTAGATATCTGCGCATTATTGACTCAGGCAGTGATAATTTGAATAATCTTTATAGATACTTGACAATACCAATAGGAAAGTGGAACCGGTGCCTTTTATTCAGGTTTCGGGATGGAAGCATAGTTAACTTGCTTAGCTTCCCCCTTGGCTACAACAAAAAACTAGAAGAATTGGATTGTCCCTGCCCTCATGGCGGAAAACAAAGTTTATTGCACTATCTATTCTTCTGTGGCCATTACAAATTGTATACCTGTAAATATTTAAGGCCAATTCTTCGCAAATATAACCTTAGAGATTTCAATCTCGCGTTAAATTTTTTGCAAATGCTGCACACAGATGAAGTTATATATATTGTAAGCTGTTTTATAAAAGTCTGTGTAAGATCGAGGGCAAGCATGGAACATGGATAATGGATAACATTACTAAGTTATTTGATGCATTTTTTGCACTTTATCATTCCGTTGCAAATTGACTACAGATTTAATTGTATACGTGTCTCGATATAAACGATCACTTCAGGAGTATATAAATTGAACTCTGTGATTAAGTACCCTAAAAGATTAATGTTTCTCCCTTTATTATGTATTTTGTACTTTATACTATGTACATCGCACTTTATGACATATATGCTGCCTAAACCCAATTGGATAATCATTTTTAATTTTTTAAGATGTTTTTAATCTGTTTTAAATGTATTTTGATTCTGTTTGTACTTTTATGGATATACTAAAAATCCGAATAAAGATCATTTGAATTGAAATCATCTGTTGTGTCCCAACATCCCTCCCACACCACCCTCAATGTCTCCCCCTGTCCATTCCCCCACACTCTCGCCCCCCCTACTCCTCGTGTGTCCTGAGCCCGTGTGGTCCCTGTCCATGTACCGGCCAGCCAGGAGCAGGCATCAAATGCAGATGATCTGGACATTTTGGTACTGGAGGATGACCAGAAGGACACATGAACTGTTGGACAATGATTTACTTTTCCCCTTGTAAATAGACTGTTTTCCCTGATGCTCCCTGACGTGTTATATTTATGTTGCCCTGCCCCAATCCAAGTTCCCTTCTCCTTCTGAAGTAAGGACATCATGTGTTTTCCTTTCTCCCTTCCAGACGGACTGTTATTGTTTCTCTAACCCCACATATTGTTTACATAAAAACATATTTTGTGTCAAACTTTCTCTATCCTGTTTGGCTTCATTGTGAATGTCTTGTACAAAATATGCCCAGGTATTTTGGTAGTCATCTGCTCTGCACATGAGGGCTTGCTGCAATGACGGGGTTACACTTGTGCATATGTCACACACACACATACATCCTCTCATCTCTACACCAACTAACTTGGTGAACATTAGCCTATCAGGACATGATACTCAACAGAGCTTTGACTCTTTTTTTATTTACACATAGTCACACTGATTAAAAAGTTCCTGGGATGTTATCAATGGGGATCGTGCTTATGACTTTGCAATTTCAGGGTTGATGATCGCTGTGAGGGATTAAGTCTGGGTTGAGGCCGAGGTGCAGATTGGTCTCATGCATATGCCTGTACAGGGTGAAGTTCATGTGCAGGGGCGGATTGTGTCTGTACACTTGGTGTATGTGCATGGACAGGTGTTGGAAAGTGGCTCTATATATACTGGACCAAAGTAAGGTACATTGTGTATAGAGTCCCCAGAGTTTGGCAGGGGCTAAAGTTAGATATAACCTTACTCTCTAAAGTGGTCGCTTGGTCGAGCAGTAAGGCAGTATTAGAGGACAGTGTAAAGCCTTTGTTGTACACTCTCAGTCAGCAAAGGGTCTCGCACACTCAAGAGCTGAACTCTTGGCCAATTGTTTTGTATCAAAGATATAGTTGTTTTATTTTAGAACCAATAAGGTATAAACATATATTTTCTCAGGAGGAGTTACTTTAGTTAAATACTTTTCAAATAGGCAATAGACTTTTTGAATGCAATAGTTAGTTTGTTGCAATAGGCAACACAATTTCAAACACAATGCAACATTGAGCTCAACGGGAATTTCTAGTTAAATGCAATTAGTTACTTTGTAGATTACTTTTCTAACCACAGGACTGGATCCTAGATTCAGTTCCGCGACATGAGCTGTAAACAGTTTAGTAAAAGCGTTTTGGTTACAGAAGGGATTTTTAAGGAATATTATTGTATTTTAAAAGTTGACAGAAGCTTTTTCAGTCGAAATTACCAATGTTATCCTATGGAAGGAAATTCAATTTGCAGGTAAAGTATGTTCACGTAACTTTTGTATTCCAGTGCTGGACTCCTAGGTTCAGCACTGGGACTTTTATCTAAAACAGGCAAGTAATTACGTTTTTATCGTTGGCACGATTTTTAGAGAATATTTGTAAGTTTCAAAAATCGACACAAACTTTTTCAGCAAAAAGCAGGCAATGATATCCTATGGAAGGAAATTCAAATTACTGGTAAGTACAGTTAGAATTATTTTTCAGGGTCAGTACTGGGCTCGAAGATGCAGCACTGAGGTCTCTCCTGATAACAGGTGAGTAAATCGGAATTCATAGTTCGGCTGGTTTTAGATGAATATTTTAAAGTTCCAAAACTCCACACTTAAAAGAATTTCCAAGTGAAACCAGTCAATGTTAGCTTATGGAAGAAAAGTGAGTTATTGGCTTTTAGGCAAGTACTCGACAGGCAGAGTTAAGGTTCTGGGCATAGACTCGGGGGTCTTCAGGGTCAGGTAGGTACAGTTGGTACACCCTCAGCAGGACAGGGGCAGCCAGGTGCCGAGGTATTTAGGCCCAATGTTGTCCAATGAGAGGCAGGGGGCCTTGGATTGGTGGCTGCTGGCTAGCAGGCCACGTGGCTTTGGGAGCTGGGCTCTTGGTCACTTGCTCAGGGCAAATGGGGAAGTAGGGTAGGACAAAGGTTACACTGCCAGGGGCACTCGGATGGCTGGGTGCAGGGTGCTTTTGAGCCGTTGGGCGCTCAATGTTATTCAATGGAGATCTTGAAAAAGGAACAAAGGCTACAGGCTCGGGTATGGTGGATCTTCTGGAGCGACCAACACTTCGAGGGGTAAGTTGGGATCTTGGAGGATAGTTGGAAGCCCAGAGTTGGGCACAGGAGGCCGTGGGGTGCCGGGTGCAGGGGTGTCTTTGGACGTCAGGAAATCTTACCCTCTGCTGGTCGCGGTTGGAGGGGTCCCTGGCTCTGAGTCTGCAGGCGTCGTCTGGGTCATCGAGGAGGGTCCTTGGGCACTGGATTCCAGGTCCGAATCACCAGGGGGACGTCCTCAGGATCTTTGTCCTCTCAGACACAGGCCGGTCTCGGCGGGGTCAGAGTGTGCTGGATTCGCGCTCCTGGCTGGCACCATGGGTATTGCTGTTTGAGCAGAGCCACTGCTAATGGGAGTCCCAGTCTCTAAGAGGGTCAAGGCAGGCAGGTCCTCTGGGGTTCTCGAGGTTGCTGTCCACAGAAGACGCCGGGATTTAGCAGGAGCAGGTTCAAGGATCAACAGGCCTGTAGAGCTGGTGCCAAGTCAATTTGTCTAGTTCTCTTGTTAACAGTTTCACGGCAGGTCTTCTTCTTCTTGGTCTTCTTTCTTGTTTCAAAATCGGGATCTGAGGAAGGAAGGTTCAGGGTGTCCCTAAATATTACATTTAGGGGCTTTACAGATAAGGGAAGGGCAGGGACCAATAGCCCCCTGTCCTGGGGTGAGTATACCCCCTATCCAGCTCCTCTCCTGTGGGAGGGGGGCAGGAGCCGATCTCTGATAGGGCAGGGCTCCCCATCCTCAAGATGGCGAGAGCCCGTAGATGTGCTTCACCTCGCCTCTCCTACCTGAGGGGTGGAGTTGGCTCAGGCTGGCACACCCCCTTTCCTCACGTAGGGTTTCCCGCCACTTTTCTCGCCAGAGTGGGGGTCAGAACCGGTGGGGCCAGTTGCTGAGTACAGCAAGTGGTCTGGAGAAGCTCACAAAGGTGGTATGCCTTTGAAGCTTCCCCCTGCCCATCCTGAGGGAGGAGACCTAGCACCTCGCTCAGGATGTGCATTGTTGCAGGCCCAGGAGGTCGATGGAAAGCAAAGACCAGTACAGGGCCGCCATCAAGCTCTATAAAAACTGCATAAAAAAAACAAAAAAACCACAAGCAACCTTCTACGAGGAAAAGATATCAGCGGCAGCCAATTCCGCGAAAGAAACGTATCGCATCGTGCGCCTTCTTACCAAAATTCCAGACCCCTCACCTACACCTGACCCATCGGGCAAAAGATGCAACCAGCTGGCCGAGTTCTTCTCGTCGAAAATCGATAAAATCCTCATGTCTCTTCCTGGCCCCAACTCCTTTCAAATCCCAGTCACCCCCCCACCCGGTCCCGAGGCACCACGCCTCCGATCCCTCCCCGAGATCACCACAGAGATATTTTTGTCCACCCTACAAACTATAAAAAGTGGTGCTCCTTCAGACCCAGCTCCCACTAGTAAATTAAAACTAGTCGCCTCTACGATCGCCCCTCCACTCACCCACCTCATTAATTCCTCCTTCAAACAGGGGGCTGTTCCTGCCAACTGGAAGAAAGCCACCGTCAGGGCTCTCCTAAGAAAAACCTCAACTTGATCCCTCAGACCCAACCAACTTCAGACCCATTTCTCTCCTTCCTGCCATAAGTAAAGTGGCCGAACGAATCGTCAACCACCAACTCTCGAATTTCCTGGAAGCTAACCAACTACTGCGGCAATCCCAGACAGGGTTCAGGCCGGGACAGGGCACTGACACCGCTCTACTAGCCGTGGTCGAAGAAGCAAGAACCATCATGGACGTAGGAGGATCAGTGGCAGTGATCCTCCTCGACCTGAGTGCTGCCTTCGACACGGTGGACCACACCATCCTCACCCACCGGCTAAGTCTGATAGGAGTCGCAGACTCCGCCCTGTCCTGGATCAAATCCTTTCTGGAGGAAAGAACCTTCCAAGTGTCGGATGGCACCACTGCGTCCAAAACCATGACTCTCCAGTGTGGGGTCCCCCAGGTCTCCTCCCTGAGCCCCACACTGTTTAACGTTTATATGTCCCCTCTAGAGGACATTACCGCCCCATATGGAATAAAAACAGTCATGTATGCCGACGACACTCAGCTGGTGGTTTCGATAAACCAGCTGAGCAACAGCCTAGACAATCTGGCAAAATGTCTCGAGAGTGTTTTCCACTGGATGTGTGAATCTCGATTGAAACTGAACGGAGAAAAGTCTGAGATACTCCTCCTAGGCAACCCTCACAAACTGCCTCCACTCCTCCCCTGGCCGACATGTATGGGAACCCCCTCCACCCCCAAACCCGAGGTTAAAAGCCTGGGCATTTGGTTGGATCAAGACCTTAACTTTAAAACGCAGGCCAGAAAAACCTCGGGGACCTGCCTTAGTCTCATCCGTATGGCACGAAAGATCCTCCACCTGATCCCATTTCAATCTAGGAAACTACTGATGCAGGGATTGGTGAACTCCAGACTGGACTATGGCAACGTCCTGTATCTGGGGGCACCGGCTTCAGTCATCCATAAACTACAATGTGTCCAGAACGCTGCTGCCAGGCTCCTAACTGGAACCAAATCAAGACTCTCGGCCAAGCCAGCTCTCAAGAGCCTACACTGGCTCCCGGTCAAAGAAAGGGTCACTTTTAAGACCCTATGCATTTCGCATAAAATATTGCAAGGCAAAGGCCCCCCGATTCTAAGCCCGTTCATCAAACCCTACTACTCTAACAAACAGCTCAGATCCGACTCTCTCGCCCTTGCCAACGTTCCCAGAATAAAAAGGTCCCGATCCGGAGGGCGCCGGTTCGCTTACAACGCCCCAAAACTGTGGAACTCCCTCCCCCTGGTCATGTGGAAGGAACACAACCTCCTGGCCTTTTGGAGGCAATTAAAAACATGGCTCTTCCCAGAACCCTAAACATCTTTGCTCTCCACTCCGGAATTAGGTCATGCCAGCGCTGGGACGCCCTAGGGTAGCTATGCGCTTTAGAAATCCCTACTCAAACTCAAACTCAAACTCAGGAGAGGGGAGGGCTCTCCACCCAGGGGTCCAGCAACATGTCTGCTGTGTGGCAGCCTAGGCAGCCTTTCAGACAAGACATGGATTGTAGGTTAGGTTTCAGGGGGCATCTCTAAGATGCCCTCTGTAGTGCATCTTACATTAAATCCCACACTGGCATCAGTGTGGGTTTAATGTGCTGAGAAGTTTGATATCAAACTTGTCAGTCTTCAGTGTAGTCATTATGGTGCTGTGGAGTTCGTAATGACAACCTCCTAGCACCATATACTCTTAATGGCATCACTGCACTTGCAGTGCCCAGCAATGGCCCTGGGTACTGTAGGGACACAGGGCTCATGCACCTTTGCCCACACCACTGGCATAGGGCACCCAGCTAGAGGGGTGACTGATGTATGCCAGGGCAGTGGGTTTGCGGGCATGGCACACAGGGATGTGTCCATCCCAACACAGAGGCCCATGTAGTGCCCCTAACCATGGCACTGTAACTGCTGCAGTTGCAGAAGTCGTTTTTCTTTTTAAATCTCTTTAACCCTTTGGTAGCCTTATTTTCATCTTTTTCTTCCATGTTTCATTTTCTCATAATCTGTCTTATTATATCCACCAGCAAGGAAATGCAAATTTTCTGGTTTTCTCATACTCTTAATGGGCCATCCGTGCCTCTTCACTTAAGAATACGTAATGATGCAATTTTCATAAAAAGCCGTTTATTAAAAACCCAATGCATTTCGGGCCTCCATGGGCCCTTCGTCAGGGGTAACTGAAAAAAATCAATAAAACAACAATCAATATGAGTAAAATGGTACAATTACTCTATACTTTAGACATATGCTTTCACGTATATCTCTCATCTAAGGCCATAATGCAGCAATGCTTGCCCTCTATGTCCGTTCACTGTAGACAAAATGTTGTTCACATCATGTTTCAAAGTCTAACATAGATCTCTATTCCTTCCTATCACCTGCCTGCTGTCCCCATGTACTTCCCTCTCTCAACGTCCTCCCTTGTCCTTCCACATCCTTCCCATCATGTTTGCCCTGCTTCCTTCTGTTACAGACATCAGCCTTAAACGCCCTTCTAATAGTACCCACTCTAGAGACAAGCTTCCTTCCGTCAAGAAAATCTATCCTGCAACAGTTTTTTATGAGTATGTGCTTCGCCTCTCTTTAAACTCCACACTCGCCTTTCTTAAGCTTACTCTTCCCCGCTGCATTTAACAAATACTCGAAGCCTCCAGAAACTTGTCACCACTTAACACCCTCTTTTACTAAACGTCCTGCTTCAAAAACCCTCACGTACCTGAAAAACCGGCTGTAACTTTTTCCCTTCCTTCCAACGGAACAAACTTTGGTGATACCACTCCCTCTTGCTATTTAAAGAGACAAGCTCGTGTCCCTCCCCCAGCACCTGATCTGTGCCTGATAACCTAACACAGCTCACACCTGCCGTTATAATATATCAATGAACTTCCAACACTACAGTTCCCAGCATACAACATTAGTATACATTTTCTTAAGTTGTTACTAATACACCGCTTTCATTTAGACAGAATGATTGCATGCAAGTACAAACGTGGCCATTGCATATTTATTAAAAAAACGGAATGCATAGTCCCATAGTTCTTTGATTCTTCCCCAGTTCGCTACTGACATTTCCCAGAAATAAACAGGCTTAATATTGTTTGATGTTCCGCCTTGCTAGCAGCTTCATAAATATCCATTTTGCAGTCTCATGTGGGTGCTAGCCTTGTAGAGGCAGTTCGTGATAATCATTAGAAAAGGAAAGGCTGCACACCTTTTTTTAAACGTAATTCATCATATTGTCTGTTTATGTTCCATTCAACGAAGCGTGCTCGATGGTTCCATGCCCTGCCCCTGTGGCACGTAAATCAAATCCATCCCAACACAGAGGCCCATGTAGTGTTAACAGGGATGTGTGCCATGTCGACTCTTTGTTTAGTCCCACACCAGGACACTCAGTCTGCAAAGGCAGTGTGAGGGTGTCAGGGTGCAGGGCCCCTAAGGGTAGCACAATAAGTGCTGCAGCCCTTAGGGGTCTTCTCTAGTCACAATGCCCTGGGTACCTAGGGTACCATTTACCAGGGGCTGACATGTGGCCAGAGATGACGATTCGGTTTTATCTTCAATACAGTTTTAGGGAAGGGACACAGGCCCTGGGCACCTGATTGGCAGAAGCCCAGGGCAAACTCAGTCAAAGCACATCAGCAATTCAGCAAAAAGTGAGGGCATACCATGCAAGAAAGATGGCACTTTCTCACAACAGGGGGTTGTTGTGCATGTGGTAGTAGTGCCTGTTCAGGGGGTGGTGGTGGATATACAGGTTGGGGGAGTGCCTGGATGGGGGCGGTGGTGGGTGTGTACCCTTGCTGTGGACCTGTGCAGTTTGTGGTACAGCTGTGTGGATGTGCTGTGGTACAGGCAGATATGATGGCTCCCCTCCATGAGTTGACCGTGAAGGGAGATTTGGATCACTTTCATCATGCGGTTCATCATCTTCATGGCCAAGGCATGGTGCCTTAAACTCTCTTCCCTTTGGAAAGATATCATGTCTCTGATTTTCTTGGACATGTCTTGCCAAGTTCTATCCAACCTATCCAAAACATGTGTCTGTCTGTCCACCATCTGAGGGAATTGGCGCAGGGCCTCAGACATTTCTGATAGGGTGGCCTCTTTGGCACTGATGTCCTGCCTCACATCAGACTGCTGTTTGAAGAAGTCCTGCTCCCACTGGCATGGCTTGGCAGTTCGGGCTGGTCCATCACCACCCCCTTTTGTACCGCTTTGGCCGCCATAAGTGTGGCAGGGTATGCTCAGACGTGACTCACGTGAGTCCCTTGCTCACTTTGCCACTGGATTCAAGCAAGCTGGGCTGAAGACGGCTGTAATGCCAGAAACCGGTCCTCGGAAGCTTGTTTCTGGTCCAGTGAAGGCATGGCTTGGCAGTTCGGGCTGGACTGTTCCCATGAGGCACAGGGTCAGACTGATTTGCATATAGGCATGTCTAAACTGGGGTGGCAGAGTGGGCTAAAGAACGGTGATGGATCAAACCCAGATCTTTTGACTGAGTGTGAGTGTTTGATTGGTTCAGATGCTCCGCCCATCACCTCCCCCTTTTGTACCGCTTTGGCCGCCATAAGTGTGGCAGGGTATGCTCAGACGTGAGTCCCTTGCTTACTTTGCCACTGGATTCAAGCAAGCCGGGCTGAAGACGGCTGTAATGCCAGAAACCGGTCCTCGGAAGCTTGTTTCCGGTCCAGTGAAGGCATGGCTTGGCAGTTCGGGCTGGACTGTTCCCATGAGGCACAGGGTCAGACTGATTTGCATATAGCCATGTCCAAACTGGGGTGCCAGAGTGGGCTAAAGAACGGTGATGGATCAAACCCAGATCTTTTGACTGGGTGTGAGTGTTTGATTGGTTCAGATGCTCCGTCCATCACCACCCCCTTTTGTACCCACTGGCCACCACGGCCATGTGCAGGCCCTCTCTGCAGGGGTCGGCCATGATTGAGACTGCCAGGTCCAACAGCAGGGGGGGTGTTGGCATGTGGAAGCCTGTGGACAGGAGAATGGTGCCCAGGGGATACCTGCACCACAACAGGGTTGGTACTTCCCTCAGATGGTGAAGAGAATGCCTGGCATACACTGTATGGGGAGGAGTGTGTAGGGGAACCACAATGTCTGTCCCGGACGTGAAGGCTGTGAGGGAGTGAGGTCTGTGTTGAGGTGTGGGTGAGCTGTGGCTGGGTATTGCTATGCTGTGGACAAGCAATTGTTTTCATTGGAGAGGCTGACTCACTTTGCTGGGCGGAGGGTGTGAGGCCTTGCTAAATGTGGGCGATGGGGGCAAATTACTGTCCATGGCATTAGATTCTTCATCCTCTGAGGGGATGAACAGACAGTCACTATCAGCCGATACTTCATCCTCCTCAGGTACTTCCTCCTCCTCCTTTAGCGCAGTACTTGCAGGTGACGTCACTGCCTGGAGGAGCAGTGGATTTTCACCTCTGATTGCCCGTTGCCCAACATTTGTGGAAGGTCCATCATCGTCATCGTCATCAGCACCTGAAACACAGAGGTTGCAACAGGATAAGTAATTGACCTGTTGTGTAGTTCCTATATTCCCAATTAGCTCTGCACATTGGAATAATATATCCTGCAGCTTAGACGTAGGACTTATGTCGACTAGGTCTCTGCCGAATATATTAGACTTAATTGTGAGTGCCAGCTAGCTCAGAGGTCACTAGAAACTTTCTCGAATAAACAAGAAGAGATTAGTCTCTGACAACCATATAACATGACAACTTTGTTTCCCCAGAATGAAACGTATCTCTAGAGTTGCGGAAACAATAGACGGCTATTTCACACAGTCAGAGGTGCATGCTTCGTTTCACCAGAGTTGCTTAGAAATATAGAGGCGGCGTTTTCAATAAAAGTATTTATTGAACAGTCTTATTTCTTAAGCATAAGAAATGCACTGCTACAATTGAAATGCTAGTTAAGAATACACTGCATATAATATGAATAGTATTATAAAATAGTACTGTAAAAGCATTATATGGTTTCTGAGCCATATACATAAAAAACATAGAATGCATAAAATACATACAATGATAAAATAGTGGCTAAAAGTACTCAACAGGTGCTTCTAACATACGCCTACCCCGGTGTACCTAACCTAAGCCTAGTATGAGGAAGGAAGTAAGTGAGGAGTAGTTTAAGTTTTAGTATTTCTCTGCCAAGAGTCTGTTCAAGAATTCTCTATGGATCTAATCAGCTCCGTACCTTGGTTTTAGAATGATAGAGGTCTTGTATCTCTCTCTCGGGACTCGATCTCCCAGCAACCCGCAAGGGTAGCCTGGAAACACTAAAGCTGGATTTCTCGGCAAGAGAAAAGACAGCACCTTTTCAGTGCGTCAGTTGGAGGGTCGTCTTCCTTCAGCACTTGCAGCAGCAGGGCGTCGGGCAAGTAGTTAGTCGATTTGCTCCTGAACCAACGTGTGTTTGACTGGGCAAATGTAGGCATATTTATACCCCTGAAGGTGCCGAGTCTGACGTAAGATTGGACATAATATCGTCACTAGTGCCTCAGTTCCTTGAAAACTCCCGGATTTCTTGGATAAATCAGTATTCAAGCAGGGGGAGGTTCCTGACTGCTGAAGGCTGGTTTTACCACGAAATCAATGTGGAGTCTCGGAGTTTAGTGGAAGTAGCCATGCCGTATTAGGGCTGCACAGGCTATAACTAAATAAGGCAATGATTATTTATGCCTATATAAGGACTGGGTGATTCATACCTATATATGGGCAAGAATCGGGAAAAATTACACTAGGATCCTAGATTCCCACATAACGCCCACTCCACGAATATTAAGTTCAATAAAACATAAGCACTGAACATATTTCATAGCAAAAAGTGTTCCCAATCCCACCCCAAAACACAAAAAATGCATTTTTCGAATAGGGTTTTTTGCATGAAATGAGCATACTTCATGTAGAAAATCATAGGCATCATATCAAATCAAATATAAACAATGAGCATATATCATCATATTATATAAAACGAAAGTACAGTCATTAATCGATACCTGATATCAGTCCCATAGTATAATTTTTTAACTATCTTTGTAATCGAGGTGGAAGCCAAATATTGTTTTTTAGGAAGTTCAAACACAACATCTTATTCTCTAAGAATAGTTCTACTTCAAGCAGATTACTCTGTGCCAAAGTTCTATTTTGGAAAAAAGTTCAAATTAGTGGAATGTTTACAAAAATGAAGGCCGAATTTGCAGAGTTCAGGGAACGCTGTGTGAAATAATCAAAAGTTATTCTCAGGAGTGTCAGTAGAGTCGGGAGAAAACATCAGATTGTCTAGGCTCGCAAAGAAACCATCTACCGTAGTAGGTGAAAGTGGAACCACTTCAGTCAGCAGATCAAAAGTGCAGAAGTGTGGATCATTGCCGTCAGCGTTTGATGCGTTAGCAATGTCCGTAGTAGATGGTACCTGTATGCCTGTAGTTTCTCGTATCACACCCTCAGTTAGACTTGCCGGTGAGACCTCAATGAATGCAGTCATCAGAATTGGCAGCCGTTGGGGGCAAAACGATGCATGAGCCGTTACAGGACCTAGCAAAGCGTCGACATCCAATGGCAGTACTGATGGAAGTGTAAGACAAATGTCCAACACGCATTCCTGTTCGCAAAGCAGGCATCGAAGAACAGGTAAGATGCAATCTTGCCAGATTGGTCTGAACGAAAGAAACCAGGTTGTGTTCAGATCTCTTAAACGAGCCAAGCCAAGAATCTGTGAAATCCATTCACAATATCTCATTGCAAGGAGGCATTGTTCCATGGTAGTTTCGGTGTTGCTGGTGACCGGACTCGCCATATCGGAGCAGAAGGAATAAAAATAGAATTCCTGCTACTAGTCCCAAGATGAGAGGCAGCCCGCCGAACACAGAGTGCACGAAATTTGGAAAAATGCAGAGGACTGCTTCAAATGGTGCTAACAGTCCCGAAAAAATTGTCATAGATACATGTGCGATGCCACTGGTATCAGACATGTTTAAGATTTGGCTTAACATTTTCTGCGAAATGCACTGGGCAGTTTGTTGATAATAATGCATGTATCTCTGAGGAAGACCTTGCTACTTGCAGATCATACATTTCTCTAGACGAGGTCAGTGGCAATTTTTTTTGTAAAAGAATGGTTTCAATTCAGCTCAAAGTATCAATTCATATAGAAGAGATATTCAGTGAAGGCCATATAGCAGTCTCCCTTTCTGTCTCTGTTTTTGGATACAATACTTGCATACAACAAGTGACCGTGGACAACACAGTTATGAGAACTTTTTCCTGGCAACATTCCACAACAGCCGTCATCATTCAACATAATGTAACTGCCATTGGATAGCTGCCTGAAAACCGGTATTATCGTAGGAGAGGGTGAAGCGTGCAGGTGGCATGAAAGGTTATTGGTAGAACCGTCACAGGCCCCGTGTAAATTAACTTCATTGCACAGAAGTGTACCACTTAGTGATTTTTTGCAATTATTGCCACTGAGAAAAACGTCATGTCCCCCATTCCAACACTTGTGTGTGTATATGGTAAAACCCAGGTCGACTTAATGTATTCTTTACCCAACCTTTCATACAGGCCCACTGGTATATGCTCTAGACAATACTGAAACTGAATTGTTGTGACTGGAATTGAAATGGAGCCATGAATTATACACTCAATCACAGGCTTCTCGGAAACTGTTAATTGTAATCTATCTAGTTTTTTAATGCTCAGCACCGTATAGTCTGCTCCTTTTTGTGCCAAAGAGATTTGTTTATTTGTAAGGTTAAATACAGCAAACAATGACGTTGTATTGATTAGATGCCATGGCACATAGCCAGAACGCAGACTTTGCAATGTCCAGCCTAACAGCATGATAGAACGCAATTGAGACTGACCATGTTGTAACTTTAGTAAGTCTTGTTCTATGACGTCTATAGCAGATGACATGATGCTGTTCATGGAATATATTCTGGAAGACAGAGTCGTTAACCCATTGTCCACTACAGAAAGTGCTTTCTCCAAATTAATACGATCAATTTCTCATATATTTTTCTGCAGTTTCTATTTGCGTCACTTTCCAAGCCTCGTTGTAAGCCGCATATATACCGGCGTATATGAAACGTTTTTGCCTTGGCTTTCGAGGTCCCATTAAGAAATCTTGCAAGTCATTGCTTTCTTTAAGTAAAGATAAGTGTTGTTTTATGTCTGGAAGTGTAGATTTCTGAAGCCATTCAAGGCAAAGCTTCCCTACACTGTAAGTAGTTACCATCCCTGTATGTTGTCTCTGGGAATATCTTGGATCTGGCCTATTCCATCTGAATCCTTGTGATTTGTTCAGGTATCTTTCATGTCAGTTATTAGTGTCCATTTGCCAGATTAACCATTTTTTCCAGTTAGGATCAGTTCTGTTCTGTTTTAATATATATGTTATGTCTACCTCCTCATCCCGAGCGTTATTACTGTCCGGTGCAGGTTTTGGTAAAGACGGTTTATTTAAATATTTTATCTTAGCTAAGCCAAGACAAGTAGTCTGTTGAACAGTGTCATTTAAAAAACAAAATTTGTTCTGGTATAATGCAGGCTCTGAATAGTGCTTCTAAACCTTGTACCTGCCAATCTTTCGTGCCCCAGCCAGTTTTTGCCTTGATGTTGTCTTTCCAGTAGTCAAACCCTAAAGTAGACACTTGAGCATAAAAGTTTGCAGAATAAATTTGTTTAGTATTGGTCAACATTGTTTTCATTCTTGTGTTATTTATGTTCTTAAAATAAAACATTTCTGGATTTGTAACATTAAACCCTGTAAAGTATGGAAATTTCTCAAAGAATTTTCTCGAACTTCCTTTTGGCGGTGTTGGACAATGTTCCCATTGATTGTAATAAAACATATTCTAGGGCTTGCAGATTTATGCAAATAATGGTGACCATAATGATTAAAACAATGCGTTTGTTCATAATCTGATGACCCTTCTAAGTAGTCATGTTCTGTAAATTTAGCTGTCAATTCTAAATCTTTCATCATGTTGTTAATAGTCTCAAAGTCCCAATCATCAGAAAATTCACTGGGTGCGACAAAGTCACTCAAAGAAACCTTAAATTGGTGTGGAAGCTTCAGAAGCTCACCCGGACTATAGATGTCATAATCAGTTCTGTCCCATGCTATACCCCCAGGTATAGGAACTGCTGTGATGTTCACTGCTGACAGTCCTCTTTTTTTACGATGAGATGACTTGTAAGGTTTCAGGACCAAGTTGATTTTCTTACTTGCTGTGTCCATAGTAATGTATTTTCCATCAATCATCCTTCCCAAGCTCAATACTAGCACGAGCCAGAGCAGGAGGAAAAGTACACCCAATCCAATCCAAAATTCCACCCATGGTGAAACCAGATATGTCTTTTCTAGTAGATGAAGGAGTTCTGTTACTTTTTTCTTGAAGGATGTCTTTGCTGGCTCATCTTCAGGTTCACTGGGATCCTCAGAAAAGTTATCGAAGTTGATAAAGTAGCCAGAAGCAGTTCTGTCAATTGTTGGGATCGCATCAGGATTACTCGGAATCACTGAAGCTGTCTCTTTCCTTGTCATATTTGTATACTCAGACGGTACATCATTGTAGACAGGTGTTTCTTGACGAACTGTTATTTGGGTCTCAAGAGGCACAAGTTCCATGGCTTTGTTACATAGTCCTTCTTTTCTTACTGCAGGTTTATCAAAGGTGATAAGTCTTTCCGTTTGAGCCTCTTGGATTGTGGCAAGATTTGGTCGTCTGCTACTTCTCGGGCGTCCACTGGGCCTACTACTTATTATTGGCCACATGATTGTGGTTTGACCATGTCGATGGATACAACTCTGTTCTCCCTTTTACCAGCAAGGGGCGGTAGTACTACTGATCTTGTTCCTTGGATTGCCAAGACAGGTACCACTTTTCTGTAAGAAGGCCCAAATTCATTCTTCACTGCGATCTTCTCCCTGACCAGATTCCCAATCTTTGGAATCCAGACAGGCCTTGCTGGGACAGGTGGTTTTTCTTCAGTGGGCGTTTGCTTCTGTATTGTATTACTCAGACTTCTTCTTGTTTCATTTAAGTCCTGTTGTGAGAAGTTGGCCTGATATATGATGTTTCTAATTCTGGAACCACCTTGTATCAGTCCAAACTATCCCTTATGGTGTCTGGTTGTAAGTCAACCTTGTAGACAAGCTATCTTAATGGTAGCATAGACTAAGCAGCCTTAAACGCTAAACTCAAGAGTTCGTGTTAAGCGAGCTGTTTTACCAATCACAGTCCTGTAATATCAAATGAAAGGACACCACACAAGTATGTATTGTACAAATATATGTATTTATTTCTAAAAATAATCCTCAGTATTCTTTATGAACAAAGGGGCACAAGCGTTAAATCAAAAGCACAGTATAACATACAAAGTTGCACAATTATGGATGAGGACGGGGGCCACTCAGACCATATACTAAAAAAGTGGTATAAGAGATACCAATCAATCAGTGGTTAGGCCTAGGGCCTAGGGAATCGCTGGGAGCAGTCGGGACAAGCAATGCTGAAGTCGGGAAAAGCCCGCGGGATTCGGGTGCAGTGCTTAAAGCACACTGTAGGAAGGTAGATCCCTGACTATGGTTGCCCCCAACTTTTTGCCTGGTGTTTTGCTGGTTTTCTGACTTAGTTGACCTGGGGCCCTGCTATTCAGGACCCCAGGCCTACTGCTCTCTCTGTAAAATGGATTCCATGTACCTTAGGTACATATCTAATTGGATACTGAGTCACCTTATCAGTCCCTGTACAGTGTACCTTAGGTACCCAGGGCATAGGTGTACCCAGGGCCTACCAGGGGCTGCAGCATGTATTATGCCACCCCTGGCTGGCCATCCAAATCTGACACAACTGGCTGCTTGACAGCTGGGGCAAGGTGGTGTAATCACCCTTTGCTTTAGATATAGTATACCTATATCTACCCTAAAAATGGACACACAGATCTCCTATCAGTCACTCCTATGGCAGGCCTTAACAATCCTGAAGGCAGAGTGCTTGGAATCGTGTGAGATAGTGCTCTGGCATGAGCTGAGCCTGTCTGCGGCTTTAGGGATCCATCCCTTAGCCGTTTCCATGATATCGCATACCATATACTCTTAAGTGCATTATAATCCTCGCGGTTATATGCCAACTCTGGTATCGCTTTATCAAAACATGTCGAGTAAGGTGTCATACGAATTGGAATACTAACCCCTCGCCAATTCTGGCGACGGGGTTAGCATTCCACCCTTCTAGAGGGACACGACATGTATGTAACCTGTAACCCCGGTTAAAGTCAGACATAGCTTCAGCTCCACAAGATGGATGCTGCCACCGAGACACAAGTCTGCCCTCCTGCTGCTGGGAGTCCTCCCAGCACAGGAGGCAAGGACAAAGGGTTTCCTGCCAGGGGCGGTGCCAGCACCGTCCCAGACAGGGTTTTGTGTATTCTAGGTAGGCAGGGCTTTAGAGGAAGGTGACTGCAAGTGGCACCCCGGTGCTCACTGTGCATAGGCCGGCTGAAACCAGTTCCAGGGGCACTCCAGCCCCTGGCCTGGGGAAAGCCCGCCAAAGGAGAGGGGTGTAACCACCCCCCTCCTAGTCCCACCCATAGGGCAGGACTTAGTCGCGTGCCAGCCCCCTTTTTCAGGATAAAGGTAGGAACTGGCCCCCTTCCAGATTAGATCATCTTTGGAATCAAGACACGACTTTCTACGAAAGGACATCAAGATTTCTTCTTCAAGATTCTCCCTTGTGACTAAGGAGTAGTCACCCTGCATCCGCAGGCACCATCCGAAGAACACTGCGGTCTGCTGTAAGTCCTTCCTCCGGAATCCGACTGCCCAGCTCGACAAGACCCGGCTTCCCTGGCACCTCCGACCTCTACTCACCTCTACAGCCAAGCTGAGAACCGTGAGTGCGACGAGACCTCAAGGGACCGACTATTGCCAAGACTGCACGACTTCTGCACAGCAAGCCCGCCGAGTAATCTCCTGGCGAGTGCTTTGGGGTCCGAGAAGCCCCAACCCTGAGCAGCTCCAGCACCGAAGAGCAGCCCCCCAGCATCGCCACGATCGGCGTGGGGCCCTTCTGCTTTTTGCTGCTCACCGCGTTGTTTGGCTACTAGCCCGCTGGCTTGTGGCCTTCTGAACGACGCCCGACGACATCACTGCTGCTGGTCTGGTTGCTCCAGACTGGCTCTTGCTCCCTTCCAGAAGAGGAGCACCCCGGACCCTCCTGGTCCACTCAAGACGCCATTTTGAGTCCACCGCGTGGGCTTGAATTAGCCAAGGCTTTGTTGCCCAATCCTGGGTTCTTCGACGCCGACAGCTTCATCCATCGTGGGACAGCTCGCCTCTCCATCCTGGTCGCCGACAACGCCTCCTGGCCCGTGAGATCTGCAGAGCACAGCGTTGCCCACTCACCTAGCCGAGGTGACTACCATCCGGTGCCCTCCTGGTGCCCACTGACTACTGGCTAGTAGTCACGAACTTGGTCCCCTCTGCTTTCAGGTATCATCCATCTTCCAGATCCAGGCTTGGATCACCTCGAACTCTCTTCACTGGTCGCCTGCCAGCATCTTTCTTCCAGGCTCCTGGTTCGTCAACGAGGATTCCCGACGTCTTTTGAGACCTATGCAGCTGCAGCCCCTGGGCTAGGTAACTTCGGCATTTCGGTGCCCCAGCATAGCCTCACTATCCAAGGGTCAGGATCCACTTTCGTTTTCTCCCTACCAGGTCGGGTTCGCCCGTGAACACTAACTTTAACTTTACTAGCTATCATAGACTTTGTCCCGCATCCCGCGTGAGAGTGCACACTCTGCACCCAAGTCCCCTGGGCCTCCTAGAAGTAATCTAACGATTCTATAGTCAAGTCCTAGCGATTCCAAAGCCTATTAGTACTGTACTTACCTGCTAGTAATTTCGCATTCCACTTTTAGAGTATATGGTTTTTCGTGCCCCTCGGGCATTTGTATATACTGTGCTAACTTAAGTATTTTCGTAAGAGTTTTGTTGTGTGCCTAGCACCCTGTCCTCATAAAGAGTACAGGGCTGTTGTGATTCTAATAAATACACTGTTTATTTTCATAACACTTGTGTGGTGTCCTTTCACTGGGTGTTCAAGGGGTAATGTGATGGTAAAACAGCTGGCTTAACACGCCCTCTAGAGTCTTAGCCTTAGACTGCTCGTATCCATGCTACTAGGATAGCTGGTTTATAAGGTTGACTTACAACCAATCATCAATAAGGGTTGTTTGGACTGATATATAGTGATCACTAGAATAGTGAGCACTGCACATCAGGCCAACTTCTCACATTGGTGGCAGCGGTTGGGATTTGAGCTTGCTGTTGTTTTACCACACATATCCTAAGAATATCTTGTGAAAGATCACATAAGTACTAAAGGTACATATAACTTAGCTTAGAATACTCTGAGTTCTAATGAACCAGCTGTTGTAGCTCCTAGGGCCTAGCACACCCTAAACTACAACTCTAGCAAGGGATCAGTAGGCAAACATATAGTGTAGGTAAGTGCACCACTTACACCTCACTAGAAAAGCATGTCTACCCAGGGAGAGTCCTCAGGGACCCCTCTTGTGGTGATTGACCCTCCACAGGTCAGCTCAAGATATGCAGCTCTCAATTTCCATGAGTTGAGACACTTGTGTACCTCCAGGAAATTGAAACAGGGGGCTAACCCCACCACTCCCTTCCTGTTGGATCTCTTAGAGACCTATGATGCTAGTAAAGCATCTCAGGGAGAGGGGAATATGCCAGCCTTAGAGGGGCACCTTGGTGATCCAGACCTCCACAACACTGTAAATGCAGTTGAGGAGGAGGAGCCTGAGGAACTCTCTGGGGATGAGGTAGACAGAGGTCTTGAGGTAGTCAGAAGGCTAACTAGGGCCAACATAGACTTGCTTGGGTTAGGATCTGGGGACCCCCAGTACTGACCCTAAGTAGGCCTAACCTTGGAGTTAGGAGAGATAGATCTCTTTCTAGGGACTCCAATAGATCTCTGCACTCTAATGCCTCTTCTCATAGGAGAAGGAACTCTCCCCAGAGGAGATTGACTTCCCCTCAGAGAAGGGAGCATGAAGCTAGGATGAGACAGGCTACTCTGAGGATTGAAAGGGAAGAACTTGCCCTGGCCAAAGAAAAGCTTGCCTTTGCTAGAGAGCAGCAGATGAGTGGGTTAGCTCCCACTGGTGGCATCAATCTCCCAAGAGATAGAGAGAAGGGTTTAGATACTAAACACCTGACAAAGATAGTGCCCCCCTTTAAACAAGGGGATGACATCCAGAAATGGATGGCTGCTTTGGAGAGGGCCTGCACTGTACAGTGCATCCCCCAAAGTCAGTGGGTAGCTATACTGTGGCTCTCCTTTGA
Organism: Lissotriton helveticus; assembly: GCF_964261635.1. NCBI lineage: Eukaryota > Metazoa > Chordata > Amphibia > Caudata > Salamandridae > Lissotriton > Lissotriton helveticus. The sequence goes on along the minus strand of NC_136057.1, from coordinate 1,501,667,593 downwards.
TGGCAAAGGTAGAGATAAGCTCCTCACTACTAGAGTTGAGGATGCTAACAATTACCAGGTCCTGAAAAATGCACTGGTTGATGGGTTTGGCTTAACCACTGAGCAGTACAGGTTGCTGTTCAGAGACACCCAGAAAACTCAGTCTCAGGACTGGTCTGACTTTGTTGATTGTGCCACTAAGGCTTTGGAAGGCTGGCTACTGGGTAGCAAGGTTACTGACTTCACAGGATTGTATAATCTTATTATGAGAGAGCAAGTCTTAAATATTTGTCAGAACCAGTTATTACACCAGCACCTGGTAGACTCTGATCTGACCTCTCCACAAGAATTGGGTAAGAGGGCAGACAAATGGGTCAGAACCAGGATTAGGCCCAAGAACCAAGGTGGTGACCAGAAAAAGGAATCAACCAAGCCTCAAGAGAAGGGTGGGAATAAATCTCCAGATCAAACCACATCAGGGCCCCAAAAATCCTCTGAGGGGGGTGGGTCCCAGAATCCTTCTAATAACCAGAAGAAACCTTATTGTTATCCCTGTAAACAGGTGGGTCATTTGAAAACTGACAGCAGTTGCCCAAAGAATAACAATAAGGAGAACATACCCCCAAGTAACATTCTCAAACCTCCTGTTACTATTAGTAGTAATCCCCCAGGTGGTGGGAGTGCCCCCAAGAATTTGGGTACATTTACTTTGGGAGTTCCTGGGGACTCTGGCCTAACCAGGTCCCCAAACTTAGATACTCTTGTCTGTGAGACTGGCATGGGGTTTGCCAACTTCACAACTTGTCCCAACACTTTGGGCAAGTACAGACAGGAGCCCCTCATCAATGGTATAAAAGTTGAGGCCTATAGAGATACAGGGGCTAGCATCACCATGGTGACTGAGAGTCTAGTCCCCCTCAAGGCAACTTTTACCTGGTGCCACATACCAGGTGACCAATATTGATGGAGTACAGAGAGATCATCCCATGGCAGTGGTCTATCTCAGCTGGGGAGGTGTCACTGGCCACAAGAGAGTGGCAGTGTCACCAAACTTGCCTGTAGATTGCCTACTGGGGAATGATTTAGAGCTCTCAGCCTGGGCTGAAGTAGAGCAAGAAACCCATTTTAGAATGGTAAACATCCATGGTAAGGTTAGTGGGGCAGTGGTAGCCACAGCCCCAGTCCAAGATATCCTCCCTGAACAGGTCAGGAGGGCTGTGCCAGTCACAGCCCAATCTCAGACAACTTCCTTCCCAGAACAGGTTGTCAAGGCTGTGATGGTCACAGCCCACCCCCAAACTGAGCCCCCTCCTGAAAAGGTTGGGAGAGTTGTGATGGCCACAGCTCAAACTCAGACAGATGATAGTGTTGTGAAGCCTGAAACTATGGATCACTCCACTTAGACAGAGAGCATTGAGGAGGAAGAGAAATCTCCCTCCCACCAGACTTTAGGAAAGGGTCAGCCTCCTCAGGAAACTGATCTGACCCCTTGTGAAGAAACTGCCACAGAGGTAGTCAGGCCTAGCCTGGCAGAACCCCTGATGTCAGTGGACCCTTCCAAGGTGGGACCCAGTCTGGAGCAGGTAACCTGCCCCTCTCTACCCTGCCTCAGTCAGCCCAGGGCTGTAGAGGTCAGGGAGGCCAGTGTTGGACCCCAAAGGGCCCCCTGTCCAAAAGAATTCCCCAATCAGCAGATTAAGGGCACTGAAGCTAGTAGTCCTAGCCAAGTGAAAATAAAATCAACTCCTGAGGGATCCCCCTTAAATTTAGTTAGGGACCTCCCACAGATGGACACTGTTGGGCACAGCCAAACCTGGGACCTGAGGGCCCCAAACCTGACCTGTCCCTCCAGTAAGCCAACCAGAGGGACCCAACCTCCAGCTGTAGGTAGCCAGAGGTTGACCCTGAGAGCCCAAAACAACTCAGTCTTAGAAAGAAAGGCCTCTATGGTGGAAAATGATTGGAGGAAGCTGAGCCCAAAATTAGTGGAGCCTCACTTCAGTACTCCATTTCAGCACCAGCCTTTTCCTTTGCCAAAACACACCACAGGTAGAGATTCCCTATGGTGGAGACGCTCAGATACCCTTAGGGTGAGGGATTGCTTAGTGAACCATGAGATAGGGGGTAACCATGCCAGTGCTGGTACTTCCTTATATGGCCACTCAGGCAATATAGGCTTACCTGGCAAGGATAGCCTTATCTCCTTTCGTTTGGGGGGGGGGGTTATGTAGGAAGGTAGATCCCTGACTATGGTTGCCCCCAACTTTTTGCCTGGTGTTTTGCTGGTTTTCTGACTTAGTTGACCTGGGGCCCTGCTATTCAGGACCCCAGGCCTACTGCTCTCTCTGTAAAATGGATTCCATGTACCTTAGGTACATATCTAATTGGATACTGAGTCACCTTATCAGTCCCTGTACAGTGTACCTTAGGTACCCAGGGCATAGGTGTACCCAGGGCCTACCAGGGGCTGCAGCATGTATTATGCCACCCCTGGCTGGCCATCCAAATCTGACACAACTGGCTGCTTGACAGCTGGGGCAAGGTGGTGTAATCACCCTTTGCTTTAGATATAGTATACCTATATCTACCCTAAAAATGGACACACAGATCTCCTATCAGTCACTCCTATGGCAGGCCTTAACAATCCTGAAGGCAGAGTGCTTGGAATCGTGTGAGATAGTGCTCTGGCATGAGCTGAGCCTGTCTGCGGCTTTAGGGATCCATCCCTTAGCCGTTTCCATGATATCGCATACCATATACTCTTAAGTGCATAATAATCCTCGCGGTTATATGCCAACTCTGGTATCGCTTTATCAAAACATGTCGAGTAAGGTGTCATACGAATTGGAATACTAACCCCTCGCCAATTCTGGCGACGGGGTTAGCATTCCACCCTTCTAGAGGGACACGACATGTATGTAACCTGTAACCCCGGTTAAAGTCAGACATAGCCTCAGCTCCACAAGATGGATGCTGCCACCGAGACACAAGTCTGCCCTCCTGCTGCTGGGAGTCCTCCCAGCACAGGAGGCAAGGACAAAGGGTTTCCTGCCAGGGGCGGTGCCAGCACCGTCCCAGACAGGGTTTTGTGTATTCTAGGTAGGCAGGGCTTTAGAGGAAGGTGACTGCAAGTGGCACCCCGGTGCTCACTGTGCATAGGCCGGCTGAAACCAGTTCCAGGGGCACTCCAGCCCCTGGCCTGGTGAAAGCCCGCCAAAGGAGAGGGGTGTAACCACCCCCCTCCTAGTCCCACCCATAGGGCAGGACTTAGTCGCGTGCCAGCCCCCTTTTTCAGGATAAAGGTAGGAACTGGCCCCCTTCCAGATTAGATCATCTTTGGAATCAAGACACGACTTTCTACGAAAGGACATCAAGATTTCTTCTTCAAGATTCTCCCTTGTGACTAAGGAGTAGTCACCCTGCATCCGCAGGCACCATCCGAAGAACACTGCGGTCTGCTGTAAGTCCTTCCTCCGGAATCCGACTGCCCAGCTCGACAAGACCCGGCTTCCCTGGCACCTCCGACCTCTACTCACCTCTACAGCCAAGCTGAGAACCGTGAGTGCGACGAGACCTCAAGGGACCGACTATTGCCAAGACTGCACGACTTCTGCACAGCAAGCCCGCCGAGTAATCTCCTGGCGAGTGCTTTGGGGTCCGAGAAGCCCCAACCCTGAGCAGCTCCAGCACCGAAGAGCAGCCCCCCAGCATCTCCACGATCGGCATGGGGCCCTTCTGCTTTTTGCTGCTCACCGCGTTGTTTGGCTACTAGCCCGCTGGCTTGTGGCCTTCTGAACGACGCCCGACGACATCACTGCTGCTGGTCTGGTTGCTCCAGACTGGCTCTTGCTCCCTTCCAGAAGAGGAGCACCCGGACCCTCCTGGTCCACTCAAGACGCCATTTTGAGTCCACCGCGTGGGCTTGAATTAGCCAAGGCTTTGTTGCCCAATCCTGGGTTCTTCGACGCCGACAGCTTCATCCATCGTGGGACAGCTCGCCTCTCCATCCTGGTCGCCGACAACGCCTCCTGGCCCGTGAGATCTGCAGAGCACAGCGTCGCCCACTCACCTAGCCGAGGTGACTACCATCCGGTGCCCTCCTGGTGCCCACTGACTACTGGCTAGTAGTCACGAACTTGGTCCCCTCTGCTTTCAGGTATCATCCATCTTCCAGATCCAGGCTTGGATCACCTCGAACTCTCTTCACTGGTCGCCTGCCAGCATCTTTCTTCCAGGCTCCTGGTTCGTCAACGAGGATTCCCGACGTCTTTTGAGACCTATGCAGCTGCAGCCCCTGGGCTAGGTAACTTCGGCATTTCGGTGCCCCAGCATAGCCTCACTATCCAAGGGTCAGGATCCACTTTCGTTTTCTCCCTATCAGGTCGGGTTCGCCCGTGAACACTAACTTTAACTTTACTAGCTATCATAGACTTTGTCCCGCATCCCGCGTGAGAGTGCACACTCTGCACCCGAGTCCCCTGGGCCTCCTAGAAGTAATCTAACGATTCTATAGTCAAGTCCTAGCGATTCCAAAGCCTATTAGTACTGTACTTACCTGCTAGTAATTTCGCATTCCACTTTTAGAGTATATGGTTTTTCGTGCCCCTCGGGCATTTGTATATACTGTGCTAACTTAAGTATTTTCGTAAGAGTTTTGTTGTGTGCCTAGCACCCTGTCCTCATAAAGAGTACAGGGCTGTTGTGATTCTAATAAATACACTGTTTATTTTCATAACACTTGTGTGGTGTCCTTTCACTGGGTGTTCAAGGGGTAATGTGATGGTAAAACAGCTGGCTTAACACGCCCTCTAGAGTCTTAGCCTTAGACTGCTCGTATCCATGCTACTAGGATAGCTGGTCTATAAGGTTGACTTACAACCAATCATCAATAAGGGTTGTTTGGACTGATATATAGTGATCACTAGAATAGTGAGCACTGCACATCAGGCCAACTTCTCACACACACGCATGCACCAATGTTAAGTCAATGGTGCGTAAAAGTTACACAAACAGAGTTTTAGGATACTTCCGCTGAACCTAGAAGGACAAAACTTTAGACACAGACCCTAGAGGTGTGTACCAGTGTGGGAACACCGGCGTTGCAATGTTACCTCACCCACAGGAAGCGGGTGCATAGGGTCGAAGTGGCGTCGGGGTTCGTCACGCAGGTTCTGGGTGCTTGAAGCTGAAGATGCTGCAGGCGATGTGAAGGAGAAGTGTCCGGTGTGATCCAAGGGTGGATCAGAGTAGAAAAGTACCTGGAAGCAGAGGGGACAGTGTCTGGGTCACTCAGCAGTGACCAGGGTGGAACCAGGACGGAACCAGGCAATGTCGGGCGCATTCAGGTGGTTGTCGAGGAGGTTCTCTCCGCTACCACATGGGCTCTGGGGCATCTGCGACGTCCAGGAGCGAGTCACGATCTGTCCCACGTAGGCTCTCACCGTCTGCGCTGTCGGCTTCAAGATTGGAGCAAACAACACTTGGCAAGAGCAATCCACGCGGAACTGGAAGATTGCTTCTCACTCGGACCAGGAGGGTCAGAGCCTGGGCTCCTTTTCAAGGGAGCTGGTGCAAATCTGAAGCAACCAGAATCACAAGTCGTATTTAGGTTTTTGCCGGCACAAGGGCCACAAGCCAGCTGGCAAGTGACCGGGCCAACGCGTTGAGCCAAAGAAAGCAGAAGGGCCCCACGCAGCACTCGTCGAGTGTAGAGGGGTGAGCTTCGGTGCAAGAGTGGCTCAGGGTTGGGGCTTCTCAAACCCCGGTGTACAGCTTCGAGGGTCACTTGTGGGCTGCACGGTCAGCATCTTGTGGTCTTTTCAAGATGGCGTGCCCCACGCTTCCGGTCGCCTCCACGGGTCTCAGCTCTGCAGGGACTGTGGATCGGGCTGTAAGAAGGCAGGCAAGCTTGATCTCGTCGATCTGTCGCTCGAGTTCCGGCAGGAACTGCAACAAAGCAGACGTCGAGGTGCTGGATGGTGCCTGATTGCACAGGGTGGTCACTCCTTGACCACAAGGGAGATTCTTCAGTCTTCTACGTTGAGTAGGATGTCGAAGGGTCCAGAGTTTCGTTTCTTATGTTTCGTCAGGATAATCTGAAGTGCATTGGCACTGCTCCCATTCTTATACCAATCTAGGGGGCTGTATTACCTGCTAGGTCCCCTCCTATGGGTGGGACCCAGGAAGGGGGTGAGTACACCCCTTTCCTTTGATCCAGGCCACGCTGGGACAGGGGCTGGGGGGCCCCAGAACCGGTTTGGCCGGATTATGCAAGGGGCAGCCTTGTGCGCCCTAAGCAGTGTCTGGTTTCTTTCAAACCTCCCTGCTACAATCCACTATCTCCTGTCTGGGGTGGTGTGACACCTCCCTGCGACAGGAAATCCTTTGTCCAGGCCTCCTTGGCTGAGTTTCAGTCAGCTGCAGGGGGCCAGACGTGTGTCTGTGGCAGAAGCATCCATTTTGTGGATCTGAGGCTCTTTTAAAAATTAACCGCATTTCAGTAAAGTAACATGTCTTCTCCCTCTAGAGGGGTGGAATGCTATCCCCGTCGCAAGGACTGGCGAGGGGATAGTATTCCAAATCGTATGACACCTTACACAACATGTTTTGATAAAGCCAAGCCAAAGTTGCTATATAACCGCGAGGATTATAATGCACTTAAGAGTATATGGTATGGCATTATCCCGGAACAGCTTAGGGAGTTGTTCCCGACAGCTGCAGACAGGCTCAGCTCATGCTAGAGCTCCATCTCACATTAAACCACGCACTCTGCCTCCAGGATTGATAAGGACTTCCATAGGAGTGGCTCACAGGTTTATATGTGTCCAGATATAGGTTTAGATATAGGTATACTATATCTAAGCAAGGGGTGATTACACCATCTTGCCCTAGCTGAGTGATCAGCCAGTTGTGTCAATTTAAGAACCAGCCAGGGGTGGCAAATATATGCTGCAGCCCCTTGTAGGCCTTGGTGGTACCTATGCCCTGGGCACCTATACTGCATGGTACAGGGGCTGACAAGGAGTCCATTTCCAATTGTGGTATGCACCTATAGCACATGTATTACTAATTTAGAGAGAGAAAAGCAGGCTGGGGGTCTGATTAGCAGGCCCACAGCCTCAGTAAGTCGAAAACCAGTGAAGCAAAAAGCAAACATTTGGGGTGACCATAGGATAGCAGACCCTACTCTCCTACACAACACCCCCCCCCCCAAACGCAGGGACATTAAACTTAACCTTGACCAGATAAGTCTTCATGTTCTAAGTGGAAGTACCTGGAGAGACCATCTGCATTACCATGGTCAGTCCCTGGGCGGTGCTCCACTGTAAAGTCCATCCCCTGTAGGGAAATGGACCACCTGAGCAGTTTTGGATTTTCACCCTTCATCTGATTTAGCCAAAAGAGGGGCTTATGGTCTGTCTGAACTAGGAAGTGAGTACCAAACAAGTATGGCCTCAACTTCTTCAGGGCCCAAACCACAGCAAAGGCCTCCCTCTCAATAGCTGACCAACGTTTCTCCCTGGGGGTCAGCCTTCTGCTAATAAAAGCAATGGGCTGGTCTTGACCATCTTCATTAAGTTGTGAAAGCACAGCTCCCACCCCCAACTCAGAAGCATCTGTCTGTACAATGAACTGTTTGGAGTAGTCAGGACTCTTCAGGATAGGTGCAGAGCACATGGCCTTCTTCGGGTCATCAAATGCCTTTTGACAGCTAACTGTCCTTTAAACCTTTTTGGGCATCTTCTTGGATGTCAAGTCATTCAATGGTGTCACAATGGACCCATAGTTCTTTACAAATTTTCTATAATACCCAGTCAGGCCCAAGAAGCCTCTGACTTGTGTCTGGGTAGTTGGAGGAGCCCAGTCCTGTATGGTCTGGATCTTGCTCTCCAGTGGCTGAACCTGACCCCCACCTACTAGGTGGCCCAGGTACACAACCTTGCTCTGCCCTATCTGGCACTTGGTAGCCTTGATAGTCAGGCCTGCTTTTTGCAGGGCCTCCAGAACCTTCTTCAGATGGATCAGGTGATCCTCCCAGGTGGAGCTAAAGACAGTAATATCATCTAGATATGCTGCACAAAAGTCATCCAGCCCAGCAAGGACTTGATTCACCAACCTTTGGAAGGTGGCAGGTGCAGTCTTCAAACCAAAGGGCATTACCACAAACTGATAATGTCCACTAGGGGTAGAGAATGCTGTCTTGGCTTTTGACTCTTCAGCTAGTCTGATCTGCCAGTAGCCAGCTGTCAAATCAAATGTGCTCAGAAACTTGGCAGAAACCAATTTATCAATGAGCTCATCTGCTCTTGGAATGGGATGTGCATCTGTCCTAGTGACAGCATTGAGACCTCTGTAGTCCACACAAAACCTCATTTCTCTCTTTCCATCTTGGGTATGAGGTTTTGGCACAAGGACCACTGGGCTAGCCCATGGGCTCTTCGATGGCTCAATCACTCCAAGCTCCAACAGCTTTTGCACCTCAGCCTTTATACAATCCCATGGTCAGGTTGCCTGTAGATCTTATTCTTCACAGGCAGACTGTCACCAGTGTCCACCTCATGGGTGCACCAGTTAGTTTGACTGGGTGTGAGTGAAAACAAGTGTCTGTGGGCTTGCAGAACCTGTCTGCAGTCCATCTGTTGCTGGTCAGTGAGGCTGCCTGCCAAGGCTACTCCATCAACTGAACCATCATCAGGGTTCTGGGAAAGCAGGTCTGGGAGAGGGTCACTCTCTTCCTCCTGTTCCCCATCTGTGGCCATGAGCAAGCTCATGTCCTCCCTGTCCACAAATGCTTTCAAACGATTTACATGGAGCACCCTGTGGGGGCTCCTAGGGGTTCCAAAGTCAACCAGGTAGGTGACTTCTCCCTTTTTCTCAATAATAGGGTAGGGTCCAGTCCATTTGTCCTGGAGTGCTGCTGGGGCCACTGGCTCCAACACCCACACCTTCTGCCCTGGCTGGAACTCAACCAGAACAGCCTTTTGGTCATGCCAAGCTTTCTGTAATTCTTGACTGGCCTCCATGTTTTTGGATGCTCTCTCCATATACTCAGCCATCCGGGAGCGGAGACCAAGTACATAGTCCACAACATCTAGCTTAGGCTTTGTGAGAGGTAACTCCCATCCTTCCTTCACCAGACATAGTGGACCCCTCACAGGGTGGCCAAACAAAAGTTCAAAAGGGCTGTAGCCAACCCCCTTCTGTGGGACCTCTCTGTAAGCAAAGAGCAAGCAGGGTAAAAGGATGTCCCATTTCCGCCTAAGCTTCTCTGGTAACCCTTTTATCTTTCCCTTGAGGGTCTTGTTGAATCTCTCCACAAGCCCATTTCACTGTGGGTGATAGGGTGTGGTAAACTTGTAGTTTACTCCACACTCCTTCCACATTGCTTTTAAGTATCCAGACATGAAGTTGGTACCTCTATCTGAAAGCACCTCCTTTGGGAAGCCCACTCTTGAGAAAACTGCAATGAGGGCTTTTGCCACCACAGGAGCTGTGGTGGTCCTCGGGAATTGCCTCTGGGTACCTGGTGGCATGATCCACTACCACCAGTATAAATCTGTGCCCAGATGCTGTTTGAGGATCCATGGGACCCACAATGTCTATTCTAACTCTTTCAAAGGGTACCCCCACCACAGGTAGTGGTATGAGGGGGGCCTTTGTTGTGCCACCTGACTTACCACTGGCTTGGCAAGTGACACAGGAGCGACAAAACTCCTTGACATTTTCTGACATATGAGGCCAGTGAAATTGTGGAACAAGCCTCTCCCAAGTCTTGTTCTGGCCTAAGTGTCCTGCAAGGGGAATATCATGGGCCAAGGTGAGAAGGAAACCCCTAAACTTCAAAGGTATAACCAACCTCCTAGTGGTACCAGGCTTGGGGTCTCTAGCCTCTGAGTAAAGGAGTCCATCATCCCAATATACTTTATGGGCACCTTGAGCATTCCCTGCAGCCTCAGCAGCAGCTTGCTGTCTGAGGGGTTCAAGTGAAGGGCAATCTAATTGGGCCTGCCCCAGGTCTGCCCTTGAGGGTCCCCCTGTCCCCAGAAACTCAACCTGATCAGGCTCAAGTTCCTCAGAGACAGTCTCCTCTTGGACTGCAGAATCAGTTTCCTGTGAAATCTGATCCTCAACCTGGGGCAAGGGGGAAGGTACAGCCTAAACCCTCTTGCTCCTTCTCTTGGGTTGTGGTTGGTCTATTGTTCCAAGATCCACCACTGGTTCAGGAAGGCACTTCTTAGCCTGAGTCCTTGTCACTGCAAGGACATGTGCTGAAATCCCTAGCATTTCTGCATGAGTCCTGTACTCCACTTCTGACCAAACTGAGCTTTCAAGATCATTGCCTAACAGACAGTCTACTGGGAGGTCTGCACTCACAACAACTTTCTTTAGGCCATCTACCCCTCCCCAGGAGAAGTTCACAACAGCCACACTATGTGTAGTAGTGGAGTTGCTTGCATTGGTCACTAGGTAACTTTCACCTAGTACAATCTGTCCAGGGTCCACAAAGTCAGGTGTCACCATAGTGACACTGGCACATGTGTCCCTGTAGGCCTGAGCCAGTTTCTCATTTATCAAAGGCGTCTGCCTATATTTGCCCAGGTTACTGGGACTCACTGTAGTGGACAAAGCTAAGTCCACATCATATAGGAGAACTGCCTGAGTAGGGATTCTGACTAGGCCAGATTCCATCTCAGTACCCAAGGTTAACCCTACTATACCCTTTGGTTGTGTACCACCACTGCTAACTGTGCTAGGGGGTGCAGGTGCTTTAGGAGCTGCAGTGGTGGGGACTGGATTTTTCTTGGTGCATTCACTGCCCCAGTGTGAAACTGATTTGCAGGTATTACACCAAGGTTTCTTTGGGCCATCGTTCTTCTTTTTCTTGTTTCCATTTTGGGGACCACCCTCCTTATTATTAGTTTGGGGGCCTGAAGACTTCTGGTCCTTTTCTTTATCTTTCTGATTCCCACCCTTCTGGTCTGTTGTCTTCTGGTCACCACCTTGGTTCTGGGGTTTCTGCTTAATCCTTGTTCTGACCCATTTGTCTGCCTTCTTTCCCAATTCTTGGGGAGAGGTCAGATCAGAGTCAATAAGGTATTGATGCAACAGCTGGTTCTGACAGTTATTAAGGATCTGCTCTCTCATTATAAGATTGTACAATCCTGTATAGTCTGAGAATTTACTTCCCTGCAGCCAACCCTCCAGAGCCTTAGTGGCACAATCAACAAAATCAGTCCAGTCCTGAGTCTGTGCTTTTTGGGTGTCTCTGAACAACAACCTGTATTGCTCAGTGGTTAGGCCAAACCCTTCAATAAGAGCACTCTTCAGGACAGAGTAGTTTTTGGCATCCTAAGGTCTAACTGTGAGGAGCCTATCCCTCCCTTTCTCAGAAAAGGAGTACCATAAAATTGCAGCCCACTGATCCTGAGGAACCTGCCGTACCATGCAGGCTCTCTCAAGAGCAGTCATCCATTTGTGGATGTCATCCCCTTCTTGTAGGGGGGCACAATTTTTGTCAGGTTTCTATTATCATAGCTCCTGTCTTTCTCTCTAGGAATTATGCTGCCACCAGTGGCATCTAAGCCACTCAACTTCTGTTCTCTTGCTAAAGCAAGTCTAGCTTGAACCAGGGCTACCTCCTCCCTCTCTATCTGGAGTTTGACAGCCCTCATCCTTCCTTTATGCTCTATCTTCTGAGAGGAAGTCATTCCTCTCTGAGATTCTCTTGAGACACTAGAAATATGAGAGTCCCCTGATGGAGATCTCACTCTTCTGTTGCCTGGGAGAATGATGTTATGGGATCTGGGGAGGTGCTGGCCCTCTCCATTCCCAAGTAGGTCTAAGTTGGCCTGGTTAAGCCTGGCAACTACAACCTGGTTACCCCTCTGATCCTGATCTTCAAGATCCTCTACATCCGAGTCGTCCTCCTCCTCTACCTCCTCTTCTTCTTCCTCCACTGGAGTGGTCTCATTCTCAGGGGGTTGTACTCCATCTCATAAGTCTAAGGGAGCTGCACTCGCCTTATCTAAGTCATCCTTTTCCAGAATGGCTATTAGGGTAGGACTGGTGGGACTTCTGCCCCTTTTTAGCCCCCTTGCAATACACAAGGCACACAAGTCTTTGTGGCTAAGTTTGTCATAGCTGGAAGTTGCCTTGGTAAGGTCAACTGTCACAGGCAGAGAGCTTGGAGCTTCACCTGTGCCAGACATGACTCTTGTGTGGTGTAAGTGATGCAGCTACCTACACTAAATGTTTACCTACTGTACCTTGCTAGTGAGTTGTAGTCAGGGTGTGCTAATCCCTTTGATCTACAACTACTAAGTTCAGTAGAACTTAAATATGCTAAGCTTTTGATTTATATGTACCTAAGGTACTTGATGTGATCTTTCAATTTGATAAAAAGATTGCAATGGTAAAACAACAGCAAGCTCAAATCCGCACCGCTGCGCACCAATGTGAGAAGTTGGCCTGATATATGATGTTTCCAATTCTGGAACCACCTTGTATCAGTCCAAACTATCCCTTATGGTGTCTGGTTGTAAGTCAACCTTGTAGACAAGCTATCTTAATGGTAGCATAGACTAAACAGCCTTAAAGGCTAAACTCAAGAGGTCGTGTTAAGCGAGCTGTTTTACCAATCACAGTCCTGTAATATCAAATGAAAGGACACCACACAAGTATATATTATAAAAATATATGTATTTATTTCTAAAAATAATCCCCAGTATTCTTTATGAACAAAGGGGCACAAGCGTTAAATCAAAAGCACAGTATAACATACAAAGTTGCACAATTATGGATGAGGGCGGGGGGCCACTCAGACCATATACTAAAAAAGTGGTATAAGAGATACCAATCAATCAGTGGTTAGGCCTAGGGCCTAGGGAATCGCTGGGAGCAGTCGGGACAAGCAATGCTGAAGTCGGGAAAAGCCCGCGGGATTCGGGTGCAGTGCTTAAAGCACACGCATGCACCAATGTTAAGTCAATGGTGCGTAAAAGTTACACAAACAGAGTTTTAGGATACTTCCGCTGAACCTAGAAGGACAAAACTTTAGACACAGACCCTAGAGGTGTGTACCAGGGTGGGAACACCGGCGTTGCAATGTTACCTCACCCACAGGAAGCGGATGCATAGGGTCGAAGTGGCGTCGGGTTTCGTCACGCAGGTTCTGGGTGCTTGAAGCTGAAGATGCTGCAGGCGATGTGAAGGAGAAGTGTCCGGTGTGATCCAAGGGTGGATCAGAGTAGAAAAGTACCTGAAAGCAGAGGGGACAGAGTCTGGGTCACTCAGCAGTGACCAGGGTGGAACCAGGACGGAACCAGGCAATGTCGGGCGCAATCAGGTGGTTGTCAAGGAGGTTCTCTCCGCTGCCACGTGGGCTCTTGGGAATCTGCGATGTCCAGGAGCGGGTCACGATCTGTCCCACGTAGGCTCTCACCGTCGGCGCTGTCGGCTTCAAGATTGGAGCAAACAACACTTGGCAAGAGCAATCCACACGGAACTGGAAGATTGCTTCTCACTCGGACCAGGAGGGTCATAGCGGGGGCTCCTTTTCAAGAGAGCTGGTGCAAATCTGGAGCAACCAGAATCACAAGTCGTATTTAGGTTTTCGCCGGCAAGGGGCCACAAGCCAGCTGGAAAGTGACCGGGCCAACGCGTTGAGCCAAAGAAAGCAGAAGGGCCCCACGCAGCACTCGTCGAGTGTAGAGGGGTGAGCTTCGGTGCAAGAGTGGCTCAGGGTTGGGGCTTCTCAAACCCCGGTGTACAGCTTCAAGGGTCAGCAACATGTAAGATGGGACCCCCTCAAAAGTACAAATTATGGCCAAGGAACAGAGGGGAACAGAAATAAACAATATGTAAAGGGAGTTCCTTCAGTGGCCGTATATTTCAATTGTGTGTATGCATCTATGAAATATCAAAAATAGGTGACAGAAAAAAAGTTAATTCTAGACAGAAATCATTCAAAAGTTCTATGTATTTTATTTTCCTTTTTTATAAATATAAGTTCATATAAATACTGTTTTCAGAGAATTGCATAGAAAATACATCTATTAATTACAAAATTTCACAAATAACACAGAAAGGTCATACAAATAAGCAACAAGAGTAATACCCCTTGGTAACAACCATACCAATCAACTTGCTCACGTGCTGCCAGTCATACCACAATCACACCACATACTCAGATAGAAAAAGGAACTGGATTGTAGTTAGCTAGATCACAAAGCTATTGTTGTTCTAGGGCTCCGAGATGTAATTGTCGGCCCTTGTAGCAGGTCTACGCGCGTTTCGGCAGCTCTAGGCCACCTTCATCAGGACCTTATTCATCATATAGTGCACATACCAGGGGATCAAACAGAGAAGAAATACCTAAAAGAAAAGACAAATCTGTCACCACAGCATCATCAAATAAAAATATACACAAAAACCAATTTTTCATTCACTGTTAAGCTAAACTAAGGGGGCTCATCAACGTGACCATAGTGGAAAAGTAGTAAACCTCTCAGAGCATATTTGTTACTGAATTTTTGAGCAAGGATTGGGAATAAAGACACAGTTATACTAAGTCCATTATAAAGACACACAAAAAGAAACCTTAGTGAAAAAAGTCATATACCTCTCAGAGCATATTTGCAATCGAATTTTTGAGCAAGGATTGGGAATAGAGACACAGATTTGCTAATTCCATTAAAAAAAGGGGAAAACCTAATCATATGATGAGAGTTTAAGCTCATAGTGGCACACCATGCCTAGATCCTAAAATACTCACAGTGTAACCCAAGAATATCTTTTCATTTGTAATTTTATCGATGAAGTCAAGGGTAAGATAAAAGCAGATACCCAGCATCTACATAGGAATTAAGAAAGGCTGTAAGTTGAAGTGTACTGGAGGGACTAGCTGAAACTGATTTGTTTTCCAAAGTTGGAAAACTTACCAATGGCGCCACTCGCGATGAAGACAAAAAACGTGTAAGCTTCAGAGCTTCATATCATGGGTAGGTAAACGCTGTGTTCCGTTTTGATAGCTACAGGGAAAGGTATAAATACCACGATGTCATAACTGGTGTTAGAATTATAAGGAAGATGCTACAATTAAGTCTGTGCATTCTGTCGAACAAAACCTTTTTAATAATGTAGATGAGTAAGGCCCTGATTGACATACCGGAGTGGTCGTGGAATATCCGTATTGTCAAATTTTCGGAGAATGCACCTTTATGTCCGATTATCAAAAAGAAGATCTCTAATTTATGCGGACGGCGAGGGGAGTTCTGTTGTTTCAGGATCTATTATTAAATGAAAAAATAAAGGAGTCCTGTTTAGGCCGATAAAGTGCACATAATTTTAGTATCCAAAATAAAATCCATTCAAAAGGGTGTGGGCTTACTTCTATAGGCGACGACAGTCCATTCCATGGATAAAATGCATTACAACCACCAGCGACCCTGAAAATGTTAAAATATATGAACGTTATGTACGTTAAACAAAGAACAAGGGTCCACTAAAATAAGGTACACAATGTTTCTAATGTTTCAGCTACATGATAGTACAGGAAAGGAGCACGTCTTATATCGTGCAAAAGTCCATGACTGGATAGAAAATGGTTACTTCGGACTTCTAATACTGCAAGATAAACTAAGTGCGTATCTAGTCGGCTGAAAGTACGGCAGATATGACATTACTAGTTTAAATTGTCAAAATATGCTAGCCGATGGTGAAAACCGGTCCTGTTATACGGCGTAAAGGAGATGGCTGCTACGGACGCCTACGGCGGTAATGTGCCTATTGGTCGCCTACCTTGTGGTCCGTAATGGTACGACGTGATCCCTCGCCGTAAACGAGACCCTCAGCAAACAATCGCGGGGGCCCGCTATGTCTTTTAAACCGTCCGACGAGGCTATAAGTCACGCGAGAAGTTGCAAGGTACGTGACGAAATGAGAGAATCTCTCATCATGAGCATAAACATAGGACTACGAGGTAACGTCCATATTACTAGTACAGAACGGTGGAAACTAGTTAAACCGCAAGTATAGATAAAAGTACGTGTCTTTCAAAAGAGGCCATCAATTTAAAGATGTCTATTTAGCTGGGAAGCACGTACAACCTAAACAAGTAGAAATTAATAATACATTTTTAAAAAATAAATTAACACATATCCAGGTCATGTATGCAAAATGCATAAGAAAATGGGCAAAGTTCCTGCATAACGCGATAAGTACTACACCAATTACTGTAATGAAGTCTCCTACTAGCAGGAAGCAATAGACAAGCTGTGTTTCCTGTAGGTTTCCTGTCGGTTTACCGTAGGTGACGCATACTGAGATATACTGAGTCAAGGGGAGAAATCTTTACTTGGTCACATACCAAGATAGTTCTTCATTTAACCCTCGTTTCACACTGTCCAGAAGGTAGATCCAAAAGGTTTCACGTTTTTTTCGAGTAATATCACTCGATTGCCCCGTTTTAGGTGTAACCTTTTCAAGGATAGACCATTTGATCTCATTCTCCTTATGGGATTTCTCAATACAGTGTTGGACTAACGGGGCTGACAACTTTTTGGTCCTAATGGCGGACTTATGTTCACTGAAACGGACGCGGAACTCACGACCCGTCTCACCAACATACGCCAAGCCACAGTCACAAAATAAAATGTACACGATGTTGCTGCTACGGCAGTTTGTAAGAGATCGTAGTTTGATCTGTTTTTCATTATATGTGATCGTGTCAGATGTAATCGCTGAGTCACAGGCGTGGCAGGAGCCACACCTGTGGTTACCTACAACCACTGGAAGTCCTGTAATGGAGAGCTGGTTATTGAATTGAGAATTTCTAGTGGGAGGTCTGGTATGAACCAGCATGTCCCTCAAATTTCTATTCCTCCTATATGCAAGCATTGGGAGAGGAAGTGGAGAAACGTTCTCATCCGTATTCAGAATTCTCCAATTTTTATTGATAATGTTTCGGATCTTATGATTCAATGTGGAGTGGTTAATCACACATGTGATCCGATTTTGTTTAGCCCGGGTGTTGCCTTGTAGGAGTGCTGATCTATCATAGTATTTAGCCCTTTTGTAGGCTTGTCGCACAAGGCGGTGTGGATAACCCCTCTTAAGCAGCCTTTCTTTGAGTGCATCTCCATGTTTATGGAATGAGCCAATATCCGTACAGTTCCGGCGAATTCGTAAAAATTCACCGAAGGGTATAGATTCCCTTTGGCAGTTCGGATGGTAACTGCCAAATTCCAGGATGGTATTTTTGGCAGTGCTTTTCCTGAATAGACTGACTGTTAAATGTCCGTTGGTGCCTGCAATACTGATATCTAAAAAGTCTACTTTTTGAGTGCTCAGGTTCATGGTGAACCTCAGGTTGGTATCACTTGCATTGAGCCAAAGGTAGAAAGCCTGCAGTTGTTCTTCCGGTCAATTCCAAATAAAAAAAATATCATCAATAAAACGCTTCCAAACAAAAATATTCTCAAAAAATGGGGCCAGTTCGTTGTAAATGTTTTTAAGCTCCCATTCTCCCATGAATGTGTTAGCCACACTTGGGGCACAGGAAGCCCCCATAGATGTACCCTTGATTTGTTTAAAAATCTTCCCATTGTACTCAAAGTAATTGTTCATCAACACAATCTCCAAACACTGGAGAATGAAGGTATCAGGGCGGTCAGACGGGTATCTCATCAAAAGGTCTGACACTGCCTGTAACGCTCGACACTGAGGGATGTTAGTGTATAACGCCTCAATGTCGAGCGTCACCAGTATGTCTGTATCAGGATTGAATGGCAAACCCTCTATTTTGTTAATTATATCCCCGGTATCGCGGATATAAGAGGCATATTTTTGGGTTAAAGGACACAAAAACCTGTCCACATACTTTGACAGTGGTTCAGTACAAGAACCAATGGTCGAAATTATAGGTCGCATGGGTGGATTAATTTCTGATTTATGTGTCTTAGGAAGACCATACAAAACTGAAGTGGTGGGGGTTGTTTTGTTAAGGAAGACATACTCATCTTCACAGATGTATTGGTGGTAGAAGGTGTAGAGGATTTTACACCTACTAATGACTTACCCGTCTACAATTTGTCCTCTATGATTTTTAAATCCGAGGACTTAAAAGTACTCAGTAGGGGCTTGTCATTCGTTCCTATTATCCACCTCAATAAATTTCAATTACATGAAGATCTCTAGGCCTTCTTCCGCAAAGTCAGATTAAACAAAATTTTTTTACTGACCGTCCACCTATTGAGGAAGATAACAATCTGTCAGGCTGTAAACCAGCATCGACCTTTACACCGACTCTGGATATGGTGGGCACAGAGGTACGTATTTTTGAACAGAATGTTCTTCAAGATATCGCGCGGGTTATAAAAAACCCCTATACACCTCAATCTAATCTCTCCCGTTTAGAAACAACCTCTTTGAATGAACTAAAAACCAATCCCTCCATAGTCATCAAGCCTTGTGATAAAGGCGGGGGTATTACTGTGTTTGATAGAGCAAACTATGATGACAAAATGTTGGAAATGCTAGCTGTGACAGAACACTATAGACCGGCCCAGCGGAAGGAATTGGACCGCCTTAACAGACACATTCAAGAAATGACCCAGGTGGCCTTTTCAGACGGTTACATCTGCGAAGATGAGTATGTCTTCCTTAACAAAACAACCCCCACCACTTCAGTTTTGTATGGTCTTCCTAAGACACATAAATCAGAAATTAATCCACCCATGCGACCTATAATTTCGACCATTGGTTCTTGTACTGAACCACTGTCAAAGTATGTGGACAGGTTTTTGTGTCCTTTAACCCAAAAATATGCCTCTTATATCCGCGATACCGGGGATATAATTAACAAAATAGAGGGTTTGCCATTCAATCCTGATACAGACATACTGGTGACGCTCGACATTGAGGCGTTATACACTAACATCCCTCAGTGTCGAGCGTTACAGGCGGTGTCAGACCTTTTGATGAGATACCCGTCTGACCGCCCTGATACCTTCATTCTCCAGTGTTTGGAGATTGTGTTGATGAACAATTACTTTGAGTACAATGGGAAGATTTTTAAACAAATCAAGGGTACATCTATGGGGGCTTCCTGTGCCCCAAGTGTGGCTAACACATTCATGGGAGAATGGGAGCTTAAAAACATTTACAACGAACTGGCCCCATTTTTTGAGAATATTTTTGTTTGGAAGCGTTTTATTGATGATATTTTTTTTATTTGGAATGGACCGGAAGAACAACTGCAGGCTTTCTACCTTTGGCTCAATGCAAGTGATACCAACCTGAGGTTCACCATGAACCTGAGCACTCAAAAAGTAGACTTTTTAGATATCAGTATTGCAGGCACCAACGGACATTTAACAGTCAGTCTATTCAGGAAAAGCACTGCCAAAAATACCATCCTGGAATTTGGCAGTTACCATCCGAACTGCCAAAGGGAATCTATACCCTTCGGTGAATTTTTACGAATTCGCCGGAACTGTACGGATATTGGCTCATCACATAAACATGGAGATGCACTCAAAGAAAGGCTGCTTAAGAGGGGTTATCCACACCGCCTTGTGCGACAAGCCTACAAAAGGGCTAAATACTATGATAGATCAGCACTCCTACAAGGCAACACCCGGGCTAAACAAAATCAGATCACATGTGTGATTAACCACTCCACATTGAATCATAAGATCCGAAACATTATCAATAAAAATTGGAGAATTCTGAATACGGATGAGAACGTTTCTCCACTTCCTCTCCCAATGCTTGCATATAGGAGGAATAGAAATTTGAGGGACATGCTGGTTCATACCAGACCTCCCACTAGAAATTCTCAATTCAATAACCAGCTCTCCATTACAGGACTTCCAGTGGTTGTAGGTAACCACAGGTGTGGCTCCTGCCACGCCTGTGACTCAGCGATTACATCTGACACGATCACATATAATGAAAAACAGATCAAACTACGATCTCTTACAAACTGCCGTAGCAGCAACATCGTGTACATTTTATTTTGTGACTGTGGCTTGGCGTATGTTGGTGAGACGGGTCGTGAGTTCCGCGTCCGTTTCAGTGAACATAAGTCCGCCATTAGGACCAAAAAGTTGTCAGCCCCGTTAGTCCAACACTGTATTGAGAAATCCCATAAGGAGAATGAGATCAAATGGTCTATCCTTGAAAAGGTTACACCTAAAACGGGGCAATCGAGTGATATTACTCGAAAAAAACGTGAAACCTTTTGGATCTACCTTCTGGACAGTGTGAAACGAGGGTTAAATGAAGAACTATCTTGGTATGTGACCAAGTAAAGATTTCTCCCCTTGACTCAGTATATCTCAGTATGCGTCACCTACGGTAAACCGACAGGAAACCTACAGGAAACACAGCTTGTCTATTGCTTCCTGCTAGTAGGAGACTTCATTACAGTAATTGGTGTAGTACTTATCGCGTTATGCAGGAACTTTGCCCATTTTCTTATGCATTTTGCATACATGACCTGGATATGTGTTAATTTATTTAAAAAAATGTATTATTAATTTCTACTTGTTTAGGTTGTACGTGCTTCCCAGCTAAATAGACATCTTTAAATTGATGGCCTCTTTTGAAAGACACGTACTTTTATCTATACTTGCGGTTTAACTAGTTTCCACCGTTCTGTACTAGTAATATGTACGTTACCTCGTAGTCCTATGTTTATGCTCATGATGAGAGATTCTCTCATTTCGTCACGTACCTTGCAACTTCTCGCGTGACTTATAGCCTCGTCGGACGGTTTAAAAGACATAGCGGGCCCCCGCGATTGTTTGCTGAGGGTCTTGTTTACGGCGAGGGATCACGTCGTACCATTACGGACCACAAGGTAGGCGACCAATAGGCACATTACCGCCGTAGGCGTCCGTAGCAGCCATCTCCTTTACGCCGTATAACAGGACCGGTTTTCACCATCGGCTAGCATGTTTTGACAATTTAAACTAGTAATGTCATATCTGCCGTACTTTCAGTCGACTAGATACGCACTTAGTTTATCTTGCAGTATTAGAAGTCCGAAGTAACCATTTTCTATCCAGTCATGGACTTTTGCACGATATAAGACGTGCTCCTTTCCTGTACTATCATGTAGCTGAAACATTAGAAACATTGTGTACCTTATTTTAGTGGACCCTTGTTCTTTGTTTAACGTACATAACGTTCATATATTTTAACATTTTCAGGGTCGCTGGTGGTTGTAATGCATTTTATCCATGGAATGGACTGTCGTCGCCTATAGAAGTAAGCCCACACCCTTTTGAATGGATTTTATTTTGGATACTAAAATTATGTGCACTTTATCGGCCTAAACAGGACTCCTTTATTTTTTCATTTAATAATAGATCCTGAAACAACAGAACTCAGTCCCCTCGCCGTCCGCATAAATTAGAGATCTTCTTTTTGATAATCGGACATAAAGGTGCATTCTCCGAAAATTTGACAATACGGATATTCCACGACCACTCCGGTATGTCAATCAGGGCCTTACTCATCTACATTATTAAAAAGGTTTTGTTCGACAGAATGCACAGACTTAATTGTAGCATCTTCCTTATAATTCTAACACCAGTTATGACATCGTGGTATTTATAACTTTCCCTGTAGCTATCAAAACGGAACACAGCGTTTACCTACCCATGATATGAAGCTCTGAAGCTTACACGTTTTTTGTCTTCATCGCGAGTGGCGCCATTGGTAAGTTTTCCAACTTTGGAAAACAAATCAGTTTCAGCTAGTCCCTCCAGTACACTTCAATTTACAGCCTTTCTTAATTCCTATGTAGATGCTGGGTATCTGCTTTTATCTTACCCTTGACTTCATCGATAAAATTACAAATGAAAAGATATTCTTGCGTTACACTGTGAGTATTTTAGAATCTAGGCATGGTGTGCCACTATGAGCTTAAACTCTCATCATATGATTAGGTTTTTCCCTTTTTTTAATGGAATTAGCAAATCTGTGTCTCTATTCCCAATCCTTGCTCAAAAATTCGATTGCAAATATGCTCTGAGAGGTATATGACTTTTTTCACTAAGGTTTCCTTTTGTGTGTCTTTATAATGGACTTAGTATAACTGTGTCTTTATTCCCAATCCTTGCTCAAAAATTCAGTAACAAATATGCTCTGAGAGGTTTACTACTTTTCCACTATGGTCACGTTGATGAGCCCCCTTAGTTTAGCTTAACAGTGAATGAAAAATTGGTTTTTGTGTATATTTTTATTTGATGATGCTGTGGTGACAGATTTGTCTTTTCTTTTAGGTATTTCTTCTCTGTTTGATCCCCTGGTATGTGCACTATATGATGAATAAGGTCCTGATGAAGGTGGCCTAGAGCTGCCGAAACGCGCGTAGACCTGCTACAAGGGCCGACAATTACATCTCGGAGCCCTAGAACAACAATAGCTTTGTGATCTAGCTAACTACAATCCAGTTCCTTTTTCTATCTGAGTATGTGGTGTGATTGTGGTATGACTGGCAGCACGTGAGCAAGTTGATTGGTATGGTTGTTACCAAGGGGTATTACTCTTGTTGCTTATTTTTATGACCTTTCTGTGTTATTTGTGAAATTTTGTAATTAATAGATGTATTTTCTATGCAATTCTCTGATTGAAAACAGTATTTATATGAACTTATATTTTTAAAAAAGGAAAATAAAATACATAGAACTTTTGAATGATTTCTGTCTAGAATTAACTTTTTTTCTGTCACCTATTTTTGATATTTCATAGATGCATACACACAATTGAAATATACGGCCACTGAAGGAACTCCCTTTACATACAGCTTCAAGGGTCACTCATGGGCTGCACGGTCAGCGTCTCGTGGTCTTTTCAAGATAGCGTGCCCCATGCTTCCGGTCGCCTCCACGGGTCTCAGCTCTGCAGGGACTGTGGGTCGGGCTGTAAGAAGGCAGGCAAGCTTGATCTCGTCGATCTCTGTTGCTCGAGTTCCGGCGGGAACTGCAACAAAGCAGATGTTGAGGTGCTGGATGGTGCCTGTTTGCACAGGGTGGTCACTCCTTGACCACAAGGGAGATTCTTCAGTCTACTACGTTGATTAGGATGTCGAAGGGTCCAGAGTTTCGTTTCTTATGTTTCGTCAGGATAATCTGAAGTGCATTGGCACTGCTCCCATTCTTATATCAATCTAGGGGCTGGATTACCTGCTAGGTCCCCTCCTATGGGTGGGACCCAGGAAGGGGGTGGGTACACCCCTTTCCTTTGATCCAGGCCGCGCTGGGACAGGGGCTGGGGGGCCCCAGAACCGGTTTGGCCGGATTATGCAAGGGGCAGCCTTGTGCGCCCCAAGTAGTGTCTGGTTTCTTTCAAACCTCCCTGCTACAATCCACTATCTCCTGTCCGGGGTGGTGTGACACCTCCCTGCGACAGGAAATCCTTTGTCCAGGCCTCCTTGGCTCAGTTTTGGTCAGCTGCAGGGGGCCAGACCTGTGTCTGTGACAGAAGCATCCATTTTGTGGATCTGAGGCTCTTTTAAAAATTAACCGCATTTCAGTAAAGTAACATGTCTTCTCCCTCTAGAGGGGTGGAATGCTATCCCCGTCGCCAGGACTGGCGAGGGGATAGTATTCCAAATCGTATGACACCTTACACGACATGTTTTGATAAAGCCAAGCCAAAGTTGCTATATAACCGCGAGGATTATAATGCACTTAAGAGTATATGGTATGGCATTATCCCGGAACTGCTTAGGGAGTTGTTCCCGACAGCTGCAGACAGGCTCAGCTCATGCTAGAGCTCCATCTCACATTAAACCACGCACTCTGCCTCCAGGATTGATAAGGCCTTCCATAGGAGTGGCTCACAGGTTTATATGTGTCCAGATATAGGTTTAGATATAGGTATACTATATCTAAGCAAGGGGTGATTACACCATCTTGCCCCAGCTGAGTGATCAGCCAGTTGTGTCAATTTAAGAACCAACCAGGGGTGGCAAAAGAAATGCTGCAGCCCCTGGTGGGCCTTGGTGGTACCTATGCCCTGGGCACCTATAGTGCATGGTACAGGGGCTGACAAGGAGTCCATTGCCAATCGTGGTATGTACCTATAGCACATGTATTACTAATTTAGAGAGAGAACAGCAGGCTGGGGGTCTGATTAGCAGGCCCACAGCCTCAGTAAGTCGAAAACCAGTTAAGCAAAAAGCAAACATTTGGGGTGACCATAGGATAGCAGACCCTACTCTCCTACACCTGTAAAACAGCCAAACGATCTTTGACATCAAAGGGTTTTTGTTCCTCCACTGAAGTCTGACTATTGAGGTCTTCGATCATCATTCTAGTACCAAACATTAATTCATACGGAGTGACTCCACCCAGCGAATTTCTTTTGGCAGATTGTTAAGACTACGTTGGACACTTGTTATATGTTTGAACCACCCACCACTCGAACCTAATACCTTAGCTGTTATGGATTTCTTTATGTCACAGTTTTTTCTTTCCACTACCGCATTTCCCTGAGGATGGAATGGACTAGAGTATCGCAATGCAATTCCCAAGCTGGCCATGACCTCCTTGTAAGCTCGAGAGCTAAACGCAGGACCTTGGTCAGAATGTAGCGTGCCAATTGCGTATGTGCCGATAAAGACTCGCAAATCCTTTAGAACAGTTCTGGCGTCAGCCGAGCGCTGTCGCCACATCCAAATAAATCTTGTGCATGAATCCACAGCGACAATGATGTATTTATAGTTGCCATCCCTTGTTAAGGGACCACAGAGGTCCAGATAAACACATGCTAGTGGTTTATCTGAAATTATAAGGGGTGTCTGTGCAGGTCGCTTCACTGTAGAAACTTTCATTTTTTGGCAGATTTTACATTCTAGAACATAGTTTCTAGTTTGTTTCCTCTTGCGCGTCCACCAATATCTTTGTTTTAATAAAGATACTGTGGCGGAAATGCCTGCGTGTGAAGATGTCAGTCCTTCATGTGCTGCTAAGATCAGTCCTAACCTATGTTCCATGTTTGGAATTGCCCTATTCCCCACTCCAGGGATTCAAGCAAAAGGAACATTATTCGCATCAGTTATATATGAGTACTTTATTGGAAAGCCTTTCGGGAGTGTCTTACCACTGTCTTTAACTGACGCAGTGACAGCTTGCATTATTTCGCTGTCTATTTTTGTTTTTGACCGAGTAATCGCAGCTACGGAAGCCGTTTGCACAGCTGCCTTCGCGGCTTCATCAGCCAATGAATTCCCTGCAACGTGAACGCCATCATGCTGATGACTCAGTGTATGAATCACGTGAGTCTTTTTTAGTTCTTTCTGTAAAAGAACTACTTGTTCCCAAAGCGTTTTATGCCTAATTGTGCCACCTTTTGCGTCTTTGAAACCATTTTGGGCCCAGTTCTGTAGATACTCATTGTAATATTGAACGCAGTAATACGAATCGCACACTATTAGTGTGGGGAATTCGCGATCAGTATTTTCAAGCGCCATCTTGAAAGCCTGTAGTTCAGCTCGCTGAGCTGTACAGTCACTGAGTGATTGAGTTTTAGTGACCATAGGTCTGAATTTACCTTCTCGCCAACGACCTTTAACGATCGCGCACGCAGCACTATAGGCTTGTTTACCCCCAACTGCGGGCTGTGCTGATCCGTCTGTATAGATTATACATCCGTAATGTTCTAGAGGCAGAATTTCAGTCGGCATTGGACATTCGTATTCGTATTGTAGGAATTCTTGTGTCTTTAAATTTGGGTCAAAGACATATTCAACGTCTGTCGCAGCAAGAGAATTAACCCATTGTATCCATCTTGGATGTAAAGCCTTAGCATTAGGAATGCTTGCCTTTGTTACTGCCTCTAAGGCAGGTACAGGTGTAACGATCAATATGCGTTTACCCTGTGCCTGAGTTCTTTCTTTTGCTACTACGGTTTGAACCGCTGTCAGAATTTTTTCTGTTGAAGTACATTTCATTTCTGCTTGTGTGTACAAGTGTCATTTGAATGCAATTGGTACCTTTTCTCCTTCATTAAAGGTCAGGTATGTGAATCCGCATTTCCCTGGGATGACACGGATCGTGAGATTGCGCACATTATTGCGTGTATCTAATTTTGTTTTAGTCAACATGTCTGTTTGTACTGAACGTAAAATTTCTGTATGTGTTTGAGTCCAATTAGTTGGTTTGAAATCAGTTTGATTAATTCATATAGAGGTTTAACCCTTTCTGCGTAGTTTAGAACACAAGTTCTTCCAAAAATTCAGGAAACCTAGAATTGACTGTAAGTTCTTCAGCGTTTTCGGAGGTTGGAGCAGCGCACATTTCTCTAGAAAGTTTGCTGCCAGACTTTTGCCTTCACTTGATAACTCATACCCTAAGAATAGGACGTTGAGGTGGGCAATTTGTGATTTCTTAAAATTGAATTTATACCCTTCAGATGCAAACCCAAGTATTATGGTGTTCACTCTTTTCAAGTGCACGTCCAAATCATCGTCTGTAAGATGGATGTCATTGACATAAGATAATGCCTCATCATCGAACATTTGTAGTATTTCTGCTACTCTGGCTGAAAATAACCCCAGACTATTCTTAACCCCTCCCCTGCTGGTGACGGAACCACTCCGTCATCAGCTGTGGTCGCGCTGTGCTGATGGCGGAGCGGTTCCGTAACCCCTGCTCGGCACGCCATCGCGGCACGGATTCTGCGCCTGCGCTGAGCGTTCCATTGAGCGGGCGGGGCCGTGACGGAACCGCTCCGTCATGAGCACAGCGCAACCGCGGCTGGTGGCGGAGCGGTTCCGTCACCAGCATGTGCCCGCAGCGGGGCCGCCCTGCCCCCTTAGCACTGCGGCGGAATAGCCGCCGCAGTGAAGGGGTTAAATCCCTGGGGGAGATGGCAAAATTGCTGCTGTAACCCCAAGATTGAGAAAGCGGTCAAATGCCTGCTTTCTGGTGCAATGTTTTGACAGAAAAAAACCATTTGAAATGTCTAATGTGGCTTTATATTTTTTGCGCACGATGTTATTCATCAGTGCTGTACTTTTTTTTTGGGTGAAAATTAATTTTATTGCAGGATTCAAACATTGACATATTCAAGTATGAGAATTGTATCGAATACATTTCACGAATGTATAGTCCGTGTATTGAACAAAATCAGATATATAAATTATTGTAGTTTTCATTAAGTCCCTCATAGTTACAACAACTCCCCCCTCCCACTAAGTACCCCGGCACTTATATACGTCAAATCACAAATCTTTCATACTGTGTTCGTAGCATCTTGTAAAAAGGAAGGAAAATATATCAGCAGTGTCCAATAGCTCTCTGCCATTTCCAGTTCACTCCTAATGTTAACATAACAACATGTTCGTATTGTTGCACTGTCCTTTCGTTCTGTCTCTTTGCACCTGGTGTGCATCCTCTGTTTCCCCATTATGGGTTCAGCGGGGAAAAACAGGGGAGGGAAAATGGGAGGTGAAGGGGGTGAAAGGACGGGGGGGAGGGGGGGAAGAGAGGGGGGAGGGGAGGAAGGGGGAGATTGGGGGGGTGGGGACGGTAGTCTCTTTTAGTTAATTTTGCAACTCTCCATCATTGTCTCCATTCGCTGTGGGAGGCAGGCTAACATCATCAACTGATTCAAAATCTAGTAGTATTGCATTCCATTCCAACGAAATGGGGTGTTTACGCAAGCCTCTATGCTCCTCCCGCTGTAATTCTGTACCCTCTGCTTTCCCCCACCTCAGCACTTCCTCTCGCCAAAGGTCCGGTGCTGGTGGTCTAGCCGATTTCCATCTCATATTTATTGTTCTCTTCGCTAGCAATAATGCCATATCAGCTAAGCGGGACGCTACACTCCTCTTCTTTTCAGTAGGGCCCAACCCCAGTATGCAATATTCTACAGAGGTGTATGGTCTGGCTGGTGCTACCCTGGCTAGTGCTGTATGTATCGTTGTCCAATAGTACCCTAACTTTGGGCATTCCCATAGCATGTGCAATAGCTGTGCGTCGTCTGCTGTGCATCGAGGGCACATGGCTGCAGCATCAGGAAACATGGTGTGTATCCGATGTGGAGTGAGGTATGCTCTGTGTATAATCATCAGTTGGATACATTTAAACTTGGGGTTCCTCGAAACCTTTTTAGGAAACTTCAGTATCCTCTCCCACTCTTTGTCTCTAAAGGCTCTCCCTATGTCTCCCTCCCATCTTTCGCGCGTGGGTTGAAGTGAAGTGGCCCTACCGGTCCTGATGCTGTTCGTTAACCATTTCTTCAACTGGCTACCCGTTCCCATTAAATATTGCATAGTAAGCAGCGGGTTCGTGGGTGGTTCCGTACCAGTCGGTGCCCACGTTCGTGTCACATAGTGTTTAACCCTGGCAAATAATATAAATAACCTCACAGGGGTCTGATGTGTTCTATTAAAGTCCGCAAATGGCATGATGTTGCCATCCACACACAGGTCTCCCCCCTGTGTGACGCCTGCTTCATGCCAATCAGTTAGTTCGTGTTCTGTTAGTGCATTCATCCCAAGTGGAATCCCCAATAGTGGTATCGTGGGAGCATATGATGTTGTCGCATCCGTATACCGCACTGCCTTCTTCCAGCAGTCAATAGCGAGTCGAAGTAGAAGTGGTGCAGATCCAGGTATTTTGATCTTTGGCAGCAATAGTTTATGGATAGCGCCGTTCGCTCTATCCGCTTCTGTCATTCTTATCTCATGTAGATTGCGGCCTGCCAGCCAGTAAGCTAGCCATTGCAGTTGGCATGCGTAGCTATATGCCTGCAGCTCTGGTAATCCCATGCCTCCTTGTGTGGTCGGTAGTTGTAACTTGGCGAGACTAATGCGGCGCCTGCCGAACCCCACACCAGTTCTGTCAATATAGTATTTAGTGCTTTAAATGTACGTGTGGGAATCATAAGCGGTAAATTCATAAAGTAATAAAGAAGGCGGGGTAGGACCACCATCTTAGAGATGGCGACTCTTCCGGCCACCGAGAGCGGCAGCGTGTTCCAGAATTGTACTTGCACCTTTAAGGTGGTGATTGCTCTACCCAGGTTCCCATCCAACATGTCTTTCGTCTCTCTATATATTTGTATCCCTAAGTATTTGAAGGTCGTTGTTGCAATCTGCACGTAATAGGGGGTGAATCGCAGCTGTGCGTCCTCCTCCGCTTTACCAAACCAATACCCATATGATTTAGTGTTGTTTATCGTGAGGCCCGATATGACTCGAAAGTCCTCAAAAATTTTCGGTATCGGGTCTAGACTGTCCCTTATGTCCCCTATATATAGTATGATATCGTCCTCATAAGCCGATACTATATGCATCATTGCAGTCCTCCGTATACCCCTGTGTTGTGCAAATGCCCGGAGTTTATGTAATAGTGGTTCCAATGCGAGGATGAACAGCAGGAGCGATAGTGGGCATCCCTGCCTGGTGCCCTTCTCAATGCTAAGGGGGCTGGAGATGCATTTATTAGTGCGCACTCGTGCCGATGGTAGTGTATATAACAGAGTCACCCAAGCCACAAACGCGGGTGGGATTCCGAATTTACTGAGTGCTGCGAGAATGTAATCCCATCTAAGGGAGTCAAATGCCTGTTTCAGGTCTAAGGATATGCAGCCGTTTACCGCGTCTTCATGAAGCATAATCTGGCTTAGCCTTCGTAGGTTCATCGCCGTACTCCTGCCGAGGACAAAACCACATTGGTCCGAGTGTATTATGCTCGGGATATATGGGGCCAACCTCATCGCCAATATTTTACTAAGAATTTTGTAATCCGTGTTTAATAGCGAGAGCGGCCTGTAGTTCGCAAGTTGGAGCCAGTCCCTACCAGGTTTTAAGAGTGAGACTATCAGTGCCTGTAACGTCGTGGGTGGGAGTGCAGTAGAGTTCAGTGACTCTAGATAAAGCACGTGTAAATGCGGTATAAGAATGTAAGCATATGTCCCATAAAACTCAGCTGGTAGGCCGTCGGTCCCGGGGGTTTTACCCCGCGGTAGCGCTCGGCTCGCCTGTCTTATTTCTGCAATCGTGATGGGGCGAGCAATGTCAGTACTCTGTTCCGCCGTGAGCCGCGGGACATCAAGACCCGTCATGAAGTACTCAAACTGTTCCGCAGACAACGGCGGATGTCGCTCGTATAGTACTTTATAATATTCCTGAAACGTGTTGTTTATGCCCAGTTGTGTTCGGACCGGCGCGCCCCGTTGGTCGGTCACTTCCATAATGGGAGTATACACAGGAGCATCTCTCACCAATCTTGCCAGTAGGGGACCCGATTTATCCGCTTGGGCATGTTGTCTACATGTGTATTCTTTATATAGTCTAGGATTCTCAGCTCCTCAAGCAATTCAGTGTGATGAATGTGTGCCTCTTGCAACTGCGTGAGTTGTTCATTCGTGCCCGCTGCCTCGCTCTCTAGCATCGCCAGCCTCCCCATCTCTTTTCTCAATCCCTCTAGTACTGTGTGCCTCATGCCCACTTTCATACTCATCGCTACGCCTCGTATTAATACTTTGAAGGCGTCCCATTCAACCTGTCTCGAGCTAGCTGTGCCAGTATTTAAGGTGAAATATTGTGTAATAGCCTCTGACAGCGTAGATCTAAAGACCGTATCCTCTAATAGTTCCGGCGATAGGCGCCATGTTGGTATAGGAGTAGGGATCCTACCCCAGTGCATCGTGACTTCAACTGGATTGTGATCGGACAACGTCTTCCCCATGTGTTCAGCAGACAACATAGACCCCAACAGGGCCCTAGAGCAGAAGATTCGATCTATTCTAGTGTGTAACTTATGAGGTGGAGAATAAAAGGTGTACTCCCTATGCAATTAATTTTTATTCCTCCATATAGCAGTCAAATCCCAACCATTTGCCCATTGGTTTAGCGCTTCCGCTTGTTTCCTACTTTCTGTTGCATGGAGAGGGGGATGGGAACGATCAAGGGATATATCCAGGACTGCATTACAGTCTCCCCCTATTAGCCAGTCATTCTCCGACCATTCAGCTAGTACTGTGTTAAGCGTGGCGAGGAACTTTATCTGATCCGTGTTAGGTGCATATACGCTGCCTAGTACAATATGGGTTCCGTCTAGTGTCCCCCTCACAAACACATATCTACCCTCTGTGTCTACTCTTTGCTCTATCATTTGGAAGGGAATAGAATTTTTGAGCCACACTGCAGCTCCTCTCGAGAATGCGGAGTAAGTAGTGGCAAACAATTGGCCTTTCCATTTCTTTTGCAGTTTAGCACCTTCTGCACCATTAAGGTGTGTTACTTGGAGGTATGCTACATCCATCTGTCGCCGGTGCAGTTGCTCTAGGATTCTATGCCTCTTATGTACAGACCCCATACCCCGTACATTCCAGGTGCAGATCTTATATGTGTTATGAGTCCCCAAGGCAGGGTGTATTCATCTCAGATGTCGAACCCAGTACAAGTGCCGTGTATTGCATAGTATTAGAAATCATAAGTGCCCGCAGTGCACCAAACCCTCTAACCTTAAGGTCTCCATCGAAAAAGATCCAGAGACCAAACATCAATGCCCAACGTGGGCAACAAAGAAACAAAAGCGTGCCTGCGCCCTGGGGGGTGTGGGGGCACACTCACTAAGTAGCTGCTAACAGGTACAGTGGTCTATCCTGAGTCCAAAAAATACCCTGCTCCTACTTGCCCACCCTCCACCCGCACATCAATATGATACATTACCAAACGCTGTCATCAGTAGTTATAATTATAGGTCATTCGCCTCTTGTGCAGTGATTTTCGGGAATAATTGCACACTAGTGACAGAGCCGGACAGTTCCGTGCGAGAGTACGAGTTGCAGCCCGAGTGTATTTTATGTGAAGCATCATGCGCTGCTAGGGCGTCCGTTGTAAGTAACGTGAGCGCCAAGTTCGGTCTTGAGTTGTCAGACACCCTCCGCCCTTTCGCACTGGGTACCTCCAGTAGGCTGTGTCGTGCCGGGGGTTGAGCCGATTCTCGGTGTGATGGTCCCTCATCCCGGTCATCTTCCATTGGATCCTGTGTGTGCAGGGGGGTGAGTGTTACTTCCATCCACTCCAAAGCCTCTTCAGGAGAGTCAAAAAAATAAGTCTTGTTACCGTGGACAACTTTTAAGCGTGCCGGGAAAAGGAGTGCATATTTCAGATTGTGGTCGCGTAGCTTGCGCTTAACTCCTAGAAAAGTCGATCTAGTCTTTTGGACCGCCGGCGTGAAATCTGGATAGATAGACACCGTTTTGTTTTCAAATTTCAAGGGGGCTTTCTCCCTGGTTGGCCTTAGAACCGAGTCTCTATCCTTATAATGCAGCAGGCGTGCAATCAGAGGTCGTGGTGGGGCCCCTGGTTTAGGTGGTCTCGGAGGTATTCTGTGCGCCCTCGCTACACTGTATAGTGGAGTAAGATCCGTAGGCCCCACTATTGATTTCAGCCAGTCTTCCACAAACTGTGTGGGGTTTCCCCCCTCACTGCGCTCCGGCACCCCCAAAATGCGAACATTGTTGCGGCGCGAGCGCCCTTCCGCCTCATCCACTCTGTCTCTTAAAGTCTTAAGCTGCTGTTCCATGTTCTCAAGTTTCGTTGAGTGTTCAGTCTGCTGCGGAATTAGATATTCCAAAGCGAGTTTGTGTTCCTGGAATTTCTCAGCCATTTTATTGTGGTCGGCTTTCAAAAAGGACATTCCTGTTGCCATTGTATCCATCCGTGCTTCCAGCGCTTTCCTTGAGGCACGTATTTCCGTTAGTATGAGGTCCAGTTTAGCCTCCTGAGTGTCCTTGCCCGTCGGCGGTATAATTTCATTGTTGGAAGAGGCCAGAGGATCCTCTGATCCGGTAGACTGTTGTTCGGCGTCCGCCGCAGGTTCCTGGTGCTTGAGTTTCCTACCCATGATTGAGTGTGGTAAGTGCGCCGCGCTCCGGCTACTCGTGGAACGCTCTGCGGCCTGTGGCAACGGTAGGTGCGCTGAGCAATTATTGACACTATCTAGTTTGCGGGCTGATACCCGATGTACACCGTGTATGGCCACTCCAGTATAGCCAGCAGCCTTCAATGTATATGCACTCGCGTTGTTCAGCCAGTCTGTACTGCACACACTGCCCGCTCGGCAGCCCGAATCTTCTGAGCCCGATCAGAGGGGGGGGGGGGGGGGGAGCAGAGGAGGTCTCCCCAGAGTTGTTTCCAAGGTCGTCTTGCCGCGCGCAGGGCAGGTGTACACTCTTTGTAACACGAGGGGCACAAACCATCTAGTCCGGCAAGAACAGAGTGTAAGGCTTGTGTGATCTCTCTATTTTAGCATGCAGCCGGCCGGGTGTGAAGGCACCATCTAGTGGCAAGGTTGCAGGATATGGCAGCCCAATACTTCACGTGCCCTCTATGAGCAGCAACAGCGTGGCATTCCCGGTGTAATAAATCGGGTCTCAGTATGTCCCCGTGTCCTCAGCCACAGTGATCTCAATGTCCAATGTACCTCTGTCCCTCTCACTCTCCCAGGCAAGATGGCGGCCGTCACTTCCACTCCCGAGTGCTAGCGCAGTGATTCCTCCCCGGGCCGGTGCTCTGGGCTCGGTAAGGCTCTCCGGGGCTCCCCTCTTTAGAATGCTTCCCTCCGCTATTCCGCCCAGCACCTCTCACCGCATATGCCTCCTCCTAGAACTGCGCCCAGTACGGTCCCAGTCAGGAGCGGGTCTCCCCGCGGCGGTGTTGCAGGATTCCGCCGCACTGCACGTCCGCTTACCAGCCAGGGGAGGCAAGCCCGGTGGCTCCGATGTTGTTAGCCCAGCACTTATTGGGACGCGTCGCTCCCAGCTCCGGGCGCCGACGGTAGCACTCGCCCCTCACAACGGACCCGCATCGGCTCCTTCCCTCACTCCAGCGCGCGGCCTCCGACAGGCCACAGGGCCATTCGGCTCTCGGCGGTGTTCCTCCCTCGTAATAGACGGGATCACCCTCAGATTGCCTCCGCCGGTCTCCAAGGATATCCTAAGCAGTTTGGGCAAAGGTGGGCATCAGTTTGGAGCAGGGCTCACAGGATAATCAGCGTGTGTTTCAGGGCACAGGACGGAGCTGGCTCAGATCACATCCTCCATGCTTGGCCCGTAGCCACGCCCCCATTCATCAGTGCTGCACTATGTGAATTTTGCACTGCAAAAGTTTTGCAACCAGAGTTCAGGTGTCTGTAATCCAAAACAAGACGATATCTATTGTCTGGTTTGGAGACCGGAAACAAAGGATTGTTCATAGATGAGGTGCATGTTTCAATCACCCCTTGATATTCAAGTTGATCTAAGATCTCCCTGACTTGTTTTTTAGCTTCTTGCTGTACTGGATACTGCCTCTGAACAGTAGGTGATTTTCTAACTGGATTTTGTGGTGAGAAGAATCCTCATCCCATCCTACGTGATTTTTATATAATGCTGGAGCTTGGACCACAGACCATTTCCTGGCATATGTATATTTTTTATGAATTGGAATGTGATTTGAGAAGGCTGGCATAATTATCTCATCGCCGTGTGGGCACTACCTAACAACTGCAGGTGGCCAGTCTTTTTCAGCTAGAAGTATAAACATTGGAAAGCTTGTCCCAGAAGAGAGCTTTTATTTTTCTAGGTATGTCCCCCTCCATCCGGAGTGTTACTTCATATAACTTGTGGGGTACACTAACCCTGGTGTCTGCAGTTTCAACCTGAATGTTTTCATTCAAGTCCACTGTTTCCAGATGATCCTTCAGAATCTTGCGAACTATGGTTACTTCTTCTGCGCTGTCTAGCATTGTCTGAGTTGTGTCCTCGAAATCCTCGGCATGTCTGATCTTTATGCTTGCTACCTTCTTTTTGGAAAATTGAGCTTTTTTTACTCTGATGAACGGGTTCTTTGTCTTTGGACTTGACGAGTTCTTCTTTGTGTTCTGACCGTCCTCTTCCTTCCGATTTCTGCGAGGAAGTCTGAAAAGATCGAGGGGGACGTTTGTCATTATCTTGATATTTGTCAGGTTTTCTTAAAGTATCCCTATTTCTAAGGTTGTATCTTTTTTCAGAGGGTTCCCGTTGGGGAGACCTACCTCCTCGTTGAGGAGATCTTCCTCTGGACTGAGAGTGTTTCTCTTTAGTAGGTGTCTGTTTAGTGTTCTCCCACTTCTTTTTAGGAGTAGTGAGATTATTTTTAATAAAAGTTTTTTCAGGATTCTCTGTTAGTTGTGGTTTTAGTGGTTTCCCACCCAAACTATCTCTACCTAGTTCTTCATAGGATTTTTCAATAATTCTGTCAAGCTCATAAGGTTGCTCAGTAATGTCTGTTTCTTTTAATTTCTGGCAGATTGCCACTGATGCTGAATCCTCTAATATTGGCTAATAATATAGCCAAGACCTCTTTGAAACCTTTCAGTAATTTCATACATAGATTTAAGGCCGGTTCTGGACCGTATTCATTTTGAATCTGTCTTAGAACGTCTGGTATCACCGCCATGGACGGAACACCATGTGTTTTAGTGTAGATTGAAGCAAAGACTGTTCCCCAAGTGTCACAGTCCTCTAATTGTGGTGCAAACCCCATAGGTAAACAGATTGTCAGAATCCTGTGTTTCTCATGAGGTGTACTATCAGGAAATACTGCCTCTATTTGAGTAATTTTTTTTGCTAACCAGAACGGAATCTGTTCTCGATTTGCTGGTAATTTACCAATGACTGACTGTATAGTCTGTGGTGTGATTTTATTTGTGTTCCCCTGGTGAGGGGTGTGCTGTGGAATTCTTACAGCTGGTTGGACTGTTAATGTCCGCATGACATATTGAACCAATTGTCTATGTATTTTAATTAATTGTTTTAGCTGAGCTAATAATTCTACATCTGACATCCTTTCAATGTCTAGATGTGGTGTATAGCTGGCTAGTACCGGCCATGTAGCTCCTGGTCTACCTAGTGGACCGAGCCTGGTAATGTGATTTTGATGTTTTAGGGTGCCTTTAAACCAGAGCTGATGCTCTTGGTAAGTTAATGGAATTTCAATGTCCTCGAAAGGAACGTATTCCGCTGGAGGTTCCTCTGCTTTGTAGTAGTGGAACTCTCGTGTTCCTGCATTTGCTGCTGGAAACTGAATCCATGAATAGAATACCTCTGTCTGCCGATATTCATGTGCCTCTATGACAAAGATTACTCTGCCACCTCTTGCTGATACACCATTATTTATTAGTTTGTAAGTTATACTTTTCCTTACATTTACCGGGAGCAGTATAGTATCCGTGTCATTTTCTAGGATTTCAGCATCATCTAAGAACGCTTGAGCTGCTGCTGCAGCTCTATCCAATTCGGTATCACTATCCGGCATTTTAGTCGGCTGAGAGTTTGCAGAACAAGTTTCAAGGAAACAAAGAATAGGTGCACAATATTTTGGAACACTGTATCCTTCATTGTTGAAAAAAAAAAAAAAAAACGAATACATAGGATTTTCGTCCTACTCAGTTTTGGCGGATATTATCCTTTCACCCACTCCAGACGTCTTTTGGAGTTTTAACGGAAAAAGGGGTATGTGTGAAAAGCACGACTGAGTTACTCTAATATCTAGCGTTAAATTATCGCCTTACCAAACGTTGGGCGCCATGTAGTGCA
Source organism: Lissotriton helveticus (assembly GCF_964261635.1). Taxonomy (NCBI): domain Eukaryota; kingdom Metazoa; phylum Chordata; class Amphibia; order Caudata; family Salamandridae; genus Lissotriton; species Lissotriton helveticus. The sequence goes on along the minus strand of NC_136057.1, from coordinate 1,501,631,023 downwards.
GTTCCTATATTCCCAATAGGCTCTGCACATTGGAATAATATATTCTGCAGCTTAGACGTAGGACTTATATGGACTAGGTCTCTGCCGAATATATTAGTCTTAATTGTAAGTGCCAGCTAGCCCAGAGGTCACTAGAAACTTTCTCGAATAAACAAGAAGGGATTAGTCTCTGACAACCATGTAACATCACAACTTTGTTCCCCCAGAATGAAACGTATCTCTAGAGTCGCGGAAACAATAGACGGCTATTTCACTCAGTCAGAGGTGCATGCTTCGTTTTTACCAGAGTTGCTTAGAAATATAGAGACGGGCGTTTTCAATAAAAGTATTTATTGAACAGTCTTATTTCTTAAGCATAAGAAATGCACTGCTACAATTGAAATGCTAGTTAAGAAGTACACTGCATATAATACGAATAGTATTATAAAATAGTACTGTAAAAGCATTATATGGTTTCTGAGCCATATACATAAAATACATAGAATGCATAAAATACATACAATGATAAAATAGTGGCTAAAAGTACTCAACTGGTGCTTCTAACATACGCCTCCCCCGTTGTACCTAACCTAAGCCTAGTACGAGGGAGGAAGTAAATGAGGAGTAGTTTAAGTTTTAGTATTTCTCTGCCAAGAGTCTGTTCAAGAATTCTCAATGGATCTAATCAGGTCCGTACCTTGGTTTTAGAATGATAGAGGTCTTGTATCTCTCTCTTGGGACTCGATCTCCCAGCAACCCGCAAGGGTAGCCTGGAAACACTGGAGCTGGATTTCTCGGCAAGAGAAAAGACAGCATCTTTTCAGTGCGTCAGTTGGAGGGTCGTCTTCCTTCAGCACTTGCAGCAGCAGGGCGTCAGGCAAGTAGTTAGTCGATCTGCTCCTGAACCACTGTGTGTTTGACTGGGCAAATGTAGGCATATTTATACCCATGAAGGTACCGAGTCTGACGTAAGATTGGACATAATATCGTCACTAGTGCCTCAGTTCCTTGAAAACTCCTGGATTTCTCGGATAAATCAGTATTCAAGCAGGGGAGGTTCCTGACTGCTGAAGGCTGATTTTACCACGAAATCAATGTGGATTCTCGGATTTTAGTGGATGTAGCCATGCCGTATTAGGGCTGCACAGTCTATAACTAAATAAGGCAATGATTCTTTATGCCTATATAAGGACTGGGTGATATATACCTATATATGGGCATGAATCGGGAAATATTACTCTAGGGTCCTAGATTCCCACATAACAGACCTAGTATGAGATGTCGTGCAACACAAGGGTTGGTTCTACTGTACTCTACATCAACAGATGACGCACATGTGACCTAGTTTGGGTACCTCTACACGTGACTTCTCACACAATAGCTCTGAGGGGTGAAACGGAGATGTACACTGAAAAAGCAAACTTACCAGCTCCTGCCACAGCTCTGTGTCCTTTTGCAATCCCCCCTGATGTCAATTGCCGAACCATGCTCCTCATAGGTTTTGTTGATGAAGCGGTCCATGATCCAGCAGCTGTATTATTTACAAACCGGCACATGTAACACTTCTGATATGGATGAAACTTTATCAACAACAACTCTAGGTTCTATGCAGAAGGGGATGTTGATGTTTGTCATGGTTTTGATAGGGAAACACTTCACACCACATTTACTTGATGTACATCTGTGAGAGGGTTTCACTGCTGAAGCCAGGATGTCATGCATTCCCCGGGATGGTGTTCTACGCTGCACTGGTGTCATCCTGTCAGCAGCTGTGATGAGATATACATATCCATATTTCAGTACACCAGATGGTAGCTATGAGCTAACATGTATATGTCATTCTCAATGACCATTGATAGTTAATTTCTGGACAATGTGCAGCATGTTTACCTCATGGACTTTACATGTGGGACCCTGCTCACATGCAGCAATTGGCAGCTGTTACCTCCACACAGCACTGATATCAATGAGATGACACATCAACAGACAAACGTATTTGAGAAGGTTACTGATATAGGAAGGAAGGGGAGAAATGATCAGGACGCCACTGCATTACATTGCTTACACCTTCACCGTTAAGACTAATATGCCTCATGAGTATGATGTTGTCTGTTGACAAGTTGAAAGGAGTGTACATCCACAGGCTGACCAGTTTCTTATTTGCCCATCAGTTCAAACCTTGCATTGCAGAGTTGGTTTGTGAAATGCGCAATAGTCAAGTACCTTTTGTGTGTCATTTGTGCTTCCCAACCAATTGTGTCACAAAGCTAATTTTGGATTGAGAGATCATACATTTGTTATGTTCATCCTTGGAGTATCTTCTGTTCCCATTATCCATTTCGTACATCATGTTAGAACTAAGCTGGCAACGTATGATGTCTTGTACAGCATACACCCTTACCTCATATATCATACACTCACTTATATAGGTGAATACAGTAGACGAGGAGGCATACAGAGTGCAACATTTGACTAGGATACAACAGTGTGGGTAAGTTGTGAATCTTTAATGGTTGACACCTACACTGGTTTGGTTTGGGCCTTTTAGCCAAGAGATTTAGAAATGTGAGTTCCTGAAGATTCACCTTGGCAGCCCATACATCCATCACAAACATACAGAACTTGCATCATTGCGAACAAAATCCACACCAATTTCAAATTGTTTTGTCCTTTGGCATTCTGTTAGGGAGTTTTCATATCATTGAATTAAGATTCAGATGTGTCTAGTACACTTCATGTGACACTATATACTATTTTTATGTCCATTCTACACTCACTTGTCATATGTTTTGTGACATCCTTTCACTTCATGGTGGCCATGGTGTGATCTGGTATATGGTTCAATGCCATATGTAGGCATATTATGATGCAGTACAACAGTTATGTGAAACACATACAACATACAGCGGAGATTAAAGGCACATTCATGGGAATGGTCATTCAGGTTCATTGTTCCTGAGTTTACTTACCATGGCCCGGACCTACCCAGTGTGTGCTCCCCGACCAGATGTCACAGCCAACCTTGTAGCAGAAGTCAATGTGTGTCTTGGACTCTGGGAGGACATCATTGGACCTACAATGATAAGTGTGTTTGCAACTTTACATTTCGGCTGCCACATGTGACACACTCAATTTGAGGCACAAAGAATGAGCACAAGCAGCGTGGGCTTTACTATTGCAGAAGTGTCTACCACAAATTATCATGAGTGAACTTATTATAGCCCCACTGCCTAGTAGCTACGTCTATCAAATTGACACAACAACACTTCCTTAAATAAGGTCCACTATCATGTTTTGTTAATGGACCAAAAGACATACCATACAATTATGACATCTATGACCAGCTGGTTGGACTGGACAAATTCATGTATGGAAAAGAAACATTCTAAGTTGGACCGTGGATGTATTCTCACTCCTGATATTTGAATCTCACTTCTTGTTCATCATTATCATATTTGTTCTCATTGGATTTTTTGATTTAGTCTATAAAAATAATTGCAATCTAGAGGTGGATACATTAAGACTTGCTCTAGCACTCAATTCCACAATTGGCTTCCCAGTCCTGGAACTGTTGGGGGAATACATGTAATGATCATAAAACACAATAATATGATGAGCCTAGATATGTTATATTTTGTCTTTCGCTATTCACAGATATAATTTGATAAAGGTAAATGTCCTTTGAGAATTCCAATAGTTGTAAGGCTAGTTTTTCCTCTCAGTTGCCTTTGAGATGCAGGCACTCTGGGCCTCATTTATGAAAAGTGACGCATTGCTGCGAGGAAACAGCGATGCGTCACTTTTCATTGGGCCCTCCTTGCGACACCAATGATGCACCACATTTACAGTATGACGCATCATGGCGCAAGGAGTTACAGATACGTCCGTATTTCTGACGTATCTGTTGGTGCACAAATGACGCATTGCTGTAGTGTGTCACAAAAGTGACGCAACTCCAGCAATAGGTCATTACACATGGGCAAGTCCCATGTTAAATGTGCCTGCATCAGTCTTGCGCCTACCATAAGGCAGGCGTAAGATATTGACGCATTTGCATCCTAGAAGTGGTGCAGTGAAATCTCATAAATTTCACGGCGTCACTTCTATGACCCTTTCTTGCATCGGAACAACCCCCCCCCTGCATACATCATGCCTGGCGCAGGTATAATATGGCTCAGGGGTTTACAAAGTGGCGTATGTACCTAGATGCGTCACTTTGTAAATATGACGCAACATGGCACATTTTTTACAGTGCTGTTGCGTCACAAAAAGTGACGCTCCAGCGGCGTAAAAGTGATGCAAGGCCTTATAAATAAGGCCCTATGTGTCTCCCTCTATTGTTTGCTGCCTATGTATGCATTTTGACTATCTCCTGACAAGTTTGACTTGCCAGTTAGTGAGGGTGGTCTGCGTTTCTCTGGATGATGTTTCCTCCCAGAAGATGCAGGAACCTCTGCTACAGTGGTTGTCTGTGTTCTGGCTGAATGCGTCAATGGGTGAGAAGAGAGAAAAATCATCACATGGAAAATGTGCATGTTTAACTTGTCAGACATTTCCTCATATCTTCGGTGCAGGTTGGAGCAGGAGGGTGTTGGTGATTTAATGGCGTTGCAGGGTGGAAATTAAACAATGGGATATGGGAATGAAATATTTTGAAATAAGGATTCTCTCACCTTCTGTTTTGTGATTTTGGCAGGCCCAAGGTGAGTTGTATTTAGGATATTTTGTAGGTATTTTCTCTATTCCGTTGTCTGTTGATTTGCCTCTGCACCGCAGCCCACCCCTTACGTTCTTGACTGACCCAGCCGTGTCTGGATCAGTGGAATGGGCACTTTGACAATTGCTACTTAACAGTGTGAGGTGTATATACGGCATCAGTACTGGGCCTTTGTATTTAATGGTATGAAAGGGATTTGCCATTTCTAATACAAAGGATTCTGGGACTTGTGGTGCAACATACAGAGGGAAACACATGGGCCTCTGACTGACTATATTTGTATATGAACTTTGGACAACTTCCTTACAATGGCAGTGTGACATAGACATTTTGTATACTTGTTCTTGTCATCCCATTTACCTGGTGCCACGTTGCGGACATCACTCACAGGCAGCCCATGGAGCATGTGGGGGTGGATAGTTGTGAGAATATCCTCCTCTAGTGGGGTGAAACGGAGGCGGGGACCAGAGTGTGAGGCAGGGAGAATTCTGTTCAACTCGATCCTGAGTCATGGATCGTGTAACGGCTGCACCTGAACACGTGGCTACTGCTGATTTCGCTGCTTCATCAGCCAAACTATTGCTGACCGCGTGTGTTCCCACACGTTGATGGCCAAGAGTATGTATAACACGTGTGAGTGGCAGACGCTTTTTAACATCTGACAATTGAACCCAAAGCATCTTATGCTTAATTGCGCTGCCCTTGGAATCACAATAGTCATGCTGAGACCAAAAGAATATGTTGTCATTGAAAGACTGAACACAGTAATAAGAATCACTCACAATGAGAGTATTCACATTAGGATCTGCAAACACCAGTGCTAGCACCAAAGCGCGGAGCTCGGCCAATTGGGAGGTACAGTCCCCTGGTGCCTGGGTATGCACAACACTGGATTGGAACTCACTATTCACCATGGTACCAGCCGCAATTGCACAGGCCGCCGAATACGCATGCCTAGAATCTGTAGCCGGTTGCGCAGAACCATCGGTGTAAATGATACAATCGTACTACTCAAGTGGGCGCATAGACAGAGGAGGAGGATGAACAAGTTCATACTGCAAGAACTTCTGTGTCTGGAGCGAGGAGTCAAAGATAAAGGTGACATCCGGAGAAGTCAAAGAAGTCACCCACTGTATCCAATGTGGATGCCATGCCTTAGAGTTCGATACACTTGCCTTTGTCACTGCCTCAAGAGCAGGGTAAGCTGTCACTACCAAAATGCGTTTCCCCTGTGCCAGTGTGTTTTGAATCTATCTAGGACCCTAATTAAATATCCCCGATTCATGCCCATATGTGGTTATAACAAAACATACCCTTATAAAGGCATAAGAATCATGTCCTTATTTAGCCATAGCCAATGCAGTCCAAATACGGCAAGGCTACTCCAATAGACTCCTAGAAAGTACAACGCGTTCTTTAAACAAACCAAGCCTCCAGCAGCCCGGGAATTCCCCCTGCTTTTGTTTTGATTTGCACAAGAACTCCAGAAAGAACTGTTAGTTCTTAGTGACGTCTTATGTCCAACCTTACGTCAAACTCGGCACCTTTCAGGTATAAATATACCAACACTTGCCCTAAGCAAACACACGGTGGTTTGGAGCAGAGCGGCTATCTACTTGCCCAGCTGATGCGAGTGCCGAAGGAAGCCGACCCTCCCATTTGACGCACTGAGAGAGACGCTGTCTTTTCTCCTGCCGAGAAATCCAGCTCCAGTGTTTCCAGTCACCCTTGCGGGTTGCTGGGAGATCGAGTCCTGAGAGAGAGATACAAGACCTCCTTCATTCTAGAACCAAGGTACGGAGCTGATTAAAACCTTAAGAGAATTCTTGATTCAGATACTTGGCAAAAACCAACTTAACTTAAACTGCAACTTACTTACTCCTTCCCAAGTACTAAGCTTAGGTCAGGTACACCGGGGTAGGCGTATCTTAGAAGCACCAGTTGAGTACGTTAGTCAATGTTTTTATGTCTGTATATATTTTATCCATTTTAAAGTATCATATGGCTAAGAAACCATATCAATGCTTTTACAGTATTATTTCATAATACTACTTTTACTGTACGCACTTTACTTCATGATAAGTATTGCAATTGTGGCAATTCATTTCTCTTGCATGAGAAAGAAGACTGCTCAATAAATAACAACTTTTATTGAAAACGCCCTTCTCTCTATTTCTCTGCACTCCTGGTGAAATTAAGCATGCACGATTGACTGAGTGAAATAGCCGTCTATTGTTTTCACACGACTCTAGAGATATACTCTTTATTCTGAGGGAGCAAAGTTGTCATGTTTATGCGGTTGTCAGAAACTAATACCTTCTTGTCTATTCAGGGAAGTTAACACCTCCTTGTTCACTCGAGAACGTTTCTAGTGACCTCTGAGCTAGCTGGCAAACCTAATTAAGTCTAACATAGTCAGTAGAGACCTAGATGACCTCAGTCCTACGTCTAAACTGCTGTTTATGTTATTCCAATGCGCAGAGCCTATTGGGAAAATAGGAACTACACTACAAGTGAACGTTCCTTTAGGATCGTCATCTGCACAGCTCTCAATACCTTTTCAACACTGGAAAACCTCATCCCTGCTGAAGTGTATACATGTGATTTGTAAGCAATAGGTACTATGTCACCTTTATTAAACGTCAAGTGACATCCACTGCGACTGGCACAATTCTTATCACTAGATCTGTGCGGTTGTCACATGTTGACAAGTATTTAGATTCAAGAAGATCAGACTGCAAAGACTGCAGGATAGCTGAATGTTCCAGAAGCCAGCTGGCTTTTGAAAAAGTTTGTTGTATCAAGGCATAAAGCAGCCTGTTACGCTGGGCATATTCAGGAATGTATGTACGTCCAAAATTCAAAAATCCCAGCAAAGATTGTAGTTTTTTCAGGGTCGTTGGAGGTCGCAAAAGTGCGCATTTCTCCAGGAAGTGAGGCGCCAAGCCTCTACCTTCATTATTGAGCTCATAGCCCAAAAACATTACTGTCTACTCTGCAATGTGTGATTTGGCAAAGTTAAATTTGTAACCATAGTCCACAAACAAAACAATGATGCGGTCGACTCAGCATAGATGCAGCCATAGTTCGTCGTCCGTGAGATAAATATCATCAACGTACGAGTACGCATCAGGGTCTGTGCTGTCCAACACGGGCGGCGAAAACACCCGGGCTGGTTTTATAGCCCATTGCTAAATGCCTAGAAAGTTTTTGTTTACCGCAGGCAGTAAAGGCAGTCCATTGACTGCATGCCGGGGATAGATTGTGACTGAAAAAGCCATTGGAAATGTCAAGTATAGTTTTATATTTTTTACGTACAAGACTGTGTACAAGAGCAGAACTGTGGGTATTATCCAAAACTAGGCAGTACGACCTATCAGGTTTGGTAACGGTAAACAGAGGGTTATTCCTTGGTGACACACATGTCTCAATAACTCCTTGATACTCTAACTGTGTAAGAATTTCAGAAACTGGACCTTTTGCTTCTCGCCGGAGGGGATATGAGGCATAGACCGCAATGGTATCTCATGGGGTGGCGAGTTTTTGTCCCAGCCCACATGAGTACGGTACAAAGCTGGTGCAAGCACCAAAGCCGACTCTTCTGCAGATGCTTTTGCATGCCCAGTGCAGACGTTGTATAAAAAATTCAAAAGAATCACTTCCTCCCCTTTCGGAGTAAGAACAAAAAGTGGGGGCCAATCTGTCTCCACCAACAAAATGTCGTAAGAGGTCAGATTTTCCCCAAAAAATCCCTTTAACAACTCGTATGTCACATTCAATTAAAAGAACTATGCCTTATAATCTGTCAGGGGGAGCCACTCGAGTTTCAGATGTTTCGACTGTAATGAAAGTCTCTTGCCGTTGCCTCGAGAAATGGACGCTGTGCCTGCCGCACTATGGTAACTTCCGCGGCGCTTTCGAGCAGTGTTACTGCCCAAGTTAAATTCTGGAGCCGGGTCCTCACCGACTGTGGCATATCTAGCTGTTAATGCTGCAACTTTCTTTTTCTGAAACAGTGGGAGCTGATGAAGAAAATCTTGTTTTCTCTTGCCATCAGCCTGACGAGGTTGATCACATCCCTGTGGGTATCCTCGACCTCTGCTGAGGTCCTGACGTTCTCCTCCACCGGCTTGTGAGCCTGATGTTTCCTGTAAAGACCGAGGAGAGCGCTGATCAGGAACCTGAAAGCGATCAGGAGACCTAATTCGTGCGCGGTCAGGCAAATCATAAGTGCGCTCAGATGACTTGGTGTCGGTGACGTGGCACACAACCCCTGTTTCTTAGTTCTTCAATTCTTTTTATTAAAGATTGGACGCTCGTCCTTATCAGACTGACACTTCTGTTATGTTTGCGATTGAGCTTGTGTAACACCTAGCCTGGGCAATAATATTCGGCAATTTGCATGGCCTGTCAGGTTTTGGGACCAGAGCCAAAGCATTAGCCACTTGAAAGTTTACTGCATCTCCCTGAACATTAGCAAGGATCAGATCAGCAAGTATATTCAACACCTCAACCTGTCTCATTCCAAATTCAATAGCCGCTTCAGGGCCGTGCTCATCTTGAACATGCTTAATCACGGAGGGGAGTACGGTCATTTCGCATATACTGCCGCGAAAACCCTTCCCCAATTTTTACAATCGGTTACTTCGGGTAGTAAGCCTTTCTACAAACTAATTGTCAAAATCCTGTGTTTCTCCACAGAAGAGGTATTTGGAAATACAGCTTCCAGCTGGTCACATTTTTCAGCAAGCCAATAAGGTAAATCATCCTTATTTTGAGGACGCTTCCCCATAACTGAATTAACCATAACGGGACTGATAGTCACACCGCCATGTCCCTTCACACCGCCATGTCCAGCCGGTTTCGCAGCAAGTCCAGGTGGTCCCACCTGAACATTGCAAGAGACATATTGTATAGCAGCCCTATGCACCCGTATCAGGGAGGTATACAGTACGGATGTATGACATTACAACGCATGCTTTTACCACGCATGCCTTTACATCGCAGTTTTTACAACGCATGCTGTTACAACGGATAGTGCTTAGGGGTGCTGGATAGTGAATAGTTTAATTTACTATTCCAACTCCAGTCCCCGTGGATAGTAGGGTAGGTGTTGGATAGTAAATTAAATCCATTCCCTATCCTAGAGCGCCCCCCAGCACAATGCGTTGTAATGACATGCGTTGTAATAGTTGCGCCGTAAAGGCACTGCGTGGTAAAAGTTGCGTTGTAAAGGATGTTTCCCATACAGTACGCGGAGCTCCGCCAAAGGGACTGCTAGATGTCGAGGATGTGGTGTGTACCCAGCCAAAACGGGCAAAGTGGCCCCATCAATAGATAAAGGGCCCAAACGGATTGGAGTCACTGGGTGGGAGAGGGCGCCATTAAACCAGATTTAGTGTTGCCATGCTGACAACGGAACTTCAAGAGTTCTAGCAGGTCGATATACATTAGGAAGGGCTGTGTGAGTGTATACATGGCACAGATTATTGGTACCGTCCACTGCCGGTAAGATGACCCAAGAATAAAACACCTCAAAGTGGTAAGCCGGATGAGCTACAACCACAAAGATAAGGGCAACACCCGCATCGGGCACTTCATAATCGGTCAGATGACGATGGAGCGCAGCGCGGCTATGCGCCGGAATATCAACCTCAGCCATGAAGACAAAAGAACGTATAACAACCTAATGCGTGACAGCCCAATAAAGGGTAACTGCAATGAGAAAATACCTTTTAATAATATCAAGCTTGAAAAAACCTATAACAACATATATATAGGAGGTTACACCGTCACAACTGTTTCTGGAAACAGAAGTGAGGGGATTGTGGACAAGCACGAGCACTACTCAAGCGTCTCGCAGATAAGAGCCAGACCAAACGTTGGTTGCACCATGTTGCAGGGATTCTGCACATATACAGAACTACGCGCAAGAAACCAGAACCTCGATGTATAGTGGTGTACCAACAACCCACGTTAGTGCCCAGAAACCCTATCCAACTAGCTATGGTGTCTCATTTGTTCTCCATACTACAGCGAAGCTACCAATGATTAGACATCCTTGAACATGTAACTCAGACTCTCTCAGTAATCGCGGGAGCAAGAACACTTTTTCGCCAACTCACTCATATTTGTCCACAACGTAAGTAATCAGAGACACAGAATAGTTTAAAATGTTTATTTTAACTAACGTGCTCTATAATGCAGTACACGAGCCAATACTAGCAGCAAAATCCATAAACTCAATATCGTAAGGATTGTTACAATTCCATAAAATATGAACAGGAATATCATTTTATAAAGCTAGTGGAAAAAAGACCTAATGTGCATTGCCACCCCGTGCTAGAAACTAGTTTATTATAATTATAGAAGACCTCTGGACTTTGTCTGGGTTTAGATGCAAAAGGTTTACATCTCCGTACATGCACAGCTCTTCTCTTCGGAAAGTATTCTCTCAAGTGTCTTAACATGCCTACAATACAATATTAAAAGCACCCGATTTTCAGTAGTGCACCTGTGGCAGTATTATGTCTAACATGCGTGGGACTGACCAAAGCAGATTAACAGAGCACATTGTTTTTTTACCTTAAACACGCTGTGCAGACAGAGCCTCAGAGTACAGCAAGAAAAGTGAAAGGTAGACGGTTCTCATGTGAACAAGTACAAACAGAGGATTTGTGAAAACAAATTCATGTAGAAACATGTGCAAAAAGCGGCAACATGGCAGTCAAGCTTATACTAACTTATGCTAACTTAGCAATGTATACAGTGAATCCATAACCTCACTACACCTCCACTTGTCTTTCCAGGAAGTAAGGTCGCTATGCAGAATAAAAAACATAGCAATGGGCCCACATCCAACCAAACAAAGGCTCCATGAGCTGTTGGCTGAGTATGCTAAGCCCCACCCTTCTGAGAATGGTGATGACCAGCCAGAAGAGGAAGGAGGTGAGGAGGACGGAGACAGGTACCCACCTCCATCACTTCCTAGGGAAGAAAGGGTCACTGTACCCTTTCTTCCAAGAATTAACCTCTGGGGACCTAGATGCCACATAGGTGGTTCAGGTCCTGGTGAGGACATTGAGGGCAGCCTCAATGAGGAGGACAGCCTTTCAGCAAGGCTGGCCAAAAGATTGGATCTAGAGTCCAGACTCCTGGCTCTAGAAAAAGAAAGAAAGAAGATGGTGGCAGCAATCCAAATAATAAGGACAAAAAGCAATCTTATGATCCCCAAAGGGATTGTCCCTAAATTTGAGGAGGATGATGATATCACTAAATGGTTCACAGCCTTTGAGAGGGCTTGTGACATGAGGTTGCTGAATAAACCTCTCTGGGGGGCACTCCTGTGGGAACTGTTCTCTGGTAACTGCAGAGACAGACTCCTGACTCTCTCTGGGCCATATGCTGGGTCTTATGACCTCATGAAGAAAACACAGATTGAGGGATTTGGACTCACAACTGAGGATTACAAAATTGGATTCGGGGGGCTCACAAAACACAAAACCAGTCCTGGATTGATTTTGTAGACTACTCAGTAAAGACACTATATGGTTGGTTAACTGGACACTATGTGCATGACCTTGCTAGACTTTACAATTTGTTTATGAAGGAACATATTTAAAGTAATTGCAAGAATGAAAAGTTACATCAGCTTTTGGTAGACCAGGTGTAAGTTCTCCCCAAGAATTGGGAAAGAAGGCAGACCACTCGGTCAAGACTAGAGTGACCAAGACAACCACGGGGGGTGACCAAAAGAAAGGGGTAATAAAACATTCCCAGGGGAAAGGTGGTGAAATCCCCAAGATAAAAAGTCTGAGTCTTCTAAAGTGCCCCAAAAACCTGCACAGGGGGGTGGGTCCCAAAACACTCCCTATACTCCACAGCCATATGGGGAGAAACACTTTGGTCCTGCAAAGCCCTGGTGTAACAACTGTAAGAAGTTGGGACACTTAACTGGAGACATGGCTTGCCCTACCAAGAAGGCCCCTAGGCCTACAGCTACTCCTGGTGTAGGAAGACTGCAGATGGGATCAACAGTGTGCGCAGAGCAAATCAGGTTGCACACTGAAGCAGTTCTAGTTTCAGAGGGGGAAGTTGAGTTTTCCACTGTAGCTGTGTGGCCACCCAACTTAAAGAAATACTGACAGTACCCTTGGAATAATGGAACTAGGATAGAGGCTCTGAGGGATACAGGTGAAATGAAATGAAATTAAAAGAACATTTGTATAGTGTGATAGCTACCCTGAGGCGTCCTAGCGCTGCGCACAAACGCGTGTGGAAGACCGGAGGGGACCTAGTCTGAATTGTTGAACAGCAGGGTTTTTCGTTTTTTTCAGAAGGGCAGAAGATTGGGCTCTGAACCCAGGTGGAGGGGGAGAGAGTTCCAGAGTTTGGCCGAGTTGTGGGAGAAAGAGCGGCCCCCACATCTGGCTCTCTTGATTCTGGATACTGTGACAAGGAAAGAGGAAGCCGATCTAAGCTGTCTGTTGGGTTGGTAGGGGTTGATCAAAGAATGATTGATGGTGGCGCCCATTTTCCAGAAGGCTCGGTGGGCGATGCACAGGCCCTTGAATGCAATTCTTTCCCTGACCGGGAGCCAATGGAGTTTCTTAAGTTTAGTTTTAACAGGGATGCGACGAGGGTAGCCTGGGGAGCCCCTAGGTAAAGGGCATTCCCATAGTCCAGACGAGACAAGATGAGACCCTGAATCATGATCTGTCTGGCTTTAAAGGGTAGTAAGAGATTTATTTTTTGGATAAGCCTGAGTAAACCACTATGGTGAAAGGCACACTGGTTTCCCCTGAGAAATATTTGGACGTACTTACCCAGTCACCAATGCTGACAGTGTTACCACTAATCATGCAATGCCTATGGGGACATTAGACTGAGGGGGGTTTACTGGTCTGAAACAGGTAGTGGTCGCTCCAAAGCTACCAGCTGCATGTCTGCTTGGCAATGACCTGGAAACCTCAGCCTGGGCTGAGGTTGAACTAAAACCCAAGCCGCAATGCTGGATATCCCTGAATTGGTATGTGCAAAAACAAGAGCACATAGCAAAAGGCAGGGTGACAATGTGTTGGAGCCTGCAAGTATGGCCCAACCTACCAAGAGAAAAGGTAAGAATATTGGGGAACCAGCTTCTGTTCAGCAAAAGGATCAGGACCCCTCTCCTCAGGGAGAGGACTTGGACCGCCAGAGGAAACTGAGCCTATGGAACTTGACCCTTACCAGGTTGAACTCTTGGGCCCAGGGGGACCCTTGAGGAAAGAGCTGTGCCAGGGGCAGCAAGACTGTCCCACTCTTGAAAGCCTGTGGCAGTAAGCTGTTTCAGAAGCAAAGGGAGATGTCAGTGGTACCCACAGAGTTTATTGGGAAGAGGGATTACTGTACACTGAGGCAAGAGACCCGAATCCTGGAGCCACCAGGAGAGTGGTAGTACCACAGAAGTACAGGGAGTTCTTCCTAACCTTAGCTCATGACATTCCCCTAGCTGGACATCTGGGCCAAACCAAGACTTGGGAAAGGCTAGATAGCCATTTTTACTGGCTCCAGATGCACCAAAAGGTGAAGGAGTTTGTCAGCTCTTGTGTTACCTGTCAAGCCAGTGTCGAGGCATGTGGCCACACAAAGCCCCCCCCCGATACCACTGCCTGTGCTCCCTTTGAAAGGATAGTGGTTAGTGGAGTAGTGTGGCTCACTGGTTAGAGGTGGCAGACCCGAGAGCAGAAGTCGGCCCTTGACCAGGGTTCAATTCCCGACGCGGCAGGGTCGTGGACCTTGGTCAGCGGGCTCGATAATTCTCGCTTCGGTGCTTACTCTAATCAGGGGTTCCACTCGGCAACTCTGGGCATTAGCTTGCCTAATCTCCACAACGGCCCCATCAATTCCGGGGATGCCTGGCTCCACCTTGGGGACTCCCAGCAGGGACCATCCCACAGGGAAAGCCAGGACGGGTTCCCCAGAGTTATATAGCGCCAGGAGACCTATTGACGGGTAGCAGTGCGCTTTACAAGTTCAAATACATTTACATTTACATTTACATAGGTGTGGACATAGTGGGTCCACTTGAACCTCCCACAGCCTCAAGGAACACATTCATACTAGTGGTAGTGGATCATGCCACTAGGTACCCTGAAGCAATTCCACCTAGGACTACTACAGCTCCTGCAGTAGCCAAGGCCCTCATTGGTGTCTTCACCAGGGTAGGGTTTCCTAAGGAGGTGGTCTCAAACAGAAGTTCCAACTTCATGTCTGCTTACCTCAAACACATGCGGAAAGAGTGTGGAGTGCAATACAAGTCTACTACACCCTATCACCCACAAACCAATGGCCTTGTTGAGAGATTCAACAAGACATTGAAAGGTATGATTATGGGGCTCCCTGAGAAATTCAAAAGGAGACGGTATGTCCTCTTACCATGCCTGCTTTTCGCTTGCAGAGCAGTGCCACAGAAGGGAGTAGGGGTTTCCCCCTTTGAACTTCTGTCTGGCCATCCTGTGAGGGGACCACTCTGTCTTGTAGAAGAGGGTTGGGAGAAGCCTCTCCAAGAACCCAAACAAGATATTGTGGACTATGTGCTTAGCCTAAGGTCCAGAATGGCTGAGTACATGGAAAAGGCATCCAAGAATCTTGAGGCCAGCCAGGAGCTTCAGAAGCACTGGTATGACCAGAAAGCTGCACTGGTTGAGTTTCAACCTGGGCAAATGGTGTGGGTGTTGGAGTCAATGGCACCAAGGGCACACCAGTACAGATGGAGTGGCTCTTACCCTATCCTAGAGAAAAAGAGTGAGGTCTCCTACTTAGTTGACCTGGGCACAAGCAGGACACCCAAAAGGGTTATTCATGTGAACCGCCTAAAGCTCTACAATGACAGGGCTGACATCACCATGCTGATGGTGACTGATGACGAACAAGAAGCAGAGAGTGAACCTCTCCCTGATCTCCTCTCCTACAGCCCAAAAGATGGGTCAGTGGATGGAGTTGTCTTTTCAGACACCCTCTCTGCCCAACAGCAGACTGACTGCAAGCAAGTGTTGCAGCAGTATGTTAAGCTCTTTTCCTTGGCCCCTGGTCTGACAAACTGGTGTACCCATGATATGGACACTGGTGACAGTGCACCTGTCAAAAACAAAATCTATCGACAGTGAGACCAAGTCAAGGAAAGCATCAGAACTGAAGTCAGTAAGATGTTGGAGTTAGGGGTTATTGAGCCTCTGAGAGCCCCTGGGCTAGCCCAGTGGTTCTGGTCCACAAACTTCATCCACAGGGTGGAAAGAGAGAAATTAGGTTTTGTGTGGACTATAGAGGGCTCAACTATGTCACCAAGACAGATACTCACCCTATCCCAAGAGCAGATCAGTTGATAGACAAATCGGAGGCAGCCACATTTCTAAGTACCTTTGACTTAACTACAGGGTATTGGCAGATTGTTATGGCTGCCCCAGTGCTGCTGAGGGTGCACCTTTTGTGCTACTTTGTTTTCCATTTGCCCTGACCTTAACCCTAGGAGCTTTGCTACTACAACCCAGTGGCCTGCTTGCCAGCAGCCACCAACCGGAGGCCCTCTGTCCCCCATTGAATAACATTGGGCCTCAACACTCTGCACCTGGACGCCCTAGTGCTGCTGAGGGCGCAACAACGGTGCATTACTGACTCTGGGGGACCCCTGAGTCTAACCCCAGAACCTTACCTCCCACAGTTGACTACTTACCTGGGAACTGTTAACCTGTTTTCCCTCCATAGGATAACATTGACACCTTTTTCTCCAAAAGGTTTCTAAGTGTGGAGTTTCGAAATCTAAAAATATGCTTTAAAAATCATTAGGACTATCGAAAGTCGGAGATCTGTGGCAGAAGGGAGAGGTGGTCACATTTGCCCATCTACAGGCCACTTACGGATTGGCGCAGAGAGAACTATTTTGTTACATGCAGATCAGGCACGCACTGTGTGAAGTTGGCCTGATATGTGATGTCCACTATTCTAGTGGGCACCCTGTATCAGTGCAAACAACCCTTATGGTGATAGTTGTAAAGTCAACCTTATAGACCAGCTATCCTAGGGGTAGCATGGACAAAGCAGTCTTAGGCTAACACTTCAGAGAGCATGTGAAGCCAATTGATTTACCAATAATAACCCCTTGAATATCAAATGAAAGGACACCACACAAGGTATATATCAAATATATATGTATATATACTCTGCACTCTTTATGAGGTCAGAGTTCGAGATACAGCACAAGTTACTCAATAAGAATACTATAAGTTGCACAAATACAATTCTGCCCTAGGGGCCTCACAAACCATATACTAAAGAGTTGGTATGAGAGCCACTTCAGAACAGGTGAATAGGCCTAGGGCCTTGGAAATCGGTGGGGCTACACAGAGTAACCAAAGGGTAGGAAAGCAGGAGTCCCACAGGATGCGTGTGCAGTGTTTAAACTAACACGCGGGTTCTCATAGACTTTCAATGGCAATGTAAAGTTTGGAAACTAGTTGATTTCGGACCTTCCGGGTGGACTACGGGAAAACCCAGTTAAAGTAGGACACTTGGATAGTTAATACCGACGGGAGCACCGGAGTACTCGACTTACCTCACCCAGGGAAGCCAGGTGCATAGGTGTGAAATCGTGTCTGGTTTTGTCATCAAATCCTATGGAGAGCTGTAAGAAGATGTTGCAGGCGACCAGGAGGAAGATGTCTGGGTGGATCCAAGGGTGGATCGAGGAAGTGAAGAACCTGAAAGCAGAGGGGATAGAGTCTGGGTCACTAGCCAGTGACCAGGAAGGCACCAGGACGAAACCAGGAGATGTCGAGAAGCAATAAGGTGAAGATGTGAAGCTTGTCTCTGCAGCCACGTGGACCAGGAGGCGGCGACGATGACCAGGAGCTGGATACCGACTGTTCCACGAAGGCTCTCGCTGTTGGCGGTGTCTGCTTCCGGATTGGAGTCAACAAGCCTTGGCAAAGGCAACCCACGCAGGATGTGAAGATCGGCTTCTTGTACATACCAGCAAGGTCTGTGGGGCTTCCCTTTTACAGAAAAGCAGGAGCAATCCCAGAGCAACCAGGCAAGCAGTATTGTTTCAGTAGGATGTCTTCAGGAGGACCACTAGCCAACGGGCTAGCAACCGTGAAGACGCATTGAGGAGAAATGCAGGCACAGGCCCCACGCGGCACTCGTGGAGTGTGGAGGGCTGAGCTTCGGTGCAATTGCTGCTCGGGTTTTGGGCTTCTCAGGTCCCAATGCACAACTTCGAGGATGCCTCAGAAGCAGCACAGTTAGCAAAAAGCAGATACTGCAGGTTTTTCCGGTCCCATGTCTCTCGTGTCCACCACAGGTCTCAGGTTTGTTGTGGATGTGGGCCGGGGTCAGAGAAGTCTGGAAGTCCAGAGGCTGCGTCGCTAAGTCTTCAGGCTCCGGCAGAAGCATCGACAAAGCAAACCGGCAAGTCACTGATGGTGCCTGTTTGCACAGGGTGGTCACTCCTTGACCACAAGGGAGATTCTTCAGTCTTCTAGTTGCAGTAGAATGTCGAAGGTCCAGAGTTTTGTTTCAGTTCAGGATAATCTAAAGTCTCTAGACTCAGCTCCTAGCTTTATGCGAATTAAAGGGGCTGGATTACCTGCTAGGTCCCTCCTATGGGTGGAACCTGGGAAGGGGGTGGTTACACCCCTTTCCCTTTGTCCAGTTTGTGCTAGAGCTGGGGCTGGAGTGCCTCAGCAACTGGTTTGAACCGGGCTATACATGGAGCACCTTGTGTGCCCCCAGGCAGTGTCTCATTTCATTCAACCCACCCTGCCACAATGTACTAAAGCGTGTCTGGGGAGGTGCTCGCACCTCCCAAGGCAGGAAACCTATTGTCCAGGCCTCCCCTGCTGGAGTTTCATCCAGCAGCAGGAGGTCAGACTCGTGTCTGTCGCAGCACCATCCATTTTGTGATGCTGAGGCTCTGTGTAACGTTAACCGGGTAAAGCTACAAATACATGTCTTCTCCCTCTTGAAGGGTGGAATGCTACCCCTTCCGCAGGACTGGCGGGGGGGGGGGGTAGTATTCCAAAGCATATGACACCGTACAAAACATGTTTTGATAAAGCCGAAAAAAAGTTAGCATTAAACGCGAGGACTATAATGCGCTTAAGAGTATATGGTATGGCTATATCGTAGAACAGCTATAAGGACATGGTTCCAAAAGCTGCAGACAGGCTCAACTCATGCTAGAGCACCATCTCACATAAAACCAAGCCCTCATCCTCCAGGATTGTTAAGGCCTGCCATAGGAGTGACTTATAGGTATATATGTGTCTATATGTAATGGTAGGTATAGGAATACTATACCTAAGCAAGGGGTGATTACATGACCTTGCCCCAGCTGAGTGATCAGCCAGTTGTGTCAGTTTGGATGGCCGGCCAGGGGTGGCATTATACATGCTGCAGCCCCTGGTAGGCCTTGAATGCACCTATGCCCTGGGTACCTATGGTACACTATACAGGGGCTCACAAAGGTGACCCAATACCCATGGATATGTACCTAAAGTACATGGTATGAATTTAGAGAGAGAACAGCTGGGCTGTGGGTCTGATTAGCAGGACCACAGCCACACAAGTGTTGAAAACGCAGTATATACTTTTAGAAAGTATATATTTTCTGACCTAACCATCCAGCCTGTCTCTGCTAGGTTATGTATTGCATGTCTGGTTTGTGAGTGACAGGAGGGCTTGGGCTTCAGCAATCTGATGAGTCAGGGATGGGCTGAATAGGACCTTGGCTGCATAGAGAGTGGGGGCGGAGATTTCCTTTCAGTGTGCCCAGCCTTCATAGAATAGAGAGTTTGGGGAGGAGATTTCCTTTCAGCTACCTGGGCCAGGTCTGCTTTCAACAATGCTGTCTCTACCTCCTGCCACAAAGCTGCATAGAACTGGTTCTGGCTAGGTACAGGCACCCTCTTTCCTCAGAGGACAAAGGATTTACTAGTATAAATATTGGGTCCCAGACCCCAAGACTTTAGATCACTTCTGGGAATCAAGATGAACCTTTTGCCAAGGAGAAGAATCAGAGAATCTGAAAGAGTTTGACTGCCCACTGTGCCATTGTGTTATTTTCTGGGGTTGTTTTGACAAAGGAGAGGGACAAGTAGGGCTATTTTGGAAGGGTACGCAGTTCCCTAAGGGTGGTGTACTCTGAGATGACAAACTAAACTAATAGGGCCCAGGTAACAAATCAAGAAGGGACAGTTGAAAGGGGGATGGGGATCCTCCCTTTTGGACTTAAAACCCTCACACACCCAGCAAGCTAGGTGTCATGCTTCATCATATGGGTTTTTGCTCCTCGTCAAGCTGGTGCTGCAATGCCTGACAGGCACCCAGATGGGGCTCTTTGTCGGAGATCTTCTGTCCCTGCCAGTTGGTGCATGTGGGTATGAGGGCCTAGCGCGAAATGGTGTAGATGTGTGTAAGTGATAGTGATGTAAAATTGAAAAAAGGTTAGATAATCCACAATGTTTTTTATTGGCGTGGTTATTTACCTTAATAAAAACAGTATGGAGAGGTAAACTTCCTGGTTCAATGATCCAGGACAGTGTGCTCTACCAAGTGGTCAATTACTGGTCGGGCGACATGTTTCATGCTCTAGTTCATAAGGATACAGCACAATTCATCAGGACCTAAACAATAATAAAGGTGCACTATCTACACAGTGTGGATGGTGAAACGTATACCTACTCCACAAGGGGTCGAATGGTAGGCTGGTGGTCCTACCACTTCTTAGTGGAACCTGGGAAAGGAAAAACATAGTTAGATCGAGCGTAGGGCGGAGAGCCAAACAACCTAATGAATAGCAGTACACTCAGAGAAACACATCTCGGGGAGGGGAGAGTAACAGGAGTTCCCTGTTAAACGTTGGCGTAAAACATTGCTAGTCAGCATAGTTAAAAACGAGGCACATAAAAGGTTGCAACAGAACAAACAGGTTTTCAAAAATAATAATTATTAAAAATTAAAACTACTGAGCAAGGAACAATGATGGCAGATGTCCTCACCCTAATGTAAATTGTGTGTTGCTTCAACAGTCTCCTCCAGTCGTGGAATGGTAGTATAATGGTTGTGGCCTGGTAGGGGATGTAAATGCAATGGTGACCAGGTAGAGTTTTGTTACCATAAACCACAATGTAAATTGGATCCACAGTGACGGAGGTGTCCCCACAAGCTGCAGTCACTTCAGCCAATCTACCCCCGCACGTGCACAACTCCACACCAATGAGGGTACAGTTGCGGTGTAACTGGGTACGCTAGTCACAACGTCACGCTGGGAGCAAGTGACCACCCCGCGGCCCCAGTGGCAACCAGCCGTAAGTAAGGACCAACGTGGTAACAACAATGATGTCTGCCCCAATGACCTGGATGCCAAGGTATCATTAGGGGGATGGCAGAAAGTTGTACCTAATGTTGGAAAAACAGCGGCTCCCTACCAAGGTGCTGCACGATGGATATGGACTGCCCAGCCTCTACCACAGGAGACGCCTTACCCATAATCGCCAGACAAAACCCCCCCCCCCCTCATGGCTTGAGAAGTCACATGTGGGCGTAACTGGGTCGGCGAGCCGGAATGCAGGAGCCACGGCAATCGTCAAAGTGTCCACAGAGTTGCGATTCCACTTACCTTGTCCCGTCGTGTGGTGCGTAAGTCAACCTACCCGGATGAGCGGCAGCGAGGAGGAGCTAGAGAACTGGAACCGCTCCTAGTACATCTTATATACTGTACTCGTGTCGGCTTGCGACTCAAGCCTCTGTTTCCGCGTCCGGGGCGGACTGAAAGCGAATGCGTCGGCTAGGGAAAGTGGAAGCGCTAACATGTCACGTGGGACGCTAGTGTCTCAAGGGATATACGCGGTGGCCATCTTAGAGTTTCTAACGTTGTGCAGAGGCGCAACAGGTATGAACCCGAATAAAAGGGGGAATTCTTTCTTTTCATGTGCTGGCATGGGTGTGATGTGGCCAGAAATAAGGTAAATTACTCTGTATTAGCGGTTTTGTGGCCCTGAGAGGATAGCGAAGTAACAGATGATTTACCAAACTAGGGCACTACACTCGAGCTTAATTAATCATGGCATGACAGGGAATAGTTCAGTGTCGGAGACTTCCAGGAAGGGAGGAAGCTCACATAAAAGTGGCCTATAACGGGGGTGTACAGAACAAAACCCCTTCCTGATGTTCTCCAGTACCATCTCCACTACAGAAGTTGCTTTCCTAGACCGGAAGATAAGGCTAGGTGAGACTGGTCTTAGTACTCACCTACACACCAAAACAACCGATAGGAATAGCCTCCTCCTCTATGGAAGCCACCATCCAAAATCCCTCAGAGACAACCTGCCATTCGGACAGTTCCTCAGGATCCGGAGGAACTGTTCTGTCCTCTCGGACTATAAAAGGGAGGGACAGTGGTTACAACACAATCTTCTGGACAGAGGTTATCCCTCTAAACATGTCCGGAATTCCTATGAGAGCTATGAATAACCCCAGAGACACACTGCTAGAACCTAAGTTTAAGGAATCTCCCGAGACACTGACTTGTGTTACCACATTTACAAAAAACTCAGCCCTGATTAAGCAAGCGATAAAGAAACACTGGAGTATAATTAACTCAGGTGACCTCTCTCTCCCACATCCTAGGTTTGCATTTAAACGCACTGAAAACCTTAAGGATAAGCTAGTACACACTAGACCTAAAAAGAATGAGATTAACACTCAGAGAACGCTGTGGGACCTCCCAAGAGTTACCGGGCACTACCCTTGCCGAGGGTGCTCAGTCTGCAACCAAACTGGGGTACATAAAGAAATTAAACTACTCGACTCTGGCAGATCAAAAGACACTCCAATTGCAACACACAAAGATGCATCTACATACTCACGTGCCCCTGTAATAAACGATACCTGGGCATGACCATGAGACAGGTTAAACTACGCATCACAGAGCACAAGAGCAACATCAGGTGCTCTAAGACCCGCACTAGACTATATGGCCATTACAAAGAGATGCAACACTCAGCTGAAAGCCTCACCTGGCTTGTCTTGGAGTCACATCCAAACATAACACAACAAGCCCTCTTTAGGATAGAGCAGAGATGGGTACACCGCCTGGGAACTGATGTCACAGGACTGAATGACGCCATCCCATGGGCAACACTATCTAATTGATCAGGTTCCCTTCATTTGCTCCATGATTACCATGTAACTGATACACACATGAATACTGAATACCATCAGCAATGATAAGCAGGTCATCACCAGTTAATGCATCCCCTCAACTGTACACCCCCGTTATAGGCCACTTTTATGTGAGCTTCCTCCCTTCCTGGAAGTCTCCGACACTGAACTATTCCCTGTCATGCCATGATTAATTAAACTCGAGTGTAGTGCCCTAGTTTGGTAAATTATCTCTTACTTCGCTATCCTCTCAGGGCGACAAAACCGCTAGTACAGAGTAATTTACCTTATTTCTGGCCACATTACACCCATGCCAGCACATGAAAAGAATCCCTCTTTTATTCTAGTTCATACATGTTGCGCCTCTGCACAACGTTAGACACTCTAAGATGGCCGCCGCGTATATCCCTTGAGATACTAGCGTCCCACGTGACTTGTTAGCGCTTCCACTTTCCCTGGCCGAACCATGCGCTTTCAGTCTGCCCCCGGACGCGGAAGCAGAGGCTCGAGTCGCAAGCCGACACGAGTACAGTATAAAAGATGTACTAGGAGCGGTTCCAGTTCTCCAGCTCCTCCTCACTGCCGCTCGTCAGGGTAGGTTGACTTACGCACCACACGACGAGACAAGGTAATTGGAATCGCAACTCTGTGGACACTTTGACGATTGCCGTGGCTGCTGCATGCCGGCTCGCCGACCAGGTTACGCCCACATGTGACTTCTCCAGCCATGTGGGGGGGTTTTTTGTCTGGCGATTATGGGTAACGCGTCTCCTACGGTAGAGGCTGGGCAGTCCATATCCATCGTGCGGCACCTTGGTAGGGAGCCGCTGTTTTTACGACATTAGGTACAACTTTCTGCCTTCCCCCTAATGATACCTTGGCATCCAGGTCATTGGGGCAGACATCATTGTTGTTACCACGTTGGTCCCTACTTACGGCTGGTTGCCACTGGGGCCGCGGGGTGGTCACTTGCTCCCAGAGTGACGTTGTGACTAGCGTACCCAGTTACATCGCAACTGTACCCTCATTGGTGTGGAGTTGTGCACGTACCCTCATTGGTGTGGAGTTGTGCACGTGCGGGGGTAGATTGGCTGAAGTGACTGCAGCTTGTGGGGACACCTCCGTCACTGTGGATCCAATTTACATTGTGGTTTACGGTAACAAAACTCTACCTGGTCACCATTGCATTTACATCCCCTAAAAGGCCACAACCATTATACTACCATTCCATGACTGGAGGAGACTGTTGAAGCAACACACAATTTACATTAGGGTGAGGACATCTGCCATCATTGTACCTTGCTCAGTAGTTTTAATTTTAAATAATTATTATTTTTTGTAGGAAGGTGGCTACCTGACTATTGTTACCCCAGATTTTTTGCCTTGTGTTTAGCTGGTTTTTGACTTAGTCGGCCTCGTTCCCTGCTAATCAGGGCCCCAGGCTATCTGCTCTCTCTGTAAAATGGATTCCATGTACCCTAGGTACATACCACAATTGGAAATGGACTCCTTGTCAGCCCCTGTACCATGCACTATAGGTGCTCAGGGCATAGGTGCCACCAAGGCCTACCAGGGGCTGCAGCATATCTTTTGCCACCCCTGGCTGGTTCTTAAATTGACACAACTGGCTGATCACTCAGCTGGGGTAAGGTGGTGTAATCACCCCTTACTTAGATATAGTATACCTATATCTAAACCTATATCTGGACACATATAAACCTGTGAGCCACTCCTATGGAAGGCCTCATCAATCCTGGAGGCAGAGTGCGTGGTTTAATGTGAGATGGAGCTCTAGCATGAGCTGAGCCTGTCTGCAGCTGTCGGGAACAACTCCCTAAGCTGTTTCAGGATAATGCCATACCATATACTCTTAAGTGCCTTATAATCCTCGCGGTTATATAGCAACTCTGGTTTGGCTTTATCAAAACATGTCATGTAAGGTGTCATACGATTTGGAATACTATCCCCTCGCCAGTCCTGGCGACGGGGATAGCATTCCACCCCTCTAGAGGGAGAAGACATGTTACTTTACTGAAATGCGGTTAATTTTAAAAGAGCCTCAGATCCACAAAATGGATGCTTCTGCCACAGACACAGGTCTGGCCCCCTGCAGCTGACCGAAAGTCAGCCAAGGGGGCCTGGACAAAGGGTTTCTTGTTGCAGGAAGGTGTCACACCCCCCCAGACAGGAGATAGTGGATTGTAGCAGGGAGGTTTGAAAGAAACCAGACATTGCTGGGGGCGCACAAGGCTGCCCCTTGCATAATCCGGCCAAACCGGTTCTGGGGCACTCCAGCCCTCGTGCCAGCGCGGCCTGGATCAAAGGAAGGGGGTGTATCCACCCACTTCCTGGGTCCCACCCATAGGAGGGGACCTAGCAGGTAATCCAGCCCCCTAGATTGGTATAAGAATGGGAGCAGTGCCAATGCACTTCAGATTATCCTGATGAAACATAAGAAACGAAACTCTGGACCCTTCGACATCCTACTCGACGTAGAAGACTGAAGAATCTCCCTTGTGGTCAAGGAGTGACCACCCTGTGCAAACAGGCACCATCCAGCCCTCGACGTCTGCTTTGTTGCAGTTCCCGCCGGAACTCGAGCGACAGAGATCGACGAGATCAAGCTTGCCTGCCTTCTTACAGCCCGATCCACAGTCCCTGCAGAGCTGAGACCCGTAGAGGCGACCGGAAGCATGGGGCACGCCATCTTGAAAGACCACGAGACGCTGACCGTGCAGCACACGAGTGACCCTCGAAGCTGTCCACCGGGGTTTGAGAAGCCCCAGCCCTGAGCCACTCTTGCACCGAAGCTCACCCCTCTACACTCAACGAGTGCTGCGTGGGGCCCTTCTGCTACTTTTGGCTCAACGCGTTGGCCTGGTCACTTGCCAGCTGGCTTGTGGCCCCTGTGCCGACGAAAACCGAAATACAATTTGTGATTCTGGTTGCTCCAGACTTACACCAGCTCCCCTGAAAAGGAGCCCCCGCTCTGACCCTCCTGGTCCGAGTGAGAAGCAATCTTCCAGTTCCGCGTGGATTGCTCTTGCCAAGTGTTGTTTGCTCCAATCTTGAAGCCGACAGCGCCGACGGTGAGAGCCTTCGTGGGACAGATCGTGACCCGCTCCTGGACATCGCAGATGCCCCAGAGCCCACATGGCAGCGGAGAGAAGCTCCTCGACAACCACTTGATTGCGCCCGACATTGCCTGGTTCCGTCCTGGTTCCACCCTGGTCACTGCTGAGTGACCCAGACTCTGTCCCCTCTGCTTTCAGGTACTTCTCGACTTGGGTCCACCCTTGGATCCCACCGGACACTTCTCTTTCACCTCGCCTGCAGCCTCTTCAGCTTCAAGCACCAAGAACCTGCGTGACGAAATCCGACTCAACTTCGACCCTATGCACCCGCTTCTTGAGGGTGAGGTAACATTGCAACGCCGGTGTTCCCACACTGGTACACACCTGTAGGGTCTGTATCTAAAGTTTTGTCTTCCTAGGTTCAGCGGAAGTGTCCTTAAACTCTATTTGTGTAACTTTTACGCACCATTGACTTAACATTGATGCATGCTTGTGCTTTCAGCACTGTACCCGAATCCCGCTGGCTTTTCCCGACCTCAGCATTGCTTGTCCCGACTGCTCCCAGCGATTCCCTAGGCCCTAGGCCTAACCACTGTTCGATTGGTATCTCTTGTACCATTTTTTTAGTATATGGTCTGAGTGGCCCCTCGCCCTCATCCATAATTGTGCAACTTTGTATGTTATACTGTGCTTTTGATTTAACGCTTGTGCCCCTTTGTTCATAAAGAATACTGGGGATTGTTTTTAGTAATAAATACATATATTTTTATAATATATACTTGTGTGGTGTCCTTTCATTTGATATTACAGGATTGTACTTGGTAAAACAGCTCGCTTAACACGACCTCTTGAGTTAAGCCTTTAAGGCTGCTTAGTCTATGCTACCATTAAGATAGCTTGTCTATAAGGTTGACTTACAACCAGACACCATAAGGGGACATTTGGACTGATACAAGGTGGTTCCAGAATTGGAAACATCATATATCAGGCCAACTTCTCACATTGGTGGGCAGTGGTGCGGATTTGAGCTTGCTGTTGTTTTACCATTGCAATCTTTTTATCAAATTGAAAGATCACATCAAGTACCTTAGGTACATATAAATCAAAAGCTTAGCATATTAAGTTCTACTGAACTTAGTAGTTGTAGATTAAAGGGATTAGCACACCCTGACTACAACTCACTAGCAAGGTACAGTAGGGAAACACTTAGTGTAGGTAGGTGCATCACTTACACCACACTAGCAGTCATGTCTGGCACAGGTGAAGCTTCAAACCCTCTGCCTGTGGCAGTTGACCTTACCAAGGCAACTACCAGCTATGACAAACTAACCCCCAAAGACTTGATTGCCTTGTGCATTTCAAGGGGGTTAAAAAGGGGCAGAAGTCCCACCAGTCCAACCCTGATAGCCATTCTAGAACAGGATTACTTAGATAAGGTGAATGCAGCTCCCTTAGGTTCAGGAGATGGAGTGAAACCCCCTGAGAATGAGACCACTCCAGTAGAGGAAGGAGATGAGGAGGAAGAGGAGGAGGAAGGCTCAGATGTAAAGGAGCCTGAAGATCAGGATCAGAGGGGTAACCAGGTTATAGTTGCCAGGCTTAGCCAGGCCAACTTAAACCTACTTGGGAATGGAGAGGGCCAGCACCTCCCCAGATCCTATAACATTCTCCCAAGCAACAGAAGAGTGAGATCTCCAGCAGGGGACTCTCATATTTCTAGTGCCTCAAGAGGATCTCAGAGAGGAATGACTCCCTCTCAGAAAAAAGAGCATGAGGCAAGAATGAGGGCTGTCAAACTCCAGATAAAGAGAGAGGAGGTAGCCCTGGCTCAAGCTAGACTTGCTTTGGCAAGAGAACAGAAAATGTGTGGCTTAGATGCCACTGGTGGCAGCAATATTCCTAGAGAGAAACCCAAGTCCTATGATAGTAGAAACCTGACAAAGGTTGTGCCCCCCTACAAGGAAGGGGATGACATCCACAAATGGATGACTGCTCTGGAAAGAGCCTGCATGGTACAGCAGGTTCCTGAAGAACAGTGGGCTGCAATCTTATGGTACTCCTTTTCAGAGAAAGGGAGGGATAAGCTCCTCACTGTTAGACATGAGGATGCAAACAATTACAAAGTCCTGAGGAGTGCCCTAATAGATGGGTTTGGCTTAACCACTGAACAGTACAGGTTGAAGTTCAGAGACACCCTGAAGACACAGACACAGGACTGGACTGATTTTGTAGATTGTGCTACTAAGGCTCTGGAGGGTTGGCTAAATGGCAGCAAAGTACATGATTTCACAGGATTGTACAATTTGATTATGAGGGAGCAGATCCTAAGTAATTGTCAGAACCAGCTCTTACACCAGCACCTGGTGGACTCAGATTTGACCTCTCCCCAAGAATTGGGAAAGAGGGCAGATAAATGGGTCAGAACCAGGATTAGGCCTAAGAATCAGGACAGTAACCAGAAGAAGGAGTCTACCAAGCCTCAAGATAAGGGTGGGGATAAAAGTAAAGAAAAGACTTCCCCAGGGCCCCAAAACTCCAAGAATGGGGGTGGGTCCCAAGACACTTCCTCAACTGAGAAAAAGCCCTATTTCCATGTCTGTAAGCAGGTTGGGAATAACAAAACAGACAACTGTTGTCTCAAGAATGGCAATACAGAGAATATACCTCCAAAGCCAGCTCCAACACCTCCTGTCACTGTCAGCAGTAATCCCCCAGGAAGTGGGAGCACACCCAGGAATCTGGGTGGGTTTACTTTTGGAGCCCAGGAGGACCCTGGCCTATCTAGGTCCCCCTCCCCAAATAATCTTGTTTATGAGACTGGCATGGGGTTTGCCAACTTCTCTGATTGCCCAAATACCTTGAGCAAATATAGACAAGAACCCATCATCAATGGTTTGAAAGTTGAAGCCTTTAGAGACACAGGGGCTAGCATCACCATGGTGGCTGACTGTATAGTCCCCTCTAAGCAACTTTTACCAGGTGCCACATACCAGGTAACAAACATTGATGGAATCCAAACAAATCATCCCATGGCAGTAGTAAGTCTCAGCTGGGGAGGTGTCACTGGCCCAAAGAGAGTGGCAGTGTCACCAAACTTGCCTGTAGACTGCCTACTTGGTAATGATTTGGAAATCTCAGCCTGGGCTGAGGTTGAACAGGAAACCCATTCTAGAATGGTAAATTCCAATGGAAAGGTTAGCGGGGCTGTAATGGCTACAGCCCCAATTCAAGATGTCCTTCCTGAAAAGGTTGGTAGGGCTGAGCAACTCTCTGCCCCATCTTTAGCAGAAGCTCTTCCTGAACAGAATAGCAAAGCTGTTATGATAACAGCAGAAACCCAAACTGAGTCCCCTCCTGAAAAGGTTGGTGGGGCTGTGATGGCCACAGCCCAAACTCAAACTGATATGTGTGTTGTGAAGCCTGAAATGGTGGATAACTCCACACAAACTGAGAGCATGGAGGAGGAAGAGAAATCTTCCCCTCACCAGACACTAGGACAGGATCAGCCTCCTCAGGGAACTGATCTTACCCCTGATGAAGGAACTGCCCCAGAGGTGGTTGGGCCTAGCCTGACAGAGCCTCTGATGTCAGTGGACCCTTCTCAGGTGGGACCCAGTCTGGAGCAGGTAACCTGCCCCTCTCTACCTTGTCTTAGTCAGCCCAGGGCTGCAGAGGACAAGAAGGACAGTGAGCCCCAGAGGGCCCCCTGTCAAATAAAGCACCCCCATCAACAGATTAGGGGCACCAAAACTAGTAGCCCTAGTGAGGTGAAAACTTTAAAAACTCCTGAGGGAGCCCCCTTAAAAGTAGTTAGGGACCTCCCACAGATGGATTCTGTTGGGCACAGCCAAACCTGGGACCCAAAGGGCCCAAACATGAACTGTCCCTCCAGCAAGCCAAACAGAGGGACCCAGCCTCCAGCTTTAGGTAGCCAGAGGTTGACCCTGAGAGCACAGTGCAACTCAGTTGAAGAAAGAAAGGCACACATGGTGGAAGATAATTGGAGGAAGCTGAGCCCTAAATTAGTGGAGCCTCACTTCAATACTCCATATCCAAACCAGCCTTTAACTTTGCATAAACACACCCAAGGTAGTGATTCCCTATGGTGGAGACCCTCTAATACCCCAAGGGTGAGGGACTGCTTAGTGGACCATGAGACAGGGGGTACCCATGCTAGTGCAGGTACTTCCTTATATGGCCACTCAGGCAATATAGGCTTACCTGGCCAAGGATAGCCTTATCTCCTTTCGTTTGGGGGGGTTATGTAGGAAGGTGGCTACCTGACTATGGTTACCCCAGATTTTTTGCCTTGTGTTTAGCTGGTTTTTGACTTAGTTGGCCTGGTTCCCTGCTAATCAGGGCCCCAGGCTATCTGCTCTCTCTGTAAAATGGATTCCATGTACCCTAGGTACATACCACAATTGGAAATGGACTCCTTGTCAGCCCCTGTACCATGCACTATAGGTGCTCAGGGCATAGGTGCCACCAAGGCCTACCAGGGGCTGCAGGATAACTTTTGCCACCCCTGGCTGGTTCTTAAATTGACACAACTGGCTGATCACTCAGCTGGGGTAAGGTGGTGTAATCACCTCTTACTTAGATATAGTATACCTATATCTAAACCTATATCTGGACACATATAAACCTGTGAGCCACTCCTATGGAAGGCCTCATCAATCCTGGAGGCAGAGTTCGTGGTTTAATGTGAGATGAGCTCTAGCATGAGCTGAGCCTGTCTGCAGCTGTCGGGAACAAATCCCTAAGCTGTTTCAGGATAATGCCATACCATATACTCTTAAGTGCCTTATAATCCTCGCGGTTATATAGCAACTCTGGTTTGGCTTTATCAAAACATGTCGTGTAAGGTGTCATACGATTTGGAATACTATCCCCTCGCCAGTCCTGGCGACGGGGATAGCATTCCACCCCTCTAGAGGGAGAAGACATGTTACTTTACTGAAATGCGGTTAATTTTAAAAGAGCCTCAGATCCATAAAATGGATGCTTCTGCCACAGACACAGGTCTGACCCCTTGCAGCTGACCGAAACTCAGCCAAGGGGGCCTGGACAAAGGGTTTCCTGTCGCAGGGAGGTGTCACACCCCCCCAGACAGGAGATAGTGGATTGTAGCAGGGAGGTTTGAAAGAAACCAGACAGTGCTGGGGGCGCACAAGGCTGCCCCTTGCATAATCCGGCCAAACCGGTTCTGGGGCACTCCAGCCCTCGTGCCAGCGCGGCCTGGATCAAAGGAAGGGGGTGTATCTACCCACTTCCTGGGTCCCACCCATAGGAGGGGACCTAGCAGGTAATCCAGCCCCCTAGATTGGTATAAGAATGGGAGCAGTGCCAATGCACTTCAGATTATCCTGATGAAACATAAGAAGCGAAACTCTGGACCCTTCGACATCCTACTCGACGTAGAAGACTGAAGAATCTCCCTTGTGGTCAAGGAGTGACCACCCTGTGCAAACAGGCACCATCCAGCCCTCGACGTCTGCTTTGTTGCAGTTCCCGCCGGAACTCGAGTGACAGAGATCGACGAGATCAAGCTTGCCTGCCTTCTTACAGCCCGATCCACAGTCCCTGCAGAGCTGAGACCTGTGGAGGCGACCTGAAGCGTGGGGCACGCCATCTTGAAAAGACCACGAGACGCTGACCGTGAAGCACACGAGTGACCCTCGAAGCTGTACACCGGGCTTTGAGAAGCCCTAGCCCTGAGCCACTCTTGCACCGAAGCTCACCCCTCTACACTCAACGAGTGCTGCGTGGGGCCCTTCTGCTACCTTTGGCTCAACGCGTTGGCCCGGTCACTTGCCAGCTGGCTTGTGGCCCCTGTGCCGACAAAAACCGAAATACAATTTGTGATTCTGGTTGCTCCAGACTTACACCAGCTCCCCTGAAAAGGAGCCCCCGCTCTGACCCTCCTGGTCCGAGTGAGAAGCAATCTTCCAGTTCCGCGTGGATTGCTCTTGCCAAGTGTTGTTTGCTCCAATCTTGAAGCCGACAGCGCCGACGGTGAGAGCCTTCGTGGGACAGATCGTGACCCGCTCCTGGACGTCTCAGATGACCCAGAGCCCACGTGGCAGCGGAGAGAAGCTCCTCGACAACCACCTCGACAACCACCTGATTGCGCCCGACATTGCCTGGTTCCGTCCTGGTTCCACCCTGGTCACTGCTGAGTGACCCAGACTCTGTCCCCTCTGCTTTCAGGTACTTCTCGACTTGGGTCCACCCTTGGATCCCACCGGACACTTCTCTTTCACCTCGCCTGCAGCCTCTTCAGCTCCAAGCACCAAGAACCTGCGTGACGAAACCCGACTCAACTTCGACCCTATGCACCCGCTTCCTGTGGGTGAGGTAACATTGCAACGCCGGTGTTCCCACACTGGTACACACCTCTAGGGTCTGTATCTAAAGTTTTGTCTTCCTAGGTTCAGCGGAAGTGTCCTTAAACTCTATTTGTTTAACTTTTATGCACCATTGACTTAACATTGATGCATGCTTGTGCTTTCAGCACTGCACCCGAATCCCGCGGGCTTTTCCCGACTTCAGCATTGCTTGTCCCGACTGCTCCCAGCGATTCCCTAGGCCCTAGGCCTAACCACTGTTCGATTGGTATCTCTTGTACCATTTTTTTAGTATATGGTCTGAGTGGCCCCTCGCCCTCATCCATAATTGTGCAACTTTGTATGTTATACTGTGCTTTTGATTTAACGCTTGTGCCCCTTTGTTCATAAAGAATACTGGGGATTGTTTTTAGTAATAAATACATATATTTTTATAATATATACTTGTGTGGTGTCCTTTCATTTGATATTACAGGATTGTACTTGGTAAAACAGCTCGCTTAACACGACCTCTTGAGTTAAGCCTTTAAGGCTGCTTAGTCTATGCTACCATTAAGATAGCTTGTCTATAAGGTTGACTTACAACCAGACACCATAAGGGGACATTTGGACTGATACAAGGTGGTTCCAGAATTGGAAACATCATATATCAGGCCAACTTCTCACATTTTTGAAAACCTGTTTGTTCTGTTGCAACCTTTTATGTGCCTTGTTTTTAACTATGCTGACTAGCAATGTTTTACGCCAACGTTTAATAGGGAACTCCTGTTACTCTCCCCTCCCCGAGATGTGTTTCTCTGAGTGTACTGCTATTCATTAGGTTGTTTGGCTCTCCGCCCTACGCTCAATCTTACTATGTTTTTCCTTTCCCAGGTTCCACTAAGAAGTGGTAGGACCACCAGCCTACCATTCGACCCCTTGTGGAGTAGGTATACGTTTCACCATCCACACTGTGTAGATAGTGCACCTTTATTATTGTTTAGGTCCTGATGAATTGCGCTGTATCCTTATGAACTAGAGCATGAAACATGTCGCCCGACCAGTAATTGACCACTTGGTAGAGCACACTGTCCTGGATCATTGAACCAGGAAGTTTACCTCTCCATACTGTTTTTATTAAGGTAAATAACCATGCCAATAAAATACATTGTGGATTATCTAACCTTTTTTAAATTTTACATCACTATCACTTACACACATCTACACCATTTCGCGCTAGGCCCTCATACCCACATGCACCAACTGGCAGGGACAGAAGATCTCCGACAAAGAGCCCCATCTGGGTGCCCGTCAGGCATTGCAGCACCAGCTAGACGAGGAGCAAAATCCCATATGATGAAGCATGACACCTAGCTTGCTGGGTGTGTGAGGGTTTTAAGTCCCAAAAGGGAGGATCCCCTTCCCCCTTTCAACTGTCCCTTCTTGATTTGTTACCTGGGCCCTATTAGTTTAGTTTGTTATCTCAGAGTACACCACCCTTAGAGAACTGCGTACCTTTCTTTGTTGTTATTTTCTGGGGTTGGCCTGCAGTAATTTATTTATTGCCAAGGAAAGGAGAAAGACTTTTATTGAAACTTTCATCATCTTGAAGAAGAATCTCCAAGGGCTTGAACTATGCTTGCCTCCTGCTAAAGTCTCAGGGATACACGACTTCACCACCAGCTCCCCCCTGAATTTCCTTGCTGGGAATTCTGTCTGCAGAAGCCTGCGTGTTGTTGGAAGCGCGACTCAACGAGAAGCGTGTCTCATCCGCAGCTGTTGCCGTCGCATCATCGGAGACACGTGTCGCCACCGCAAGGGTCGCCGTCGCATCACCGGAGAAGCGTGTCTCTGTTGCAGCAGTTTGTTGACGCATCACTGGAGAAGCGTGCCACCACCGCAAGGATCGCCTGTCGCATCACCGGAGAAGCGTGCCACCACCGCAAGGATCGCCTGTCGCATCACCGGAGAAGTGTGTTGCAGCTCCAAAGTTACAGAGTTCGCAGCACGGACGTCGGGTGTGCACGCATCGCCTTCACGATGTTGCATCGCATCAAAGACGCCTTCTTGGCGCATTGCACAGGATCGTTGCAATGGGACGCAATCTTTTCGCATTGCAACTGGGCTGCACCACAAGATCGTCGCATCACCTCCTCTCCGGTAAGGAACAGACACATTGCCTGCTTTGCGCAAGCACTCAGGAACAATCAAAGAATCGATGCATCTGAAAGGAACAGGTTAGTGTTAGATTCATTACCTTAGAATATCCTCAGGCGTCAGACTGGATTTGAAAAGTTTTGCGTAGCAGTACCCCTGTGCGTCGGTAGGCGTTGTCTGTGGCTCCGCGTCCGTCGTCGGCGTCGTGATCACCGGCATGAAGTCGTCGGAGTACTTAGACGCCGCCCTCGCGCGCTGACGTCGGTTCTTCTTTTTCCACACCAGCAAGAGCAGATCCGGGAAGAGCAGTACTCCAGTCAATTTTTGACTAACTTTTTGATCTCTTTTGATCACTTTTCGAGTCGAACTCGACTCCGGTGCCGTTAGGGATACCCGGGTTTAAGCCCTGTGACGCCTGTCACCGACTGATGTTGGTGACCAACCTCCACCATTGGTGCCTTTACTGCCTCGGGCCGACCATGATGACAAGTCGTGCCCCGACTGCCGGGCCTTGACGTCGAAGGCTACACGGGAGCGGTACCGTAAGCTGCTCGAGCTCCGGGAGTCGGCTCCGCGCCGCTCAAGGTCCTGGTCAAGGAGGAAGTCGAGGGACCGGTCTCGGAGCCGCAGTCATCGACGTTCGTCGAGTCACCATCACTCGTCGGGCTCCAAGTCCTTGGGTAAGTCGAGGTCGAAAAAGAAATCGAAGAGGCGTCATCACTCTTCTGACTCCCCTCGACGCTCGCGCGAAGTGGCCCGGTGGTTCGGGCGACACCGCCCACACGGCTCCGCCGGAGCCACAGGCGCTGTGTGCAGTTTCACACCCGCCGGTCCCTGGCCTGTACGCGATGCCGGAGGAGATACGTGACTTCCTCATGGCCATGAGGACTCACTTCCCTCCGTCGGACTCTGTTGAGGCGCCTTCAAGCCCCGCGGAATGGACTGGGGGCCCTAACGGCTGGCGGCTTCGGCCCCGGTGCCGTCGGGTGCTTTGGCTCCAGCGCCGTCGCCGACTTCGGTCCCGACGCCGCAGGGCCCCACAGGATCCAGGCCTGGATCCAGGTTGTCACCAGTCAACCTCACGAGTCCTCCGGTGGCGTCGACCCCTAGGGTGACGCTCCCGGCACTGTCTTCGGACGACGCTGCGCCAGGTTTCGGTCGGGGTCCGGAGTCAGAGAGGCGCCTCTCGGCGCCGTCTCCGACGTCGATGGATGAGCAATTCACCTATGACCCGGCTCCATCATTTTTGCCTGTATTTCAGGACATGGATGACGGGGAGGACTGGGAGGGGTCTGAGGACCCTCTGGCACTGCAGTTGAGTCAGGACTGGGCAGATGAGCTGGGGGAGGCCAGTGGTCTAGACACTTCGCCTGCCACTGGCTTCGTCTCTCCTCCTTCCATGGCTACGGAGGAGGGAGCTGCTTACAGCGTGGTGTTGACGAGGGCAGCCAAGGCCTTGGCTTTTGAGCTCCCAGTCGCGCGCGTGAGGACTAACCTCCTCACTGAGGTGCTCAAACCACAGGCAAGCTCCTCGGAGCCTCTACTGCCATTTAACGAAGCCCTCACCAACGTTCTGATGAGTACCTGGTCCAAACCCTCTACAGGCCTTCCTGTGGATCGGAACGTGGCCCGACGCCACCGCCAGGCTCCTGGCAACCGCTGCTTTCTGTCCACCCAACCCACCCTTGAGAGTCTGGTTATCCAGGCCTCAACTTTCCAGACCGCATTCCCGACCACACCACTAGATCGGGAATCCAAAAGGTATGATTAGTTTGGTAAAAAACTGTTCTTCTTACTGAGTTTGGGGCTGCGGTCTGTCAACACCGTTTGCCTTTTGGGCCGTTACACCCACTCCCTGTGGGATACGGTTGCGGATGTGCTGCTGCAGTCGTTACACCCACTCCCTGTTGGATACGGTTGCGGACGTGCTGCTGCAGTGCCCGGAGGAGGCCCAGGTGAAGGTCGCCCAAGCCCTTGCGGAAGGGCGGAATGCAGCGCGTTATTCCATACGATGTGCACTGGATATCACGGACTCGCTTGGGTAGAGCTATTTCAACGAGAGTAGCGGTTCGTCGCCACGCCCGGCTCTGGTCCGCCAATTTTCGGCTGATGTCCAGGCCACGCTCATGGACATGCCTTTTGATGGCCGTCTCCTTTTTGGCGACAAAGCAGATAGTGTGCTTGAGCGCTTCAAGGACTCCAGGGCTACGGGCAAGTCCTTGGGCTTGTCGGGCCAGCGCCAGCAAACTTCTGCCTTTCGCCCCTTTTGTGGCCAAGGAAGGGGTGCCCCCACATGTTCGTTTAGCTACAAGCGGCAAAACTAACCTCAGCACGGCGGCGAACGGGGTAACCGCCATGGCGGTGCTAGGGGACAACGGCAAGGCCAGTCCACATCCACCCGCAGCATCCGCCTCAAAGCCCTCCTAGTCTGTGCTTTCAGGCCCATTCGACGCCAGTTGGGGGCAGGGTTCGCCATCACCTACTCCACTGGCGTACCATCACATCGGACAGGTGGGTGCTGCAAATCGTCCGAAGGGGCTACTCCCTCCCCTTCGAGGCGACCTCTCCAACCATGCCACTGCAGTACCACCACCTGTCGGGGGATCACTTGCAACTTCTGCAAGAGGAAGTTACGGCCCTCTTGGCCAAGGGGGCCATCAAACGCGTTCCTGGGGCAGAAGTAGGGTGTGGTTGTTATTCCCACTACTTTCTGGTTCCCAATAAGGGCAAAGGAGGCCTACACCCTATCTTGGACCTCCGGAGCGTCAACGGCTTCCTCCGGAAGGAAAAGTTCAAGATGCTGACATTGGCTCAGGTTTTAGCTGTCCTGGAGACTGGATGGTGGCGTTGGACTTGCAGGACGCTTATTTCCACATCCCCGTCCTGCCGGCCCACCGGCGCTACCTGCGGTTCACGGTAGGCCACAAGCACTTTCAGTTAACCGTGCTCCCCTTCGGCCTTACCAGCGCCCCTCGGGTGATAACGAAAGTGATGGCGGTGGTCGCAGCTCATCTGCGCAGATCAGGGGTTCCAGTCCCCTATCTCGACGACTGGTTGTTAAAGGCGGGCTCGCCCCAGACAGTCGTCTCTGACCTCCAGACTATGGCCGACCTCCTGCACCTGCTGAGGGGTACTCCATCAACATGCCGAAGTCGTACCTGTGCCCCTCTCAAAAGCTCCTCTTCATCGGAGCGGTTCTGGACTCAGCGCAGTTTCGGGTTTATCCCCCCGAGCAGCGGGTTCGGGATATTCAGGCTCTGATTCTGATTTTTCAGCCTTTATCCCGGGTCTCGGTCAGGTTGACGCTGGGGCTGATGGCCTCCTGCATCCTACTGGTGCATCACACCAGGTGGCGGATGCGGGCTCTGCAGTGGGACCTAAAGTTTCAGTGAGGACAGCATCAGGGCAATCTGTCTGTTCAGGTCCTGATCTCGGAGGGCACTGCGAGACAGCTGCAGTGGTGGCTCACGGACCGCGATTGGGTCAGCGGCAGATCCCTATCCCTACCCCAATCGGAGCACGTAGTAGTGACAGATGCTTCACTCCTAGGATGGGGGGGCCACATGGGAGAGGCGGAGATCAGAGGCCTCTGGTCTCCAGCAGAGTCTCGGCTGTGGGCGATCCGACTTGCACTGAAGGCATTCCTTCCCTCTGTCCGGGGAAGTGTAGTGCAGGTGTTCACGGACAACACCACCGCCATGTGGTACTGCAACAAACAGGGTGGGGTGGGGTCGTGGACCCTTTGTCAGGAGGCTCTGCGCCTCTGGACATGGCTGGAACACCAGGGCGTCACCCTGGTGGTTGAACACCTGGCAGGTTCCCTGAACGCCAGGGCGGACAAACTCAGCCGTTGGTGCATGATGGATCACGAATGGCGTCTGAACTCGGACGTGGCGCAAGGTCTCTTTCAGCAGTGGGGAGAGCCTTGGTTAGATCTATTCACCACAAAAGAGAACGCGCAATGTCATCAGTTCTGCGCGTTGGAATTTCCAAGGTGGCACTCGCTCGGAGACGCTTTTCATCGCGAGTGGAGCTGCGGTCTGTTGTACGCCTTTCTGCCTATACCACTTCTGCCCAGAGTGCTGAAGAAGATCAGACGAGACCGGGCCCAAGTCATACTTGTGGCTCCGGACTGGGCACGAAGATACTGGTATCCCGAGCTACTCAGCATGTCAGTCGATTCCCCGATTTGTCTGCCTCTACAGGAGGACCTTCTGTCGCATCACAAGGGGACGGTCCTCCACCCGAACCTCTCCAGTCTCCACATACATGCGTGGAGATTGAGCGGCGACAGTTGAGGCGATTTGACTTGCCTCCTGAAGTCTGTGATGTGATTCTGGCAGCCAGGCATCCCTCCACAAAATTGGTATACGCCTGCAGGTGGAACAAATTTGTGGCATGGTGCACAGCATAGGCTGTAGATCCACTTTCTGCCCTCTTTCAGAGGTTCTCCTCTTCCTTCTTACTCTTGCCCAGCAAGGCTCTGCCTTGGGCACTATCGAGGGCTACCTCTCTGCCATGTCAGCCTTCTTGAGGCTTCCTTATCAGCCTTCTCTTTTCAAGCCAGCTGTTGTAAATAGATTCTTGAACGGCATCACACACATGTTCACTCCTGTTCCTTTCGTGATGCCTCAGTGGGACTTGAACCTTGTTCTAACCTTTTTGATGTACGCTCCTTTCGAGCCACTTCACAATTGCCCTCTTCGTCTTCTGACTCTTAAAACTGCATTCCTGGTTGCCATCACCTCTGCCAGGAGAGTGAGTGAGCTCCAGGCTCTGTCTTCTAAGCCTCCTTTCCTCTCTGTCCATCCGGACAAGGTTGCTCTGAGGGCTCGTCCTTCTTTCCTGCACAAGGTAGTCACAGCATTTCACATCGGGCAGTCCATCACCTTGCCCACTTTCTTTCCGCCTCCTCATCCCTCAAAAGAGGAAGAGAAGCTCCACCGCCTGGACCCGAAACGTGTGCTCTCCTTCTATCTAGATCGCACACGCCAGTTCCGGGTATACAACCAGCTTTTTGTTGGTTACGTTGGCGCTAAGAAGGAACGGGCGATGAACAAGCGGACCATCTCTCGTGGGTCGTTTTATGCATCAAGGTTTGCTACTCCTTGACGAAAAAGGAGACTCCTGTTGTGCTGAGGGCCCATTCCACTCGGGCCACGGCGGCTACTACTGCCCTGGGTCGGGGAGTCCCCTTGCAGGACATCTGTCAGGCAGCTATGTGGGCCTCACTTCACACGTTTGCTAGGCACTACTGTTTGGACAGCCAAGTCCGGAAAGATGGCTTTTTTGGCCCTTCCATACTCAAGTACTTTCTGGTGTGATCTTGGTTCGCAGACCCACCACCGGGGTTGGTATTGCTGGGGTATCTATTCTAAGGTAAGGAATTTAACACTAACCTGTTTCTTTCAGATGCACAAGTTAGTTACCTTCGGTAACGATATATCTGTAAGAAATAGTAGTTAGTGTTAGATTCCTTACCCCCCACCCATCCTCCCCGTTCTGCGAACAGATATCTAGGGTTAAGGTATCTCCCGTTGAGGGCCCTAGTTTTTGTATGGCACCAGTGACCGTCTCTGGCATGGCTCTGCGTTCCTGACGCGGAAAGCTATGTGCAAGAACTGACGTCAGCGTTCGAGGGTGGCGTCTTAGTACTCCGATGACATCATCCCGGCGATCACGATGCAGACGACGGACGCGCAGCCGCAGACGACGCCTACCGACGCGCAGGGGGACAGCTACGCCAAACTTTCCGGATCCAGTCTGATGCCTGAGGATATTCTAAGGTAAGGAATCTACACTAACTACTGTTTCTTACAGATATATTGTTACCGAAGGTAAGTAACTTGTGCATCGTTCTCCCTGCAAACCTTTTTGTTTATCTTGCGTGACGCATCCAAAGGTACTTTGTGAGATACATGTCGCATTTACCATCGTTTTTGAACTAAGCTATTTCTACCATCTAAAAGTCATTTTCTTGATACTGTATTGTGGATTTTTGTTGTTTGGGTCTTGTGTTAAGTCTATATAAAGAATACTTATTTTTATAAAACCTGTGTTTTGTCCATCTGTAGTGTTACGGTATGTGTTCACAAATGCTTTACACACTGCCTCTGAGATGAGCCTTCCAGCTCTTGCCAAGCTACCACAGTGTTCAGCAGGGGTTATTTTAGGAGTGTAGCCCGCTTACTCTGACTAGAAGCAAGGCTCCCTATTTAAACAAAGGTGCAAACCATTACCAACTAGAGAGCCCCAGTTCTAATAATCACCATAATGAGATTTTTGGAGTGGCGATATCCCTATTATAAAGTATAGGGATTTTTTTAAATCTTGATTGAACCTCATAATAAGTTTGTAACATTATTTGTAGGTGAAATATTATTTGTTACATGTTTATATATTTATTTTTAATGTAGAAAAATAAAAAAGCTATAGTATTAACTTCATTTTGATTTTGAATTAAAACTTCAAAATATCAAATTAAATTCAAAAATATTTTTCTGAAGTTTCAATTAAAAAAAGACCTAAAGTTTTTTTTAGATTTTTTTTAAACAATAAATTATATTTCTGTATATTTTAATGCTTTTTAAATAATGTAATTTAATCTAACATTATTTGCTGTAGAGTTAATTTTAAGTCCCATCTCCATTATTTTTAATGATGGGGGTCTTGCAGTATCGGTGGTTGGCCATGTGTGGTGCTGGACCTAACTACGGTTCCTTTTTAGGCAGTAGTAAGTTACACTCATAAATTAGACCCCACCCCCTTTTTTAACTTTACACTGAGATTTTGTGAATAGCCAAAAGTAATACATTTGATCAAAAGTGTAAGAGTAAATTACACATGCAAATGACTAAAAAGTGTAGGTGACTTTTGTGAACAGCCTGATTATTTTTAAAATAGTTGTTGATTCGATTAGGCCGTAAAAAGATTTTTCAAATGGGCATAAGGTTTGGAAAAAAAATCATCTTCATAATCAAGTGTTTTCTTGATCCTGCACATAGGCACAGATATTCTAATGTTAAAGAAATCAGTGATGAAGAATTGCAATTAGTTAACAAGTTTATCAACTTAAAAAAAGAACGAGAAGCTGAGTGGTTCTCTTGGGATCAATTTATGACCTGCAGGTCTGCAGTTGATGTGTTAGTTGATAGAGCTAAATTACTATTTTATAAAACAGTCTTGCAGTATTTTCTTTTACTGGCAATTTGGATGATTACTACTTTTGTTTGCGGTAATT
This sequence comes from Lissotriton helveticus, assembly GCF_964261635.1. NCBI lineage: Eukaryota > Metazoa > Chordata > Amphibia > Caudata > Salamandridae > Lissotriton > Lissotriton helveticus. The sequence goes on along the minus strand of NC_136057.1, from coordinate 1,501,589,332 downwards.
TAACAAATCATCACTTATTCCAATTCCAGTTGACCTTGCCATGCTTGGCAGAACATACTTTACTAGTGTAGTCTTTAATTTTCATATTTATATGTGAATGTTGCCTGTTTGTGGCTTCATGAATGCAGCCAGCCTGCAGACTTGTGTCTCTCTTAGGTGACTAAACTCCAAGATGACTAAGAATTTCCTTCTCATATTATTCAATATATTCCATTGTTTTATGTTTTATAAAAAGGCAGCACCATACCACTGTACTCTGTCCATTGTAGTTTATATTTATGTGCTAATACTAGCTCCTTATTAAGTCTAGTGAGCATTGTTGTATACTGGGTAGCACAGACTGACCTTGCATTTGAGAAGCTTGTTAATTAAAGACTAATCATTAGACTTGTTTGAAGTTTTTATCCTCTTTGGTACTGACGTATTACAAACATAATCTATGGAGCTATACCTACCAATAGCCCCCAATAATCAGTCAGTTGGCAGTGAAGAAAAGTAAATTGTTTATTAAACAATCAATACTCTATAGAGGAGCCTCTCTGACGTCACCCAGCCAGTACGTGGAGAAGACGGCCTATTCACACTCAAGTCATGGCATATATACTTTCATTGTGTTACATGAGATCACCGTACATGGAAAAATACTGGTAGGCACAGTAGCTTAAAGGAAAGACCATATATGGCAGGCAAAGCTCATTTAGAAGTCTGCTTCTGCTATTATTGGGAAGGGTCAGGAGGGGTGACTCCCTTTCGTCTCGGTGCCTGGGAGCACGGGTACGGCGCCTCCGGGAATGTGCTCATCACCTCTGAAACCAGATGCGACCTTGGGTCTCAGAACAAGAAAGAATAGTATGAATTCAGCTGTCTATATAACTCAACTAACAGGGCTTACTTGGCTGCTGGAGGGTGGCATGTGACCACTGTTCGAGTCTAATACATGTACAGGCAAAATGGAGTCTGTTTGGTTCTCGGTCTGCGTGCAAAGAAATATAATGCAAGAGCGGGAAAGGAGTTCCTGCATTGAAATAACTAATTAGTCTAAATTATGATATACATGTGAATATAGATACATCATGCTATCACAAAAGATTAAGATAAATGTAGAAAATCGATTTTATCCCTCAGAACCACCCTTTTAGCATGATGTAGCTAATCAAGAAAGTCTGTCCTCAAAAATACCCTTGTCAATCTGCATCATCTCTTGTATTTCTAGTTGGACCATTTAGGCTTTGACTTTAGTTGGGGATGGCTCTGTCACAGAGGAAGTTAATTTTGATGCACATTAAGAACAACAGGCAGGTCCACAGTGTTTGCAGAGACAACAGGCAAAGATGACACCTGCTATGCCAGTTATTACCATCAGAATCTTCCAACCCCAGGTAGACAATAAACTCCAAAACCATCCAGAAAGGGACCAGGTACCAGTGTCTGCATGCATTTCAGAAGCTAAACGATGCAGTTTTTGAATAGCCAAATGAACAGAGGGGGCGGAGTCAGGGATATACACGCAACAGGAGCTGCCGATCACGCGGCAAGCTCTTCCTCGATCTGCTAAGAAAATGTCTAGCACCATACGATTTTGAAGAGAAACAAGTCTTGTAGCCTGAAGCTCTACAGTCAGATTAGTTAATATACCAGCCATGGTATTTATAACTCTCTCAACTACCCTAGATAGGCGCCTTACTTCTTTACTAGTGATGATGGGCCCCCAAATAGGAAATACGCCCTTGCCAAAGTCGATAAAGTGCTATTCAGGAGTATCAGTCTGATCTATCTCAGATGTATCCAATTCCCGTTTATCTCGTATTACAGGCAAACTTTGTCCATCTAACCGATGATCTTTATGATAATTGGAGGGTGCTATATAGACAGGTGGATACAGAAAGGACAAATAACAATGACCTGTCCATCCCTGGGGAAGCCATGTGTAGGCATTCTCGCCACACACGAAATAAACATTTGGAGGTGTTAACAATGGAGGGCTACTAAAAGTACGTAGTCAATAAGTATAATTACAACGGCTGTCTCCCACTGAAATGTGCCCAGTTCCCTGTACACAGAATGCAGAGGTACTATTTAATATAGGCACTGGGATAGCTTTGTCATCAGTAACATTTCGATCCTGAAATTGCTGAAAATGCTGAGTAAAATTAAATTCTGCAAAGTCAAGAATTTCGCTTTTTAACCATGTAACATTTTCATATTCTGTATATAAATTCATGCAGGCATGTGGGTCAAGCGATCCTTCCCCGTTATTACCCTGTGGGTCAAAATCCTGGTGCACCTCTATGTAGGCCAGGATCATTTCATAATCACGTTCAGAGTATCGAGATAAATCTACTGTATAATGTAGGTACATCATCGACAACAATTTAAACCAGGCCTCACAACTTCCCAAATAAGATAAAGGCAACGAAATAAAAAGATCATGTCTATGCATTACTGAGGGCAATAGGCCACAAACCCAACAATTGGTCGTATTGGTAGCACTATGCGGTTGATGTAACATTTATACAAATACATTTTTAACATAAGTCTGGCGATGCCTTTCTTTATGAAGGGCCAAAGTAAGAAAGTAATGCTCAGTCGGTGGAGTGGAAGTTCCTAACACAGTAAGCATAGGATGATGAAATTCTAAATATAAAAATACACTCATTATTATGATATAAAGTGCTGCCATGGTGATCACAAAAGCGACTTTCACACGTGTTGTCCAAGAAGAAAATAAGACATAAGTAGGCATATGTCGAGGAGCAAGGGGGCGTTCCTCTTAAGGAATAAAACGACCAAAGGAATACATTTTAACTAAAAGTCCAAACTACACTAAGGGACGCAGTACAACCTGCCAGAGGGTACTTCTTTCCTGTGTCCGTCTAGAGCCTCACAGGCAGGCTCCTATCATTCATCAAAAAGAAAACAGATCCTTGCAATGATTTTACATACAGTTGCAACCTGGGCCCCTCTTCAGCTTCTTAGTCTTTCTTTCTAAACAGAGCAAAAAATATTCCAGTTCTCAACGTGTTCAGTCCAGTGTCTCGCTCAGTACCCCCGAACTAATCTAGCAATACCCTAGTACTCAGGTCTCTCCCTATCTCCTGCCGTGTTCGTCGGGGGTACCGTGTTGTTTTCTGGACCGCAGGTTTTAGCGAACATGACCAGGTAACTCCTGGTCGGCAAACAAAACAGATGAAGTGGCATTTGTGATGCCTGATTGAACATGAACTCCTTGTGCAACAATAGGGGCAACTAATTCTGGGGCCACTTTCACTGTAGATGATGAGACCCCTCTCGTGCCCGATGCTCCTTCCTCTTGCCTTTTCTCAATTTCCTGGGCGTCAGAAAAAGGAACAACACAAGGAACCCTCTCACTCTCCTGGGTCAAAATTCCTTCCGGATTTGGTTGATCAAATTGCAGCGGGAAATGTACTTTCTTCAGATGGGAAACATGGATCCAATGTTTCCGACCATTCACCTTCACCGCTGTCCGAGTAGCCAGTAGAATTTGGACTGGTTCGGTCCACCTGGGCTCTAGACTAGATTTCCGCTACTAATTTCTCACCATCACCCATTGGCCGGGTTCCAAACGATGTCCGGGACCCTCCGGCAGGGGCTGTAGCGTATCTGACACCTATTGATGGATAGAACGAAGGTTTTTAGTCAAAGCATCCAGGTAATCTGTCATCATTGGATAATCAATCTCTAGAAAATTTCTTGGTCGTGGAATGCCCCAAACATTAGCTGGCCGTCCAAAAATCACCTCATATGGTGACAGTCCTGATTGGGAATGAGGGTTAACCCGCAAGGACATTAAAGCTAAAGGCAAGGCGTCAGGCCACTTTTACCCGGTGCTTTCCTGAATTTTGGCCATTTTCAATTTCAAACTCCCATTATACTTTTCAACCAACCCTGCAGACTGAGGATGCAGAGCAGCATGACATTTCTGTCTTGTGTGTAATCCATTACCGATGTGCTTGATAAGCTCTGCATTAAAGTGCCCCCCGTTATCAGACCAAATCACTCTAGGTAATCCGTATCTAGGGATAAACTCCTTAATCAGGGCTTTGGATGTCGCTTGAGCGGTGTTTTCTTTGGTGGGGTAGGCTTCTACCCATTTGCTGAAAGCGCAAACCACCACCAAAACGTACTTGAAATTATTCACTCTTTCGAACTGAATATAATCCATCTGAAGTACTTCAAAAGGTAAGGACGGGGGTACAAAGTTTTCACCAAGAACAGATTCCCGCCCTCCTGGATTATGTCTTACGCAAACCATGCAATGCTGAACTAAATGAGTTGCAGTTTTGGCAATATTAGGGTTATTCTAAACTGGGTCTAACAAAGCACAAATGCCCTTTGCTCCAACATGCGCTGTTCCATGAGCCATAATTACTACAGCATTAACAAATGCATTGGGAAGTATCCACCTTTGTTTCTCACTTAAGTCAATCCAACAACCATTGTCATCCAACCTCCCCACCTCATTTTCCCAACAAGACAGTTCAGCAGGGGTAGCTTCTTTCTGTATTTCTCAGACGCTTTCCATGGTGTTATCAAACATATCAGATTCCTCAACCCATCTAGCCGAATTTACATACATGGGAGACACTTTAGATCTAGCAAAAGCATTCCCTTCTCCCACAGTATCCACTATTGCCTTGTGTGCACTACATTTCACAATTTCTACCTTTCGGGGCAGTGTCAAAGCAGTTAACAACCTTAAGATTAAAGGGCCATGTTGTATTCATTGGCCATGTGAGGTGAGAAACCCCCTTTCTGCCCACAAGTTTCCAAAACTAGGAGCCACGCCAAAGGCGATCTGGCTATCAGTGTAAATGTTCACCCTCAATCCCTCACTTAACTCGCAGACTTGCAATAGTGCTATCAACTCAGCTGCTTGAGCGGAATGATAGGGAACTCGAGAAGCCTCAACTACGGTGCGAAGAGTGGTGATTGCATACGCAGCTGTCGTTGTGCCATCTGGTAACTTGAAACAGGAGCCATCCACATACAACTCCCCTTGGGGGTCAGATAGGGGCGTGTCTGTGAGATCCACCCGTCCCTTCGTTTCTTCCTCAGTCCGAAATATACAATCATGTATGTCATTGTTTGACTCGTCCGAAGGGAGGGGTAGTAACGTGGCCTGATTCAAGGTAGCACACCATTTGATAGTAATATGGGGAGTGAATAAAGTCAATTCATATCCAGTAAGACGGGTACTCGTAAGGTGCCGAGTCTTAGTTTTATTCAAGAGGGTATCCACAGCGTGCGGTACCATCACTGTGAGGTCAGAATTTAAAATGAGTCCTTCCGACTGTCGGATAGCCACCGCCACCGTGGCAGTAGTCCTAAAACAGCTAGGAAGTGCTCTGGCAACATAATCTAATACTGCAGAAAAATAAGCACAAGGCCATTGCTTACCACAAAATCCTTGTGTTAACACAGAAAGCAAACAACCTTCCACCTCGTGTACATAAAGCACAAAAGGCTTTCGGTAGTCAGGAGTTCCCAGAACAGGCGCAGAACAAAGAGCGTTTTTCAAGGAATGTAAAGCCTTCTGACATTCATCAGTCCAAAGTCAAGGTTCATGCACATCCTTACTGGTTAGGTACAAAAGAGGTTTAGTAAGAAGAGAAAAGTTAGGAATCCACTGGCGACAGTAAGAGGTTATGCCAAGAAATGCACGAACATCACAATGAGTACGAGGAACAGCCATGTTAAAAATAGTAGACATGCGTTCAGGAGTTAGTTTCCTCCCCTCTTTCGACAGTAGATGACCGAGATAGGTCACCTCCTGTCGACAATATTGAAACTTAGAAACAGACACTTTATTACCATTGGCTGCTAATTGCGACAATCATTTAACCGTTGCTTCCTTACAGCCTTCCTCAGTGTCTGATGCCACTAATAAATCATCCACATATTGCAAGAGGACGTTCCCTGGGGGCAAAGTCAATTCGTCTCAAAGTACTTTCAAAGCTTGACTGTAAATACTAGGACTCTCCGTATAGCCCTGAGGAGCACGACAAAATCTAAAGCTGCGCCCAGATAACGAGAAGCTGGAAATATGACGGCTGTCAGGGTGTATTGGAATGCTAAAGAAAGCATTCTTCAGGTCTATAATGGAGAAAAACTTAGCTGTTGGGGGAATCATTGTAAGAATTGTTGTGATATCTGAAACCACTGGATATTGAGGTACTACTACTTTATTAATTCTGCGCAGGTCAATTACGAAATGATAAGTATCAGCATAATCAGGGCCACTGCCTGTATGGACCTTTTTCAAAATCGGTAATATAGGGCTATTACAGGTATTAGAAACTGTTTCTTCTACTACACCCATGTCGATTAAATCCTGTATGATTGTCAATAATGCCTTCTCACCAACCGGTGAGATCTTGTACTGCGGAATACGGGGCAGACGAGCATTTGGTTTTAAAGTGATAGAGACTGGCGGGATATTTAAAAGGCCAACATCCGTGTCACCAGTTGCCCACAATGTAGATGGAATGACAGCCAACTCAGGAGGAAGGGGTTAATTTTTCACAAAACTCTGCCGAGTGTGCTGACCGCGCGATTGAATAGTTAAATACACTCCATCAGGAGAAGAATAAATCTTTGCATGCAATTTCTTCAGCAGGTCCAATCCCAATACATTTTCCCCACAATGTGACGTCAACAAAAATGGGGAATCCACCGTGACTGGACCTATGGTAAGCGGGAGGGGCTTAGAAATGGGGCTTACTACAGGGATTCCAGAAAACCCGCCCGAAGCATTATTTTGCCTGGACAGAGCAGCCCCTGGGACCAGTGAACGAGCAATCGAACTATTCATTGCACCTGTGTCTACTAGAAAATCCTCAACAGTCCCCATTAATTATCCTTTAACATAAGGCCCTCTCTGATCGACGGGTACTGCCACTTGGCCCCTGCTCTGTCGTGGCTGTCCCATGCATAGTAATACCCATCTGGCCCTTCAGTTCCATAATCTTCATTATAGTATTGCCTCCCTTTTGTCTTATCAAAAATTTCCCCCTACCTCACCTCGTATCACCTCTTCTCTTCTCATGTCACTCCGATCAATTCCTCCTCGTCCTCTTCCTCTGCCTTTTACGGCTCCATTTTGCGCTAAGAGGAAAAGGCACTGAGCTCGCCAATGCCCTTCCTGTTTACAGTAAGCACATTGGTTTGCTCCGAAATTAACAGCTGGACCTCCTCCCCGTCCTACTCCCACCCCTCTTGGAACAAATCCTCTTCCCACTGCGTCTCTACCCCGTCCTCTGGCTACTTGCTGTAATAACAATCGAGTCTTAAGATCCTTCGTCTTTTTGTCAATTTATCTTTACTCTCATTTTCCCTATGTTCATAATATTGGGTCAAACTCAAAATAACAGAAGGACTAGAAGTGGTCCAAGTACTTTCTGCTGCCTGGAGCCTGGCAGATATTTCGGGCAACAGATTAGTCACAAAACGATTAACGAATAATCTTATCCCACCTTCCACTGACAAATCTTGTCCACTAAAATCAATAAATACCCCCTCAAATCGAGTAAAGAAATCAGACACACTCTCGTCCTTCTTCTGTTTGCAGGCGGTTAATTTATCCCTATCCACCTTATGGGGTGGGATTAATGAATGCATATATGTAATGATCCGACCCGGCAAAGCTACAATTTCCGGTTTAGGTTTATCTCCGGGTTTCCGATCCTTGTCCCAATCTTTAATTTGATCCCAAGTTCCTCCTAACTCGTTAACGTGAGGATGGTCGTGCACCTGTCGCCATACATCGACAGGGACCAGTAACCCAAAAAATAATTCTATATCAGCTAAGGTCATCACGGCCGATAAAGCGGCCTCAGTGAGTTCCTTATAATAAGCAGTGGGATTTTTCCGAGGGTCAAGTAGCTGGGACTTCAGGGAAAGAACCTCACTTCTTTTCCAAGGGGTATAAACCCATTACTCTTGGAACCGTGCTTCAACGCGAGCTTGAATGATTTGATTGCCATTGTCCCTGACCTCAGGGATTTTGGGATGGTAAATGGGATGAACTTCCCGCATGGGATTCTGGGAGTCCCAATTTGGGCATTTAATGAACAGCCTTTCCCGATACTTCATTATAGTTACCAGATACCGATATACATCTTCTAATCCTAATTAAAATTTATGTGCCTGGTCCACAATGTCATATAGGACCTGTGGGGCTCTCCCATCTGCAAAACATTGTTCCCATATGGAAATTAAACAATTGGCCATGTTTCTAAAGCATATTGCTGCATAACTGGTTCGTAATCCTTCATGGTCCCCCATATATCTGTAATTGTATAGATGGCGTTCTGCACCCATTGGGATGCTTGATCTATCACCATCTGTTTCTCCCTGGAGCCTACTGTAGGGAGGGTATACCACCGTTGGACGTGCAGAGTCCCTGAAGCATGGGAGGGGGTCGAATCAATCATTGCGGGTGTCGACGTGGCCGACAAAGAAGGCCAAGCCGAAGCCGGTGAAGCTAATGTTACAGAGGACATAGAGGGAGGTGATAGGCGGCCAGTCAATAATGTAGCTGTGGCTGGTACTGGGGAAACGGGAGTGAAAGTTGGCCCCGGAGGGGTTGAGCCGTAGTAACAGCCGGGGCCGTAGCTTGTGGGGCGGATGAGGCGGGGGCCATTATAAGTGGTATTGCGGGGTATACTCGTTGCCGAGCATAAGGAGGCGGAGGACGTACATCTAATAGGTCCTCAATTTCATCTTACGGCTCGGTTCGAGCTGTGTAACTTTTATCCGCCTGTAACCTAAACTACCTGTCTATACATTCAACGTTTTCCTCAGTTTGTTCTCTATCGTATGCTACAGCCTTCTGAGTTATGGTCTGGCCATTTTTAACTTTGAGTAGTTTTTCTTCCCTTATGCGATGGCGTTTTGCATCTTTCTGCCACAGCTTTAAAAAATCGAACATTGCCTACCGGCTTCTTTTGGCGAACAATCGATCCTGTAAATACTGTATCTTTTTTTATCGAACAATCCAGTTAAGGGCCATTGCAACTCTACATTATCCTTTATATATTTGTGCCATAAATTATTAAACAAAATAAGCGTAAGGCCATGTTTTACATACATATCAACATTTGGGCTGCCCTCTGGGGAGCAGGCTGGCTTTCATCCAATCGTCCGCTCTTACGGCGGCGACAACATCCAAAACATATTTTACTAAAACACAACATTTTGTTTATCAACAATACACCCACTCACAAGCTCTCAAGCATGGCCATGTTCACTCATGCTCAATCTCTCCTCAAACAGGGTCTGTCACATAAAAAGGACGAACAAAACATACAATATTTTACATTGACATGTCTTTGCCAGAACCAAACAATCAAAGAACGGAGCCCGTCGACTCCCGTTCGTGGAGAACTCGTAGATTTCCAACCACCAGATACCAGAAGCAGGCAGTCCGGAGACTACCAAGAGACCATCAGACAGGAATTAAACACAGACCGGCCTACAGACCATCCCGTAGTTTTCCTGGTTCACCTTCAGGACTATTCTGACTGAGCCCGCTGCCTTAGCGCCGCTTCAGATGTGTCCCAAAGGCTACCCAGGTGCAACCACAGGCCTTTCCGAGAACAGTCCGGCCGGGTGAGCACCACACGTGCCTCACCAAGGCGCCCGATCAAAAACCTCTATTATTCACCAAACAAGTCCGTGGAGCATCTGCCCGTGCAGACTCAATGCCACCCCGTCAGACCTCCAAAGTTCTCCGTGGTACACCGACCACCTGCCAAATACAGTTAACTGTTTCCAAAATGCCGCTCAACAGCGTAATCCTCAGACACCAAACCAATACACTAACCTGGTGCACTCAGGTATGATTGCATGTTCTCCACTGCCCACTCCTGAAGACCAACACGGTCAGCTCCTGGGTTATGCCCGTAGGACTCCGGCGAGGGGTCACTAGCAGCTGGGGCTCTCTGATTGCGAGAGCGGAATTCAGCCAGAATCGCTAGTCAGTCCACCCCCTTGACCAGAGCTCCCCTTTCCTTGTCCTTCTTGCCCCATTTACGGGAGGACGACCCCAAACGCGGAGTTCCACCAGAGTCGCCAACTGACGTATTACAAAAATAATCTATGGAGCTATACCTACCAATAGCCCCCAATTATCGTCTTACCAAATAATTAGTCAGTTGGCAGTGAAGAAAAGTCAATTGTTTATTAAACAATCAATACTTTATAGAGGAGCCTCTCCGACGTCACCCAGCCAGTGCGTGGAGAAGACTGCCTATTCACACTCAAGTCATGGCATATATACTTTCATTGTGTTACATGAGATCACCGTACATGGAAAAATACTGGTAGGCACAGTAGCTTAAAGGAAAGACCATATATGGCAGGCAAAGCTCATTTAGAAGTCTGCTTCTGCTATTATTGGGGAGGGTCAGGAGGGGTAACTCCCTTTCATCTCGGTGCATTGGAGCTCGGGTACGGCGCCTCCAGGAATGTGCTTATCACCTCTGAAACCAGATGCGACCTTGGGTCTCAGAACAAGAAAGAATAGTATGAATTCCACTGTCTATATAACTCAACTAACAGGGCTTACTCGGCTGCTGGAGGGTGGCACGTGACCACCGTTCGAGTCTAATACATGTACAGGCAAAATGGAGTCTGTTTGGTTCTCGGTCTCCGTGGAAAGAAATATAATGCAAGAGCGGGAAAGGAGTTCCTGGATTGACATAACTAATTAGTCTAAATTATGATATACATGTGAATATAGATACATCATGCTAACACAAAAGATTAAGATAAATGTAGAAAATTGATTTTATCCCTCAGTACATTGATAACATTTTGTAAGAGGATTGGGCACTGAATATTTCTGCATTTCTCCCTGCAGCCATCAGCGAATCGAGTTCGCCATGAGCATCCACACAGCAGACAATTAGAGTTGGAAATAGAGGCAGCAGAGGGAGCTCTAAAGGCCCTGCAACCACTACTGCAAATGAGCCCGGCACCTGATTGGTTATCCCGAAGACTACAAAACTTGGAAACATTATTACTGTCTTTAAAAGGGCAAGCAGATGAAAAAATGGTGAATTAGCAAGAAGACAAAAATATTTAACCGTTCATAATGGGGCTCTCACCAAAGGGCTTTTCTGTAAATGTACACCTTTTTTGAGTGAGCTGGGCAAGCTCATGATATTTTTTAATTGCTGTGTATTTTTGAGTGACACACTTTCAGAATAAACTACTTTTGGTAATGTATTTTCTTAATTTGTCGCTACATATCTAATGCATCTATCAAATATGTTTGTGGACACTTTTTTTACATTTGCAAATATGCAATCTGTATCCTGTACATATGTAACATCATTTCTAATCTTCCTGCCAGTGACACACAGCTGTATTCCGGTTTTTTAAGTGTCAATATTTTATAACAAAAATAAAATGATAAAAGTACTTAAATATTCTTGTCATTAATGGCAGTTATATGTTGTTCTGATGCTTACTTCTACCTACAGATTGCTCAGGTCGTTAGACTCCCTCTGGCACCCGACTCCATCTGGAAATCTTTAAATGGTTATTCTGCACAGACAAAGGGTGCTACAGCTACAGCCTGTCTCCAGTGCCTCCCTGGATGTGACTGCACAGAACTGTTATGAGCAAGCTCCAGTGCCTAATTTGTAAATAAACAAGTGCCAGGGCTCTTGTAGGGAGGCCATTGCACCTTTCATGCTGCCAATTACACAACCTTTAACCAACACACTCCTACAAATGTGACAATTCTGACTATTCCAGGTCCTCCAGAGCTATACGATTGGCTTGGACGGCAGGTAATAGTCATTTTTAATGAATATTGAATTAACAGTTGACTGTTGTTGTGGTCATCTCTAAATTAGCTAGACTGCGCCACCTTGTGGCAGACTGTCACAATCGCCAGTGTCCACAATTAAGTGCCGGTGCCGAGGCCAGGTCCTTCTCGAACTGGAATATAAGCAACCCAGGACTGGCTTTGCACTTAAGGCTCATCGTCCAGGTTTGGCTTGGTTCTAGTGGCACAGTGAGTTTATAAACCAGGTCTGAGCACTGCTGTAAGGACACGCTGAAGAAGTTTGGCAAGTAGGGCTACAGGGGGAGGAGTACACTGAGTGGCCTGATGACCTTAGTTGCGGGGGTGGTGGGCTCCATGACCTCGCCTGCGAAACTGCTGAGGTCCTTGTTGAGGTTGGACAGGCTGGCGGAATGGAACACCTCTATCAAATCCTTGAAAGGAGCGGTAGAACTGTTAAGGTTGGCAAAGTGGGTGGGGCAGGCCCAGAAAGCATGCAGGGGTTGCTCTTTTGAAAATGCTCTAGAGCAGAATCATCCTACTCCCGAAACAGGCAAGTCCCATCAAAGGCAGTGTCCATCAGGGAGGGCTAAACATCATCTGAGAACCCAGTCATTCGTAGCCACGCATGGCAGCGAGTGGCACCACTGGTGCTAATGGCCTGCTCAATGGAATCGGTGGTGTCCAAGCCACATTAAATCATGAACTTGGCTGCATCACAACCATCTTGAATCACCTGAGGGAGCAAGTCAGAGATCTCATGGCACATCAGGGAGAACTTGTGCCACCAAATTCTAAATGGTGCGGGAATAGAGCCCCAACAAGGATCCAGTGTTAACTGATATAAGTGCCAGATTTGTAGAGCAAAAAACACACTTTTCTGATAAATACATCTGCCAGTGGATTGCTCCCCTTGTGAATATCCCCTGCGCCAGCTGCATTCGGAAATTTTGTGTAGCTGTCCATGCCGACGAGGACGAAGTCACAGAAACCCGGCTTCGCTCGCGACTCCGCTGACGTCACTGGAGCCATAAGAGAGCCTCGTCGGCGTGATGACGTCAGTTTCCTTTTTTCCGCACCATCGAAGCTAACGGTTTTTCTAGGACTTTCTGTTGTTACGCTTGATACTTTGTGTTTCTGGCTGTGTTCCTGTGCTTCTTCTTATTTTCTTTTAAGGGTGTCGTTGAGGAAGTCCGGGTTCAAGCCTTGCAGGGAGTGCGGAGAACATATGTCCAATTACTGATCCACATGAGGACTGTGTTTGGTGTTTATCGTCGGATCACGATGTCGAGGGATGTGCTTGCTGCACGAAAATAAATCCGAAGGCACTGAAGGAGAGGGAAGCGAAGCTCTTCATGGCGAAGATGAGAAAGGAAAAAAGAGGTAGGAGAAGGTCGAGGTCGCGCTCCAGGTTGAGGTCGGGCTCGAAGTCAACGTCAGGGCATACTTCGAGAGCTAAGAAGCACAAGAAGAAGAAGAGGCCTTCTTCAAGACACCATTCTGATAAAGAAGCGGCGCCGAAGTCGACCTCTCCATCTCGAGGACGCCATAAGGACTTTGTGTCTCCTTCTCCCTCGAATCCAGCTTCTCCTGAAAAATCGGCTTCGCCTGCAGCCTCTCCACCTCGATATCCAATGCCGGTTCCCTCACCGACTTCGGTTCATTCTCCGGTTCCAGAAGAAGAAATTCCTGTGCCGGATGAGCAGGCGACTCCATTGGTTCTGCTGTCGGCGCCGGCTGGCCCAAACTCTGTAACGCCTGCCTCAGAATCAGTCCCGGGGACCTATCCTCCTTTTCCAGGTTCCGGGTCAAAATCCGTCGCATTATCTCAATGCTATGTACGGAGTCTTCAACAGGACTATGTACCCCTCTGGTGCACCTTTGGGTACCATGGGTCTATTAGCTTTTAATTTGGGAGTTCCTCAGGCCTATGCCCAGGCCCTTTTCATGCCTTTTCTTCCGGCAGCGCCGTCTTGGCATTTCCCGGCACCGAGGACATTGACGCTGTTCCCATCTTCTCCGGCGCCTTCTATTCGACCTCGTTCGGCGCAGGCGGCGCCGTCAGCTCCGTGCACGATGCTGGCTCTGAATCCGACGGATTCGATATTGGCTCCATCGACGCCTGCACCTAGAATAAGATCTAGGAGAGAAGCACAAAGGGTTATAGAAGAACAGAGGTATCCGTTGGAGGAGATGGAGGAAGGTGAGGTTCAGGACTCAGATGAATATTTTGCTGAATTAAGGGAAGCAAGTGGCCTTGATATCTCTCCAGAGTGGGAACTTACGCCTGCATCTGATACTTCTTCCAAGGATGTGGTCCCATATCACACAGTGATCAAAAAGGCAGCAGAACTTTTGGATCTTCAGCTTTCCACTACTGAGTTGTGGTATATAAATAAATAATAACGGATCTATTTTTGACTGGATATAGTAATAACAGATAGCTCAATAAATAAGAGTTAAGATTCGAGGTAGTAGGAGTTTGCAGGTTTAATACAGCATAAGGACAGGAACAGGACAACCTGCACAGGACTAGGATGGCAGCGCTGCCGGGGGCAGGATCGGAGTCGGCGTAACATTTAATAACAGTGCACAAGTATATATACTAAAACAATTGCATTACAGTACATACAATAGGCGGAGCAGTGGGTGTGGTCAATAGCAGTCGCGAAAGATAAGGGTGAAAGTAGGTGTAACAAGAGGCGTGAACATAGACATGTGATGTAAACGTAACAGAATATGTCATAAAATGGGGCGGAAACATGGAGGGGGCTTCCTAAGGAGCTGGAACCTCTAACCTAGTGGTGCGCGCAAACTGACAATGACGTGTTACTAGGAGAAGCTGGGGGCTATGACTTCTGCGCTAGAAGGAGAGACTGAAGTCTGGAGAGTCAGGGCGACATGTACCTAAACACTATCTAGTATCTGATGTTTAGAGAACATGTTGATAGAATCCAAAAGTTATCGGGGTAAAGGCTAACAGACACTAAGACTGGTGCATGCATTATTCTACATGTAGTGCGTGTTGAAGAATATTAAATGACCATAAATACAGTATTTCTCTTACATGGAGACGTAAAGGCTAGACCATGACGGAAACTATTGATGCGATTCAGTAGCTTAGGAATGCAGAGAAGGAGGGCTGGACTGATAACTAGAATCATAACATACTCTTGGCAGACTGGCAGGCAGAGAGCCAGGCCGAGCCGGGCACTGTGAGGCAGGAAGTAAGTGAAGGGTCAGGAATACAGGTGGGGGCTGTATCGCTCCTCAGCGAGGGCTCAGGAGACAGGAGCTGAATCTGGTGTCCGGGCCCTTTTGAGGCCTAGAAACGGGGACTTTACAATGAAATAACGTGCACACTGAGAAACGTGGCAACGTAACTTTACATAGGCCTAATACTCGTAGCTTTCACGAGAACTGGAAACTGGCATACTAGAGATGGACACAACTGTAATTGCGTCTTTAATCGATCACGGAGAATACATATGCATATTAATCATGCACATACAACATAGGATGGGGAACACGTAGGGACACAGAACATGGCAAAATTTACTTTTCCACATTCCCTCCTTGTCACTACGTTTCCATCAGGAAACATCAATATTCATGATACCATCTATCATCTCATAAAGTATCATTTGCTCGTCTCGAATTGTCTTGGAACGGGATTTAGGACGGGACTTGGGACTAGGAATACAAGAGGTAGCACAAATGCCGCAAATCGCAGGGCCACATTGTATACAGAGGCAGCAACTGAATGTGATCGCTACTGCAATACCTAGAAAGGACAATACTTTCCATCCCCAGGCAGAAATTATACTCCAGAACCAACCGGACCATGTCCAGGTGCCTGGATTTTGGTGTAACAGATGGGCAATTTTATGAAGTCTGGTTATAGCTGAATAAACAGACGGCGCGTTATTAGGAATGAAAATGCAGCAACTAGATCCGATGACTCTACATGCTCCTCCTCTATCGGCCAGTATGACGTCAAGAACGAGACGATTTTGGAGCACGACAAATCTCATAGCAGATTGCTCTTCGGTTAAGTTACCTAGAGCAGAAGTAGTTTCAGTCACTACTACTTCAAGGGTTCTGGTCAATCTACGTATCAATTTACTATTCACGACAGTACCTAAGTAGGGAAAGAAACCTTTATTGAGATCTATATATTGTTCTAGAGCAGTTTCAGTATAATCGACAATCGGGAGGTCTCTCTTGTGTCTAGTATGTACTAGGTGGGAGTTCCTATGATAGTCAGGTGGGGCTAGAAAAACTGGTGGCAGTAGGAAGGCAATGTAACAGGTTCCCTCCCAATCGAGGGGCAGACGAACATATGCGGTCTGACCACAAACAAAATAAGAATGACGTGAAGCTTTGAAAATAGATTTCCCACTGTCACTATACTTGATGATAGTAGTACAATCACTATGTCCTACATGTACGGAACCATTATTTCTGACACATAATTCGCCTTTGACTGGTAATACTGACATAGCAGGTAAATCTGGAGTAGAATCAGACTGAACATTCAGGACCATGAAATTCGAAGAATAATTACCCAAATTGTAAACTTAATTTTCTAGATCTAACCCGGTTCTGTGGGGAAGACCTTGCTTGTCTGGGAAACATGTACTGTTCAGAAAGGACATATCAGTTGAAGATGACGTTAACGTGGACCATGCTCCACATGAACCGTTATGTGAAAATGGATAAGGAAAGAGTGGCAGAACTCCCGTCGGTGTCTGGAAAGGGGGGAGTCGACCACACACCCAACAATTAGTGGCATTGCTGGTCTGGTGTGAATAATGTAACATGCGGATAAAGGAATTGTTGCGCATAGCAAGACGATAAGATAGTTCATGAGGAGGCAGATCACTAAACGTGTGCTCTACTGTAGCATTAGAAGACTTATTTACATGAGAAATTGGAAAACATAAATGAAATGCATAACTCGTGCAGGTAACCATCAGGCTGAAAAATAATATGAAACTTAGAAAAACGATACATCGGATTGAGTTTTGACTAACTCTCTCACTATGGGGGTCTATTTCATACATGTCAGATACCTATTTAACCGTTTCACCTAGGGGAGGACTTAGACAATTAAACTGGCTGACTTATTTTACTAGACCGTAATTTCTTCTTATACTCCTGCTGCGGAGTTTCCTCTAACAGGGGAGGCTTGGAATCAATGTCATTTGCGGGACAGTCCTTAAGAATAGTATCTCGGCAGTCTTTAAAATCCTCGGAAATGTTCTTGGAAACAGTCTTTAGTCCATAAAACTTCTTTACATGCGACAAATGCACCCAGCCCTTCCTGCCTTCCAGCTTGACGGCAGTACGGGTGGCCAGGAGGACTTGCTTGGGCTCCTTCCAGCGGGGCTCCAGCGGACTTGAACGATCAAAGTTCCTTACGAGAACCAAAGAGCCAGGAAGGATCTCGTGTGGCTTGACTTCAGTATTGTCGGGAAATGCAGCGGCAACCTGTGAACGACAAGAGTGTAGGGCAGACATCAAGGAAGCTAGGTAATCTGTCAGCATATTACTAGAAACATCTGTTATACTTCGGGGTCTAGGTGTACCCCACATATTTGGGGGGCGGCCGAATACGACCTCATACGGGGACAGACCTGATCTGGAATGTGCGACCATGCGCATATAAAACAGAGCGACTGGCAGAGCTACTAACCAGTCTACACCTTTTTCTTGGCAGATTTTAGCAATACGGATTTTCAAGGTTTGATTATGTCTCTCTACGAGACCGGCTGCTTCTGGATGTCGTACACAATGGAACTTCCACTGGTATCCTAACAACAGGGAAACGTGTTTCATCAGTTCAGATGAGAATGGCTGGCCGTTATCAGAATATACGACCCTAGGGAGTCCATAGCGGGGGAAGAATTCACGAACCAACTGCTTGGCAGTGGTCACGGCTGTGTAATCTGGGACTGGATATGCTTCTGTCCACCTGGACAAAGCGCATACAACTACAAGGACATACTTGAAACCTCGACATCGCTCCATCTGAATATAATCCATCTGGAGGGCTTCAAAAGGGTGGTCAGGGGGCTGGAATCCACCTTGTTCCACCGGGACACTTTTACCTGGATTAAACTGGCAACATATCATACAGGTACGGACTTTCTGCTTGGCTGCAGCTCGTAAATGCTTGTTAAACCAAATGTTCTGGATACTGTCTAACATGGCTTTTTCGCCTAAGTGTGCTGGACTATGTGCGGTATTGATAATGACTTGAACCATTGAGTCGGGGAGAAACCATGTGGCTTTTCCCTTCGTTACCCATCCCTGATCTGTCTGGACCCCTCCTTGTTCGGACCATTTCTTGATTTCATCGGGAGTAGCATGTAACTGGATATCTATGACATCTTGAGTGGGGTCCTTAACTGTCATACTAGTAGTCGGATCTGGAGTATGTGTCTGTGTCGGATTAACTGACATGTCTGGAGTCTGTGCTGTAAGCTTGGCTGTTCGATCTGCTAGATCATTACCTTGGGAAATAATGTCTGTAACTTTCGTGTGTGCTTTGCATTTCATGATGGCAATGGATGTCGGTAAATGTATGGCATCTAACAGAGCTTGAATAAGGAGACCATGCTGAATCTTGGTTCCATGAGAAGTCATGAAACCTCTCTCCTGCCAGAGCACTCCAAAGTCGTGTACGACTCCAAATGCGTAGCGTGAATCTGTGTAAACATTGACTTTCAGGTTCTTGGCGTGTATGCAGGCTTGTGTCAGAGCAACTAGCTCTGCTGCTTGAGCAGACAGGGTGTCAATACGGTGTGTTTCTATAACTTCAGTGTCAGTAGTCACTGCATACGCGGCTACTAGTTCTCCTGTACTTGTTCTCATACATGAACCATCCACATAAAGTGTCAGGTCAGGATCTGGTAATGGAATATCTGTCAGATCTTGTCTTGGCTTAGTCATAGTGTTAACTACTTCCACACAGTCGTGTGTGGCAGGATTCGAATTAACTGACGGTAACAGTGTAGCGGGATTTAGAACGTTGCAGCGTCTGATTTCTATGTGTGGCTGGAACAGTGTCAGTTCATAACCTGTTAAACGTGCAACTGTCAAGTGCTGAGTCTGTGTTCGGTTTAAAAGAACTTCCACGGAATGTGGAACTTGTACTGTCAAGGAGTGTCCTAATACTATGGAATCACTTTGTCTGATAGCTAGTGCTGTGGCTGCAACTGACTTGAGGCACGCAGGCAGAGCCTGGGCTACTGGATCTAATGTGCTCGAAAAATAAGCACAGGGCTTGTATTGTCCTGCTTGATCTTGGGTGAGAACAGATAATGCTGTACCATCACGTTCTGTGACAAAAAGTGTAAAAGGCTTACTGTAGTTCGGTGTAGCTAGAACAGGAGCTTGGCATAAAGCTTTCTTTAACTCATTGAAACTAAGTGTATGTTCAGATGTCCAAGGGAGGACAGTCGATACGGCTGCCTCCTGTGTCGTTAACTGTATCAGTGGCTTGGCTAGAAATGCATACTGAGGAATCCATTGCCTGCAATAAGAAGTAAGGCCGATAAAAGCACGCACCTCCTTCTGTGTCTTGGGCTGAGGAAGACTCGCTATTAACTGGATACGGTCGGGTGTCAACTGCCTACCCCACTTGGACAGTAAGTGGCCTAAGTAGATCACTTGCTGGACACAGAATTGAAGCTTTGAAGGGGACACCTTGTGCCCCATCTCGGCAAGGAAATACAGAACGGTAAGTGATGCTCGCTCGCAAGCACGTTCAGAACGGGCTGTGATCAGTAGATCATCGACATACTGGAGCAGGGCAGTGTCAGTTGGCATGTGAATGTTGTCTAGTTGTCTCTTAAGTGCTTGACTGTAAATACTGGGACTCTCTGTGAAACCTTGAGGAGCTCGTGTGAATTTATAGCTCCTTCCATTTAAACAAAAACCAAAAAGGTACTGGCTGTCCGGATGAATGGGGACACTGAAAAACGCGTTCTTGAGGTCAATTACGGTAAAGAATATTGCCTCAGAATCAATGGCTGTCAACAGGGATGAGATATCTGGAACAACTGGATACTGGGGGATAATACATTTATTGAGTTCTCGAAGGTCAATCACTAATCGATATACTGGGGGTGCATTTGGATCAGTACGTTTCATGACTGGAATGATCGGAGAATTACATACATTGGAGTCAGTTTCTACAACTACTCCTTGAGCCATGAGCTCGTCAATTATTTTAGATAAGGCCGCTACAGCCTCAGGTGGTAATCTGTACTGTCTGATTCGTGGTAACACTACACCGTGCTTGAGAGTCACACGATGGGGTGTGATTTGCATGTAACCTACATCAGTTGGACCTTGCGCCCATAGATGCTGCGGGACATTAGACAATCTCGGATCAAAATCTCGTAATACATAGTGACCCTTGAAGTCACGTAAAAACAAACGTATTCCCTCTGGGGAACAGCAAATAACTGCACCTAGTTCTTTCAGTGTCTTAATGCCTAACAGATTTTCTGGACATGATTTCGTAAGTAATAGATCAGTAGTGCGGGACAATGGACCTACTTCTAGAATAACTGGCTTTGAAATCTCGTTTACAATAGGCTTTCCTGAAAATCCAAGGGAAACATTTCTTGAGCCTGAGAGCGGAGCCCCTGGAACTTCGGCGTGACTTATGGTAGTCCTACTTGCCCCCGTATCAATCAGAAACTTTCTGTCTTTCCCTAGTACTTGACTATGAATATAGGGACCTTCTTGATCTACAGGAATCTCGATGAGAGGCAAGCCTACCTCCCTCTCTAGGCTGTTTCATGAGTATTGTTGGTACTCTGGATACTCTGTCTGAGCATACTGGTACATCTGCTGTGTAACATGCTGTGTTGCAGCGATAGGCTGCGGCGCTGGAACTGTCTGTTGTGCATTCTGTGGCTGAGAAGTCTGTGAAACTTGTTCTTGTCTAGGCGGACGTGGTCTTTCTTTAGTCTTACCAGTGGCTATATTATGTTTCAGAACTGCACACTCGTTTATAAAATGACCTGGCTGTTTACAATAATTGCATGTCCCTTTAACGGGAGCTGCAGGATGACTGGCTTGATTCGGACCCCTCTTCTGACTGTCTTGTGGAACAGATTGTGCAACTAGTACTTTCATTTTCGTGTCTTTCATACGTCTTCTCTCGTGTTCTTGCTCTTCTCTGATTCTATTCTGGTGATACTGGAGCATCTGTAACATCTGGGACGGGGTACTAGCTTGCCATGTACTTTCGACTTTCAAAACTCGATTCTTAACTTGTGGACTTGAATTCTCGACTAGTTTAGTAACAAAAAGATGAGGGTATGACTCGCTACTCGTCTTCAATCCACTGTTTATAATGAAACATTTTTCAAATCTAGAATAAAAATCACTAGTGTCTTCGTCTTGTTTCTGTTTACAGGCTGAGATTGCATCCCAGTCTTCCTTTTTAGTGGCTAACAATCTGGGCAAAACTTGTATTAACAGTTCTGGTAATTCTTTACATTTCTCTCCAAGACCGGTACCTGGTACTCGTATCTTATCTTCAGCTTCTAGAACTGCCCAATCGATCTTTTTCTCTCCCACCTCCCATTCTTTTTCCTTGAGTTTTTCGTATACCCCTGCGGGCAACAGGACCTTTAGCATTTTAATAATATCTGGATACGTATATTCTCCCATACGGAGCATGTCCTTTAACTCTCGGTGGAACCCTGCTGGATCTTTGTCGTGACAGGGGATTAATTTCTTCATCTCTAAGAGTTCCATCTTTGTAATCGGGGTGTAAACAAATACTCGTTGCATTTCACCATCTGCTGTCCTGACTGGGTGTACTTCTCGTAACGGATTCTGTCTATCTATGTAAAACGGTTTACTTTCTGGAGGTGAGACGTGAACAAAATGCGGGTTCAAAAACATACTATATTTATGACGCTGTTCTAGAATGACACTAATTAAATCGGTACCTAAACCTTTCCATCTATACTGGAGTAACTCGTTCAGGACATCATGTAACGGACCTGGATCAGAATGTTGACCCTCATACAATGTAATGAGGTGCTGAATCATATACATACCCACCAGTCGCTGCTCGGCTGGGGGCAGTTTCAGAAACATTTGTGCCACTATTTCGTCTGGAAAAGTGGTAGAATCAGTAACCCATCGGACTGCTGATCGGGCTAGTTCTTGTTCATGCATAGTACTTAACTCACTATAACCGATTCGTGATTTCAGAATGTGATCGGTAGCTTGAAACACTTGTTCTAGAGAGCCTTGTTCTGGTGCTGGATGATGAAAGACTTTCTTGTGTTCTAGGCGTAAATGTCGGCCTGGAAATCTAGATTTACCTACATACGCTATTCTGGCGGGATTCTCGTCCTCTACCTCTTCGGTAGGAGAGTCATTCTCTTTCTCACTTACTTGTGCTGTTTTACGTTGTTCGTGTAACCTTATTATTTCCTTACGAATTTTCTTGTACATACTCTCTATACTACTGATGGTTCTGTGCTTACCCTCGGCTATATTATCACTCCACCTGGTCAGGGTTCTCATTTCGGCCGGATCTTTGGTCGGATAATCTTGTTCCCTTATTAAACAATTAATCAGAAATTTTAATACCATGAGCTGGATCTCAGCTTTCCTTTGAGACATGGCTTCGCCAATACTTTCTGGATCATCCCCTGTACGGATGAAACGATATATTCTGTCTAGATCTTCTTTCATATCCGGTAGGGTGTCCAAATACCCGGTCACCCGTCTTACACGTATGGAATATATAACCGTACTATCATCGCCTGTGACTGGATCATAGCGGCATTCAGTAAGAGCTCGTCGGATTTCTGCAACGGACTTATATTTGGGCGTACGCTGTAACGCACGTTCATGTAACTCGACTAACGTTACACGTTGGTGTGGCGGCGGGGTACCAGGAGGACCTCCTCCTGCGGCCCCTAAACTGGAATCGTCGACTGATACTCTTCGTGTTGGCAGAGTGACTGATGTGGCGGGAAGTTGTACTACGGGCTGGACCGGGGGTACCGTAGCAGGTACTGCAACAGGTGCCCTGGTGACTGGAGGAGCAGGAATTTCATCATTTACAGGAACTGACGGAACAGGATTTGCATATTCTGGAACTGTGTCGTCGAAATAGGACGAGATAAAAATATCAGCTGCGGTCGGTTTGTGACGTAGCTTGGTCGGAACTAATGGTGGCGGAAAATTACTGGATGCCTCCGGGGTCGCTTTTGGCAAGCCCTCGGCAAGAAGAGGATACATACCCTTAATGAGGGCATTCCTCTGTCTGTCTGACTGTTCGGTTTTAACTCGTTCACCTATTTCGATTAATTCCCTTTCTTGGGCTCTTTCTATGGATTCTCTACTTAATTCTGACTTTCTGATTTCTTTTTCGGTTCTTTTATGAGATTCTTTGCGCCATAACTCGATGGCATCTTTCTGTGACTGTCTGGCTTTCTTTTTCCATAATGCTTCTTCTACTCGCATGATGCACTCGGCATCCCACGTACCTGATACGGGCCATCTATACTTTTCCTCTAACTCTTTGGTGTACTCCACCCATAAATCTAGATACAATATGGCACTTATGCCATGCTTTTGATACATAAAATGACCTGGACTGTCCCTAGGCGGGACAGGAACTGCTTCTTCTAACAGACCTTTTCTAGTTTTTAACTGACGTAGTTTGGAAAACAAAGGCATGACTGGACTGTAATCTAGACACAATACAATACACAATCAACACGATAATTACACCACTTTCATTCCACGACATTAAAATACATGAATGACATTTTAAAATAACAGTCTTGACAAAATACTACCTGGAATACTGAAAACAGAATACATGAATTTTCTCGAGAACAGAACTGACTAGAACAGAAACTAGATGCACTGCTGAAACAGTACGAAACTTACCGGTCTCATAAAGAGACGCGTCAGGACCCGCGTCCACCTAAGTGGACACTTCGTGTTGGATCTGTGTACCACCAAACCCACGGACCAGAGTCAATTAGATTGACCCTGTCTAGATACTACCCCAGCAACGGTACTCACCGGGCAGCAAGAACGGAAGGCCTCGGACTGGACTGGACTGCTATGACGCCGGACGGACACACTTCGGACTTCTGTTACGGGTGGGCCTCCGGATACCTCGGACCTTGGACTCTCGGCTTGGGCTCTGGTCGGGTCGGGACTCGCCGCGTTCCTCCACCGCCTCGTCTGGATGCTGGACCGCAACCTCCGTCTCCTCCGTGGGCCTGAGGGATACTTGAAGCAGAAATATCTGCACGTGGCCGGTATGGTTCCGTCACGGCTGCAGAGGATCAGGGGGCTTGCGTGGCTTCACCGGCGCGTGGGGAAAGGGCAAGTTCCTATTCGGGCGCCATTATGTGGTATATAAATAAATAATACCGGATCTATTTTTGACTGGATATAGTAATAACAGATAGCTCAATAAATAAGAGTCAAGATTCGAGGTAGTAGGAGTTTGCAGGTTTAATACAGCATAAGGACAGGAACAGGACAACCTGCACAGGACTAGGATGGCAGCGCTGCCGGGGGCAGGATCGGAGTCGGCGTAACATTTAATAACAGTGCACAAGTATATATACTAAAACAATTGCATTACAGTACATACAATAGGCGGAGCAGTGGGTGTGGTCAATAGCAGTCGCGAAAGATAAGGGTGAAAGTAGGTGTAACAAGAGGCGTGAACATAGACATGTGATGTAAACGTAACAGAATATGTCATAAAATGGGGCGGAAACATGGAGGGGGCTTCCTAAGGAGCTGGAACCTCTAACCTAGTGGTGCGCGCAAACTGACAATGACGTGTTACTAGGAGAAGCTGGGGGCTATGACTTCTGCGCTAGAAGGAGAGACTGAAGTCTGGAGAGTCAGGGCGACATGTACCTAAACACTATCTAGTATCTGATGTTTAGAGAACATGTTGATAGAATCCAAAAGTTATCGGGGTAAAGGCTAACAGACACTAAGACTGGTGCATGCATTATTCTACATGTAGTGCGTGTTGAAGAATATTAAATGACCATAAATACAGTATTTCTCTTACATGGAGACGTAAAGGCTAGACCATGACGGAAACTATTGATGCGATTCAGTAGCTTAGGAATGCAGAGAAGGAGGGCTGGACTGATAACTAGAATCATAACATATTCTTGGCAGACTGGCAGGCAGAGAGCCAGGCCGAGCCGGGCACTGTGAGGCAGGAAGTAAGTGAAGGGTCAGGAATACAGGTGGGGGCTGTATCGCTCCTCAGCGAGGGCTCAGGAGACAGGAGCTGAATCTGGTGTCCGGGCCCTTTTGAGGCCTAGAAACGGGGACTTTACAATGAAATAACGTGCACACTGAGAAACGTGGCAACGTAACTTTACATAGGCCTAATACTCGTAGCTTTCACGAGAACTGGAAACTGGCATACTAGAGATGGACACAACTGTAATTGCGTCTTTAATCGATCACGGAGAATACATATGCATATTAATCATGCACATACAACATAGGATGGGGAACACGTAGGGACACAGAACATGGCAAAATTTACTTTTCCACAGAGTTTAAGTCGAACATTTTAACAGACGTTCTTCATTCACCTTCTCCTGTAATTAAACCTCTACTGCCATTTAATGAGGCAATCACTGACCCTGTGATGGAAGTTTGGCGCAAGTCTTTTTCAGCTCCTGCAGCTTCCAAAACGATTGCACGGAGATACAGGGTGGCTCCTGGGGATCCTGACTTTTTATCTTCCCATCCTTCTCCTGAGAGCTTTGTTGTTCAGGCTGCCAGTTCAAAAAGATCTTCAGGTGCATTTCCACAAATTCCAGCAGACAGAGAGTCGAAGAAACTTGACCAATCTGCCAAGAAAGTATTCTCTTCGGCAAGCATGGCACTAAAGTCAACTAATGCCACCTTTCTTATGGGTAGATATATCCATGCTTTAATGGATTTGGCTAAACAGCTCGCACCTAAGTTGTCCGAGGAGGATAGAAAGAATTTTGAGGATGTGTTACATGATACTCAGGCGGCTGCACGTCCGGTGATACAAAGTGTATTAGACACTGCTGACTCTGTTGCCAGAATCATGGGATCTTCTGTGGCTACAAGAAGGAGTGCATGGCTGAAGTCCTCGGAGTTCTCGGCAGATGTTCAAGCTACGCTTTTAGACCTACCGTTTGATGGTTCAGGACTTTTTGGGGAAAAAGGAGGATGCTGCTTTAGAGAGATTTAAAGACAGCAAGGCAACAGCCAAATCTCTTGGTCTTCAAGCTCAAACTAGAGGCTCGTCGTTCAGGAGATACATAGGATTTGGGATGTCGTCCTTTCGACATATAGGCAACCTCAACAGCAGCAACAAAACACCTTGTACAAATCCCACAGGGGCAAAAACACAGGTCGCCCATGAGGCCATCAGCCCTCCTCCTCATCTTCCTCTCCCTCCCCCCCTCTTACCCCAGCAAAGCAGGTCTATATCCACCATTCTGGATCATGTTGGTCCTGTGGGTGGTCGGCTTACTCACTTTCTGCAAGATTGGGAATCGGTCTTGACTTGACTTGAATCGGTCACTATAGACCTTTGGGTTCTCAATCTTGTGGAGAATGGGTATGCCCTTCCCTCCAAATTACCCTCCTTGCCAAGGGGCTTGCTCGGAGGACCACCTTCTTTTCCTGCAGGAGGAAGTCTTAACATTATTGATAAAAGGTACAATAGAGGTGGTTCCAGAGCGGGAGAGAGGTCAGGGATGCTACTCCCGGTATTTTCTGATACCCAAGAAGGATGGCAGGTTACCTCCAATCCTGGATCTCAGGATCTTGAACCTTTTTCTGAAGCAAGAAAAGTTCAAGATGCTCACCCTTGCGCTTGTTCTTCAGGCGCTGCAGCAAGAGGACTCGATGGTGTCGATCGACTTGCAGGACGCGTATGTTCATATCCCGATCCTGAGGTCGCACAGGAAGTATCTCCGTTTCACGGTGGGGTCGCAACATTATCAGTTTACGGTTCTCCCGTTTGGACTTACTACTGCACCTCGAGTCTTCACCAAGGTGATGGCAGTGGTGGCAGCCCATCTCAGTAGAACGGGGCTTCCAGTTTTCTCCTATCTGGACGACTGACTGCTCAAAGCATAGTCGCCAGAGAAGGTGCTTCATCATCTGCAGGTGACAACTCAGCTGTTGTACAAATTGGGTTTTTCGATAAACGTGCCCAAGTCTCACCTGGTGCCCTCCCAGCGCAACCTGTTCATAGGGGAGGTACTGGACATTACTGTCTGTCGAGCATTCCCTCCTCCACAAAACATTCTCGACATTCAGAAAATGGTTCTCTTGTTTTACAATGGAGCTGTCGTTCCAGTTTTGAAGGTCCTTCGCCTGCTCGGTCTGTTTGCTTCCTGCATTCTGTTGGTCAACCATGCACGCTGGACACGAGGGCGTTCCAGTGGTCCCTCCGCAGGCAGTGGCATCAACACAACGGAGATCTCAAGGAGTCGATCAGGATCTCCAGAGAAGCTGCTGCGGATCTGTCTTGGTGGAGCCTGGAGGGCAATCTGTCTCAAGGAAAGCTCTTCCATCTTCCTCCATCGGTATCCACAGTGATAACAGATGCATCCACTTTAGGGTGGGGTGCTCATCTGGGGGACCTGGAGATCAAAGGTCTTTGGTCTCCAGAGGAAAGGTTGCTTCACATCAACCTTCTAGAGTTGCGGGCAATACGTTTGGCGCTCAAGGCCTTCC
Source organism: Lissotriton helveticus (assembly GCF_964261635.1). Lineage (NCBI taxonomy): Eukaryota > Metazoa > Chordata > Amphibia > Caudata > Salamandridae > Lissotriton > Lissotriton helveticus. The sequence goes on along the minus strand of NC_136057.1, from coordinate 1,501,561,740 downwards.
TCCCTTCCCTTTGCGGTCAGTCGGTTCAAGTCCTAATGGACAACACTACCGCGATGTGGTATGTCAACAAGCAGGGAGGAGTGAAGTCGCATTGTCTCTGCAGAGAGGCTCTGCGTCTCTGGTCCTGGGTTCAGGACCATCAGATTTGCATGATGGCAAATCATCTGGCTGGAGTTCTGAACGTGCGTGCGGACATTCTCAGTCGGCAATTCTCTGCCGACCACGAGTGGAGGCTTCATCCGGAGGTGGTTCGTCACGTCATTTGGACGTGGGGAACTTCTCAGATGGACCTGTTTGCCACTCACGAGAATGCTCACTGCCTGTCATTTTGCATCCTCCAGTATCCGATGCGGGGAGCTTTGGGGGACGCGTTTCAGTTCAGTTGGGCCTCACAACTTCTTTACGCGTTTCCTCCTATACCCTTGATTCCTCGGGTTCTGTGGAAGATTCGCCAAGACCGGGCCCAAGTCATATTGATCGCCCGGATTGGCCAAGAAGGGTGTGGTACACAGATCTTCTCCACCTCTCCTCGTGCCCTCCACACCGTCTCCCTCTCAGGGCAGACCTTCTCTCGCAGTCGCAGGGGCAGGTTCTACACCCCCACCTCCAGAGCTTACACCTTCATGCCTGTAGATTGAACGGGGCAATATGAATTCTTTCTCTCTCCCGCCTGACATGGTGGAAGTGATTCTTTCGGCCAGGCGACACTCCACCAAGTCTATTTATTCCTATAGGTGGTCCAAATTTGTCTCATGGTGTGGAGAGAAGTCTATTGACCCCTTAAGGGCTCGTTTATCCAACATCCTTCAGTTTGCTCTTTCTTTAACCCAGCAGGGTTTTGCCGTGGCTACTGTGAAGGGTTATTTATCGGCTTTGTCAGCGTTCCTTTGCTTGCCGGATCAGCCGTCCTTGTTTAAATCGCCTATTGTGTTATGATTCATTAAGGGCCTTACCAAAGAATTTCTGCCCACTCCACCTCCGCTGCACTGTTTACTTATTTTTCATACTGTATGTTTATTTATCTCTGTTTTGCTTCCTTACTGCCTTCCTACTATGTAATGCAATTTCCTTCTGTTTTTTACAGTGTGTATGTAAAGCGCTCTGATACATACCGGTCAAGCTAGCGCTATATAAAACTTAAAATATTAATAATAATTTATTGTGCCTCAATGGGACTTAAATCTTGTCTTAACCTACTTGATGGGTTCTCCTTTTGAGCCCTTGCACAAGTGTCCCTTGAGACTGTTATCTTTTAAGACAGTATTTCTGGTTGCTATTACCTCGGAAAGGAGGGCAAGTGAGCTTCAAGCTCTGAGTTCAAAACCCCCATTTTGTGACCATTCACGCTGAATGAATGGTACTCAGGACCAGGGCTGCTTTTCTGCCTAAGGTGGTAACTCCCTTACATCTGGGGCAGTCCATTACCCTTCCTACCTTCTATCCTCCCCCTCACCCTTCCAAGGAGGAGGAGCGGCTTCACCGCCTGGACCCTAAGAGGGTGATGAGTTTTTACCTCGATAGGACTAAAGACTATAGTGTGGATGACCCGCTCTTTGTGGGTTTTGCTGGCTGCAGCAAAGGCAGAGCGGTGCACAAGTGCACCCTTTCAAGATGGATTATCTTGTGCATCAAGATCTGTTACTCTTTGGCCAGTAAGGAACCTCCAGAGGGTATTAGAGCTCACTCTACTAGAGCAAAGTCTTCAACATCTGCTTTGTCTAGAGGTGTTCTTGTAGAGGACATTTGTAGAGCGGCAACTTGGGCCTCCCTCCACACCTTCGCGAAGCATTACTGCTTAGATTCCGAGGTGAGGAGGAATGGTCACTTTGCGCGTTCTGTCCTACAGGACTTTTTGGTATAGAAGGGTGGACCCCCTCCTCTTTGAGTGGGGTCTGCTGTGGGACTCTATTCACAAGGTGAGGAATCCACTGGCAGATGTATCCATCAGAAGAACAAGTTACTTACCTTCAGTAACGCTTTTTCTGGTGGATACAGTATCTGCCTGTGAGTATCTGCCTGTGGATTTCTCACTGACCCACCCTCCTCCCCGTTGTCCACCCTTGTATACCTACAATGTTGATATTGTTTAATTGTTCTTTCAATTTAAGTGTTTTTCTGAATTGTTTTTACACTGTGTGTATTGTTTCAAATCCTGTGTACTATGTATACTGTACATATTGGTGTCGGTCCGTCCTTGTGCCTCAAAGGCACGGAAAAAAAGGGCGGAACTGACGTCATCACGCCGACGAGGCTCTCTTATGGCTCCAGTGACGTCAGCGGAGTCGCAAGCGAAGCCGGGCTTCTGTGACGTCGACGTGGAGAGCTACAAAGAATTTCCAAATGCTACGGCGCAGGGGATATTCACAGGGTGAGGAATCCACAGGCAGATACGGTGTTCACCAGAAAAAGCGTTACCGAAGGTAAGTAACTTGTTAGTTTCTGACATGATTCACCAGCTTAGATTTGTCAGGTGGAGTGGTAGGGAAGGTGTTGGGAGTAAGACCTATTTGTGGAGAAAGTTTACAGAAGTCATGAAAACAACATAATACTTCCAAAGGTCAAGGGTCACATCATGTTTCCAAAGGTCAAAGATTAACCTATGAGGAAACAATCCATCTACTGGATCTGAAGCCTTAAAAATTGTTAATTCACTCCAGGAAGTCATAAAAACAACATAATTTCTCCAAAGGTCACATAATGTTGTCAATGATCTGAAGCCTTAAAAAGTGTGTATTCTCTCAAGGAAGTCATAAAAACACATAATACTTGCAAAGGTCAAGGGTCACATAATCTTTCCATAGGTCAACATGTTTGGAAATGATCAATTTACTTGATCTGAAGCTTTAAAAAGTGTTTATTCACTCCAGGAAGTCATAAAAACAACATAATACTTTTAAAGGTCCAACATGCCCTATCTTTCAGCTATATCTCCCTTTAGGATGTGGACAATCACTTTTGGGCATGTTCAAAGTGATTTTTGTGTTTTCTGGGGCAGAAGCGCATAGTTTGCAGTGTGGGTCAAAACTTTGGGAAATGCCTGCTCTGAAGCCCTAAAAAGTCGTAATTAACTTCAGGAAATCAACAAAACCACATAATATTTCCAAAGATTAAAGGTCACATTATACTTCCAAAGGTCAACATGTTCAAAATTGCCTATCTTTCAGTTATTTCACACTTTAGGATGTGGGCGATCACTTTTAGGCATGTTCAAATTGATTTTCGTGGTTTTTGGAGTGGAAACACCAAGTTTGCAGTATGGGTAAAAAACTTTGGCAAATGGTTAATTTGCCCACTTCGAATTCCTAAAAAGTGTTAAGTCACTCCAGGAAGTTATAAGAACATTTTAAAGGTCACATATCTGAAAGAAACACGTTAGTTATAAATTCCTTACCTTAGAATTACCCCCAGGCGTCAGACTGGATCCGGAAAGTTTTTTGTCAGCAGTACCTCTGCGCGTCGGAAGGTGGCGTCGGTCGGTTCCGCGTCTGTCATTGGCGTCGTGACACCTGAACGACGTCACGGTAGTCGTGTGCTGACGTCAGTTCTTTCTTTTTCCGCGCCAGCCATCGCAGATCTGGAGAGAGCGGTTCCTCAGTCATTTTTTGCCTAACTTTTTCTCGACTTTTGTTGACTTCTTGTTTGAGTCTATCCACTCCTGTTGCACGAGGGATACCTGGTTTCAAGGCTTCTGGGTTCTGTAACCGACTGATATCGGTTATGGATCCGCACCACGTGCGTCTCTTCTGCCTGGAGCGCGACCACGACCCCAAGTCGTGCTCTGACTGTCAGTCGATGGTGCTGAAGGCTTTGCGGGAGCGGTCCCAAAAGCTGTCTGGGCGCCACAGTCGGCTCCGTGCCGTGCGAGGTCCCGGTCATGAGGGAGGTCGAGGGACAGAGCCACCACCATTCGTCCAAGAATTCCAAGTCTTCGCACTCGAGGTCGGGTAAGACAAAGCACAAAAAGAAGTTGAAGAAGCATCGTCGCTCTTTGACTTCTCCCCGTCGGTCGGCTGATACTACGAGGGATGCCGGCGGTGCCCCTACCTCGGCTCTGCACGCGGAGCCCGAGGAGTCAGCTCCGGGCATCCCTCCCTTCCCGGGACCCAGAACGACTCCCGCCCATCTTCGTACATTCTACGAAGCAATATCAGCCATTTTCGGGTGACCCAAACCCGCCGGTGCCCCTTCGGGCCCCCCGTACTTGGTTTGGGGCCTAGGCCTTCTCCGCTGTCGGCTCCGGCACTGCCAGGCCCCCATGGATCAAGGCCTGGATGCAGATTGGCACCGTTTAAACTCATTACACCTCCACTGGCGCCACTTCCTCCGGCACCACAGCCGATGCCTATCGTGCCCCTGGCCGATGTTGACCCCGGCCTCCATCCCGTAGTGGACCTGGGCCCAGACGCCCGATCCGGCACCAAGAGGGGTTTTTGTGCACCTGTTCACTCCTGGGGTCCCCTTTTGCCCAGATTGGTAACCTGAGGAAGAGGAGGAGCACTGGGAGGGGTCAGGAGCACTGGGAGGGGTCAGGAGACCCTTTAACTGATCAGAAGGAATCTGAGCAGGACTGGAGAGAGGAACTGGGGGGATGCTTGACACTTCTCGTGACCTTGGCATGTTGTCTCCTCCTACCGTGGCTACGGAGGAGGGAGCATTGTACGCAGTGGTGTTGCGTAGGGCGGCCGTGGCTCTCATCCTCTAGCTTCCTATGATGGTGGTCAGGACTAACCTCCTGACAGAGGTGCTTCAGCCGGCTGCGAGCTCTTCGGAGCCCCTGCTGCTGTTTAATGAGGCCCTCACTGATGTCTTTTTGGGCACATGGTCCAGGCCCAACACAGGGGCTCTCGTGGACAGGACGATTGCCCGACGCCACCGTCTGGCTCCGGGCGACCCCTCTTTCCTTTCCCAACACCCCACCCCGGAGAGCTTGGTGATCCAAGCCTCCACTTCCAAGAGGGCTTTCCCTACCGCCCCACTGGAAAGGGAATCCAAGAAGCTGGACCCTCTTGGGTAGAAGTTTTTCTCTTCCGCCAGCTTATGACTGCGGTCGGTAAACACTGCATGTCTTTTGGGCCATTATTCCCACTCTGTTTGGGATACGGTTGCGCAAGTGCTGCCTCAGTGCCTGGAGGAGGCCCAGGCAGTGCTCTCCTAAACTTCGCCGCCGGGAGGGATGAAGCAAAGTTTGCTATACGTTGTGGGCTGGACACTGCCGACTCTCTGGGCAGGACCATTTCGTTGTCAGTAGTGCTGCATCGCTACGCCTGGATGAGATTGACTGGCTTTTTGGGGATGTCCAGAACTCGTTGATGGACATGCCCTATGTTTGGCGACAAAGCAGACACCGCTCTAGAGCGTTTCAAGGACTCGCGGGCTACGGCCACGTCCTTTGGGCCTCTCCACCTGCCCTGCGCAGTCTGCTTTTCGCCTCTTTCCTAGCTATGGAAGGGGTGCCCTGCTACGTCCCGCCCAGAGCCACAGGCTGCAGCAAGGCACCCAACCTCTATGCAGCCGTGGGAACAACCGTTGCAGTTCCGGGGGCCAGCGGGTGGGCCAATCCACCAACCCCCTCTCCCCCCTCTGCAGCAGCCTCCAAACTTTCCTAATCCGACTTTTCAGGCCCATCAAATGTCAGTAGGCGGCAGTATTCGCCATCACCTCCTCCACTGGTGCACCATCACGCCGGACAGGTGGGTTTTGCAAATAGTTCGAAGCGGCTACTCCTCCCCTTCGAGACTACCCCTCCAGCCATGCCACTGTAATACCACGGCATGTCGGAGGATCATCTGGACCTTCTCCAGCAGAAAGGTATGGCTCTCTTGGCCATGGAAGCCATCGAGCGCGTTCCTGCCCCTGAAGTAGGTTGTGGTTGTTATTCCCACTACTTTCTGGTCCCCAAGAAGGACAAGGGCCTGTGTCCTATCTTGGATCTCAGGGACATCAATCACTTCCTCCGGAAGGAAAAGTTCAAGATATTGATGCTTGCTCAGGTCTTGTCTGCCCTCGACCCGGAAGACTGGATAGTAGCATTGGACTTGCAGGACGCTTATTTTCATGTCCCCTTCCTGCCAGCCCACCGGCGTTACCTGCGGTTCTCAGTAGGCCACAGCATTTTTAGTTTACAGTGCTCCCCTTTGGCCTTACCAGCGCCCCATAAGTGTTCACGAAAGTGATTGCGGTGGTCGCAGCTCATGTACACAGATCATGGGTGTTAGTCTTCCCTAGCTCGATGAATGGCTATTGAAGGCGGGTTCACCCAAGGCTGTCATCTCCCACCACCAGACTATGGCCGACCTCCTGCATTTGCTGGGGTTCACCATCAATGCGCCATAGTCACACCTGATTCCCTCTCAGAAGCTCCTCTTCATCGGAGCGGTTCTCCACTCGGTTTTGGGTCTATCCTCCCGAACAGTGAGTCCGGGATATTCAGGCTATGATTCCAATCTTTCAGCCTCTATCCCGGCTTTCTGTCAGAATGACTCTGAGGCTGATGAGCCTCATGGCCTCCTGCATCCTGCTGGTTGATCATGCCAGGTGGCATATGAGGGCTCTGCAGTGGGAACTGAAGTTCCAGTGGGCACAGCATCAGGGGAATCTGTCTGATTGCGTTCAGATCTCGGAGGGCACTGAACAACAATTGCAGTGGTGGCTCAAAAATCAGGATTGGGTCAACGGCAATTCCCTCTCCCGTACCCCATCAGACCACACATTGGTGATGGATGCGTCCCTTCTGGGATGGGGCGGCCACATGGGAGAGGTGTAGAGCAGAGGCCTCTGGCCTCCGGTGGAGTCCGGGTCCACATCAACCTTCTGGAGCTCCGGCGATTCGTCTTGCACTGAAGGAATTCATTCCCTCTATCCGGGGAAGAGTAGTGCAGGTGTTCATGGAAAACACCACCGCCAAGTGGTACTACAACAAACAGGGTGGGGTGGGGGTCATGGACACTATTTCAGGAGGCTCTGTGCCTCTGGACATGGCTGGAACATCAGGGCATTTCCCTGCTGGTTCAACACCTGGCAGGTTCCCTGAACTCCAGGGTGGACGAACTTAGCCACAGGTGCATGATGGATCACGAACGGCGTCTTCACTCAGAGGTGGTGCAAGGTATCTTTCAATAGTAGGGAGAGCCTTAGTTAGATCTATTTGCCACGTAAGGGAACGCGCAATGTCAGCAATTCTGCACGTTAGAATTTCCAAGGCGGCACTCGCAGGTCGACGCTTCTCGTCGCAAGTGAAGATGCGGTCTGTTTTTTTCTTTTGCTTAAAAATCTTTATTGGTATTTCACTTATTTGACATGACTGACAGCGCGAATCTATACAAAGAATTTCTTGTTATTTTCTGATGTGAATATTAGAAATGCAAATCCCATATGCAGAATAGCATTAACCGTCTCAACAGTTTAGAAACAACACATTTATGCTATTCCTTAATGCTGACATTTATATCATATTTGAACATACGCATGAGTACCTCTGTGTACTATTGCCCACAATCGAGCTACTTCATAGAATACCAAATAATGTCATTGCTATCTACTGCATACTCCAAAAACACATCATAGCGATACAGTCTTAACAGGAGCTTACGTGCGTGCACCAGGTACATCCAGTGCGTAACTGGTTGGATTGTATCGGCAAATCACTGTTTAATAGGAGAAAGACCTTAATGACTGCAAAACGCACATATCGATCACTAGTGAATTCCAATAAAGCATATTTTCCCCAAAATATTCTAAACATAACTAAAACTTAAAACATCTAAAGAAACATCTGCCACCCACTAAGCACAATTAGTAGTAACCACACAGGACTCTACATTAATATGCATTATCAAAACACTTCCACGTATCTGCACGCCCAATAGATAGTAGACACAATACACATAACAGGGCAGAGTAGCCATTAACGAAGAGGAACTGTGTGTCCAAGGACTAAGGAGGGGAGATGTGAGGAGCCATCTGTGACAGACTATGGGAAGCGACATAAATCTACTTTATGGACTCTGATGCGTGCAACTCCCCATTGCTGAGTAGTGGGGGGGGTGGTAGTAAGTCAGTCAAGGATTGGTTAACAGGAGGAGGTACCCTTACCTTACTTTTTTTATTGTTTGATTATTTAAAATCTTACAATATTGCAAATACATAAAATATACTGTAGTGAATAAAACCAATAAAATACCGTTACACCATAAAATTCATTAGATTTCATTAAACTACTTCATTTTAAAACTTACTCTCCTAATTTTGTTTTCGCTATCAGTAGGAACCTTACAAAGGTAGCGTTCATACCTATATTATTCGATTGGAGACAACATTTCAGAGCATGCCTACATGTCCTTATTCCACGTACATTAAAAGCTAATTTAAGTAAAGATCTTTTTTCATTTTGGAGTCCAGGACAAATACATAAAAGGTGGACAATGTTCTCCTCTGTCTTTTTACAGAGTCTGCATAGTGTGCAACTTTCAGTGTTTTTCCACGGGGGGGGTGACAAAGTCCCCGGAGAATTCCAAATCTCGCTTTGAGAAGAACTTGTTTATTTTTTTCCGACCAGGGTGTTTCCAAGTATTCTTGTACCTTCTTTTTTTTGTATCCATTTATTATTGTCCAAGCATGTTTTCTTTTTGTCAGACTATCTTTGTCATTTACGAGGGATAGTTGGTTTGTAGTTCTATTGATTATTTGTTTGAACGATGCGTTACTTATCGTGTTATTCCAGATTGTAATAACCGCAAACTCATCTATCGCTTCCTTAAGATAATTCCATGCAGTTGACTTTACATTATTATTTATTTATTTCCATAATAACTGTGATATCTGAGTATCATGATCATTTTTTATCCGATTCCAGGTTTTAATAAAAATGACCCTTTCTCGCATAGTATTGGTTGCTTAAACCGAACTCCAGTCTAATTTGTGCAGGCGAGGCATTAGTTGGGAGGTGGAATAATGATTAGTATGTTTTAGATAGAGCATTATTTATTATTTCAGTATCCTTTCCCATTAATGATTCACTGCCATATGTAATGGTTGGTAGCAGCCTTTCCCCTATAATCTTCAAAAGCGGCCCACATGTGAGGTTGCCAAGTGATTTCTGTAAGATTCTAAATGCTGCAATCAAGGCATTTGTCTTTCTTTGAATATCCCTTTTTTTGTGGCTGATAGTTGCCCTTCTCATCAAAAAGTACACCCAAATACTTGTATACTGCAACTTGTTCCAGTTGGGTGATCTCGATGTACCATTTACTTTTATGTCTTAGATTTATATTCTTGGTGACTACCATGATCTTGGTTTTAGTTTCATTTATCACCATCCCGTTTTCCTTTGCGTACATAAATATCTGAAAGAGACACGTTAGTGATAGATTCCTTACCTTAGAATATCCCCAGGCGTCAGACTGGATCCGTAAATTTTTTGCGTAGCAGTACCCATGCGTGTCGGTAGGCATCGTCCGCGGCTCCGCATCCATCGTCGGCGTCGTGGGCGCCGTGATGACGTCATCAGAGTACTTAGACGCCGCCTCCGCGTGCTGACGTCAGTTCTTCTTTTTTCCGCGCCAGCTAGCGCAGATCTGGAAAAAGTTGTGCCCTAGTCACTTTTTGACTAACCTTTTGAGATCCTTTTTGATCCATTTTCGAAGTCTATTCGACTCCGACGGTGCCCGTAGGGATGCCCGGGTCCAAGCCCTGCGCCGACTGCAACCGACTGATGTCGGTTACCGATCCCCCATCGCCGGTGCCTACACTGTTGAGGCTTGGACCACGACGACAAGTCCTGCTCCGACTTCCGGGCCCTGATGTCTAAGGTTAGACAGGAGCGGTCCCGACGCCGCAGGGCCCCGCTGGGTCCGGTTCCGGATCCGGGTCACCGTCGGTCGACCTCACGACCTCGCCGGCATCGGCCCCACGGGTTTTCCCCCCGACACCGTCCCAGGATGTCGTCCCTGGTCCTGCCCTCGATTCGGGTCCGGCACCGAAGCGGCGCCGTTTGGAGATTTCTATTTCTATGACCCGGCCCCATCTTTTGAGCCTGAGTACCAGGCGGTGGGTGATGAGGAGGATTGGGAGGGGTCTGAGGACGCTCTGGCACGTGAGTGTCAGTCTTCTGCGGACTGGGCAGGAGAGCTTGGGGAGGCCAGTGGTCTGGACACTTCGCCCGACACTGGGTTTTTTTCCCCTCCTAGCGTGGCTATGGAGGAGGGGGCTGCTTATAGCGTGGTGCTGATGAGGGAGGCCAAGGCCCTGGGCCTTGAGCTCCCCGTCGCGGCCGTGAGGACTAACCTCCTCACTGAGGTCCTTTAACCGCAGTCAAGCTCGGTCGAGCCTCTGCTGCCGTTTAATGAGGCCTTGTCAGATGTTCTTTTGGGCACTTGGTCCAGGCCCGCCACAGGGCAGCCTGTGGATAGGAACGTGGCCAGATGCCACCGCCCGGCTCCGGGCGACCCTTGCTTTCTGTCTACCCACCCCACCCCTGAGAGCCTGATTATCCAGGCCTCCAATTCCCAGACCGCATTCCCGTCGGCTCCCCCCGACCGGGAATCCAAAAGGTACGAGACTTACGGGAAAAAGGTATTCTCCTCCCTGAGTTTGGGATTACGGTCAGTCAATACCGCGTGCCTCTTGGGCCGCTACACCCACTCTCTGTGGGACACGGTCGCGGCCGTGCTGCCAGAATGCCTGATGGAGGTACGGGCTAAACTCGGCCAGGCCCTTGTGGAAGGCCGAGATGCGGCACGGTATTCCATCCGGTGTGGGCTGGACACTACCGACTCTCTAGGCAGAGCGATGGCAACAACGGTGGTGATTCGTCGTCACGCCTGGTTGAGGTCCGCCAATTTCTCAGCCGATGTCCAAAGCACACTTATGGACATGCCGTTCGATGGCCGTCGCCTCTTTGGCGACAAGGCAGACCACGCACTTGAGCGCTTTAAGGACTCCAGGACTACGGCCAAATCCTTGGGCCTCTCGGCCTCGCGCCAGCAAACGGCTGCCTTTCGCCTCTTTCGTGGCGAAGGAAGGGGTGCCCCCACACGTTCTGCCAGCCACTTGCCGCAGACTACCATCCAGCGAGGTGGCAGACGTGGAAACCGCTGTGGCGGCGGTCGGGGACAACGGCGAGGCCAGTTCACACCTGCCTCTGCAGCATCTGCCTCAAAACCCTCCTAATCCGTGCTTTCAGGCCCATGTGACGCCAGTGGGGGGCAGGGTTGGCCATCACCACCTTCACTGGCGCACTGTCACTTCGGACAGGTGGGTGCTGCAAAACGTCCGAAGGGGCTACTCCCTCCCCTTCGAGGCGACCCCTCCAGCCATGCCACCGCAGTACCACCGCGTGTCGGGGGATCACTTGCAACTTCTGCAAGAGGAAGTTACGGCCCTCTAGGCCAAGGGGGCCATCAAGCGCGTTCCTGGGCCAGAAGTAGGGTGTGGTTGTTACTCCCACTACTTTCTGGTACCCAAGAAGGGCAAAGGGGGCCTACGCCCTATCTTGGACCTATGGAACGTCAACGGCTTCCTCCGGAAGGAGAAGTTCAAGATGCTGACATTGGCTCATGTCTTAGCTGCCCTAGACCTTGGAGACTGGATGGTAGCGTTGGACTTGCAGGACGCTTATTTTCACATCCCCGTTCTGCCGGCCCACCGATGTTACCGGCAGTTCACGGTAGGCCTCGAGCACTTTCAGTTTACCATGCTCCCCTTCGGCCTTACAAGCGCCCCAGGGGTGTTCACGAAAGTGATGGCGGTGGTCACAGCTCATCTGCGCAGGTTAGGGATTTCAGTCTTCCCCTATCTCGACGACTGGTGGGGAACATCCTTTACAACGCGGATGTTACCCTGCAGTGAAGGGCTCTCAAGGACAAGGAATAGTAGATTTACTATTCCAACACCTTCCCTACTGTACGTAGGCTGGTGTTGGAATAGTAAATTTAGCTATTCTAAGTCCAGCACCCCTACAGCGCAAGTCGTGGTAACGAATTGCATTGTAAAAAACGCGTTGTAAAGGTACGTGTGGTAATACCACACGTTGTACCGTCGTGCATCCCGACTGGTTGTTGAAGGCGGGCTCGCCCCAGACAATCGTCAGCCACCTCCAGACTACGGCCGACCTCTTGCACCTGCTGGGGTTCACCATCAATGTGCCGAAGTCACACCTGTGTCCGTCTCAGAAGCTCCTCTTCATCGGAGCGGTTCTAGACTTGGCGCAGTTTTGGGTTTATCCTCCCGAGCAGCGGGTTCGGGATATTCAGGCTCTGATTCCGATCTTTCAGCCTTTATCCCGAATCTCGGTCAGGTTGAAGCTGCGGCTTCTGGGGCTGATGGCCTCCTGCATCCTTCTGGTGCATCACGTCAGGTGGCGGATGCGGGCTTTGCAGTGGGACCTGAAGTTTCAGGGGGCCCAGCATCAGGGCAACTTGTCCGACCATGTCTTGATCTCGGAGGGCACTGCAAGACAGTTGCAGTGGTGGCTCACGGACCGCGATTGGGTCAGCGGCAGAACCCTCTCCCTTCCCCAACCGGAGCACGTAGTTGTGACGGACGCATCCCTCCAGGGCTGGGGGGGGCCACATGGGAGAGGTGGAGATCAGAGGCCTCTTTTCTACGGCGGAGTCCCAGCTCCATATCAACCTTTTGGAGCTGCGGCGATCCGGCTTGCACTGAAGGCATTCCTCCCATCTGTCCGGGGGAGTGTAGTGCAGGTGTTCACAGACAACACCATCGCCATGTGGTACTGCAACAAACAGGGCGGGGTGGAGTCATGGACCCTATGCCAGGAGGCTCTGCGCCTCTGGCAGTGGCTGGAACATCAGGGCGTGACCCTGGTGGTTCAACACCTGGCAGGTTCTCTGAACGCCAGGGCGGACGAACTCAGCCGTTGGTGCATGATGGATCACAAATGGCGTCTGAACTCGGACGTGGCGCGAGGCCTCTTTCAGCAGTGGGGAGAGCCTTGGTTAGATCTATTCGCCACAGAAGAGAACGCGCAATGTCATCAGTTCTGCGCCTTGGAATTTCCAAGGTGGCACTCGCTCGGCGACGCTTTTCGTCGCGAGTGGAGTTGCGGTCTATTGTACGCCTTTCCGCCTATACCACTTCTGCCCAGAGTGCTGAAGAAGATCAGGCGCGACCGGGCCCAGGTTATCCTTGTGGCTCCGGACTGGGCACGAAGATATTGGTATCCAGAGCTACTCAGCATGTCTGTCGATCGTCCGATTCGTCTGCCTCTTCAGGAGGACCTTCTGTTGCAGCAGCAGGGGACGGTCCTCCACCCGAACCTGTCCAGTCTCCACCTACAAGCTTGGAGATTGGAGGGTGACAGTTGAGGCCATTTGACTTGCCTCCTGAAGTCTGTAATGTCATTCTAGCAGCCAGGCGTCCCTCCACAAAGTCGGTATACGCCTGCAGGTGGAACAGATTTGTGGCATGGTGCACAGCAAAGGCTGTGGATCCACTCTCTGCACCCCTTTCTGAGGTTCTCCTCTTCCTTCTTTCTCTTGCCCAGCAGGGCTCTGCTCTGGGCACTATAAAGGGCTACCTCTCTGCCCTTTCCGCCTTCCTAAGGCTACCTGATCAGCCATCCTTGTTCAAGTCCCCAATTGTAAATAGGTTTTTGAAGGGCATCATACACGTTTCCTCCTGTTCCTTTCGTGATGCCCCAGTGGGACTTGAACCTTGTGCTTACTTATCTAATGTGTGCTCTCTTTGAGCCGCTCCATAACTGTCCTCTCCATCTTCTTACTTTGAAGACTGCTTTCCTGGTTGCCATCACCTCTACCAGGAGAGTGAGTGAGCTCCAGGCTCTTTCTTCCACACCTCCTTTCCTCACTGTCCATCCGGACAAGGTTGTGTTGCTGACAAGACCCTCTTTCCTGCCCAAGGTTGTCGCGGCCTTCCACATCGGGCAGTCCATCACCTTGCCCACCTTCTTTCCGCCTCCGCATCCCTCGAAAGAGCAAGAGAGGCTCCACCGTCTGGACCCAAAACGTGCGCTCTTACTATCTGGATCGCACACGCCAGTTCCGGGTGGATGACAAACTCTTTGTTGCTTACGTGGGCGCTAAGAAAGGACGGGCGGTGCACAAGCGAATCATCTCTCGCTGGATCATCTTGTGCATCCAGGTGTGTTACTCCTTGGCGAAGAAGGAACCTCCTGTTGGGCTGAGGGCTCATTCCACTCGGGCCACGGCGACTACAACTGCCTTGGGCCGAGGGGTGCCCTTGCAGGACATTTGTCAGGCAGCTACGTGAGCCTCGCTGCACACGTTTGCGAGACACTACTGCCTGGACAGCCAAGTCCGGAGGGATGGCTTCTTTGGCCGTTCCGTCCTCCAGGACTTTCTGGTGTGATTATTGGTTCGCAGACCCACCACCGGGGTTGGTATTGCTGGGGTATCTATTCTAAGGTAAGGAATCTATCACTAACGTTTCTCTTTCAGATGCACAAGTTACTACTTGTGTAACGATATATCTGTAAGAGACATTAGTTAGTGATAGATTCCTTACCGACTCACCCATCCTCCCCGTTCTGCGAACTGATATCTAGGGTTAAGGTCATCCCCTTTCAGGGCCCTAGTTTCATATAGGGTCTGCAATCCTATGGTCACCCCAGATTTTTGCTTTTTTCTTCACTGGTTTACGACTTTCCCTGGCTGTGGGCCTGCTAATCAGACCCAAGCCTAGCTGTTCTCTCTCTAAATTGACACACATGTACTTTAGGTGCATTTACCCATTGGTACTGGGCTACCTTATCAGCCCCTGTACAGTATACCTTAGGTACCCAGGGCATAGGTGTACCCAGGGCCTACCAGGGGCTGAAGCATGTATTATGCCACCCCTGGCTGGCCATCTAAACGGAAACAACTGGCTGGTAAGACAGCTGGGGCAAGGAGGTATAATCACCCTCTGCTGTAGATATAGTATACCTATATCTAACCCTAAAATGGACACATATACTCCTACCAGTCACTCCTATGGCAGGCCTTATCAATCCTGAAGGCAGAGTGCTTGGAATTATGTGAGATGGTGCTCTAGCATGAGCTGAGCCTGTCTGCAGCTTGCGGAACCAAGTCCTTATAGCTGTTCCATGATAACGCTATACCATATACTCTTAAGTGCATTATAATCCTCGCGGTTATTGCTAACTTTGGTATAGCATTATCAAAACATGTCGAGTAAGGTGTCATACGAATTTGAATACTACCCCATTCACCAGTTCTGGCGACGGGGGTACCATTCCACCCTTTTAGAGGGACACGACATGTATGTAACTGTGAACCTCGGTTAAAGTTAAACGAAGCCTCAGCATCACAAAATGGATGCTGCCACCACAGACACAAGTCTGACCTCCTGCTGCTGGGAGTCCTTCCAGCGAGGGAGGCCTGGACAAAGGGTTTCCTGCCTTGGGAGGTGCTAGCACCACCCCAGACAGGATTTTGTGTATTGAGGTAGGGAGGGCTGAAAGGAATGAGACATGCCTGGGGCACACAAGGTGTCCCTGTGCATACCCCGGTTCAAACCAGTTGCTGGGGCACTCCAGCCCCAGCTCTGGCACAAAACCGGACAAAGGATAGGGGGTGTAACCACCCCCCTTCCTGGTCCCACCCAGGGGAGGGACCTAGGGCCCGATGTAGGTAAAACGCATTTACCGATTTTGAAATACCGAATCGGTATTTCAAAATCGGTAAATGATATGTAGATTAAAAAAAAAGGAAATTTTCCGAATCGGTAGCAATCGGTATCGTGAGTCGATACGTACCGATTCGGCAAGTTCCGATTCGGTATAAACAGAATCTGCCACCACCGAATCGGAAAATACCGAATCGGTAATAGCAATACACCCCTTGGGCCAAAAGGCCAATAGGAATGCATTATAATTACCGAATCGGTATATTCCGATTCGGCAATTACCGAATCGGTAAATGCCGATTCGTCGAGCAAGGAAACTGAAACTAAAGCCATCAGCCAATGAGGTGGAAGCACCCTCCCCCACAGGGTGTGGCAAGCCAGGCAGGTGCAACTCATCAGAACTTTCTGGAGAGGCAGCCTGAGCTGAGCAGCCACAGTGAGCAGCAGTATCCAGATCCCTGTAAAACATGGCAAGCAGCTCTGAGAGGCAGAAGGCAGAGCGCAAGCGGAAGAGCAAATTCAGCACCATGGAGCTGCAAGTGTTGGTGGAGGAGGTGGTGAGGGTACACAGCCAGCTGTATGGAAGGCTGTCCCTCACTGTTCCAGAGAGCACTAAGAGGAAGCTGTGGATTGAAATTGGGGAAAGAGTAAACGCTGTCGGTGTCACCCACAGGAGCCTGGACGACCTCAAAAAGAGGTTCTACGACATCTGCGGCGTCACTAAAAGGAAACTTGCCGAGCTGCACAAGCAGGCTGGACTAACTGGTGGAGGCAAGAACCGGGCGCCACCCCTCACTGAGCTGGAGGAACTTGTGGCGAATACCATTGAGCGCGCGAGTGTTGTGGGAATTGGGGACCTGGATAGCTCATCCCGAGCTACAGCTACAGGTAAGAAGCATGCGCAACTTGACGCACCATACCAGACACCTCCCCTTTAGACCCAATGCACAGCCAAACCCCAGCCCAGTACTGCTAGCAACAGACATGATCAATGCATCATGCTAAATGCAGTCAGCAAAAGTACCCTAAAATGCCACTGCAGAAGCGTAATAAAAAGAACTGTAATACTGCATCAAAGTATTAGTAATGAGATGTGCAATGTTTTAATAGTAGTGAATGTAATACATTAGCAATCAGTTGACAAATGCCTCTTTATACCTAGGGGCACCATCAGGCGGGGGAGCAGCAGCTACTCAAGCACCAGCTCCAGCACCATCAGCCAGTGCGGTGGCAGTGCCAAGCACCAGTGTACATGTACAGGAGGAGGACAACAGCAGCGCCCTGGGCAATGAGGAAGACACTGGACATTCCCTCACATTACCACACTCCCCCAGACTGTCTCTGTCTCGGACGCCCCCATTGCATTTCTCCCCGGAGAACTCACCACCACAGACCCACACTGCACCCTCCACATCTCCTGCCAGGAGGAGAATTGTTGCACCATTAAACCTCATGGAGGGAGCAGCCGGTCAGGCTCCAGCACAAAACACTGTAACACCTGTGTCACCCCAGCACACACAGCAGGGCAGCAGCAATCCCCGGAGGCCACGTGCATCCAGCAGTGCACATCCAGCACAGGAGGGCAGCGTGTTCCGAGGGCTGGAGGGCAGTATGGTCAGAATCCAGAGAATGCAGGCAAAATCAATCTTGGCCTGCCATCGCCAGTTGCGGCTGCACAACCTGCAGATGGGGGAGATGGCACAGGGATTCAAAACATTTGTTGATAGCAACAAGGACATTGCAACAGGTATAGGGCGAATGACCACTGCCATCACCCAGCTCTGCAATAAAATGGATGAACACGAGCACTGTCGCCGCAGGGATGCCCGCATGCTGAATAGGTCTATGAACCGCCTTGCTGCTGCAACCGCCCAGCTATGCCAACGTGGGGCAGACATTACTGATATCCAACACAGTTGTTAATCCCGCCCTGGGCCTGGGCGAGGCTGGGGACAGCAGCAGCCGCAGCAGCCCGACCAGCGCAGTGTCTGAGCCACGCCGGAGCAGCAGGCGCTCAGCTGAGGCTGCTGGTCCTACAGAAGGGGGTGAGCCACATCCTAGTGGGGCTGCTAAGCGCAGCAAGAAATAAGACTGCCAGGGCGGGTGAGGCAACCCGGACAATTGACATTTGACCACATCTTGTTTACTTTTTTTTTGTTGCACATCAGTGCAGTAACGTTGTTGCAACATTATTAAATTTCTTTTTTGAAAACATACATTGACCTGTCTGTGCATCTGTACTCACTCAGAAATAGTTGGCTGTTATCTCCTCACGCCTGTATCTGCCGTCACTTGGTGCAGACACTCCAGCAGGTAGTGGTAGTGGCACAGCATTGTCATCGTCAGGGTCCTCGTAGTCGGACAACTCAACCTCAGTGCCTTTCCTGACTGCAAGGTTGTGCAACATTGCACAGACAGCAATTATTTTGCAGCAGGTGATGGGGGTATATTGTCTAGCACCTCCGCTCTTGTGCAGGCATCTGAACCTGCTCTTCCAGATGCCAAAGGTCCTTTCCACTACATTCCTCGTGCTTTTGTGGGCACGGTTATACCTCCTTTGGCTGGGTGTTGAGGGGTTCAGGTAGGGGGTGAGAATGAACGAGAGGAGGGCATATGCACTGTCGCCTAGAAGGAAAAGGGGTGACATTACTCACATGCATATATGTACTTCATACTGCTATTTACGTTATGGGGGTCTGACACTGTGTCTTACCTAGGAGGTATCCTTCACCAAATTCCCCTGCCATCAGCCGTGCATAAATTCCGCTATTCTGGAAGATATAGGAGTCGTGGGTACTCCCCGGAAACTTCGCCACCAGGTCAGTGATGACACCCTTGGCATTGCAAATCACCTGGACATTTATGGTGTGCCGTGACTTCCGATTGCGGTATACGTATTCCGTGTCAGCAGGGGGGCAAATCGGAATGTGTGTGCCGTCTATGCAGCCAATGATGTGGGGGAATCCTGCCATCTGGTAGTAGTCAACTTTAGTCTGTACCAGTTCTGCATGGGTTGCAGGGAAGGAAATGTACTGGTCCATCCTCTGGATCATGGCGTCAAGGAACTTGTGGAAGAACCTTGACAGGCTGCTCTGGGTCACCCCTCCTGCCACAGCAACTACACTTTGATAGCTGCCAGACGCCAGCAGGTGTAGCCAGCATAGCACCTGCACATGCACAGGGATTGCATGTGCCCTTGGGGTGGGGTGCTGCAACAGGGGTTTGAGGTCCCTAATGAGGTCTCTGATGGTCTCTGGGTCCAGCCTGTACCTCTGTAGGATCTCTGCATCAGTGAGCATGGACAGGGTGATCCTCTGTCTGTACACCTGCTCCTCTCTCTGCCATTCCCTCTCTCCTTCCTGCTGTAGCCGTAGCCGTCTTGCTATGATATAGAAAGCTGCCATGTTGCAAGTAGAACTGCATTTTGGGTCCTTTTTTATAGGTTGCACCTGGTTACCACCTGATTCCAATCCATGGTAATTACCGAATCTGAAATACCGAATTTGAGGCAAATTCGGTATTTCAGTGCTTACCTACATCTCAATCTTCAGCTTTTCACAACGAATCGGATTATCACCGATTCGGTAATTATACCGAATCGGTACGTTCACGATTCTGTAAAATCTCCGATTCGGTCGAATACAGATTCGGAAAAAATAAGGATTCTGAAAAATCTCCGATTCGGTATTCTACCGAATCGGATATTTTTCTGATTCCTTATTTTTTCCGATTCGGGATTTTACCGACTCGGTGACTTTCCGATTCGGTAATTTCACCGATTTTATCGGATTTCGGCTTCCTACATCCCGATGGCTCAATTCCGATCGGTAACGGCCGAAAATACCGATTTTCGGCCGTTACCGACCGACCTACATCGGGCCCCTAGTCACTAGTACAGCCCCCTTTAGCAGGATAAAGGTAGGAGCTGGTCCCGTTCCAAATTAGATTTATCCTGAACTACTCTACAAGAAGAAACTCTGGACTTTGACGTTCTGCTCCACAGAAGACTGAAGAATCACCCTTGTGGGCAAGGAGTGTCCACCCTGCAACTGCAGGCCCCATCAAGCGTCCTAGCGGTTCACTTTGTCGTCCTTCCTGCCGGAAACAGACCTAAGAGCCCAACGAGACCCGGATTCCCAGACCTCTCCGACCTCTACCCACATCTGCAGCACAGCTGAGACCTGTGTGTGCGACGAAACACGTGGGACCGGCCATCTTGAAGAAACTGCACTTCGCTTCCAGCACAACTACAGAGACACCCGCGAGTAAGTGCTTTGGGGATTGAGAAGCCCCAGCCCCGAGCAGCTCCTGCACCAAAGACCAGCCCTCCAGCATCCACGAGATCTGCGTGGGGCCCTTTTACTTGATTGCTGCTCGACGCGTTGTCTGGTCACTTGCCGGCTGGCTAGTGACCTCCTAGATGACGATCCACGAAATCTGCACCGCTGGTCTGGTTGCTTCAGACTGGCCCTTGCTCCCTTCCAAAAGAGGAGCACCCCGGACCCTCCTGGTCCGCACCAGATGCCATTTCCACTCACCGCGTGGGTTGCCTTTGCCAAGGCCTGTTGAATCCGAATCCGGATCAGACACCGCCAACAGCGAGAGCCTGCGTGGGACAGCTCGTGCCTCCATCCTGGTCGTCGAAGACACCTCCTGGTCCACGTGGCTGCAGAGTCAAGCATCCACTCTTCACCTGATCGCGACAACAGCATCTGGTTCCTTCCTGGTTCCACACCGGTCACTGGCTAGTGACTTTGAACACTGTCCCCTCTGCTTTCAGGTCCTCTTCTTCCTCGATCCACCCTTGGATCGCACCGGACATCTTCCTCCTGGTCGCCTGCAGCATCTTTTCTCCAAGGCTCCATTGACTTCAACGCGGAAACCTGACACACTTTCACACCTATGCACCCGCAGCCCATGGGTGAGGTAACAAGAGCATTTTGGTGCTCATAGGTAGATTGATTCTCCTAGTGTCCAGTTATCCAGTCGTTTTAGTCGTAACTAGTAGGAACTGTCTTTTACTTACGTTTTTGTAATTTGTTCTGCCCATTGAATTTGTTCCGCATCTCGCGTGTGAGTTCACACTGTGCACACGCGTCTCGTGGGCCTCCTGCTACTTACCTAAGGTTAGGGTAGTGTAGTCCCAGCGATCATACAGCCTCTGGGCATCTCCATTTCTTCTATCGTTCTACTTATACCATTTACTTAGTATATGGTTTGTCGTGCCCCTAGGGCACTATTGTAATTTGTGCGACTTATCGTATTTTTCTTAAAAGTATTGTCATGTGCTTAGCCCTCTGATCTCATAAAGAGTTTAGAGGTGTGTGTTATTAATAAATATACTGTTTATTTTCATAACAACCTGTGTGGTGTCCTTTCATCTGGTATTCAAGGGGTTATATGTGGTAACACAGCTGGCTTTACATGCCAAAAGAGTTTAGCCTAAGACTGCTTTGTCCATGCTACCATTAGGATAGCTGGTCTATAAGGTTGACTTACAACTAATCACCATAAGGGTTGTTTTGACTGATACAAGGTGATCACTAGAACTAGTGAGCATCATATATCAGGCCAACTTCTCACATTGGTGTGCAGCGGTTGGGATTTGAGCTTGCTTGCTGTTTTTACCAAATATAATCTTGAGATATCCTTTGAAAGATCACATAAGGTACCATAGGTACATATAACAAGCTTAGAAATACTCTGAGTTCTACTGAACCAGCTGTTGTAGTAGAAAGGGCCTAGCACACCCTGACTACAACTCTTAGCAAGGGATCAGTAGGAAAACCCATAGTGTAGGTAAGTGCATCACTTACACCTCACTAGAAAGCATGTCTATCACAGGAGAGACATCAGGGACTCCCCTTGTGATTAGTGACCCTCCACAGGTCCTTTCCAGATATGCAGCACTCAGCTTCCAGGAGATGAGACAATTGTGTACCTCCAGGAAACTGAAACAGGGTTCTAACCCTACCACTCCTTTTCTGTTAGGTCTCCTAGAGACATATTATGCTAGAAGGGTTTCTAACACAGGCCCCTCTGATCCTGCAGATGGGAGCATACCCCCCTTAGAAGAGAACCCAGACTCTAACCTCCCTGAAACAGAGAATGTAGATGGTAGGGAAGAAGGAGACTTATCTGAGGAGGAGGTAGACAATGGCCAATCTTTAGTCAGCAGACTTACAAGGGCCAACTTAGGCCTACATGGGATGGGTTTGGGAGAGCCCCAGACCTAACCACAGGCAGTCCTAACCTTGGGATTAGAGGAGATAGGTCTCAATCCAGAGACTCCAACAGATCTGTTCACTCCCATGTCTCTCATGCATCTGCTCAGAGGAGGATGACTTCCCCTCAGAGGAGAGAGCATCAGTCAAAGATGAAAAAGTTAATCTGAGGATACAAAGGGAAGAACTTGCCCTTGCCAAGGAAAAACTTGCTTTTGCCAGGGAGCAACAATTGAGTGGGTTAGCACCCACTGGTGGCAGCATTATCCCTAGAGATAAAGACAGGAGTTTTGATAATAGACACCTGAGTAAAATAGTGCCTTCCTATAAGACAGGAGATGACATCCACAAATGGATGACTGCTCTGGGGGGGGGGGAGCACCATAGTGCAATCGACTAGCGGAGCCGAGTGAAAGTGAACACTGACCTGACCCAAGGAGCGCAGCAGCCGAGGAAGCGCCGCACGGGGAGCAAACCACCGCGGTCACCAGGCACGCCACCGCCGCTCCGGGACTACAGATCCCGGTAGCCTTTGCGGCGGAGGCGCGTTCCCTGACGCATCACCAACGTGCCAGGAGGGGCTGTTAAGAGCAGGAAGCCCTCGGTGGAGCGGGGGGAGCACCATAGTGCAATCGACTAGCGGAGCCGAGTGAAAGTGAACACTGACCTGACCCAAGGAGCGCAGCAGCCGAGGAAGCGCCGCACGGGGAGCAAACCACCGCGGTCACCAGGCACGCCACTGCCGCTCCAGGACTACAGATCCCGGTAGCCTTTGCGGCGGAGGCGCGTTCCCTGACGCATCACCAACGCGCCAGGAGGGGCTGTTAAGAGCAGGAAGCCCTCAGCTACGCGGGACGCGAGCGGGACGCCCGAGGCTAAGCCTGGGCAAAGGGCGGGCCCTCTGAGGCCCTCCGAGGCACGAGAAGGCCAGGCAAGGCTACCCCCCTGTTATTTGTCATCTGGATACTAAGAGTAACATACCAGAGCATGGGGAAAAAACTGGTACCTGCCCCTGTTGAGACCTTGAATACACTGGACTCTTATCTCGTGCAAGTGGTCAGCAGTATTAACAACAAACGTAGGCAATCCTTGGGCTTAAGCCAATCACCGGTGATGCCTGTAGAAAGCCCCTCTACAAGTGCTGTAAGTGCTGCCATGTCCGATTCTTTGATAGACAATTCTCTGCTTAACCTTGCTGATCCTAATTCTGTAGCCAATCACAGCGGGGTTATTGATGACCCTGAACCTGTTATGGATAGATTAGATCTCATAGACTTATCTGATAATGTCATCATTGATTCTAATAGTCAGATAGCTGCCACGGATGAAGACCTACAACCCCTGCCGCCAAAAACACGTGCCGTGAGAGCATGTAGAAATCCTCCAGCAAAACGAGGGGGGAAACAATTAGGGAGGAAGAAGCCTGCCACCCCTCCTCATAGACGAGCGGGCAAACATGCAGATCCCGAGGCAGAGACTGAGTTTAAACGTATTATTGATGATGACCTTTTTAACAGGATTCAAGACATGATTGACATCAAAATTAGGACCATTATCAAACCTCTGATCGGAAAAGTGGACAAATTAACTGCTGAAGTCAGGAAGCTGGGTGGGGCTCATAGTAACCTAACCAAGGAGGTAGAGAACTTATCCTCCCTCGTCACGGATCTAATATCCACTGATGAGGAGGTTCCTCCTACCGATAGTAATTTACAGCCCACTCAACAAGAGCTGTTGCCCTTACCTTCACCACTACTACTAACTGTCCCGGATCAGAATGTTGTAACTGGGGTCTCTAATGCCATTCCCACTGACGCAACAGTGATAAGTCACCAAGAGGACGTCTCAGTCCATTTTATCGCGGAAGCCTCACCGGTAGTTTTGGTGTTGGCTAATGTCCCAGTTCTCCCAAAGGATAAAATAGAGTCCAATCAGGGGCTTAAAGATAAAGCCATACATTGGCTCTCAAATAACATGTACATGGCCGAAGAAGGGATTGACAAATTGGCAGGAGATATAGTTCTGACAAGGAGGGTATCTTGGATTGGCAGTAAGCCGAAAAAGTTCAATGGCGACTGCGTTATTTTAAATCTTGCTAATGCCGAGGTCCTCCCAGATATCTTGAGTAACGTTTTACCACCTCAACGCCGCAGCGGCTCGATAGTCCCACTAACTCTCAATTTTTTTTATGACAAGTCCCAGTTTGCTACCTTAGCCAATACTAGTAGGCACAATAAGCCCAGTAACATCAGCAGTTGGGGAGGAGCTAGGGGATCGCGATATGTAAATGACCGGTCCCAGCCTATCGTACAGCGAGAGTTAGGTAGATCCATCTACCCGTATGGGCAAAATATTCAGTCTGTCAACCCGCATGAGTTAAGAACAAACGGGTGGGGGCCTGGCGCAATGGGCCTTGATTATAGCGTGCGGGGCATAAGGCCAATACCTTGGCAAAGAATGGATCCTTCTTTGATCCGCCCAAATACTCCACAATCTTTGTGGAATCCAGCCCAATATGGACAGGTTCAGTTAGCTACTCCATCTGCATGGGGCTTTACTACAGGTAATGGGTTCGGTCCTTTATCCGACCTAAATACCTGTGATTGACTTGAACCAGCTGACCGAAAAAATTTGGGGATGAACAATCCTAATACAAGTAGTGGCGGTCTCATCGCTGACGATCGCTTTAGTCTTCCCACGCCTAATGTAGCTATCGAGCCCCAACCACCTACATTCCTTGACCAACAAGCAAGTTTATCCGGGCCTGAGGATGGTGTTAACTTGGGTCCCATGGAGGAGGCCGCATTGAGTTGCTGTCAAATGAAAATTAGCAAGGCACCTCTACTGCAAGAAACAGTGAAAGGAGATTCAGAGGGGGGAATTGAGCTAAGGACCACTACGGATTCATGTAAGATCATAAGTTGGAACGTGGCAGGTTTAAACACTAAACGCCAGGATCCTGTTTGGCGGAGCTATATTTCAAAGTATCACATCATTGCCCTACAAGAAACTTGGGACACAGCCACTAACATCTGGTGGGATGGGTACAACAGTTTTACAAGACCTGCTGCCCCTAGTAGAATGGGCAGGGCTAAAGGTGGTTTGGTGCTTTTATTCGCCTTGGACCTAAAAGGTAGTTATAGGCAGATCATGTTTGAATCGGATAATATATTAATTGTCGAAAGGATCGTTAATAAAACTAGCAGGACCCTATATGTTAATTTCTATAACTCTGGGAACAGTACCTATGACGGTTGTAATATTGCTAGTTTGGATAACATTTTAAATACAGTCTCACAGAATATCGAATTTGCTTCTGAGTTTATTTTATTAGGTGATTTTAATATTCATTTGTGTAATTTAGCCTGTAAGGATAGTGGAGTCAGTGAAGATGACGATGCTGCCCCAGTAGTGCCTCACTTCAAACACTCAGTGGAGGGCAAGGAGCTCGAAGATTTACTTGCAAATTATAATCTATACGAACCCGATCACGGTTTGAGATTGCCAACTTTCATTGGCGGTCATCATGGTACTGTGATAGATTATATCTTTGTCTCTCTGGGCATCTTAACTCGGACCTTAGCCTATCGCACGGTATCAACTCACTTCAGTGACCATAATCCTGTGCTACTTGAAGTGGCTTGGGGGGACCATATGGGAGCATCACCATCAATTATAAAATCAGCCCATGCCCTGAGGACTACCGACCAAGATAGAAGAGTGAAGTGGGCGAAGGTGATCCCGGAAAATTTTTATAAAAAATGCTTCCCTAAGATTAAAGACCAGGTCAAGCTTTGTCAGAACCCGGACACCCAAGGGAATCTTATGGTAGCAGCCTACGAGGAAATATGTGTCCAGGTTTCTAACGAACTTTTAGCTAAACCTTTTCAGGGAGCCCAGGGACACAAGCGATGGTTCGATTCTGTATGCTCGAAGGCCCATAGAGATTTGATGGTGGCTCTAAAAATCGTTCCGAGAGTATCAGATGACATTGTGAGGCTAAGGAAAATCTACAAGATAGCCGTAAGGAACCGCAAAGAAGCCATTAAACACGAAACATGGGATAATCTCCTTTCGGCGGCGGTGCTGAAGGATAGTAGGAGATTCTGGGAGATCATCAAGCAGCCCCTATTCTCGGAGGACGATAATGTACCCATGGATTGTGTGATCACTGAGGAAAAATGGCTGTCTTTCTTTAAAAATGTTTACGGGGGTGATGTAGTTGATGAGGGCAGTAATAGGGGTCAACTGCCTAGTGGGGTCGCACATCCTATCGTATTTAATCCCCAAGAAGTGGAAAAGGCACTTGCGGAAACCACCAAACATAAGGCACCTGGCCCAGATGGAGTCCCGGCTGACTTCTTTATGTATTCGCCTAAAATGTGGTCGAGGGTGTTGACCAACGTGTTTAATGCAGTCAATGGCAACTCGGCTCCCGCATCATGGGCTATATCCACTATTGTCCCCATTTATAAAAATAAAGGCCAGCGGGACGACCCGGCATTCTATAGGCCTATATCCCTTTTAGACTCAACTATAAAAGTTCTGGGCAGAGTCCTTTTATTTAGACTAAAGGAGAATGTTGAGGATTGTGGAGGGCTGTGCGAGCTGCAATATGGCTTGAGAGAAAGGGTACCATCGAGCAATGCATTAATTTGCACTTACTCATCTCTAAGTACACAGTGGCCAAGGAGGGTTCAGTGTATCTCGCTTTTATGGACCTCTCCTCGGCCTTCGATCTCGTCAATAGGTCCAAATTATGGTTGATATGTTGGATTTGGGCATTGATGAAGCCCTGGTCATGTTTATGGCCAGTCTGCACCAGGAGCTTTTTGCAGCCGTTCGTGTGTCAAATAACGGTAGGTGTACCCCTTTGTTTAGATCCTTAAAAGGGGTTCGGCAAGGCTGCATTTTGGCCCCCACGCTTTTCACTATTTATATTAATGGTCTGGGGGCGCACCTGCGAGGTCAGGGCACAGACGTCCCACGTGCAGGAGATGTCCAAATTCCGGCACTCCTGTACGCGGATGACGCCGTGTTGATTGCCCGCACTGGCGTTGGACTCCAGGTTCTTCTGAATGCTTTTGGGTCTTTTATGGAAAAATTGGACCTTAAGGTTAATGTGTCCAAATCCCATACGATGGTTATGGGTCGTGTGCGCACTAAGAAAAGTCACAAATCATTTTTTTGTTGCGGGGTCCCTGTTTCTGAGGTAACCACATTCCCCTATTTGGGTGTTTTGTTTGATCAAAAGGGTACCTGGGGACCGCAGATAAGTGCAAAGAGGCTGGCGGTAACTAGATCTGCTTCTGCACTTTTGGGTTTCGCTGGCAAGCTGGGAGCCCGGCCCATGGAAGCGATGTTAAAGATCTACAAGAGTAAACCTGTGGCCATCGCCTCATATGGATCCCCTTTGTGGGGGTACGCAAATCTTGAGCCCATTCAGAAAGCAGAAAACAGATTCATAAGATCGCTTCTGTCTGTGCCCCAGTCAACACCAACTTATTCCATCCATAAGGAGTTGGGCATGCCATATCTGTCGGACTTACTTAGTGTAGCGCCCTTGATCCTGTGGTTGAAATTGTGGCTTAACGACGATCTCCCACTGAATCATAAGGTTCTGAGGGATGTACAATCATTGGATAAACATAGTAAAATCCCATGGCTGGCCTATTTAAACAAATCATTTCAAGAACTGGGTCGCCCGGAACTTTTTCTCTGCCCAGAAAAAATTAGGGTCCAGGATATAGCTTACATAAAGAAGGAATTTAAAGAAAGGAAGGAAGCATGCCGGGAGGTAGTAGAACTACAGAAACCTGCAGTCAGGGCTCACTATCTATTGGTTAGCGTACCCTATTTGGCACCCTATCTCCACTTTGTAACTATTCCTTACCACAGGTTTTTATTAACTAAACTTAGGTTTAATCTTTTACATTTTTATCTTGGCACTTTTAAGGGCTGGCAGAAGCCAGATTTAGCCGCCCCCTGCAGTTGTGACCATTTCTCTGTGCAGGACACAATGCATTTTGTCATGTTTTGTAGTTTGTATCATGAGCAGAGGAAAAAATACTTGCTCCCCATCCTGAAAGAAGCAGGGTTCACACAGGTGCGCCCTGCGCTGCTCTATCTACAGCTCATGACAAATCCTCGCACAACGTTTAGTCTTGCAAATTCTTTAGTGGCCGCTGCGAGGGTGAAAGCTGCTGGTCAAATTTTGTCTTAAAAACTGTTTCTTGTAATGAGTCAATATGTATTTTCGTCTTTTTTAGATACTAATGTATTATCTTAATTTGTGTAAATAGTATTTATAACGAACATCTTGTATGATGCTTTTTAGATATTAGGAACATTAAGTATGCTTTTTTTGCTATGTCCAATTGTTTTATTCGTTTTGTCTCTTTGTATGACTTGGAATAAGTCGAATAAAGATATTCTGACTGACTGCTCTGGAGAGGGCCTGCAAAGTACAGCAGGTACCCCAGAGTCAATG
This sequence comes from Lissotriton helveticus, assembly GCF_964261635.1. Lineage (NCBI taxonomy): Eukaryota > Metazoa > Chordata > Amphibia > Caudata > Salamandridae > Lissotriton > Lissotriton helveticus. The sequence goes on along the minus strand of NC_136057.1, from coordinate 1,501,533,402 downwards.
GGCAGCTAAATTGTGGCTCTCCTTTGAAGGTAAAAGCAGAGATAAGCTCCTCACTGTTAGAGATGAGGATGCTAATGACTACCAAGTCCTGAAAAATGCACGGATTGATGGGTTTGGCCTAACCACTGAACAGTATAGGGTGCTGTTCAGAGACACCCAGAAAACTCAGGCTCAGGATTGGACTGACTTTGTTGATTGTGCCACTAAGGCTTTCGAAGGCTGGTTACTGGGAAGTAAAGTTACTGATTACACAGGATTGTACAATCCTATTATGAGAGAACAAATCTTAAATAATTGTCAGAACCAGTTGTTGCATCAGCACCTGATTGACTCAGATCTGACCTCTCCCCAAGAATTGGGAAAGAAGGCAGACAGATGGGTCAGAACCAGGGTTAAGCAGCAGAACCAGAACCAGGGTGGTGGCCAGAAGAAAGCAGACCAGAAGGGTAGTAATCAGAATCAACAAAATGACCAGAAGTCTTCAACAGGGCCCCAACAATCTAAGGAGGGTGGGTCCCAGAATTCCCAAAAGAAGAAGGCTGATGGCCCCAAGAAACCATGGTGCCAATACTGTAAAAGTAAGACTCACTGGTTTAGTGAGTGCACCAAGAAAGCCCAACCCCTACCACTACAGCCCCTAAGGGACCTGCACCCCCTAGTACAGTCAGTAGTAGTAGTGTACCCCCCAAGGCTATAGTTGGGTTAACCCTGGGAACTGAGGTGGGTTCTGACTTAGTCAGAATACCTACTCAGGCTGTTCTTGTCTGTAGTGGGGACATGGATATGACCCCTACTGTCAGCCCCAGTACTCTGGGCAAGTACAGGCAAACGCCTTTGATCAATGGAAAAATGGCTCAGGCCTACAGGGACACATGTGCCAGTATCCCTATGGTGACACCAGCCTTTGTAGACCCTGATCAGATCATACTAAGTTCAGACTACCTAGTGACCAATGCTAGCAACGTCACTACCAATCACAGTATGGCAGTTGTTAACTTCTCCTGGGGAGGAGTAACTGGCCTCAAAAGGGTTGTAGTTAGTTCAGACCTCCCAGTGGAATGTCTTTTGGGCAATGATTTGGAATCCTCCCTATGGTCAGAAGTGGAGTATAGGACTCATGTGGAAATGTTAGGTTTGTCAGCACATGTCCTTGGTGTGACCAGGTCACAGGCCAGAAAATGCCCAGCTGAACAAGTGCTGGATCCTGGAACAATGGACCAGACACTACCCAAGAGGAAGAGCAGTAGGGTTAAGGCAGTGCCTTCCCCTCTGCCTCAGGTTGAGGATCAGCCCTCTCAGGAGGCTGACCCAGAGGCCCCAGAAGGAACTGTCCTAGAAGAACTTGAACCTGAACAGGTTGAGTTTCTGGGACAGGGGGACCTTCCAGGGCAAACTTGAGGCAGGCACAGTTAGACTGTTCCTCCCTTGAACCCCTCAGACAGCAAGCTGCTGCTGAGGCTGCAGAGAATGCTACAGGTACCCACAAGGTGTACTGGGATGAAGGACTCCTATACTCTGAGGCAAGAGACCCCAAGCCTGGTGCTACCAGGAGGCTGGTCATCCCCTTGTCTCTTAGAGGTTTCCTTCTTACCTTAGCCCATGAGATTCCCCTTGCAGGACACTTAGGCCAGAACAAGACTTGGGACAGGCTTGTCCCTCACTTTCACTGGCCACACGTCTGAGGACACAAAAGAGTTTTGTCGCTCATGTGTCACCTATCAAGCCAGTGGCAAATCAGGTGGCAAAACAAAGGCCCCCCTTATACCACTACCTGTGGTGGGGGTGCCCTTTGAAAGAGTGGGGATAGACATTGTTGGACCAATGGACCCTCCAACAGCATCTGGGCACAGATTTATACTGGTGGTAGTGAATCATGCCACCAGGTATCCAGAAGCTATTCCCCTTAGGACCACTACAGCTCCTGTTGTGGCCAGGGCCCTACTTGGAGTTTTCTCCAGAGTGGGGTTTCCTAAGGAGGTTGTCTCCGACAGGGGTGCAAACTTCATGTCAGGATACTTGACTGCAATGTGGAAGGAGTGTGGTGTAAATTACAAATTTACCACACGCTATCACCCACAGTGCAATGGGCTTGTGGAGAGATTCAACAAGACCCTAAAAGGGATGATAAAAGGGTTACCTGAAAAGCTTAGGCGAAGATGGGACATCCTTTTACCCTGCCTCCTGTTTGCTTACAGAGAAATCCCACAGAAGGGGGTTGGCTACAGCCCTTTTGAGCTTCTGTTTGGGCATCCTGTAAGAGGACCCCTATGTCTTGTGAAGGAAGGATGGGAGTTACCTCTCAAAAAGCCTAAGCTTGACATAGTGGACTATTTACTTGGTCTCCGCTCCAGGATGGCAGAGTACATGGAGAAGGCATCCAAAAACCTTGAGGCCAGCCAAGAACTTCAAAAAGCTTGGCATGACCAAAAGGCTGTCTTAACTGTTTACCAGCCAGGACTGAAGGTGTGGGTGTTGGAGCCAGTGGCCCCAGCAGCTCTCCAAGACAAATGGTCTGGACCCCATACCATCATTGAGCAGAAGGGAGAGGTCACCTACCTGGTGGTCCTTGGAACTCCCAGGAGCCCCCACAGGGTGCTTCATGTTAACAGGCTCAAGGCATTTGTCGACAGGGAGGACATGGGCTTGCTCATGGCCACTGATGAGGGACAGGAGGAAGAGAGTGACCCTCTCCCAGACCTGCTCACTCAGAACCCTGATGATGGGTCAGTAGATGGTGTGGTCTTTTCTGACAGCCTCTCTGAGCATCAACAAAAGGATTGCAAACAGGTTCTTCAATCCTTTAGACAAATGTTCTCACTGACACCCAGTCAGACAAACTGGTGCACCCATGAGGTGGACACTGGTGACAGTCTGCCTGTCAGGAGTAAAATCTACAGGCAACCTGACCATGTCAGGGACTGCATAAAGAAAGAAGTATAAAAGATGTTGGAATTGGGAGTCATTGAACCCTCAGAGAGTCCTTGGGCTAGTCCTGTAGTTCTAGTGCCAAAACCTCACACCCAGGATGGTAAGAGAGATATGAGGTTTTGTGTAGACTACAGGGGTCTCAATGCTGTCACTAGGACAGATGCCCATCCAATAGTTTGGTCTGCCCTGTTCCCATGATGCACTGGGCCAGGGCCAGACTAATTTGCATGTAGCCAGGTTCTGAACTGGGATGGTGCAGTGAGCTAAAAAACGGTGAAGGATCAAGCCCTGATCTCTTGACTGGGTAGGAGTGTTCTGATTAACTCAGATACTCTGTCCATCACCACCCCCTTTTCTGAATCGTTTTTGGCCACTACAGGTGCGGCAGGGTATGCTCAGACATGAGTCCCTTGCTCACTGCACCATCAGGATTCAAGCAAGCCGGGCCGACGACGGCTGAAATGCCAGAAACCAGTCCCCGGAAGCTTGTTTCCTTTCCAGTAAAGAATTGGCTTGGTAGTTTGGTCTGCCCTGTTCCCATGATGCACTGGGCCAGGGCCAGACTAATTTGCATGTAGCCAGGTTCTGAACTGGGATGGTGCAGTGAGCTAAAAATTGGTGATGGATCAAGCCCTGATCTCTTGACTGGGTAGGAGTGTTCTGATTAACTCAGATACTCTGTCCATCACCACCCCCTTTTCTGAATCGTTTTTGGCCACTACAGGTGTGGCAGGGTATGCTCAGACATGAGTCCCTTGCTCACTGCACCATCAGGATTCAAGCAAGCCGGGCCGACGACGGCTGAAATGCCAGAAACCGGTCCCCGGAGGCTTGTTTCCTTTCCAGTAAAGAATTGGCTTGGTAGTTTGGTCTGCCCTGTTCCCATGATGCACTGGGCCAGGGCCAGACTAATTTGCATGTAGCCAGGTTCTGAACTGGGATGGTGCAGTGAGCTAAAAAACGGTGATGGATCAAGCCCTGATCTCTTGACTGGGTAGGAGTGTTCTGATTAACTCAGATACTCTGTCCATCACCACCCCCTTTTCTGAATCGTTTTTGGCCGCTACAGGTGTGGCAGGGTATGCTCAGACATGAGTCCCTTGCTCACTGCACCATCAGGATTCAAGCAAGCCGGGCCGACGACGGCTGAAATGCCAGAAACCGGTCCCCGGAAGCTTGTTTCCTTTCCAGTAAAGAATTGGCTTGGTAGTTTGGTCTGCCCTGTTCCCATGATGCACTGGGCCAGGGCCAGACTAATTTGCATGTAGCCAGGTTCTGAACTGGGATGGTGCAGTGAGCTAAAAAACGGTGATGGATCAAGCCCTGATCTCTTGACTGGGTAGGAGTGTTCTGATTAACTCAGATACTCTGACCATCACCACCCCCTTTTCTGAATCGTTTTTGGCCACTACAGGTGTGGCAGGGTATGCTCAGACATGAGTCACTTGCTCACTGCACCATCAGGATTCAAGCAAGCCGGGCCGACGATGGATGAAATGCCAGAAACCGGTCCCAGGAAGCTTGTTTCCTTTCCAGTAAAGAATTGGCTTGGTAGTTTGGTCTGCCCTGTTCCCATGATGCACTGGGCCAGGGCCAGACTAATTTGCATGTAGCCAGGTTCTGATCTGGGATGGTGCAGTGAGCTAAAAAACGGTGAAGGATCAAGCCCTGATCTCTTGACTGGGTAGGAGTGTTCTGATTAACTCAGATACTCTGTCCATCACCACCCCCTTTTCTGAATCGTTTTTGGCCACTACAGGTGTGGCAGGGTATGCTCAGACATGAGTCCCTTGCTCACTGCACCATCAGGATTCAAGCAAGCCGGGCCGACGACGGCTGAAATACCAGAAACCAGTCCCCGGAAGCTTGTTTCCTTTCCAGTAAAGAATTGGCTTGGTAGTTTGGTCTGCCCTGTTCCCATGATGCACTGGGCCAGGGCCAGACTAATTTGCATGTAGCCAGGTTCTGAACTGGGATGGTGCAGTGAGCTAAAAAACGGTGATGGATCAAGCCCTGATCTCTTGACTGGGTAGGAGTGTTCTGATTAACTCAGATACTCTGTCCATCACCACCCCCTTTTCTGAATCGTTTTTGGCCACTACAGGTGTGGCAGGGTATGCTCAGACATGAGTCCCTTGCTCACTGCACCATCAGGATTCAAGCAAGCCGGGCCGACGGCGGCTGAAATGCCAGAAACCGGTCCCCGGAGGCTTGTTTCCTTTCCAGTAAAGAATTGGCTTGGTAGTTTGGTCTGCCCTGTTCCCATGATGCACTGGGCCAGGGCCAGACTAATTTGCATGTAGCCAGGTTCTGAACTGGGATGGTGCAGTGAGCTAAAAAACGGTGATGGATCAAGCCCTGATCTCTTGACTGGGTAGGAGTGTTCTGATTAACTCAGATACTCTGTCCATCTCCGCCCCCTTTTCTGAATCGTTTTTGGCCGCTACAGGTGTGGCAGGGTATGCTCAGACATGAGTCCCTTGCTCACTGCACCATCAGGATTCAAGCAAGCCGGGCCGACGACGGCTGAAATGCCAGAAACCGGTCCCCGGAAGCTTGTTTCCTTTCCAGTAAAGAATTGGCTTGGTAGTTTGGTCTGCCCTGTTCCCATGATGCACTGGGCCAGGGCCAGACTAATTTGCATGTAGCCAGGTTCTGAACTGGGATGGTGCAGTGAGCTAAAAAACGGTGATGGAGCAAGCCCTGATCTCTTGACTGGGTAGGAGTGTTCTGATTAACTCAGATACTGTGACCATCACCACCCCCTTTTCTGAATCGTTTTTGGCCACTACAGGTGTGGCAGGGTATGCTCAGACATGAGTCACTTGCTCACTGCACCATCAGGATTCAAGCAAGCCGGGCCGACGACAGCTGAAATGCCAGAAACTGGTCCCATGAAGCTTGTTTCCTTTCCAGTAAATAATTGGCTTGGTAGTTTGGTCTGCCCTGTTCCCATGATGCACTGGGCCAGGGCCAGACTAATTTGCATGTAGCCAGGTTCTGAACTGGGATGGTGCAGTGAGCTAAAAAACGGTGAAGGATCAAGCCCTGATCTCTTGACTGGGTAGGAGTGTTCTGATTAACTCAGATACTCTGTCCATCACCACCCCCTTTTCTGAATCGTTTTTGGCCACTACAGGTGTGGCAGGGTATGCTCAGACATGAGTCCCTTGCTCACTGCACCATCAGGATTCAAGCAAGCCGGGCCGACGACGGCTGAAATGCCAGAAACCAGTCCCCGGAAGCTTGTTTCCTTTCCAGTAAAGAATTGGCTTGGTAGTTTGGTCTGCCCTGTTCCCATGATGCACTGGGCCAGGGCCAGACTAATTTGCATGTAGCCAGGTTCTGAACTGGGATGGTGCAGTGAGCTAAAAATTGGTGATGGATCAAGCCCTGATCTCTTGACTGGGTAGGAGTGTTCTGATTAACTCAGATACTCTGTCCATCACCACCCCCTTTTCTGAATCGTTTTTGGCCACTACAGGTGTGGCAGGGTATGCTCAGACATGAGTCCCTTGCTCACTGCACCATCAGGATTCAAGCAAGCCGGGCCGACGACGGCTGAAATGCCAGAAACCGGTCCCCGGAGGCTTGTTTCCTTTCCAGTAAAGAATTGGCTTGGTAGTTTGGTCTGCCCTGTTCCCATGATGCACTGGGCCAGGGCCAGACTAATTTGCATGTAGCCAGGTTCTGAACTGGGATGGTGCAGTGAGCTAAAAAACGGTGATGGATCAAGCCCTGATCTCTTGACTGGGTAGGAGTGTTCTGATTAACTCAGATACTCTGTCCATCACCACCCCCTTTTCTGAATCGTTTTTGGCCGCTACAGGTGTGGCAGGGTATGCTCAGACATGAGTCCCTTGCTCACTGCACCATCAGGATTCAAGCAAGCCGGGCCGACGACGGCTGAAATGCCAGAAACCGGTCCCCGGAAGCTTGTTTCCTTTCCAGTAAAGAATTGGCTTGGTAGTTTGGTCTGCCCTGTTCCCATGATGCACTGGGCCAGGGCCAGACTAATTTGCATGTAGCCAGGTTCTGAACTGGGATGGTGCAGTGAGCTAAAAAACGGTGATGGATCAAGCCCTGATCTCTTGACTGGGTAGGAGTGTTCTGATTAACTCAGATACTCTGACCATCACCACCCCCTTTTCTGAATCGTTTTTGGCCACTACAGGTGTGGCAGGGTATGCTCAGACATGAGTCACTTGCTCACTGCACCATCAGGATTCAAGCAAGCCGGGCCGACGATGGCTGAAATGCCAGAAACCGGTCCCAGGAAGCTTGTTTCCTTTCCAGTAAAGAATTGGCTTGGTAGTTTGGTCTGCCCTGTTCCCATGATGCACTGGGCCAGGGCCAGACTAATTTGCATGTAGCCAGGTTCTGATCTGGGATGGTGCAGTGAGCTAAAAACACAGTGAAGGATCAAGCCCTGATCTCTTGACTGGGTAGGAGTGTTCTGATTAACTCAGATACTCTGTCCATCACCACCCCCTTTTCTGAATCGTTTTTGGCCACTACAGGTGTGGCAGGGTATGCTCAGACATGAGTCCCTTGCTCACTGCACCATCAGGATTCAAGCAAGCCGGGCCGACGACGGCTGAAATACCAGAAACCAGTCCCCGGAAGCTTGTTTCCTTTCCAGTAAAGAATTGGCTTGGTAGTTTGGTCTGCCCTGTTCCCATGATGCACTGGGCCAGGGCCAGACTAATTTGCATGTAGCCAGGTTCTGAACTGGGATGGTGCAGTGAGCTAAAAAACGGTGATGGATCAAGCCCTGATCTCTTGACTGGGTAGGAGTGTTCTGATTAACTCAGATACTCTGTCCATCACCACCCCCTTTTCTGAATCGTTTTTGGCCACTACAGGTGTGGCAGGGTATGCTCAGACATGAGTCCCTTGCTCACTGCACCATCAGGATTCAAGCAAGCCGGGCCGACGACGGCTGAAATGCCAGAAACCGGTCCCCGGAGGCTTGTTTCCTTTCCAGTAAAGAATTGGCTTGGTAGTTTGGTCTGCCCTGTTCCCATGATGCACTGGGCCAGGGCCAGACTAATTTGCATGTAGCCAGGTTCTGAACTGGGATGGTGCAGTGAGCTAAAAAACGGTGATGGATCAAGCCCTGATCTCTTGACTGGGTAGGAGTGTTCTGATTAACTCAGATACTCTGTCCATCTCCGCCCCCTTTTCTGAATCGTTTTTGGCCGCTACAGGTGTGGCAGGGTATGCTCAGACATGAGTCCCTTGCTCACTGCACCATCAGGATTCAAGCAAGCCGGGCCGACGACGGCTGAAATGCCAGAAACCGGTCCCCGGAAGCTTGTTTCCTTTCCAGTAAAGAATTGGCTTGGTAGTTTGGTCTGCCCTGTTCCCATGATGCACTGGGCCAGGGCCAGACTAATTTGCATGTAGCCAGGTTCTGAACTGGGATGGTGCAGTGAGCTAAAAAACGGTGATGGATCAAGCCCTGATCTCTTGACTGGGTAGGAGTGTTCTGATTAACTCAGATACTGTGACCATCACCACCCCCTTTTCTGAATCGTTTTTGGCCACTACAGGTGTGGCAGGGTATGCTCAGACATGAGTCACTTGCTCACTGCACCATCAGGATTCAAGCAAGCCGGGCCGACGACAGCTGAAATGCCAGAAACCGGTCCCATGAAGCTTGTTTCCTTTCCAGTAAATAATTGGCTTGGTAGTTTGGTCTGCCCTGTTCCCATGATGCACTGGGCCAGGGCCAGACTAATTTGCATGTAGCCAGGTTCTGAACTGGGATGGTGCAGTGAGCTAAAAAACGGTGAAGGATCAAGCCCTGATCTCTTGACTGGGTAGGAGTGTTCTGATTAACTCAGATACTCTGTCCATCACCACCCCCTTTTCTGAATCGTTTTTGGCCACTACAGGTGTGGCAGGGTATGCTCAGACATGAGTCCCTTGCTCACTGCACCATCAGGATTCAAGCAAGCCGGGCCGACGACAGCTGAAATGCCAGAAACCAGTCCCCGGAAGCTTGTTTCCTTTCCAATAAAGAATTGGCTTGGTAGTTTGGTCTGCCCTGTTCCCATGATGCACTGGGCCAGGGCCAGACTAATTTGCATGTAGCCAGGTTCTGAACTGGGATGGTGCAGTGAGCTAAAAAACGGTGATGGATCAAGCCCTGATCTCTTGACTGGGTAGGAGTGTTCTGATTAACTCAGATACTCTGTCCATCACCACCCCCTTTTCTGAATCGATTTTGGCCACTACAGGTGTGGCAGGGTATGCTCAGACATGCGTCCCTTGCTCACTGCAACATCAGGATTCAAGCAAGCCGGGCCGACGACGGCTGAAATGCCAGAAAGCGGTCCCCGGAGGCTTGTTTCCTTTCCAGTAAAGAATTGGCTTGGTAGTTTGGTCTGCCCTGTTCCCATGATGCACTGGGCCAGGGCCAGACTAATTTGCATGTAGCCAGGTTCTGAACTGGGATGGTGCAGTGAGCTAAAAAACGGTGATGGATCAAGCCCTGATCTCTTGACTGGGTAGGAGTGTTCTGATTAACTCAGATACTCTGTCCATCACCACCCCCTTTTCTGAATCGTTTTTGGCCACTACAGGTGTGGCAGGGTATGCTCAGACATGAGTCCCTTGCTCACTGCACCATCAGGATTCAAGCAAGCCGGGCCGACGACGGCTGAAATGCCAGAAACCGGTCCCCGGAAGCTTGTTTCCTTTCCAGTAAAGAATTGGCTTGGTAGTTTGGTCTGCCCTGTTCCCATGATGCACTGGGCCAGGGCCAGACTAATTTGCATGTAGCCAGGTTCTGAACTGGGATGGTGCAGTGAGCTAAAAAACGGTGAAGGATCAAGCCCTGATCTCTTGACTGGGTAGGAGTGTTCTGATTAACTCAGATACTCTGTCCATCACCACCCCCTTTTCTGAATCGTTTTTGGCCACTACAGGTGTGGCAGGGTATGCTCAGACACGAGTCCATTGCTCACTGCACCATCAGGATTCAAGCAAGCCGGGCCGACGACGGCTGAAATGCCAGAAACCGGTCCCCGGAAGCTTGTTTCCTTTCCAGTAAAGAACTGGCTTGGTAGTTTGGTCTGCCCTGTTCCCATGATGCACTGGGCCAGGGCCAGACTAATTTGCATGTAGCCAGGTTCTGAACTGGGATGGTGCAGTGAGCTAAAAAACGGTGATGGATCAAGCCCTGATCTCTTGACTAGGTAGGAGTGTTCTGATTAACTCAGATACTCTGTCCATCACCACCCCCTTTTCTGAATCGTTTTTGCCACTACAGGTGTGGCAGGGTATGCTCAGACATGAGTCCCTTGCTCACTGCACCATCAGGATTCAAGCAAGCCGGGCCGACGACGGCTGAAATGCCAGAAACCAGTCCCCGGAAGCTTGTTTCCTTTCCAGTAAAGAATTGGCTTGGTAGTTTGGTGTGCCCTGTTCCCATGATGCACTGGGCCAGGGCCAGACTAATTTGCATGTAGCCAGGTTCTAAACTGGGATGGTGCAGTGAGCTAAAAAACGGTGATGGATCAAGCCCTGATCTCTTGACTGGGTAGGAGGGTTCTGATTAACTCAGATACTCTGCCCATCACCACCCCCTTTTCTGAATCGTTTTTGGCCACTACAGGTGTGGCAGGGTATGCTCAGACATGAGTCCCTTGCTCACTGCACCATCAGGATTCAAGCAAGCCGGGCCGACGACGGCTGAAATGCCAGAAACCAGTCCCCGGAAGCTTGTTTCCTTTCCAGTAAAGAATTGGCTTGGTAGTTTGGTCTGCCCTGTTCCCATGATGCACTGGGCCAGGGCCAGACTAATTTGCATGTAGCCAGGTTCTGAACTGGGATGGTGCAGTGAGCTACAAAACGGTGATGGATCAAGCCCTGATCTCTTGACTGGGTAGGAGTGTTCTGATTAACTCAGATACTCTGTCCATCACCACCCCCTTTTCTGAATCGTTTTTGGCCACTACAGGTGTGGCAGGGTATGCTCAGACATGAGTCCCTTGCTCACTGCACCATCAGGATTCAAGCAAGCCGGGCCGACGACGCCTGAAATGCCAGAAACCGGTCCCCGGAAGCTTGTTTCCTTTCCAGTAAAGAATTGGCTTGGTAGTTTGGTCTGCCCTGTTCCCATGATGCACTGGGCCAGGGCCAGACTAATTTGCATGTAGCCAGGTTCTGAACTGGGATGGTGCAGTGAGCTAAAAAACGGTGATGGATCAAGCCCTGATCTCTTGACTGGGTAGCAGTGTTCTGATTAACTCAGATACTCTGTCCATCACCACCCCCTTTTCTGAATCGTTTTTGGCCACTACAGGTGTGGCAGGGTATGCTCAGACATGAGTCCCTTGCTCACTGCACCATCAGGATTCAAGCAAGCTGGGCCGACGACGGCTGAAATGCCAGAAACCGGTCCCCGGAAGCTTGTTTCCTTTCCAGTAAAGAATTGGCTTGGTAGTTTGGTCTGCCCTGTTCCCATGATGCACTGGGCCAGGGCCAGACTAATTTGCATGTAGCCAGGTTCTGAACTGGGATGGTGCAGTGAGCTAAAAAACGGTGAAGGATCAAGCCCTGATCTCTTGACTGGGTAGGAGTGTTCTGATTAACTCAGATACTCTGTCCATCACCACCCCCTTTTCTGAATCGTTTTTGGCCACTACAGGTGTGGCAGGGTATGCTCAGACATGAGTTCCTTGCTCACTGCACCATCAGGATTCAAGCAAGCCGGGCCGACGACGGCTGAAATGCCAGAAACCAGTCCCCGGAAGCTTGTTTCCTTTCCAGTAAAGAATTGGCTTGGTAGTTTGGTCTGCCCTGTTCCCATGATGCACTGGGCCAGGGCCAGACTAATTTGCATGTAGCCAGGTTCTAAACTGGGATGGTGCAGTGAGCTAAAAAACAGTGATGGATCAAGCCCTGATCTCTTGACTGGGTAGGAGGGTTCTGATTAACTCAGATACTCTGCCCATCACCACCCCCTTTTCTGAATCGTTTTTGGCCACTACAGGTGTGGCAGGGTATGCTCAGACATGAGTCCCTTGCTCACTGCACCATCAGGATTCAAGCAAGCTGGGCCGACGACGGCTGAAATGCCAGAAACCGGTCCCCGGAAGCTTGTTTCCTTTCCAGTAAAGAATTGGCTTGGTAGTTTTGTCTGCCCTGATCCCATGATGCACTGGGCCAGGGCCAGACTAATTTGCATGTAGCCAGGTTCTGAACTGGGATGGTGCAGTGAGCTACAAAACGGTGATGGATCAAGCCCTGATCTCTTGACTGGGTAGGAGTGTTCTGATTAACTCAGATACTCTGTCCATCACCACCCCCTTCTCTGAATCGTTTTTGGCCACTACAGGTGTGGCAGGGTATGCTCAGACATGAGTCCCTTGCTCACTGCACCATCAGGATTCAAGCAAGCCGGGCCGACGACGCCTGAAATGCCAGAAACCGGTCCCCGTAAGCTTGTTTCCTTTCCAGTAAAGAATTGGCTTGGTGGTTTGGTCTGCCCTGTTCCCATGATGCACTGGGCCAGGGCCAGACTAATTTGCATGTAGCCAGGTTCTGAACTGGGATGGTGCAGTGAGCTAAAAAACGGTGATGGATCAAGCCCTGATCTCTTGACTGGGTAGGAGTGTTCTGATTAACTCAAATACTCTGACCATCACCACCCCCTTTTCTGAATCGTTTTTGGCCACTACAGGTGTGGCAGGGTATGCTCAGACATGAGTCACTTGCTCACTGCACCATCAGGATTCAAGCAAGCCGGGCCGACGACAGCTGAAATGCCAGAAACCGGTCCCATGAAGCTTGTTTCCTTTCCAGTAAAGAATTGGCTTGGTAGTTTGGTCTGCCCTGTTCCCATGATGCACTGGGCCAGGGCCAGACTAATTTGCATGTAGCCAGGTTCTGAACTGGGATGGTGCAGTGAGCTAAAAAACGGTGAAGGATCAAGCCCTGATCTCTTGACTGGGTAGGAGTGTTGTGATTAACTCAGATACTCTGTCCATCACCACCCCCTTTTCTGAATCGTTTTTGGCCACTACAGGTGTGGCAGGGTATGCTCAGACACGAGTCCCTTGCTCACTGCACCATCAGGATTCAAGCAAGCCGGGCCGACGACGGCTGACATGCCAGAAACCGGTCCCCGGAAGCTTGTTTCCTTTCCAGTAAAGAATTAGCTTGGTAGTTTGGTCTGCCCTGTTCCCATGATGCACTGGGCCAGGGCCAGACTAATTTGCATGTAGCCAGGTTCTGAACTGGGATGGTGCAGTGAGCTAAAAAACGGTGAAGGATCAAGCCCTGATCTCTTGACTGGGTAGGAGTGTTCTGATTAACTCAGATACTCTGTCCATCACCACCCCCTTTTCTGAATCGTTTTTGGCCACTACAGGTGTGGCAGGGTATGCTCAGACATGAGTCCCTTGCTCACTGCACCATCAGGATTCAAGCAAGCCGGGCCGACGACGGCTGAAATGCCAGAAACCGGTCCCCGGAAGCTTGTTTCCTTTCCAGTAAAGAACTGGCTTGGTAGTTTGGTCTGCCCTGTTCCCATGATGCACTGGGCCAGGGCCAGACTAATTTGCATGTAGCCAGGTTCTGAACTGGGATGGTGCAGTGAGCTAAAAAACGGTGAAGGATCAAGCCCTGATCTCTTGACTGGGTAGGAGTGTTCTGATTAACTCAGATACTCTGTCCATCACCACCCCCTTTTCTGAATCGTTTTTGGCCACTACAGGTGATGCAGGGTATGCTCAGACATGAGTTCCTTGCTCACTGCACCATCAGGATTCAAGCAAGCCGGGCCGACGACGGCTGAAATGCCAGAAACCTGTCCCCGGAAGCTTGTTTCCTTTCCAGTAAAGAATTGGCTTGGTAGTTTGGTCTGCCCTGTTCCCATGATGCACTGGGCCAGGGCCAGACTAATTTACATGTAGCCAGGTTCTAAACTGGGATGGTGCAGTGAGCTAAAAAACGGTGATGGATCAAGCCCTGATCTCTTGACTGGGTAGGAGGGTTCTGATTAACTCAGATACTCTGCCCATCACCACCCCCTTTTCTGAATCGTTTTTGGCCACTACAGGTGTGGCAGGGTATGCTCAGACATGAGTCCCTTGCTCACTGCACCATCAGGATTCAAGCAAGCTGGGCCGACGACGGCTGAAATGCCAGAAACCGGTCCCCGGAAGCTTGTTTCCTTTCCAGTAAAGAATTGGCTTGGTAGTTTTGTCTGCCCTGATCCCATGATGCACTGGGCCAGGGCCAGACTAATTTGCATGTAGCCAGGTTCTGAACTGGGATGGTGCAGTGAGCTACAAAACGGTGATGGATCAAGCCCTGATCTCTTGACTGGGTAGGAGTGTTCTGATTAACTCAGATACTCTGTCCATCACCACCCCCTTTTCTGAATCGTTTTTGGCCACTACAGGTGTGGCAGGGTATGCTCAGACATGAGTCCCTTGCTCACTGCACCATCAGGATTCAAGCAAGCCGGGCCGACGACGCCTGAAATGCCAGAAACCGGTCCCCGTAAGCTTGTTTCCTTTCCAGTAAAGAATTGGCTTGGTAGTTTGGTCTGCCCTGTTCCCATGATGCACTGGGCCAGGGCCAGACTAATTTGCATGTAGCCAGGTTCTGAACTGGGATGGTGCAGTGAGCTAAAAAACGGTGATGGATCAAGCCCTGATCTCTTGACTGGGTAGGAGTGTTCTGATTAACTCAAATACTCTGACCATCACCACCCCCTTTTCTGAATCGTTTTTGGCCACTACAGGTGTGGCAGGGTATGCTCAGACATGAGTCACTTGCTCACTGCACCATCAGGATTCAAGCAAGCCGGGCCGACGACAGCTGAAATGCCAGAAACCGGTCCCATGAAGCTTGTTTCCTTTCCAGTAAAGAATTGGCTTGGTAGTTTGGTCTGCCCTGTTCCCATGATGCACTGGGCCAGGGCCAGACTAATTTGCATGTAGCCAGGTTCTGAACTGGGATGGTGCAGTGAGCTAAAAAACGGTGAAGGATCAAGCCCTGATCTCTTGACTGGGTAGGAGTGTTCTGATTAACTCAGATACTCTGTCCATCACCACCCCCTTTTCTGAATTGTTTTTGGCCACTACAGGTGTGGCAGGGTATGCTCAGACATGAGTCCCTTGCTCACTGCACCATCAGGATTCAAGCAAGCCGGGCCGACGACGGCTGAAGTGCCAGAAACCGGTCCCCGGAAGCTTGTTTCCTTTCCAGTAAAGAACTGGCTTGGTAGTTTGGTCTGCCCTGTTCCCATGATGCACTGGGCCAGCGCCAGACTAATTTGCATGTAGCCAGGTTCTGAACTGGGATGGTGCAGTGAGCTAAAAACGGTGAAGGATCAAGCCCTGATCTCTTGACTGGGTAGGAGTGTTCTGATTAACTCAGATACTCTGTCCATCACCACCCCCTTTTCTGAATCGTTTTTGGCCACTACAGGTGTGGCAGGGTATGCTCAGACATGAGTCCCTTGCTCACTGCACCATCAGGATTCAAGCAAGCCGGGCCGACGACGGCTGAAATGCCAGAAACCAGTCCCCGGAAGCTTGTTTCCTTTCCAGTAAAGAATTGGCTTGGTAGTTTGGTCTGCCCTGTTCCCATGATGCACTGGGCCAGGGCCAGACTAATTTGCATGTAGCCAGGTTCTGAACTGGGATGGTGCAGTGAGCTAAAAAACGGTGAAGGATCAAGCCCTGATCTCTTGACTGGGTAGGAGTGTTCTGATTAACTCAGATACTCTGTCCATCACCACCCCCTTTTCTGAATCGTTTTTGGCCACTACAGGTGTGGCAGGGTATGCTCAGACATGAGTCCCTTGCTCACTGCACCATCAGGATTCAAGCAAGCCGGGCCGACGACGGCTGACATGCCAGAAACCGGTCCCCGGAAGCTTGTTTCCTTTCCAGTAAAGAATTGGCTTGGTAGTTTGGTCTGCCCTGTTCCCATGATGCACTGGGCCAGGGCCAGACTAATTTGCATGTAGCCAGGTTCTGAACTGGGATGGTGCAGTGAGCTAAAAAACGGTGATGGATCAAGCCCTGATCCCTTGACTGGGTAGGAGTGTTTTGATTAACTCAGATACTCTGTCCATCACCACCCCCTTTTCTGAATTGTTTTTGGCCACTACAGGTGTGGCAGGGTATGCTCAGACATAAGTCCCTTGCTCACTGCACCATCAGGATTCAAGCAAGCCGGGCCGACGATGGCTGAAATGCCAGAAACCGGTCCCAGGAAGCTTGTTTCCTTTCCAGTAAAGAATTGGCTTGGTAGTTTGGTCTGCCCTGTTCCCATGATGCACTGGGCCAGGGCCAGACTAATTTGCATGTAGCCAGGTTCTGAACTGGGATGGTGCAGTGAGCTAAAAAACGGTGATGGATCAAGCCCTGATCTCTTGACTGGGTAGGAGTGTTCTGATTAACTCAGATACTCTGTCCATCACCACCCCCTTTTCTGAATCGTTTTTGGCCACTACAGGTGTGGCAGGGTATGCTCAGACATGAGTCCCTTGCTCACTGCACCATCAGGATTCAAGCAAGCCGGGCCGACGACGGCTGAAATGCCAGAAACCGGTCCCCGGAAGCTTGTTTCCTTTCCAGTAAAGAATTGGCTTGGTAGTTTGGTCTGCCCTGTTCCCATGATGCACTGGGCCAGGGCCAGACTAATTTGCATGTAGCCAGGTTCTGAACTGGGATGGTGCAGTGAGCTAAAAAACAGTGATGGATCAAGCCCTGTTCTCTTGACTGGGTAGGAGTGTTCTGATTAACTCAAATACTCTGACCATCACCACCCCCTTTTCTGAATCGTTTTTGGCCACTACAGGTGTGGCAGGGTATGCTCAGACATGAGTCCCTTGCTCACTGCACCATCAGGATTCAAGCAAGCCAGGCCGACGACGGCTGAAATGCCAGAAACCGGTCCCTGAAAGCTTGTTTCCTTTCCAGTAAAGAACTGGCTTGGTAGTTTGGTCTGCCCTGTTCCCATGATGCACTGGGCCAGGGCCAGACTAATTTGCATGTAGCCAGGTTCTGAACTGGGATGGTGCAGTGAGCTAAAAAACGGTGAAGGATCAAGCCCTGATCTCTTGACTGGGTAGGAGTGTTCTGATTAACTCAGATACTCTGTCCATCACCACCCCCTTTTCTGAATCGTTTTTGGCCACTACAGGTGTGGCAGGGTATGCTCAGACATGAGTCCCTTGCTCACTGCACCATCAGGATTCAAGCAAGCCGGGCCGACGACGGCTGAAATGCCAGAAACCGGTCCCCGGAAGCTTGTTTCCTTTCCAGTAAAGAATTGGCCTTTGTAGTTTGGTCTGCCCTGTTCCCATGATGCACTGGGCCAGGGCCAGACTAATTTGCATGTAGCCAGGTTCTGAACTGGGATGGTGCAGTGAGCTAAAAAACGGTGATGGATCAAGCCCTGATCTCTTGACTGGGTAGGAGTGTTCTGATTAACTCAGATACTCTGTCCATCACCACCCCCTTTTCTGAATCGTTTTTGGCCACTACAGGTGTAGCAGGGTATGCTCAGATATAAGTCCCTTGCTCACTGCACCATCAGGATTCAAGCAAGCTGGGCCGACGACGGCTGAAATGCCAGAAACCGGTCCCCGGAAGCTTGTTTCCTTTCCAGTAAAGAATTGGCTTGGTAGTTTGGTCTGCCCTGTTCCCATGATGCACTGGGCCAGGGCCAGACTAATTTGCATGTAGCCAGGTTCTGAACTGGGATGGTGCAGTGAGCTAAAAAACGGTGATGGATCAAGCCCTGATCTCTTGACTGGGTAGGAGTGTTCTGATTAACTCAGATACTCTGTCCATCACCACCCCCTTTTCTGAATCTTTTGGCCACTGCAGGTGTGGCAGGGTATGCTCAGACATGAGTCCCCTGCTCACTGCACCATCAGGATTCAAGCAAGCCGGGCCGACGACGGCTAAAATGCCAGAAACCAGTCCCCGGAAGCTTGTTTCCTTTCCAGTAAAGAATTGGCTTGGTAGTTTGGTCTGCCCTGTGCCCATGATGCACTGGGCCAGGGCCAGACTAATTTGCATGTAGCCAGGTTCTGAACTGGGATGGTGCAGTGAGCTAAAAAACGGTGATGGATCAAGCCCTGATCTCTTGACTGGGTAGGAGTGTTCTGATTAACTCAGATACTCTGTCCATCACCACCCCCTTTTCTGAATGGTTTTTGGCCACTACAGGTGTGGCAGGGTATGCTCAGACATGAGTTCCTTGCTCACTGCACCATCAGGATTCAAGCAAGCCGGGCCGACGACGGCTGAAATGCCAGAAACCGGTCCCCGGAAGCTTGTTTCCTTTCCAGTAAAGAATTGGCTTGGTAGTTTGGTCTGCCCTGTGCCCATGATGCACTGGGCCAGGGCCAGACTAATTTGCATGTAGCCAGGTTCTGAACTGGGATGGTGCAGTGAGCTAAAAAACGGTGATGGATCAAGCCCTGATCTCTTGACTGGGTAGGAGTGTTCTGATTAACTCAGATACTCTGTCCATCACCACCCCCTTTTCTGAATCGTTTTTGGCCACTACAGGTGTGGCAGGGTATGCTCAGACATGAGTTCCTTGCTCACTGCACCATCAGGATTCAAGCAAGCCGGGCCGACGACGGCTGAAATGCCAGAAACCGGTCCCCGGAAGCTTGTTTCCTTTCCAGTAAAGAATTGGCTTGGTAGTTTGGTCTGCCCTGTTCCCATGATGCACTGGGCCAGGGCTAGACTAATTTGCATGTAGCCAGGTTCTGAACTGGGATGGTGCAGTGAGCTAAAAAACAGTGATGGATCAAGCCCTGATCTCTTGACTGGGTAGGAGTGTTCTGATTAACTCAAATACTCTGACCATCACCACCCCCTTTTCTGAATCGTTTTTGGCCACTACAGGTGTGGCAGGGTATGCTCAGACATGAGTCCCTTGCTCACTGCACCATCAGGATTCAAGCAAGCCGGGCCGACGATGGCTGAAATGCCAGAAACCGGTCCCAGGAAGCTTGTTTCCTTTCCAGTAAAGAATTGGCTTGGTAGTTTGGTCTGCCCTGTTCCCATGATTCCCTGGGCCAGGGCCAGACTAATGTGCATGTAGCCAGGTTCTGAACTGGGATGGTGCAGTGAGCTAAAAAACGGTGAAGGATCAAGCCCTGATCTCTTGACTGGGTAGGAGTGTTCTGATTAACTCAGATACTCTGTCCATCACCACCCCCTTTTCTGAATCGTTTTTGGCCACTACAGGTGTGGCAGGGTATGCTCAGACATGAGTCCCTTGCTCACTGCACCATCAGGATTCAAGCAAGCCAGGCCGACGACGGCTGAAATGCCAGAAACCGGTCCCTGGAAGCTTGTTTCCTTTCCAGTAAAGAACTGGCTTGGTAGTTTGGTCTGCCCTGTTCCCATGATGCACTGGGCCAGGGCCAGACTAATTTGCATGTAGCCAGGTTCTGAACTGGGATGGTGCAGTGAGCTAAAAAACGGTGATGGATCAAGCCCTGATCTCTTGACTGGGTAGGAGTGTTCTGATTAACTCAGATACTCTGTCCATCACCACCCCCTTTTCTGAATCGTTTTTGGCCACTACAGGTGTAGCAGGGTATGCTCAGACATGAGTCCCTTGCTCACTGCACCATCAGGATTCAAGCAAGCTGGGCCGACGACGGCTGAAATGCCAGAAACCGGTCCCCGGAAGCTTGTTTCCTTTCCAGTAAAGAATTGGCTTGGTAGTTTGGTCTGCCCTGTTCCCATGATGCACTGGGCCAGGGCCAGACTAATTTGCATGTAGCCAGGTTCTGAACTGGGATGGTGCAGTGAGCTAAAAAACGGTGATGGATCAAGCCCTGATCTCTTGACTGGGTAGGAGTGTTCTGATTAACTCAGATACTCTGTCCATCACCACCCCCTTTTCTGAATCTTTTGGCCACTACAGGTGTGGCAGGGTATGCTCAGACATGAGTCCCTTGCTCACTGCACCATCAGGATTCAAGCAAGCCGGGCCGACGACGGCTGAAATGCCAGAAACCAGTCCCCGGAAGCTTGTTTCCTTTCCAGTAAAGAATTGGCTTGGTAGTTTGGTCTGCCCTGTTCCCATGATGCACTGGGCCAGGGCCAGACTAATTTGCATGTAGCCAGGTTCTGAACTGGGATGGTGCAGTGAGCTAAAAAACGGTGATGGATCAAGCCCTGATCTCTTGACTGGGTAGGAGTGTTCTGATTAACTCAGATACTCTGTCCATCACCACCCCCTTTTCTGAATCGTTTTTGGCCACTACACGTGTGGCAGGGTATGCTCAGACATGAGTCCCTTGCTCACTGCCCCATCAGGATTCAAGCAAGCCGAGCCGACGACGGCTGAAATGCCAGAAACCGGTCCCCGGAAGCTTGTTTCCTTTCCAGTAAAGAATTGGCTTGGTAGTTTGGTCTGCCCTGTTCCCATGATGCACTGGGCCAGGGCCAGACTAATTTGCATGTAGCCAGGTTCTGAACTGGGATGGTGCAGTGAGCTAAAAAAAGGGTGATGGATCAAGCCCTGATCTCTTGACTGGGTAGGAGTGTTCTTATTAACTCAGATACTCTGTCCATCCCCACGCCCTTTTCTGAATCGTTTTTGGCCACTACAGGTGTGGCAGGGTATGCTCAGACATGAGTCCCTTGCTCACTGCACCATCAGGATTCAAGCAAGCTGGGCTGACGACGGCTGATATGCCAGAAACCGGTCCCCGGCAGCTTGTTTCCTTTCCAGTAAAGAATTGGCTTGGTAGTTTGGTCTGCCCTGTTCCCATGATGCACTGGGCCAGGGCCAGACTAATTTGCATGTAGCCAGGTTCTGAACTGGGATGGTGCAGTGAGCTAAAAAACGGTGATGGATCAAGCCCTGATCTCTTGACTGGGTAGGAGTGTTCTGATTAACTCAGATACTCTGTCCATCACCACCCCCTTTTCTGAATCGTTTTTGGCCACTACAGGTGTGGCAGGGTATGCTCAGACATGAGTTCCTTGCTCACTGCACCATCAGGATTCAAGCAAGCCGGGCCGACGACGGCTGAAATGCCAGAAACCGGTCCCCGGAAGCTTGTTTCCTTTCCAGTAAAGAATTGGCTTGGTAGTTTGGTCTGCCCTGTTCCCATGATGCACTGGACCAGGGCCAGACTAATTTGCATGTAGCCAGGTTCTGAACTGGGATGGTGCAGTGAGCTAAAAAACAGTGATGGATCAAGCCCTGATCTCTTGACTGGGTAGGAGGTTCTGATTAACTCAAATACTCCGACCATCACCACCCCCTTTTCTGAATCGTTTTTGGCCACTACAGGTGTGGCAGGGTATGCTCAGACATGAGTCCCTTGCTCACTGCACCATCAGGATTCAAGCAAGCCGGGCCGACGATGGCTGAAATGCCAGAAACCGGTCCCAGGAAGCTTGTTTCCTTTCCAGTAAAGAATTGGCTTGGTAGTTTGGTCTGCCCTGTTCCCATGATGCACTGGGCCAGGGCCAGACTAATTTGCAAGTAGCCAGGTTCTGAGCTGGGATGGTGCAGTGAGCTAAAAAACGGTGAAGGATCAAGCCCTGATCTCTTGACTGGGTAGGAGTGTTCTGATTAACTCAGATACTCTGTCCATCACCACCCCCTTTTCTGAATCGTTTTTGGCCACTACAGGTGTGGCAGGTTATGCTCAGACATGAGTCCCTTGCTCACTGCACCATCAGGATTCAAGCAAGCCAGGCCGACGACGGCTGAAATGCCAGAAACCGGTCCCTGGAAGCTTGTTTCCTTTCCAGTAAAGAACTGGCTTGGTAGTTTGGTCTGCCCTGTTCCCATGATGCACTGGGCCAGGGCCAGACTAATTTGCATGTAGCCAGGTTCTGAACTGGGATGGTGCAGTGAGCTAAAAAACGGTGATGGATCAAGCCCTGATCTCTTGACTGGGTAGGAGTGTTCTGATTAACTCAGATACTCTGTCCATCACCACCCCCTTTTCTGAATCGTTTTTGGCCACTACAGGTGTAGCAGGGTATGCTCAGACATGAGTCCCTTGCTCACTGCACCATCAGGATTCAAGCAAGCTGGGCCGACGACGGCTGAAATGCCAGAAACCGGTCCCCGGAAGCTTGTTTCCTTTCCAGTAAAGAATTGGCTTGGTAGTTTGGTCTGCCCTGTTCCCATGATGCACTGGGCCAGGGCCAGACTAATTTGCATGTAGCCAGGTTCTGAACTGGGATGGTGCAGTGAGCTAAAAAACGGTGATGGATCAAGCCCTGATCTCTTGACTGGGTAGGAGTGTTCTGATTAACTCAGATACTCTGTCCATCACCACCCCCTTTTCTGAATCTTTTGGCCACTACAGGTGTGGCAGGGTATGCTCAGACATGAGTCCCTTGCTCACTGCACCATCAGGATTCAAGCAAGCCGGGCCGACGACGGCTGAAATGCCAGAAACCAGTCCCCGGAAGCTTGTTTCCTTTCCAGTAAAGAATTGGCTTGGTAGTTTGGTCTGCCCTGTTCCCATGATGCACTGGGCCAGGGCCAGACTAATTTGCATGTAGCCAGGTTCTGAACTGGGATGGTGCAGTGAGCTAAAAAACGGTGATGGATCAAGCCCTGATCTCTTGACTGGGTAGGAGTGTTCTGATTAACTCAGATACTCTGTCCATCACCACCCCCTTTTCTGAATCGTTTTTGGCCACTACACGTGTGGCAGGGTATGCTCAGACATGAGTCCCTTGCTCACTGCCCCATCAGGATTCAAGCAAGCCGAGCCGACGACGGCTGAAATGCCAGAAACCGGTCCCCGGAAGCTTGTTTCCTTTCCAGTAAAGAATTGGCTTGGTAGTTTGGTCTGCCCTGTTCCCATGATGCACTGGGCCAGGGCCAGACTAATTTGCATGTAGCCAGGTTCTGAACTGGGATGGTGCAGTGAGCTAAAAAAAGGGTGATGGATCAAGCCCTGATCTCTTGACTGGGTAGGAGTGTTCTTATTAACTCAGATACTCTGTCCATCCCCACGCCCTTTTCTGAATCGTTTTTGGCCACTACAGGTGTGGCAGGGTATGCTCAGACATGAGTCCCTTGCTCACTGCACCATCAGGATTCAAGCAAGCTGGGCTGACGACGGCTGATATGCCAGAAACCGGTCCCCGGCAGCTTGTTTCCTTTCCAGTAAAGAATTGGCTTGGTAGTTTGGTCTGCCCTGTTCCCATGATGCACTGGGCCAGGGCCAGACTAATTTGCATGTAGCCAGGTTCTGAACTGGGATGGTGCAGTGAGCTAAAAAACGGTGATGGATCAAGCCCTGATCTCTTGACTGGGTAGGAGTGTTCTTATTAACTCAGATACTCTGTCCATCCCCACGCCCTTTTCTGAATCGTTTTTGGCCACTACAGGTGTGGCAGGGTATGCTCAGACATGAGTCCCTTGCTCACTGCACCATCAGGATTCAAGCAAGCTGGGCTGACGACGGCTGATATGCCAGAAACCGGTCCCCGGCAGCTTGTTTCCTTTCCAGTAAAGAATTGGCTTGGTAGTTTGGTCTGCCCTGTTCCCATGATGCACTGGGCCAGGGCCAGACTAATTTGCATGTAGCCAGGTTCTGAACTGGGATGGTGCAGTGAGCTAAAAAACGGTGATGGATCAAGCCCTGATCTCTTGACTGGGTAGGAGTGTTCTGATTAACTCAGATACTCTGTCCATCACCACCCCCTTTTCTGAATCGTTTTTGGCCACTACAGGTGTGGCAGGGTATGCTCAGACATGAGTTCCTTGCTCACTGCACCATCAGGATTCAAGCAAGCCGGGCCGACGACGGCTGAAATGCCAGAAACCGGTCCCCGGAAGCTTGTTTCCTTTCCAGTAAAGAATTGGCTTGGTAGTTTGGTCTGCCCTGTTCCCATGATGCACTGGACCAGGGCCAGACTAATTTGCATGTAGCCAGGTTCTGAACTGGGATGGTGCAGTGAGCTAAAAAACAGTGATGGATCAAGCCCTGATCTCTTGACTGGGTAGGAGGTTCTGATTAACTCAAATACTCCGACCATCACCACCCCCTTTTCTGAATCGTTTTTGGCCACTACAGGTGTGGCAGGGTATGCTCAGACATGAGTCCCTTGCTCACTGCACCATCAGGATTCAAGCAAGCCGGGCCGACGATGGCTGAAATGCCAGAAACCGGTCCCAGGAAGCTTGTTTCCTTTCCAGTAAAGAATTGGCTTGGTAGTTTGGTCTGCCCTGTTCCCATGATGCACTGGGCCAGGGCCAGACTAATTTGCAAGTAGCCAGGTTCTGAGCTGGGATGGTGCAGTGAGCTAAAAAACGGTGAAGGATCAAGCCCTGATCTCTTGACTGGGTAGGAGTGTTCTGATTAACTCAGATACTCTGTCCATCACCACCCCCTTTTCTGAATCGTTTTTGGCCACTACAGGTGTGGCAGGGTATGCTCAGACATGAGTCCCTTGCTCACTGCACCATCAGGATTCAAGCAAGCTGGGCCGACGACGGCTGATATGCCAGAAACCGGTCCCCGGAAGCTTGTTTCCTTTCCAGTAAAGAATTGGCTTGGTAGTTTGGTCTGCCCTGTTCCCATGATGCACTGGGCCAGGGCCAGACTAATTTGCATGTAGCCAGGTTCTGAACTGGGATGGTGCAGTGAGCTAAAAAACGGTGATGGATCAAGCCCTGATCTCTTGACTGGGTAGGAGTGTTCTGATTAACTCAGATACTCTGTCCATCACCACCCCCTTTTCTGAATCGTTTTTGGCCACTACAGGTGTGGCAGGGTATGCTCAGACATGAGTCCCTTGCTCACTGCACCATCAGGATTCAAGCAAGCCAGGCCGACGACGGCTGAAATGCCAGAAACCGGTCCCTGGAAGCTTGTTTCCTTTCCAGTAAAGAACTGGCTTGGTAGTTTGGTCTGCCCTGTTCCCATGATGCACTGGGCCAGGGCCAGACTAATTTGCATGTAGCCAGGTTCTGAACTGGGATGGTGCAGTGAGCTAAAAAACGGTGATGGATCAAGCCCTGATCTCTTGACTGGGTAGGAGTGTTCTGATTAACTCAGATACTCTGTCCATCACCACCCCCTTTTCTGAATCGTTTTTGGCCACTACAGGTGTAGCAGGGTATGCTCAGACATGAGTCCCTTGCTCACTGCACCATCAGGATTCAAGCAAGCTGGGCCGACGACGGCTGAAATGCCAGAAACCGGTCCCCGGAAGCTTGTTTCCTTTCCAGTAAAGAATTGGCTTGGTAGTTTGGTCTGCCCTGTTCCCATGATGCACTGGGCCAGGGCCAGACTAATTTGCATGTAGCCAGGTTCTGAACTGGGATGGTGCAGTGAGCTAAAAAACGGTGATGGATCAAGCCCTGATCTCTTGACTGGGTAGGAGTGTTCTGATTAACTCAGATACTCTGTCCATCACCACCCCCTTTTCTGAATCGTTTTTGGCCACTACACGTGTGGCAGGGTATGCTCAGACATGAGTCCCTTGCTCACTGCCCCATCAGGATTCAAGCAAGCCGAGCCGACGACGGCTGAAATGCCAGAAACCGGTCCCCGGAAGCTTGTTTCCTTTCCAGTAAAGAATTGGCTTGGTAGTTTGGTCTGCCCTGTTCCCATGATGCACTGGGCCAGGGCCAGACTAATTTGCATGTAGCCAGGTTCTGAACTGGGATGGTGCAGTGAGCTAAAAAAAGGGTGATGGATCAAGCCCTGATCTCTTGACTGGGTAGGAGTGTTCTTATTAACTCAGATACTCTGTCCATCCCCACGCCCTTTTCTGAATCGTTTTTGGCCACTACAGGTGTGGCAGGGTATGCTCAGACATGAGTCCCTTGCTCACTGCACCATCAGGATTCAAGCAAGCTGGGCTGACGACGGCTGATATGCCAGAAACCGGTCCCCGGCAGCTTGTTTCCTTTCCAGTAAAGAATTGGCTTGGTAGTTTGGTCTGCCCTGTTCCCATGATGCACTGGGCCAGGGCCAGACTAATTTGCATGTAGCCAGGTTCTGAACTGGGATGGTGCAGTGAGCTAAAAAACGGTGATGGATCAAGCCCTGATCTCTTGACTGGGTAGGAGTGTTCTGATTAACTCAGATACTCTGTCCATCACCACCCCCTTTTCTGAATCGTTTTTGGCCACTACAGGTGTGGCAGGGTATGCTCAGACATGAGTTCCTTGCTCACTGCACCATCAGGATTCAAGCAAGCCGGGCCGACGACGGCTGAAATGCCAGAAACCGGTCCCCGGAAGCTTGTTTCCTTTCCAGTAAAGAATTGGCTTGGTAGTTTGGTCTGCCCTGTTCCCATGATGCACTGGACCAGGGCCAGACTAATTTGCATGTAGCCAGGTTCTGAACTGGGATGGTGCAGTGAGCTAAAAAACAGTGATGGATCAAGCCCTGATCTCTTGACTGGGTAGGAGGTTCTGATTAACTCAAATACTCCGACCATCACCACCCCCTTTTCTGAATCGTTTTTGGCCACTACAGGTGTGGCAGGGTATGCTCAGACATGAGTCCCTTGCTCACTGCACCATCAGGATTCAAGCAAGCCGGGCCGACGATGGCTGAAATGCCAGAAACCGGTCCCAGGAAGCTTGTTTCCTTTCCAGTAAAGGATTGGCTTGGTAGTTTGGTCTGCCCTGTTCCCATGATGCACTGGGCCAGGGCCAGACTAATTTGCATGTAGCCAGGTTCTGAGCTGGGATGGTGCAGTGAGCTAAAAAACGGTGAAGGATCAAGCCCTGATCTCTTGACTGGGTAGGAGTGTTCTGATTAACTCAGATACTCTGTCCATCACCACCCCCTTTTCTGAATCGTTTTTGGCCACTACAGGTGTGGCAGGGTATGCTCAGACATGAGACCCTTGCTCACTGCACCATCAGGATTCAAGCAAGCCAGGCCGACGACGGCTGAAATGCCAGAAACCGGTCCCTGGAAGCTTGTTTCCTTTCCAGTAAAGAACTGGCTTGGTAGTTTGGTCTGCCCTGTTCCCATGATGCACTGGGCCAGGGCCAGACTAATTTGCATGTAGCCAGGTTCTGAACTGGGATGGTGCAGTGAGCTAAAAAACGGTGATGGATCAAGCCCTGATCTCTTGACTGGGTAGGAGTGTTCTGATTAACTCAGATACTCTGTCCATCACCACCCCCTTTTCTGAATCGTTTTTGGCCACTACAGGTGTGGCAGGGTATGCTCAGACATGAGTCCCTTGCTCACTGCGCCATCAGGATTCAAGCAAGCCGGGCCGACGACGGCTGAAATGCCAGAAACCGGTCCCCGGAAGCTTGTTTCCTTTCTTGTAAAGAATTGGCTTGGTAGTTTGGTCTGCCCTGTTCCCATGATGCACTGGGCCAGGGCCAGACTAATTTGCATGTAGCCAGGTTCTGAACTGGGATGGTGCAGTGAGCTAAAAAACAGTGATGGATCAAGCCCTGATCTCTTGACTGGGTAGGAGTGTTCTGATTAACTCAAATACTCTGACCATCACCACCCCCTTTTCTGAATCGTTTTTGGCCACTACAGGTGTGGCAGGGTATGCTCAGACATGAGTCCCTTGCTCACTGCACCATCAGGATTCAAGCAAGCCGGGCCGACGATGGCTGAAATGCCAGAAACCGGTCCCAGGAAGCTTGTTTCCTTTCCAGTAAAGAATTGGCTTGGTAGTTTGGTCTGCCCTATTCCCATGATGCACTGGGCCAGGGCCAGACTAATTTGCATGTAGCCAGGTTCTGAACTGGGATGGTGCAGTGAGCTAAAAAACGGTGAAGGATCAAGCCCTGATCTCTTGACTGGGTAGGAGTGTTCTGATTAACTCAGATACTCTGTCCATCACCACCCCCTTTTCTGAATCGTTTTTGGCCACTACAGGTGTGGCAGGGTATGCTCAGACATGAGTCCCTTGCTCACTGCACCATCAGGATTCAAGCAAGCTGGGCCGACGACGGCTGATATGCCAGAAACCGGTCCCCGGAAGCTTGTTTCCTTTCCAGTAAAGAATTGGCTTGGTAGTTTGGTCTGCCCTGTTCCCATGATGCACTGGGCCAGGGCCAGACTAATTTGCATGTAGCCAGGTTCTGAACTGGGATGGTGCAGTGAGCTAAAAAACGGTGATGGATCAAGCCCTGATCTCTTGACTGGGTAGGAGTGTTCTGATTAACTCAGATACTCTGTCCATCACCACCCCCTTTTCTGAATCGTTTTTGGCCACTACACGTGTGGCAGGGTATGCTCAGACATGAGTCCCTTGCTCACTGCCCCATCAGGATTCAAGCAAGCCGAGCCGACGACGGCTGAAATGCCAGAAACCGGTCCCCGGAAGCTTGTTTCCTTTCCAGTAAAGAATTGGCTTGGTAGTTTGGTCTGCCCTGTTCCCATGATGCACTGGGCCAGGGCCAGACTAATTTGCATGTAGCCAGGTTCTGAACTGGGATGGTGCAGTGAGCTAAAAAAAGGGTGATGGATCAAGCCCTGATCTCTTGACTGGGTAGGAGTGTTCTTATTAACTCAGATACTCTGTCCATCCCCACGCCCTTTTCTGAATCGTTTTTGGCCACTACAGGTGTGGCAGGGTATGCTCAGACATGAGTCCCTTGCTCACTGCACCATCAGGATTCAAGCAAGCTGGGCTGACGACGGCTGATATGCCAGAAACCGGTCCCCGGCAGCTTGTTTCCTTTCCAGTAAAGAATTGGCTTGGTAGTTTGGTCTGCCCTGTTCCCATGATGCACTGGGCCAGGGCCAGACTAATTTGCATGTAGCCAGGTTCTGAACTGGGATGGTGCAGTGAGCTAAAAAACGGTGATGGATCAAGCCCTGATCTCTTGACTGGGTAGGAGTGTTCTGATTAACTCAGATACTCTGTCCATCACCACCCCCTTTTCTGAATCGTTTTTGGCCACTACAGGTGTGGCAGGGTATGCTCAGACATGAGTTCCTTGCTCACTGCACCATCAGGATTCAAGCAAGCTGGGCTGACGACGGCTGATATGCCAGAAACCGGTCCCCGGCAGCTTGTTTCCTTTCCAGTAAAGAATTGGCTTGGTAGTTTGGTCTGCCCTGTTCCCATGATGCACTGGGCCAGGGCCAGACTAATTTGCATGTAGCCAGGTTCTGAACTGGGATGGTGCAGTGAGCTAAAAAACGGTGATGGATCAAGCCCTGATCTCTTGACTGGGTAGGAGTGTTCTGATTAACTCAGATACTCTGTCCATCACCACCCCCTTTTCTGAATCGTTTTTGGCCACTACAGGTGTGGCAGGGTATGCTCAGACATGAGTTCCTTGCTCACTGCACCATCAGGATTCAAGCAAGCCGGGCCGACGACGGCTGAAATGCCAGAAACCGGTCCCCGGAAGCTTGTTTCCTTTCCAGTAAAGAATTGGCTTGGTAGTTTGGTCTGCCCTGTTCCCATGATGCACTGGACCAGGGCCAGACTAATTTGCATGTAGCCAGGTTCTGAACTGGGATGGTGCAGTGAGCTAAAAAACAGTGATGGATCAAGCCCTGATCTCTTGACTGGGTAGGAGGTTCTGATTAACTCAAATACTCCGACCATCACCACCCCCTTTTCTGAATCGTTTTTGGCCACTACAGGTGTGGCAGGGTATGCTCAGACATGAGTCCCTTGCTCACTGCACCATCAGGATTCAAGCAAGCCGGGCCGACGATGGCTGAAATGCCAGAAACCGGTCCCAGGAAGCTTGTTTCCTTTCCAGTAAAGAATTGGCTTGGTAGTTTGGTCTGCCCTGTTCCCATGATGCACCGGGCCAGGGCCAGACTAATTTGCATGTAGCCAGGTTCTGAGCTGGGATGGTGCAGTGAGCTAAAAAACGGTGAAGGATCAAGCCCTGATCTCTTGACTGGGTAGGAGTGTTCTGATTAACTCAGATACTCTGTCCATCACCACCCCCTTTTCTGAATCGTTTTTGGCCACTACAGGTGTGGCAGGGTATGCTCAGACATGAGTCCCTTGCTCACTGCACCATCAGGATTCAAGCAAGCTGGGCCGACGACGGCTGATATGCCAGAAACCGGTCCCCGGAAGCTTGTTTCCTTTCCAGTAAAGAATTGGCTTGGTAGTTTGGTCTGCCCTGTTCCCATGATGCACTGGGCCAGGGCCAGACTAATTTGCATGTAGCCAGGTTCTGAACTGGGATGGTGCAGTGAGCTAAAAAACGGTGATGGATCAAGCCCTGATCTCTTGACTGGGTAGGAGTGTTCTGATTAACTCAGATACTCTGTCCATCACCACCCCCTTTTCTGAATCGTTTTTGGCCACTACAGGTGTGGCAGGGTATGCTCAGACATGAGTCCCTTGCTCACTGCACCATCAGGATTCAAGCAAGCCAGGCCGACGACGGCTGAAATGCCAGAAACCGGTCCCTGGAAGCTTGTTTCCTTTCCAGTAAAGAACTGGCTTGGTAGTTTGGTCTGCCCTGTTCCCATGATGCACTGGGCCAGGGCCAGACTAATTTGCATGTAGCCAGGTTCTGAACTGGGATGGTGCAGTGAGCTAAAAAACGGTGATGGATCAAGCCCTGATCTCTTGACTGGGTAGGAGTGTTCTGATTAACTCAGATACTCTGTCCATCACCACCCCCTTTTCTGAATCGTTTTTGGCCACTACAGGTGTGGCAGGGTATGCTCAGACATGAGTCCCTTGCTCACTGCGCCATCAGGATTCAAGCAAGCCGGGCCGACGACGGCTGAAATGCCAGAAACCGGTCCCCGGAAGCTTGTTTCCTTTCTTGTAAAGAATTGGCTTGGTAGTTTGGTCTGCCCTGTTCCCATGATGCACTGGGCCAGGGCCAGACTAATTTGCATGTAGCCAGGTTCTGAACTGGGATGGTGCAGTGAGCTAAAAAACAGTGATGGATCAAGCCCTGATCTCTTGACTGGGTAGGAGGGTTCTGATTAACTCAGATACTCTCTCCATCACCACCCCCTTTTCTGAATCGTTTCTGGCCACTACAGGTGTGGCAGGGTATGCTCAGACATGAGTCCCTTGCTCACTGCACCATCAGGATTCAAGCAAGCCGGGCCGACGACGGCTGAAATGCCAGAAACCAGTCCCCGGAAGCTTGTTTCCTTTCCAGTAAAGAATTGGCTTGGTAGTTTGGTCTGCCCTGTTCCCATGAAGCACTGGGCCAGGGCCAGACTAATTTGCATGTAGCCAGGTTCTGAACTGGGATGGTGCAGTGAGCTACAAAACGGTGATGGATCAAGCCCTGATCTCTTGACTGGGTAGGAGTGTTCTGATTAACTCAAATACTCTGACCATCACCACCCCCTTTTCTGAATCGTTTTTGGCCACTACAGGTGTGGCAGGGTATGCTCAGACATGAGTCCCTTGCTCACTGCACCATCAGGATTCAAGCAAGCCGGGCCGACGATGGCTGAAATGCCAGAAACCGGTCCCAGGAAGCTTGTTTCCTTTCCAGTAAAGAATTGGCTTGGTAGTTTGGTCTGCCCTATTCCCATGATGCACTGGGCCAGGGCCAGACTAATTTGCATGTAGCCAGGTTCTGAACTGGGATGGTGCAGTGAGCTAAAAAACGGTGAAGGATCAAGCCCTGATCTCTTGACTGGGTAGGAGTGTTCTGATTAACTCAGATACTCTGTCCATCACCACCCCCTTTTCTGAATCGTTTTTGGCCACTACAGGTGTGGCAGGGTATGCTCAGACATGAGTCCCTTGCTCACTGCACCATCAGGATTCAAGCAAGCTGGGCCGACGACGGCTGATATGCCAGAAACCGGTCCCCGGAAGCTTGTTTCCTTTCCAGTAAAGAATTGGCTTGGTAGTTTGGTCTGCCCTGTTCCCATGATGCACTGGGCCAGGGCCAGACTAATTTGCATGTAGCCAGGTTCTGAACTGGGATGGTGCAGTGAGCTAAAAAACGGTGAAGGATCAAGCCCTGATCTCTTGACTGGGTAGGAGTGTTGTGATTAACTCAGATACTCTGTCCATCACCACCCCCTTTTCTGAATCGTTTTTGGCCACTACAGGTGTGGCAGGGTATGATCAGACATGAGTCCCTTGCTCACTGCACCATCAGGATTCAAGCAAGCCGGGCCGACGACGGCTGAACTGCCAGAAACCAGTCCCCGGAAGCTTGTTTCCTTTCCAGTAAAGAATTGGCTTGGTAGTTTGGTCTGCCCTGTTCCCATGATGCACTGGGCCAGGGCCAGACTAATTTGCATGTAGCCAGGTTCTGAACTGGGATGGTGCAGTGAGCTAAAAAATGGTGATGGATCAAGCCCTGATCTCTTGACTGGGTAGGAGGGTTCTGATTAACTCAGATACTCTCTCCATCACTACCCCCTTTTCTGAATCGTTTTTGGCCACGACAGGTGTGGCAGGGTATGCTCAGACATGAGTCCCTTGCTCACTGCACCATCAGGATTCAAGCAAGCCGGGCCGACGACGGCTGAAATGCCAGAAACCAGTCCCCGGAAGCTTGTTTCCTTTCCAGTAAAGAATTGGCTTGGTAGTTTGGTCTGCCCTGTTCCCATGAAGCACTGGGCCAGGGCCAGACTAATTTGCATGTAGCCAGGTACTGAACTGGGATGGTGCAGTGAGCTACAAAACGGTGATGGATCAAGCCCTGATCTCTTGACTGGGTAGGAGTGTTCTGATTAACTCAGATACTCTGTCCATCACCACCCCCTTTTCTGAATCGTTTTTGGCCACTACAGGTGTGGCAGGATATGCTCAGACATGAGTCCCTTGCTCACTGCACCATCAGGATTCAAGCAAGCTGGGCCGACGACGGCTGATATGCCAGAAACCGGTCCCCGGAAGCTTGTTTCCTTTCCAGTAAAGAATTGGCTTGGTAGTTTGGTCTGCCCTGTTCCCATGATGCACTGGGCCAGGGCCAGACTAATTTGCATGTAGCCAGGTTCTGAACTGGGATGGTGCAGTGAGCTAAAAAACGGTGATGGATCAAGCCCTGATCTCTTGACTGGGTAGGAGTGTTCTGATTAACTCAGATACTCTGTCCATCACCACCCCCTTTTCTGAATCGTTTTTGGCCACTACAGGTGTGGCAGGGTATGCTCAGACATGAGTCCCTTGCTCACTGCACCATCAGGATTCAAGCAAGCCAGGCCGACGACGGCTGAAATGCCAGAAACCGGTCCCTAGAAGCTTGTTTCCTTTCCAGTAAAGAACTGGCTTGGTAGTTTCGTCTGCCCTGTTCCCATGATGCACTGGGCCAGGGCCAGACTAATTTGCATGTAGCCAGGTTCTGAACTGGGATGGTGCAGTGAGCTAAAAAACGGTGATGGATCAAGCCCTGATCTCTTGACTGGGTAGGAGTGTTCTGATTAACTCAGATACTCTGTCCATCACCACCCCCTTTTCTGAATCGTTTTTGGCCACTACAGGTGTGGCAGGGTATGCTCAGACATGAGTCCCTTGCTCACTGCGCCATCAGGATTCAAGCAAGCCGGGCCGACGACGGCTGAAATGCCAGAAACCGGTCCCCGGAAGCTTGTTTCCTTTCTTGTAAAGAATTGGCTTGGTAGTTTGGTCTGCCCTGTTCCCATGATGCACTGGGCCAGGGCCAGACTAATTTGCATGTAGCCAGGTTCTGAACTGGGATGGTGCAGTGAGCTAAAAAACAGTGATGGATCAAGCCCTGATCTCTTGACTGGGTAGGAGGGTTCTGATTAACTCAGATACTCTCTCCATCACCACCCCCTTTTCTGAATCGTTTCTGGCCACTACAGGTGTGGCAGGGTATGCTCAGACATGAGTCCCTTGCTCACTGCACCATCAGGATTCAAGCAAGCCGGGCCGACGACGGCTGAAATGCCAGAAACCAGTCCCCGGAAGCTTGTTTCCTTTCCAGTAAAGAATTGGCTTGGTAGTTTGGTCTGCCCTGTTCCCATGAAGCACTGGGCCAGGGCCAGACTAATTTGCATGTAGCCAGGTTCTGAACTGGGATGGTGCAGTGAGCTACAAAACGGTGATGGATCAAGCCCTGATCTCTTGACTGGGTAGGAGTGTTCTGATTAACTCAGATACTCTGTCCATCACCACCCCCTCTTCTGAATCGTTTTTGGCCACTACAGGTGTGGCAGGGTATGCTCAGACATGAGTCCCTTGCTCACTGCACCATCAGGATTCAAGCAAGACGGGCCGACGATGGCTGAAATGCCAGAAACCGGTCCCAGGAAGCTTGTTTCCTTTCCAGTAAAGAATTGGCTTGGTAGTTTGGTCTGCCCTGTTCCCATGATGCACTGGGCCAGGGCCAGACTAATTTGCATGTAGCCAGGTTCTGAACTGGGATGGTGCAGTGAGCTAAAAAACAGTGATGGATCAAGCCCTGATCTCTTGACTGGGTAGGAGTGTTCTGATTAACTCAAATACTCTGACCATCACCACCCCCTTTTCTGAATCGTTTTTGGCCACTACAGGTGTGGCAGGGTATGCTCAGACATGAGTCCCTTGCTCACTGCACCATCAGGATTCAAGCAAGCCGGGCCGACGATGGCTGAAATGCCAGAAACCGGTCCCAGGAAGCTTGTTTCCTTTCCAGTAAAGAATTGGCTTGGTAGTTTGGTCTGCCCTATTCCCATGATGCACTGGGCCAGGGCCAGACTAATTTGCATGTAGCCAGGTTCTGAACTGGGATGGTGCAGTGAGCTAAAAAACGGTGAAGGATCAAGCCCTGATCTCTTGACTGGGTAGGAGTGTTCTGATTAACTCAGATACTCTGTCCATCACCACCCCCTTTTCTGAATCGTTTTTGGCCACTACAGGTGTGGCAGGGTATGCTCAGACATGAGTCCCTTGCTCACTGCACCATCAGGATTCAAGCAAGCTGGGCCGACGACGGCTGATATGCCAGAAACCGGTCCCCGGAAGCTTGTTTCCTTTCCAGTAAAGAATTGGCTTGGTAGTTTGGTCTGCCCTGTTCCCATGATGCACTGGGCCAGGGCCAGACTAATTTGCATGTAGCCAGGTTCTGAACTGGGATGGTGCAGTGAGCTAAAAAACGGTGAAGGATCAAGCCCTGATCTCTTGACTGGGTAGGAGTGTTGTGATTAACTCAGATACTCTGTCCATCCCCACCCCCTTTTCTGAATCGTTTTTGGCCACTACAGGTGTGGCAGGGTATGATCAGACATGAGTCCCTTGCTCACTGCACCATCAGGATTCAAGCAAGCCGGGCCGACGACGGCTGAACTGCCAGAAACCAGTCCCCGGAAGCTTGTTTCCTTTCCAGTAAAGAATTGGCTTGGTAGTTTGGTCTGCCCTGTTCCCATGATGCACTGGGCCAGGGCCAGACTAATTTGCATGTAGCCAGGTTCTGAACTGGGATGGTGCAGTGAGCTAAAAAATGGTGATGGATCAAGCCCTGATCTCTTGACTGGGTAGGAGGGTTCTGATTAACTCAGATACTCTCTCCATCACTACCCCCTTTTCTGAATCGTTTTTGGCCACGACAGGTGTGGCAGGGTATGCTCAGACATGAGTCCCTTGCTCACTGCACCATCAGGATTCAAGCAAGCCGGGCCGTCGACGGCTGAAATGCCAGAAACCAGTCCCCGGAAGCTTGTTTCCTTTCCAGTAAAGAATTGGCTTGGTAGTTTGGTCTGCCCTGTTCCCATGAAGCACTGGGCCAGGGCCAGACTAATTTGCATGTAGCCAGGTACTGAACTGGGATGGTGCAGTGAGCTACAAAACGGTGATGGATCAAGCCCTGATCTCTTGACTGGGTAGGAGTGTTCTGATTAACTCAGATACTCTGTCCATCACCACCCCCTTTTCTGAATCGTTTTTGGCCACTACAGGTGTGGCAGGGTATGCTCAGACATGAGTCCCTTGCTCACTGCACCATCAGGATTCAAGCAAGCCGGGCCGACGATGGCTGAAATGCCAGAAACCGGTCCCAGGAAGCTTGTTTCCTTTCCAGTAAAGAATTGGCTTGGTAGTTTGGTCTGCCCTGTTCCCATGATGCACTGGGCCAGGGCCAGACTAATTTGCATGTAGCCAGGTTCTGAACTGGGATGGTGCAGTGAGCTAAAAAACAGTGATGGATCAAGCCCTGATCTCTTGACTGGGTAGGAGGTTCTGATTAACTCAAATACTCCGACCATCACCACCCCCTTTTCTGAATCGTTTTTGGCCACTACAGGTGTGGCAGGGTATGCTCAGACATGAGTCCCTTGCTCACTGCACCATCAGGATTCAAGCAAGCCGGGCCGACGATGGCTGAAATGCCAGAAACCGGTCCCAGGAAGCTTGTTTCCTTTCCAGTAAAGAATTGGCTTGGTAGTTTGGTCTGCCCTGTTCCCATGATGCACTGGGCCAGGGCCAGACTAATTTGCAAGTAGCCAGGTTCTGAGCTGGGATGGTGCAGTGAGCTAAAAAACGGTGAAGGATCAAGCCCTGATCTCTTGACTGGGTAGGAGTGTTCTGATTAACTCAGATACTCTGTCCATCACCACCCCCTTTTCTGAATCGTTTTTGGCCACTACAGGTGTGGCAGGGTATGCTCAGACATGAGTCCCTTGCTCACTGCACCATCAGGATTCAAGCAAGCTGGGCCGACGACGGCTGATATGCCAGAAACCGGTCCCCGGAAGCTTGTTTCCTTTCCAGTAAAGAATTGGCTTGGTAGTTTGGTCTGCCCTGTTCCCATGATGCACTGGGCCAGGGCCAGACTAATTTGCATGTAGCCAGGTTCTGAACTGGGATGGTGCAGTGAGCTAAAAAACGGTGATGGATCAAGCCCTGATCTCTTGACTGGGTAGGAGTGTTCTGATTAACTCAGATACTCTGTCCATCACCACCCCCTTTTCTGAATCGTTTTTGGCCACTACAGGTGTGGCAGGGTATGCTCAGACATGAGTCCCTTGCTCACTGCACCATCAGGATTCAAGCAAGCCAGGCCGACGACGGCTGAAATGCCAGAAACCGGTCCCTGGAAGCTTGTTTCCTTTCCAGTAAAGAATTGGCTTGGTAGTTTGGTCTGCCCTGTTCCCATGATGCACTGGGCCAGGGCCAGACTAATTTGCATGTAGCCAGGTTCTGAACTGGGATGGTGCAGTGAGCTAAAAAACGGTGATGGATCAAGCCCTGATCTCTTGACTGGGTAGGAGTGTTCTGATTAACTCAGATACTCTGTCCATCACCACCCCCTTTTCTGAATCGTTTTTGGCCACTACACGTGTGGCAGGGTATGCTCAGACATGAGTCCCTTGCTCACTGCCCCATCAGGATTCAAGCAAGCCGAGCCGACGACGGCTGAAATGCCAGAAACCGGTCCCCGGAAGCTTGTTTCCTTTCCAGTAAAGAATTGGCTTGGTAGTTTGGTCTGCCCTGTTCCCATGATGCACTGGGCCAGGGCCAGACTAATTTGCATGTAGCCAGGTTCTGAACTGGGATGGTGCAGTGAGCTAAAAAAAGGGTGATGGATCAAGCCCTGATCTCTTGACTGGGTAGGAGTGTTCTTATTAACTCAGATACTCTGTCCATCCCCACGCCCTTTTCTGAATCGTTTTTGGCCACTACAGGTGTGGCAGGGTATGCTCAGACATGAGTCCCTTGCTCACTGCACCATCAGGATTCAAGCAAGCTGGGCTGACGACGGCTGATATGCCAGAAACCGGTCCCCGGCAGCTTGTTTCCTTTCCAGTAAAGAATTGGCTTGGTAGTTTGGTCTGCCCTGTTCCCATGATGCACTGGGCCAGGGCCAGACTAATTTGCATGTAGCCAGGTTCTGAACTGGGATGGTGCAGTGAGCTAAAAAACGGTGATGGATCAAGCCCTGATCTCTTGACTGGGTAGGAGTGTTCTGATTAACTCAGATACTCTGTCCATCACCACCCCCTTTTCTGAATCGTTTTTGGCCACTACAGGTGTGGCAGGGTATGCTCAGACATGAGTTCCTTGCTCACTGCACCATCAGGATTCAAGCAAGCCGGGCCGACGACGGCTGAAATGCCAGAAACCGGTCCCCGGAAGCTTGTTTCCTTTCCAGTAAAGAATTGGCTTGGTAGTTTGGTCTGCCCTGTTCCCATGATGCACTGGACCAGGGCCAGACTAATTTGCATGTAGCCAGGTTCTGAACTGGGATGGTGCAGTGAGCTAAAAAACAGTGATGGATCAAGCCCTGATCTCTTGACTGGGTAGGAGGTTCTGATTAACTCAAATACTCCGACCATCACCACCCCCTTTTCTGAATCGTTTTTGGCCACTACAGGTGTGGCAGGGTATGCTCAGACATGAGTCCCTTGCTCACTGCACCATCAGGATTCAAGCAAGCCGGGCCGACGATGGCTGAAATGCCAGAAACCGGTCCCAGGAAGCTTGTTTCCTTTCCAGTAAAGAATTGGCTTGGTAGTTTGGTCTGCCCTGTTCCCATGATGCACTGGGCCAGGGCCAGACTAATTTGCATGTAGCCAGGTTCTGAGCTGGGATGGTGCAGTGAGCTAAAAAACGGTGAAGGATCAAGCCCTGATCTCTTGACTGGGTAGGAGTGTTCTGATTAACTCAGATACTCTGTCCATCACCACCCCCTTTTCTGAATCGTTTTTGGCCACTACAGGTGTGGCAGGGTATGCTCAGACATGAGACCCTTGCTCACTGCACCATCAGGATTCAAGCAAGCCAGGCCGACGACGGCTGAAATGCCAGAAACCGGTCCCTGGAAGCTTGTTTCCTTTCCAGTAAAGAACTGGCTTGGTAGTTTGGTCTGCCCTGTTCCCATGATGCACTGGGCCAGGGCCAGACTAATTTGCATGTAGCCAGGTTCTGAACTGGGATGGTGCAGTGAGCTAAAAAACGGTGATGGATCAAGCCCTGATCTCTTGACTGGGTAGGAGTGTTCTGATTAACTCAGATACTCTGTCCATCACCACCCCCTTTTCTGAATCGTTTTTGGCCACTACAGGTGTGGCAGGGTATGCTCAGACATGAGTCCCTTGCTCACTGCGCCATCAGGATTCAAGCAAGCCGGGCCGACGACGGCTGAAATGCCAGAAACCGGTCCCCGGAAGCTTGTTTCCTTTCTTGTAAAGAATTGGCTTGGTAGTTTGGTCTGCCCTGTTCCCATGATGCACTGGGCCAGGGCCAGACTAATTTGCATGTAGCCAGGTTCTGAACTGGGATGGTGCAGTGAGCTAAAAAACAGTGATGGATCAAGCCCTGATCTCTTGACTGGGTAGGAGGGTTCTGATTAACTCAGATACTCTCTCCATCACCACCCCCTTTTCTGAATCGTTTCTGGCCACTACAGGTGTGGCAGGGTATGCTCAGACATGAGTCCCTTGCTCACTGCACCATCAGGATTCAAGCAAGCCGGGCCGACGACGGCTGAAATGCCAGAAACCAGTCCCCGGAAGCTTGTTTCCTTTCCAGTAAAGAATTGGCTTGGTAGTTTGGTCTGCCCTGTTCCCATGAAGCACTGGGCCAGGGCCAGACTAATTTGCATGTAGCCAGGTTCTGAACTGGGATGGTGCAGTGAGCTACAAAACGGTGATGGATCAAGCCCTGATCTCTTGACTGGGTAGGAGTGTTCTGATTAACTCAGATACTCTGTCCATCACCACCCCCTTTTCTGAATCGTTTTTGGCCACTACAGGTGTGGCAGGGTATGCTCAGACATGAGTCCCTTGCTCACTGCACCATCAGGATTCAAGCAAGCCGGGCCGACGATGGCTGAAATGCCAGAAACCGGTCCCAGGAAGCTTGTTTCCTTTCCAGTAAAGAATTGGCTTGGTAGTTTGGTCTGCCCTGTTCCCATGATGCACTGGGCCAGGGCCAGACTAATTTGCATGTAGCCAGGTTCTGAACTGGGATGGTGCAGTGAGCTAAAAAACAGTGATGGATCAAGCCCTGATCTCTTGACTGGGTAGGAGTGTTCTGATTAACTCAAATACTCTGACCATCACCACCCCCTTTTCTGAATCGTTTTTGGCCACTACAGGTGTGGCAGGGTATGCTCAGACATGAGTCCCTTGCTCACTGCACCATCAGGATTCAAGCAAGCCGGGCCGACGATGGCTGAAATGCCAGAAACCGGTCCCAGGAAGCTTGTTTCCTTTCCAGTAAAGAATTGGCTTGGTAGTTTGGTCTGCCCTATTCCCATGATGCACTGGGCCAGGGCCAGACTAATTTGCATGTAGCCAGGTTCTGAACTGGGATGGTGCAGTGAGCTAAAAAACGGTGAAGGATCAAGCCCTGATCTCTTGACTGGGTAGGAGTGTTCTGATTAACTCAGATACTCTGTCCATCACCACCCCCTTTTCTGAATCGTTTTTGGCCACTACAGGTGTGGCAGGGTATGCTCAGACATGAGTCCCTTGCTCACTGCACCATCAGGATTCAAGCAAGCTGGGCCGACGACGGCTGATATGCCAGAAACCGGTCCCCGGAAGCTTGTTTCCTTTCCAGTAAAGAATTGGCTTGGTAGTTTGGTCTGCCCTGTTCCCATGATGCACTGGGCCAGGGCCAGACTAATTTGCATGTAGCCAGGTTCTGAACTGGGATGGTGCAGTGAGCTAAAAAACGGTGATGGATCAAGCCCTGATCTCTTGACTGGGTAGGAGTGTTCTGATTAACTCAGATACTCTGTCCATCACCACCCCCTTTTCTGAATCGTTTTTGGCCACTACACGTGTGGCAGGGTATGCTCAGACATGAGTCCCTTGCTCACTGCCCCATCAGGATTCAAGCAAGCCGAGCCGACGACGGCTGAAATGCCAGAAACCGGTCCCCGGAAGCTTGTTTCCTTTCCAGTAAAGAATTGGATTGGTAGTTTGGTCTGCCCTGTTCCCATGATGCACTGGGCCAGGGCCAGACTAATTTGCATGTAGCCAGGTTCTGAACTGGGATGGTGCAGTGAGCTAAAAAAAGGGTGATGGATCAAGCCCTGATCTCTTGACTGGGTAGGAGTGTTCTTATTAACTCAGATACTCTGTCCATCCCCACGCCCTTTTCTGAATCGTTTTTGGCCACTACAGGTGTGGCAGGGTATGCTCAGACATGAGTCCCTTGCTCACTGCACCATCAGGATTCAAGCAAGCTGGGCTGACGACGGTTGATATGCCAGAAACCGGTCCCCGGCAGCTTGTTTCCTTTCCAGTAAAGAATTGGCTTGGTAGTTTGGTCTGCCCTGTTCCCATGATGCACTGGGCCAGGGCCAGACTAATTTGCATGTAGCCAGGTTCTGAACTGGGATGGTGCAGTGAGCTAAAAAACGGTGATGGATCAAGCCCTGATCTCTTGACTGGGTAGGAGTGTTCTGATTAACTCAGATACTCTGTCCATCACCACCCCCTTTTCTGAATCGTTTTTGGCCACTACAGGTGTGGCAGGGTATGCTCAGACATGAGTTCCTTGCTCACTGCACCATCAGGATTCAAGCAAGCCGGGCCGACGACGGCTGAAATGCCAGAAACCGGTCCCCGGAAGCTTGTTTCCTTTCCAGTAAAGAATTGGCTTGGTAGTTTGGTCTGCCCTGTTCCCATGATGCACTGGACCAGGGCCAGACTAATTTGCATGTAGCCAGGTTCTGAACTGGGATGGTGCAGTGAGCTAAAAAACAGTGATGGATCAAGCCCTGATCTCTTGACTGGGTAGGAGGTTCTGATTAACTCAAATACTCCGACCATCACCACCCCCTTTTCTGAATCGTTTTTGGCCACTACAGGTGTGGCAGGGTATGCTCAGACATGAGTCCCTTGCTCACTGCACCATCAGGATTCAAGCAAGCCGGGCCGACGATGGCTGAAATGCCAGAAACCGGTCCCAGGAAGCTTGTTTCCTTTCCAGTAAAGAATTGGCTTGGTAGTTTGGTCTGCCCTGTTCCCATGATGCACCGGGCCGGGGCCAGACTAATTTGCATGTAGCCAGGTTCTGAGCTGGGATGGTGCAGTGAGCTAAAAAACGGTGAAGGATCAAGCCCTGATCTCTTGACTGGGTAGGAGTGTTCTGATTAACTCAGATACTCTGTCCATCACCACCCCCTTTTCTGAATCGTTTTTGGCCACTACAGGTGTGGCAGGGTATGCTCAGACATGAGTCCCTTGCTCACTGCACCATCAGGATTCAAGCAAGCTGGGCCGACGACGGCTGATATGCCAGAAACCGGTCCCCGGAAGCTTGTTTCCTTTCCAGTAAAGAATTGGCTTGGTAGTTTGGTCTGCCCTGTTCCCATGATGCACTGGGCCAGGGCCAGACTAATTTGCATGTAGCCAGGTTCTGAACTGGGATGGTGCAGTGAGCTAAAAAACGGTGATGGATCAAGCCCTGATCTCTTGACTGGGTAGGAGTGTTCTGATTAACTCAGATACTCTGTCCATCACCACCCCCTTTTCTGAATCGTTTTTGGCCACTACAGGTGTGGCAGGGTATGCTCAGACATGAGTCCCTTGCTCACTGCACCATCAGGATTCAAGCAAGCCAGGCCGACGACGGCTGAAATGCCAGAAACCGGTCCCTGGAAGCTTGTTTCCTTTCCAGTAAAGAACTGGCTTGGTAGTTTGGTCTGCCCTGTTCCCATGATGCACTGGGCCAGGGCCAGACTAATTTGCATGTAGCCAGGTTCTGAACTGGGATGGTGCAGTGAGCTAAAAAACGGTGATGGATCAAGCCCTGATCTCTTGACTGGGTAGGAGTGTTCTGATTAACTCAGATACTCTGTCCATCACCACCCCCTTTTCTGAATCGTTTTTGGCCACTACAGGTGTGGCAGGGTATGCTCAGACATGAGTCCCTTGCTCACTGCGCCATCAGGATTCAAGCAAGCCGGGCCGACGACGGCTGAAATGCCAGAAACCGGTCCCCGGAAGCTTGTTTCCTTTCTTGTAAAGAATTGGCTTGGTAGTTTGGTCTGCCCTGTTCCCATGATGCACTGGGCCAGGGCCAGACTAATTTGCATGTAGCCAGGTTCTGAACTGGGATGGTGCAGTGAGCTAAAAAACAGTGATGGATCAAGCCCTGATCTCTTGACTGGGTAGGAGGGTTCTGATTAACTCAGATACTCTCTCCATCACCACCCCCTTTTCTGAATCGTTTCTGGCCACTACAGGTGTGGCAGGGTATGCTCAGACATGAGTCCCTTGCTCACTGCACCATCAGGATTCAAGCAAGCCGGGCCGACGACGGCTGAAATGCCAGAAACCAGTCCCCGGAAGCTTGTTTCCTTTCCAGTAAAGAATTGGCTTGGTAGTTTGGTCTGCCCTGTTCCCATGAAGCACTGGGCCAGGGCCAGACTAATTTGCATGTAGCCAGGTTCTGAACTGGGATGGTGCAGTGAGCTACAAAACGGTGATGGATCAAGCCCTGATCTCTTGACTGGGTAGGAGTGTTCTGATTAACTCAGATACTCTGTCCATCACCACCCCCTTTTCTGAATCGTTTTTGGCCACTACAGGTGTGGCAGGGTATGCTCAGACATGAGTCCCTTGCTCACTGCACCATCAGGATTCAAGCAAGCCGGGCCGACGATGGCTGAAATGCCAGAAACCGGTCCCAGGAAGCTTGTTTCCTTTCCAGTAAAGAATTGGCTTGGTAGTTTGGTCTGCCCTGTTCCCATGATGCACTGGGCCAGGGCCAGACTAATTTGCATGTAGCCAGGTTCTGAACTGGGATGGTGCAGTGAGCTAAAAAACAGTGATGGATCAAGCCCTGATCTCTTGACTGGGTAGGAGTGTTCTGATTAACTCAAATACTCTGACCATCACCACCCCCTTTTCTGAATCGTTTTTGGCCACTACAGGTGTGGCAGGGTATGCTCAGACATGAGTCCCTTGCTCACTGCACCATCAGGATTCAAGCAAGCCGGGCCGACGATGGCTGAAATGCCAGAAACCGGTCCCAGGAAGCTTGTTTCCTTTCCAGTAAAGAATTGGCTTGGTAGTTTGGTCTGCCCTATTCCCATGATGCACTGGGCCAGGGCCAGACTAATTTGCATGTAGCCAGGTTCTGAACTGGGATGGTGCAGTGAGCTA
The DNA here is from genome assembly GCF_964261635.1 of Lissotriton helveticus. Taxonomy (NCBI): domain Eukaryota; kingdom Metazoa; phylum Chordata; class Amphibia; order Caudata; family Salamandridae; genus Lissotriton; species Lissotriton helveticus. The sequence goes on along the minus strand of NC_136057.1, from coordinate 1,501,489,505 downwards.
AAAAACGGTGAAGGATCAAGCCCTGATCTCTTGACTGGGTAGGAGTGTTCTGATTAACTCAGATACTCTGTCCATCACCACCCCCTTTTCTGAATCGTTTTTGGCCACTACAGGTGTGGCAGGGTATGCTCAGACATGAGTCCCTTGCTCACTGCACCATCAGGATTCAAGCAAGCTGGGCCGACGACGGCTGATATGCCAGAAACCGGTCCCCGGAAGCTTGTTTCCTTTCCAGTAAAGAATTGGCTTGGTAGTTTGGTCTGCCCTGTTCCCATGAGGCACTGGGCCAGGGCCAGACTAATTTGCATGTAGCCAGGTTCTGAACTGGGATGGTGCAGTGAGCTAAAAAACGGTGAAGGATCAAGCCCTGATCTCTTGACTGGGTAGGAGTGTTGTGATTAACTCAGATACTCTGTCCATCACCACCCCCTTTTCTGAATCGTTTTTGGCCACTACAGGTGTGGCAGGGTATGATCAGACATGAGTCCCTTGCTCACTGCACCATCAGGATTCAAGCAAGCCGGGCCGACGACGGCTGAACTGCCAGAAACCAGTCCCCGGAAGCTTGTTTCCTTTCCAGTAAAGAATTGGCTTGGTAGTTTGGTCTGCCCTGTTCCCATGATGCACTGGGCCAGGGCCAGACTAATTTGCATGTAGCCAGGTTCTGAACTGGGATGGTGCAGTGAGCTAAAAAATGGTGATGGATCAAGCCCTGATCTCTTGACTGGGTAGGAGGGTTCTGATTAACTCAGATACTCTCTCCATCACTACCCCCTTTTCTGAATCGTTTTTGGCCACGACAGGTGTGGCAGGGTATGCTCAGACATGAGTCCCTTGCTCACTGCACCATCAGGATTCAAGCAAGCCGGGCCGACGACGGCTGAAATGCCAGAAACCAGTCCCCGGAAGCTTGTTTCCTTTCCAGTAAAGAATTGGCTTGGTAGTTTGGTCTGCCCTGTTCCCATGAAGCACTGGGCCAGGGCCAGACTAATTTGCATGTAGCCAGGTACTGAACTGGGATGGTGCAGTGAGCTACAAAACGGTGATGGATCAAGCCCTGATCTCTTGACTGGGTAGGAGTGTTCTGATTAACTCAGATACTCTGTCCATCACCACCCCCTTTTCTGAATCGTTTTTGGCCACTACAGGTGTGGCAGGGTATGCTCAGACATGAGTCCCTTGCTCACTGCACCATCAGGATTCAAGCAAGCCGGGCCGACGATGGCTGAAATGCCAGAAACCGGTCCCAGGAAGCTTGTTTCCTTTCCAGTAAAGAATTGGCTTGGTAGTTTGGTCTGCCCTGTTCCCATGATGCACTGGGCCAGGGCCAGACTAATTTGCATGTAGCCAGGTTCTGAACTGGGATGGTGCAGTGAGCTAAAAAACAGTGATGGATCAAGCCCTGATCTCTTGACTGGGTAGGAGTGTTCTGATTAACTCAAATACTCTGACCATCACCACCCCCTTTTCTGAATCGTTTTTGGCCACTACAGGTGTGGCAGGGTATGCTCAGACATGAGTCCCTTGCTCACTGCACCATCAGGATTCAAGCAAGCCGGGCCGACGATGGCTGAAATGCCAGAAACCGGTCCCAGGAAGCTTGTTTCCTTTCCAGTAAAGAATTGGCTTGGTAGTTTGGTCTGCCCTGTTCCCATGATGCACTGGGCCAGGGCCAGACTAATTTGCATGTAGCCAGGTTCTGAACTGGGATGGTGCAGTGAGCTAAAAAACGGTGAAGGATCAAGCCCTGATCTCTTGACTGGGTAGGAGTGTTCTGATTAACTCAGATACTCTGTCCATCACCACCCCCTTTTCTGAATCGTTTTTGGCCACTACAGGTGTGGCAGGGTATGCTCAGACATGAGTCCCTTGCTCACTGCACCATCAGGATTCAAGCAAGCCAGGCCGACGACGGCTGAAATGCCAGAAACCGGTCCCTGGAAGCTTGTTTCCTTTCCAGTAAAGAACTGGCTTGGTAGTTTGGTCTGCCCTGTTCCCATGATGCACTGGGCCAGGGCCAGACTAATTTGCATGTAGCCAGGTTCTGAACTGGGATGGTGCAGTGAGCTAAAAAACGGTGATGGATCAAGCCCTGATCTCTTGACTGGGTAGGAGTGTTCTGATTAACTCAGATACTCTGTCCATCACCACCCCCTTTTCTGAATCGTTTTTGGCCACTACAGGTGTGGCAGGGTATGCTCAGACATGAGTCCCTTGCTCACTTCACCATCAGGATTTAAGCAAGCCGGGCCGACGACGGCTGAAATGCCAGAAACCGGTCCCCGGAAGCTTGTTTCCTTTCCAGTAAAGAATTGGCTTGATAGTTTGGTCTGCCCTGTTCCCATGATGCACTGGGCCAGGGCCAGACTAATTTGCATGTAGCCAGGTTCTGAACTGGGATGGTGCAGTGAGCTAAAAAACAGTGATGGATCAAGCCCTGATCTCTTGACTGGGTAGGAGTGTTCTGATTAACTCAAATACTCTGACCATCACCACCCCCTTTTCTGAATCGTTTTTGGCCCCTACAGGTGTGGCAGGGTATGCTCAGACATGAGTCCCTTGCTCACTGCACCATCAGGATTCAAGCAAGCCGGGCCGACGATGGCTGAAATGCCAGAAACCGGTCCCAGGAAGCTTGTTTCCTTTCCAGTAAAGAATTGGCTTGGTAGTTTGGTCTGCCCTGTTCCCATGATGCACTGGGCCAGGGCCAGACTAATTTGCATGTAGCCAGGTTCTGAACTGGGATGGTGCAGTGAGCTAAAAAACAGTGAAGGATCAAGCCCTGATCTCTTGACTGGGTAGGAGTGTTCTGATTAACTCAGATACTCTGTCCATCACCACCCCCTTTTCTGAATCGTTTTTGGCCACTACAGGTGTGGCAGGGTATGCTCAGACATGAGTCCCTTGCTCACTGCACCATCAGGATTCAAGCAAGCCAGGCCGACGACGGCTGAAATGCCAGAAACCGGTCCCTGGAAGCTTGTTTCCTTTCCAGTAAAGAACTGGCTTGGTAGTTTGGTCTGCCCTGTTCCCATGATGCACTGGGCCAGGGCCAGACTAATTTGCATGTAGCCAGGTTCTGAACTGGGATGGTGCAGTGAGCTAAAAAACGGTGAAGGATCAAGCCCTGATCTCTTGACTGGGTAGGAGTGTTCTGATTAACTCAGATACTCTGTCCATCACCACCCCCTTTTCTGAATCGTTTTTGGCCACTACAGGTGTGGCAGGGTATGCTCAGACATGAGTCCCTTGCTCACTGCACCATCAGGATTCAAGCAAGCCGGGCCGACGACGGCTGAAATGCCAGAAACCGGTCCCCGGAAGCTTGTTTCCTTTCCAGTAAAGAATTGGCTTGGTAGTTTGGTCTGCCCTGTTCCCATGATGCACTGGGCCAGGGCCAGACTAATTTGCATGTAGCCAGGTTCTGAACTGGGATGGTGCAGTGAGCTAAAAAACGGTGATGGATCAAGCCCTGATCTCTTGACTGGGTAGGAGTGTTCTGATTAACTTAGATACTCTGTCCATCACCACCCCCTTTTCTAAATCTTTTGGCCACTGCAGATGTGGCAGGGTATGCTCAGACATGAGTCCCCTGCTCACTGCACCATCAGGATTCAAGCAAGCCGGGCCGACGACGGCTGAAATGCCAGAAACCAGTCCCTGGAAGCTTGTTTCCTTTCCAGTAAAGAATTGGCTTGGTAGTTTGGTCTGCCCTGTTCCCATGATGCACTGGGCCAGGGCCAGACTAATTTGCATGTAGCCAGGTTCTGAACTGGGATGGTGCAGTGAGCTAAAAAACGGTGATGGATCAAGCCCTGATCTCTTGACTGGGTAGGAGTGTTCTGATTAACTCAGATACTCTGTCCATCACCACCCCCTTTTCTGAATCGTTTTTGGCCACTACAGGTGTGGCAGGGTATGCTCAGACATGAGTCCCTTGCTCACTGCCCCATCAGGATTCAAGCAAGCAGAGCCGACGATGGCTGAAAGCCAGAAACCGGTCCCCGGAAGCTTGTTTTCTTTCCAGTAAAGAATTGGCTTGGTTGTTTGGTCTGCCCTGTTCCCATGATGCACTGGGCCAGGGCCAGACTAATTTGCATGTAGCCAGGTTCTGAACTGGGATGGTGCAGTGAGCTAAAAAAACGGTGATGGATCAAGCCCTGATCTCTTGACTGGGTAGGAGTGTTCTGATTAGCTCAGATACTCTGTCCATCACCACCCCCTTTTCTGAATGGTTTTTGGCCACTACAGGTGTGGCAGGGTATGCTCAGACATGAGTTCCTTAGCTCACTGCACCATCAGGATTCAAGCAAGCCGGGCCGACGACGGCTGAAATGCCAGAAACCGGTCCCCGGAAGCTTGTTTCCTTTCCAGTAAAGAATTGGCTTGGTAGTTTGGTCTGCCCTGTTCCCATGATGCACTGGGCCAGGGCCAGACTAATTTGCATGTAGCCAGGTTCTGAACTGGGATGGTGCAGTGAGCTAAAAAACGGTGATGGATCAAGCCCTGATCTCTTGACTGGGTAGGAGTGTTCTTATTAACTCAGATACTCTGTCCATCACCACCCCCTTTTCTGAATCGTTTTTGGCCACTACAGGTGTGGCAGGGTATGCTCAGACATGAGTTCCTTGCTCACTGCACCATCAGGATTCAAGCAAGCCGGGCCGACGACGGCTGAAATGCCAGAAACCGGTCCCCGGAAGCTTGTTTCCTTTCCAGTAAAGAATTGGCTTGGTAGTTTGGTCTGCCCTGTTCCCATGATGCACTGGGCCAGGGCCAGACTAATTTGCATGTAGCCAGGTTCTGAACTGGGATGGTGCAGTGAGCTAAAAAACAGTGATGGATCAAGCCCTGATCTCTTGACTGGGTAGGAGTGTTCTGATTAACTCAAATACTCTGACCATCACCACCCCCTTTTCTGAATCGTTTTTGGCCACTACAGGTGTGGCAGGGTATGCTCAGACATGAGTCCCTTGCTCACTGCTCCATCAGGATTCAAGCAAGCCGGGCCGACGATGGCTGAAATGCCAGAAACCGGTCCCAGGAAGCTTGTTTCCTTTCCAGTAAAGAATTGGCTTGGTAGTTTGGTCTGCCCTGTTCCCATGATTCCCTGGGCCAGGGCCAGACTAATTTGCATGTAGCCAGGTTCTGAACTGGGATGGTGCAGTGAGCTAAAAAACGGTGAAGGATCAAGCCCTGATCTCTTGACTGGGTAGGAGTGTTCTGATTAACTCAGATACTCTGTCTATCACCACCCCCTTTTCTGAATCGTTTTTGGCCACTACAGGTGTGGCAGGGTATGCTCAGACATGAGTCCCTTGCTCACTGCACCATCAGGATTCAAGCAAGCCGGTCCGACGACGGCTGAAATGCCAGAAACCGGTCCCCGGAAGCTTGTTTCCTTTCCAGTAAAGAATTGGCTTGGTAGTTTGGTCTGCCCTGTTCCCAAGATGCACTGGGCCAGGGCCAGACTAATTTGCATGTAGCCAGGTTCTGAACTGGGATGGTGCAGTGAGCTAAAAAACGGTGATGGATCAAGCCCTGATCTCTTGACTGGGTAGGAGTGTTCTGATTAACTCAGATACTCTGTCCATCACCACCCCCTTTTCTGAATCGTTTTTGGCCACTACAGGTGTAGCAGGGTATGCTCAGACATGAATCCCTTGCTCACTGCACCATCAGGATTCAAGCAAGCTGGGCCGACGACGGCTGAAATGCCAGAAACCGGTCCCCGGAAGCTTGTTTCCTTTCCAGTAAAGAATTGGCTTGGTAGTTTGGTCTGCCCTGTTCCCATGATGCACTGGGCCAGGGCCAGAATAATTTGCATGTAGCCAGGTTCTGAACTGGGATGGTGCAGTGAGCTAAAAAACGGTGATGGATCAAGCCCTGATCTCTTGACTGGGTAGGAGTGTTCTGATTAACTCAGATACTCTGTCCATCACCACCCCCTTTTCTGAATCTTTTGGCCACTACAGGTGTGGCAGGGTATGCTCAGACATGAGTCCCTTGCTCACTGCACCATTAGGATTCAAGCAAGCCGGGCCGACGACGGCTGAAATGCCAGAAACCAGTCCCCGGAAGCTTGTTTCCTTTCCAGTAAAGTGTGGAAAAGTAAATTTTGCCATGTTCTGTGTCCCTACGTGTCATCCATCATATGTTATGTGTGCATGATTAAATATGCATATGTACTCCCCATGTCTGATTAATGACGCAATTACAGTTGTGTCCCCCTCTAGTATGACAGTTTCCAGTCCTCGTGAATACTACGAATATCAGGCCTATGTAAAGTTATGTTGCCACGTTTCTCAGTGTGCACGTTATTCCATTCTAAAGTCCCCGTTTCTAGGCCTCAAAAGGGCCTGGACATCAGATTCAGCTCCTGTCTCCTGAAGCCTTGCTGAGGAGCGATACAGCCCCCACCTGTATCCTCGACCCTTCACTTACTTCCTGCCTCGCAGTGCCCGGCCCAGCCTGGCTCAGTCTCTGAGTCTGCCAAGAGTATGTTATAGTTCCAGTTATCAGTTCAGTCCTCCTTCTCTGCATTCCTAAGCTACTGAACTGCATCAATAGTTTCCGTCATTGTCTAGCCTTCACGTCTCCACGTTAGAGAAATACTGCATTTAATGGTCATTTCATATTCTTCATCACGCACTACATGTAGAATAATGCATGGTCCAGTCTTAGAATCAAGTTAGCCTTTCCCCTCCTAACTTCTAGTTCATATCAACATGTTCCCTAAACATCAGATACTAGATAGGGTTTAGGTACATGTCGCTCCGACCCTCCAGACTTCAGTCTCTGCTCCTAGCACAGAGTTCATAGCCCCCAGCTTCTCCTAGTAATACGTCATTGCCAGTTTGCGCGCACCACTAGGTTAGAGGTCCCGGCTCCTCAGGTAGCCCCCTCCATGGTTTCCGCCCCATTCATGACATATTCTGTTACGTTTGCATCACATGTCTATGTATACGCCCAGTTACACCTACTTTTGTCTTTATCTTTCGCGACTGCTACGCGTCACACCTATTGCTCCACCCACTGCTACGCCTACTGCAATGTAATGCTATGTGTTTGCGTTATGTATATATGCTCATGTATTGTTATTAAAAGTTAGCGCGCTCATCCCAGATCCAGCCCCAGCAGCTGCTGGGCCCTGTCACCCTGTCATCCTATTCCTATGCAGGTTGTCCTGTTCCTGTCCTTATGCTGTATTAAACCTGCAAAACTCCTACTACCTCGAATCTTGACTCTTATTTATTGAGCTATCTGTTATGATATATGTCTAGTCAAAAATAGGGTATTATTTATTTATTTACCACATAATGGCGCCCGAACAGGGACTTGCCCTTTCCCCACGCGTCGGTGAAGCCACGCCGACCCCCTGACCCTCTGCAGTCGTGACGGAACTCTTCTGCGCAGTGGCAGATATTTCTGCTCAAGTATCCCTCAGGCCCACGGAGAAGACGGAGGAGGCGGTCCAGCATCCAAACGAGACGGTGGAGGAACGCGGCGAGTCCCGACCAGAGCCCAAGCCAAGAGTACAAGGTCCGAGGTATCCGGAGGTCCACCCGTAACTGAAGTCCGAAGTTCGTCGTCATCGTCGTAGCAGTGCAGTCCAGTCCGAGGCCTTCCGTTCTTGCTGCCCGGTGAGTACCGTTACTGGGGTGGTATCTAGACAGGGTCAATTTAAATTGACTCTGGTCTGTGGGTTGGTGGTACACAGTCCCACAAACGAAGTGTCCACTTCGGTGGATGCGGGTCCTGACGTGTCTCTTTAAGAGACCGGTAAGTTTCGTACTGTTTCAGCAGTGCATCTAGTTTCTGTTCTAGTCAGTTCTGTTCTCGAGAAATTTCAAGTGTTCTGTTCGCAATATTTCCAGGTAGTATTCTGTTCGAACTGTTATTTTAAATGTTTTTCATGTATTTTAATGTCGTGGTATGAATGGGGTATAAGTATCGTGTTCATTGTGTATTATATTGTGTCTAGATTACAGTTCAGTCATGCCCATATTTTCCAAGTTACGTCAGTTAAAAACTAGAAAGGGTCTGCTGGAAGCAGCAGTTCCCGTCCCGCCGAGGGACAGTCCAGGTCACTTTATGTATCAGAAACATGGCATAAGTGCCATATTGTATCTAGATTTATGGGTAGAGTATACCAAACAGTTAGAAGAAAAGTATAGATGGCCCGTATCGGGTACATGGGATGCCGAATGCATCATGCGAGTAGAAGAAGCATTATGGAAAAAGAAAGCCAGACAGTCACAGAAAGATGCCATCGAGTTATGGCGTAAAGAAGCTCATAAAAGAACTGAAAAAGAAATCAGAAAGTCAGAATTAAGTAGAGAATCCTTAGAGCGAGCCCAAGAAAAAGAATTAATCGAGATAGGGGAACAAGTCAAAGCCGAACAGTCAGACAGACAGAGGCATGCCCTTATTAAGGGTATGTATCCTCTTCTTGCCGAGGGCTTGCCAAAAGCGACCCCGGAGGCATCCAGTAATTTCCCGCCACCACTAGTTCCGACCAAGCTGCGTCACAAACCGACCGCAGCTGATATTTTTATTTCGTCCTATCTGGACGACACAGTCCCTGAATATGCAGATCCTGTTCGCGCTCCGCCAGTCCCTGTAAATCAGGCACATCCTGCTCCTCCAGACACCGGGGCACCCCATGCAGTACCTGCTACGGTACCCCCGGTCCAGCCAGCATTTCAATTTCCCGCTCCGCCACGAAGAATATCAGTCGACGATTCTAGTCTAGGGGCCGCAGGAGGAGGTCCTCCTCAAACCCCGCCGCCACGCAAGCGTTTATCAGCGCTCGAATTACATGCTCAAGCATCACAGCGTACTCCCAAGAGTAATAAGTCTGTTGCAGAAATCAGGCAAGCCCTTGGCGAATGTGCCTATGACCCAGTTCCAGGCGAGTTTAATATGGTTTTATATTCCGTACGCGTAAGGAGAGTGACCGAGTATCTAGTCACCCTGCCGAATATGAAAGAAGATCTAGACAGGATATATCGTTTCATCCGTACAGGGGATGACCCACAAAGTATTAGTGATGCCATGTCTCAAAGGAAAGCCGAGATTCAGCGCATGATATTAAAGTTCTTAATTAACTGTCTAATAAGAGAACAGGATCATCCGTCTAAAGACCCGGAAGAAATGAAAACTCTAACAAAGTGGAGTGATAATATAGCCGAAGGAAAGCACAATACCATTGGTGCCATGGAAAGTATGTACAAGAAAATCCGTAGAGAGATAATAAAGATACACGAACAGCGTAAAGCAGCACAAGTAAGCGAGAAAGAAAGTAACTCTGATCCTGAAGAGGAAGACGACGAGAATACCGCCAGAATAGCGTATGTAGGAAAATCTAGATTTCCAGATCGCCATTTACGCCTAGAACACAAGCCAATTTTCCATCATTCAGTACCAGAACAAGGTTCCCTAGAACAAGTATTCCAAGCTACCGATCACATTCTGAAATCACGAATCGGTTATAGTGAGTTAAGTACTATGCATGAACAAGAAATAGTTCGGTCAGCAGTCCGATGGATTACTGATTCTACCACTTTTCCAGACGAAATAGTGGCACAAATGTTTCTGAAAATGCCCCCAGCCGAGCAACGACTGGTGGGTATGTATATGATTCAGCACCTCATTACTTTGTATGAGGGTCAACACTCTGATCCAGGTCCGTTACATGATATCCTGAACGAGTTACTCCAGTATAGATGGAGAGGTTTAGGTACCGATTTAATTAGTGTCATTCTAGAACAGCGCCACAAATATAGAACGTTTCTGAACCCGCATTTTGTTCATGTCTCACCCCCAGAAAGTAAACCATTTTACATGGAAAGACAGAACCCGTTACGAGAAGTGCATCCAGTTAAGACAGAGGACGGTGAAATGCAACGAGTGTTTGTTTACACCCCAATAACAAAGATGGAACTCCTCGAGATGAAGAAATTAATTCCCTGTCATGACAAAGATCCAGCAGGGTTCCATAGAGAATTAAAAGACATGCTCCGTATGGGAGAATACACTTACCCAGATATTATTAAAATGTTAAAGGTCCTGTTGCCCGCAGGGGTGTACGAAAAGCTAAAGGAAAAAGAATGGGAGGTGGGAGAGAAAAAGATCGATTGGGCAGTCCTAGAAGCTGAAGACAAGGCACGAGTACCAGGTACCGGTCTAGGAGAGAAATGTAAAGAATTACCAGAATTATTGATTCAAGTTCTACCCAGATTATTGACAACTAGAAAAGAAGACTGGGATGCAATCTCAGCCTGTAAACAGAAGCAAGACGAGGATATTAGTGATTTTTATTCTAGATTTGAAAAATGTTTTAGTATCAACAGTGGCCTCAAGACAAGTAGCGAGTCATACCCTCACCTTTTTGTTACTAAATTAGTCGAGAATTCAAGCCCACAAGTTAAGAATCGAGTTTTGAAAGTCGAAAGTACCTGGCAAGCTAATACTCCGTCCCAAATGCTCCAGATGCTCCAGTACCACCAGAATAGAATCAGGGAAGAGCAAGAACACGAGAGAAAACGTATGAAAGACACGAAAATGAAAGTACTAGTTGCACAATCCGTTCCTCAAGACAGTCAGAAGAGGGGTCCGAATCAAGCCAGTCATCCTGCGGCTCCCGTTAAAGGGAATTGCAATTATTGTAAACAGCCAGGTCATTTTATAAATGAGTGTGCAGTTCTGAAACACAACATAGCTACTGGTAAGACTAAAGAAAGACCACGTCCGCCTAGACAAGAACAAGTTTCACAGATTCCTCAGCCACAGAATGCACCACAGACAGTTACAGTGCCGCAGCCTATTGCTGCAACACAGCATGTTACATCGCAGATGTACCAGTATGCACAGTCTGAGTATCCAGAATATCAGCAGTATTCATGAAACAGCCTAGAGAGGGAGGTAGGCTTGCCTCTCATCGAGATACCTGTAGATCAAGAAGGTCCCTATGTTCACAGTCAAGTATTAGGGAAAGACAGAAAGTTTTTGATTGATACAGGGGCAAGTAGGACCACAATTAGTCATGCCGAAGTTCCAGGGGCTCCGCTCTCAGGCTCAAGAAATGTTTCCCTTGGATTTTCAGGAAAACCTATCGTAAATGAGATTTCAAAGCCAGTTACTCTAGAAGTAGGTCCATTGTCCCGCACTACTGATCTGTTACTTACTAAGTCATGTCCAGAAAACCTATTAGGCATTAAAACACTGAAAGAGTTAGGTGCAGTTATATGTTGTTCCCCAGAGGGAATACGATTGTTCCTACGTGACTTTAAGGGTCACTATGTGTTACGAGATTTTGATCCAAGACTGTCTAATGTTCCACAGCATCTATGGGCGCAAGGTCCAACTGATGTAGGTTATATGCAAATCACACCCTATCGTGTGACTCTCAAACCAGGTGTAGTGTTACCACGAATCAGACAGTACAGATTGCCACCCGAGGCTGTATCAGCCTTATCCAAAATTATTGACGAGCTCATCGCTCAAGGAGTAGTTGTAGAAACTGACTCCAACGTATGCAATTCTCCGATCATTCCAGTCATGAAACGTACTGATCCAAATGCACCCCCAGTATATCGATTAGTGATCGACCTACGAGAGCTTAATAAATGTATTATTCCTCAGTACCCAGTTGTTCCAGACATCTCTTCCCTATTGACAGCCATTGATTCCGAAGCCATGTTCTTTACAGTAATCGATCTTAAGAATGCATTTTTTAGTGTTCCCATCCATCCAGACAGCCAGTTTCTTTTCGGATTTTGTTTAAATGGAAGGAGCTATATGTTTACACGAGCTCCTCAAGGTTTCACAGAAAGTCCTAGTATTTACAGTCAAGCACTCAAGAGACAACTAGACAACATTCACATGCCAACTGACACTGCCCTGCTCCAGTATGTCGATGATCTACTGATCACAGCCCGTTCTGAACGTGCTTGCGAGCGAGCGTCACTTACAGTCTTGTATTTTCTAGCCGAGATGGGGCACAAGGTGTCCCCTTCTAAGCTTCAATTCTGTGTCCAGCAAGTGGTCTACTTAGGACACTTACTGTCCAAGAGGGGTAGGCAGTTGACACCAGACCGTATCCAGTTAATAGCGAGTCTTCCTCAGCCCAAGACCCGGAAGGAGGTACGTGCTTTTATCGGCCTTACTTCTTACTGCAGACAATGGATTCCTCAGTATGCATTTCTAGCCAAACCACTGATACAGTTAACGACACAGGAGGCAGCCGTAGCGACTGTCCTCCCTTGGACATCTGAACATACACTTAGTTTCAACGAGTTAAAGAAAGCTTTATGTCAAGCTCCAGTTCTAGCTACACCGAACTACAGTAAGCCTTTTACACTTTTCGTTACTGAACGTGAAGGTACAGCATTATCTGTTCTCACACAAGATCAAGCAGGACAATACAAGCCCTGTGCTTATTTTTCGAGCACATTAGATCCTGTAGCCCAGGCTCTGCCTGCGTGCCTCAAGTCAGTTGCAGCCACAGCACTAGCTATCAGACAAAGTGATTCCATAGTTTTAGGACACTCCCTGACAGTACAAGTTCCACATTCCGTGGAAGTTCTTTTGAACCGAACACAAACTCAGCACTTGACAATTGCACGTTTAACGGGTTATGAATTGACACTGTTCCAGCCACACATAGAAATCAGACGCTGCAACGTCCTGAACCCTGCTACACTGTTGCCATCAGTTAATTCAAATTCTGCCACACATGACTGTGTGGAAGTAGTTAACATTACGACAAAACCAAGGCAAGATCTGACAGATATTCCGTTACCAGACCCCGACCTGACACTTTATGTGGACGGTTCATGTATGAGAACTAGTACAGGAGAACTAGTCGCCGCGTATGCAGTGACTACTGACACCGAAGTTATTGAGACACACCGTATTGACACTCTGTCCGCTCAAGCAGCAGAGCTAGTTGCTCTGACACAAGCCTGCATACACGCCAAGAACTTGAAAGTTAATGTTTACACAGATTCACGCTACGCATTTGGAGTCGTACACGACTTCGGAGTGCTCTGGCAGGAGAGAGGTTTCATGACTTCTCATGGAACCAAGATTCAGCATGGTCTCCTTATTCAAGCTCTGTTAGATGCAATACATTTACCGACATCCATCGCTATCATGAAATGCAAAGCACATACGAAAGCCACTGACATTATTTCTCAGGGTAACGATCTAGCAGATCGCACAGCCAAACTTACAGCACAGACTCCAGACTTTCAAGTTAATCCGACACAGACACATACTCCAGATCCGACTACATGCATGACAGTTAAGGACCCTACTCAAGATGTCATAGATATCCAGTTACATGCTACTCCCGAAGAAATTGAGAAATGGTCCGAACAAGGAGGGGTCCAGACAGACCAAGGATGGTTAACAAAGGGTAGAGCCACATGGTTTCTCCCCGACTCTATGGTTCAAGTCATTATTAATACCGCACATAGTCCAGCACATTTAGGGGAAAAAGCTATGTTAGACAGTATCCAGAACATTTGGTTCAACAAGCATTTACGAGCTGCAGCCAAGCAGAAAGTCCGTACCTGTATGATATGTTGTCAGTTTAATCCAGGTAAAAGTGTCCCGGTGGAACAAGGTGGATTCCAGCCCCCTGACCACCCTTTTGAAGTCCTCCAGATGGATTATATTCAGATGGAGCGATGTCGAGGTTTCAAGTATGTCCTTGTAGTTGTATGCGCTTTGTCCAGGTGGACAGAAGCATATCCAGTCCCAGATTACACAGCCGCGACCACTGCCAAGCAGTTGGTTCGTGAATTCTTCCCTCGTTATGGACTCCCTAGAGTCGTATATTCTGATAACGGCCAGCCATTCTCCTCAGAGTTAATGAAGCACGTTTCCCTTTTGCTAGGGTACCAGTGGAAGTTCCATTGTGTACGCCATCCTGAAGCAGCCGGTCTCGTTGAGAGACATAATCAAACCCTGAAAATCCGCATCGCCAAAGTCTGTCAAGAAAAAGGTGTGGACTGGCTAGTAGCTCTGCCAGTTGCTTTATTTTATATGCGCATGGTCGCACATTCCAGATCAGGTCTGTCCCCGTATGAGGTCGTTTTCGGCCGCCCCCCTAACATGTGGGGTACTCCTAGACCCCGAAGTATTACCGATGTTTCAAGTAATATGCTGACAGATTACCTAGCTTCCTTGATGTCTGCCCTCAACTCATGTCGTTCACAGGTTGCCGCCGCATTTCCAGACAATACCGAGGTGGCACCGCATGAAATCGTTCCAGGATCCATGGTGATGGTCTGCAACTTTGACAGATCAAGTCCGCTAGAGCCTCGTTGGAAAGAGCCCCGACAGGTCCTCCTCACCACCCGTACAGCCGTGAAGTTGGAAGGACGCAAGGGCTGGGTGCACCTTTCTCATGTTAAACTTTTTAATGGACTAAAACCCGCCTTAAAGAACATTTCCCAGGATTTGAAGGATTGCCAAAATATTGTTTTCAAGGACTGTCCCATAAAAGACATTGCTACAACCCCTCCCCTGTTAGAGAAAACTCCGCAGCAGGAGTATAAACAAAAACTACGGTCTAGTAAATTAAGTCAGCCAGTTTGATTGTCTAAGTCCTCCCCTAGGTGAAACGGTTAGACTGTTTCTGACATGTATAAAATAGACCCCCATAGTGAGAGAGTTAGTCAAAACTCAATCCGATGTATCGTTTTTCTATGTTTCATATTGTTTTCCAGCCTTATGATTTCCTGCACCAGTTATGCATTTTACCTATGTTTCCCAGTTTCACATGTAAATAAGTCTGTTAATGCTACAGTAGAGCACACGTTTAGTGATCTGCCCCCTCATGAACTGTCCTACCGCCTCGCTATGCGTAATAACTCATTTATCCGCATGTTACATTACTCACACCAGACCAGCAATGCCACTAATTGTTGGGTGTGTGGTCGACTCCCCCCTTTTCAGATGCCGAAGGGAGTTCTGCCACTTTTTCCTTATCCTTTTTCACATAATGGTTCGTGTGGAGCATGGTCCACGTTAACGTCATCCTCAACAGATATGTTTTTTCTTAACAGTACATGTTTCCCAGACAAGCAAGGTCTTCCCCACAGAACAGGTTTAGATCTAGAAAATGAAGTGTATAATTTAGGTAATTATTCGTCGAATTTTATGGTCTTGAATGTTCAGTCTGATACTACTCCAGACTTACCCGCTATTTCAGTACTACCAGTCAAAGGCGAATTATGTGTCCGAAATAATGGTTCCGTACATGTAGGACATAGTGATTGTACTACTGTTGTCAAGTATAGTGACAGTGGGAAATCTATTTTCAAAGCTTCACGTCATTCATATTTTATTTGTGGTCAAACCGCATATGTTCGTCTGCCCCTCGATTGGGAGGGAACCTGTTACATTGCCTTCCTACTGCCACCAGTTTTCCTAGCCCCACCTGATTATCATAGAAATACACATCTAGTACACATTAGACATAGAAGGGAGTCCCCAATTGTCGATTATACTGAAACTACTCTAGAACAATATACCGATTTCAATAAAGGTTTCTTTTTCTTTATAGGACCTGTCCAGAATAGTAAGTTAATCCGTAGACTAACCAGAACCCTTGAAGCTGTAGTAAATGAGACTGCCTCTGCTCTAGGTAACTTAACCGAAGAGCAATCTGCTATGAGATTTGTAGTTTTGCAAAATCGTCTCGTCCTTGACGTCATACTGGCCGATAGGGGCGGGGCCTGTAGAGTCATCGGATCTAGTTGCTGCATTTTCATTCCAAATAACGCGCCGTCTGTTTATTCAGCTATAACCAGACTCCATAAAATTGCCCATCTGTTACACCAAGATCCAGGCACCTGGACATGGTCCGGTTGGTTCTGGAATATAATTTCCGCATGGGGATGGAAAATATTGTCCTTCCTAGGTATTGCAGTAGCGATCATATTCAGCTGCTGCCTCTGTATACAATGTGGCCCTGCGATTTGCGGCATTTGTGCTACCTCTTGTATTCCTAGTCCCAAGCCCCGTTCTAAATCCCGTTCCAGGATAATTCGAGACGAGCAAATGATACTGTATGAAATGATAGATGGTATCATGAATATTGATGTTTCCTGATGGAAACTGAGGTTCCGTGACGATTTTACTCGTGTTTATAACATTGTCGTAAATACATAATTTTGGTATCAGTGAACCGCAAATGATCCATTTAGTATATCCTGGTGTTTTCGCTATGCTACGAGCAAGAGCACTCCAGTTACAAACACATTTCTGTTCTACCCGTGGCATCCATCTTAGAACACGGAAGCCATTTTGTATTCCTTGCCCTCACATAGTCAATGGACACGCAATGACCTCTTTTTCATTAAAGGACACGTAGGCTTTAACCGGCAATTCACCTTGCTAGTGACACGTGCACCTTAGGCCAGCAACGCTGTAGCAGCATGACTCGGCAAGAACTGCCTCCCCAGCCTGAGGCCAGTCCTGCTATACTGGTTCTTGTGTTCGTTGGCCTGATCATGATTAGGCGGCCGAAGCTGGTAACCGTGCCCATTTACGACCCACAAACATTTCTTATCCTGTCTTTCTATCTTCTGCACCTGGCTCTGCTCCTTTCCTTCTGGGCCTTTATTAGGGGGAGGTAACGAAATTTACGATGAGGCGGTCCGGGTCTTGAATGAAGAATTGACATGGGATTATGATGGACTAGTGGGAACCCCTCATTTGTAATGTTTTGACATCAGATACTGTTGACGATCCCTGTGCAACGCCAAATATTTATTGTTTAAGACACGAATGTTTAGAACTGTGGTAACATGTAAAGAATTTGCCTGAAGCCCAATATTTAGTATATAAGGAGCAACCCTCTTTGTACAAATCGAACAGGCTCCTAGACACTGCCCATGTGTAGTTTCTGTGACTTCTGTGTCCCTGCAGTAATAAACCTTTTGGTCTTTGACGCCACCATCGAGAAGCCCGTGTTTCTGTTTGTTTGTGCACCGAGACAGGTGGAACTCCGGGGTCTTCGGGTGTTATCCCTGACACCTCTGGACGGAACCAAAAAGTCCAGAACTCCAATTGGCGCCCAACGTGGGGCGACGTCATTCGGTACCGGTCCAAAAGCCTGAAGAGTTCGAGGAGCTTCGTGTGAAGATTTCAGAGGGAGGCGCCCCACTTCATCGATCCCGGCATATCGCAAAAGTGGCCCCGACGTTCTCTTCCACGAGGGTTCCCGTTCAGACGGCTGCAGTGGTCCGTTGCCTTGACCGTCGCCCTGTCTTGGACCCGAGGTGCAGTCCTCAGTACGGCGAAACGTGACGGGTTTCTCCTTGGTGACGTCTTCAGTGCCTCAGTTAAGTATTCAGTGGTTGCTAGTTGTTTTTTTTTGTAAGGGTTGCTCCTATTTGGATAAACCTTTTAGTCCTCAGTTCAGTTCAGTTCTGTAAGGTTATCACTAGGTTATTCTGGTTACGATAATCATTCTGTTCAGTTCAGGTATCGATACATTTGTCAGTTCTGGTAGGCCTAAGTTCTTGATTCGAGTGCGCATCTTTTCTGTTTGTGTCTTGTTTGTTTTGTGTTCCGGATTATAAAATGGTAAGTCGGAAAAATTGTATGTTGTCTTGTTTTAGTTGCAACAGTGATTCCCGGTTGGAGGACTCGTGTTTGGTTCCTCCGATTGGAACTCCCCTTTATGATCTATATTGCAAATTTGGTGTGGGCCCTATCTCTTATAACGAGGTATGGATCCGCTACACAGAAAAAGATGGTGTCCTTAGTTGGCCACTACATGGTAGTTTTGAACCTGAAGTTCTCGATAATCTAGAAAGAAGGTTGTTTAAGAAGAAAGCCCGGCCGGCAATGTTTGATTCTTTCCGTTATTGGCGAAAAGAATCTAAACAGAGAGAAATTAAAAAGTTGAAGAAAGAACAGAAAGAGCAAGAGTTGACTTTAGAACAGTCTGCTAGGCAGCTGCAACTCAACGAGTCTGAGAAAGCGATGGAGGTGGCCGATAGAGAGCGTAATTTAGCGATAGACAAGTGCTATCCTGCTTTGCCATCGAGTACGGCTAAGATAGTAGAGGACCCTGAAAAGGATCCCCTGTTGTCTTACTTGTTACGATCACCCCCACCGTATGCACAGGGTGCTACGGCTCCACCTATACCGAATGTTCAATTACCGGTTGCTGGACAACCTGGTGTCCCTGTTCCCGCTCCCCTGAATCAAGTTCCTGTACCTCCTGTGGTCAATATTAATGTTCCTTCGACAACCCCTCTTCTAGGGTTGCCGGCTTCTTTACCTATGCCTGTGTCGCTCACACCTGCTACTTCACAAGCTAGTTTTCCTGCTACTCCTACTGTTCCTGATCTATCTGTTCCAACTGCTACTCTATTCACTGCCTCTGTTAATATTATGACTCCGCTTTCTGTTCGTCGAAGAATCACTGATTCTGTCTCTAATATTCTATCTCCCTTCTATAAAACTCTGATTAAAACCCCTACCTCTGACTCTGTGCAGAGACGTAGTCAGCTTCCCAGTACTGAAGAAAAAGGAATATTAGATTCCACTGCTCTTAGATGGGTTTCGAAAGTTGGAAGATATAATGTACAAAATGTATTAGATACATTTATGCAATGGAACGAACCGACACAACGATATGTGTTCGATGAAATGTGTTTCCTTCTACGTGAGGAATTGGAAGAGGATGACCCTGAATCAAATCTAGGAGAATTAATTAATGTTCAGAAAGAGTTTGCTGCAGGTATGATAGTTGGACAAAATATAAAAGAAGCGATGGAACTAATTCTAAGTTATAGGAATGACTCATCCCTTCGTTCACCAAGAGAATTAGAGAAACGTAGTACGAAACGAAATCGTCAATATCCAATGAGAGAGGTTCCACCAATTTGGCGTGAAGCTGTGCAAGCTAATGCAAACCTTGGTATTGCAGCCGCTCCGGCCCAATTCCAGAGAGTCTGGATACATATTCCATGGAAGCGAGCTGAAGTATTAGCAGTGAAACAGGCTTTGCCAGATCCGCGTAAAAATCCTGCAGGGTACTACAAAGAGTTGGCTCAAACAGTTGACGCTTGTGTATTGAATCTTGCTGACATAGATCTGCTATTTGGTAATGTAGTACCGCAACCAATTTGGGCTAAAATTCGTAAAGAGAATCATCCAGTTGCCCTAGGTGGTGACTGGGCAGCTATAATTGCAGCGGATGGTCAACAAATAGGTGGTTCCAAACCTGAACCTTTAATTGCTAATTTGCCTGGTAGAATAATCGATTTAATGAAAACCTTGATGCCAGCATTGCGCGTTAACTGGGACAAATTGTCCGCGTGCAAACAAAAGAAAGACGAAAGCGTCTCCGACTTTTTCACAAGATTCGAAGAGACTTTCGTGGATCATAGTGGTCAGGATATGAGCACAGAAGGAGGCCAGAGATTATTTGTTGATAAATTTGTGCACAATCTGTTACCAGAACTTAGTGGTAAATTAAAGAATTCTGAAAGTGCGTGGGCTGTCTCTACGACTGCGCAAATACTTGCGACTGCTCAGTACTATGAAAATAGGGATAAAGAAGAGAAGGAAAAATCAGATAAAAAGACGAAAGATTTAAAAACTAAAGTACTTTTACAGCAAGCTTATCCGCCTCGCATGAATCAGACGAATATGCAGCAAGGGTCATATCAAAGAACGGATTATAATTTTCAAAGGCCACAATATCAATGGAATCAATGTGCTTATTGCAAAAGGGAAGGTCATTACAAAAGTGAATGTCCAGTTCGAACGCAAAATAATGCTGCGGCAGCTCAGAGAGGTCGTGGTAGTTCTATGCAAAACTCTAGAGGTCGAGGACGAGGTGCTATGCCTCCGCAGACGAGTGATCGCCCCTCTAATTATTTCGATCAGCGAAATGGACAATCTGCCCAACAGAATAGGTCTCCACAGTATCATGTCGAAGACTATTATGAAACTAGTGAGGAAATTCAGCAAAGTGAGTACTAGGACAGCCATGGACAAAGAGAGGGAGTAGTATCAGTTCCAGTAGATCAGAGTGGGCCTTATGTCGCAGTAGCAACATCAGGTATAGTCGAACCGTTTCTGTTGGATACTGGTGCAGCAAAAAGTTCTATCATACATGCGAAACTCCCTGGCGCACCTTTGTCTGGCTCAACAAACGTTTCAGTAGGTTTTTCGGGCGCCCCTGTTCACAACCCTGTTTCTGGTCCTTTGTCTATTTCTGTTGGACCACGTCAATTGAAAGCACCCCTGATTTTGACGACAGGTTGTAACGAAAATCTGCTTGGTTTAGACTTGTTAAAACGCCTGTACGCGACATTGTACTGTTCTCCAGCAGGAGTACAGCTTACGTTGGGTAAAAGAATAATCTCTCCGATGTACCTGTCGATGGATGCGCTCCCACCAGAGCTGCGTTCACTCCCTGATACTCTTTGGGCGACTGGTCCTAATGATGTAGGTCTATTGGAAATTCCACCCTATGTAGTAACTTTGAAAGCAAATGTCAAACTTCCACGAATTCCACAATACAGAATCTCTAATGAAGGCGAGCGTGCGCTCCTACTGATAGTACAAGACCTGATCAAGAAAGATGTTGTAGAAGAGACTAGAGGAAATGTCTGTAATAGTCCTGTACTGCCTATTTTGAAACGAACTGACCCTACAAAGCCTCCAGTATATAGGTTCGTAATTGATCTCAGAGAGGTTAATAAAATTGTGATCCCACAGTTTCCTGTGGTTCCAGACATTACTGCATTGTTAACGTTGATTCCTGCTACAGCAGCATGGTTTTCGGTTGTCGACTTGAAAAATGCCTTTTTCAGCATTCCGATAGCCGAGGAAAGCAGAGATATCTTCGGTTTCTCTCTAGGAGGACGAAGTTTTAGATTTAAACGCGCTCCACAAGGTTATTGTGAAAGCCCATCCATTTACAGTCAAGCATTAAAAAGCCAGTTAGATTCCTTCGTACTTCCTCGTGGTTCTGCTTTAGTACAGTATGTCGATGATCTTCTAGTGGCTGCCGATGACAAGGAAACTTGCAAAACAGCTACGATTTCTTTATTGCATCACTTGTCGGATTTGAATCACAAGGTGTCACCTTCAAAAATGCAATACTGCTGCCAAGAAGTGACCTACCTAGGTCATCTCTTGTCAAAGGAGGGAAGGAAGTTGACCCCAGAGAGAATAAAAGCAATTACACAGATGAACGTTCCTAGCACGCAGAGAGAAGTACGTGCCTTTTTGGGTATTACCTCATATTGTAGGCAATGGATCCCAAATTTTTCTCTTCTAGCAAAACCATTGGTAGCCTTGACTGGGAAAGGTGTTCCGAGTCCGGTACCATGGTCTGCTGAATGTCAGCAGAGTTTTTCTGAGTTACGAAATGCACTATGTTCAGCACCTGTATTGGGTACACCCGACTACAGTAAGCCATTCACGCTCTACGTCCACGAGAGAGAAGGTTGTGCATTGAGTGTTTTGACGCAGAAATTTGGTGATAAACAACGCCCTTGTGCGTATTTTTCATCAACATTAGATCCAGTAGCTAGAGCGTTGCCTAGTTGCTTGAGAGCTACAGCCGCAGCTGCAGCTTCCATTCGACAATCTGCTGGTTTAGTAATGAACAACATGCTAGTAGTCATGGTTCCTCATGCTGTGGATACACTCATGAACCGAACCAAGACGCAACACCTTACCAGTGCTAGATTATCAGGTTATGAACTGACACTGTTAGCTAGTCATATTCAGATCAAAAGATGCAATGTATTGAATCCAGCAACATTGTTGCCGACTAGCGAAGAGTCGAGTGATTCCGAACCACACGACTGTTGTTTCAGAACTGAGGAAGAAACAAAAGGACGAATCGACCTAAAAGACACTCCGTTGTCAGAACCAGATGGCACGTTGTATGTTGACGGGTCTTGCTTCAAATTGGAGAATGGTGATGTGACTGCTGCTTATGCAGTAACGACTTTGAGTACGATTGTGGAGACTGCAAGAGTGAGTCCGAATTCTGCCCAGGCTGCAGAATTGATCGCGCTAACAAGAGCGTGCGTTTTAGCTAAGGGAAAGAGAGTGAATGTGTTCACAGATAGTCAGTACGCGTTCGGCGTGGCCCATAGTTTTGGCCGTTTGTGGAAAGAAAGAGGTTTCATTACGTCCCATGGGACTAAGATTCAACATGGTCAGCTAGTTAATGACTTGTTGGAATCTCTAACCTTGCCGACTGAAGTTGCGATTGTGAAATGCAGTGCTCATAAAGCAATCACGGATGATGTTGGTCGTGGGAATGCTTTTGCTGATGAGATCGCAAAACAGACAGCTAGAAATATGATGAGTAGAATGTATGTTGCAACGTCTGCAAGATGGATTTCTGAGTCTGGAATGTGTGAAGACACAGTGGAAAGCGTGAAGGAAATTCAGAAAGAGGCGACTGAGGAGGAAAAACTTGCATGGAGAGAGAGCACGGGTAAATTGGACTCGAGTGGGTGTTGGATTGACTTGTCGGAACAACAGCGTTGGATGTTGCCTGATGCGTATGTGCTTGCAGTAGTAACGATGGCACATGGAACAGCGCACATCAGTTCAAAAGGGATTTGTAAGATGTTGGCTCCGGTCTGCAAGAATGACGGGATTAGTAAGTGTGCAGAGAGAGTGGTGAGAAATTGTATGGTATGCTTGATGCATAATCCTGGCAAGGGAATCCCCACACCTGCAGGTCACTTCGCTCCTCCTTCCTGTCCCTTTGAGGTGATCCAGCTAGACTTCATTCACATGGATCGTTGCAATAATCTGAAATACGTCCTAGTGGTAGTTTGTGCTTTCTCCAGATGGATCGAAGCATACCCACTGAAGGACAATACTGCCTTATCCACTGCCAAAATTCTTCTTAAAGAATACTTCCCCAGATACGGAATGCCACGGATTGTATGGTCAGACAACGGAAGTGAGTTCGTAGGGAAAGTTATGCAGAGTGTGTGTGCCGGCCTAGGGATTAGACAGAAATTTCATAGTGCGAATCATCCCCAGTCCGCGGGTTTAGTCGAGGGTTACAATGGCACCCTTAAACTGAAACTCGCTAAGATACAAGCATCCACGGGTTTGTCCTGGCCAGACGCATTGCCTTTGGCTTTGCTATCAACAAGAGCAACTGTACATTCTAGAGTAGGGCTTAGTCCTTACGAAATAGTTTTTGGCCGTCCTGCAAATGTTTGGGGGGTACCTAGACCGAAAGAATTTAAGCAGCTGGAATACCCAATGTTAATTGATTACCTTTTCGACTTGACTGCTAAATTGAGTCTTATTCACCAACAGGTTTTCGATGCATTACCAAAGCCACCGGAGAGTCCAGGCCATCAGCTGAAACCGGGTGATCAGGTGGTCATCAGAAACTTTGCAAGAACAAAAAACCTTCAGCCCAGATTTATTGGCCCATTCCAAGTCCTGCTAGCAACGAGAACTGCTATTCGTGTGGCCGGAAGGAGAAATTGGATCCATACGACTCATGCTAAACGTGTGCCTCTGCCACTTCCTTACGACAACTGGGTAAAGAAAGGAATCGGTGCCTCTGAAACGGAACAAATCCCCAGGTTCATACCTTTCAGCGATGCAGAACTGATCACGGATTCACCAAATTCTGACTCTCCTCCTGAAACTGCTCTTTTGAACCCTGAACATTTGTCATCTGTACCAAAAGAACATTTGTCATCTGCGAACGTGAACATTGCAACGTCAGCTGAAAATACATTGTTTCCAGATCAGACAGCTCCTGCAAAACTGAGATACAACTTACGTTCTCGCAATATGGACAAATAAAGCAGGAAACTGCCTATTTTCAAATTTGAATTTGCTATACATTGCCTCCAGCCAGGAAGTTTGCTAATACTTTGTATTGTTTCTTTTTGTTTTAAAATTGCCTTGCCGTCTGGGTAGCCGTAGGGTCGTGGCTGTGTGCCTAGTTGAATCTGCGGGGGTCCGACACAAGGTCGATCTTTCTGTTAGTTCTGGGAACTCCCAGGGCTGATAGAGGCATTTTCATCTACGTACACATCATCAGTGGTCGCGAACGGTCGTAGAAGATGGAGCTTCCTGAGCTACAACGAGAAAATGTAATTTATGTTCGCAGAAATAGACTGAACAGGATACTACACAGCAAATGCTTTCTAATACAATGTGCAGTTACATTTTTAATTGTTTTAATAACGTTGGTGGGTGGAATCGTCTTTGGTGTACATTTGATTTTTATGCCAGTAACTACAGTACCTTCCCTTGATCCTACTACTTCTACGGTTTCTTCTATGCATTCTTTTCACTCATTTCCTGAACACGAACAAGCTCGACGCTCAGAATTTATTAACAATACATTTGTACAGCTCTTGCATCAACACCAACTGATAGTTAATACTACAGACTGCTGGGTGTGTGGCTTGATACCTCACACTATGGATAAAGGCATTCCCTATCTAGTCTTGCCTTTCAGCTATAATGGATCATTTCAGGCTTTTCAGACCATTTTTTCATATGCCCTTGAGACCTATCCTCCGCGTCCACCACGGTCCACTAAATACAACTCAGCCAACAAAGCTTTAGTCCAGGGAATTATTGATATGATTAAAGACGTCAATAATACTCCATCTTATCCTAGAGATGAATTACTGGTGTATTTGAGTTGGAACTCTACAGAGTATCGCCTTAGTTTGGGAGAAAGCAAGCGTAAAAGCTCCACTTCAGTTTGGGTCGTGCCTCACCGAGGTCAGGTCTGTTTGCAAGGAAATGGGAGAAATCCGAGAGCTCAGCTAGGGAGGAGTGAGTGCGTTGAGACTTACGTATTTCCGTCTAACTCCTCCCCTGCCTTTCTGACTGCTAGGGGTACCTACTTCATCTGTCAGGACAGAGCATATACATGGCTGCCTGCTGACTTTTCAGGTTCATGTTATATTGCTCGATTATTACCCCCGACATACACTGCTTCTTCAGATTATCACAAAACCAGAGTAGCAAGAGGTGTCTTCAGCAAGGAAGATACCGCTGGTCAAGAAGCTGGAGACTTCTTCAAGGGTTTTCTTCCGTTTTGGGGGCCTATGGCCAATAGTAGAAACCTTCGTCAACTAACACGGGTAGTTGAATCTACTATTACAGAAACTGCTGGTGCCCTGAGTAACTTAACAGCTGAGCTTCAGGCGGATCGTCTCATGACGTTGCAGAACCGTATGGTTCTAGACGTAATACTTGCAGATCGAGGTGGGGTATGCAGAATGATCCAATCGAGCTGCTGTGTCTTTATTCCAAATAATGCTCCAACAGTCTATGAAGCAATCTCTAAGCTACATAAGATTTCCGACTCTATACACGTAGATAAGGGAAACTGGTCCTTCATGGAGTGGTTTTGGACTCTGGTATCAGCGTGGGGATGGAAGGTTCTGATGGTCATTGGTGTCATCCTAGTATTTCTGTTCTCGTGCTGTCTTATTATCCAATGTGGTCCCGCTCTGTGTAGCCTCTGTGCTGCAACCTGTTTCAGAAAACCACCTACATTAGGAGAAAAGACACGAGACAGGATGATGATACAACAACATGTCACTGACCTAATGAGCATAGAATTAGACTCTGACTCTGATATAGACTGAGTAATTGCCTATGTAAGGGCAAAAGGAGGGTCTGAGGTTCCGTGACGATTTTACTCGTGTTTATAACATTGTCGTAAATACATAATTTTGGTATCAGTGAACCGCAAATGATCCATTTAGTATATCCTGGTGTTTTCGCTATGCTACGAGCAAGAGCACTCCAGTTACAAACACATTTCTGTTCTACCCGTGGCATCCATCTTAGAACACGGAAGCCATTTTGTATTCCTTGCCCTCACATAGTCAATGGACACGCAATGACCTCTTTTTCATTAAAGGACACGTAGGCTTTAACCGGCAATTCACCTTGCTAGTGACACGTGCACCTTAGGCCAGCAACGCTGTAGCAGCATGACTCGGCAAGAACTGCCTCCCCAGCCTGAGGCCAGTCCTGCTATACTGGTTCTTGTGTTCGTTGGCCTGATCATGATTAGGCGGCCGAAGCTGGTAACCGTGCCCATTTACGACCCACAAACATTTCTTATCCTGTCTTTCTATCTTCTGCACCTGGCTCTGCTCCTTTCCTTCTGGGCCTTTATTAGGGGGAGGTAACGAAATTTACGATGAGGCGGTCCGGGTCTTGAATGAAGAATTGACATGGGATTATGATGGACTAGTGGGAACCCCTCATTTGTAATGTTTTGACATCAGATACTGTTGACGATCCCTGTGCAACGCCAAATATTTATTGTTTAAGACACGAATGTTTAGAACTGTGGTAACATGTAAAGAATTTGCCTGAAGCCCAATATTTAGTATATAAGGAGCAACCCTCTTTGTACAAATCGAACAGGCTCCTAGACACTGCCCATGTGTAGTTTCTGTGACTTCTGTGTCCCTGCAGTAATAAACCTTTTGGTCTTTGACGCCACCATCGAGAAGCCCGTGTTTCTGTTTGTTTGTGCACCGAGACAGGTGGAACTCCGGGGTCTTCGGGTGTTATCCCTGACACCTCTGGACGGAACCAAAAAGTCCAGAACTCCAAAACGTAGTGACAAGGAGGGAATGTGGAAAAGTAAATTTTGCCATGTTCTGTGTCCCTACGTGTCATCCATCATATGTTATGTGTGCATGATTAAATATGCATATGTACTCCCCATGTCTGATTAATGACGCAATTACAGTTGTGTCCCCCTCTAGTATGACAGTTTCCAGTCCTCGTGAATACTACGAATATCAGGCCTATGTAAAGTTATGTTGCCACGTTTCTCAGTGTGCACGTTATTCCATTCTAAAGTCCCCGTTTCTAGGCCTCAAAAGGGCCTGGACATCAGATTCAGCTCCTGTCTCCTGAAGCCTTGCTGAGGAGCGATACAGCCCCCACCTGTATCCTCGACCCTTCACTTACTTCCTGCCTCGCAGTGCCCGGCCCAGCCTGGCTCAGTCTCTGAGTCTGCCAAGAGTATGTTATAGTTCCAGTTATCAGTTCAGTCCTCCTTCTCTGCATTCCTAAGCTACTGAACTGCATCAATAGTTTCCGTCATTGTCTAGCCTTCACGTCTCCACGTTAGAGAAATACTGCATTTAATGGTCATTTCATATTCTTCATCACGCACTACATGTAGAATAATGCATGGTCCAGTCTTAGAATCAAGTTAGCCTTTCCCCTCCTAACTTCTAGTTCATATCAACATGTTCCCTAAACATCAGATACTAGATAGGGTTTAGGTACATGTCGCTCCGACCCTCCAGACTTTAGTCTCTGCTCCTAGCACAGAGTTCATAGCCCCCAGCTTCTCCTAGTAATACGTCATTGCCAGTTTGCGCGCACCACTAGGTTAGAGGTCCCGGCTCCTCAGGTAGCCCCCTCCATGGTTTCCGCCCCATTCATGACATATTCTGTTACGTTTGCATCACATGTCTATGTATACGCCCAGTTACACCTACTTTTGTCTTTATCTTTCGCGACTGCTACGCGTCACACCTATTGCTCCACCCACTGCTACGCCTACTGCAATGTAATGCTATGTGTTTGCGTTATGTATATATGCTCATGTATTGTTATTAAAAGTTAGCGCGCTCATCCCAGATCCAGCCCCAGCAGCTGCTGGGCCCTGTCACCCTGTCATCCTATTCCTATGCAGGTTGTCCTGTTCCTGTCCTTATGCTGTATTAAACCTGCAAAACTCCTACTACCTCGAATCTTGACTCTTATTTATTGAGCTATCTGTTATGATATATGTCTAGTCAAAAATAGGGTATTATTTATTTATTTACCACAAAAGAATTGGCTTGGTAGTTTGGTCTGCCCTGTTCCCATGATGCACTGGGCCAGGGCCAGACTAATTTGCATGTAGCCAGGTTCTGAACTGGGATGGTGCAGTGAGCTAAAAAACGGTGATGGATCAAGCCCTGATCTCTTGACTGGGTAGGAGTGTTCTGATTAACTCAGATACTCTGTCCATCACCACCCCCTTTTCGGAATCGTTTTTGGCCACTACAGGTGTGGCAGGGTATGCTCAGACATGAGTCCCTAGCTCACTGCCCCATCAGGATTCAAGCAAGCCGAGCCGACGACGGCTGAAATGCCAGAAACCG
The DNA here is from genome assembly GCF_964261635.1 of Lissotriton helveticus. NCBI lineage: Eukaryota > Metazoa > Chordata > Amphibia > Caudata > Salamandridae > Lissotriton > Lissotriton helveticus. Next base: position 1,501,461,306 of record NC_136057.1, on the reverse strand, counting down.
GTCCCCGGAAGCTTGTTTCCTTTCCAGTAAAGAATTGGCTTGGTAGTTTGGTCTGCCCTGTTCCCATGATGCACTGGGCCAGGGCCAGACTAATTTGCATGTAGCCAGGTTCTGAACTGGGATGGTGCAGTGAGCTAAAAAAAGGGTGATGGATCAAGCCCTGATCTCTTGACTGGGTAGGAGTGTTCTTATTAACTCAGATACTCTGTCCATCCCCACCCCCTTTTCTGAATCGTTTTTGGCCACTACAGGTGTGGCAGGGTATGCTCAGACATGAGTCCCTTGCTCACTGCACCATCAGGATTCAAGCAAGCCGGGCCGACGACGGCTGAAATGCCAGAAACCGGTCCCCGGAAGCTTGTTTCCTTTCCAGTAAAGAATTGGCTTGGTAGTTTGGTCTGCCCTGTTCCCATGATGCACTGGGCCAGGGCCAGACTAATTTGCATGTAGCCAGGTTCTGAACTGGGATGGTGCAGTGAGCTAAAAAACGGTGATGGATCAAGCCCTGATCTCTTGACTGGGTAGGAGTGTTCTGATTAACTCAGATACTCTGTCCATCACCACCCCCTTTTCTGAATCGTTTTTGGCCACTACAGGTGTAGCAGGGTATGCTCAGACATAAGTCCCTTGCTCACTGCACCATCAGGATTCAAGCAAGCTGGGCCGACGACGGCTGAAATGCCAGAAACCGGTCCCCGGAAGCTTGTTTCCTTTCCAGTAAAGAATTGGCTTGGTAGTTTGGTCTGCCCTGTTCCCATGATGCACTGGGCCAGGGCCAGACTAATTTGCATGTAGCCAGGTTCTGAACTGGGATGGTGCAGTGAGCTAAAAAACGGTGATGGATCAAGCCCTGATCTCTTGACTGGGTAGGAGTGTTCTGATTAACTCAGATACTCTGTCCATCACCACCCCCTTTTCTGAATCTTTTGGCCACTACAGGTGTGGCAGGGTATGCTCAGACATGAGTCCCCTGCTCACTGCACCATCAGGATTCAAGCAAGCTGAGCCGACGATGGCTGAAATGCCAGAAACCAGTCCCCGGAAGCTTGTTTCCTTTCCAGTAAAGAATTGGCTTGGTTGTTTGGTCTGCCCTGTTCCCATGATGCACTGGGCCAGGGCCAGACTAATTTGCATGTAGCCAGGTTCTGAACTGGGATGGTGCAGTGAGCTAAAAAAACGGTGATGGATCAAGCCCTGATCTCTTGACTGGGTAGGAGTGTTCTGATTAACTCAGATACTCTGTCCATCACCACCTGTCAGAAGATTCAAGTAACACTGGAGTCAACACTGGATCCTATGCCCACCACCTCTGAAAAATAACTTATGACACACTCTGGACAATTGCTGTAAATTACTTGGAAAATAACAGGCGAAGTCTCTTACCCTCAGTATGACCTGGACTAGCCTCAGGATGTAGTAGATGTCGGGGAATACTCTGATCTTCACAAGTGGCCAAGGCGAAGAATCAATGGAGAATGACAATGCGAGACTCTTAGGGAATTGGAATGGAGAAAGTCCTGACTCAAGGAGTGAACGCTGTAGTTGACACTGAATGACTAAAACCTTGCTATAAGTAAGCTAATAAAGTCCTGTAAAACTGACTGAACTAAGGAGGGTGAAGACCCCTACTCTGGTACTAGAAATATCTAACTGAATTCCATGAAGTGGCACTAACTACAAACATACTACGAAATACTTCAATTAAAGTCACTTGCCAGAATCCCACGTTGCGCATGTGATAAGAACAACAAAACAAGAAGCGCTGACAGGAATTTCCTCAGAACAAGAACTTCACTCAGAGCCGCGCTATGACTCCGGTGAAGAGGTCAGTTGAAGTGCGCAGATTCCAGAGCAGCCGTGCGCTTCATTTCCACCGCTGCTCGCGCGCTCTCGAAGACTAGAACGCTCACTCCTCACTGTTCGTAAGTTCCCTCGGCGGCCATGTTGGAATACTCGCTTCCTCAGGTTCTGTACACAACGCTGCAGGAACAACGTGGTCACTCTATGCTGCCTTCTCCAATGTGGATATTTGGAGACCTGCTTTAATGACCGTTGAGTTTTTGCTGGCACTGATCTAATGCTGGCTATGGTTCTGGAAGTCTTGACAGTACCCCCTTTCAAGAATGGACCTTCCACAGCGGGCTTGTAGGGGTGTGCCTTATGAAAGGCTTCAACTAGTCGTGGGGCATTTACATGGACTGATGGTTCCCATGACCGCTCTTCAGGCCTGTATCCCTTCCACTCAATCAAGTAATACAGTTTGTTCCTTGTGACCTTGGAATCTAAGATTCTGCTGACTTCCTATTCTTCGCTAGATTCTACCACTACAGCGGGTGGAGAGTTTTTTAACCTGACCTTGTCTGGACTTTTCTTCAGAAGGGAAACGTGGAAGGTCGGATGAATTTTCAATGACTTGGGTAATTGTAACTTCGCCACTACGGGATTAATGATCTTCTGAATTTTAAATGGCCCTATGAATCTAGGTTGGAACTTCCGATTACCCTTTAATCTCAAATGTCTTGTGGATAACCACACCTGATCCCCTTTTTCAAACTGAGGACCTTGTCTTCTCTTTTTGTCTGCCTGCTTCTTATAGGATAGTTTGGCCCTGATTAAGTTTCTCAATGCTCTTTTGTAAGAGCCCTGTAGTTCTCCCATTACTCTAGCAACGGCAGGGACCTCCCCAATCTGTTTTCCCAGTGTGATAGTCGGATGTCTGCCTGTGTTCAAGTAAAATGGAGTAAACCCTGTGGAATCATGAGTTGCGTTATTGTATGCGAATTCTGCCGTCCACAGTAAATCGGACCATTCAACATCCTGCTCTAACAGATAAAGGCGTAAATACTGTTCTAGATCCTGGTTCAACCTCTCGGTCTGACCGTCTGTCTCAGGGTGATAACTAGTTGAATAACGTGTATCTATACCTAAGCTGTGCATAAAGGTCTTCCAAAATTTCGACATGAACTGTGACCCCCTATCTGAAATGATTACTTGTGGAATTCCGTGTGACCGAATTATGTGTTGGTTAAAGGTCTGCACTAATTGTGAAGCTGTGGGCACAGTCTTGAAGGGAATGAAGTGTCCCATTTTGGAAAATGAGTCCACCACCACCAAAATCACTGTGTTACCTTGGCTAGAGGGCAGATCCACTATTAAATCTAAAGTCACGGTGTGCCATGGGTAGGGTGCGTTTGGTAAGGGTTGCAATAACCCTTGTGGGGCCTGACGACTGGGCTTCCCTTTGATGCAGATTTCACAGGTCGAAACATATTGTCTTACTTGGGCTGCCAAATCTGGCCACCAAAAGTGTCGCCGGACCAGTTCTTCAGTCTTCTTAACTCCTTTGTGGCCCGCCAACCGATCATCGTGGCAACCTCTCAAAGCCTCTTCTTGAAGTTTTCTGGTAGGAAGATATAGCTTGCCTTCATGATATGGGAGCCCTTCGACAAGAGTTCTTTTACCATCTGACTCGGCCCACTGACGAAGATCCTCTTCCGAGCAGGCTTGCTGAATTTGTTTGTCGAATTCTTTCATTTGCATGGCTCCGATTATTTGTTTCAATGGAACTATGGGTTCTTCGACTGAAGGTTTCTCTTCGGCTGTTGGATTCATACGTGAAAGAGCATCGGCCTTTCCGTTTTTCGCACCTGGTTTATACGTGATCACGAAGTCAAATTCTGAGAAGTACAAGGACCATCTCAATTGACGTGGCGATAGTGTTTTTGCAGACTTGAGGAATTGGAGGTTACGATGGTCTGTAAACACAGTGACAGTATGCTTGGCCCCCAGTAAGTAGTGTCGCCAATCTTGGAATGCTTCTCGAACAGCCAACAATTCTTTGTCTGCGATGGAGTAATTGCGCTCCGTGTCAGACAGCTTCCTGGACCGGTAAGCCACCGGATGCAGTTGTCCCGTCGTTTTGTTCCTCTGCGACAAAATTCCTCCGGTTGCGAAGTCTGATGCATCAGTTTCAACGAAAAAGACTTGTTCCGGATCGGGGTGCATTAGAATGGGGGCGCTAATGAAGGCCGTCTTCAAGTCCTGGAAGGCTTGTTCCGCCGTTGCAGTCCACACAAATTTTTGCCCCTTCTTAAGCAGGTGAGTGATGGGGGTGACTTTAGACGAGAAATTAGGAATGAACCTCCGGTAAAAATTGGCAAAACCAATAAAACTTTGGATTTCCTTCACACTCCCCGGTGATGACCACTCCTGAATGGTACGGACCTTTGAATTATCCATCTCGACCCCAGCTGCGGACAACATGAATCCCAAAAATTCCACCTTCTCGGCATGAAAGGAACACTTCTCCAATTTCACGTACAAGTGGTTATCCAAAAGCTTCTGGAGTATTGCTCGCACATGCTTGACGTGATCTTCCATCTTGTCGGAAAAAATCAATATGTCATCAATATACACTACAGCCACTCGGTCCAAGAATTCTCTCAGAACATCATTTACGAAGTTTTGAAATGCTGCTGGGGCATTGCTCAACCCATAAGGCATCACTTGATACTCAAACAACCCATACTTGGTCCGAAAGGCTGTTTTCCATTCATCACCCTCGGCCACTCTCACCAAATGGTAAGCTCCACGCAGGTCAAGCTTGGTGTAAATCTTTGCTCCTTTAACTTGGTCCAATAGTTGGTTGATTAGTGGTAATGGGTACCGATTTTTCACTGTGACTTGATTCAAGGCTCTGTAATCAATACACGTGCGGAGAGTCCCATCCTTCTTTGGCCGGAAGAAAAGCGGAGACGAAACTGGAGATTGTGATGGCCTGATGAATCCCATTTTAGTATACTCTTCCAAATATTCCTTGAGATAGATGTTTTCCTTTTCTGTGAGCGCGTAAACTCGACTGCAGGGCAGGTTGGCACCGGCTTCCAATTCGATCTTGCAGTCATAGCTTCTGTGTGGTGGTAGTTTCTCAGCATTCCTTTTGTCGAACACACTTGCCAAATCTTGGTATTCTCTAGGTATTTCTTCTGCGCTAACAGTGCAGATGTGAAGCGACAACTTGGCCAACTCCGTAGCCGGCGATCCCTCGCACTCTTCTGGATTCTTAGTGAAACAATTCTTCTGACAAAATTCCGAGTTCATCTTGACCGTTCTCCTCTCCCAATCAATAATCGGGTTATGCGTAGTCAACCATGGCAACCCCAAAATCAGCTGGAACTGGGGTGCGTCTATAAGGTTAAATCTGACAAATTCTCGATGACCCTGCAACCCCTCCAATTCTAAGGTCTCCGTCTCTTCTACTATGGGTCCTGAAGTCAAATTGGAGCCGTCAACCACTTTTACCACTTCGAGGTTCTTCTTCTTGATCGCCGTTATGCCCATCTCTTGCGCATATTTCAGGTCGCAGAAATTCCCAGTGGCCCCCGAATCAATCATGACTGAAACTTCTTCCAACTTCTGGGTTCCGAATTTGACTGTAAAAAACACGGTAAGATGAGGAGCCGCTGACTGTAATGTGTTAATCAGTTGCTGAGGTTCATGAGTTGACTGTTCGGAACATCCCACCAGGGCAACTCCCTTTACTGGTGGGATCGATCTTTTAACCCCTGATTACTCTTGTTTCTCTTTGGACACTCCCTCACAAAATGTCCCGAGGTACCACAATACAAACACAACTGGTTTGCTCGCCTCTTGTCTTTTTCTTCTTGGGAGAGAGGGCCCCTGATGGAACCTATTTGCATTGGTTCCTCTCCGGTACCCGTATCAGGTTTTGAGGGTTCGGGTCTCATACGGTCTAGGCGTGGCACAAACGACTTATAATCTCGCTTCTTTTCTGACCTTCTTTCAAACAATCGATGCTCAATTTGAAGAACTAAATCTATAAGTTCTGATATTTCCTGAGGACGTTTCGGAATCTGTGCCAATGCATCTTTTATTTCATCTTTAAGACCACGATAGAATATCGCCGCACGTTTACTGTCAGGCCAATCTGTTTCGACGATTAATTTGTTGAACTGGGCTATATATGCTACCAATTCTCGATTGCCTTGCTTAAGATCTAGGAGTTCGTTGTCTGTGGCTTGGTTGGCCGTTCTTCTATCGAATATTCGTAGAAATTCTTTCTTGAAACGATTGAAATCGTATAAGGCTGCGTCATTTCGAGAGACCAACGGCATAGACCAGGCTGCGGCGTCGCCGCTCAAGTAAGACAACATGAATGCGACCTTGGCTTGATCCTCTTTGAACACTACTGATCTGCACAAGAAATGTAGGGAACATTGTGTCAGGAAAATCTGGGCCTTATGGGGGTCCCCGCTAAAGCGTTCTGGGTTGGCTAAAGGGACAATAGGTGCCACCGAATGAATCACTTGCGTGGCCACTTCTGCACCTGAGGTATGAGAGGAGTTGAAACTAGGTAAAGGAGTTGCTCCCGCTAGGAGTTCCTCTAATTTCCGTTGAACGTGACGAGTTTCTTGTTGGGACCTTTTTACCTCATCCCTAAGGGCTCTATTCTCTTCTGTGGAACGCGTAAGCTGGGCCTGTAACCCTTCTAGGATTCCCGCCAAGGAGTTCATATCAAATCCCTCAGTCATGTCGACTCGAGTGAAAGGTTGGCACTTCAATCTGTCAGAAGATTCAAGTAACACTGGAGTCAACACTGGATCCTATGCCCACCACCTCTGAAAAATAACTTATGACACACTCTGGACAATTGCTGTAAATTACTTGGAAAATAACAGGCGAAGTCTCTTACCCTCAGTATGACCTGGACTAGCCTCAGGATGTAGTAGATGTCGGGGAATACTCTGATCTTCACAAGTGGCCAAGGCGAAGAATCAATGGAGAATGACAATGCGAGACTCTTAGGGAATTGGAATGGAGAAAGTCCTGACTCAAGGAGTGAACGCTGTAGTTGACACTGAATGACTAAAACCTTGCTATAAGTAAGCTAATAAAGTCCTGTAAAACTGACTGAACTAAGGAGGGTGAAGACCCCTACTCTGGTACTAGAAATATCTAACTGAATTCCATGAAGTGGCACTAACTACAAACATACTACGAAATACTTCAATTAAAGTCACTTGCCAGAATCCCACGTTGCGCATGCGATAAGAACAACAAAACAAGAAGCGCTGACAGGAATTTCCTCAGAACAAGAACTTCACTCAGAGCCGCGCTATGACTCCGGTGAAGAGGTCAGTTGAAGTGCGCAGATTCCAGAGCAGCCGTGCCCTTCATTTCCACCGCTGCTCGCGCGCTCTCGAAGACTAGAACGCTCACTCCTCACTGTTCGTAAGTTCCCTCGGCGGCCATGTTGGAATACTCGCTTCCTCAGGTTCTGTACACAACGCTGCAGGAACAACGTGGTCACTCTATGCTGCCTTCTCCAATGTGGATATTTGGAGACCTGCTTTAATGACCGTTGAGTTTTTGCTGGCACTGATCTAATGCTGGCTATGGTTCTGGAAGTCTTGACACCACCCCCTTTTCTGAATGGTTTTTGGCCACTACAGGTGTGGCAGGGTATGCTCAGACATGAGTTCCTTGCTCACTGCACCATCAGGATTCAAGCAAGCCGGGCCGACGACGGCTGAAATGCCAGAAACCGGTCCCCGGAAGCTTGTTTCCTTTCCAGTAAAGAATTGGCTTGGTAGTTTGGTCTGCCCTGTTCCCATGATGCACTGGGCCAGGGCCAGACTAATTTGCATGTAGCCAGGTTCTGAACTGGCATGGTACAGTGAGCTAAAAAACAGTGATGGATCAAGCCCTGATCTCTTGACTGGGTAGGAGTGTTCTGATTAACTCAAATACTCTGACCATCACCACCCCCTTTTCTGAATCGTTTTTGGCCACTACAGGTGTGGCAGGGTATGCTCAGACATGAGTCCCTTGCTCACTGCACCATCAGGATTCAAGCAAGCCGGGCCGACGATGGCTGAAATGCCAGAAACCGGTCCCAGGAAGCTTGTTTCCTTTCCAGTAAAGAATTGGCTTGGTAGTTTGGTCTGCCCTGTTCCCATGATTCCCTGGGCCAGCGCCAGACTAATTTGCATGTAGCCAGGTTCTGAACTGGGATGGTGCAGTGAGCTAAAAAACGGTGAAGGATCAAGCCCTGATCTCTTGACTGGGTAGGAGTGTTCTGATTAACTCAGATACTCTGTCCATCACCACCCCCTTTTCTGAATCATTTTTGGCCACTACAGGTGTGGCAGGGTATGCTCAGACATGAGTCCCTTGCTCACTGCACCATCAGGATTCAAGCAAGCCAGGCCGACGACGGCTGAAATGCCAGAAACCGGTCCCTGGAAGCTTGTTTCCTTTCCAGTAAAGAACTGGCTTGGTAGTTTGGTCTGCCCTGTTCCCATGATGCACTGGGCCAGGGCCAGACTAATTTGCATGTAGCCAGGTTCTGAACTGGGATGGTGCAGTGAGCTAAAAAACGGTAAAGGATCAAGCCCTGATCTCTTGACTGGGTAGGAGTGTTCTGATTAACTCAGATACTCTGTCCATCACCACCCCCTTTTCTGAATCGTTTTTGGCCACTACAGGTGTGGCAGGGTATGCTCTGACATGAGTCCCTTGCTCACTGCACCATCAGGATTCAAGCAAGCCGGTCCGACGACGGCTGAAATGCCAGAAACCGGTCCCCGGAAGCTTGTTTCCTTTCCAGTAAAGAATTGGCTTGGTAGTTTGGTCTGCCCTGTTCCCATGATGCACTGGGCCAGGGCCAGACTAATTTGCATGTAGCCAGGTTCTGAACTGGGATGGTGCAGTGAGCTAAAAAACGGTGATGGATCAAGCCCTGATCTCTTGACTGGGTAGGAGTGTTCTGATTAACTCAGATACTCTGTCCATCACCACCCCCTTTTCTGAATCGTTTTTGGCCACTACAGGTGTAGCAGGGTATGCTCAGACATGAGTCCCTTGCTCACTGCACCATCAGGATTCAAGCAAGCTGGGCCGACGACGGCTGAAATGCCAGAAACCGGTCCCCGGAAGCTTGTTTCCTTTCCAGTAAAGAATTGGCTTGGTAGTTTGGTCTGCCCTGTTCCCATGATGCACTGGGCCAGGGCCAGACTAATTTGCATGTAGCCAGGTTCTGAACTGGGATGGTGCACTGAGCTACAAAACGGTGATGGATCAAGCCCTGATCTCTTGACTGGGTAGGAGTGTTCTGATTAACTCAGATACTCTGTCCATCACCACCCCCTTTTCTGAATCTTTTGGCCATTACAGGTATGGCAGGGTATGCTCAGACATGAGTCCCTTGCTCACTGCACCATCAGGATTCAAGCAAGCCGGGCCGACGACGGCTGAAATGCCAGAAACCAGTCCCCGGAAGCTTGTTTCCTTTCCAGTAAAGAATTGGCTTGGTAGTTTGGTCTGCCCTGTTCCCATGATGCACTGGGCCAGGGCCAGACTAATTTGCATGTAGCCAGGTTCTGAACTGGGATGGTGCAGTGAGCTAAAAAACGGTGATGGATCAAGCCCTGATCTCTTGACTGGGTAGGAGTGTTCTGATTAACTCAGATACTCTGTCCATCACCACCCCCTTTTCTGAATCGTTTTTGGCCACTACAGGTGTGGCAGGGTATGCTCAGACATGAGTCCCTTGCTCACTGCCCCATCAGGATTCAAGCAAGCCGAGCCGACGACGGCTGAAATGCCAGAAACCGGTCCCCGGAAGCTTGTTTCCTTTCCAGTAAAGAATTAGCTTGGTAGTTTGGTCTGCCCTGTTCCCATGATGCACTGGGCCAGGGCCAGACTAATTTGCATGTAGCCAGGTTCTGAACTGGGATGGTGCAGTGAGCTAAAAAAAGGGTGATGGATCAAGCCCTGATCTCTTGACTGGGTAGGAGTGTTCTGATTAACTCAGATACTCTGTCCATCCCCACCCCCTTTTCTGAATCGTTTTTGGCCACTACAGGTGTGGCAGGGTATGCTCAGACATGAGTCCCTTGCTCACTGCACCATCAGGATTCAAGCAAGCTGGGCCGACGACGGCTGATATGCCAGAAACCGGTCCCCGGCAGCTTGTTTCCTTTCCAGTAAAGAATTGGCTTGGTAGTTTGGTCTGACCTGTTCCCATGATGCACTGGGCCAGGGCCAGACTAATTTGCATGTAGCCAGGTTCTGAACTGGGATGGTGCAGTGAGCTAAAAAACGGTGATGGATCAAGCCCTGATCTCTTGACTGGGTAGGAGTGTTCTGATTAACTCAGATACTCTGTCCATCACCACCCCCTTTTCTGAATCGTTTTTGGCCACTACAGGTGTGGCAGGGTATGCTCAGACATGAGTTCCTTGCTCACTGCACCATCAGGATTCAAGCAAGCCGGGCCGACGACGGCTGAAATGCCAGAAACCGGTCCCCGGAAGCTTGTTTCCTTTCCAGTAAAGAATTGGCTTGGTAGTTTGGTCTGCCCTGTTCCCATGATGCACTGGGCCAGGGCCAGACTAATTTGCATGTAGCCAGGTTCTGAACTGGGATGGTGCAGTGAGCTGAAAAACAGTGATGGATCAAGCCCTGATCTCTTGACTGGGTAGGAGGTTCTGATTAACTCAAATACTCTGACCATCACCACCCCCTTTTCTGAATCATTTTTGGCCACTACAGGTATGGCAGGGTATGCTCAGACATGAGTCCCTTGCTCACTGCACCATCAGGATTCAAGCAAGCCGGGCCGACGATGGCTGAAATGCCAGAAACCGGTCCCAGGAAGCTTGTTTCCTTTCCAGTAAAGAATTGGCTTGGTAGTTTGGTCTGCCCTGTTCCCATGATGCACTGGGCCAGGGCCAGACTAATTTGCATGTAGCCAGGTTCTGAACTGGGATGGTGCAGTGAGCTAAAAAACGGTGAAGGATCAAGCCCTGATCTCTTGACTGGGTAGGAGTGTTCTGATTAACTCAGATACTCTGTCCATCACCACCCCCTTTTCTGAATCGTTTTTGGCCACTACAGGTGTGGCAGGGTATGCTCAGACATGAGTCCCTTGCTCACTGCACCATCAGGATTCAAGCAAGCTGGGCCGACGACGGCTGATATGCCAGAAACCGGTCCCCGGAAGCTTGTTTCCTTTCCAGTAAAGAATTGGCTTGGTAGTTTGGTCTGCCCTGTTCCCATGATGCACTGGGCCAGGGCCAGACTAATTTGCATGTAGCCAGGTTCTGAACTGGGATGGTGCAGTGAGCTAAAAAACGGTGATGGATCAAGCCCTGATCTCTTGACTGGGTAGGAGTGTTCTGATTAACTCAGATACTCTGTCCATCACCACCCCCTTTTCTGAATCTTTTGGCCACTACAGGTGTGGCAGGGTATGCTCAGACATGAGTCCCCTGCTCACTGCACCATCAGGATTCAAGCAAGCTGAGCCGACGATGGCTGAAATGCCAGAAACCAGTCCCCGGAAGCTTGTTTCCTTTCCAGTAAAGAATTGGCTTGGTTGTTTGGTCTGCCCTGTTCCCATGATGCACTGGGCCAGGGCCAGACTAATTTGCATGTAGCCAGGTTCTGAACTGGGATGGTGCAGTGAGCTAAAAAAACGGTGATGGATCAAGCCCTGATCTCTTGACTGGGTAGGAGTGTTCTGATTAACTCAGATACTCTGTCCATCACCACCTGTCAGAAGATTCAAGTAACACTGGAGTCAACACTGGATCCTATGCCCACCACCTCTGAAAAATAACTTATGACACACTCTGGACAATTGCTGTAAATTACTTGGAAAATAACAGGCGAAGTCTCTTACCCTCAGTATGACCTGGACTAGCCTCAGGATGTAGTAGATGTCGGGGAATACTCTGATCTTCACAAGTGGCCAAGGCGAAGAATCAATGGAGAATGACAATGCGAGACTCTCAGGGAATTGGAATGGAGAAAGTCCTGACTCAAGGAGTGAACGCTGTAGTTGACACTGAATGACTAAAACCTTGCTATAAGTAAGCTAATAAAGTCCTGTAAAACTGACTGAACTAAGGAGGGTGAAGACCCCTACTCTGGTACTAGAAATATCTAACTGAATTCCATGAAGTGGCACTAACTACAAACATACTACGAAATACTTCAATTAAAGTCACTTGCCAGAATCCCACGTTGCGCATGCGATAAGAACAACAAAACAAGAAGCGCTGACAGGAATTTCCTCAGAACAAGAACTTCACTCAGAGCCGCGCTATGACTCCGGTGAAGAGGTCAGTTGAAGTGCGCAGATTCCAGAGCAGCCGTGCGCTTCATTTCCACCGCTGCTCGCGCGCTCTCGAAGACTAGAACGCTCACTCCTCACTGTTCGTAAGTTCCCTCGGCGGCCATGTTGGAATACTCGCTTCCTCAGGTTCTGTACACAACGCTGCAGGAACAACGTGGTCACTCTATGCTGCCTTCTCCAATGTGGATATTTGGAGACCTGCTTTAATGACCGTTGAGTTTTTGCTGGCACTGATCTAATGCTGGCTATGGTTCTGGAAGTCTTGACAGTACCCCCTTTCAAGAATGGACCTTCCACAGCGGGCTTGTAGGGGTGTGCCTTATGAAAGGCTTCAACTAGTCGTGGGGCATTTACATGGACTGATGGTTCCCATGACCGCTCTTCAGGCCTGTATCCCTTCCACTCAATCAAGTAATACAGTTTGTTCCTTGTGACCTTGGAATCTAAGATTCTGCTGACTTCCTATTCTTCGCTAGATTCTACCACTACAGCGGGTGGAGAGTTTTTTAACCTGACCTTGTCTGGACTTTTCTTCAGAAGGGAAACGTGGAAGGTCGGATGAATTTTCAATGACTTGGGTAATTGTAACTTCGCCACTACGGGATTAATGATCTTCTGAATTTTAAATGGCCCTATGAATCTAGGTTGGAACTTCCGATTACCCTTTAATCTCAAATGTCTTGTGGATAACCACACCTGATCCCCTTTTTCAAACTGAGGACCTTGTCTTCTCTTTTTGTCTGCCTGCTTCTTATAGGATAGTTTGGCCCTGATTAAGTTTCTCAATGCTCTTTTGTAAGAGCCCTGTAGTTCTCCCATTACTCTAGCAACGGCAGGGACCTCCCCAATCTGTTTTCCCAGTGTGATAGTCGGATGTCTGCCTGTGTTCAAGTAAAATGGAGTAAACCCTGTGGAATCATGAGTTGCGTTATTGTATGCGAATTCTGCCGTCCACAGTAAATCGGACCATTCAACATCCTGCTCTAACAGATAAAGGCGTAAATACTGTTCTAGATCCTGGTTCAACCTCTCGGTCTGACCGTCTGTCTCAGGGTGATAACTAGTTGAATAACGTGTATCTATACCTAAGCTGTGCATAAAGGTCTTCCAAAATTTCGACATGAACTGTGACCCCCTATCTGAAATGATTACTTGTGGAATTCCGTGTGACCGAATTATGTGTTGGTTAAAGGTCTGCACTAATTGTGAAGCTGTGGGCACAGTCTTGAAGGGAATGAAGTGTCCCATTTTGGAAAATGAGTCCACCACCACCAAAATCACTGTGTTACCTTGGCTAGAGGGCAGATCCACTATTAAATCTAAAGTCACGGTGTGCCATGGGTAGGGTGCGTTTGGTAAGGGTTGCAATAACCCTTGTGGGGCCTGACGACTGGGCTTCCCTTTGATGCAGATTTCACAGGTCGAAACATATTGTCTTACTTGGGCTGCCAAATCTGGCCACCAAAAGTGTCGCCGGACCAGTTCTTCAGTCTTCTTAACTCCTTTGTGGCCCGCCAACCGATCATCGTGGCAACCTCTCAAAGCCTCTTCTTGAAGTTTTCTGGTAGGAAGATATAGCTTGCCTTCATGATATGGGAGCCCTTCGACAAGAGTTCTTTTACCATCTGACTCGGCCCACTGACGAAGATCCTCTTCCGAGCAGGCTTGCTGAATTTGTTTGTCGAATTCTTTCATTTGCATGGCTCCGATTATTTGTTTCAATGGAACTATGGGTTCTTCGACTGAAGGTTTCTCTTCGGCTGTTGGATTCATACGTGAAAGAGCATCGGCCTTTCCGTTTTTCGCACCTGGTTTATACGTGATCACGAAGTCAAATTCTGAGAAGTACAAGGACCATCTCAATTGACGTGGCGATAGTGTTTTTGCAGACTTGAGGAATTGGAGGTTACGATGGTCTGTAAACACAGTGACAGTATGCTTGGCCCCCAGTAAGTAGTGTCGCCAATCTTGAAATGCTTCTCGAACAGCCAACAATTCTTTGTCTGCGATGGAGTAATTGCGCTCCGTGTCAGACAGCTTCCTGGACCGGTAAGCCACCGGATGCAGTTGTCCCGTCGTTTTGTTCCTCTGCGACAAAATTCCTCCGGTTGCGAAGTCTGATGCATCAGTTTCAACGAAAAAGACTTGTTCCGGATCGGGGTGCATTAGAATGGGGGCGCTAATGAAGGCCGTCTTCAAGTCCTGGAAGGCTTGTTCCGCCGTTGCAGTCCACACAAATTTTTGCCCCTTCTTAAGCAGGTGAGTGATGGGGGTGACTTTAGACGAGAAATTAGGAATGAACCTCCGGTAAAAATTGGCAAAACCAATAAAACTTTGGATTTCCTTCACACTCCCCGGTGATGACCACTCCTGAATGGTACGGACCTTTGAATTATCCATCTCGACCCCAGCTGCGGACAACATGAATCCCAAAAATTCCACCTTCTCGGCATGAAAGGAACACTTCTCCAATTTCACGTACAAGTGGTTATCCAAAAGCTTCTGGAGTATTGCTCGCACATGCTTGACGTGATCTTCCATCTTGTCGGAAAAAATCAATATGTCATCAATATACACTACAGCCACTCGGTCCAAGAATTCTCTCAGAACATCATTTACGAAGTTTTGAAATGCTGCTGGGGCATTGCTCAACCCATAAGGCATCACTTGATACTCAAACAACCCATACTTGGTCCGAAAGGCTGTTTTCCATTCATCACCCTCGGCCACTCTCACCAAATGGTAAGCTCCACGCAGGTCAAGCTTGGTGTAAATCTTTGCTCCTTTAACTTGGTCCAATAGTTGGTTGATTAGTGGTAATGGGTACCGATTTTTCACTGTGACTTGATTCAAGGCTCTGTAATCAATACACGTGCGGAGAGTCCCATCCTTCTTTGGCCGGAAGAAAAGCGGAGACGAAACTGGAGATTGTGATGGCCTGATGAATCCCATTTTAGTATACTCTTCCAAATATTCCTTGAGATAGATGTTTTCCTTTTCTGTGAGCGCGTAAACTCGACTGCAGGGCAGGTTGGCACCGGCTTCCAATTCGATCTTGCAGTCATAGCTTCTGTGTGGTGGTAGTTTCTCAGCATTCCTTTTGTCGAACACACTTGCCAAATCTTGGTATTCTCTAGGTATTTCTTCTGCGCTAACAGTGCAGATGTGAAGCGACAACTTGGCCAACTCCGTAGCCGGCGATCCCTCGCACTCTTCTGGATTCTTAGTGAAACAATTCTTCTGACAAAATTCCGAGTTCATCTTGACCGTTCTCCTCTCCCAATCAATAATCGGGTTATGCGTAGTCAACCATGGCAACCCCAAAATCAGCTGGAACTGGGGTGCGTCTATAAGGTTAAATCTGACAAATTCTCGATGACCCTGCAACCCCTCCAATTCTAAGGTCTCCGTCTCTTCTACTATGGGTCCTGAAGTCAAATTGGAGCCGTCAACCGCTTTTACCACTTCGAGGTTCTTCTTCTTGATCGCCTTTATGCCCATCTCTTGCGCATATTTCAGGTCGCAGAAATTCCCAGTGGCCCCCGAATCAATCATGACTGAAACTTCTTCCAACTTCTGGGTTCCGAATTTGACTGTAAAAAACACGGTAAGATGAGGAGCCGCTGACTGTAATGTGTTAATCAGTTGCTGAGGTTCATGAGTTGACTGTTCGGAACATCCCACCAGGGCAACTCCCTTTACTGGTGGGATCGATCTTTTAACCCCTGATTACTCTTGTTTCTCTTTGGACACTCCCTCACAAAATGTCCCGAGGTACCACAATACAAACACAACTGGTTTGCTCGCCTCTTGTCTTTTTCTTCTTGGGAGAGAGGGCCCCTGATGGAACCTATTTGCATTGGTTCCTCTCCGGTACCCGTATCAGGTTTTGAGGGTTCGGGTCTCATACGGTCTAGGCGTGGCACAAACGACTTATAATCTCGCTTCTTTTCTGACCTTCTTTCAAACAATCGATGCTCAATTTGAAGAACTAAATCTATAAGTTCTGATATTTCCTGAGGACGTTTCGGAATCTGTGCCAATGCATCTTTTATTTCATCTTTAAGACCACGATAGAATATCGCCGCACGTTTACTGTCAGGCCAATCTGTTTCGACGATTAATTTGTTGAACTGGGCTATATATGCTACCAATTCTCGATTGCCTTGCTTAAGATCTAGGAGTTCGTTGTCTGTGGCTTGGTTGGCCGTTCTTCTATCGAATATTCGTAGAAATTCTTTCTTGAAACGATTGAAATCGTATAAGGCTGCGTCATTTCGAGAGACCAACGGCATAGACCAGGCTGCGGCGTCGCCGCTCAAGTAAGACAACATGAATGCGACCTTGGCTTGATCCTCTTTGAACACTACTGATCTGCACAAGAAATGTAGGGAACATTGTGTCAGGAAAATCTGGGCCTTATGGGGGTCCCCGCTAAAGCGTTCTGGGTTGGCTAAAGGGACAATAGGTGCCACCGAATGAATCACTTGCGTGGCCACTTCTGCACCTGAGGTATGAGAGGAGTTGAAACTAGGTAAAGGAGTTGCTCCCGCTAGGAGTTCCTCTAATTTCCGTTGAACGTGACGAGTTTCTTGTTGGGACCTTTTTACCTCATCCCTAAGGGCTCTATTCTCTTCTGTGGAACGCGTAAGCTGGGCCTGTAACCCTTCTAGGATTCCCGCCAAGGAGTTCATATCAAATCCCTCAGTCATGTCGACTCGAGTGAAAGGTTGGCACTTCAATCTGTCAGAAGATTCAAGTAACACTGGAGTCAACACTGGATCCTATGCCCACCACCTCTGAAAAATAACTTATGACACACTCTGGACAATTGCTGTAAATTACTTGGAAAATAACAGGCGAAGTCTCTTACCCTCAGTATGACCTGGACTAGCCTCAGGATGTAGTAGATGTCGGGGAATACTCTGATCTTCACAAGTGGCCAAGGCGAAGAATCAATGGAGAATGACAATGCGAGACTCTTAGGGAATTGGAATGGAGAAAGTCCTGACTCAAGGAGTGAACGCTGTAGTTGACACTGAATGACTAAAACCTTGCTATAAGTAAGCTAATAAAGTCCTGTAAAACTGACTGAACTAAGGAGGGTGAAGACCCCTACTCTGGTACTAGAAATATCTAACTGAATTCCATGAAGTGGCACTAACTACAAACATACTACGAAATACTTCAATTAAAGTCACTTGCCAGAATCCCACGTTGCGCATGCGATAAGAACAACAAAACAAGAAGCGCTGACAGGAATTTCCTCAGAACAAGAACTTCACTCAGAGCCGCGCTATGACTCCGGTGAAGAGGTCAGTTGAAGTGCGCAGATTCCAGAGCAGCCGTGCCCTTCATTTCCACCGCTGCTCGCGCGCTCTCGAAGACTAGAACGCTCACTCCTCACTGTTCGTAAGTTCCCTCGGCGGCCATGTTGGAATACTCGCTTCCTCAGGTTCTGTACACAACGCTGCAGGAACAACGTGGTCACTCTATGCTGCCTTCTCCAATGTGGATATTTGGAGACCTGCTTTAATGACCGTTGAGTTTTTGCTGGCACTGATCTAATGCTGGCTATGGTTCTGGAAGTCTTGACACCACCCCCTTTTCTGAATGGTTTTTGGCCACTACAGGTGTGGCAGGGTATGCTCAGACATGAGTTCCTTGCTCACTGCACCATCAGGATTCAAGCAAGCCGGGCCGACGACGGCTGAAATGCCAGAAACCGGTCCCCGGAAGCTTGTTTCCTTTCCAGTAAAGAATTGGCTTGGTAGTTTGGTCTGCCCTGTTCCCATGATGCACTGGGCCAGGGCCAGACTAATTTGCATGTAGCCAGGTTCTGAACTGGCATGGTACAGTGAGCTAAAAAACAGTGATGGATCAAGCCCTGATCTCTTGACTGGGTAGGAGTGTTCTGATTAACTCAAATACTCTGACCATCACCACCCCCTTTTCTGAATCGTTTTTGGCCACTACAGGTGTGGCAGGGTATGCTCAGACATGAGTCCCTTGCTCACTGCACCATCAGGATTCAAGCAAGCCGGGCCGACGATGGCTGAAATGCCAGAAACCGGTCCCAGGAAGCTTGTTTCCTTTCCAGTAAAGAATTGGCTTGGTAGTTTGGTCTGCCCTGTTCCCATGATTCCCTGGGCCAGCGCCAGACTAATTTGCATGTAGCCAGGTTCTGAACTGGGATGGTGCAGTGAGCTAAAAAACGGTGAAGGATCAAGCCCTGATCTCTTGACTGGGTAGGAGTGTTCTGATTAACTCAGATACTCTGTCCATCACCACCCCCTTTTCTGAATCATTTTTGGCCACTACAGGTGTGGCAGGGTATGCTCAGACATGAGTCCCTTGCTCACTGCACCATCAGGATTCAAGCAAGCCAGGCCGACGACGGCTGAAATGCCAGAAACCGGTCCCTGGAAGCTTGTTTCCTTTCCAGTAAAGAACTGGCTTGGTAGTTTGGTCTGCCCTGTTCCCATGATGCACTGGGCCAGGGCCAGACTAATTTGCATGTAGCCAGGTTCTGAACTGGGATGGTGCAGTGAGCTAAAAAACGGTAAAGGATCAAGCCCTGATCTCTTGACTGGGTAGGAGTGTTCTGATTAACTCAGATACTCTGTCCATCACCACCCCCTTTTCTGAATCGTTTTTGGCCACTACAGGTGTGGCAGGGTATGCTCTGACATGAGTCCCTTGCTCACTGCACCATCAGGATTCAAGCAAGCCGGTCCGACGACGGCTGAAATGCCAGAAACCGGTCCCCGGAAGCTTGTTTCCTTTCCAGTAAAGAATTGGCTTGGTAGTTTGGTCTGCCCTGTTCCCATGATGCACTGGGCCAGGGCCAGACTAATTTGCATGTAGCCAGGTTCTGAACTGGGATGGTGCAGTGAGCTAAAAAACGGTGATGGATCAAGCCCTGATCTCTTGACTGGGTAGGAGTGTTCTGATTAACTCAGATACTCTGTCCATCACCACCCCCTTTTCTGAATCGTTTTTGGCCACTACAGGTGTAGCAGGGTATGCTCAGACATGAGTCCCTTGCTCACTGCACCATCAGGATTCAAGCAAGCTGGGCCGACGACGGCTGAAATGCCAGAAACCGGTCCCCGGAAGCTTGTTTCCTTTCCAGTAAAGAATTGGCTTGGTAGTTTGGTCTGCCCTGTTCCCATGATGCACTGGGCCAGGGCCAGACTAATTTGCATGTAGCCAGGTTCTGAACTGGGATGGTGCACTGAGCTACAAAACGGTGATGGATCAAGCCCTGATCTCTTGACTGGGTAGGAGTGTTCTGATTAACTCAGATACTCTGTCCATCACCACCCCCTTTTCTGAATCTTTTGGCCATTACAGGTATGGCAGGGTATGCTCAGACATGAGTCCCTTGCTCACTGCACCATCAGGATTCAAGCAAGCCGGGCCGACGACGGCTGAAATGCCAGAAACCAGTCCCCGGAAGCTTGTTTCCTTTCCAGTAAAGAATTGGCTTGGTAGTTTGGTCTGCCCTGTTCCCATGATGCACTGGGCCAGGGCCAGACTAATTTGCATGTAGCCAGGTTCTGAACTGGGATGGTGCAGTGAGCTAAAAAACGGTGATGGATCAAGCCCTGATCTCTTGACTGGGTAGGAGTGTTCTGATTAACTCAGATACTCTGTCCATCACCACCCCCTTTTCTGAATCGTTTTTGGCCACTACAGGTGTGGCAGGGTATGCTCAGACATGAGTCCCTTGCTCACTGCCCCATCAGGATTCAAGCAAGCCGAGCCGACGACGGCTGAAATGCCAGAAACCGGTCCCCGGAAGCTTGTTTCCTTTCCAGTAAAGAATTGGCTTGGTAGTTTGGTCTGCCCTGTTCCCATGATGCACTGGGCCAGGGCCAGACTAATTTGCATGTAGCCAGGTTCTGAACTGGGATGGTGCAGTGAGCTAAAAAAAGGGTGATGGATCAAGCCCTGATCTCTTGACTGGGTAGGAGTGTTCTGATTAACTCAGATACTCTGTCCATCCCCACCCCCTTTTCTGAATCGTTTTTGGCCACTACAGGTGTGGCAGGGTATGCTCAGACATGAGTCCCTTGCTCACTGCACCATCAGGATTCAAGCAAGCTGGGCCGACGACGGCTGATATGCCAGAAACCGGTCCCCGGCAGCTTGTTTCCTTTCCAGTAAAGAATTGGCTTGGTAGTTTGGTCTGACCTGTTCCCATGATGCACTGGGCCAGGGCCAGACTAATTTGCATGTAGCCAGGTTCTGAACTGGGATGGTGCAGTGAGCTAAAAAACGGTGATGGATCAAGCCCTGATCTCTTGACTGGGTAGGAGTGTTCTGATTAACTCAGATACTCTGTCCATCACCACCCCCTTTTCTGAATCGTTTTTGGCCACTACAGGTGTGGCAGGGTATGCTCAGACATGAGTTCCTTGCTCACTGCACCATCAGGATTCAAGCAAGCCGGGCCGACGACGGCTGAAATGCCAGAAACCGGTCCCAGGAAGCTTGTTTCCTTTCCAGTAAAGAATTGGCTTGGTAGTTTGGTCTGCCCTGTTCCCATGATTCCCTGGGCCAGCGCCAGACTAATTTGCATGTAGCCAGGTTCTGAACTGGGATGGTGCAGTGAGCTAAAAAACGGTGAAGGATCAAGCCCTGATCTCTTGACTGGGTAGGAGTGTTCTGATTAACTCAGATACTCTGTCCATCACCACCCCCTTTTCTGAATCGTTTTTGGCCACTACAGGTGTGGCAGGGTATGCTCAGACATGAGTCCCTTGCTCACTGCACCATCAGGATTCAAGCAAGCCGGCCCGACGATGGCTGAAATGCCAGAAACCGGTCCCAGGAAGCTTGTTTCCTTTCCAGTAAAGAATTGGCTTGGTAGTTTGGTCTGCCCTGTTCCCATGATTCCCTGGGCCAGCGCCAGACTAATTTGCATGTAGCCAGGTTCTGAACTGGGATGGTGCAGTGAGCTAAAAAACGGTGAAGGATCAAGCCCTGATCTCTTGACTGGGTAGGAGTGTTCTGATTAACTCAGATACTCTGTCCATCACCACCCCCTTTTCTGAATCATTTTTGGCCACTACAGGTGTGGCAGGGTATGCTCAGACATGAGTCCCTTGCTCACTGCACCATCAGGATTCAAGCAAGCCAGGCCGACGACGGCTGAAATGCCAGAAACCGGTCCCTGGAAGCTTGTTTCCTTTCCAGTAAAGAACTGGCTTGGTAGTTTGGTCTGCCCTGTTCCCATGATGCACTGGGCCAGGGCCAGACTAATTTGCATGTAGCCAGGTTCTGAACTGGGATGGTGCAGTGAGCTAAAAAACGGTAAAGGATCAAGCCCTGATCTCTTGACTGGGTAGGAGTGTTCTGATTAACTCAGATACTCTGTCCATCACCACCCCCTTTTCTGAATCGTTTTTGGCCACTACAGGTGTGGCAGGGTATGCTCAGACATGAGTCCCTTGCTCACTGCACCATCAGGATTCAAGCAAGCCGGTCCGACGACGGCTGAAATGCCAGAAACCGGTCCCCGGAAGCTTGTTTCCTTTCCAGTAAAGAATTGGCTTGGTAGTTTGGTCTGCCCTGTTCCCATGATGCACTGGGCCAGGGCCAGACTAATTTGCATGTAGCCAGGTTCTGAACTGGGATGGTGCAGTGAGCTAAAAAACGGTGATGGATCAAGCCCTGATCTCTTGACTGGGTAGGAGTGTTCTGATTAACTCAGATACTCTGTCCATCACCACCCCCTTTTCTGAATCGTTTTTGGCCACTACAGGTGTAGCAGGGTATGCTCAGACATGAGTCCCTTGCTCACTGCACCATCAGGATTCAAGCAAGCTGGGCCGACGACGGCTGAAATGCCAGAAACCGGTCCCCGGAAGCTTGTTTCCTTTCCAGTAAAGAATTGGCTTGGTAGTTTGGTCTGCCCTGTTCCCATGATGCACTGGGCCAGGGCCAGACTAATTTGCATGTAGCCAGGTTCTGAACTGGGATGGTGCACTGAGCTACAAAACGGTGATGGATCAAGCCCTGATCTCTTGACTGGGTAGGAGTGTTCTGATTAACTCAGATACTCTGTCCATCACCACCCCCTTTTCTGAATCTTTTGGCCATTACAGGTATGGCAGGGTATGCTCAGACATGAGTCCCTTGCTCACTGCACCATCAGGATTCAAGCAAGCCGGGCCGACGACGGCTGAAATGCCAGAAACCAGTCCCCGGAAGCTTGTTTCCTTTCCAGTAAAGAATTGGCTTGGTAGTTTGGTCTGCCCTGTTCCCATGATGCACTGGGCCAGGGCCAGACTAATTTGCATGTAGCCAGGTTCTGAACTGGGATGGTGCAGTGAGCTAAAAAACGGTGATGGATCAAGCCCTGATCTCTTGACTGGGTAGGAGTGTTCTGATTAACTCAGATACTCTGTCCATCACCACCCCCTTTTCTGAATCGTTTTTGGCCACTACAGGTGTGGCAGGGTATGCTCAGACATGAGTCCCTTGCTCACTGCCCCATCAGGATTCAAGCAAGCCGAGCCGACGACGGCTGAAATGCCAGAAACCGGTCCCCGGAAGCTTGTTTCCTTTCCAGTAAAGAATTGGCTTGGTAGTTTGGTCTGCCCTGTTCCCATGATGCACTGGGCCAGGGCCAGACTAATTTGCATGTAGCCAGGTTCTGAACTGGGATGGTGCAGTGAGCTAAAAAAAGGGTGATGGATCAAGCCCTGATCTCTTGACTGGGTAGGAGTGTTCTTATTAACTCAGATACTCTGTCCATCCCCACCCCCTTTTCTGAATCGTTTTTGGCCACTACAGGTGTGGCAGGGTATGCTCAGACATGAGTCCCTTGCTCACTGCACCATCAGGATTCAAGCAAGCTGGGCCGACGACGGCTGATATGCCAGAAACCGGTCCCCGGCAGCTTGTTTCCTTTCCAGTAAAGAATTGGCTTGGTAGTTTGGTCTGACCTGTTCCCATGATGCACTGGGCCAGGGCCAGACTAATTTGCATGTAGCCAGGTTCTGAACTGGGATGGTGCAGTGAGCTAAAAAACGGTGATGGATCAAGCCCTGATCTCTTGACTGGGTAGGAGTGTTCTGATTAACTCAGATACTCTGTCCATCACCACCCCCTTTTCTGAATCGTTTTTGGCCACTACAGGTGTGGCAGGGTATGCTCAGACATGAGTTCCTTGCTCACTGCACCATCAGGATTCAAGCAAGCCGGGCCGACGACGGCTGAAATGCCAGAAACCGGTCCCCGGAAGCTTGTTTCCTTTCCAGTAAAGAATTGGCTTGGTAGTTTGGTCTGCCCTGTTCCCATGATGCACTGGGCCAGGGCCAGACTAATTTGCATGTAGCCAGGTTCTGAACTGGGATGGTGCAGTGAGCTAAAAAACAGTGATGGATCAAGCCCTGATCTCTTGACTGGGTAGGAGGTTCTGATTAACTCAAATACTCTGACCATCACCACCTCCTTTTCTGAATCGTTTTTGGCCACTACAGGTATGGCAGGGTATGCTCAGACATGAGTCCCTTGCTCACTGCACCATCAGGATTCAAGCAAGCCGGGCCGACGATGGCTGAAATGCCAGAAACCGGTCCCAGGAAGCTTGTTTCCTTTCCAGTAAAGAATTGGCTTGGTAGTTTGGTCTGCCCTGTTCCCATGATGCACTGGGCCAGGGCCAGACTAATTTGCATGTAGCCAGGTTCTGAACTGGGATGGTGCAGTGAGCTAAAAAACGGTGAAGGATCAAGCCCTGATCTCTTGACTGGGTAGGAGTGTTCTGATTAACTCAGATACTCTGTCCATCACCACCCCCTTTTCTGAATCGTTTTTGGCCACTACAGGTGTGGCAGGGTATGCTCAGACATGAGTCCCTTGCTCACTGCACCATCAGGATTCAAGCAAGCTGGGCCGACGACGGCTGATATGCCAGAAACCGGTCCCCGGAAGCTTGTTTCCTTTCCAGTAAAGAATTGGCTTGGTAGTTTGGTCTGCCCTGTTCCCATGATGCACTGGGCCAGGGCCAGACTAATTTGCATGTAGCCAGGTTCTGAACTGGGATGGTGCAGTGAGCTAAAAAACGGTGATGGATCAAGCCCTGATCTCTTGACTGGGTAGGAGTGTTCTGATTAACTCAGATACTCTGTCCATCACCACCCCCTTTTCTGAATCGTTTTTGGCCACTACAGGTGTGGCAGGGTATGCTCAGACATGAGTCCCTTGCTCACTGCACCATCAGGATTCAAGCAAGCCAGGCCGACGACGGCTGAAATGCCAGAAACCGGTCCCTGGAAGCTTGTTTCCTTTCCAGTAAAGAACTGGCTTGGTAGTTTGGTCTGCCCTGTTCCCATGATGCACTGGGCCAGGGCCAGACTAATTTGCATGTAGCCAGGTTCTGAACTGGGATGGTGCAGTGAGCTAAAAAACGGTGATGGATCAAGCCCTGATCTCTTGACTGGGTAGGAGTGTTCTGATTAACTCAGATACTCTGTCCATCACCACCCCCTTTTCTGAATCATTTTTGGCCACTACAGGTGTGGCAGGGTATGCTCAGACATGAGTCCCTTGCTCACTGCGCCATCAGGATTCAAGCAAGCCGGGCCGACGACGGCTGAAATGCCAGAAACCGGTCCCCGGAAGCTTGTTTCCTTTCTAGTAAAGAATTGGCTTGGTAGTTTGGTCTGCCCTGTTCCCATGATGCACTGGGCCAGGGCCAGACTAATTTGCATGTAGCCAGGTTCTGAACTGGGATGGTGCAGTGAGCTAAAAAACAGTGATGGATCAAGCCCTGATCTCTTGACTGGGTAGGAGTGTTCTGATTAACTCAAATACTCTGACCATCACCACCCCCTTTTCTGAATCGTTTTTGGCCACTACAGGTGTGGCAGGGTGTGCTCAGACATGAGTCCCTTGCTCACTGCACCATCAGGATTCAAGCAAGCTGGGCCGACGATGGCTGAAATGCCAGAAACCGGTCCCAGGAAGCTTGTTTCCTTTCCAGTAAAGAATTGGCTTGGTAGTTTGGTCTGCCCTGTTCCCATGATGCACTGGGCCAGGGCCAGACTAATTTGCATGTAGCCAGGTTCTGAACTGGGATGGTGCAGTGAGCTAAAAAACGGTGAAGGATCAAGCCCTGATCTATTGACTGGGTAGGAGTGTTCTGATTAACTCAGATACTCTGTCCATCACCACCCCCTTTTCTGAATCGTTTTTGGCCACTACAGGTGTGGCAGGGTATGCTCA
This sequence comes from Lissotriton helveticus, assembly GCF_964261635.1. NCBI lineage: Eukaryota > Metazoa > Chordata > Amphibia > Caudata > Salamandridae > Lissotriton > Lissotriton helveticus. The sequence goes on along the minus strand of NC_136057.1, from coordinate 1,501,435,904 downwards.
GACATGAGTCCCTTGCTCACTGCACCATCAGGATTCAAGCAAGCCGGGCCGGCGACGGCTGAAATGCCAGAAACCGGTCCCTGGAAGCTTGTTTCCTTTCCAGTAAAGAACTGGCTTGGTAGTTTGGTCTGCCCTGTTCCCATGATGCACTGGGCCAGGGCCAGACTAATTTGCATGTAGCCAGGTTCTGAACTGGGATGGTGCAGTGAGCTAAAAAACGGTGAAGGATCAAGCCCTGATCTCTTGACTGGGTAGGAGTGTTCTGATTAACTCAGATACTCTGTCCATCACCACCCCCTTTTCTGAATCGTTTTTGGCCACTACAGGTGTGGCAGGGTATGCTCAGACATGAGTCCCTTGCTCACTGCACCATCAGGATTCAAGCAAGCCGGGCAGACGACGGCTGAAATGCCAGAAACCAGTCCCCGGAAGCTTGTTTCCTTTCCAGTAAAGAATTGGCTTGGTAGTTTGGTCTGCCCTGTTCCCATGATGCACTGGGCCAGGGCCAGACTAATTTGCATATAGCCAGGTTCTGAACTGGGATGGTGCAGTGAGCTAAAAAATGGTGATGGATCAAGCCCTGATCTCTTGACTGGGTAGGAGGGTTCTGATTAACTCAGATGCTCTCTCCATCACCACCCCCTTTTCTGAATCGTTTTTGGCCACTACAGGTGTGGCAGGGTATGCTCAGACATGAGTCCCTTGCTCACTGCACCATCAGGATTCAAGCAAGCCGGGCCGACGACGGCTGAAATGCCAGAAACCAGTCCCCGGAAGCTTGTTTCCTTTCCAGTAAAGAATTGGCTTGGTAGTTTGGTCTGCCCTGTTCCCATGAAGCACTGGGCCAGGGCCAGACTAATTTGCATGTAGCCAGGTTCTGAACTGGGATGGTGCAGTGAGCTACAAAACGGTGATGGATCAAGCCCTGATCTCTTGACTGGGTAGGAGTGTTCTGATTAACTCAGATACTCTGTCCATCACCACCCCCTTTTCTGAATCGTTTTTGGCCACTACAGGTGTGGCAGGGTATGCTCAGACATGAGTCCCTTGCTCACTGCACCATCAGGATTCAAGCAAGCCGGGCCGACGACGCCTGAAATGCCAGAAACCGGTCCCCGGAAGCTTGTTTCCTTTCCAGTAAAGAATTGGCTTGGTAGTTTGGTCTGCCCTGTTCCCATGATGCACTGGGCCAGGGCCAGACTAATTTGCATGTAGCCAGGTTCTGAACTGGGATGGTGCAGTGAGCTAAAAAACGGTGATGGATCAAGCCCTGATCTCTTGACTGGGTATGAGTGTTCTGATTAACTCAGATACTCTGTCCATCACCACCCCCTTTTCTGAATCGTTTTTGGCCACTACAGGTGTGGCAGGGTATGCTCAGACATGAGTCCCTTGCTCACTGCACCATCAGGATTCAAGCAAGCTGGGCCGACGACGGCTGAAATGCCAGAAACCGGTCCCCGGAAGCTTGTTTCCTTTCCAGTAAAGAATTGGCTTGGTAGTTTGGTCTGCCCTGTTCCCATGATGCACTGGGCCAGGGCCAGACTAATTTGCATGTAGCCAGGTTCTGAACTGGGATGGTGCAGTGAGCTAAAAAACGGTGATGAATCAAGCCCTGATCTCTTGACTGGGTAGGAGTGTTCTGATTAAATTGGCTTGGTAGTTTGGTCTGCCCTGTTCCCATGATGCACTGGGCCAGGGCCAGACTAATTTGCATGTAGCCAGGTTCTGAACTGGGATGGTGCAGTGAGCTAAAAAACGGTGATGGATCAAGCCCTGATCTCTTGACTGGGTAGGAGTGTTCTGATTAACTCAGATACTCTGTCCATCACCACCCCCTTTTCTGAATCATTTTTGGCCACTACAGGTGTGGCAGGGTATGCTCAGACATGAGTCCCTTGCTCACTGCACCATCAGGATTCAAGCAAGCTGGGCCGACGACGGCTGAAATGCCAGAAACCGGTCCCCGGAAGCTTGTTTCCTTTCCAGTAAAGAATTGGCTTGGTAGTTTGGTCTGCCCTGTTCCCATGATGCACTGGGCCAGGGCCAGACTAATTTGCATGTAGCCAGGTTCTGAACTGGGATGGTGCAGTGAGCTAAAAAACGGTGATGGATCAAGCCCTGATCCCTTGACTGGGTAGGAGTGTTCTGATTAACTCAGATACTCTGTCCATCACCACCCCCTTTTCTGAATTGTTTTTGGCCACTACAGGTGTGGCAGGGTATGCTCAGACATGAGTCCCTTGCTCACTGCAACATCAGGATTCAAGCAAGCCGGGCCGACGACGGCTGAAATGCCATAAACCGGTCCCCGGAAGCTTGTTTCCTTTTCAGTAAAGAATTGGCTTGGTAGTTTGGTCTGCCCTGTTCCCATGATGCACTGGGCCAGGGCCAGACTAATTTGCATGTAGCCAGGTTCTGAACTGGGATGGTGCAGTGAGCTAAAAAACGGTGATGGATCAAGCCCTGATCTCTTGACTGGGTAGGAGTGTTCTGATTAACTCAGATACTCTGTCCATCACCACCCCCTTTTCTGAATCGTTTTTGGCCACTACAGGTGTGGCAGGGTATGCTCAGACATGAGTCCCTTGCTCACTGCACCATCAGGATTCAAGCAAGCCCGGCCGACGATGGCTGAAATGCCAGAAACCGGTCCCCGGAAGCTTGTTTCCTTTCCAGTAAAGAATTGGCTTGGTAGTTTGGTCTGCCCTGTTCCCATGATGCACTGGGCCAGGGCCAGACTAATTTGCATGTAGCCAGGTTCTGAACTGGGATGGTGCAGTGAGCTAAAAAACGGTGATGGATCAAGCCCTGATCTCTTGACTGGGTAGGAGTGTTGTGATTAACTCAGATAGTCTGTCCATCACCACCCCCTTTTCTGAATCGTTTTTGGCCACTACAGGTGTGGCAGGGTATGCTCAGACATGAGTCCCTTGCTCACTGCACCATCAGGATTCAAGCAAGCCGGGCCGACGACGGCTGAAATGCCAGAAACCGGTCCCCGGAAGCTTGTTTCCTTTCCAGTAAAGAATTGGCTTGGTAGTTTGGTCTGCCCTGTTCCCATGATGCACTGGGCCAGGGCCAGACTAATTTGCATGTAGCCAGGTTCTGAACTGGGATGGTGCAGTGAGCTAAAAAACGGTGATGGATCAAGCCCTGATCCCTTGACTGGGTAGGAGTGTTCTGATTAACTCAGATACTCTGTCCATCACCACCCCCTTTTCTGAATTGTTTTTGGCCACTACAGGTGTGGCAGGGTATGCTCAGACATGAGTCCCTTGCTCACTGCAACATCAGGATTCAAGCAAGCCGGGCCGACGACGGCTGAAGAGCCAGAAACCGGTCCCCGGAAGCTTGTTTCCTTTTCAGTAAAGAATTGGCTTGGTAGTTTGGTCTGCCCTGTTCCCATGATGCACTGGGCCAGGGCCAGACTAATTTGCATGTAGCCAGGTTCTGAACTGGGATGGTGCAGTGAGCTAAAAAACGGTGATGGATCAAGCCCTGATCTCTTGACTGGGTAGGAGTGTTCTGATTAACTCAGATACTCTGTCCATCACCACCCCCTTTTCTGAATCGTTTTTGGCCACTACAGGTGTGGCAGGGTATGCTCAGACATAAGTCCCTTGCTCACTGCACCATCAGGATTCAAACAAGCCGGGCCGACGATGGCTGAAATGCCAGAAACCGGTCCCCGGAAGCTTGTTTCCTTTCCAGTAAAGAATTGGCTTGGTAGTTTGGTCTGCCCTGTTCCCATGATGCAGTGGGCCAGGGCCAGACTAATTTGCATGTAGCCAGGTTCTGAACTGGGATGGTGCAGTGAGCTAAAAAACGGAGATGGATCAAGCCCTGATCTCTTGACTGGGTAGGAGTGTTCTGATTAACTCAGATACTCTGTCCATCACCACCCCCTTTTCTGAATCGTTTTTGGCCACTACAGGTGTGGCAGGGTATGCTCAGACATGAGTCCCTTGCTCACTGAACCATCAGGATTCAAGCAAGCCGGGCCGACGACGGCTGAAATGCCAGAAACCGGTCCCCGGAAGCTTGTTTCCTTTCCAGTAAAGAATTGGCTTGGTAGTTTGGTCTGCCCTGTTCCCATGATGCACTGGGCCAGGGCCAGACTAATTTGCATGTAGCCAGGTTCTGAACTGGGATGGTGCAGTGAGCTAAAAAACTTTGATGGATCAAGCCCTGATCTCTTGACTGGGTAGGAGTGTTCTGATTAACTCAGATACTCTGTCCATCACCACCCCCTTTTCTGAATCATTTTTGGCCACTACAGGTGTGGCAGGGTATGCTCAGACATGAGTCCCTTGCTCACTGCACCATCAGGATTTAAGCAAGCCGGGCCGACGACGGCTGAAATGCCAGAAACCAGTCCCCGGAAGCTTGTTTCCTTTCCAGTAAAGAATTGGCTTGGTAGTTTGGTCTGCCCTGTTCCCATGATGCACTGGGCCAGGGCCAGACTAATTTGCATGTAGCCAGGTTCTGAACTGGGATGGTGCAGTGAGCTAAAAAACGGTGATGGATCAAGCCCTGATCTCTTGACTGGGTAGGAATGTTCTGATTAACTCAGATACTCTGTCCATCACCACCCCCTTTTCTGAATCGTTTTTTGCCACTACAGGTGTGGCAGGGTATGCTCAGACATGAGTCCCTTGCTCACTGCAACATCAGGATTCAAGCAAGCCGGGCCAACGACGGCTGAAATGCCAGAAACCGGTCCCCGGAAGCTTGTTTCCTTTCCAGTAAAGAATTGGCTTGGTAGTTTGGTCTGCCCTGTTCCCATGATGCACTGGGCCAGGGCCAGACTAATTTGCATGTAGCCAGGTTCTGAACTGGGATGGTGCAGTGAGCTAAAAAACAGTGATGGATCAAGCCCTGATCTCTTGACTGGGTAGGAGTGTTCTGATTAACTCAAATACTCTGACCATCACCACCCCCTTTTCTGAATCGTTTTTGGCCACTACAGGTGTGGCAGGGTATGCTCAGACATGAGTCCCTTGCTCACTGCACCATCAGGATTCAAGCAAGCCGGGCCGACGATGGCTGAAATGCCAGAAACCGATCCCAGGAAGCTTGTTTCCTTTCCAGTAAAGAATTGGCTTGGTAGTTTGGTCTTCCCTGTTCCCATGATGCACTGGGCCAGGGCCAGACTAATTTGCATGTAGCCAGGTTCTGAACTGGGATGGTGCAGTGAGCTAAAAAACGGTGAAGGATCAAGCCCTGATCTCTTGACTGGGTAGGAGTGTTCTGATTAACTCAGATACTCTGTCCATCACCACCCCCTTTTCTGAATCGTTTTTGGCCACTACAGGTGTGGCAGGGTATGCTCAGACATGAGTCCCTTGCTCACTGCACCATCAGGATTCAAGCAAGCCGGGCCGACGACGGCTGAAATGCCAGAAACCGGTCCCCAGAAGCTTGTTTCCTTTCCAGTAAAGAATTGGCTTGGTAGTTTGGTCTGCCCTGTTCCCATGAGGCACTGGGCCAGGGCCAGACTAATTTGCATGTAGCCAGGTTCTGAACTGGGATGGTGCAGTGAGCTAAAAAACAGTGATGGATCAAGCCCTGATCTCTTGACTGGGTAGGAGTGTTCTGATTAACTCAAATACTCTGACCATCACCACCCCCTTTTCTGAATCGTTTTTGGCCACTACAGGTGTGGCAGGGTATGCTCAGACATGAGTCCCTTGCTCACTGCACCATCAGGATTCAAGCAAGCCGGGCCGACGATGGCTGAAATGCCAGAAACCGGTCCCAGGAAGCTTGTTTCCTTTCCAGTAAAGAATTGGCTTGGTAGTTTGGTCTGCCCTGTTCCCATGATGCACTGGGCCAGGGCCAGACTAATTTGCATGTAGCCAGGTTCTGAACTGGGATGGTGCAGTGAGCTAAAAAACGGTGATGGATCAAGCCCTGATCTCTTGACTGGGTAGGAGGGTTCTGATTAACTCAGATACTCTGTCCATCACCACCCCCTTTTCTGAATCGTTTTTGGCCACTACAGGTGTGGCAGGGTATGCTCAGACATGAGTCCCTTGCTCACTGCACCATCAGGATTCAAGCAAGCCGGGCCGACGACGGCTGAAATGCCAGAAACCAGTCCCCGGAAGCTTGTTTCCTTTCCAGTAAAGAATTGGCTTGGTAGTTTGGTCTGCCCTGTTCCCATGATGCACTGGGCCAGGGCCAGACTAATTTGCATGTAGCCAGGTTCTGAACTGGGATGGTGCAGTGAGCTACAAAACGGTGATGGATCAAGCCCTGATCTCTTGACTGGGTAGGAGTGTTCTGATTAACTCAGATACTCTGTCCATCACCACCCCCTTTTCTGAATCGTTTTTGGCCACTACAGGTGTGGCAGGGTATGCTCAGACATGAGTCCCTTGCTCACTGCACCATCAGGATTCAAGCAAGCCAGGCCGACGACGGCTGAAATGCCAGAAACCGGTCCCTGGAAGCTTGTTTCCTTTCCAGTAAAGAACTGGCTTGGTAGTTTGGTCTGCCCTGTTCCCATGATGCACTGGGCCAGGGCCAGACTAATTTGCATGTAGCCAGGTTCTGAACTGGGATGGTGCAGTGAGCTAAAAAACGGTGATGGATCAAGCCCTGATCTCTTGACTGGGTAGGAGTGTTCTGATTAACTCAGATACTCTGTCCATCACCACCCCCTTTTCTGAATCGTTTTTGGCCACTACAGGTGTGGCAGGGTATGCTCAGACATGAGTCCCTTGCTCACTGCACCATCAGGATTCAAGCAAGCCGGGCCGACGACGGCTGAAATGCCAGAAACCGGTCCCCAGAAGCTTGTTTCCTTTCCAGTAAAGAATTGGCTTGGTAGTTTGGTCTGCCCTGTTCCCATGAGGCACTGGGCCAGGGCCAGACTAATTTGCATGTAGCCAGGTTCTGAACTGGCATGGTGCAGTGAGCTAAAAAACAGTGATGGATCAAGCCCTGATCTCTTGACTGGGTAGGAGTGTTCTGATTAACTCAAATACTCTGACCATCACCACCCCCTTTTCTGAATCGTTTTTGGCCACTACAGGTGTGGCAGGGTATGCTCAGACATGAGTCCCTTGCTCACTGCACCATCAGGATTCAAGCAAGCCGGGCCGACGATGGCTGAAATGCCAGAAACCGGTCCCAGGAAGCTTGTTTCCTTTCCAGTAAAGAATTGGCTTGGTAGTTTGGTCTGCCCTGTTCCCATGATGCACTGGGCCAGGGCCAGACTAATTTGCATGTAGCCAGGTTCTGAACTGGGATGGTGCAGTGAGCTAAAAAACGGTGATGGATCAAGCCCTGATCTCTTGACTGGGTAGGAGGGTTCTGATTAACTCAGATACTCTGTCCATCACCACCCCCTTTTCTGAATCGTTTTTGGCCACTACAGGTGTGGCAGGGTATGCTCAGACATGAGTCCCTTGCTCACTGCACCATCAGGATTCAAGCAAGCCGGGCCGACGACGGCTGGAATGCCAGAAACCAGTCCCCGGAAGCTTGTTTCCTTTCCAGTAAAGAATTGGCTTGGTAGTTTGGTCTGCCCTGTTCCCATGATGCACTGGGCCAGGGCCAGACTAATTTGCATGTAGCCAGGTTCTGAACTGGGATGGTGCAGTGAGCTACAAAACGGTGATGGATCAAGCCCTGATCTCTTGACTGGGTAGGAGTGTTCTGATTAACTCAGATACTCTGTCCATCACCACCCCCTTTTCTGAATCGTTTTTGGCCACTACAGGTGTGGCAGGGTATGCTCAGACATGAGTCCCTTGCTCACTGCACCATCAGGATTCAAGCAAGCCAGGCCGACGACGGCTGAAATGCCAGAAACCGGTCCCTGGAAGCTTGTTTCCTTTCCAGTAAAGAACTGGCTTGGTAGTTTGGTCTGCCCTGTTCCCATGATGCACTGGGCCAGGGCCAGACTAATTTGCATGTAGCCAGGTTCTGAACTGGGATGGTGCAGTGAGCTAAAAAACGGTGATGGATCAAGCCCTGATCTCTTGACTGGGTAGGAGTGTTCTGATTAACTCAGATACTCTGTCCATCACCACCCCCTTTTCTGAATCGTTTTTGGCCACTACAGGTGTGGCAGGGTATGCTCAGACATGAGTCCCTTGCTCACTGCGCCATCAGGGTTCAAGCAAGCCGGGCCGACGACGGCTGAAATGCCAGAAACCGGTCCCCGGAAGCTTGTTTCCTTTCTAGTAAAGAATTGGCTTGGTAGTTTGGTCTGCCCTGTTCCCATGATGCACTGGGCCAGGGACAGACTAATTTGCATGTAGCCAGGTTCTGAACTGGGATGGTGCAGTGAGCTAAAAAACAGTGATGGATCAAGCCCTGATCTCTTGACTGGGTAGGAGTGTTCTGATTAACTCAAATACTCTGACCATCACCACCCCCTTTTCTGAATCGTTTTTGGCCACTACAGGTGTGGCAGGGTATGCTCAGACATGAGTCCCTTGCTCACTGCACCATCAGGATTCAAGCAAGCTGGGCCGACGATGGCTGAAATGCCAGAAACCGGTCCCAGGAAGCTTGTTTCCTTTCCAGTAAAGAATTGGCTTGGTAGTTTGGTCTGCCCTGTTCCCATGATGCACTGGGCCAGGGCCAGACTAATTTGCATGTAGCCAGGTTCTGAACTGGGATGGTGCAGTGAGCTAAAAAACGGTGAAGGATCAAGCCCTGATCTCTTGACTGGGTAGGAGTGTTCTGATTAACTCAGATACTCTGTCCATCACCACCCCCTTTTCTGAATCGTTTTTGGCCACTACAGGTGTGGCAGGGTATGCTCAGACATGAGTCCCTTGCTCACTGCACCATCAGGATTCAAGCAAGCCGGGCCGGCGACGGCTGAAATGCCAGAAACCGGTCCCTGGAAGCTTGTTTCCTTTCCAGTAAAGAACTGGCTTGGTAGTTTGGTCTGCCCTGTTCCCATGATGCACTGGGCCAGGGCCAGACTATTTTGCATGTAGCCAGGTTCTGAACTGGGATGGTGCAGTGAGCTAAAAAACGGTGAAGGATCAAGCCCTGATCTCTTGACTGGGTAGGAGTGTTCTGATTAACTCAGATACTCTGTCCATCACCACCCCCTTTTCTGAATCGTTTTTGGCCACTACAGGTGTGGCAGGGTATGCTCAGACATGAGTCCCTTGCTCACTGCACCATCAGGATTCAAGCAAGCCGGGCCGACGACGGCTGAAATGCCAGAAACCAGTCCCCGGAAGCTTGTTTCCTTTCCAGTAAAGAATTGGCTTGGTAGTTTGGTCTGCCCTGTTCCCATGATGCACTGGGCCAGGGCCAGACTAATTTGCATGTAGCCAGGTTCTGAACTGGGATGGTGCAGTGAGCTAAAAAATGGTGATGGATCAAGCCCTGATCTCTTGACTGGGTAGGAGGGTTCTGATTAACTCAGATACTCTCTCCATCACCACCCCCTTTTCTGAATCGTTTTTGGCCACTACAGGTGTGGCAGGGTATGCTCAGACATGAGTCCCTTGCTCACTGCACCATCAGGATTCAAGCAAGCCGGGCCGACGACGGCTGAAATGCCAGAAACCAGTCCCCGGAAGCTTGTTTCCTTTCCAGTAAAGAATTGGCTTGGTAGTTTGGTCTGCCCTGTTCCCATGAAGCACTGGGCCAGGGCCAGACTAATTTGCATGTAGCCAGGTTCTGAACTGGGATGGTGCAGTGAGCTACAAAACGGTGATGGATCAAGCCCTGATCTCTTGACTGGGTAGGAGTGTTCTGATTAACTCAGATACTCTGTCCATCACCACCCCCTTTTCTGAATCGTTTTTGGCCACTACAGGTGTGGCAGGGTATGCTCAGACATGAGTCCCTTGCTCACTGCACCATCAGGATTCAAGCAAGCCGGGCCGACGACGCCTGAAATGCCAGAAACCGGTCCCCGGAAGCTTGTTTCCTTTCCAGTAAAGAATTGGCTTGGTAGTTTGGTCTGCCCCGTTCCCATGATGCACTGGGCCAGGGCCAGACTAATTTGCATGTAGCCAGGTTCTGAACTGGGATGGTGCAGTGAGCTAAAAAACGGTGATGGATCAAGCCCTGATCTCTTGACTGGGTATGAGTGTTCTGATTAACTCAGATACTCTGTCCATCACCACCCCCTTTTCTGAATCGTTTTTGGCCACTACAGGTGTGGCAGGGTATGCTCAGACATGAGTCCCTTGCTCACTGCACCATCAGGATTCAAGCAAGCTGGGCCGACGACGGCTGAAATGCCAGAAACCGGTCCCCGGAAGCTTGTTTCCTTTCCAGTAAAGAATTGGCTTGGTAGTTTGGTCTGCCCTGTTCCCATGATGCACTGGGCCAGGGCCAGACTAATTTGCATGTAGCCAGGTTCTGAACTGGGATGGTGCAGTGAGCTAAAAAACGGTGATGGATCAAGCCCTGATCCCTTGACTGGGTAGGAGTGTTCTGATTAACTCAGATACTCTGTCCATCACCACCCCTTTTTCTGAACTGTTTTTGGCCACTACAGGTGTGGCAGGGTATGCTCAGACATGAGTCCCTTGCTCACTGCAACATCAGGATTCAAGCAAGCCGGGCCGACGACGGCTGAAATGCCATAAACCGGTCCCCGGAAGCTTGTTTCCTTTTCAGTAAAGAATTGGCTTGGTAGTTTGGTCTGCCCTGTTCCCATGATGCACTGGGCCAGGGCCAGAATAATTTGCATGTAGCCAGGTTCTGAACTGGGATGGTGCAGTGAGCTAAAAAACGGTGATGGATCAAGCCCTGATCTCTTGACTGGGTAGGAGTGTTCTGATTAACTCAGATACTCTGTCTATCACCACCCCCTTTTCTGAATCGTTTTTGGCCACTACAGGTGTGGCAGGGTATGCTCAGACATAAGTCCCTTGCTCACTGCACCATCAGGATTCAAACAAGCCGGGCCGAAGATGGCTGAAATGCCAGAAACCGGTCCCCGGAAGCTTGTTTCCTTTCCAGTAAAGAATTGGCTTGGTAGTTTGGTCTGCCCTGTTCCCATGATGCACTGGGCCAGGGCCAGACTAATTTGCATGTAGCCAGGTTCTGAACTGGGATGGTGCAGTGAGCTAAAAAACGGTGATGGATCAAGCCCTGATCTCTTGACTGGGTAGGAGTGTTCTGATTAACTCAGATACTCTGTCCATCACCACCCCCTTTTCTGAATCATTTTTGGCCACTACAGGTGTGGCAGGGTATGCTCAGACATGAGTCCCTTGCTCACTGCACCATCAGGATTCAAGCAAGCCCGGCCGACGACGGCTGAAATGCCAGAAACCAGTCCCCGGAAGCTTGTTTCCTTTCCAGTAAAGAATTGGCTTGGTAGTTTGGTCTGCCCTGTTCCCATGATGCACTGGGCCAGGGCCAGACTAATTTGCATGTAGCCAGGTTCTGAACTGGGATGGTGCAGTGAGCTAAAAAATGGTGATGGATCAAGCCCTGATCTCTTGACTGGGTAGGAGGGTTCTGATTAACTCAGATGCTCTCTCCATCACCACCCCCTTTTCTGAATCGTTTTTGGCCACTACAGGTGTGGCAGGGTATGCTCAGACATGAGTCCCTTGCTCACTGCACCATCAGGATTCAAGCAAGCCGGGCCGGCGACGGCTGAAATGCCAGAAACCGGTCCCTGGAAGCTTGTTTCCTTTCCAGTAAAGAACTGGCTTGGTAGTTTGGTCTGCCCTGTTCCCATGATGCACTGGGCCAGGGCCAGACTATTTTGCATGTAGCCAGGTTCTGAACTGGGATGGTGCAGTGAGCTAAAAAACGGTGAAGGATCAAGCCCTGATCTCTTGACTGGGTAGGAGTGTTCTGATTAACTCAGATACTCTGTCCATCACCACCCCCTTTTCTGAATCGTTTTTGGCCACTACAGGTGTGGCAGGGTATGCTCAGACATGAGTCCCTTGCTCACTGCACCATCAGGATTCAAGCAAGCCGGGCCGACGACGGCTGAAATGCCAGAAACCAGTCCCCGGAAGCTTGTTTCCTTTCCAGTAAAGAATTGGCTTGGTAGTTTGGTCTGCCCTGTTCCCATGATGCACTGGGCCAGGGCCAGACTAATTTGCATGTAGCCAGGTTCTGAACTGGGATGGTGCAGTGAGCTAAAAAATGGTGATGGATCAAGCCCTGATCTCTTGACTGGGTAGGAGGGTTCTGATTAACTCAGATACTCTCTCCATCACCACCCCCTTTTCTGAATCGTTTTTGGCCACTACAGGTGTGGCAGGGTATGCTCAGACATGAGTCCCTTGCTCACTGCACCATCAGGATTCAAGCAAGCCGGGCCGACGACGGCTGAAATGCCAGAAACCAGTCCCCGGAAGCTTGTTTCCTTTCCAGTAAAGAATTGGCTTGGTAGTTTGGTCTGCCCTGTTCCCATGAAGCACTGGGCCAGGGCCAGACTAATTTGCATGTAGCCAGGTTCTGAACTGGGATGGTGCAGTGAGCTACAAAACGGTGATGGATCAAGCCCTGATCTCTTGACTGGGTAGGAGTGTTCTGATTAACTCAGATACTCTGTCCATCACCACCCCCTTTTCTGAATCGTTTTTGGCCACTACAGGTGTGGCAGGGTATGCTCAGACATGAGTCCCTTGCTCACTGCACCATCAGGATTCAAGCAAGCCGGGCCGACGACGCCTGAAATGCCAGAAACCGGTCCCCGGAAGCTTGTTTCCTTTCCAGTAAAGAATTGGCTTGGTAGTTTGGTCTGCCCCGTTCCCATGATGCACTGGGCCAGGGCCAGACTAATTTGCATGTAGCCAGGTTCTGAACTGGGATGGTGCAGTGAGCTAAAAAACGGTGATGGATCAAGCCCTGATCTCTTGACTGGGTATGAGTGTTCTGATTAACTCAGATACTCTGTCCATCACCACCCCCTTTTCTGAATCGTTTTTGGCCACTACAGGTGTGGCAGGGTATGCTCAGACATGAGTCCCTTGCTCACTGCACCATCAGGATTCAAGCAAGCTGGGCCGACGACGGCTGAAATGCCAGAAACCGGTCCCCGGAAGCTTGTTTCCTTTCCAGTAAAGAATTGGCTTGGTAGTTTGGTCTGCCCTGTTCCCATGATGCACTGGGCCAGGGCCAGACTAATTTGCATGTAGCCAGGTTCTGAACTGGGATGGTGCAGTGAGCTAAAAAACGGTGATGGATCAAGCCCTGATCCCTTGACTGGGTAGGAGTGTTCTGATTAACTCAGATACTCTGTCCATCACCACCCCTTTTTCTGAACTGTTTTTGGCCACTACAGGTGTGGCAGGGTATGCTCAGACATGAGTCCCTTGCTCACTGCAACATCAGGATTCAAGCAAGCCGGGCCGACGACGGCTGAAATGCCATAAACCGGTCCCCGGAAGCTTGTTTCCTTTTCAGTAAAGAATTGGCTTGGTAGTTTGGTCTGCCCTGTTCCCATGATGCACTGGGCCAGGGCCAGAATAATTTGCATGTAGCCAGGTTCTGAACTGGGATGGTGCAGTGAGCTAAAAAACGGTGATGGATCAAGCCCTGATCTCTTGACTGGGTAGGAGTGTTCTGATTAACTCAGATACTCTGTCTATCACCACCCCCTTTTCTGAATCGTTTTTGGCCACTACAGGTGTGGCAGGGTATGCTCAGACATAAGTCCCTTGCTCACTGCACCATCAGGATTCAAACAAGCCGGGCCGAAGATGGCTGAAATGCCAGAAACCGGTCCCCGGAAGCTTGTTTCCTTTCCAGTAAAGAATTGGCTTGGTAGTTTGGTCTGCCCTGTTCCCATGATGCACTGGGCCAGGGCCAGACTAATTTGCATGTAGCCAGGTTCTGAACTGGGATGGTGCAGTGAGCTAAAAAACGGTGATGGATCAAGCCCTGATCTCTTGACTGGGTAGGAGTGTTCTGATTAACTCAGATACTCTGTCCATCACCACCCCCTTTTCTGAATCATTTTTGGCCACTACAGGTGTGGCAGGGTATGCTCAGACATGAGTCCCTTGCTCACTGCACCATCAGGATTCAAGCAAGCCCGGCCGACGACGGCTGAAATGCCAGAAACCAGTCCCCGGAAGCTTGTTTCCTTTCCAGTAAAGAATTGGCTTGGTAGTTTGGTCTGCCCTGTTCCCATGATGCACTGGGCCAGGGCCAGACTAATTTGCATGTAGCCAGGTTCTGAACTGGGATGGTGCAGTGAGCTAAAAAATGGTGATGGATCAAGCCCTGATCTCTTGACTGGGTAGGAGGGTTCTGATTAACTCAGATGCTCTCTCCATCACCACCCCCTTTTCTGAATCGTTTTTGGCCACTACAGGTGTGGCAGGGTATGCTCAGACATGAGTCCCTTGCTCACTGCACCATCAGGATTCAAGCAAGCCGGGCCGACGACGGCTGAAATGCCAGAAACCAGTCCCCGGAAGCTTGTTTCCTTTCCAGTAAAGAATTGGCTTGGTAGTTTGGTCTGCCCTGTTCCCATGAAGCACTGGGCCAGGGCCAGACTAATTTGCATGTAGCCAGGTTCTGAACTGGGATGGTGCAGTGAGCTACAAAACGGTGATGGATCAAGCCCTGATCTCTTGACTGGGTAGGAGTGTTCTGATTAACTCAGATACTCTGTCCATCACCACCCCCTTTTCTGAATCGTTTTTGGCCACTACAGGTGTGGCAGGGTATGCTCAGACATGAGTCCCTTGCTCACTGCACCATCAGGATTCAAGCAAGCCGGGCCGACGACGCCTGAAATGCCAGAAACCGGTCCCCGGAAGCTTGTTTCCTTTCCAGTAAAGAATTGGCTTGGTAGTTTGGTCTGCCCTGTTCCCATGATGCACTGGGCCAGGGCCAGACTAATTTGCATGTAGCCAGGTTCTGAACTGGGATGGTGCAGTGAGCTAAAAAACGGTGATGGATCAAGCCCTGATCTCTTGACTGGGTATGAGTGTTCTGATTAACTCAGATACTCTGTCCATCACCACCCCCTTTTCTGAATCGTTTTTGGCCACTACAGGTGTGGCAGGGTATGCTCAGACATGAGTCCCTTGCTCACTGCACCATCAGGATTCAAGCAAGCTGGGCCGACGACGGCTGAAATGCCAGAAACCGGTCCCCGGAAGCTTGTTTCCTTTCCAGTAAAGAATTGGCTTGGTAGTTTGGTCTGCCCTGTTCCCATGATGCACTGGGCCAGGGCCAGACTAATTTGCATGTAGCCAGGTTCTGAACTGGGATGGTGCAGTGAGCTAAAAAACGGTGATGAATCAAGCCCTGATCTCTTGACTGGGTAGGAGTGTTCTGATTAAATTGGCTTGGTAGTTTGGTCTGCCCTGTTCCCATGATGCACTGGGCCAGGGCCAGACTAATTTGCATGTAGCCAGGTTCTGAACTGGGATGGTGCAGTGAGCTAAAAAACGGTGATGGATCAAGCCCTGATCTCTTGACTGGGTAGGAGTGTTCTGATTAACTCAGATACTCTGTCCATCACCACCCCCTTTTCTGAATCATTTTTGGCCACTACAGGTGTGGCAGGGTATGCTCAGACATGAGTCCCTTGCTCACTGCACCATCAGGATTCAAGCAAGCTGGGCCGACGACGGCTGAAATGCCAGAAACCGGTCCCCGGAAGCTTGTTTCCTTTCCAGTAAAGAATTGGCTTGGTAGTTTGGTCTGCCCTGTTCCCATGATGCACTGGGCCAGGGCCAGACTAATTTGCATGTAGCCAGGTTCTGAACTGGGATGGTGCAGTGAGCTAAAAAATGGTGATGGATCAAGCCCTGATCCCTTGACTGGGTAGGAGTGTTCTGATTAACTCAGATACTCTGTCCATCACCACCCCCTTTTCTGAATTGTTTTTGGCCACTACAGGTGTGGCAGGGTATGCTCAGACATGATTCCCTTGCTCACTGCAACATCAGGATTCAAGCAAGCCGGGCCGACGACGGCTGAAATGCCATAAACCGGTCCCCGGAAGCTTGTTTCCTTTTCAGTAAAGAATTGGCTTGGTAGTTTGGTCTGCCCTGTTCCCATGATGCACTGGGCCAGGGCCAGACTAATTTGCATGTAGCCAGGTTCTGAACTGGGATGGTGCAGTGAGCTAAAAAACGGTGATGGATCAAGCCCTGATCTCTTGACTGGGTAGGAGTGTTCTGATTAACTCAGATACTCTGTCCATCACCACCCCCTTTTCTGAATCGTTTTTGGCCACTACAGGTGTGGCAGGGTATGCTCAGACATGAGTCCCTTGCTCACTGCACCATCAGGATTCAAGCAAGCCCGGCCGACGACGGCTGAAATGCCAGAAACCAGTCCCCGGAAGCTTGTTTCCTTTCCAGTAAAGAATTGGCTTGGTAGTTTGGTCTGCCCTGTTCCCATGATGCACTGGGCCAGGGCCAGACTAATTTGCATGTAGCCAGGTTCTGAACTGGGATGGTGCAGTGAGCTAAAAAACGGTGATGGATCAAGCCCTGATCTCTTGACTGGGTAGGAGTGTTCTGATTAACTCAGATACTCTGTCCATCACCACCCCCTTTTCTGAATCATTTTTGGCCACTACAGGTGTGGCAGGGTATGCTCAGACATGAGTCCCTTGCTCACTGCACCATCAGGATTCAAGCAAGCCCGGCCGACGACGGCTGAAATGCCAGAAACCAGTCCCCGGAAGCTTGTTTCCTTTCCAGTAAAGAATTGGCTTGGTAGTTTGGTCTGCCCTGTTCCCATGATGCACTGGGCCAGGGCCAGACTAATTTGCATGTAGCCAGGTTCTGAACTGGGATGGTGCAGTGAGCTAAAAAATGGTGATGGATCAAGCCCTGATCTCTTGACTGGGTAGGAGGGTTCTGATTAACTCAGATGCTCTCTCCATCACCACCCCCTTTTCTGAATCGTTTTTGGCCACTACAGGTGTGGCAGGGTATGCTCAGACATGAGTCCCTTGCTCACTGCACCATCAGGATTCAAGCAAGCCCGGCCGACGACGGCTGAAATGCCAGAAACCAGTCCCCGGAAGCTTGTTTCCTTTCCAGTAAAGAATTGGCTTGGTAGTTTGGTCTGCCCTGTTCCCATGATGCACTGGGCCAGGGCCAGACTAATTTGCATGTAGCCAGGTTCTGAACTGGGATGGTGCAGTGAGCTACAAAACGGTGATGGATCAAGCCCTGATCTCTTGACTGGGTAGGAGTGTTCTGATTAACTCAGATACTCTGTCCATCACCACCCCCTTTTCTGAATCGTTTTTGGCCACTACAGGTGTGGCAGGGTATGCTCAGACATGAGTCCCTTGCTCACTGCACCATCAGGATTCAAGCAAGCCGGGCCGACGACGCCTGAAATGCCAGAAACCGGTCCCCGGAAGCTTGTTTCCTTTCCAGTAAAGAATTGGCTTGGTAGTTTGGTCTGCCCTGTTCCCATGATGCACTGGGCCAGGGCCAGACTAATTTGCATGTAGCCAGGTTCTGAACTGGGATGGTGCAGTGAGCTAAAAAACGGTGATGGATCAAGCCCTGATCTCTTGACTGGGTATGAGTGTTCTGATTAACTCAGATACTCTGTCCATCACCACCCCCTTTTCTGAATCGTTTTTGGCCACTACAGGTGTGGCAGGGTATGCTCAGACATGAGTCCCTTGCTCACTGCACCATCAGGATTCAAGCAAGCTGGGCCGACGACGGCTGAAATGCCAGAAACCGGTCCCCGGAAGCTTGTTTCCTTTCCAGTAAAGAATTGGCTTGGTAGTTTGGTCTGCCCTGTTCCCATGATGCACTGGGCCAGGGCCAGACTAATTTGCATGTAGCCAGGTTCTGAACTGGGATGGTGCAGTGAGCTAAAAAACGGTGATGAATCAAGCCCTGATCTCTTGACTGGGTAGGAGTGTTCTGATTAAATTGGCTTGGTAGTTTGGTCTGCCCTGTTCCCATGATGCACTGGGCCAGGGCCAGACTAATTTGCATGTAGCCAGGTTCTGAACTGGGATGGTGCAGTGAGCTAAAAAACGGTGATGGATCAAGCCCTGATCTCTTGACTGGGTAGGAGTGTTCTGATTAACTCAGATACTCTGTCCATCACCACCCCCTTTTCTGAATCATTTTTGGCCACTACAGGTGTGGCAGGGTATGCTCAGACATGAGTCCCTTGCTCACTGCACCATCAGGATTCAAGCAAGCTGGGCCGACGACGGCTGAAATGCCAGAAACCGGTCCCCGGAAGCTTGTTTCCTTTCCAGTAAAGAATTGGCTTGGTAGTTTGGTCTGCCCTGTTCCCATGATGCACTGGGCCAGGGCCAGACTAATTTGCATGTAGCCAGGTTCTGAACTGGGATGGTGCAGTGAGCTAAAAAATGGTGATGGATCAAGCCCTGATCCCTTGACTGGGTAGGAGTGTTCTGATTAACTCAGATACTCTGTCCATCACCACCCCCTTTTCTGAATTGTTTTTGGCCACTACAGGTGTGGCAGGGTATGCTCAGACATGAGTCCCTTGCTCACTGCAACATCAGGATTCAAGCAAGCCGGGCCGACGACGGCTGAAATGCCATAAACCGGTCCCCGGAAGCTTGTTTCCTTTTCAGTAAAGAATTGGCTTGGTAGTTTGGTCTGCCCTGTTCCCATGATGCACTGGGCCAGGGCCAGACTAATTTGCATGTAGCCAGGTTCTGAACTGGGATGGTGCAGTGAGCTAAAAAACGGTGATGGATCAAGCCCTGATCTCTTGACTGGGTAGGAGTGTTCTGATTAACTCAGATACTCTGTCCATCACCACCCCCTTTTCTGAATCGTTTTTGGCCACTACAGGTGTGGCAGGGTATGCTCAGACATGAGTCCCTTGCTCACTGCACCATCAGGATTCAAGCAAGCCCGGCCGACGATGGCTGAAATGCCAGAAACCGGTCCCCGGAAGCTTGTTTCCTTTCCAGTAAAGAATTGGCTTGGTAGTTTGGTCTGCCCTGTTCCCATGATGCACTGGGCCAGGGCCAGACTAATTTGCATGTAGCCAGGTTCTGAACTGGGATGGTGCAGTGAGCTAAAAAACGGTGATGGATCAAGCCCTGATCTCTTGACTGGGTAGGAGTGTTGTGATTAACTCAGATAGTCTGTCCGTCACCACCCCCTTTTCTGAATCGTTTTTGGCCACTACAGGTGTGGCAGGGTATGCTCAGACATGAGTCCCTTGCTCACTGCACCATCAGGATTCAAGCAAGCCGGGCCGACGACGGCTGAAATGCCAGAAACCGGTCCCCGGAAGCTTGTTTCCTTTCCAGTAAAGAATTGGCTTGGTAGTTTGGTCTGCCCTGTTCCCATGATGCACTGGGCCAGGGCCAGACTAATTTGCATGTAGCCAGGTTCTGAACTGGGATGGTGCAGTGAGCTAAAAAACGGTGATGGATCAAGCCCTGATCCCTTGACTGGGTAGGAGTGTTCTGATTAACTCAGATACTCTGTCCATCACCACCCCCTTTTCTGAATTGTTTTTGGCCACTACAGGTGTGGCAGGGTATGCTCAGACATGAGTCCCTTGCTCACTGCAACATCAGGATTCAAGCAAGCCGGGCCGACGACGGCTGAAGAGCCAGAAACCGGTCCCCGGAAGCTTGTTTCCTTTTCAGTAAAGAATTGGCTTGGTAGTTTGGTCTGCCCTGTTCCCATGATGCACTGGGCCAGGGCCAGACTAATTTGCATGTAGCCAGGTTCTGAACTGGGATGGTGCAGTGAGCTAAAAAACGGTGATGGATCAAGCCCTGATCTCTTGACTGGGTAGGAGTGTTCTGATTAACTCAGATACTCTGTCCATCACCACCCCCTTTTCTGAATCGTTTTTGGCCACTACAGGTGTGGCAGGGTATGCTCAGACATAAGTCCCTTGCTCACTGCACCATCAGGATTCAAACAAGCCGGGCCGACGATGGCTGAAATGCCAGAAACCGGTCCCCGGAAGCTTGTTTCCTTTCCAGTAAAGAATTGGCTTGGTAGTTTGGTCTGCCCTGTTCCCATGATGCAGTGGGCCAGGGCCAGACTAATTTGCATGTAGCCAGGTTCTGAACTGGGATGGTGCAGTGAGCTAAAAAACGGAGATGGATCAAGCCCTGATCTCTTGACTGGGTAGGAGTGTTCTGATTAACTCAGATACTCTGTCCATCACCACCCCCTTTTCTGAATCGTTTTTGGCCACTACAGGTGTGGCAGGGTATGCTCAGACATGAGTCCCTTGCTCACTGAACCATCAGGATTCAAGCAAGCCGGGCCGACGACGGCTGAAATGCCAGAAACCGGTCCCCGGAAGCTTGTTTCCTTTCCAGTAAAGAATTGGCTTGGTAGTTTGGTCTGCCCTGTTCCCATGATGCACTGGGCCAGGGCCAGACTAATTTGCATGTAGCCAGGTTCTGAACTGGGATGGTGCAGTGAGCTAAAAAACTTTGATGGATCAAGCCCTGATCTCTTGACTGGGTAGGAGTGTTCTGATTAACTCAGATACTCTGTCCATCACCACCCCCTTTTCTGAATCATTTTTGGCCACTACAGGTGTGGCAGGGTATGCTCAGACATGAGTCCCTTGCTCACTGCACCATCAGGATTTAAGCAAGCCGGGCCGACGACGGCTGAAATGCCAGAAACCAGTCCCCGGAAGCTTGTTTCCTTTCCAGTAAAGAATTGGCTTGGTAGTTTGGTCTGCCCTGTTCCCATGATGCACTGGGCCAGGGCCAGACTAATTTGCATGTAGCCAGGTTCTGAACTGGGATGGTGCAGTGAGCTAAAAAACGGTGATGGATCAAGCCCTGATCTCTTGACTGGGTAGGAATGTTCTGATTAACTCAGATACTCTGTCCATCACCACCCCCTTTTCTGAATCGTTTTTTGCCACTACAGGTGTGGCAGGGTATGCTCAGACATGAGTCCCTTGCTCACTGCAACATCAGGATTCAAGCAAGCCGGGCCAACGACGGCTGAAATGCCAGAAACCGGTCCCCGGAAGCTTGTTTCCTTTCCAGTAAAGAATTGGCTTGGTAGTTTGGTCTGCCCTGTTCCCATGATGCACTGGGCCAGGGCCAGACTAATTTGCATGTAGCCAGGTTCTGAACTGGGATGGTGCAGTGAGCTAAAAAACAGTGATGGATCAAGCCCTGATCTCTTGACTGGGTAGGAGTGTTCTGATTAACTCAAATACTCTGACCATCACCACCCCCTTTTCTGAATCGTTTTTGGCCACTACAGGTGTGGCAGGGTATGCTCAGACATGAGTCCCTTGCTCACTGCACCATCAGGATTCAAGCAAGCCGGGCCGACGATGGCTGAAATGCCAGAAACCGATCCCAGGAAGCTTGTTTCCTTTCCAGTAAAGAATTGGCTTGGTAGTTTGGTCTTCCCTGTTCCCATGATGCACTGGGCCAGGGCCAGACTAATTTGCATGTAGCCAGGTTCTGAACTGGGATGGTGCAGTGAGCTAAAAAACGGTGAAGGATCAAGCCCTGATCTCTTGACTGGGTAGGAGTGTTCTGATTAACTCAGATACTCTGTCCATCACCACCCCCTTTTCTGAATCGTTTTTGGCCACTACAGGTGTGGCAGGGTATGCTCAGACATGAGTCCCTTGCTCACTGCACCATCAGGATTCAAGCAAGCCGGGCCGACGACGGCTGAAATGCCAGAAACCGGTCCCCAGAAGCTTGTTTCCTTTCCAGTAAAGAATTGGCTTGGTAGTTTGGTCTGCCCTGTTCCCATGATGCACTGGGCCAGGGCCAGACTAATTTGCATGTAGCCAGGTTCTGAACTGGGATGGTGCAGTGAGCTAAAAAACGGTGATGGATCAAGCCCTGATCTCTTGACTGGGTAGGAGGGTTCTGATTAACTCAGATACTCTGTCCATCACCACCCCCTTTTCTGAATCGTTTTTGGCCACTACAGGTGTGGCAGGGTATGCTCAGACATGAGTCCCTTGCTCACTGCACCATCAGGATTCAAGCAAGCCGGGCCGACGACGGCTGAAATGCCAGAAACCAGTCCCCGGAAGCTTGTTTCCTTTCCAGTAAAGAATTGGCTTGGTAGTTTGGTCTGCCCTGTTCCCATGATGCACTGGGCCAGGGCCAGACTAATTTGCATGTAGCCAGGTTCTGAACTGGGATGGTGCAGTGAGCTACAAAACGGTGATGGATCAAGCCCTGATCTCTTGACTGGGTAGGAGTGTTCTGATTAACTCAGATACTCTGTCCATCACCACCCCCTTTTCTGAATCGTTTTTGGCCACTACAGGTGTGGCAGGGTATGCTCAGACATGAGTCCCTTGCTCACTGCACCATCAGGATTCAAGCAAGCCAGGCCGACGACGGCTGAAATGCCAGAAACCGGTCCCTGGAAGCTTGTTTCCTTTCCAGTAAAGAACTGGCTTGGTAGTTTGGTCTGCCCTGTTCCCATGATGCACTGGGCCAGGGCCAGACTAATTTGCATGTAGCCAGGTTCTGAACTGGGATGGTGCAGTGAGCTAAAAAACGGTGATGGATCAAGCCCTGATCTCTTGACTGGGTAGGAGTGTTCTGATTAACTCAGATACTCTGTCCATCACCACCCCCTTTTCTGAATCGTTTTTGGCCACTACAGGTGTGGCAGGGTATGCTCAGACATGAGTCCCTTGCTCACTGCACCATCAGGATTCAAGCAAGCCGGGCCGACGACGGCTGAAATGCCAGAAACCGGTCCCCAGAAGCTTGTTTCCTTTCCAGTAAAGAATTGGCTTGGTAGTTTGGTCTGCCCTGTTCCCATGAGGCACTGGGCCAGGGCCAGACTAATTTGCATGTAGCCAGGTTCTGAACTGGGATGGTGCAGTGAGCTAAAAAACAGTGATGGATCAAGCCCTGATCTCTTGACTGGGTAGGAGTGTTCTGATTAACTCAAATACTCTGACCATCACCACCCCCTTTTCTGAATCGTTTTTGGCCACTACAGGTGTGGCAGGGTATGCTCAGACATGAGTCCCTTGCTCACTGCACCATCAGGATTCAAGCAAGCCGGGCCGACGATGGCTGAAATGCCAGAAACCGGTCCCAGGAAGCTTGTTTCCTTTCCAGTAAAGAATTGGCTTGGTAGTTTGGTCTGCCCTGTTCCCATGATGCACTGGGCCAGGGCCAGACTAATTTGCATGTAGCCAGGTTCTGAACTGGGATGGTGCAGTGAGCTAAAAAACGGTGATGGATCAAGCCCTGATCTCTTGACTGGGTAGGAGGGTTCTGATTAACTCAGATACTCTGTCCATCACCACCCCCTTTTCTGAATCGTTTTTGGCCACTACAGGTGTGGCAGGGTATGCTCAGACATGAGTCCCTTGCTCACTGCACCATCAGGATTCAAGCAAGCCGGGCCGACGACTGCTGAAATGCCAGAAACCAGTCCCCGGAAGCTTGTTTCCTTTCCAGTAAAGAATTGGCTTGGTAGTTTGGTCTGCCCTGTTCCCATGATGCACTGGGCCAGGGCCAGACTAATTTGCATGTAGCCAGGTTCTGAACTGGGATGGTGCAGTGAGCTACAAAACGGTGATGGATCAAGCCCTGATCTCTTGACTGGGTAGGAGTGTTCTGATTAACTCAGATACTCTGTCCATCACCACCCCCTTTTCTGAATCGTTTTTGGCCACTACAGGTGTGGCAGGGTATGCTCAGACATGAGTCCCTTGCTCACTGCACCATCAGGATTCAAGCAAGCCAGGCCGACGACGGCTGAAATGCCAGAAACCGGTCCCTGGAAGCTTGTTTCCTTTCCAGTAAAGAACTGGCTTGGTAGTTTGGTCTGCCCTGTTCCCATGATGCACTGGGCCAGGGCCAGACTAATTTGCATGTAGCCAGGTTCTGAACTGGGATGGTGCAGTGAGCTAAAAAACGGTGATGGATCAAGCCCTGATCTCTTGACTGGGTAGGAGTGTTCTGATTAACTCAGATACTCTGTCCATCACCACCCCCTTTTCTGAATCGTTTTTGGCCACTACAGGTGTGGCAGGGTATGCTCAGACATGAGTCCCTTGCTCACTGCGCCATCAGGATTCAAGCAAGCCGGGCCGACGACGGCTGAAATGCCAGAAACCGGTCCCCGGAAGCTTGTTTCCTTTCTAGTAAAGAATTGGCTTGGTAGTTTGGTCTGCCCTGTTCCCATGATGCACTGGGCCAGGGACAGACTAATTTGCATGTAGCCAGGTTCTGAACTGGGATGGTGCAGTGAGCTAAAAAACAGTGATGGATCAAGCCCTGATCTCTTGACTGGGTAGGAGTGTTCTGATTAACTCAAATACTCTGACCATCACCACCCCCTTTTCTGAATCGTTTTTGGCCACTACAGGTGTGGCAGGGTATGCTCAGACATGAGTCCCTTGCTCACTGCACCATCAGGATTCAAGCAAGCTGGGCCGACGATGGCTGAAATGCCAGAAACCGGTCCCAGGAAGCTTGTTTCCTTTCCAGTAAAGAATTGGCTTGGTAGTTTGGTCTGCCCTGTTCCCATGATGCACTGGGCCAGGGCCAGACTAATTTGCATGTAGCCAGGTTCTGAACTGGGATGGTGCAGTGAGCTAAAAAACGGTGAAGGATCAAGCCCTGATCTCTTGACTGGGTAGGAGTGTTCTGATTAACTCAGATACTCTGTCCATCACCACCCCCTTTTCTGAATCGTTTTTGGCCACTACAGGTGTGGCAGGGTATGCTCAGACATGAGTCCCTTGCTCACTGCACCATCAGGATTCAAGCAAGCCGGGCCGGCGACGGCTGAAATGCCAGAAACCGGTCCCTGGAAGCTTGTTTCCTTTCCAGTAAAGAACTGGCTTGGTAGTTTGGTCTGCCCTGTTCCCATGATGCACTGGGCCAGGGCCAGACTATTTTGCATGTAGCCAGGTTCTGAACTGGGATGGTGCAGTGAGCTAAAAAACGGTGAAGGATCAAGCCCTGATCTCTTGACTGGGTAGGAGTGTTCTGATTAACTCAGATACTCTGTCCATCACCACCCCCTTTTCTGAATCGTTTTTGGCCACTACAGGTGTGGCAGGGTATGCTCAGACATGAGTCCCTTGCTCACTGCACCATCAGGATTCAAGCAAGCCGGGCCGACGACGGCTGAAATGCCAGAAACCAGTCCCCGGAAGCTTGTTTCCTTTCCAGTAAAGAATTGGCTTGGTAGTTTGGTCTGCCCTGTTCCCATGATGCACTGGGCCAGGGCCAGACTAATTTGCATGTAGCCAGGTTCTGAACTGGGATGGTGCAGTGAGCTAAAAAATGGTGATGGATCAAGCCCTGATCTCTTGACTGGGTAGGAGGGTTCTGATTAACTCAGATACTCTCTCCATCACCACCCCCTTTTCTGAATCGTTTTTGGCCACTACAGGTGTGGCAGGGTATGCTCAGACATGAGTCCCTTGCTCACTGCACCATCAGGATTCAAGCAAGCCGGGCCGACGACGGCTGAAATGCCAGAAACCAGTCCCCGGAAGCTTGTTTCCTTTCCAGTAAAGAATTGGCTTGGTAGTTTGGTCTGCCCTGTTCCCATGAAGCACTGGGCCAGGGCCAGACTAATTTGCATGTAGCCAGGTTCTGAACTGGGATGGTGCAGTGAGCTACAAAACGGTGATGGATCAAGCCCTGATCTCTTGACTGGGTAGGAGTGTTCTGATTAACTCAGATACTCTGTCCATCACCACCCCCTTTTCTGAATCGTTTTTGGCCACTACAGGTGTGGCAGGGTATGCTCAGACATGAGTCCCTTGCTCACTGCACCATCAGGATTCAAGCAAGCCGGGCCGACGACGCCTGAAATGCCAGAAACCGGTCCCCGGAAGCTTGTTTCCTTTCCAGTAAAGAATTGGCTTGGTAGTTTGGTCTGCCCCGTTCCCATGATGCACTGGGCCAGGGCCAGACTAATTTGCATGTAGCCAGGTTCTGAACTGGGATGGTGCAGTGAGCTAAAAAACGGTGATGGATCAAGCCCTGATCTCTTGACTGGGTATGAGTGTTCTGATTAACTCAGATACTCTGTCCATCACCACCCCCTTTTCTGAATCGTTTTTGGCCACTACAGGTGTGGCAGGGTATGCTCAGACATGAGTCCCTTGCTCACTGCACCATCAGGATTCAAGCAAGCTGGGCCGACGACGGCTGAAATGCCAGAAACCGGTCCCCGGAAGCTTGTTTCCTTTCCAGTAAAGAATTGGCTTGGTAGTTTGGTCTGCCCTGTTCCCATGATGCACTGGGCCAGGGCCAGACTAATTTGCATGTAGCCAGGTTCTGAACTGGGATGGTGCAGTGAGCTAAAAAACGGTGATGGATCAAGCCCTGATCCCTTGACTGGGTAGGAGTGTTCTGATTAACTCAGATACTCTGTCCATCACCACCCCCTTTTCTGAACTGTTTTTGGCCACTACAGGTGTGGCAGGGTATGCTCAGACATGAGTCCCTTGCTCACTGCAACATCAGGATTCAAGCAAGCCGGGCCGACGACGGCTGAAATGCCATAAACCGGTCCCCGGAAGCTTGTTTCCTTTTCAGTAAAGAATTGGCTTGGTAGTTTGGTCTGCCCTGTTCCCATGATGCACTGGGCCAGGGCCAGAATAATTTGCATGTAGCCAGGTTCTGAACTGGGATGGTGCAGTGAGCTAAAAAACGGTGATGGATCAAGCCCTGATCTCTTGACTGGGTAGGAGTGTTCTGATTAACTCAGATACTCTGTCTATCACCACCCCCTTTTCTGAATCGTTTTTGGCCACTACAGGTGTGGCAGGGTATGCTCAGACATAAGTCCCTTGCTCACTGCACCATCAGGATTCAAACAAGCCGGGCCGAAGATGGCTGAAATGCCAGAAACCGGTCCCCGGAAGCTTGTTTCCTTTCCAGTAAAGAATTGGCTTGGTAGTTTGGTCTGCCCTGTTCCCATGATGCACTGGGCCAGGGCCAGACTAATTTGCATGTAGCCAGGTTCTGAACTGGGATGGTGCAGTGAGCTAAAAAACGGTGATGGATCAAGCCCTGATCTCTTGACTGGGTAGGAGTGTTCTGATTAACTCAGATACTCTGTCCATCACCACCCCCTTTTCTGAATCATTTTTGGCCACTACAGGTGTGGCAGGGTATGCTCAGACATGAGTCCCTTGCTCACTGCACCATCAGGATTCAAGCAAGCCCGGCCGACGATGGCTGAAATGCCAGAAACCGGTCCCCGGAAGCTTGTTTCCTTTCCAGTAAAGAATTGGCTTGGTAGTTTGGTCTGCCCTGTTCCCATGATGCACTGGGCCAGGGCCAGACTAATTTGCATGTAGCCAGGTTCTGAACTGGGATGGTGCAGTGAGCTAAAAAACGGTGATGGATCAAGCCCTGATCTCTTGACTGGGTAGGAGTGTTGTGATTAACTCAGATACTCTGTCCATCACCACCCCCTTTTCTGAATCGTTTTTGGCCACTACAGGTGTGGCAGGGTATGCTCAGACATGAGTCCCTTGCTCACTGCACCATCAGGATTCAAGCAAGCCGGGCCGACGACGGCTGAAATGCCAGAAACCGGTCCCCGGAAGCTTGTTTCCTTTCCAGTAAAGAATTGGCTTGGTAGTTTGGTCTGCCCTGTTCCCATGATGCACTGGGCCAGGGCCAGACTAATTTGCATGTAGCCAGGTTCTGAACTGGGATGGTGCAGTGAGCTAAAAAACGGTGATGGATCAAGCCCTGATCCCTTGACTGGGTAGGAGTGTTCTGATTAACTCAGATACTCTGTCCATCACCACCCCCTTTTCTGAATTGTTTTTGGCCACTACAGGTGTGGCAGGGTATGCTCAGACATGAGTCCCTTGCTCACTGCAACATCAGGATTCAAGCAAGCCGGGCCGACGACGGCTGAAGAGCCAGAAACCGGTCCCCGGAAGCTTGTTTCCTTTTCAATAAAGAATTGGCTTGGTAGTTTGGTCTGCCCTGTTCCCATGATGCACTGGGCCAGGGCCAGACTAATTTGCATGTAGCCAGGTTCTGAACTGGGATGGTGCAGTGAGCTAAAAAATGGTGATGGATCAAGCCCTGATCTCTTGACTGGGTAGGAGTGGTCTGATTAACTCAGATACTCTGTCCATCACCACCCCCTTTTCTGAATCGTTTTTTGCCACTACAGGTGTGGCAGGGTATGCTCAGACATGAGTCCCTTGCTCACTGCAACATCAGGATTCAAGCAAGCCGGGCCGACAACGGCTGAAATGCCAGAAACCGGTCCCCGGAAGCTTGTTTCCTTTCCAGTAAAGAATTGGCTTGGTAGTTTGGTCTGCCCTGTTCCCATGATGCACTGGGCCAGGGCCAGACTAATTTGCATGTAGCCAGGTTCTGAACTGGGATGGTGCAGTGAGCTAAAAAACAGTGATGGATCAAGCCCTGATCTCTTGACTGGGTAGGAGTGTTCTGATTAACTCAAATACTCTGACCATCACCACCCCCTTTTCTGAATCGTTTTTGGCCACTACAGGTGTGGCAGGGTATGCTCAGACATGAGTCCCTTGCTCACTGCACCATCAGGATTCAAGCAAGCCGGGCCGACGATGGCTGAAATGCCAGAAACCGATCCCAGGAAGCTTGTTTCCTTTCCAGTAAAGAATTGGCTTGGTAGTTTGGTCTTCCCTGTTCCCATGATGCACTGGGCCAGGCCAGACTAATTTGCATGTAGCCAGGTTCTGAACTGGGATGGTGCAGTGAGCTAAAAAACGGTGAAGGATCAAGCCCTGATCTCTTGACTGGGTAGGAGTGTTCTGATTAACTCAGAAACTCTGTCCATCACCACCCCCTTTTCTGAATCGTTTTTGGCCACTACAGGTGTGGCAGGGTATGCTCAGACATGAGTCCCTTGCTCACTGCACCATCAGGATTCAAGCAAGCTGGGCCGACGACGGCTGAAGAGCCAGAAACCGGTCCCCGGAAGCTTGTTTCCTTTTCAATAAAGAATTGGCTTGGTAGTTTGGTCTGCCCTGTTCCCATGATGCACTGGGCCAGGGCCAGACTAATTTGCATGTAGCCAGGTTCTGAACTGGGATGGTGCAGTGAGCTAAAAAATGGTGATGGATCAAGCCCTGATCTCTTGACTGGGTAGGAGTGGTCTGATTAACTCAGATACTCTGTCCATCACCACCCCCTTTTCTGAATCGTTTTTTGCCACTACAGGTGTGGCAGGGTATGCTCAGACATGAGTCCCTTGCTCACTGCAACATCAGGATTCAAGCAAGCCGGGCCGACAACGGCTGAAATGCCAGAAACCGGTCCCCGGAAGATTGTTTCCTTTCCAGTAAAGAATTGGCTTGGTAGTTTGGTCTGCCCTGTTCCCATGATGCACTGGGCCAGGGCCAGACTAATTTGCATGTAGCCAGGTTCTGAACTGGGATGGTGCAGTGAGCTAAAAAACAGTGATGGATCAAGCCCTGATCTCTTGACTGGGTAGGAGTGTTCTGATTAACTCAAATACTCTGACCATCACCACCCCCTTTTCTGAATCGTTTTTGGCCACTACAGGTGTGGCAGGGTATGCTCAGACATGAGTCCCTTGCTCACTGCACCATCAGGATTCAAGCAAGCCGGGCCGACGATGGCTGAAATGCCAGAAACCGATCCCAGGAAGCTTGTTTCCTTTCCAGTAAAGAATTGGCTTGGTAGTTTGGTCTTCCCTGTTCCCATGATGCACTGGGCCAGGCCAGACTAATTTGCATGTAGCCAGGTTCTGAACTGGGATGGTGCAGTGAGCTAAAAAACGGTGAAGGATCAAGCCCTGATCTCTTGACTGGGTAGGAGTGTTCTGATTAACTCAGAAACTCTGTCCATCACCACCCCCTTTTCTGAATCGTTTTTGGCCACTACAGGTGTGGCAGGGTATGCTCAGACATGAGTCCCTTGCTCACTGCACCATCAGGATTCAAGCAAGCTGGGCCGACGACGGCTGAAATGCCAGAAACCGGTCCCCGGAAGCTTGTTTCCTTTCCAGTAAAGAATTGGCTTGGTAGTTTGGTCTGCCCTGTTCCCATGATGCACTGGGCCAGGGCCAGACTAATTTGCATGTAGCCAGGTTCTGAACTGGGATGGTGCAGTGAGCTAAAAAACAGTGATGGATCAAGCCCTGATCTCTTGACTGGGTAGGAGTGTTCTGATTAACTCAAATACTCTGACCATCACCACCCCCTTTTCTGAATCGTTTTTGGCCACTACAGGTGTGGCAGGGTATGCTCAGACATGAGTCCCTTGCTCACTGCACCATCAGGATTCAAGCAAGCCGGGCCGACGATGGCTGAAATGCCAGAAACCGGTCCCAGGAAGCTTGTTTCCTTTCCAGTAAAGAATTGGCTTGGTAGTTTGGTCTGCCCTGTTCCCATGATGCACTGGGCCAGGGCCAGACTAATTTGCATGTAGCCAGGTTCTGAACTGGGATGGTGCAGTGAGCTAAAAAACGGTGATGGATCAAGCCCTGATCTCTTGACTGGGTAGGAGTGTTCTGATTAACTCAGATACTCTGTCCATCACCACCCCCTTTTCTGAATCGTTTTTGGCCACTACAGGTGTGGCAGGGTATGCTCAGACATGAGTCCCTTGCTCACTGCACCATCAGGATTCAAGCAAGCCGGGCCGACGACGCCTGAAATGCCAGAAACCGGTCCCCGGAAGCTTGTTTCCTTTCCAGTAAAGAATTGGCTTGGTAGTTTGGTCTGCCCTGTTCACATGATGCACTGGGCCAGGGTCAGACTAATTTGCATGTAGCCAGGTTCTGAACTGGGATGGTGCAGTGAGCTAAAAAACGGTGATGGATCAATCCCTGATCTCTTGACTGGGTAGGAGTGTTCTGATTAACTCAGATACTCTGTCCATCACCACCCCCTTTTCTGAATCGTTTTTGGCCACTACAGGTGTGGCAGGGTATGCTCAGACATGAGTCCCTTGCTCACTGCAACATCAGGATTCAAGCAAGCCGGGCCGACGACGGCTGAAATGCCAGAAACCGGTCCCCGGAAGCTTGTTTCCTTTTCAGTAAAGAATTGGCTTGGTAGTTTGGTCTTCCCTGTTCCCATGATGCACTGGGCCAGGGCCAGACTAATTTGCATGTAGCCAGGTTCTGAACTGGGATGGTGCAGTGAGCTAAAAAACGGTGATGGATCAAGCCCTGATCTCTTGACTGGGTAGGAGTGTTCTGATTAACTCAGATACTCTGTCCATCACCACCCCCTTTTCTGAATCGTTTTTGGCCACTACAGTTGTGGCAGGGTATGCTCAGACATAAGTCCCTTGCTCACTGCACCATCAGGATTCAAACAAGCCGGGCCGACGATGGCTGAAATGCCAGAAACCGGTCCCCGGAAGCTTGTTTCCTTTCCAGTAAAGAATTGGCTTGGTAGTTTGGTCTGCCCTGTTCCCATGATGCACTGGGCCAGGGCCAGACTAATTTGCATGTAGCCAGGTTCTGAACTGGGATGGTGCAGTGAGCTAAAAAACGGTGATGGATCAAGCCCTGATCTCTTGACTGGGTAGGAGTGTTGTGATTAACTCAGATACTCTGTCCATCACCACCCCCTTTTCTGAATCGTTTTTGGCCACTACAGGTGTGGCAGGGTATGCTCAGACATGAGTCCCTTGCTCACTGCACCATCAGGATTCAAGCAAGCCGGGCCGACGACGCCTGAAATGCCAGAAACCGGTCCCCGGAAGCTTGTTTCCTTTCCAGTAAAGAATTGGCTTGGTAGTTTGGTCTGCCCTGTTCACATGATGCACTGGGCCAGGGTCAGACTAATTTGCATGCAGCCAGGTTCTGAACTGGGATGGTGCAGTGAGCTAAAAAACGGTGATGGATCAAGCCCTGATCTCTTGACTGGGTAGGAGTGTTCTGATTAACTCAGATACTCTGTCCATCACCACCCCCTTTTCTGAATTGTTTTTGGCCACTACAGGTGTGGCAGGGTATGCTCAGACATGAGTCTCTTGCTCACTGCAACATCAGGATTCAAGCAAGCTTTGCCGACGACGGCTGAAATGCCAGAAACCGGTCCCCGGAAGCTTGTTTCCTTTTCAGTAAAGAATTGGCTTGGTAGTTTGGTCTGCCCTGTTCCCATGATGCACTGGGCCAGGGCCAGACTAATTTGCATGTAGCCAGGTTCTGAACTGGGATGGTGCAGTGAGCTAAAAAACGGTGATGGATCAAGCCCTGATCTCTTGACTGGGTAGGAGTGTTCTGATTAACTCAGATACTCTGTCCATCACCACCCCCTTTTCTGAATCATTTTTGGCCACTACAGGTGTGGCAGGGTATGCTCAGACATAAGTCCCTTGCTCACTGCACCATCAGGATTCAAACAAGCCGGGACGACGATGGCTGAAATGCCAGAAACCGGTCCCCGGAAGCTTGTTTCCTTTCCAGTAAAGAATTGGCTTGGTAGTTTGGTCTGCCCTGTTCCCATGATGCACTGGGCCAGGGCCAGACTAATTTGCATGTAGCCAGGTTCTGAACTGGGATGGTGCAGTGAGCTAAAAAACGGTGATGGATCAAGCCCTGATCTCTTGACTGGGTAGGAGTGTTCTGATTAACTCAGATACTCTGTCCATCACCACCCCCTTTTCTGAATCGTTTTTGGCCACTACAGGTGTGGCAGGGTATGCTCAGACATGAGTCCCTTGCTCACTGCACCATCAGGATTCAAGCAAGCCGGGCCGACGGCTGAAATGCCAGAAACCGGTCCCCGGAACCTTGTTTCCTTTCCAGTAAAGAATTGGCTTGGTAGTTTGGTCTGCCCTGTTCCCATGATGCACTGGGCCAGGGCCAGACTAATTTGCATGTAGCCAGGTTCTGAACTGGGATGGTGCAGTGAGCTAAAAAACGGTGATGGATCAAGCCCTGATCTCTTGACTGGGTAGGAGTGTTCTGATTAACTCAGATACTCTGTCCATCACCACCCCCTTTTCGGAATTGTTTTTGGCCACTACAGGTGTGGCAGGGTATGCTCAGACATGAGTCCCTTGCTCACTGCACCATCAGGATTCAAGCAAGCCAGGCCGACAACGGCTGAAATGCCAGAAACCGGTCCCTGGAAGCTTGTTTCCTTTCCAGTAAAGAACTGGCTTGGTAGTTTGGTCT
Source organism: Lissotriton helveticus (assembly GCF_964261635.1). NCBI lineage: Eukaryota > Metazoa > Chordata > Amphibia > Caudata > Salamandridae > Lissotriton > Lissotriton helveticus. The sequence continues at coordinate 1,501,402,866 of NC_136057.1, read as the reverse complement.
GCCCTGTTCCCATGATGCACTGGGCCAGGGTCAGACTAATTTGCATGTAGCCAGGTTCTGAACTGGGATGGTGCAGTGAGCTAAAAAACGGTGAAGGATCAAGCCCTGATCTCTTGACTGGGTAGGAGTGTTCTGATTAACTCAGATACTCTGTCCATCACCACTCCCTTTTCTGAATCGTTTTTGGCCACTACAGGTGTGGCAGGGTATGCTCAGACATGAGTCCCTTGCTCACTGCACCATCAGGATTCAAGCAAGCCGGTCCGACGACGGCTGAAATGCCAGAAACCGGTCCCCGGAAGCTTGTTTCCTTTCCAGTAAAGAATTGGCTTGGTAGTTTGGTCTGCCCTGTTCCCATGATGCACTGGGCCAGGGCCAGACTAATTTGCATGTAGCCAGGTTCTGAACTGGGATGGTGCAGTGAGCTAAAAAACGGTGATGGATCAAGCCCTGATCTCTTGACTGGGTAGGAGTGTTGTGATTAACTCAGATACTCTGTCCATCACCACCCCCTTTTCTGAATCGTTTTTGGCGACTACAGGTGTGGCAGGGTATGCTCAGACATGAGTCCCTTGCTCACTGCACCATCAGGATTCAAGCAAGCCGGGCCGACGACGCCTGAAATGCCAGAAACCGGTCCCCGGAAGCTTGTTTCCTTTCCAGTAAAGAATTGGCTTGGTAGTTTGGTCTGCCCTGTTCACATGATGCACTGGGCCAGGGTCAGACTAATTTGCATGCAGCCAGGTTCTGAACTGGGATGGTGCAGTGAGCTAAAAAACGGTGATGGATCAAGCCCTGATCTCTTGACTGGGTAGGAGTGTTCTGATTAACTCAGATACTCTGTCCATCACCACCCCCTTTTCTGAATTGTTTTTGGCCACTACAGGTGTGGCAGGGTATGCTCAGACATGAGTCTCTTGCTCACTGCAACATCAGGATTCAAGCAAGCTTTGCCGACGACGGCTGAAATGCCAGAAACCGGTCCCCGGAAGCTTGTTTCCTTTTCAGTAAAGAATTGGCTTGGTAGTTTGGTCTGCCCTGTTCCCATGATGCACTGGGCCAGGGCCAGACTAATTTGCATGTAGCCAGGTTCTGAACTGGGATGGTGCAGTGAGCTAAAAAACGGTGATGGATCAAGCCCTGATCTCTTGACTGGGTAGGAGTGTTCTGATTAACTCAGATACTCTGTCCATCACCACCCCCTTTTCTGAATCATTTTTGGCCACTACAGGTGTGGCAGGGTATGCTCAGACATAAGTCCCTTGCTCACTGCACCATCAGGATTCAAACAAGCCGGGACGACGATGGCTGAAATGCCAGAAACCGGTCCCCGGAAGCTTGTTTCCTTTCCAGTAAAGAATTGGCTTGGTAGTTTGGTCTGCCCTGTTCCCATGATGCACTGGGCCAGGGCCAGACTAATTTGCATGTAGCCAGGTTCTGAACTGGGATGGTGCAGTGAGCTAAAAAACGGTGATGGATCAAGCCCTGATCTCTTGACTGGGTAGGAGTGTTCTGATTAACTCAGATACTCTGTCCATCACCACCCCCTTTTCTGAATCGTTTTTGGCCACTACAGGTGTGGCAGGGTATGCTCAGACATGAGTCCCTTGCTCACTGCACCATCAGGATTCAAGCAAGCCGGGCCGACGACGGCTGAAATGCCAGAAACCGGTCCCCGGAAGCTTGTTTCCTTTCCAGTAAAGAATTGGCTTGGTAGTTTGGTCTGCCCTGTTCCCATGATGCACTGGGCCAGGGCCAGACTAATTTGCATGTAGCCAGGTTCTGAACTGGGATGGTGCAGTGAGCTAAAAAACGGTGATGGATCAAGCCCTGATCTCTTGACTGGGTAGGAGTGTTCTGATTAACTCAGATACTCTGTCCATCACCACCCCCTTTTCGGAATTGTTTTTGGCCACTACAGGTGTGGCAGGGTATGCTCAGACATGAGTCCCTTGCTCACTGCACCATCAGGATTCAAGCAAGCCAGGCCGACAACGGCTGAAATGCCAGAAACCGGTCCCTGGAAGCTTGTTTCCTTTCCAGTAAAGAACTGGCTTGGTAGTTTGGTCTGCCCTGTTCCCATGATGCACTGGGCCAGGGTCAGACTAATTTGCATGTAGCCAGGTTCTGAACTGGGATGGTGCAGTGAGCTAAAAAACGGTGAAGGATCAAGCCCTGATCTCTTGACTGGGTAGGAGTGTTCTGATTAACTCAGATACTCTGTCCATCACCACTCCCTTTTCTGAATCGTTTTTGGCCACTACAGGTGTGGCAGGGTATGCTCAGACATGAGTCCCTTGCTCACTGCACCATCAGGATTCAAGCAAGCCGGTCCGACGACGGCTGAAATGCCAGAAACCGGTCCCCGGAAGCTTGTTTCCTTTCCAGTAAAGAATTGGCTTGGTAGTTTGGTCTGCCCTGTTCCCATGATGCACTGGGCCAGGGCCAGACTAATTTGCATGTAGCCAGGTTCTGAACTGGGATGGTGCAGTGAGCTAAAAAACGGTGATGGATCAAGCCCTGATCTCTTGACTGGGTAGGAGTGTTCTGATTAACTCAGATACTCTGTCCATCACCACCCCCTTTTCTGAATCGTTTTTGGCCACTACAGGTGTAGCAGGGTATGCTCAGACATGAGTCCCTTGCTCACTGCACCATCAGGATTCAAGCAAGCTGGGCCGACGACGGCTGAAATGCCAGAAACCGGTCCCCGGAAGCTTGTTTCCTTTCCAGTAAAGAATTGGCTTGGTAGTTTGGTCTGCCCTGTTCCCATGATGCACTGGGCCAGGGCCAGACTAATTTGCATGTAGCCAGGTTCTGAACTGGGATGGTGCAGTGAGCTAAAAAACGGTGATGGATCAAGCCCTGATCTCTTGACTGGGTAGGAGTGTTCTGATTAACTCAGATACTCTGTCCATCACCACCCCCTTTTCTGAATCTTTTGGCCACTACAGGTGTGGCAGGGTATGCTCAGACATGAGTCCCTTGCTCACTGCACCATCAGGATTCAAGCAAGCCGGGCCGACGACGGCTGAAATGCCAGAAACCAGTCCCCGGAAGCTTGTTTCCTTTCCAGTAAAGAATTGGCTTGGTAGTTTGGTCTGCCCTGTTCCCATGATGCACTGGGCCAGGGCCAGACTAATTTGCATGTAGCCAGGTTCTGAACTGGGATGGTGCAGTGAGCTACAAAACGGTGATGGATCAAGCCCTGATCTCTTGACTGGGTAGGAGTGTTCTGATTAACTCAGATACTCTGTCCATCACCACCCCCTTTTCTGAATCGTTTTTGGCCACTACAGGTGTAGCAGGGTATGCTCAGACATGAGTCCCTTGCTCACTGCACCATCAGGATTCAAGCAAGCTGGGCCGACGACGGCTGAAATGCCAGAAACCGGTCCCCGGAAGCTTGTTTCCTTTCCAGTAAAGAATTGGCTTGGTAGTTTGGTCTGCCCTGTTCCCATGATGCACTGGGCCAGGGCCAGACTAATTTGCATGTAGCCAGGTTCTGAACTGGGATGGTGCAGTGAGCTAAAAAACGGTGATGGATCAAGCCCTGATCTCTTGACTGGGTAGGAGTGTTCTGATTAACTCAGATACTCTGTCCATCACCACCCCCTTTTCTGAATCTTTTGGCCACTACAGGTGTGGCAGGGTATGCTCAGACATGAGTCCCTTGCTCACTGCACCATCAGGATTCAAGCAAGCCGGGCCGACGACGGCTGAAATGCCAGAAACCAGTCCCCGGAAGCTTGTTTCCTTTCCAGTAAAGAATTGGCTTGGTAGTTTGGTCTGCCCTGTTCCCATGATGCACTGGGCCAGGGCCAGACTAATTTGCATGTAGCCAGGTTCTGAACTGGGATGGTGCAGTGAGCTACAAAACGGTGATGGATCAAGCCCTGATCTCTTGACTGGGTAGGAGTGTTCTGATTAACTCAGATACTCTGTCCATCACCACCCCCTTTTCTGAATCGTTTTTGGCCACTACAGGTGTGGCAGGGTATGCTCAGACATGAGTCCCTTGCTCACTGCACCATCAGAATTCAAGCAAGCTGGGCCGACGACGCCTGAAATGCCAGAAACCGGTCCCCGGAAGCTTGTTTCCTTTCCAGTAAAGAATTGGCTTGGTAGTTTGGTCTGCCCTGTTCACATGATGCACTGGGCCAGGGTCAGACTAATTTGCATGTAGCCAGGTTCTGAACTGGGATGGTGCAGTGAGCTAAAAAACGGTGATGGATCAAGCCCTGATCTCTTGACTGGGTAGGAGTGTTCTGATTAACTCAGATACTCTGTCCATCACCACCCCCTTTTCTGAATCGTTTTTGGCCACTACAGGTGTGGCAGGGTATGCTCAGACATGAGTCCCTTGCTCACTGCAACATCAGGATTCAAGCAAGCCGGGCCGACGACGGCTGAAATGCCAGAAACCGGTCCCCGGAAGCTTGTTTCCTTTTCAGTAAAGAATTGGCTTGGTAGTTTGGTCTTCCCTGTTCCCATGATGCACTGGGCCAGGGCCAGACTAATTTGCATGTAGCCAGGTTCTGAACTGGGATGGTGCAGTGAGCTAAAAAACGGTGATGGATCAAGCCCTGATCTCTTGACTGGGTAGGAGTGTTCTGATTAACTCAGATACTCTGTCCATCACCACCCCCTTTTCTGAATCGTTTTTGGCCACTACAGGTGTGGCAGGGTATGCTCAGACATGAGTCCCTTGCTCACTGCACCATCAGGATTCAAGCAAGCCTGGCCGACGACGGCTGAAATGCCAGAAACCGGTCCCCGGAAGCTTGTTTCCTTTCCAGTAAAGAATTGGCTTGGTAGTTTGGTCTGCCCTGTTCCCATGATGCACTGGGCCAGGGCCAGACTAATTTGCATGTAGCCAGGTTCTGAACTGGGATGGTGCAGTGAGCTAAAAAACGGTGATGGATCAAGCCCTGATCTCTTGACTGGGTAGGAGTGTTGTGATTAACTCAGATACTCTGTCCATCACCACCCCCTTTTCTGAATCGTTTTTGGCCACTACAGGTGTGGCAGGGTATGGTCAGACATGAGTCCCTTGCTCACTGCACCATCAGGATTTAAGCAAGCCGGGCCGACGACGCCTGAAATGCCAGAAACCGGTCCCCGGAAGCTTGTTTCCTTTCCAGTAAAGAATTGGCTTGGTAGTTTGGTCTGCCCTGTTCACATGATGCACTGGGCCAGGGTCAGACTAATTTGCATGTAGCCAGGTTCTGAACTGGGATGGTGCAGTGAGCTAAAAAACGGTGATGGATCAAGCCCTGATCTCTTGACTGGGTAGGAGTGTTCTGATTAACTCAGATACTCTGTCCATCACCACCCCCTTTTCTGAATCGTTTTTGGCCACTACAGGTGTGGCAGGGTATGCTCAGACATGAGTCCCTTGCTCACTGCAACATCAGGATTCAAGCAAGCCGGGCCGACGACGGCTGAAATGCCAGAAACCGGTCCCCGGAAGCTTGTTTCCTTTTCAGTAAAGAATTGGCTTGGTAGTTTGGTCTCCCCTGTTCCCATGATGCACTGGGCCAGGGCCAGACTAATTTGCATGTAGCCAGGTTCTGAACTGGGATGGTGCAGTGAGCTAAAAAACGGTGATGGATCAAGCCCTGATCTCTTGACTGGGTAGGAGTGTTCTGATTAACTCAGATACTCTGTCCATCACCACCCCCTTTTCTGAATCGTTTTTGGCCACTACAGTTGTGGCAGGGTATGCTCAGACATAAGTCCCTTGCTCACTGCACCATCAGGATTCAAACAAGCCGGGCCGACGATGGCTGAAATGCCAGAAACCGGTCCCCGGAAGCTTGTTTCCTTTCCAGTAAAGAATTGGCTTGGTAGTTTGGTCTGCCCTGTTCCCATGATGCACTGGGCCAGGGCCAGACTAATTTGCATGTAGCCAGGTTCTGAACTGGGATGGTGCAGTGAGCTAAAAAACGGTGATGGATCAAGCCCTGATCCCTTGACTGGGTAGGAGTGTTCTGATTAACTCAGATACTCTGTCCATCACCACCCCCTTTTCTGAATTGTTTTTGGCCACTACAGGTGTGGCAGGGTATGCTCAGACATGAGTCCCTTGCTCACTGCAACATCAGGATTCAAGCATGCCGGGCCGACGACGGCTGAAATGCCAGAAACCGGTCCCCGGAAGCTTGTTTCCTTTTCAGTAAAGAATTGGCTTGGTAGTTTGGTCTGCCCTGTTCCCATGATGCACTGGGCCAGGGCCAGACTAATTTGCATGTAGCCAGGTTCTGAACTGGGATGGTGCAGTGAGCTAAAAAACGGTGATGGATCAAGCCCTGATCTCTTGACTGGGTAGGAGTGTTCTGATTAACTCAGATACTCTGTCCATCACCACCCCCTTTTCGGAATCGTTTTTGGCCACTACAGGTGTGGCAGGGTATGCTCAGACATAAGTCCCTTGCTCACTGCACCATCAGGATTCAAACAAGCCGGGCCGACGATGGCTGAAATGCCAGAAACCGGTCCCCGGAAGCTTGTTTCCTTTCCAGTAAAGAATTGGCTTGGTAGTTTGGTCTGCCCTGTTCCCATGATGCACTGGGCCAGGGCCAGACTAATTTGCATGTAGCCAGGTTCTGAACTGGGATGGTGCAGTGAGCTAAAAAACGGTGATGGATCAAGCCCTGATCTCTTGACTGGGTAGGAGTGTTCTGATTAACTCAGATACTCTGTCCATCACCACCCCCTTTTCTGAATCGTTTTTGGCCACTACAGGTGTGGCAGGGTATGCTCAGACATGAGTCCCTTGCTCACTGCACCATCAGGATTCAAGCAAGCCGGGCCGACGACGGCTGAAATGCCAGAAACCGGTCCCCGGAAGCTTGTTTCCTTTCCAGTAAAGAATTGGCTTGGTAGTTTGGTCTGCCCTGTTCCCATGATGCACTGGGCCAGGGCCAGACTAATTTGCATGTAGCCAGGTTCTGAACTAGGATGGTGCAGTGAGCTAAAAAACGGTGATGGATCAAGCCCTGATCTCTTGACTGGGTAGGAGTGTTCTGATTAACTCAGATACTCTGTCCATCACCACCCCCTTTTCTGAATCGTTTTTGGCCACTACAGGTGTGGCAGGGTATGCTCAGACATGAGTCCCTTGCTCACTGCACCATCAGGATTCAAGCAAGCCAGGCCGACGACGGCTGAAATGCCAGAAACCGGTCCCTGGAAGCTTGTTTCCTTTCCAGTAAAGAACTGGCTTGGTAGTTTGGTCTGCCCTGTTCCCATGATGCACTGGGCCAGGGCCAGACTAATTTGCATGTAGCCAGGTTCTGAACTGGGATGGTGCAGTGAGCTAAAAAACGGTGAAGGATCAAGCCCTGATCTCTTGACTGGGTAGGAGTGTTCTGATTAACTCAGATACTCTGTCCATCACCACCCCCTTTTCTGAATCGTTTTTGGCCACTACAGGTGTGGCAGGGTATGCTCAGACATGAGTCCCTTGCTCACTGCACCATCAGGATTCAAGCAAGCCGGTCCGACGATGGCTGAAATGCCAGAAACCGGTCCCCGGAAGCTTGTTTCCTTTTCAGTAAAGAATTGGCTTGGTAGTTTGGTCTTCCCTGTTCCCATGATGCACTGGGCCAGGGCCAGACTAATTTGCATGTAGCCAGGTTCTGAACTGGGATGGTGCAGTGAGCTAAAAAACGGTGATGGATCAAGCCCTGATCTCTTGACTGGGTAGGAGTGTTCTGATTAACTCAGATACTCTGTCCATCACCACCCCCTTTTCTGAATCGTTTTTGGCCACTACAGTTGTGGCAGGGTATGCTCAGACATAAGTCCCTTGCTCACTGCACCATCAGGATTCAAACAAGCCGGGCCGACGATGGCTGAAATGCCAGAAACCGGTCCCCGGAAGCTTGTTTCCTTTCCAGTAAAGAATTGGCTTGGTAGTTTGGTCTGCCCTGTTCCCATGATGCACTGGGCCAGGGCCAGACTAATTTGCATGTAGCCAGGTTCTGAACTGGGATGGTGCAGTGAGCTAAAAAACGGTGATGGATCAAGCCCTGATCTCTTGACTGGGTAGGAGTGTTGTGATTAACTCAGATACTCTGTCCATCACCACCCCCTTTTCTGAATCGTTTTTGGCCACTACAGGTGTGGCAGGGTATGCTCAGACATGAGTCCCTTGCTCACTGCACCATCAGGATTCAAGCAAGCCGGGCCGACGACGCCTGAAATGCCAGAAACCGGTCCCCGGAAGCTTGTTTCCTTTCCAGTAAAGAATTGGCTTGGTAGTTTGGTCTGCCCTGTTCACATGATGCACTGGGCAAGGGTCAGACTAATTTGCATGTAGCCAGGTTCTGAACTGGGATGGTGCAGTGAGCTAAAAAACGGTGATGGATCAAGCCCTGATCTCTTGACTGGGTAGGAGTGTTCTGATTAACTCAGATACTCTGTCCATCACCACCCCCTTTTCTGAATTGTTTTTGGCCACTACAGGTGTGGCAGGGTATGCTCAGACATGAGTCTCTTGCTCACTGCAACATCAGGATTCAAGCAAGCCGGGCCGACGACGGCTGAAATGCCAGAAACCGGTCCCCGGAAGCTTGTTTCCTTTTCAGTAAAGAATTGGCTTGGTAGTTTGGTCTGCCCTGTTCCCATGATGCACTGGGCCAGGGCCAGACTAATTTGCATGTAGCCAGGTTCTGAACTGGGATGGTGCAGTGAGCTAAAAAACGGTGATGGATCAAGCCCTGATCTCTTGACTGGGTAGGAGTGTTCTGATTAACTCAGATACTCTGTCCATCACCACCCCCTTTTCTGAATCATTTTTGGCCACTACAGGTGTGGCAGGGTATGCTCAGACATAAGTCCCTTGCTCACTGCACCATCAGGATTCAAACAAGCCGGGACGACGATGGCTGAAATGCCAGAAAACGGTCCCCGGAAGCTTGTTTCCTTTCCAGTAAAGAATTGGCTTGGTAGTTTGGTCTGCCCTGTTCCCATGATGCACTGGGCCAGGGCCAGACTAATTTGCATGTAGCCAGGTTCTGAACTGGGATGGTGCAGTGAGCTAAAAAACGGTGATGGATCAAGCCCTGATCTCTTGACTGGGTAGGAGTGTTCTGATTAACTCAGATACTCTGTCCATCACCACCCCCTTTTCTGAATCGTTTTTGGCCACTACAGGTGTGGCAGGGTATGCTCAGACATGAGTCCCTTGCTCACTGCACCATCAGGATTCAAGCAAGCCGGGCCGACGACGGCTGAAATGCCAGAAAGCGGTCCCCGGAAGCTTGTTTCCTTTCCAGTAAAGAATTGGCTTGGTAGTTTGGTCTGCCCTGTTCCCATGATGCACTGGGCCAGGGCCAGACTAATTTGCATGTAGCCAGGTTCTGAACTGGGATGGTGCAGTGAGCTAAAAAACGGTGATGGATCAAGCCCTGATCTCTTGACTGGGTAGGAGTGTTCTGATTAACTCAGATACTCTGTCCATCACCACCCCCTTTTCGGAATCGTTTTTGGCCACTACAGGTGTGGCAGGGTATGCTCAGACATGAGTCCCTTGCTCACTGCACCATCAGGATTCAAGCAAGCCAGGCCGACGACGGCTGAAATGCCAGAAACCGGTCCCTGGAAGCTTGTTTCCTTTCCAGTAAAGAACTGGCTTGGTAGTTTGGTCTGCCCTGTTCCCATGATGCACTGGGCCAGGGTCAGACTAATTTGCATGTAGCCAGGTTCTGAACTGGGATGGTGCAGTGAGCTAAAAAACGGTGAAGGATCAAGCCCTGATCTCTTGACTGGGTAGGAGTGTTCTGATTAACTCAGATACTCTGTCCATCACCACTCCCTTTTCTGAATCGTTTTTGGCCACTACAGGTGTGGCAGGGTATGCTCAGACATGAGTCCCTTGCTCACTGCACCATCAGGATTCAAGCAAGCCGGTCCGACGACGGCTGAAATGCCAGAAACCGGTCCCCGGAAGCTTGTTTCCTTTCCAGTAAAGAATTGGCTTGGTAGTTTGGTCTGCCCTGTTCCCATGATGCACTGGGCCAGGGCCAGACTAATTTGCATGTAGCCAGGTTCTGAACTGGGATGGTGCAGTGAGCTAAAAAACGGTGATGGATCAAGCCCTGATCTCTTGACTGGGTAGGAGTGTTCTGATTAACTCAGATACTCTGTCCATCACCACCCCCTTTTCTGAATCGTTTTTGGCCACTACAGGTGTAGCAGGGTATGCTCAGACATGAGTCCCTTGCTCACTGCACCATCAGGATTCAAGCAAGCTGGGCCGACGACGGCTGAAATGCCAGAAACCGGTCCCCGGAAGCTTGTTTCCTTTCCAGTAAAGAATTGGCTTGGTAGTTTGGTCTGCCCTGTTCCCATGATGCACTGGGCCAGGGCCAGACTAATTTGCATGTAGCCAGGTTCTGAACTGGGATGGTGCAGTGAGCTAAAAAACGGTGATGGATCAAGCCCTGATCTCTTGACTGGGTAGGAGTGTTCTGATTAACTCAGATACTCTGTCCATCACCACCCCCTTTTCTGAATCTTTTGGCCACTACAGGTGTGGCAGGGTATGCTCAGACATGAGTCCCTTGCTCACTGCACCATCAGGATTCAAGCAAGCCGGGCCGACGACGGCTGAAATGCCAGAAACCAGTCCCCGGAAGCTTGTTTCCTTTCCAGTAAAGAATTGGCTTGGTAGTTTGGTCTGCCCTGTGCCCATGATGCACTGGGCCAGGGCCAGACTAATTTGCATGTAGCCAGGTTCTGAACTGGGATGGTGCAGTGAGCTACAAAACGGTGATGGATCAAGCCCTGATCTCTTGACTGGGTAGGAGTGTTCTGATTAACTCAGATACTCTGTCCATCACCACCCCCTTTTCTGAATCGTTTTTGGCCACTACAGGTGTGGCAGGGTATGCTCAGACATGAGTCCCTTGCTCACTGCACCATCAGGATTCAAGCAAGCCGGGCCGACGACGCCTGAAATGCCAGAAACCGGTCCCCGGAAGCTTGTTTCCTTTCCAGTAAAGAATTGGCTTGGTAGTTTGGTCTGCCCTGTTCACATGATGCACTGGGCCAGGGTCAGACTAATTTGCATGTAGCCAGGTTCTGAACTGGGATGGTGCAGTGAGCTAAAAAACGGTGATGGATCAAGCCCTGATCTCTTGACTGGGTAGGAGTGTTCTGATTAACTCAGATACTCTGTCCATCACCACCCCCTTTTCTGAATCGTTTTTGGCCACTACAGGTGTGGCAGGGTATGCTCAGACATGAGTCCCTTGCTCACTGCAACATCAGGATTCAAGCAAGCCGGGCCGACGACGGCTGAAATGCCAGAAACCGGTCCCCGGAAGCTTGTTTCCTTTTCAGTAAAGAATTGGCTTGGTAGTTTGGTCTTCCCTGTTCCCATGATGCACTGGGCCAGGGCCAGACTAATTTGCATGTAGCCAGGTTCTGAACTGGGATGGTGCAGTGAGCTAAAAAACGGTGATGGATCAAGCCCTGATCTCTTGACTGGGTAGGAGTGTTCTGATTAACTCAGATACTCTGTCCATCACCACCCCCTTTTCTGAATCGTTTTTGGCCACTACAGGTGTGGCAGGGTATGCTCAGACATGAGTCCCTTGCTCACTGCACCATCAGGATTCAAGCAAGCCGGGCCGACGACGGCTGAAATGCCAGAAACCGGTCCCCGGAAGCTTGTTTCCTTTCCAGTAAAGAATTGGCTTGGTAGTTTGGTCTGCCCTGTTCCCATGATGCACTGGGCCAGGGCCAGACTAATTTGCATGTAGCCAGGTTCTGAACTGGGATGGTGCAGTGAGCTAAAAAACGGTGATGGATCAAGCCCTGATCTCTTGACTGGGTAGGAGTGTTGTGATTAACTCAGATACTCTGTCCATCACCACCCCCTTTTCTGAATCGTTTTTGGCCACTACAGGTGTGGCAGGGTATGGTCAGACATGAGTCCCTTGCTCACTGCACCATCAGGATTTAAGCAAGCCGGGCTGACGACGCCTGAAATGCCAGAAACCGGTCCCCGGAAGCTTGTTTCCTTTCCAGTAAAGAATTGGCTTGGTAGTTTGGTCTGCCCTGTTCACATGATGCACTGGGCCAGGGTCAGACTAATTTGCATGTAGCCAGGTTCTGAACTGGGATGGTGCAGTGAGCTAAAAAACGGTGATGGATCAAGCCCTGATCTCTTGACTGGGTAGGAGTGTTCTGATTAACTCAGATACTCTGTCCATCACCACCCCCTTTTCTGAATCGTTTTTGGCCACTACAGGTGTGGCAGGGTATGCTCAGACATGAGTCCCTTGCTCACTGCAACATCAGGATTCAAGCAAGCCGGGCCGACGACGGCTGAAATGCCAGAAACCGGTCCCCGGAAGCTTGTTTCCTTTTCAGTAAAGAATTGGCTTGGTAGTTTGGTCTCCCCTGTTCCCATGATGCACTGGGCCAGGGCCAGACTAATTTGCATGTAGCCAGGTTCTGAACTGGGATGGTGCAGTGAGCTAAAAAACGGTGATGGATCAAGCCCTGATCTCTTGACTGGGTAGGAGTGTTCTGATTAACTCAGATACTCTGTCCATCACCACCCCCTTTTCTGAATCGTTTTTGGCCACTACAGTTGTGGCAGGGTATGCTCAGACATAAGTCCCTTGCTCACTGCACCATCAGGATTCAAACAAGCCGGGCCGACGATGGCTGAAATGCCAGAAACCGGTCCCCGGAAGCTTGTTTCCTTTCCAGTAAAGAATTGGCTTGGTAGTTTGGTCTGCCCTGTTCCCATGATGCACTGGGCCAGGGCCAGACTAATTTGCATGTAGCCAGGTTCTGAACTGGGATGGTGCAGTGAGCTAAAAAACGGTGATGGATCAAGCCCTGATCCCTTGACTGGGTAGGAGTGTTCTGATTAACTCAGATACTCTGTCCATCACCACCCCCTTTTCTGAATTGTTTTTGGCCACTACAGGTGTGGCAGGGTATGCTCAGACATGAGTCCCTTGCTCACTGCAACATCAGGATTCAAGCATGCCGGGCCGACGACGGCTGAAATGCCAGAAACCGGTCCCCGGAAGCTTGTTTCCTTTTCAGTAAAGAATTGGCTTGGTAGTTTGGTCTGCCCTGTTCCCATGATGCACTGGGCCAGGGCCAGACTAATTTGCATGTAGCCAGGTTCTGAACTGGGATGGTGCAGTGAGCTAAAAAACGGTGCTGGATCAAGCCCTGATCTCTTGACTGGGTAGGAGTGTTCTGATTAACTCAGATACTCTGTCCATCACCACCCCCTTTTCTGAATCATTTTTGGCCACTACAGGTGTGGCAGGGTATGCTCAGACATAAGTCCCTTGCTCACTGCACCATCAGGATTCAAACAAGCCGGGCCGACGATGGCTGAAATGCCAGAAACCGGTCCCCGGAAGCTTGTTTCCTTTCCAGTAAAGAATTGGCTTGGTAGTTTGGTCTGCCCTGTTGCCATGATGCACTGGGCCAGGGCCAGACTAATTTGCATGTAGCCAGGTTCTGAACTGGGATGGTGCAGTGAGCTAAAAAACGGTGATGGATCAAGCCCTGATCTCTTGACTGGGTAGGAGTGTTCTGATTAACTCAGATACTCTGTCCATCACCACCCCCTTTTCTGAATCGTTTTTGGCCACTACAGGTGTGGCAGGGTATGCTCAGACATGAGTCCCTTGCTCACTGCACCATCAGGATTCAAGCAAGCCGGGCCGACGACGGCTGAAATGCCAGAAACCGGTCCCCGGAAGCTTGTTTCCTTTCCAGTAAAGAATTGGCTTGGTAGTTTGGTCTGCCCTGTTCCCATGATGCACTGGGCCAGGGCCAGACTAATTTGCATGTAGCCAGGTTCTGAACTAGGATGGTGCAGTGAGCTAAAAAACGGTGATGGATCAAGCCCTGATCTCTTGACTGGGTAGGAGTGTTCTGATTAACTCAGATACTCTGTCCATCACCACCCCCTTTTCTGAATCGTTTTTGGCCACTACAGGTGTGGCAGGGTATGCTCAGACATGAGTCCCTTGCTCACTGCACCATCAGGATTCAAGCAAGCCAGGCCGACGACGGCTGAAATGCCAGAAACCGGTCCCTGGAAGCTTGTTTCCTTTCCAGTAAAGAACTGGCTTGGTAGTTTGGTCTGCCCTGTTCCCATGATGCACTGGGCCAGGGCCAGACTAATTTGGATGTAGCCAGGTTCTGAACTGGGATGGTGCAGTGAGCTAAAAAACGGTGAAGGATCAAGCCCTGATCTCTTGACTGGGTAGGAGTGTTCTGATTAACTCAGATACTCTGTCCATCACCACCCCCTTTTCTGAATCGTTTTTGGCCACTACAGGTGTGGCAGGGTATGCTCAGACATGAGTCCCTTGCTCACTGCACCATCAGGATTCAAGCAAGCCGGTCCGACGACGGCTGAAATGCCAGAAACCGGTCCCCGGAAGCTTGTTTCCTTTCCAGTAAAGAATTGGCTTGGTAGTTTGGTCTGCCCTGTTCCCATGATGCACTGGGCCAGGGCCAGACTAATTTGCATGTAGCCAGGTTCTGAACTGGAATGGTGCAGTGAGCTAAAAAACGGTGATGGATCAAGCCCTGATCTCTTGACTGGGTAGGAGTGTTCTGATTAACTCAGATACTCTGTCCATCACCACCCCCTTTTCTGAATCGTTTTTGGCCACTACAGGTGTAGCAGGGTATGCTCAGACATGAGTCCCTTGCTCACTGCACCATCAGGATTCAAGCAAGCTGGGCCGACGACGGCTGAAATGCCAGAAACCGGTCCCCGGAAGCTTGTTTCCTTTCCAGTAAAGAATTGGCTTGGTAGTTTGGTCTGCCCTGTTCCCATGATGCACTGGGCCAGGGCCAGACTAATTTGCATGTAGCCAGGTTCTGAACTGGGATGGTGCAGTGAGCTAAAAAACGGTGATGGATCAAGCCCTGATCTCTTGACTGGGTAGGAGTGTTCTGATTAACTCAGATACTCTGTCCATCACCACCCCCTTTTCTGAATCTTTTGGCCACTACAGGTGTGGCAGGGTATGCTCAGACATGAGTCCCTTGCTCACTGCACCATCAGGATTCAAGCAAGCCGGGCCGACGACGGCTGAAATGCCAGAAACCAGTCCCCGGAAGCTTGTTTCCTTTCCAGTAAAGAATTGGCTTGGTAGTTTGGTCTGCCCTGTTCCCATGATGCACTGGGCCAGGGCCAGACTAATTTGCATGTAGCCAGGTTCTGAACTGGGATGGTGCAGTGAGCTAAAAAACGGTGATGGATCAAGCCCTGATCTCTTGACTGGGTAGGAGTGTTCTGATTAACTCAGATACTCTGTCCATCACCACCCCCTTTTCTGAATCGTTTTTGGCCACTACAGGTGTGGCAGGGTATGCTCAGACATGAGTCCCTTGCTCACTGCCCCATCAGGATTCAAGCAAGCCGAGCCGACGACGGCTGAAATGCCAGAAACCGGTCCCCGGAAGCTTGTTTCCTTTCCAGTAAAGAATTGGCTTGGTAGTTTGGTCTGCCCTGTTCCCATGATGCACTGGGCCAGGGCCAGACTAATTTGCTTGTAGCAAGGTTCTGAACTGGGATGGTGCAGTGAGCTAAAAAAAGGGTGATGGATCAAGCCCTGATCTCTTGACTGGGTAGGAGTGTTCTTATTAACTCAGATACTCTGACCATCACCACCCCCTTTTCTGAATCGTTTTTGGCCACTACAGGTGTGGCAGGGTATGCTCAGACATGAGTCCCTTGCTCACTGCTCCATCAGGATTCAAGCAAGCCGGGCCGACGATGGCTGAAATGCCAGAAACCGGTCCCAGGAAGCTTGTTTCCTTTCCAGTAAAGAATTGGCTTGGTAGTTTGGTCTGCCCTGTTCCCATGATTCCCTGGGCCAGGGCCAGACTAATTTGCATGTAGCCAGGTTCTGAACTGGGATGGTGCAGTGAGCTAAAAAACGGTGAAGGATCAAGCCCTGATCTCTTGACTGGGTAGGAGTGTTCTGATTAACTCAGATACTCTGTCCATCACCACCCCCTTTTCTGAATCGTTTTTGGCCACTACAGGTGTGGCAGGGTATGCTCAGACATGAGTCCCTTGCTCACTGCACCATCAGGATTCAAGCAAGCCAGGCCGACAACGGCTGAAATGCCAGAAACCGGTCACTGGAAGCTTGTTTCCTTTCCAGTAAAGAACTGGCTTGGTAGTTTGGTCTGCCCTGTTCCCATGATGCACTGGGCCAGGGCCAGACTAATTTGCATGTAGCCAGGTTCTGAACTGGGATGGTGCAGTGAGCTAAAAAACGGCGAAGGATCAAGCCCTGATCTCTTGACTGGGTAGGAGTGTTCTGATTAACTCAGATACTCTGTCCATCACCACCCCCTTTTCGGAATCGTTTTTGGCCACTACAGGTGTGGCAGGGTATGCTCAGACATGAGTCCCTTGCTCACTGCACCATCAGGAGTCAAGCAAGCCAGTCCGACGACGGCTGAAATGCCAGAAACCGGTCCCCGGAAGCTTGTTTCCTTTCCAGTAAAGAATTGGCTTGGTAGTTTGGTCTGCCCTGTTCCCATGATGCACTGGGCCAGGGCCAGACTAATTTGCATGTAGCCAGGTTCTGAACTGGGATGGTGCAGTGAGCTAAAAAACACGGTGATGGATCAAGCCCTGATCTCTTGACTGGGTAGGAGTGTTCTGATTAGCTCAGATACTCTGTCCATCACCACCCCCTTTTCTGAATGGTTTTTGGCCACTACAGGTGTGGCAGGGTATGCTCAGACATGAGTTCCTTGCTCACTGCACCATCAGGATTCAAGCAAGCCGGGCCGACGACGGCTGAAATGCCAGAAACCGGTCCCCGGAAGCTTGTTTCCTTTCCAGTAAAGAATTGGCTTGGTAGTTTGGTCTGCCCTGTTCCCATGATGCACTGGGCCAGGGCCAGACTAATTTGCATGTAGCCAGGTTCTGAACTGGGATGGTGCAGTGAGCTAAAAAACGGTGATGGATCAAGCCCTGATCTCTTGACTGGGTAGGAGTGTTCTGATTAACTCAGATACTCTGTCCATCACCACCCCCTTTTCTGAATCGTTTTTGGCCACTACAGGTGTGGCAGGGTATGCTCAGACATGAGTTCCTTGCTCACTGCACCATCAGGATTCAAGCTAGCCGGGCCGACGACGGCTGAAATGCCAGAAACCGGTCCCCGGAAGCTTGTTTCCTTTCCAGTAAAGAATTGGCTTGGTAGTTTGGTCTGCCCTGTTCCCATGATGCACTGGGCCAGGGCCAGACTAATTTGCATGTAGCCAGGTTCTGAACTGGGATGGTGCAGTGAGCTAAAAAACAGTGATGGATCAAGCCCTGATCTCTTGACTGGGTAGGAGTGTTCTGATTAACTCAAATACTCTGACCATCACCACCCCCTTTTCTGAATCGTTTTTGGCCACTACAGGTGTGGCAGGGTATGCTCAGACATGAGTCCCTTGCTCACTGCTCCATCAGGATTCAAGCAAGCCGGGCCGACGATGGCTGAAATGCCAGAAACCGGTCCCAGGAAGCTTGTTTCCTTTCCAGTAAAGAATTGGCTTGGTAGTTTGGTCTGCCCTGTTCCCATGATTCCCTGGGCCAGGGCCAGACTAATTTGCATGTAGCCAGGTTCTGAACTGGGATGGTGCAGTGAGCTAAAAAACGGTGAAGGATCAAGCCCTGATCTCTTGACTGGGTAGGAGTGTTCTGATTAACTCAGATACTCTGTCCATCACCACCCCCTTTTCTGAATCGTTTTTGGCCACTACAGGTGTGGCAGGGTATGCTCAGACATGAGTCCCTTGCTCACTGCACCATCAGGATTCAAGCAAGCCAGGCCGACAACGGCTGAAATGCCAGAAACCGGTCCCTGGAAGCTTGTTTCCTTTCCAGTAAAGAACTGGCTTGGTAGTTTGGTCTGCCCTGTTCCCATGATGCACTGGGCCAGGGCCAGACTAATTTGCATGTAGCCAGGTTCTGAACTGGGATGGTGCAGTGAGCTAAAAAACGGTGAAGGATCAAGCCCTGATCTCTTGACTGGGTAGGAGTGTTCTGATTAACTCAGATACTCTGTCCATCACCACCCCCTTTTCTGAATCGTTTTTGGCCACTACAGGTGTGGCAGGGTATGCTCAGACATGAGTCCCTTGCTCACTGCACCATCAGGATTCAAGCAAGCCGGTCCGACGACGGCTGAAATGCCAGAAACCGGTCCCCGGAAGTTTGTTTCCTTTCCAGTAAAGAATTGGCTTGGTAGTTTGGTCTGCCCTGTTCCCATGATGCACTGGGCCAGGGCCAGACTAATTTGCATGTAGCCAGGTTCTGAACTGGGATGGTGCAGTGAGCTAAAAAACGGTGATGGATCAAGCCCTGATCTCTTGACTGGGTAGGAGTGTTCTGATTAACTCAGATACTCTGTCCATCACCACCCCCTTTTCTGAATCATTTTTGGCCACTACAGGTGTAGCAGGGTATGCTCAGACATGAGTCCCTTGCTCACTGCACCATCAGGATTCAAGCAAGCTGGGCCGACGACGGCTGAAATGCCAGAAACCGGTCCCCGGAAGCTTGTTTCCTTTCCAGTAAAGAATTGGCTTGGTAGTTTGGTCTGCCCTGTTCCCATGATGCACTGGGCCAGGGCCAGACTAATTTGCATGTAGCCAGGTTCTGAACTGGGATGGCGCAGTGAGCTAAAAAACGGTGATGGATCAAGCCCTGATCTCTTGACTGGGTAGGAGTGTTCTGATTAACTCAGATACTCTGTCCATCACCACCCCCTTTTCTGAATCTTTTGGCCACTACAGGTGTGGCAGGGTATGCTCAGACATGAGTCCCTTGCTCACTGCACCATCAGGATTCAAGCAAGCCGGGCCGACGACGGCTGAAATGCCAGAAACCAGTCCCCGGAAGCTTGTTTCCTTTCCAGTAAAGAATTGGCTTGGTAGTTTGGTCTGCCCTGTTCCCATGATGCACTGGACCAGGGCCAGACTAATTTGCATGTAGCCAGGTTCTGAACTGGGATGGTGCAGTGAGCTAAAAAATGGTGATGGATCAAGCCCTGATCTCTTGACTGGGTAGGAGTGTTCTGATTAACTCAGATACTCTGTCCATCACCACCCCCTTTTCTGAATCGTTTTTGGCCACTACAGGTGTGGCAGGGTATGCTCAGACATGAGTCCCTTGCTCACTGCCCCATCAGGATTCAAGCAAGCCGAGCCGACGACGGCTGAAATGCCAGAAACCGGTCCCCGGAAGCTTGTTTCCTTTCCAGTAAAGAATTGGCTTGGTAGTTTGGTCTGCCCTGTTCCCATGATGCACTGGGCCAGGGCCAGACTAATTTGCATGTAGCCAGGTTCTGAACTGGGATGGTGCAGTGAGCTAAAAAAAGGGTGATGGATCAAGCCCTGATCTCTTGACTGGGTAGGAGTGTTCTTATTAACTCAGATACTCTGTCCATCCCCACCCCCTTTTCTGAATCGTTTTTGGCCACTACAGGTGTGGCAGGGTATGCTCAGACATGAGTCCCTTGCTCACTGCACCATCAGGATTCAAGCAAGCTGGGCCGACGACGGCTGATATGCCAGAAACCGGTCCCCGGCAGCTTGTTTCCTTTCCAGTAAAGAATTGGCTTGGTAGTTTGGTCTGCCCTGTTCCCATGATGCACTGGGCCAGGGCCAGACTAATTTGCATGTAGCCAGGTTCTGAACTGGGATGGTGCAGTGAGCTAAAAAACGGTGATGGATCAAACCCTGATCTCTTGACTGGGTAGGAGTGTTCTGATTAACTCAGATACTCTGTCCATCACCACCCCCTTTTCTGAATCGTTTTTGGCCGCTACAGGTGTGGCAGGGTATGCTCAGACATGAGTCCCTTGCTCACTGCACCATCAGGATTCAAGCAAGCCGGGCCGACGACGGCTGAAATGCCAGAAACCGGTCCCCGGAAGCTTGTTTCCTTTCCAGTAAAGAATTGGCTTGGTAGTTTGGTCTGCCCTGTTCCCATGATGCACTGGGCCAGGGCCAGACTAATTTGCATGTAGCCAGGTTCTGAACTGGGATGGTGCAGTGAGCTAAAAAACGGTGATGGATCAAGCCCTGATCTCTTGACTGGGTAGGAGTGTTCTGATTAACTCAGATACTCTGTCCATCACCACCCCCTTTTCTGAATCGTTTTTGGCCACTACAGGTGTAGTAGGGTATGCTCAGACATAAGTCCCTTGCTCACTGCACCATCAGGATTCAAGCAAGCTGGGCCGACGACGGCTGAAATGTCAGAAACCGGTCCCCGGAAGCTTGTTTCCTTTCCAGTAAAGAATTGGCTTGGTAGTTTGGTCTGCCCTGTTCCCATGATGCACTGGGCCAGGGCCAGACTAATTTGCATGTAGCCAGGTTCTGAACTGGGATGGCGCAGTGAGCTAAAAAACGGTGATGGATCAAGCCCTGATCTCTTGACTGGGTAGGAGTGTTCTGATTAACTCAGATACTCTGTCCATCACCACCCCCTTTTCTGAATCATTTTTGGCCACTACAGGTGTAGCAGGGTATGCTCAGACATGAGTCCCTTGCTCACTGCACCATCAGGATTCAAGCAAGCTGGGCCGACGACGGCTGAAATGCCAGAAACCGGTCCCCGGAAGCTTGTTTCCTTTCCAGTAAAGAATTGGCTTGGTAGTTTGGTCTGCCCTGTTCCCATGATGCACTGGGCCAGGGCCAGACTAATTTGCATGTAGCCAGGTTCTGAACTGGGATGGCGCAGTGAGCTAAAAAACGGTGATGGATCAAGCCCTGATCTCTTGACTGGGTAGGAGTGTTCTGATTAACTCAGATACTCTGTCCATCACCACCCCCTTTTCTGAATCTTTTGGCCACTACAGGTGTGGCAGGGTATGCTCAGACATGAGTCCCTTGCTCACTGCACCATCAGGATTCAAGCAAGCCGGGCCGACGACGGCTGAAATGCCAGAAACCAGTCCCCGGAAGCTTGTTTCCTTTCCAGTAAAGAATTGGCTTGGTAGTTTGGTCTGCCCTGTTCCCATGATGCACTGGACCAGGGCCAGACTAATTTGCATGTAGCCAGGTTCTGAACTGGGATGGTGCAGTGAGCTAAAAAACGGTGATGGATCAAGCCCTGATCTCTTGACTGGGTAGGAGTGTTCTGATTAACTCAGATACTCTGTCCATCACCACCCCCTTTTCTGAATCGTTTTTGGCCACTACAGGTGTGGCAGGGTATGCTCAGACATGAGTCCCTTGCTCACTGCCCCATCAGGATTCAAGCAAGCCGAGCCGACGACGGCTGAAATGCCAGAAACCGGTCCCCGGAAGCTTGTTTCCTTTCCAGTAAAGAATTGGCTTGGTAGTTTGGTCTGCCCTGTTCCCATGATGCACTGGGCCAGGGCCAGACTAATTTGCATGTAGCCAGGTTCTGAACTGGGATGGTGCAGTGAGCTAAAAAAAGGGTGATGGATCAAGCCCTGATCTCTTGACTGGGTAGGAGTGTTCTTATTAACTCAGATACTCTGTCCATCCCCACCCCCTTTTCTGAATCATTTTTGGCCACTACAGGTGTGGCAGGGTATGCTCAGACATGAGTCCCTTGCTCACTGCACCATCAGGATTCAAGCAAGCTGGGCCGACGACGGCTGATATGCCAGAAACCGGTCCCCGGCAGCTTGTTTCCTTTCCAGTAAAGAATTGGCTTGGTAGTTTGGTCTGCCCTGTTCCCATGATGCACTGGGCCAGGGCCAGACTAATTTGCATGTAGCCAGGTTCTGAACTGGGATGGTGCAGTGAGCTAAAAAACGGTGATGGATCAAGCCCTGATCTCTTGACTGGGTAGGAGTGTTCTGATTAACTCAGATACTCTGTCCATCACCACCCCCTTTTCTGAATCGTTTTTGGCCACTACAGGTGTAGTAGGGTATGCTCAGACATAAGTCCCTTGCTCACTGCACCATCAGGATTCAAGCAAGCTGGGCCGACGACGGCTGAAATGTCAGAAACCGGTCCCCGGAAGCTTGTTTCCTTTCCAGTAAAGAATTGGCTTGGTAGTTTGGTCTGCCCTGTTCCCATGATGCACTGGGCCAGGGCCAGACTAATTTGCATGTAGCCAGGTTCTGAACTGGGATGGCGCAGTGAGCTAAAAAACGGTGATGGATCAAGCCCTGATCTCTTGACTGGGTAGGAGTGTTCTGATTAACTCAGATACTCTGTCCATCACCACCCCCTTTTCTGAATCATTTTTGGCCACTACAGGTGTAGCAGGGTATGCTCAGACATGAGTCCCTTGCTCACTTCACCATCAGGATTCAAGCAAGCTGGGCCGACGACGGCTGAAATGCCAGAAACCGGTCCCCGGAAGCTTGTTTCCTTTCCAGTAAAGAATTGGCTTGGTAGTTTGGTCTGCCCTGTTCCCATGATGCACTGGGCCAGGGCCAGACTAATTTGCATGTAGCCAGGTTCTGAACTGGGATGGCGCACTGAGCTAAAAAACGGTGATGGATCAAGCCCTGATCTCTTGACTGGGTAGGAGTGTTCTGATTAACTCAGATACTCTGTCCATCACCACCCCCTTTTCTGAATCTTTTGGCCACTACAGGTGTGGCAGGGTATGCTCAGACATGAGTCCCTTGCTCACTGCACCATCAGGATTCAAGCAAGCCGGGCCGACGACGGCTGAAATGCCAGAAACCAGTCCCCGGAAGCTTGTTTCCTTTCCAGTAAAGAATTGGCTTGGTAGTTTGGTCTGCCCTGTTCCCATGATGCACTGGACCAGGGCCAGACTAATTTGCATGTAGCCAGGTTCTGAACTGGGATGGTGCAGTGAGCTAAAAAACGGTGATGGATCAAGCCCTGATCTCTTGACTGGGTAGGAGTGTTCTGATTAACTCAGATACTCTGTCCATCACCACCCCCTTTTCTGAATCGTTTTTGGCCACTACAGGTGTGGCAGGGTATGCTCGGACATGAGTCCCTTGCTCACTGCCCCATCAGGATTCAAGCAAGCCGAGCCGACGACGGCTGAAATGCCAGAAACCGGTCCCCGGAAGCTTGTTTCCTTTCCAGTAAAGAATTGGCTTGGTAGTTTGGTCTGCCCTGTTCCCATGATGCACTGGGCCAGGGCCAGACTAATTTGCATGTAGCCAGGTTCTGAACTGGGATGGTGCAGTGAGCTAAAAAAAGGGTGATGGATCAAGCCCTGATCTCTTGACTGGGTAGGAGTGTTCTTATTAACTCAGATACTCTGTCCATCCCCACCCCCTTTTCTGAATCGTTTTTGGCCACTACAGGTGTGGCAGGGTATGCTCAGACATGAGTCCCTTGCTCACTGCACCATCAGGATTCAAGCAAGCTGGGCCGACGACGGCTGATATGCCAGAAACCGGTCCCCGGCAGCTTGTTTCCTTTCCAGTAAAGAATTGGCTTGGTAGTTTGGTCTGCCCTGTTCCCATGATGCACTGGGCCAGGGCCAGACTAATTTGCATGTAGCCAGGTTCTGAACTGGGATGGTGCAGTGAGCTAAAAAACGGTGATGGATCAAACCCTGATCTCTTGACTGGGTAGGAGTGTTCTGATTAACTCAGATACTCTGTCCATCACCACCCCCTTTTCTGAATCGTTTTTGGCCGCTACAGGTGTGGCAGGGTATGCTCAGACATGAGTCCCTTGCTCACTGCACCATCAGGATTCAAGCAAGCCGGGCCGACGACGGCTGAAATGCCAGAAACCGGTCCCCGGAAGCTTGTTTCCTTTCCAGTAAAGAATTGGCTTGGTAGTTTGGTCTGCCCTGTTCCCATGATGCACTGGGCCAGGGCCAGACTAATTTGCATGTAGCCAGGTTCTGAACTGGGATGGTGCAGTGAGCTAAAAAACGGTGATGGATCAAGCCCTGATCTCTTGACTGGGTAGGAGTGTTCTGATTAACTCAGATACTCTGTCCATCACCACCCCCTTTTCTGAATCGTTTTTGGCCACTACAGGTGTAGTAGGGTATGCTCAGACATAAGTCCCTTGCTCACTGCACCATCAGGATTCAAGCAAGCTGGGCCGACGACGGCTGAAATGTCAGAAACCGGTCCCCGGAAGCTTGTTTCCTTTCCAGTAAAGAATTGGCTTGGTAGTTTGGTCTGCCCTGTTCCCATGATGCACTGGGCCAGGGCCAGACTAATTTGCATGTAGCCAGGTTCTGAACTGGGATGGCGCAGTGAGCTAAAAAACGGTGATGGATCAAGCCCTGATCTCTTGACTGGGTAGGAGTGTTCTGATCAACTCAGATACTCTGTCCATCACCACCCCCTTTTCTGAATCATTTTTGGCCACAACAGGTGTAGCAGGGTATGCTCAGACATGAGTCCCTTGCTCACTGCACCATCAGGATTCAAGCAAGCTGGGCCGACGACGGCTGAAATGCCAGAAACCGGTCCCCGGAAGCTTGTTTCCTTTCCAGTAAAGAATTGGCTTGGTAGTTTGGTCTGCCCTGTTCCCATGATGCACTGGGCCAGGGCCAGACTAATTTGCATGTAGCCAGGTTCTGAACTGGGATGGCGCAGTGAGCTAAAAAACGGTGATGGATCAAGCCCTGATCTCTTGACTGGGTAGGAGTGTTCTGATTAACTCAGATACTCTGTCCATCACCACCCCCTTTTCTGAATCTTTTGGCCACTACAGGTGTGGCAGGGTATGCTCAGACATGAGTCCCTTGCTCACTGCACCATCAGGATTCAAGCAAGCCGGGCCGACGACGGCTGAAATGCCAGAAACCAGTCCCCGGAAGCTTGTTTCCTTTCCAGTAAAGAATTGGCTTGGTAGTTTGGTCTGCCCTGTTCCCATGATGCACTGGACCAGGGCCAGACTAATTTGCATGTAGCCAGGTTCTGAACTGGGATGGTGCAGTGAGCTAAAAAACGGTGATGGATCAAGCCCTGATCTCTTGACTGGGTAGGAGTGTTCTGATTAACTCAGATACTCTGTCCATCACCACCCCCTTTTCTGAATCGTTTTTGGCCACTACAGGTGTGGCAGGGTATGCTCAGACATGAGTCCCTTGCTCACTGCCCCATCAGGATTCAAGCAAGCCGAGCCGACGACGGCTGAAATGCCAGAAACCGGTCCCCGGAAGCTTGTTTCCTTTCCAGTAAAGAATTGGCTTGGTAGTTTGGTCTGCCCTGTTCCCATGATGCACTGGGCCAGGGCCAGACTAATTTGCATGTAGCCAGGTTCTGAACTGGGATGGTGCAGTGAGCTAAAAAAAGGGTGATGGATCAAGCCCTGATCTCTTGACTGGGTAGGAGTGTTCTTATTAACTCAGATACTCTGTCCATCCCCACCCCCTTTTCTGAATCGTTTTTGGCCACTACAGGTGTGGCAGGGTATGCTCAGACATGAGTCCCTTGCTCACTGCACCATCAGGATTCAAGCAAGCTGGGCCGACGACGGCTGATATGCCAGAAACCGGTCCCCGGCAGCTTGTTTCCTTTCCAGTAAAGAATTGGCTTGGTAGTTTGGTCTGCCCTGTTCCCATGATGCACTGGGCCAGGGCCAGACTAATTTGCATGTAGCCAGGTTCTGAACTGGGATGGTGCAGTGAGCTAAAAAACGGTGATGGATCAAACCCTGATCTCTTGACTGGGTAGGAGTGTTCTGATTAACTCAGATACTCTGTCCATCACTACCCCCTTTTCTGAATCGTTTTTGGCCGCTACAGGTGTGGCAGGGTATGCTCAGACATGAGTCCCTTGCTCACTGCACCATCAGGATTCAAGCAAGCCGGGCCGACGACGGCTGAAATGCCAGAAACCGGTCCCCGGAAGCTTGTTTCCTTTCCAGTAAAGAATTGGCTTGGTAGTTTGGTCTGCCCTGTTCCCATGATGCACTGGGCCAGGGCCAGACTAATTTGCATGTAGCCAGGTTCTGAACTGGGATGGTGCAGTGAGCTAAAAAACGGTGCTGGATCAAGCCCTGATCTCTTGACTGGGTAGGAGTGTTCTGATTAACTCAGATACTCTGTCCATCACCACCCCCTTTTCTGAATCATTTTTGGCCACTACAGGTGTGGCAGGGTATGCTCAGACATAAGTCCCTTGCTCACTGCACCATCAGGATTCAAACAAGCCGGGCCGACGATGGCTGAAATGCCAGAAACCGGTCCCCGGAAGCTTGTTTCCTTTCCAGTAAAGAATTGGCTTGGTAGTTTGGTCTGCCCTGTTGCCATGATGCACTGGGCCAGGGCCAGACTAATTTGCATGTAGCCAGGTTCTGAACTGGGATGGTGCAGTGAGCTAAAAAACGGTGATGGATCAAGCCCTGATCTCTTGACTGGGTAGGAGTGTTCTGATTAACTCAGATACTCTGTCCATCACCACCCCCTTTTCTGAATCGTTTTTGGCCACTACAGGTGTGGCAGGGTATGCTCAGACATGAGTCCCTTGCTCACTGCACCATCAGGATTCAAGCAAGCCGGGCCGACGACGGCTGAAATGCCAGAAACCGGTCCCCGGAAGCTTGTTTCCTTTCCAGTAAAGAATTGGCTTGGTAGTTTGGTCTGCCCTGTTCCCATGATGCACTGGGCCAGGGCCAGACTAATTTGCATGTAGCCAGGTTCTGAACTAGGATGGTGCAGTGAGCTAAAAAACGGTGATGGATCAAGCCCTGATCTCTTGACTGGGTAGGAGTGTTCTGATTAACTCAGATACTCTGTCCATCACCACCCCCTTTTCTGAATCGTTTTTGGCCACTACAGGTGTGGCAGGGTATGCTCAGACATGAGTCCCTTGCTCACTGCACCATCAGGATTCAAGCAAGCCAGGCCGACGACGGCTGAAATGCCAGAAACCGGTCCCTGGAAGCTTGTTTCCTTTCCAGTAAAGAACTGGCTTGGTAGTTTGGTCTGCCCTGTTCCCATGATGCACTGGGCCAGGGCCAGACTAATTTGGATGTAGCCAGGTTCTGAACTGGGATGGTGCAGTGAGCTAAAAAACGGTGAAGGATCAAGCCCTGATCTCTTGACTGGGTAGGAGTGTTCTGATTAACTCAGATACTCTGTCCATCACCACCCCCTTTTCTGAATCGTTTTTGGCCACTACAGGTGTGGCAGGGTATGCTCAGACATGAGTCCCTTGCTCACTGCACCATCAGGATTCAAGCAAGCCGGTCCGACGACGGCTGAAATGCCAGAAACCGGTCCCCGGAAGCTTGTTTCCTTTCCAGTAAAGAATTGGCTTGGTAGTTTGGTCTGCCCTGTTCCCATGATGCACTGGGCCAGGGCCAGACTAATTTGCATGTAGCCAGGTTCTGAACTGGAATGGTGCAGTGAGCTAAAAAACGGTGATGGATCAAGCCCTGATCTCTTGACTGGGTAGGAGTGTTCTGATTAACTCAGATACTCTGTCCATCACCACCCCCTTTTCTGAATCGTTTTTGGCCACTACAGGTGTAGCAGGGTATGCTCAGACATGAGTCCCTTGCTCACTGCACCATCAGGATTCAAGCAAGCTGGCCGACGACGGCTGAAATGCCAGAAACCGGTCCCCGGAAGCTTGTTTCCTTTCCAGTAAAGAATTGGCTTGGTAGTTTGGTCTGCCCTGTTCCCATGATGCACTGGGCCAGGGCCAGACTAATTTGCATGTAGCCAGGTTCTGAACTGGGATGGTGCAGTGAGCTAAAAAACGGTGATGGATCAAGCCCTGATCTCTTGACTGGGTAGGAGTGTTCTGATTAACTCAGATACTCTGTCCATCACCACCCCCTTTTCTGAATCTTTTGGCCACTACAGGTGTGGCAGGGTATGCTCAGACATGAGTCCCTTGCTCACTGCACCATCAGGATTCAAGCAAGCCGGGCCGACGACGGCTGAAATGCCAGAAACCAGTCCCCGGAAGCTTGTTTCCTTTCCAGTAAAGAATTGGCTTGGTAGTTTGGTCTGCCCTGTTCCCATGATGCACTGGGCCAGGGCCAGACTAATTTGCATGTAGCCAGGTTCTGAACTGGGATGGTGCAGTGAGCTAAAAAACGGTGATGGATCAAGCCCTGATCTCTTGACTGGGTAGGAGTGTTCTGATTAACTCAGATACTCTGTCCATCACCACCCCCTTTTCTGAATCGTTTTTGGCCACTACAGGTGTGGCAGGGTATGCTCAGACATGAGTCCCTTGCTCACTGCCCCATCAGAATTCAAGCAAGCCGAGCCGACGACGGCTGAAATGCCAGAAACCGGTCCCCGGAAGCTTGTTTCCTTTCCAGTAAAGAATTGGCTTGGTAGTTTGGTCTGCCCTGTTCCCATGATGCACTGGGCCAGGGCCAGACTAATTTGCTTGTAGCAAGGTTCTGAACTGGGATGGTGCAGTGAGCTAAAAAAAGGGTGATGGATCAAGCCCTGATCTCTTGACTGGGTAGGAGTGTTCTTATTAACTCAGATACTCTGACCATCACCACCCCCTTTTCTGAATCGTTTTTGGCCACTACAGGTGTGGCAGGGTATGCTCAGACATGAGTCCCTTGCTCACTGCTCCATCAGGATTCAAGCAAGCCGGGCCGACGATGGCTGAAATGCCAGAAACCGGTCCCAGGAAGCTTGTTTCCTTTCCAGTAAAGAATTGGCTTGGTAGTTTGGTCTGCCCTGTTCCCATGATTCCCTGGGCCAGGGCCAGACTAATTTGCATGTAGCCAGGTTCTGAACTGGGATGGTGCAGTGAGCTAAAAAACGGTGAAGGATCAAGCCCTGATCTCTTGACTGGGTAGGAGTGTTCTGATTAACTCAGATACTCTGTCCATCACCACCCCCTTTTCTGAATCGTTTTTGGCCACTACAGGTGTGGCAGGGTATGCTCAGACATGAGTCCCTTGCTCACTGCACCATCAGGATTCAAGCAAGCCAGGCCGACAACGGCTGAAATGCCAGAAACCGGTCACTGGAAGCTTGTTTCCTTTCCAGTAAAGAACTGGCTTGGTAGTTTGGTCTGCCCTGTTCCCATGATGCACTGGGCCAGGGCCAGACTAATTTGCATGTAGCCAGGTTCTGAACTGGGATGGTGCAGTGAGCTAAAAAACGGCGAAGGATCAAGCCCTGATCTCTTGACTGGGTAGGAGTGTTCTGATTAACTCAGATACTCTGTCCATCACCACCCCCTTTTCGGAATCGTTTTTGGCCACTACAGGTGTGGCAGGGTATGCTCAGACATGAGTCCCTTGCTCACTGCACCATCAGGAGTCAAGCAAGCCAGTCCGACGACGGCTGAAATGCCAGAAACCGGTCCCCGGAAGCTTGTTTCCTTTCCAGTAAAGAATTGGCTTGGTAGTTTGGTCTGCCCTGTTCCCATGATGCACTGGGCCAGGGCCAGACTAATTTGCATGTAGCCAGGTTCTGAACTGGGATGGTGCAGTGAGCTAAAAAACACGGTGATGGATCAAGCCCTGATCTCTTGACTGGGTAGGAGTGTTCTGATTAGCTCAGATACTCTGTCCATCACCACCCCCTTTTCTGAATGGTTTTTGGCCACTACAGGTGTGGCAGGGTATGCTCAGACATGAGTTCCTTGCTCACTGCACCATCAGGATTCAAGCAAGCCGGGCCGACGACGGCTGAAATGCCAGAAACCGGTCCCCGGAAGCTTGTTTCCTTTCCAGTAAAGAATTGGCTTGGTAGTTTGGTCTGCCCTGTTCCCATGATGCACTGGGCCAGGGCCAGACTAATTTGCATGTAGCCAGGTTCTGAACTGGGATGGTGCAGTGAGCTAAAAAACGGTGATGGATCAAGCCCTGATCTCTTGACTGGGTAGGAGTGTTCTGATTAACTCAGATACTCTGTCCATCACCACCCCCTTTTCTGAATCGTTTTTGGCCACTACAGGTGTGGCAGGGTATGCTCAGACATGAGTTCCTTGCTCACTGCACCATCAGGATTCAAGCTAGCCGGGCCGACGACGGCTGAAATGCCAGAAACCGGTCCCCGGAAGCTTGTTTCCTTTCCAGTAAAGAATTGGCTTGGTAGTTTGGTCTGCCCTGTTCCCATGATGCACTGGGCCAGGGCCAGACTAATTTGCATGTAGCCAGGTTCTGAACTGGGATGGTGCAGTGAGCTAAAAAACAGTGATGGATCAAGCCCTGATCTCTTGACTGGGTAGGAGTGTTCTGATTAACTCAAATACTCTGACCATCACCACCCCCTTTTCTGAATCGTTTTTGGCCACTACAGGTGTGGCAGGGTATGCTCAGACATGAGTCCCTTGCTCACTGCTCCATCAGGATTCAAGCAAGCCGGGCCGACGATGGCTGAAATGCCAGAAACCGGTCCCAGGAAGCTTGTTTCCTTTCCAGTAAAGAATTGGCTTGGTAGTTTGGTCTGCCCTGTTCCCATGATTCCCTGGGCCAGGGCCAGACTAATTTGCATGTAGCCAGGTTCTGAACTGGGATGGTGCAGTGAGCTAAAAAACGGTGAAGGATCAAGCCCTGATCTCTTGACTGGGTAGGAGTGTTCTGATTAACTCAGATACTCTGTCCATCACCACCCCCTTTTCTGAATCGTTTTTGGCCACTACAGGTGTGGCAGGGTATGCTCAGACATGAGTCCCTTGCTCACTGCACCATCAGGATTCAAGCAAGCCAGGCCGACAACGGCTGAAATGCCAGAAACCGGTCCCTGGAAGCTTGTTTCCTTTCCAGTAAAGAACTGGCTTGGTAGTTTGGTCTGCCCTGTTCCCATGATGCACTGGGC
The DNA here is from genome assembly GCF_964261635.1 of Lissotriton helveticus. Taxonomy (NCBI): domain Eukaryota; kingdom Metazoa; phylum Chordata; class Amphibia; order Caudata; family Salamandridae; genus Lissotriton; species Lissotriton helveticus. The sequence goes on along the minus strand of NC_136057.1, from coordinate 1,501,372,145 downwards.
CAGGGCCAGACTAATTTGCATGTAGCCAGGTTCTGAACTGGGATGGTGCAGTGAGCTAAAAAACGGTGAAGGATCAAGCCCTGATCTCTTGACTGGGTAGGAGTGTTCTGATTAACTCAGATACTCTGTCCATCACCACCCCCTTTTCTGAATCGTTTTTGGCCACTACAGGTGTGGCAGGGTATGCTCAGACATGAGTCCCTTGCTCACTGCACCATCAGGATTCAAGCAAGCCGGTCCGACGACGGCTGAAATGCCAGAAACCGGTCCCCGGAAGTTTGTTTCCTTTCCAGTAAAGAATTGGCTTGGTAGTTTGGTCTGCCCTGTTCCCATGATGCACTGGGCCAGGGCCAGACTAATTTGCATGTAGCCAGGTTCTGAACTGGGATGGTGCAGTGAGCTAAAAAACGGTGATGGATCAAGCCCTGATCTCTTGACTGGGTAGGAGTGTTCTGATTAACTCAGATACTCTGTCCATCACCACCCCCTTTTCTGAATCATTTTTGGCCACTACAGGTGTAGCAGGGTATGCTCAGACATGAGTCCCTTGCTCACTGCACCATCAGGATTCAAGCAAGCTGGGCCGACGACGGCTGAAATGCCAGAAACCGGTCCCCGGAAGCTTGTTTCCTTTCCAGTAAAGAATTGGCTTGGTAGTTTGGTCTGCCCTGTTCCCATGATGCACTGGGCCAGGGCCAGACTAATTTGCATGTAGCCAGGTTCTGAACTGGGATGGCGCAGTGAGCTAAAAAACGGTGATGGATCAAGCCCTGATCTCTTGACTGGGTAGGAGTGTTCTGATTAACTCAGATACTCTGTCCATCACCACCCCCTTTTCTGAATCTTTTGGCCACTACAGGTGTGGCAGGGTATGCTCAGACATGAGTCCCTTGCTCACTGCACCATCAGGATTCAAGCAAGCCGGGCCGACGACGGCTGAAATGCCAGAAACCAGTCCCCGGAAGCTTGTTTCCTTTCCAGTAAAGAATTGGCTTGGTAGTTTGGTCTGCCCTGTTCCCATGATGCACTGGACCAGGGCCAGACTAATTTGCATGTAGCCAGGTTCTGAACTGGGATGGTGCAGTGAGCTAAAAAATGGTGATGGATCAAGCCCTGATCTCTTGACTGGGTAGGAGTGTTCTGATTAACTCAGATACTCTGTCCATCACCACCCCCTTTTCTGAATCGTTTTTGGCCACTACAGGTGTGGCAGGGTATGCTCAGACATGAGTCCCTTGCTCACTGCCCCATCAGGATTCAAGCAAGCCGAGCCGACGACGGCTGAAATGCCAGAAACCGGTCCCCGGAAGCTTGTTTCCTTTCCAGTAAAGAATTGGCTTGGTAGTTTGGTCTGCCCTGTTCCCATGATGCACTGGGCCAGGGCCAGACTAATTTGCATGTAGCCAGGTTCTGAACTGGGATGGTGCAGTGAGCTAAAAAAAGGGTGATGGATCAAGCCCTGATCTCTTGACTGGGTAGGAGTGTTCTTATTAACTCAGATACTCTGTCCATCCCCACCCCCTTTTCTGAATCGTTTTTGGCCACTACAGGTGTGGCAGGGTATGCTCAGACATGAGTCCCTTGCTCACTGCACCATCAGGATTCAAGCAAGCTGGGCCGACGACGGCTGATATGCCAGAAACCGGTCCCCGGCAGCTTGTTTCCTTTCCAGTAAAGAATTGGCTTGGTAGTTTGGTCTGCCCTGTTCCCATGATGCACTGGGCCAGGGCCAGACTAATTTGCATGTAGCCAGGTTCTGAACTGGGATGGTGCAGTGAGCTAAAAAACGGTGATGGATCAAACCCTGATCTCTTGACTGGGTAGGAGTGTTCTGATTAACTCAGATACTCTGTCCATCACCACCCCCTTTTCTGAATCGTTTTTGGCCGCTACAGGTGTGGCAGGGTATGCTCAGACATGAGTCCCTTGCTCACTGCACCATCAGGATTCAAGCAAGCCGGGCCGACGACGGCTGAAATGCCAGAAACCGGTCCCCGGAAGCTTGTTTCCTTTCCAGTAAAGAATTGGCTTGGTAGTTTGGTCTGCCCTGTTCCCATGATGCACTGGGCCAGGGCCAGACTAATTTGCATGTAGCCAGGTTCTGAACTGGGATGGTGCAGTGAGCTAAAAAACGGTGATGGATCAAGCCCTGATCTCTTGACTGGGTAGGAGTGTTCTGATTAACTCAGATACTCTGTCCATCACCACCCCCTTTTCTGAATCGTTTTTGGCCACTACAGGTGTAGTAGGGTATGCTCAGACATAAGTCCCTTGCTCACTGCACCATCAGGATTCAAGCAAGCTGGGCCGACGACGGCTGAAATGTCAGAAACCGGTCCCCGGAAGCTTGTTTCCTTTCCAGTAAAGAATTGGCTTGGTAGTTTGGTCTGCCCTGTTCCCATGATGCACTGGGCCAGGGCCAGACTAATTTGCATGTAGCCAGGTTCTGAACTGGGATGATGGCGCAGTGAGCTAAAAAACGGTGATGGATCAAGCCCTGATCTCTTGACTGGGTAGGAGTGTTCTGATTAACTCAGATACTCTGTCCATCACCACCCCCTTTTCTGAATCATTTTTGGCCACTACAGGTGTAGCAGGGTATGCTCAGACATGAGTCCCTTGCTCACTGCACCATCAGGATTCAAGCAAGCTGGGCCGACGACGGCTGAAATGCCAGAAACCGGTCCCCGGAAGCTTGTTTCCTTTCCAGTAAAGAATTGGCTTGGTAGTTTGGTCTGCCCTGTTCCCATGATGCACTGGGCCAGGGCCAGACTAATTTGCATGTAGCCAGGTTCTGAACTGGGATGGCGCAGTGAGCTAAAAAACGGTGATGGATCAAGCCCTGATCTCTTGACTGGGTAGGAGTGTTCTGATTAACTCAGATACTCTGTCCATCACCACCCCCTTTTCTGAATCTTTTGGCCACTACAGGTGTGGCAGGGTATGCTCAGACATGAGTCCCTTGCTCACTGCACCATCAGGATTCAAGCAAGCCGGGCCGACGACGGCTGAAATGCCAGAAACCAGTCCCCGGAAGCTTGTTTCCTTTCCAGTAAAGAATTGGCTTGGTAGTTTGGTCTGCCCTGTTCCCATGATGCACTGGACCAGGGCCAGACTAATTTGCATGTAGCCAGGTTCTGAACTGGGATGGTGCAGTGAGCTAAAAAACGGTGATGGATCAAGCCCTGATCTCTTGACTGGGTAGGAGTGTTCTGATTAACTCAGATACTCTGTCCATCACCACCCCCTTTTCTGAATCGTTTTTGGCCACTACAGGTGTGGCAGGGTATGCTCAGACATGAGTCCCTTGCTCACTGCCCCATCAGGATTCAAGCAAGCCGAGCCGACGACGGCTGAAATGCCAGAAACCGGTCCCCGGAAGCTTGTTTCCTTTCCAGTAAAGAATTGGCTTGGTAGTTTGGTCTGCCCTGTTCCCATGATGCACTGGGCCAGGGCCAGACTAATTTGCATGTAGCCAGGTTCTGAACTGGGATGGTGCAGTGAGCTAAAAAAAGGGTGATGGATCAAGCCCTGATCTCTTGACTGGGTAGGAGTGTTCTTATTAACTCAGATACTCTGTCCATCCCCACCCCCTTTTCTGAATCATTTTTGGCCACTACAGGTGTGGCAGGGTATGCTCAGACATGAGTCCCTTGCTCACTGCACCATCAGGATTCAAGCAAGCTGGGCCGACGACGGCTGATATGCCAGAAACCGGTCCCCGGCAGCTTGTTTCCTTTCCAGTAAAGAATTGGCTTGGTAGTTTGGTCTGCCCTGTTCCCATGATGCACTGGGCCAGGGCCAGACTAATTTGCATGTAGCCAGGTTCTGAACTGGGATGGTGCAGTGAGCTAAAAAACGGTGATGGATCAAGCCCTGATCTCTTGACTGGGTAGGAGTGTTCTGATTAACTCAGATACTCTGTCCATCACCACCCCCTTTTCTGAATCGTTTTTGGCCACTACAGGTGTAGTAGGGTATGCTCAGACATAAGTCCCTTGCTCACTGCACCATCAGGATTCAAGCAAGCTGGGCCGACGACGGCTGAAATGTCAGAAACCGGTCCCCGGAAGCTTGTTTCCTTTCCAGTAAAGAATTGGCTTGGTAGTTTGGTCTGCCCTGTTCCCATGATGCACTGGGCCAGGGCCAGACTAATTTGCATGTAGCCAGGTTCTGAACTGGGATGGCGCAGTGAGCTAAAAAACGGTGATGGATCAAGCCCTGATCTCTTGACTGGGTAGGAGTGTTCTGATTAACTCAGATACTCTGTCCATCACCACCCCCTTTTCTGAATCATTTTTGGCCACTACAGGTGTAGCAGGGTATGCTCAGACATGAGTCCCTTGCTCACTTCACCATCAGGATTCAAGCAAGCTGGGCCGACGACGGCTGAAATGCCAGAAACCGGTCCCCGGAAGCTTGTTTCCTTTCCAGTAAAGAATTGGCTTGGTAGTTTGGTCTGCCCTGTTCCCATGATGCACTGGGCCAGGGCCAGACTAATTTGCATGTAGCCAGGTTCTGAACTGGGATGGCGCAGTGAGCTAAAAAACGGTGATGGATCAAGCCCTGATCTCTTGACTGGGTAGGAGTGTTCTGATTAACTCAGATACTCTGTCCATCACCACCCCCTTTTCTGAATCTTTTGGCCACTACAGGTGTGGCAGGGTATGCTCAGACATGAGTCCCTTGCTCACTGCACCATCAGGATTCAAGCAAGCCGGGCCGACGACGGCTGAAATGCCAGAAACCAGTCCCCGGAAGCTTGTTTCCTTTCCAGTAAAGAATTGGCTTGGTAGTTTGGTCTGCCCTGTTCCCATGATGCACTGGACCAGGGCCAGACTAATTTGCATGTAGCCAGGTTCTGAACTGGGATGGTGCAGTGAGCTAAAAAACGGTGATGGATCAAGCCCTGATCTCTTGACTGGGTAGGAGTGTTCTGATTAACTCAGATACTCTGTCCATCACCACCCCCTTTTCTGAATCGTTTTTGGCCACTACAGGTGTGGCAGGGTATGCTCAGACATGAGTCCCTTGCTCACTGCCCCATCAGGATTCAAGCAAGCCGAGCCGACGACGGCTGAAATGCCAGAAACCGGTCCCCGGAAGCTTGTTTCCTTTCCAGTAAAGAATTGGCTTGGTAGTTTGGTCTGCCCTGTTCCCATGATGCACTGGGCCAGGGCCAGACTAATTTGCATGTAGCCAGGTTCTGAACTGGGATGGTGCAGTGAGCTAAAAAAAGGGTGATGGATCAAGCCCTGATCTCTTGACTGGGTAGGAGTGTTCTTATTAACTCAGATACTCTGTCCATCCCCACCCCCTTTTCTGAATCGTTTTTGGCCACTACAGGTGTGGCAGGGTATGCTCAGACATGAGTCCCTTGCTCACTGCACCATCAGGATTCAAGCAAGCTGGGCCGACGACGGCTGATATGCCAGAAACCGGTCCCCGGCAGCTTGTTTCCTTTCCAGTAAAGAATTGGCTTGGTAGTTTGGTCTGCCCTGTTCCCATGATGCACTGGGCCAGGGCCAGACTAATTTGCATGTAGCCAGGTTCTGAACTGGGATGGTGCAGTGAGCTAAAAAACGGTGATGGATCAAACCCTGATCTCTTGACTGGGTAGGAGTGTTCTGATTAACTCAGATACTCTGTCCATCACCACCCCCTTTTCTGAATCGTTTTTGGCCGCTACAGGTGTGGCAGGGTATGCTCAGACATGAGTCCCTTGCTCACTGCACCATCAGGATTCAAGCAAGCCGGGCCGACGACGGCTGAAATGCCAGAAACCGGTCCCCGGAAGCTTGTTTCCTTTCCAGTAAAGAATTGGCTTGGTAGTTTGGTCTGCCCTGTTCCCATGATGCACTGGGCCAGGGCCAGACTAATTTGCATGTAGCCAGGTTCTGAACTGGGATGGTGCAGTGAGCTAAAAAACGGTGATGGATCAAGCCCTGATCTCTTGACTGGGTAGGAGTGTTCTGATTAACTCAGATACTCTGTCCATCACCACCCCCTTTTCTGAATCGTTTTTGGCCACTACAGGTGTAGTAGGGTATGCTCAGACATAAGTCCCTTGCTCACTGCACCATCAGGATTCAAGCAAGCTGGGCCGACGACGGCTGAAATGTCAGAAACCGGTCCCCGGAAGCTTGTTTCCTTTCCAGTAAAGAATTGGCTTGGTAGTTTGGTCTGCCCTGTTCCCATGATGCACTGGGCCAGGGCCAGACTAATTTGCATGTAGCCAGGTTCTGAACTGGGATGGCGCAGTGAGCTAAAAAACGGTGATGGATCAAGCCCTGATCTCTTGACTGGGTAGGAGTGTTCTGATTAACTCAGATACTCTGTCCATCACCACCCCCTTTTCTGAATCATTTTTGGCCACTACAGGTGTAGCAGGGTATGCTCAGACATGAGTCCCTTGCTCACTGCACCATCAGGATTCAAGCAAGCTGGGCCGACGACGGCTGAAATGCCAGAAACCGGTCCCCGGAAGCTTGTTTCCTTTCCAGTAAAGAATTGGCTTGGTAGTTTGGTCTGCCCTGTTCCCATGATGCACTGGGCCAGGGCCAGACTAATTTGCATGTAGCCAGGTTCTGAACTGGGATGGCGCAGTGAGCTAAAAAACGGTGATGGATCAAGCCCTGATCTCTTGACTGGGTAGGAGTGTTCTGATTAACTCAGATACTCTGTCCATCACCACCCCCTTTTCTGAATCTTTTGGCCACTACAGGTGTGGCAGGGTATGCTCAGACATGAGTCCCTTGCTCACTGCACCATCAGGATTCAAGCAAGCCGGGCCGACGACGGCTGAAATGCCAGAAACCAGTCCCCGGAAGCTTGTTTCCTTTCCAGTAAAGAATTGGCTTGGTAGTTTGGTCTGCCCTGTTCCCATGATGCACTGGACCAGGGCCAGACTAATTTGCATGTAGCCAGGTTCTGAACTGGGATGGTGCAGTGAGCTAAAAAACGGTGATGGATCAAGCCCTGATCTCTTGACTGGGTAGGAGTGTTCTGATTAACTCAGATACTCTGTCCATCACCACCCCCTTTTCTGAATCGTTTTTGGCCACTACAGGTGTGGCAGGGTATGCTCAGACATGAGTCCCTTGCTCACTGCCCCATCAGGATTCAAGCAAGCCGAGCCGACGACGGCTGAAATGCCAGAAACCGGTCCCCGGAAGCTTGTTTCCTTTCCAGTAAAGAATTGGCTTGGTAGTTTGGTCTGCCCTGTTCCCATGATGCACTGGGCCAGGGCCAGACTAATTTGCATGTAGCCAGGTTCTGAACTGGGATGGTGCAGTGAGCTAAAAAAAGGGTGATGGATCAAGCCCTGATCTCTTGACTGGGTAGGAGTGTTCTTATTAACTCAGATACTCTGTCCATCCCCACCCCCTTTTCTGAATCGTTTTTGGCCACTACAGGTGTGGCAGGGTATGCTCAGACATGAGTCCCTTGCTCACTGCACCATCAGGATTCAAGCAAGCTGGGCCGACGACGGCTGATATGCCAGAAACCGGTCCCCGGCAGCTTGTTTCCTTTCCAGTAAAGAATTGGCTTGGTAGTTTGGTCTGCCCTGTTCCCATGATGCACTGGGCCAGGGCCAGACTAATTTGCATGTAGCCAGGTTCTGAACTGGGATGGTGCAGTGAGCTAAAAAACGGTGATGGATCAAACCCTGATCTCTTGACTGGGTAGGAGTGTTCTGATTAACTCAGATACTCTGTCCATCACTACCCCCTTTTCTGAATCGTTTTTGGCCGCTACAGGTGTGGCAGGGTATGCTCAGACATGAGTCCCTTGCTCACTGCACCATCAGGATTCAAGCAAGCTGGGCCGACGACGGCTGAAATGCCAGAAACCGGTCCCCGGAAGCTTGTTTCCTTTCCAGTAAAGAATTGGCTTGGTAGTTTGGTCTGCCCTGTTCCCATGATGCACTGGGCCAGGGCCAGACTAATTTGCATGTAGCCAGGTTCTGAACTGGGATGGTGCAGTGAGCTAAAAAACGGTGATGGATCAAGCCCTGATCTCTTGACTGGGTAGGAGTGTTCTGATTAACTCAGATACTCTGTCCATCACCACCCCCTTTTCTGAATCGTTTTTGGCCACTACAGGTGTAGTAGGGTATGCTCAGACATAAGTCCCTTGCTCACTGCACCATCAGGATTCAAGCAAGCTGGGCCGACGACGGCTGAAATGTCAGAAACCGGTCCCCGGAAGCTTGTTTCCTTTCCAGTAAAGAATTTGCTTAGTAGTTTGGTCTGCCCAGTTCCCATGATGCACTGGGCCAGGGCCAGACTAATTTGCATGTAGCCAGGTTCTGAACTGGGATGGTGCAGTGAGCTAAAAAACGGTGATGGATCAAGCCCTGATCTCTTGACTGGGTAGGAGTGTTCTGATTAACTCAGATACTCTGTCCATCACCACCCCCTTTTCTGAATCGTTTTTGGCCACTACAGGTGTGGCAGGGTATGCTCAGACATGAGTTCCTTGCTCACTGCACCATCAGGATTCAAGCAAGCCGGGCCGACGACGGCTGAAATGCCAGAAACCGGTCCCCAGAAGCTTGTTTCCTTTCCAGTAAAGAATTGGCTTGGTAGTTTGGTCTGCCCTGTTCCCATGATGCACTGGGCCAGGGCCAGACTAATTTGCATGTAGCCAGGTTCTGAACTGGGATGGTGCAGTGAGCTAAAAAACAGTGATGGATCAAGCCCTGATCTCTTGACTGGGTAGGAGTGTTCTGATTAACTCAAATACTCTGACCATCACCACCCCCTTTTCTGAATCGTTTTTGGCCACTACAGGTGTGGCAGGGTATGCTCAGACATGAGTCCCTTGCTCACTGCACCATCAGGATTCAAGCAAGCCGGGCCGACGATGGCTGAAATGCCAGAAACCGATCCCAGGAAGCTTGTTTCCTTTCCAGTAAAGAATTGGCTTGGTAGTTTGGTCTGCCCTGTTCCCATGATGCACTGGGCCAGGGCCAGACTAATTTGCATGTAGCCAGGTTCTGAACTAGGATGGTGCAGTGAGCTAAAAAACGGTGAAGGATCAAGCCCTGATCTCTTGACTGGGTAGGAGTGTTCTGATTAACTCAGATACTCTGTCCATCACCACCCCCTTTTCTGAATCATTTTTGGCCACTACAGGTGTAGCAGGGTATGCTCAGACATGAGTCCCTTGCTCACTGCACCATCAGGATTCAAGCAAGCTGGGCCGACGACGGCTGAAATGCCAGAAACCGGTCCCCGGAAGCTTGTTTCCTTTCCAGTAAAGAATTGGCTTGGTAGTTTGGTCTGCCCTGTTCCCATGATGCACTGGGCCAGGGCCAGACTAATTTGCATGTAGCCAGGTTCTGAACTGGGATGGCGCAGTGAGCTAAAAAACGGTGATGGATCAAGCCCTGATCTCTTGACTGGGTAGGAGTGTTCTGATTAACTCAGATACTCTGTCCATCACCACCCCCTTTTCTGAATCTTTTGGCCACTACAGGTGTGGCAGGGTATGCTCAGACATGAGTCCCTTGCTCACTGCACCATCAGGATTCAAGCAAGCCGGGCCGACGACGGCTGAAATGCCAGAAACCAGTCCCCGGAAGCTTGTTTCCTTTCCAGTAAAGAATTGGCTTGGTAGTTTGGTCTGCCCTGTTCCCATGATGCACTGGACCAGGGCCAGACTAATTTGCATGTAGCCAGGTTCTGAACTGGGATGGTGCAGTGAGCTAAAAAACGGTGATGGATCAAGCCCTGATCTCTTGACTGGGTAGGAGTGTTCTGATTAACTCAGATACTCTGTCCATCACCACCCCCTTTTCTGAATCGTTTTTGGCCACTACAGGTGTGGCAGGGTATGCTCAGACATGAGTCCCTTGCTCACTGCCCCATCAGGATTCAAGCAAGCCGAGCCGACGACGGCTGAAATGCCAGAAACCGGTCCCCGGAAGCTTGTTTCCTTTCCAGTAAAGAATTGGCTTGGTAGTTTGGTCTGCCCTGTTCCCATGATGCACTGGGCCAGGGCCAGACTAATTTGCATGTAGCCAGGTTCTGAACTGGGATGGTGCAGTGAGCTAAAAAAAGGGTGATGGATCAAGCCCTGATCTCTTGACTGGGTAGGAGTGTTCTTATTAACTCAGATACTCTGTCCATCCCCACCCCCTTTTCTGAATCGTTTTTGGCCACTACAGGTGTGGCAGGGTATGCTCAGACATGAGTCCCTTGCTCACTGCACCATCAGGATTCAAGCAAGCTGGGCCGACGACGGCTGATATGCCAGAAACCGGTCCCCGGCAGCTTGTTTCCTTTCCAGTAAAGAATTGGCTTGGTAGTTTGGTCTGCCCTGTTCCCATGATGCACTGGGCCAGGGCCAGACTAATTTGCATGTAGCCAGGTTCTGAACTGGGATGGTGCAGTGAGCTAAAAAACGGTGATGGATCAAACCCTGATCTCTTGACTGGGTAGGAGTGTTCTGATTAACTCAGATACTCTGTCCATCACCACCCCCTTTTCTGAATCGTTTTTGGCCGCTACAGGTGTGGCAGGGTATGCTCAGACATGAGTCCCTTGCTCACTGCACCATCAGGATTCAAGCAAGCCGGGCCGACGACGGCTGAAATGCCAGAAACCGGTCCCCGGAAGCTTGTTTCCTTTCCAGTAAAGAATTGGCTTGGTAGTTTGGTCTGCCCTGTTCCCATGATGCACTGGGCCAGGGCCAGACTAATTTGCATGTAGCCAGGTTCTGAACTGGGATGGTGCAGTGAGCTAAAAAACGGTGATGGATCAAGCCCTGATCTCTTGACTGGGTAGGAGTGTTCTGATTAACTCAGATACTCTGTCCATCACCACCCCCTTTTCTGAATCGTTTTTGGCCACTACAGGTGTAGTAGGGTATGCTCAGACATAAGTCCCTTGCTCACTGCACCATCAGGATTCAAGCAAGCTGGGCCGACGACGGCTGAAATGTCAGAAACCGGTCCCCGGAAGCTTGTTTCCTTTCCAGTAAAGAATTTGCTTAGTAGTTTGGTCTGCCCAGTTCCCATGATGCACTGGGCCAGGGCCAGACTAATTTGCATGTAGCCAGGTTCTGAACTGGGATGGTGCAGTGAGCTAAAAAACGGTGATGGATCAAGCCCTGATCTCTTGACTGGGTAGGAGTGTTCTGATTAACTCAGATACTCTGTCCATCACCACCCCCTTTTCTGAATCGTTTTTGGCCACTACAGGTGTGGCAGGGTATGCTCAGACATGAGTTCCTTGCTCACTGCACCATCAGGATTCAAGCAAGCCGGGCCGACGACGGCTGAAATGCCAGAAACCGGTCCCCAGAAGCTTGTTTCCTTTCCAGTAAAGAATTGGCTTGGTAGTTTGGTCTGCCCTGTTCCCATGATGCACTGGGCCAGGGCCAGACTAATTTGCATGTAGCCAGGTTCTGAACTGGGATGGTGCAGTGAGCTAAAAAACAGTGATGGATCAAGCCCTGATCTCTTGACTGGGTAGGAGTGTTCTGATTAACTCAAATACTCTGACCATCACCACCCCCTTTTCTGAATCGTTTTTGGCCACTACAGGTGTGGCAGGGTATGCTCAGACATGAGTCCCTTGCTCACTGCACCATCAGGATTCAAGCAAGCCGGGCCGACGATGGCTGAAATGCCAGAAACCGATCCCAGGAAGCTTGTTTCCTTTCCAGTAAAGAATTGGCTTGGTAGTTTGGTCTGCCCTGTTCCCATGATGCACTGGGCCAGGGCCAGACTAATTTGCATGTAGCCAGGTTCTGAACTAGGATGGTGCAGTGAGCTAAAAAACGGTGAAGGATCAAGCCCTGATCTCTTGACTGGGTAGGAGTGTTCTGATTAACTCAGATACTCTGTCCATCACCACCCCCTTTTCTGAATCGTTTTTGGCCACTACAGGTGTGGCAGGGTATGCTCAGACATGAGTCCCTTGCTCACTGCACCATCAGGATTCAAGCAAGCTGGGCCGACGACGGCTGATATGCCAGAAACCGGTCCCCGGAAGCTTGTTTCCTTTCCAGTAAAGAATTGGCTTGGTAGTTTGGTCTGCCCTGTTCCCATGATGCACTGGGCCAGGGCCAGACTAATTTGCATGTAGCCAGGTTCTGAACTGGGATGGTGCAGTGAGCTAAAAAACGGTGATGGATCAAGCCCTGATCTCTTGACTGGGTAGGAGTGTTCTGATTAACTCAGATACTCTGTCCATCACCACCCCCTTTTCTGAATCGTTTTTGGCCACTACAGGTGTGGCAGGGTATGCTCAGACATGAGTCCCTTGCTCACTGCACCATCAGGATTCAAGCAAGCCAGGCCGACGACGGCTGAAATGCCAGAAACCGGTCCCTGGAAGCTTGTTTCCTTTCCAGTAAAGAACTGGCTTGGTAGTTTGGTCTGCCCTGTTCCCATGATGCACTGGGCCAGGGCCAGACTAATTTGCATGTAGCCAGGTTCTGAACTGGGATGGTGCAGTGAGCTAAAAAACGGTGATGGATCAAGCCCTGATCTCTTGACTGGGTAGGAGTGTTCTGATTAACTCAGATACTCTGTCCATCACCACCCCCTTTTCTGAATCGTTTTTGGCCACTACAGGTGTGGCAGGGTATGCTCAGACATGAGTCCCTTGCTCACTGCCCCATCAGGATTCAAGCAAGCCGAGCCGACGACGGCTGAAATGCCAGAAACCGGTCCCCGGAAGCTTGTTTCCTTTCCAGTAAAGAATTGGCTTGGTAGTTTGGTCTGCCCTGTTCCCATGATGCACTGGGCCAGGGCCAGACTAATTTGCATGTAGCCAGGTTCTGAACTGGGATGGTGCAGTGAGCTAAAAAAAGGGTGATGGATCAAGCCCTGATCTCTTGACTGGGTAGGAGTGTTCTTATTAACTCAGATACTCTGTCCATCCCCACCCCCTTTTCTGAATCGTTTTTGGCCACTACAGGTGTGGCAGGGTATGCTCAGACATGAGTCCCTTGCTCACTGCACCATCAGGATTCAAGCAAGCTGGGCCGACGACGGCTGATATGCCAGAAACCGGTCCCCGGCAGCTTGTTTCCTTTCCAGTAAAGAATTGGCTTGGTAGTTTGGTCTGCCCTGTTCCCATGATGCACTGGGCCAGGGCCAGACTAATTTGCATGTAGCCAGGTTCTGAACTGGGATGGTGCAGTGAGCTAAAAAACGGTGATGGATCAAACCCTGATCTCTTGACTGGGTAGGAGTGTTCTGATTAACTCAGATACTCTGTCCATCACCACCCCCTTTTCTGAATCGTTTTTGGCCGCTACAGGTGTGGCAGGGTATGCTCAGACATGAGTCCCTTGCTCACTGCACCATCAGGATTCAAGCAAGCCGGGCCGACGACGGCTGAAATGCCAGAAACCGGTCCCCGGAAGCTTGTTTCCTTTCCAGTAAAGAATTGGCTTGGTAGTTTGGTCTGCCCTGTTCCCATGATGCACTGGGCCAGGGCCAGACTAATTTGCATGTAGCCAGGTTCTGAACTGGGATGGTGCAGTGAGCTAAAAAACGGTGATGGATCAAGCCCTGATCTCTTGACTGGGTAGGAGTGTTCTGATTAACTCAGATACTCTGTCCATCACCACCCCCTTTTCTGAATCGTTTTTGGCCACTACAGGTGTAGTAGGGTATGCTCAGACATAAGTCCCTTGCTCACTGCACCATCAGGATTCAAGCAAGCTGGGCCGACGACGGCTGAAATGTCAGAAACCGGTCCCCGGAAGCTTGTTTCCTTTCCAGTAAAGAATTTGCTTAGTAGTTTGGTCTGCCCAGTTCCCATGATGCACTGGGCCAGGGCCAGACTAATTTGCATGTAGCCAGGTTCTGAACTGGGATGGTGCAGTGAGCTAAAAAACGGTGATGGATCAAGCCCTGATCTCTTGACTGGGTAGGAGTGTTCTGATTAACTCAGATACTCTGTCCATCACCACCCCCTTTTCTGAATCGTTTTTGGCCACTACAGGTGTGGCAGGGTATGCTCAGACATGAGTTCCTTGCTCACTGCACCATCAGGATTCAAGCAAGCCGGGCCGACGACGGCTGAAATGCCAGAAACCGGTCCCCGGAAGCTTGTTTCCTTTCCAGTAAAGAATTGGCTTGGTAGTTTGGTCTGCCCTGTTCCCATGATGCACTGGGCCAGGGCCAGACTAATTTGCATGTAGCCAGGTTCTGAACTGGGATGGTGCAGTGAGCTAAAAAACAGTGATGGATCAAGCCCTGATCTCTTGACTGGGTAGGAGGTTCTGATTAACTCAAATACTCTGACCATCACCACCCCCTTTTCTGAATCGTTTTTGGCCACTACAGGTGTGGCAGGGTATGCTCAGACATGAGTCCCTTGCTCACTGCACCATCAGGATTCAAGCAAGCCGGGCCGACGATGGCTGAAATGCCAGAAACCGGTCCCAGGAAGCTTGTTTCCTTTCCAGTAAAGAATTGGCTTGGTAGTTTGGTCTGCCCTGTTCCCATGATGCACTGGGCCAGGGCCAGACTAATTTGCATGTAGCCAGGTTCTGAACTAGGATGGTGCAGTGAGCTAAAAAACGGTGAAGGATCAAGCCCTGATCTCTTGACTGGGTAGGAGTGTTCTGATTAACTCAGATACTCTGTCCATCACCACCCCCTTTTCTGAATCGTTTTTGGCCACTACAGGTGTGGCAGGGTATGCTCAGACATGAGTCCCTTGCTCACTGCACCATCAGGATTCAAGCAAGCTGGGCCGACGACGGCTGATATGCCAGAAACCGGTCCCCGGAAGCTTGTTTCCTTTCCAGTAAAGAATTGGCTTGGTAGTTTGGTCTGCCCTGTTCCCATGATGCACTGGGCCAGGGCCAGACTAATTTGCATGTAGCCAGGTTCTGAACTGGGATGGTGCAGTGAGCTAAAAAACGGTGATGGATCAAGCCCTGATCTCTTGACTGGGTAGGAGTGTTCTGATTAACTCAGATACTCTGTCCATCACCACCCCCTTTTCTGAATCGTTTTTGGCCACTACAGGTGTGGCAGGGTATGCTCAGACATGAGTCCCTTGCTCACTGCACCATCAGGATTCAAGCAAGCCAGGCCGACGACGGCTGAAATGCCAGAAACCGGTCCCTGGAAGCTTGTTTCCTTTCCAGTAAAGAACTGGCTTGGTAGTTTGGTCTGCCCTGTTCCCATGATGCACTGGGCCAGGGCCAGACTAATTTGCATGTAGCCAGGTTCTGAACTGGGATGGTGCAGTGAGCTAAAAAACGGTGATGGATCAAGCCCTGATCTCTTGACTGGGTAGGAGTGTTCTGATTAACTCAGATACTCTGTCCATCACCACCCCCTTTTCTGAATCGTTTTTGGCCACTACAGGTGTGGCAGGGTATGCTCAGACATGAGTCCCTTGCTCACTGCACCATCAGGATTCAAGCCAGCTGGGCCGACGATGGCTGAAATGCCAGAAACCGGTCCCAGGAAGCTTGTTTCCTTTCCAGTAAAGAATTGGCTTGGTAGTTTGGTCTGCCCTGTTCCCATGATGCACTGGGCCAGGGCCAGACTAATTTGCATGTAGCCAGGTTCTGAACTGGGATGGTGCAGTGAGCTAAAAAACGGTAACGGATCAAGCCCTGATCTCTTGACTGGGTAGGAGTGTTCTGATTAACTCAGATACTCTGTCCATCACCACCCCCTTTTCTGAATCGTTTTTGGCCACTACAGGTGTGGCAGGGTATGCTCAGACATGAGTCCCTTGCTCACTGCACCATCAGGATTCAAGCAAGCCGGTCCGACGACGGCTGAAATGCCAGAAACCGGTCCCCGGAAGCTTGTTTCCTTTCCAGTAAAGAATTGGCTTGGTAGTTTGGTCTGCCCTGTTCCCATGATGCACTGGGCCAGGGCCAGACTAATTTGCATGTAGCCAGGTTCTGAACTGGGATGGTGCAGTGAGCTAAAAAACGGTGATGGATCAAGCCCTGATCTCTTGACTGGGTAGGAGTGTTCTGATTAACTCAGATACTCTGTCCATCACCACCCCCTTTTCTGAATCGTTTTTGGCCACTACAGGTGTAGCAGGGTATGCTCAGACATGAGTCCCTTGCTCACTGCACCATCAGGATTCAAGCAAGCTGGGCCGACGACGGCTGAAATGCCAGAAACCGGTCCCCGGAAGCTTGTTTCCTTTCCAGTAAAGAATTGGCTTGGTAGTTTGGTCTGCCCTGTTCCCATGATGCACTGGGCCAGGGCCAGACTAATTTGCATGTAGCCAGGTTCTGAACTGGGATGGTGCAGTGAGCTAAAAAACGGTGAAGGATCAAGCCCTGATCTCTTGACTGGGTAGGAGTGTTCTGATTAACTCAGATACTCTGTCCATCACCACCCCCTTTTCTGAATCGTTTTTGGCCACTACAGGTGTGGCAGGGTATGCTCAGACATGAGTCCCTTGCTCACTGCACCATCAGGATTCAAGCAAGCCGGGCCGGCGACGGCTGAAATGCCAGAAACCGGTCCCTGGAAGCTTGTTTCCTTTCCAGTAAAGAACTGGCTTGGTAGTTTGGTCTGCCCTGTTCCCATGATGCACTGGGCCAGGGCCAGACTAATTTGCATGTAGCCAGGTTCTGAACTGGGATGGTGCAGTGAGCTAAAAAACGGTGAAGGATCAAGCCCTGATCTCTTGACTGGGTAGGAGTGTTCTGATTAACTCAGATACTCTGTCCATCACCACCCCCTTTTCTGAATCGTTTTTGGCCACTACAGGTGTGGCAGGGTATGCTCAGACATGAGTCCCTTGCTCACTGCACCATCAGGATTCAAGCAAGCCGGGCCGACGACGGCTGAAATGCCAGAAACCAGTCCCCGGAAGCTTGTTTCCTTTCCAGTAAAGAATTGGCTTGGTAGTTTGGTCTGCCCTGTTCCCATGATGCACTGGGCCAGGGCCAGACTAATTTGCATGTAGCCAGGTTCTGAACTGGGATGGTGCAGTGAGCTAAAAAATGGTGATGGATCAAGCCCTGATCTCTTGACTGGGTAGGAGGGTTCTGATTAACTCAGATACTCTCTCCATCACCACCCCCTTTTCTGAATCGTTTTTGGCCACTACAGGTGTGGCAGGGTATGCTCAGACATGAGTCCCTTGCTCACTGCACCATCAGGATTCAAGCAAGCCGGGCCGACGACGCCTGAAATGCCAGAAACCAGTCCCCGGAAGCTTGTTTCCTTTCCAGTAAAGAATTGGCTTGGTAGTTTGGTCTGCCCTGTTCCCATGAAGCACTGGGCCAGGGCCAGACTAATTTGCATGTAGCCAGGTTCTGAACTGGGATGGTGCAGTGAGCTACAAAACGGTGATGGATCAAGCCCTGATCTCTTGACTGGGTAGGAGTGTTCTGATTAACTCAGATACTCTGTCCATCACCACCCCCTTTTCTGAATCATTTTTGGCCACTACAGGTGTGGCAGGGTATGCTCAGACATGAGTCCCTTGCTAACTGCACCATCAGGATTCAAGCAAGCCGGGCCGACGATGGCTGAAATGCCAGAAACCGGTCCCAGGAAGCTTGTTTCCTTTCCAGTAAAGAATTGGCTTGGTAGTTTGGTCTACCCTGTTCCCATGATGCACTGGGCCAGGGCCAGACTAATTTGCATGTAGCCAGGTTCTGAACTGGGATGGTGCAGTGAGCTAAAAAACAGTGATGGATCAAGCCCTGATCTCTTGACTGGGTAGGAGTGTTCTGATTAACTCAAATACTCTGACCATCACCACCCCCTTTTCTGAATCGTTTTTGGCCACTACAGGTGTGGCAGGGTATGCTCAGACATGAGTCCCTTGCTCACTGCACCATCAGGATTCAAGCAAGCCGGGCCGACGATGGCTGAAATGCCAGAAACCGGTCCCAGGAAGCTTGTTTCCTTTCCAGTAAAGAATTGGCTTGGTAGTTTGGTCTGCCCTGTTCCCATGATGCACTGGGCCAGGGCCAGACTAATTTGCATGTAGCCAGGTTCTGAACTGGGATGGTGCAGTGAGCTAAAAAACGGTGATGGATCAAGCCCTGATCTCTTGACTGGGTAGGAGTGTTCTGATTAACTCAGATACTCTGTCCATCACCACCCCCTTTTCTGAATCGTTTTTGGCCACTACAGGTGTGGCAGGGTATGCTCAGACATGAGTCCCTTGCTCACTGCACCATCAGGATTCAAGCAAGCCGGGCCGACGACGGCTGAAATGCCAGAAACCGGTCCCAGGAAGCTTGTTTCCTTTCCAGTAAAGAATTGGCTTGGTAGTTTGGTCTGCCCTGTTCCCATGATGCACTGGGCCAGGGCCAGACTAATTTGCATGTAGCCAGGTTCTGAACTGGGATGGTGCAGTGAGCTAAAAAACAGTGAAGGATCAAGCCCTGATCTCTTGACTGGGTAGGAGTGTTCTGAATAACTCAGATACTCTGTCCATCACCACCCCCTTTTCTGAATCGTTTTTGGCCACTACAGGTGTGGCAGGGTATGCTCAGACATGAGTCCCTTGCTCACTGCACCATCAGGATTCAAGCAAGCCAGGCCGACGACGGCTGAAATGCCAGAAACCGGTCCCTGGAAGCTTGTTTCCTTTCCAGTAAAGAACTGGCTTGGTAGTTTGGTCTGCCCTGTTCCCATGATGCACTGGGCCAGGGCCAGACTAATTTGCATGTAGCCAGGTTCTGAACTGGGATGGTGCAGTGAGCTAAAAAACGGTGAAGGATCAAGCCCTGATCTCTTGACTGGGTAGGAGTGTTCTGATTAACTCAGATACTCTGTCCATCACCACCCCCTTTTCTGAATCGTTTTTGGCCACTACAGGTGTGGCAGGGTATGCTCAGACATGAGTCCCTTGCTCACTGCACCATCAGGATTCAAGCAAGCCGGGCCGACGACGGCTGAAATGCCAGAAACCGGTCCCCGGAAGCTTGTTTCCTTTCCAGTAAAGAATTGGCTTGGTAGTTTGGTCTGCCCTGTTCCCATGATGCACTGGGCCAGGGCCAGACTAATTTGCATGTAGCCAGGTTCTGAACTGGGATGGTGCAGTGAGATAAAAAACGGTGATGGATCAAGCCCTGATCTCTTGACTGGGTAGGAGTGTTCTGATTAACTCAGATACTCTGTCCATCACCACCCCCTTTTCTGAATCGTTTTTGGCCACTACAGGTGTAGGAGGGTATGCTCAGACATAAGTCCCTTGCTCACTGCACCATCAGGATTCAAGCAAGCTGGGCCGACGACGGCTGAAATGCCAGAAACCGGTCCCCGGAAGCTTGTTTCCTTTCCAGTAAAGAATTGGCTTGGTAGTTTGGTCTGCCCTGTTCCCATGATGCACTGGGCCAGGGCCAGACTAATTTGCATGTAGCCAGGTTCTGAACTGGGATGGTGCAGTGAGCTAAAAAACGGTGATGGATCAAGCCCTGATCTCTTGACTGGGTAGGAGTGTTCTGATTAACTCAGATACTCTGTCCATCACCACCCCCTTTTCTGAATCGTTTTTGGCCACTACAGGTGTGGCAGGGTATGCTCAGACATGAGTCCCTTGCTCACTGCCCCATCAGGATTCAAGCAAGCCGAGCCGACGATGGCTGAAATGCCAGAAACCGGTCCCCGGAAGCTTGTTTCTTTTCCAGTAAAGAATTGGCTTGGTTGTTTGGTCTGCCCTGTTCCCATGATGCACTGGGCCAGGGCCAGACTAATTTGCATGTAGCCAGGTTCTGAACTGGGATGGTGCAGTGAGCTAAAAAAACGGTGATGGATCAAGCCCTGATCTCTTGACTGGGTAGGAGTGTTCTGATTAGCTCAGATACTCTGTCCATCACCACCCCCTTTTCTGAATGGTTTTTGGCCACTACAGGTGTGGCAGGGTATGCTCAAACATGAGTTCCTTGCTCACTGCACCATCAGGATTCAAGCAAGCCGGGCCGACGACGGCTGAAATGCCAGAAACCGGTCCCCGGAAGCTTGTTTCCTTTCCAGTAAAGAATTGGCTTGGTAGTTTGGTCTGCCCTGTTCCCATGATGCACTGGGCCAGGGCCAGACTAATTTGCATGTAGCCAGGTTCTGAACTGGGATGGTGCAGTGAGCTAAAAAACGGTGATGGATCAAGCCCTGATCTCTTGACTGGGTAGGAGTGTTCTGATTAACTCAGATACTCTGTCCATCACCACCCCCTTTTCTGAATCGTTTTTGGCCACTACAGGTGTGGCAGGGTATGCTCAGACATGAGTTCCTTGCTCACTGCACCATCAGGATTCAAACAAGCCGGGCCGACGACGGCTGAAATGCCAGAAACCAGTCCCCGGAAGCTTGTTCCTTTCCAGTAAAGAATTGGCTTGGTAGTTTGGTCTGCCCTGTTCCCATAATGCACTGGGCCAGGGCCAGACTAATTTGCATGTAGCCAGGTTCTGAACTGGGATGGTGCAGTGAGCTAAAAAACGGTGATGGATCAAGCCCTGATCTCTTGACTGGGTAGGAGTGTTCTGATTAACTCAGATACTCTGTCCATCACCACCCCCTTTTCTGAATCGTTTTTGGCCACTACAGGTGTGGCAGGGTATGCTCAGACATGAGTCCCTTGCTCACTGCCCCATCAGGATTCAAGCAAGCCGAGCCGACGACGGCTGAAATGCCAGAAACCGGTCCCCGGAAGCTTGTTTCCTTTCCAGTAAAGAATTGGCTTGGTAGTTTGGTCTGCCCTGTTCCCATGATGCACTGGGCCAGGGCCAGACTAATTTGCATGTAGCCAGGTTCTGAACTGGGATGGTGCAGTGAGCTAAAAAAAAAGGGTGATGGATCAAGCCCTGATCTCTTGACTGGGTAGGAGTGTTCTTATTAACTCAGATACTCTGTCCATCCCCACCCCCTTTTCTGAATCGTTTTTGGCCACTACAGGTGTGGCAGGGTATGCTCAGACATGAGTCCCTTGCTCACTGCACCATCAGGATTCAAGCAAGCCGGGCCGACGATGGCTGAAATGCCAGAAACCGGTCCCAGGAAGCTTGTTTCCTTTCCAGTAAAGAATTGGCTTGGTAGTTTGGTCTGCCCTGTTCCCATGATGCACTGGGCCAGGGCCAGACTAATTTGCATGTAGCCAGGTTCTGAACTGGGACGGTGCAGTGAGCTAAAAAACGGTGAAGGATCAAGCCCTGATCTCTTGACTGGGTAGGAGTGTTCTGATTAACTCAGATACTCTGTCCATCACCACCCCCTTTTCTGAATCGTTTTTGGCCACTACAGGTGTGGCAGGGTATGCTCAGACATGAGTCCCTTGCTCACTGCACCATCAGGATTCAAGCAAGCCAGGCCGACGACGGCTGAAATGCCAGAAACCGGTCCCTGGAAGCTTGTTTCCTTTCCAGTAAAGAACTGGCTTGGTAGTTTGGTCTGCCCTGTTCCCATGATGCACTGGGCCAGGGCCAGACTAATTTGCATGTAGCCAGGTTCTGAACTGGGATGGTGCAGTGAGCTAAAAAACGGTGATGGATCAAGCCCTGATCTCTTGACTGGGTAGGAGTGTTCTGATTAACTCAGATACTCTGTCCATCACCACCCCCTTTTCTGAATCGTTTTTGGCCACTACAGGTGTGGCAGGGTATGCTCAGACATGAGTCCCTTGCTCACTGCACCATCAGGATTCAAGCAAGCCGGGCCGACGACGGCTGAAATGCCAGAAACCGGTCCCAGGAAGCTTGTTTCCTTTCCAGTAAAGAATTGGCTTGGTAGTTTGGTCTGCCCTGTTCCCATGATGCACTGGGCCAGGGCCAGACTAATTTGCATGTAGCCAGGTTCTGAACTGGGATGGTGCAGTGAGCTAAAAAACAGTGAAGGATCAAGCCCTGATCTCTTGACTGGGTAGGAGTGTTCTGAATAACTCAGATACTCTGTCCATCACCACCCCCTTTTCTGAATCGTTTTTGGCCACTACAGGTGTGGCAGGGTATGCTCAGACATGAGTCCCTTGCTCACTGCACCATCAGGATTCAAGCAAGCCAGGCCGACGACGGCTGAAATGCCAGAAACCGGTCCCTGGAAGCTTGTTTCCTTTCCAGTAAAGAACTGGCTTGGTAGTTTGGTCTGCCCTGTTCCCATGATGCACTGGGCCAGGGCCAGACTAATTTGCATGTAGCCAGGTTCTGAACTGGGATGGTGCAGTGAGCTAAAAAACGGTGAAGGATCAAGCCCTGATCTCTTGACTGGGTAGGAGTGTTCTGATTAACTCAGATACTCTGTCCATCACCACCCCCTTTTCTGAATCGTTTTTGGCCACTACAGGTGTGGCAGGGTATGCTCAGACATGAGTCCCTTGCTCACTGCACCATCAGGATTCAAGCAAGCCGGGCCGACGACGGCTGAAATGCCAGAAACCGGTCCCCGGAAGCTTGTTTCCTTTCCAGTAAAGAATTGGCTTGGTAGTTTGGTCTGCCCTGTTCCCATGATGCACTGGGCCAGGGCCAGACTAATTTGCATGTAGCCAGGTTCTGAACTGGGATGGTGCAGTGAGATAAAAAACGGTGATGGATCAAGCCCTGATCTCTTGACTGGGTAGGAGTGTTCTGATTAACTCAGATACTCTGTCCATCACCACCCCCTTTTCTGAATCGTTTTTGGCCACTACAGGTGTAGGAGGGTATGCTCAGACATAAGTCCCTTGCTCACTGCACCATCAGGATTCAAGCAAGCTGGGCCGACGACGGCTGAAATGCCAGAAACCGGTCCCCGGAAGCTTGTTTCCTTTCCAGTAAAGAATTGGCTTGGTAGTTTGGTCTGCCCTGTTCCCATGATGCACTGGGCCAGGGCCAGACTAATTTGCATGTAGCCAGGTTCTGAACTGGGATGGTGCAGTGAGCTAAAAAACGGTGATGGATCAAGCCCTGATCTCTTGACTGGGTAGGAGTGTTCTGATTAACTCAGATACTCTGTCCATCACCACCCCCTTTTCTGAATCGTTTTTGGCCACTACAGGTGTGGCAGGGTATGCTCAGACATGAGTCCCTTGCTCACTGCCCCATCAGGATTCAAGCAAGCCGAGCCGACGATGGCTGAAATGCCAGAAACCGGTCCCCGGAAGCTTGTTTCTTTTCCAGTAAAGAATTGGCTTGGTTGTTTGGTCTGCCCTGTTCCCATGATGCACTGGGCCAGGGCCAGACTAATTTGCATGTAGCCAGGTTCTGAACTGGGATGGTGCAGTGAGCTAAAAAAACGGTGATGGATCAAGCCCTGATCTCTTGACTGGGTAGGAGTGTTCTGATTAGCTCAGATACTCTGTCCATCACCACCCCCTTTTCTGAATGGTTTTTGGCCACTACAGGTGTGGCAGGGTATGCTCAAACATGAGTTCCTTGCTCACTGCACCATCAGGATTCAAGCAAGCCGGGCCGACGACGGCTGAAATGCCAGAAACCGGTCCCCGGAAGCTTGTTTCCTTTCCAGTAAAGAATTGGCTTGGTAGTTTGGTCTGCCCTGTTCCCATGATGCACTGGGCCAGGGCCAGACTAATTTGCATGTAGCCAGGTTCTGAACTGGGATGGTGCAGTGAGCTAAAAAACGGTGATGGATCAAGCCCTGATCTCTTGACTGGGTAGGAGTGTTCTGATTAACTCAGATACTCTGTCCATCACCACCCCCTTTTCTGAATCGTTTTTGGCCACTACAGGTGTGGCAGGGTATGCTCAGACATGAGTTCCTTGCTCACTGCACCATCAGGATTCAAACAAGCCGGGCCGACGACGGCTGAAATGCCAGAAACCAGTCCCCGGAAGCTTGTTCCTTTCCAGTAAAGAATTGGCTTGGTAGTTTGGTCTGCCCTGTTCCCATAATGCACTGGGCCAGGGCCAGACTAATTTGCATGTAGCCAGGTTCTGAACTGGGATGGTGCAGTGAGCTAAAAAACGGTGATGGATCAAGCCCTGATCTCTTGACTGGGTAGGAGTGTTCTGATTAACTCAGATACTCTGTCCATCACCACCCCCTTTTCTGAATCGTTTTTGGCCACTACAGGTGTGGCAGGGTATGCTCAGACATGAGTCCCTTGCTCACTGCCCCATCAGGATTCAAGCAAGCCGAGCCGACGACGGCTGAAATGCCAGAAACCGGTCCCCGGAAGCTTGTTTCCTTTCCAGTAAAGAATTGGCTTGGTAGTTTGGTCTGCCCTGTTCCCATGATGCACTGGGCCAGGGCCAGACTAATTTGCATGTAGCCAGGTTCTGAACTGGGATGGTGCAGTGAGCTAAAAAACGGTGATGGATCAAGCCCTGATCTCTTGACTGGGTAGGAGTGTTCTGATTAACTCAGATACTCTGTCCATCACCACCCCCTTTTCTGAATCGTTTTTGGCCACTACAGGTGTGGCAGGGTATGCTCAGACATGAGTTCCTTGCTCACTGCACCATCAGGATTCAAACAAGCCGGGCCGACGACGGCTGAAATGCCAGAAACCAGTCCCCGGAAGCTTGTTCCTTTCCAGTAAAGAATTGGCTTGGTAGTTTGGTCTGCCCTGTTCCCATAATGCACTGGGCCAGGGCCAGACTAATTTGCATGTAGCCAGGTTCTGAACTGGGATGGTGCAGTGAGCTAAAAAACGGTGATGGATCAAGCCCTGATCTCTTGACTGGGTAGGAGTGTTCTGATTAACTCAGATACTCTGTCCATCACCACCCCCTTTTCTGAATCGTTTTTGGCCACTACAGGTGTGGCAGGGTATGCTCAGACATGAGTCCCTTGCTCACTGCCCCATCAGGATTCAAGCAAGCCGAGCCGACGACGGCTGAAATGCCAGAAACCGGTCCCCGGAAGCTTGTTTCCTTTCCAGTAAAGAATTGGCTTGGTAGTTTGGTCTGCCCTGTTCCCATGATGCACTGGGCCAGGGCCAGACTAATTTGCATGTAGCCAGGTTCTGAACTGGGATGGTGCAGTGAGCTAAAAAAAAAGGGTGATGGATCAAGCCCTGATCTCTTGACTGGGTAGGAGTGTTCTTATTAACTCAGATACTCTGTCCATCCCCACCCCCTTTTCTGAATCGTTTTTGGCCACTACAGGTGTGGCAGGGTATGCTCAGACATGAGTCCCTTGCTCACTGCACCATCAGGATTCAAGCAAGCTGGGCCGACGACGGCTGATATGCCAGAAACCGGTCCCCGGCAGCTTGTTTCCTTTCCAGTAAAGAATTGGCTTGGTAGTTTGGGCTGCCCTGTTCCCATGATGCACTGGGCCAGGGCCAGACTAATTTGCATGTAGCCAGGTTCTGAACTGGGATGGTGCAGTGAGCTAAAAAACGGTGATGGATCAAGCCCTGATCTCTTGACTGGGTAGGAGTGTTCTGATTAACTCAGATACTCTGTCCATCACCACCCCCTTTTCTGAATCGTTTTTGGCCACTACAGGTGTAGCAGGGTATGCTCAGACATAAGTCCCTTGCTCACTGCACCATCAGCATTCAAGCAAGCTGGGCCGACGACGGCTGAAATGCCAGAAACCGGTCCCCGGAAGCTTGTTTCCTTTCCAGTAAAGAATTGGCTTGGTAGTTTGGTCTGCCCTGTTCCCATGATGCACTGGGCCAGGGCCAGACTAATTTGCATGTAGCCAGGTTCTGAACTGGGATGGTGCAGTGAGCTAAAAAACGGTGATGGATCAAGCCCTGATCTCTTGACTGGGTAGGAGTGTTCTGATTAACTCAGATACTCTGTCCATCACCACCCCCTTTTCTGAATCTTTTGGCCACTACAGGTGTGGCAGGGTATGCTCAGACATGAGTCCCCTGCTCACTGCACCATCAGGATTCAAGCAAGCCAGGCCGACGACGGCTGAAATGCCAGAAACCGGTCCCTGGAAGCTTGTTTCCTTTCCAGTAAAGAACTGGCTTGGTAGTTTGGTCTGCCCTGTTCCCATGATGCACTGGGCCAGGGCCAGACTAATTTGCATGTAGCCAGGTTCTGAACTGGGATGGTGCAGTGAGCTAAAAAACGGTGATGGATCAAGCCCTGATCTCTTGACTGGGTAGGAGTGTTCTGATTAACTCAGATACTCTGTCCATCACCACCCCCTTTTCTGAATCGTTTTTGGCCACTACAGGTGTGGCAGGGTATGCTCAGACATGAGTCCCTTGCTCACTGCGCCATCAGGATTCAAGCAAGCCGGGCCGACGACGGCTGAAATGCCAGAAACCGGTCCCCGGAAGCTTGTTTCCTTTCTAGTAAAGAATTGGCTTGGTAGTTTGGTCTGCCCTGTTCCCATGATGCACTGGGCCAGGGCCAGACTAATTTGCATGTAGCCAGGTTCTGAACTGGGATGGTGCAGTGAGCTAAAAAACAGTGATGGATCAAGCCCTGATCTCTTGACTGGGTAGGAGTGTTCTGATTAACTCAAATACTCTGACCATCACCACCCCCTTTTCTGCATCGTTTTTGGCCACTACAGGTGTGGCAGGGTATGCTCAGACATGAGTCCCTTGCTCACTGCACCATCAGGATTCAAGCAAGCTGGGCCGACGATGGCTGAAATGCCAGAAACCGGTCCCAGGAAGCTTGTTTCCTTTCCAGTAAAGAATTGGCTTGGTAGTTTGGTCTGCCCTGTTCCCATGATGCACTGGGCCAGGGCCAGACTAATTTGCATGTAGCCAGGTTCTGAACTGGGATGGTGCAGTGAGCTAAAAAACGGTGAAGGATCAAGCCCTGATCTCTTGACTGGGTAGGAGTGTTCTGATTAACTCAGATACTCTGTCCATCACCACCCCCTTTTCTGAATCGTTTTTGGCCACTACAGGTGTGGCAGGGTATGCTCAGACATGAGTCCCTTGCTCACTGCACCATCAGGATTCAAGCAAGCCGGGCCGGCGACGGCTGAAATGCCAGAAACCGGTCCCTGGAAGCTTGTTTCCTTTCCAGTAAAGAACTGGCTTGGTAGTTTGGTCTGCCCTGTTCCCATGATGCACTGGGCCAGGGCCAGACTAATTTGCATGTAGCCAGGTTCTGAACTGGGATGGTGCAGTGAGCTAAAAAACGGTGAAGGATCAAGCCCTGATCTCTTGACTGGGTAGGAGTGTTCTGATTAACTCAGATACTCTGTCCATCACCACCCCCTTTTCTGAATCGTTTTTGGCCACTACAGGTGTGGCAGGGTATGCTCAGACATGAGTCCCTTGCTCACTGCACCATCAGGATTCAAGCAAGCCGGGCCGACGACGGCTGAAATGCCAGAAACCAGTCCCCGGAAGCTTGTTTCCTTTCCAGTAAAGAATTGGCTTGGTAGTTTGGTCTGCCCTGTTCTCATGATGCACTGGGCCAGGGCCAGACTAATTTGCATGTAGCCAAGTTCTGAACTGGGATGGTGCAGTGAGCTAAAAAATGGTGATGGATCAAGCCCTGATCTCTTGACTGGGTAGGAGGGTTCTGATTAACTCAGATACTCTCTCCATCACCACCCCCTTTTCTGAATCGTTTTTGGCCACTACAGGTGTGGCAGGGTATGCTCAGACATGAGTCCCTTGCTCACTGCACCATCAGGATTCAAGCAAGCCGGGCCGACGACGCCTGAAATGCCAGAAACCAGTCCCCGGAAGCTTGTTTCCTTTCCAGTAAAGAATTGGCTTGGTAGTTTGGTCTGCCCTGTTCCCATGAAGCACTGGGCCAGGGCCAGACTAATTTGCATGTAGCCAGGTTCTGAACTGGGATGGTGCAGTGAGCTACAAAACGGTGATGGATCAAGCCCTGATCTCTTGACTGGGTAGGAGTGTTCTGATTAACTCAGATACTCTGTCCATCACCACCCCCTTTTCTGAATTGTTTTTGGCCACTACAGGTGTGGCAGGGTATGCTCAGACATGAGTCCCTTGCTAACTGCACCATCAGGATTCAAGCAAGCCGGGCCGACGATGGCTGAAATGCCAGAAACCGGTCCCAGGAAGCTTGTTTCCTTTCCAGTAAAGAATTGGCTTGGTAGTTTGGTCTGCCCTGTTCCCATGATGCACTGGGCCAGGGCCAGACTAATTTGCATGTAGCCAGGTTCTGAACTGGGATGGTGCAGTGAGCTAAAAAACAGTGATGGATCAAGCCCTGATCTCTTGACTGGGTAGGAGTGTTCTGATTAACTCAAATACTCTGACCATCACCACCCCCTTTTCTGAATCGTTTTTGGCCACTACAGGTGTGGCAGGGTATGCTCAGACATGAGTCCCTTGCTCACTGCACCATCAGGATTCAAGCAAGCCGGGCCGATGATGGCTGAAATGCCAGAAACCGGTCCCAGGAAGCTTGTTTCCTTTCCAGTAAAGAATTGGCTTGGTAGTTTGGTCTGCCCTGTTCCCATGATGCACTGGGCCAGGGCCAGACTAATTTGCATGTAGCCAGGTTCTGAACTGGGATGGTGCAGTGAGCTAAAAAACGGTGAAGGATCAAGCCCTTATCTCTTGACTGGGTAGGAGTGTTCTGATTAACTCAGATACTCTGTCCATCACCACCCCCTTTTCTGAATCGTTTTTGGCCACTACAGGTGTGGCAGGGTATGCTCAGACATGAGTCCCTTGCTCACTGCACCATCAGGATTCAAGCAAGCCAGGCCGACGACGGCTGAAATGCCAGAAACCGGTCCCTGGAAGCTTGTTTCCTTTCCAGTAAAGAACTGGCTTGGTAGTTTGGTCTGCCCTGTTCCCATGATGCACTGGGCCAGGGCCAGACTAATTTGCATGTAGCCAGGTTCTGAACTGGGATGGTGCAGTGAGCTAAAAAACGGTGATGGATCAAGCCCTGATCTCTTGACTGGGTAGGAGTGTTCTGATTAACTCAGATACTCTGTCCATCACCACCCCCTTTTCTGAATCGTTTTTGGCCACTACAGGTGTGGCAGGGTATGCTCAGACATGAGTCCCTTGCTCACTGCACCATCAGGATTCAAGCAAGCCGGGCCGACGACGGCTGAAATGCCAGAAACCAGTCCCCGGAAGCTTGTTCCTTTCCAGTAAAGAATTGGCTTGGTAGTTTGGTCTGCTCTGTTGCCATAATGCACTGGGCCAGGGCCAGACTAATTTGCATGTAGCCAGGTTCTGAACTGGGATGGTGCAGTGAGCTAAAAAATGGTGATGGATCAAGCCCTGATCTCTTGACTGGGTAGGAGTGTTCTGATTAACTCAGATACTCTGTCCATCACCACCCCCTTTTCTGAATCGTTTTTGGCCACTACAGGTGTGGCAGGGTATGCTCAGACATGAGACCCTTGCTCACTGCCCCATCAGGATTCAAGCAAGCCGAGCCGACGACGGCTGAAATGCCAGAAACCGGTCCCCGGAAGCTTGTTTCCTTTCCAGTAAAGAATTGGCTTGGTAGTTTGGTCTGCCCTGTTCCCATGATGCACTGGGCCAGGGCCAGACTAATTTGCATGTAGCCAGGTTCTGAACTGGGATGGTGCAGTGAGCTAAAAAAAAGGGTGATGGATCAAGCCCTGATCTCTTGACTGGGTAGGAGTGTTCTTATTAACTCAGATACTCTGTCCATCCCCACCCCCTTTTCTGAATCGTTTTTGGCCACTACAGGTGTGGCAGGGTATGCTCAGACATGAGTCCCTTGCTCACTGCACCATCAGGATTCAAGCAAGCTGGGCCGACGACGGCTGATATGCCAGAAACCGGTCCCCGGCAGCTTGTTTCCTTTCCAGTAAAGAATTGGCTTGGTAGTTTGGGCTGCCCTGTTCCCATGATGCACTGGGCCAGGGCCAGACTAATTTGCATGTAGCCAGGTTCTGAACTGGGATGGTGCAGTGAGCTAAAAAACGGTGATGGATCAAGCCCTGATCTCTTGACTGGGTAGGAGTGTTCTGATTAACTCAGATACTCTGTCCATCACCACCCCCTTTTCTGAATCGTTTTTGGCCACTACAGGTGTAGCAGGGTATGCTCAGACATAAGTCCCTTGCTCACTGCACCATCAGCATTCAAGCAAGCTGGGCCGACGACGGCTGAAATGCCAGAAACCGGTCCCCGGAAGCTTGTTTCCTTTCCAGTAAAGAATTAGCTTGGTAGTTTGGTCTGCCCTGTTCCCATGATGCACTGGGCCAGGGCCAGACTAATTTGCATGTAGCCAGGTTCTGAACTGGGATGGTGCAGTGAGCTAAAAAACGGTGATGGATCAAGCCCTGATCTCTTGACTGGGTAGGAGTGTTCTGATTAACTCAGATACTCTGTCCATCACCACCCCCTTTTCTGAATCTTTTGGCCACTACAGGTGTGGCAGGGTATGCTCAGACATGAGTCCCCTGCTCACTGCACCCTCAGGATTCAAGCAAGCCGAGCCGACGATGGCTGAAATGCCAGAAACCAGTCCCCGGAAGCTTGTTTCCTTTCCAGTAAAGAATTGGCTTGGTTGTTTGGTCTGCCCTGTTCCCATGATGCACTGGGCCAGGGCCAGACTAATTTGCATGTAGCCAGGTTCTGAACTGGGATGGTGCAGTGAGCTAAAAAAACGGTGATGGATCAAGCCCTGATCTCTTGACTGGGTAGGAGTGTTCTGATTAACTCAGATACTCTGTCCATCACCACCCCCTTTTCTGAATGGTTTTTGGCCACTACAGGTGTGGCAGGGTATGCTCAGACATGAGTTCCTTGCTCACTGCACCATCAGGATTCAAGCAAGCCGGGCCGACGACGGCTGAAATGCCAGAAACCGGTCCCCGGGAGCTTGTTTCCTTTCCAGTAAAGAATTGGCTTGGTAGTTTGGTCTGCCCTGTTCCCATGATGCACTGGGCCAGGGCCAGACTAATTTGCATGTAGCCAGGTTCTGAACTGGGATGGTGCAGTGAGCTAAAAAACGGTGATGGATCAAGCCCTGATCTCTTGACTGGGTAGGAGTGTTCTGATTAACTCAGATACTCTGTCCATCACCACCCCCTTTTCTGAATCATTTTTGGCCACTACAGGTGTGGCAGGGTATGCTCAGACATGAGTTCCTTGCTCACTGCACCATCAGGATTCAAGCAAGCCGGGCCGACGATGGCTGAAATGCCAGAAACCGGTCCCCGGAAGCTTGTTTCCTTTCCAGTAAAGAATTGGCTTGGTAGTTTGGTCTGCCCTGTTCCCATGATGCACTGGGCCAGGGCCAGACTAATTTGCATGTAGCCAGGTTCTGAACTGGCATGGTGCAGTGAGCTAAAAAACAGTGATGGATCAAGCCCTGATCTCTTGACTGGGTAGGAGTGTTCTGATTAACTCAAATACTCTGACCATCACCACCCCCTTTTCTGAATCGTTTTTGGCCACTACAGGTGTGGCAGGGTATGCTCAGACATGAGTCCCTTGCTCACTGCACCATCAGGATTCAAGCAAGCCGGGCCGACGATGGCTGAAATGCCAGAAACCGGTCCCAGGAAGCTTGTTTCCTTTCCAGTAAAGAATTGGCTTGGTAGTTTGGTCTGCCCTGTTCCCATGATTCCCTGGGCCAGGGCCAGACTAATTTGAATGTAGCCAGGTTCTGAACTGGGATGGTGGAGTGAGCTAAAAAACGGTGAAGGATCAAGCCCTGATCTCTTGACTGGGTAGGAGTGTTCTGATTAACTCAGATACTCTGTCCATCACCACCCCCTTTTCTGAATCGTTTTTGGCCACTACAGGTGTGGCAGGGTATGCTCAGACATGAGTCCCTTGCTCACTGCACCATCAGGATTCAAGCAAGCCGGTCCGACGACGGCTGAAATGCCAGAAACCGGTCCCCGGAAGCTTGTTTCCTTTCCAGTAAAGAATTGGCTTGGTAGTTTGGTCTGCCCTGTTCCCATGATGCACTGGGCCAGGGCCAGACTAATTTGCATGTAGCCAGGTTCTGAACTGGGATGGTGCAGTGAGCTAAAAAACGGTGATGGATCAAGCCCTGATCTCTTGACTGGGTAGGAGTGTTCTGATTAACTCAGATACTCTGTCCATCACCACCCCCTTTTCTGAATCGTTTTTGGCCACTACAGGTGTAGCAGGGTATGCTCAGACATGAGTCCCTTGCTCACTGCACCATCAGGATTCAAGCAAGCTGGGCCGACGACGGCTGAAATGCCAGAAACCGGTCCCCGGAAGCTTGTTTCCTTTCCAGTAAAGAATTGGCTTGGTAGTTTGGTCTGCCCTGTTCCCATGATGCACTGGGCCAGGGCCAGACTAATTTGCATGTAGCCAGGTTCTGAACTGGGATGGTGCAGTGAGCTAAAAAACGGTGATGGATCAAGCCCTGATCTCTTGACTGGGTAGGAGTGTTCTGATTAACTCAGATACTCTGTCCATCACCACCCCCTTTTCTGAATCGTTTTTGGCCACTACAGGTGTGGCAGGGTATGCTCAGACATGAGTCCCTTGCTCACTGCACCATCAGGATTCAAGCAAGCCGGGCCGACGATGGCTGAAATGCCAGAAACCAGTCCCCGGAAGCTTGTTTCCTTTCCAGTAAAGAATTGGCTTGGTAGTTTGGTCTGCCCTGTTCCCATGATGCACTGGGCCAGGGCCAGACTAATTTGCATGTAGCCAGGTTCTGAACTGGGATGGTGCAGTGAGCTAAAAAACGGTGAAGGATCAAGCCCTGATCTCTTGACTGGGTAGGAGTGTTCTGATTAACTCAGATACTCTGTCCATCACCACCCCCTTTTCTGAATCGTTTTTGGCCACTACAGGTGTGGCAGGGTATGCTCAGACATGAGTCCCTTGCTCACTGCACCATCAGGATTCAAGCAAGCCGGTCGGACGACGGCTGAAATGCCAGAAACCGGTCCCCGGAAGCTTGTTTCCTTTCCAGTAAAGAATTGGCTTGGTAGTTTGGTCTGCCCTGTTCCCATGATGCACTGGGCCAGGGCCAGACTAATTTGCATGTAGCCAGGTTCTGAACTGGGATGGTGCAGTGAGCTAAAAAACGGTGATGGATCAAGCCCTGATCTCTTGACTGGGTAGGAGTGTTCTGATTAACTCAGATACTCTGTCCATCACCACCCCCTTTTCTGAATCGTTTTTGGCCACTACAGGTGTAGCAGGGTATGCTCAGACATGAGTCCCTTGCTCACTGCACCATCAGGATACAAGCAAGCTGGGCCGACGACGGCTGAAATGCCAGAAACCGTCCCCGGAAGCTTGTTTCCTTTCCAGTAAAGAATTGGCTTGGTAGTTTGGTCTGCCCTGTTCCCATGATGCACTGGGCCAGGGCCAGACTAATTTGCATGTAGCCAGGTTCTGAACTGGGATGGTGCAGTGAGCTAAAAAACGGTGATGGATCAAGCCCTGATCTCTTGACTGGGTAGGAGTGTTCTGATTAACTCAGATACTCTGTCCATCACCACCCCCTTTTCTGAATCTTTTGGCCACTACAGGTGTGGCAGGGTATGCTCAGACATGAGTCCCTTGCTCACTGCACCATCAGGATTCAAGCAAGCCGGGCCGACGACGGCTGAAATGCCAGAAACCAGTCCCCGGAAGCTTGTTTCCTTTCCAGTAAAGAATTGGCTTGGTAGTTTGGTCTGCCCTGTTCCCATGATGCACTGGGCCAGGGCCAGACTAATTTGCATGTAGCCAGGTTCTGAACTGGGATGGTGCAGTGAGATAAAAAACGGTGATGGATCAAGCCCTGATCTCTTGACTGGGTAGGAGTGTTCTGATTAACTCAGATACTCTGTCCATCACCACCCCCTTTTCTGAATCGTTTTTGGCCACTACAGGTGTGGCAGGGTATGCTCAGACATGAGTCCCTTGCTCACTGCCCCATCAGGATTCAAGCAAGCCGAGCCGACGACGGCTGAAATGCCAGAAACCGGTCCCCGGAAGCTTGTTTCCTTTCCAGTAAAGAATTGGCTTGGTAGTTTGGTCTGCCCTGTTCCCATGATGCACTGGGCCAGGGCCAGACTAATTTGCATGTAGCCAGGTTCTGAACTGGGATGGTGCAGTGAGCTAAAAAAAGGGTGATGGATCAAGCCCTGATCTCTTGACTGGGTAGGAGTGTTCTTATTAACTCAGATACTCTGTCCATCCCCACCCCCTTTTCTGAATCGTTTATGGCCACTACAGGTGTGGCAGGGTATGCTCAGACATGAGTCCCTTGCTCACTGCACCATCAGGATTCAAGCAAGCTGGGCCGACGACGGCTGATATGCCAGAAACCGGTCCCCGGCAGCTTGTTTCCTTTCCAGTAAAGAATTGGCTTGGTAGTTTGGTCTGCCCTGTTCCCATGATGCACTGGGCCAGGGCCAGACTAATTTGCATGTAGCCAGGTTCTGAACTGGGATGGTGCAGTGAGCTAAAAAACGGTGATGGATCAAGCCCTGATCTCTTGACTGGGTAGGAGTGTTCTGATTAACTCAGATACTCTGTCCATCACCACCCCCTTTTCTGAATCGTTTTTGGCCACTACAGGTGTGGCAGGGTATGCTCAGACATGAGTTCCTTGCTCACTGCACCATCAGGATTCAAGCAAGCCGGGCCGACGACGGCTGAAATGCCAGAAACCGGTCCCCGGAAGCTTGTTTCCTTTCCAGTAAAGAATTGGCTTGGTAGTTTGGTCTGCCCTGTTCCAATGATGCACTGGGCCAGGGCCAGACTAATTTGCATGTAGCCAGGTTCTGAACTGGGATGGTGCAGTGAGCTAAAAAACAGTGATGGATCAAGCCCTGATCTCTTGACTGGGTAGGAGGTTCTGATTAACTCAAATACTCTGACCATCACCACCCCCTTTTCTGAATCGTTTTTGGCCACTACAGGTGTGGCAGGGTATGCTCAGACATGAGTCCCTTGCTCACTGCACGATCAGGATTCCAGCAAGCCGGGCCGACGACGGCTGAAATGCCAGAAACCGGTCCCCGGAAGCTTGTTTCCTTTCTAGTAAAGAATTGGCTTGGTAGTTTGGTCTGCCCTGTTCCCATGATGCACTGGGCCAGGGCCAGACTAATTTGCATGTAGCCAGGTTCTGAACTGGGATGGTGCAGTGAGCTAAAAAACAGTGATGGATCAAGCCCTGATCTCTTGACTGGGTAGGAGTGTTCTGATTAACTCAAATACTCTGACCATCACCACCCCCTTTTCTGAATCGTTTTTGGCCACTACAGGTGTGGCAGGGTATGCTCAGACATGAGTCCCTTGCTCACTGCACCATCAGGATTCAAGCAAGCTGGGCCGCCGATGGCTGAAATGCCAGAAACCGGTCCCAGGAAGCTTGTTTCCTTTCCAGTAAAGAATTGGCTTGGTAGTTTGGTCTGCCCTGTTCCCATGATGCACTGGGCCAGGGCCAGACTAATTTGCATGTAGCCAGGTTCTGAACTGGGATGGTGCAGTGAGCTAAAAAACGGTGAAGGATCAAGCCCTGATCTCTTGACTGGGTAGGAGTGTTCTGATTAACTCAGATACTCTGTCCATCACCACCCCCTTTTCTGAATCGTTTTTGGCCACTACAGGTGTGGCAGGGTATGCTCAGACATGAGTCCCTTGCTCACTGCACCATCAGGATTCAAGCAAGCCGGGCCGGCGACGGCTGAAATGCCAGAAACCGGTCCCTGGAAGCTTGTTTCCTTTCCAGTAAAGAACTGGCTTGGTAGTTTGGTCTGCCCTGTTCCCATGATGCACTGGGCCAGGGCCAGACTAATTTGCATGTAGCCAGGTTCTGAACTGGGATGGTGCAGTGAGCTAAAAAACGGTGAAGGATCAAGCCCTGATCTCTTGACTGGGTAGGAGTGTTCTGATTAACTCAGATACTCTGTCCATCACCACCCCCTTTTCTGAATCGTTTTTGGCCACTACAGGTGTGGCAGGGTATGCTCAGACATGAGTCCCTTGCTCACTGCACCATCAGGATTCAAGCAAGCCGGGCCGACGACGGCTGAAATGCCAGAAACCAGTCCCCGGAAGCTTGTTTCCTTTCCAGTAAAGAATTGGCTTGGTAGTTTGGTCTGCCCTGTTCCCATGATGCACTGGGCCAGGGCCAGACTAATTTGCATGTAGCCAGGTTCTGAACTGGGATGGTGCAGTGAGCTAAAAAATGGTGATGGATCAAGCCCTGATCTCTTGACTGGGTAGGAGGGTTCTGATTAACTCAGATACTCTCTCCATCACCACCCCCTTTTCTGAATCGTTTTTGGCCACTACAGGTGTGGCAGGGTATGCTCAGACATGAGTCCCTTGCTCACTGCACCATCAGGATTCAAGCAAGCCGGGCCGACGACGGCTGAAATGCCAGAAACCAGTCCCCGGAAGCTTGTTTCCTTTCCAGTAAAGAATTGGCTTGGTAGTTTGGTCTGCCCTGTTCCCATGAAGCACTGGGCCAGGGCCAGACTAATTTGCATGTAGCCAGGTTCTGAACTGGGATGGTGCAGTGAGCTACAAAACGGTGATGGATCAAGCCCTGATCTCTTGACTGGGTAGGAGTGTTCTGATTAACTCAGATACTCTGTCCATCACCACCCCCTTTTCTGAATCGTTTTTGGCCACTACAGGTGTGGCAGGGTATGCTCAGACATGAGTCCCTTGCTCACTGCACCATCAGGATTCAAGCAAGCCGGGCCGACGACGCCTGAAATGCCAGAAACCGGTCCCCGGAAGCTTGTTTCCTTTCCAGTAAAGAATTGGCTTGGTAGTTTGGTCTGCCCTGTTCCCATGATGCACTGGGCCAGGGCCAGACTAATTTGCATGTAGCCAGGTTCTGAACTGGGATGGTGCAGTGAGCTAAAAAACGGTGATGGATCAAGCCCTGATCTCTTGACTGGGTATGAGTGTTCTGATTAACTCAGATACTCTGTCCATCACCACCCCCTTTTCTGAATCGTTTTTGGCCACTACAGGTGTGGCAGGGTATGCTCAGACATGAGTCCCTTGCTCACTGCACCATCAGGATTCAAGCAAGCTGGGCCGACGACGGCTGAAATGCCAGAAACCGGTCCCCGGAAGCTTGTTTCCTTTCCAGTAAAGAATTGGCTTGGTAGTTTGGTCTGCCCTGTTCCCATGATGCACTGGGCCAGGGCCAGACTAATTTGCATGTAGCCAGGTTCTGAACTGGGATGGTGCAGTGAGCTAAAAAACGGTGATGAATCAAGCCCTGATCTCTTGACTGGGTAGGAGTGTTCTGATTAAATTGGCTTGGTAGTTTGGTCTGCCCTGTTCCCATGATGCACTGGGCCAGGGCCAGACTAATTTGCATGTAGCCAGGTTCTGAACTGGGATGGTGCAGTGAGCTAAAAAACGGTGATGGATCAAGCCCTGATCTCTTGACTGGGTAGGAGTGTTCTGATTAACTCAGATACTCTGTCCATCACCACCCCCTTTTCTGAATCATTTTTGGCCACTACAGGTGTGGCAGGGTATGCTCAGACATGAGTCCCTTGCTCACTGCACCATCAGGATTCAAGCAAGCTGGGCCGACGACGGCTGAAATGCCAGAAACCGGTCCCCGGAAGCTTGTTTCCTTTCCAGTAAAGAATTGGCTTGGTAGTTTGGTCTGCCCTGTTCCCATGATGCACTGGGCCAGGGCCAGACTAATTTGCATGTAGCCAGGTTCTGAACTGGGATGGTGCAGTGAGCTAAAAAACGGTGATGGATCAAGCCCTCATCCCTTGACTGGGTAGGAGTGTTCTGATTAACTCAGATACTCTGTCCATCACCACCCCCTTTTCTGAATTGTTTTTGGCCACTACAGGTGTGGCAGGGTATGCTCAGACATGAGTCCCTTGCTCACTGCAACATCAGGATTCAAGCAAGCCGGGCCGACGACGGCTGAAATGCCATAAACCGGTCCCCGGAAGCTTGTTTCCTTTTCAGTAAAGAATTGGCTTGGTAGTTTGGTCTGCCCTGTTCCCATGATGCACTGGGCCAGGGCCAGACTAATTTGCATGTAGCCAGGTTCTGAACTGGGATGGTGCAGTGAGCTAAAAAACGGTGATGGATCAAGCCCTGATCTCTTGACTGGGTAGGAGTGTTCTGATTAACTCAGATACTCTGTCCATCACCACCCCCTTTTCTGAATCGTTTTGGCCACTACAGGTGTGACAGGGTATGCTCAGACATAAGTCCCTTGCTCACTGCACCATCAGGATTCAAACAAGCCGGGCCGACGATGGCTGAAATGCCAGAAACCGGTCCCCGGAAGCTTGTTTCCTTTCCAGTAAAGAATTGGCTTGGTAGTTTGGTCTGCCCTGTTCCCATGATGCACTGGGCCAGGGCCAGACTAATTTGCATGTAGCCAGGTTCTGAACTGGGATGGTGCAGTGAGCTAAAAAACGGTGATGGATCAAGCCCTGATCTCTTGACTGGGTAGGAGTGTTCTGATTAACTCAGATACTCTGTCCATCACCACCCCCTTTTCTGAATCGTTTTTGGCCACTACAGGTGTGGCAGGGTATGCTCAGACATGAGTCCCTTGCTCACTGCACCATCAGGATTCAAGCAAGCCGGGCCGACGATGGCTGAAATGCCAGAAACCGGTCCCCGGAAGCTTGTTTCCTTTCCAGTAAAGAATTGGCTTGGTAGTTTGGTCTGCCCTGTTCCCATGATGCACTGGGCCAGGGCCAGACTAATTTGCATGTAGCCAGGTTCTGAACTGGGATGGTGCAGTGAGCTAAAAAACGTTGATGGATCAAGCCCTGATCTCTTGACTGGGTAGGAGTGTTGTGAATAACTCAGATACTCTGTCCATCACCACCCCCTTTCTGAATCGTTTTTGGCCACTACAGGTGTGGCAGGGTATGCTCAGACATGAGTCCCTTGCTCACTGCGCCATCAGGATTCAAGCAAGCCGGGCCGACGACGGCTGAAATGCCAGAAACCGGTCCACGGAAGCTTGTTTCCTTTCCAGTAAAGAATTGGCTAGGTAGTTTGGTCTGCCCTGTTCCCATGATGCACTGGGCCAGGGCCAGACTAATTTGCATGTAGCCAGGTTCTGAACTGGGATGGTGCAGTGAGCTAAAAAACGGTGATGGATCAAGCCCTGATCCCTTGACTGGGTAGGAGTGTTCTGATTAACTCAGATACTCTGTCCATCACCACCCCCTTTTCTGAATTGTTTTTGGCCACTACAGGTGTGGCAGGGTATGCTCAGACATGAGTCCCTTGCTCACTGCAACATCAGGATTCAAGCAAGCCGGGCCGACGACGGCTGAAATGCCAGAAACCGGTCCCCGGAAGCTTGTTTCCTTTTCAGTAAAGAATTGGCTTGGTAGTTTGGTCTGCCCTGTTCCCATGATGCACTGGGCCAGGCCAGACTAATTTGCATGTAGCCAGGTGCTGAACTGGGATAGTGCAGTGAGCTAAAAAACGGTGATGGATCAAGCCCTGATCTCTTGACTGGGTAGGAGTGTTCTGATTAACTCAGATACTCTGTCCATCACCACCCCCTTTTCTGAATCGTTTTTGGCCACTACAGGTGTGGCAGGGTATGCTCAGACATAAGTCCCTTGCTCACTGCACCATCAGGATTCAAACAAGCCGGGCCGACGATGGCTGAAATGCCAGAAACCGGTCCCCGGAAGCTTGTTTCCTTTCCAGTAAAGAATTGGCTTGGTAGTTTGGTCTGCCCTGTTCCCATGATTCCCTGGGCCAGGGCCAGACTAATTTGCATGTAGCCAGGTTCTGAACTGGGATGGTGCAGTGAGCTAAAAAACGGTGAAGGATCAAGCCCTGATCTCTTGACTGGGTAGGAGTGTTCTGATTAACTCAGATACTCTGTCCATCACCACCCCCTTTTCTGAATCGTTTTTGGCCACTACAGGTGTGGCAGGGTATGCTCAGACATGAGTCCCTTGCTCACTGCACCATCAGGATTCAAGCAAGCCGGTCCGACGATGGCTGAAATGCCAGAAACCGGTCCCCGGAAGCTTGTTTCCTTTCCAGTAAAGAATTGGCTTGGTAGTTTGGTCTGCCCTGTTCCCATGATGGACTGGGCCAGGGCCAGACTAATTTGCATGTAGCCAGGTTCTGAACTGGGATGGTGCAGTGAGCTAAAAAACGGTGATGGATCAAGCCCTGATCTCTTGACTGGGTAGGAGTGTTCTGATTAACTCAGATACTCTGTCCATCACCACCCCCTTTTCTGAATCGTTTTTGGCCACTACAGGTGTAGCAGGGTATGCTCAGACATGAATCCCTTGCTCACTGCACCATCAGGATTCAAGCAAGCTGGGCCGACGACGGCTTAAATGCCAGAAACCGGTCCCCGGAAGCTTGTTTCCTTTCCAGTAAAGAATTGGCTTGGTAGTTTGGTCTGCCCTGTTCCCATGATGCACTGGGCCAGGGCCAGACTAATTTGCATGTAGCCAGGTTCTGAACTGGGATGGTGCAGTGAGCTAAAAAATGGTGATGGATCAAGCCCTGATCTCTTGACTGGGTAGGAGTGTTCTGATTAACTCACATACTCTGTCCATCACCACCCCCTTTTCTGAATCTTTTGGCCACTACAGGTGTGGCAGGGTATGCTCAGACATGAGTCCCTTGCTCACTGCACCATCAGGATTCAAGCAAGCCGGGCGGACGACGGCTGAAATGCCAGAAACCAGTCCCCGGAAGCTTGTTCCTTTCCAGTAAAGAATTGGCTTGGTAGTTTGGTCTGCCCTGTTGCCATAATGCACTGGGCCAGGGCCAGACTAATTTGCATGTAGCCAGGTTCTGAACTGGGATGGTGCAGTGAGCTAAAAAATGGTGATGGATCAAGCCCTGATCTCTTGACTGGGTAGGAGTGTTCTGATTAACTCAGATACTCTGTCCATCACCACCCCCTTTTCTGAATCGTTTTTGGCCACTACAGGTGTGGCAGGGTATGCTCAGACATGAGACCCTTGCTCACTGCCCCATCAGGATTCAAGCAAGCTGAGCCGACGACGGCTGAAATGCCAGAAACCGGTCCCCGGAAGCTTGTTTCCTTTCCAGTAAAGAATTGGCTTGGTAGTTTGGTCTGCCCTGTTCCCATGATGCACTGGGCCAGGGCCAGACTAATTTGCATGTAGCCAGGTTCTGAACTGGGATGGTGCAGTGAGCTAAAAAAAAGGGTGATGGATCAAGCCCTGATCTCTTGACTGGGTAGGAGTGTTCTTATTAACTCAGATACTCTGTCCATCCCCACCCCCTTTTCTGAATCGTTTTTGGCCACTACAGGTGTGGCAGGGTATGCTCAGACATGAGTCCCTTGCTCACTGCACCATCAGGATTCAAGCAAGCTGGGCCGACGACGGCTGATATGCCAGAAACCGGTCCCCGGCAGCTTGTTTCCTTTCCAGTAAAGAATTGGCTTGGTAGTTTGGGCTGCCCTGTTCCCATGATGCACTGGGCCAGGGCCAGACTAATTTGCATGTAGCCAGGTTCTGAACTGGGATGGTGCAGTGAGCTAAAAAACGGTGATGGATCAAGCCCTGATCTCTTGACTGGGTAGGAGTGTTCTGATTAACTCAGATACTCTGTCCATCACCACCCCCTTTTCTGAATCGTTTTTGGCCACTACAGGTGTAGCAGGGTATGCTCAGACATAAGTCCCTTGCTCACTGCACCATCAGCATTCAAGCAAGCTGGGCCGACGACGGCTGAAATGCCAGAAACCGGTCCCCGGAAGCTTGTTTCCTTTCCAGTAAAGAATTGGCTTGGTAGTTTGGTCTGCCCTGTTCCCATGATGCACTGGGCCAGGGCCAGACTAATTTGCATGTAGCCAGGTTCTGAACTGGGATGGTGCAGTGAGCTAAAAAACGGTGATGGATCAAGCCCTGATCTCTTGACTGGGTAGGAGTGTTCTGATTAACTCAGATACTCTGTCCATCACCACCCCCTTTTCTGAATCTTTTGGCCACTACAGGTGTGGCAGGGTATGCTCAGACATGAGTCCCCTGCTCACTGCACCATCAGGATTCAAGCAAGCCGAGCCGACGATGGCTGAAATGCCAGAAACCGGTCCCCGGAAGCTTGTTTCCTTTCCAGTAAAGAATTGGCTTGGTAGTTTGGTCTGCCCTGTTCCCATGATGCACTGGGCCAGGGCCAGACTAATTTGCATGTAGCCAGGTTCTGAACTGGGATGGTGCAGTGAGCTAAAAAACGGTGATGGATCAAGCCCTGATCTCTTGACTGGGTAGGAGTGTTCTGATTAACTCAGAT
Source organism: Lissotriton helveticus (assembly GCF_964261635.1). Lineage (NCBI taxonomy): Eukaryota > Metazoa > Chordata > Amphibia > Caudata > Salamandridae > Lissotriton > Lissotriton helveticus. The sequence goes on along the minus strand of NC_136057.1, from coordinate 1,501,330,125 downwards.
ACTCTGTCCATCACCACCCCCTTTTCTGAATCGTTTTTGGCCACTACAGGTGTAGCAGGGTATGCTCAGACATGAGTCCCTTGCTCACTGCACCATCAGGATACAAGCAAGCTGGGCCGACGACGGCTGAAATGCCAGAAACCGGTCCCCGGAAGCTTGTTTCCTTTCCAGTACTGGGCTCAAAAGATGCAGCCCTGATATCTCTCATGATAGCAGGTGGTTAAGTAGAAATTCGCTGTCGGCTGACCCAGCAGGAGCAAACGTATGCCAAAAATGTACGCAGAATGAACTTTTCAGTGAAGAGCAGAGAGGCACATTTTAGCGAGTTTCACTTGTAAGTTGGGTTGGAAACGCTTTTCAGGCTCGGTACTGGGCTCAAAACATGCATCCCTGATGTCTCTCATGATAGCAGGTGGTTAATTAGAAATTCGCTGCTCGGCTGACCAAGCAGGAGCAAACGTATGCCAAAAATGTATGCAGAACCAAGCTTTTCAGTGAAGAGCAGAGAGGCACATTTTAGCAAGTTTCACTTGTAAGTGGGGTTGGAAACGCTTTTCAGGCTCAACGCTTAAGTAGAAATTTGCTGTTCGGCTGACCCAGCAGGAGCAAACGTATGCTAAAAATGTATGCAGAACCAAGCTTTTCAGTAAAGAGCAGAGAGGCACATTTTAGCAAGTTTCACTTGTAAGTGGGGTTGGAAACGCTTTTCAGGCTCAGTACTGGGCTCAAAAGATGCAGCCCTGATGTCTCTCATGATAGCAGGTGGTTAAGTAGAAATTCGCTGCTCGGCTGACCCAGCAGGAGCAAACGTATGCCAAAAATGTTGCAGAACCAGCTTTTTAGGTGAAGAGCAGCCAGGCACATTTTAGCAAGTTTCACTTGTAAGTGGGGTTGGAAATGCTTTTCAGGCTCAGTACTGGGCATAAAAGATGCAACCCTGATGTCTCTCATGATAGCATGTGGTTAAGTAGAAATTTCCTGCTCGGCTGACCCAGCAGGAGCAAACCTATGCCAAAAATGTATGCAGAAACAAGCTTTTCAGTAAAGAGCAGAGAGGCACATTTTAGCAAGTTTCACTTGTAAGTGGGGTTGGAAACGCTTTTCAGGCTCAGTACTGGGCTCAAAAGATGCAGCCCTGATGTCTCTCATGATAGCAGGTGGTTAAGTAGAAATTCGCTGCTCGGCTGACCCAGCAGGAGCAAACGTATGCCAAAAATTTATGCAGAACCAAGCTTTTCACTGAAGAGCAGCCAGGCACATTTTAGCAAGTTTCACTTGTAAGTGGGGTTGGAAATGCTTTTCAGGCTCAGTACTAGGCTCAAAAGATGCAACCCTGATGTCTCTCATGATAGCAGGTGGTTAAGTAGAAATTTTCTGCTCGGCTGACCGAGCAGGAGCAAACCTATGCCAAAAATGTATGCAGAAACAAGCTTTTCAGTGAAGAGCAGCCAGGCTCATTTTAGCAAGTATCACATGTAAGTGGGGTTGGAAATGCTTTTCAGGCTCAGTACTGGGCTCAAAAGATGCAGCCCTGATGTCTCTCATGATAGCAGGTGGTTAAGTAGAAATTCGCTGTTCGGCTGACCCAGCAGGAGCAAACGTATGCTAAAAATGTATGCAGAGAACCAAGCTTTTCAGTAAAGAGCAGAGAGGCACATTTTAGCAAGTTTCACTTGTAAGTGGGGTTGGAAACGCTTTTCAGGCTCAGTACTGGGCTCAAAAGATGCAGCCCTGATGTCTCTCATGATAGCAGGTGGTTAAGTAGAAATTCGCTGCTCGGCTGACCCAGCAGGAGCAAACGTATGCCAAAAATGTTGCAGAACCAGCTTTTCAGTGAAGAGCAGCCAGGCACATTTTAGCAAGTTTCACTTGTAAGTGGGGTTGGAAATGCTTTTCAGGCTCAGTACTGGGCTCAAAAGATGCAGCCCTGATGTCTCTCATGATAGTAGAAATTTTCTGCTCGGCTGACCCAGCAGGAGCAAACCTATGCCAAAAATGTACGCAGAATGAGCTTTTCAGTGAAGAGCAGAGAGGCACATTTTAGCAAGTTTCACTTGTAAGTTGGGTTGGAAACGCTTTTCAGGCTCAGTACTGGGCTCAAAACATGCAGCCCTGATGTCTCTCATGATAGCAGGTGGTTCATTAGAAATTCGCTGCTCGGCTGACCCAGCAGGAGCAAACGTATGCTAAAAATTTATGCAAAACCAAGGTTTTCAGTAAACAGCAGAGAGGCACATTTTAGCAAGTTTCACTTGTAAGTGGGCTTGGAAACGCTTTTCAGGATCAGTACTGGGCTCAAAAGATGCAGCCCTGATGTCTCTCATGATAGCAGGTGGTTAAGTAGAAATTCGCTGCTCGGCGGACCCAGCAGGAGCAAACGTATGCCAGAAATGTTGCAGAACTAGCTTTTCAGTGAAGAGCAGCCAGGCACATTTTAGCAAGTTTCCCTTGTAAGTGGGGTTGGAAATGCTTTTTAGGCTCAGTACAGGGCTCAAAAGATGCAGCCCTGATGTCTCTCATGATAGCAGGTGGTTAAGTAGAAATGCGTTTCCAACCCAACTTACAAGTGAAACTTGCTAAAATGTGCCTCTCTGCTCTTCACTGAAAAGCTCATTCTGCGTACATTTTTGGCATACGTTTGCTCCTGCTGGGTCAGCCGAGCAGCGAATTTCTACTTAACCACCTGCTATCATGAGAGACATCAGGGCTGCATCTCTTGAGCCCAGTACTGAGCCTGAAAAGTATTTCCAACCCCACTTACAAGTGAAACTTGCTAAAATGTGCTTGGCTGCTCTTCACTGAAAAGCTGGTTCTGCAACATTTCTGGCATACGTTTGCTCCTGCTGGGTCCGCCGAGCAGCGAATTTCTACTTAACCACCTGCTATCATGAAAGACATCAGGGCTGCATGTTTTGAGCCCAGTACTGAGCCTGAAAAGTGTTTCCAACCCCACTTACAAGTGAAACTTGCTAAAATGTGCCTGGCTGCTCTTCACTGAAAAGCTTGTTTCTGCATAAATTTTTGGCATAGGTTTGCTCCTGCTGGGTCAGCCGAGCAGAACATTTCTACTTAACCACCTGCTATCATGAGAGACATCTAGGCTGCATCTTTTGAGCCCAGTACTGAAAAGCGTTTCCAACCCACTTACAAGTGAAACTTGCTAAAATGTGCCTCTCTGCTCTTCACTGAAAAGCTGGTTCTGCAACATATCTGGCATACGTTTGCTCCTGCTGGGTCCGCCGCGCAGCGAATAACCACCTGCTATCATGAGAGACATCAGGGCTGCATCTTTTGAGCCCAGTACTGAGCCTGAAAAGCGTTTCCAAGCCCACTTACAAGTGAAACTTGCTAAAATGTGCCTCTCTGCTCTTCACTGAAAAGCTCATTCTGCGTACATTTTTGGCATACGTTTGCTTCTGCTGGGTCAGCCGAGCAGCGAATTTCTAATTAACCACCTGCTATCATGGGAGACATCAGGGCTGCATCTCTTGAGCCCAGTACTGAGCCTGAAAAGCATTTCCAACCCCACTTACAAGTGAAACTTGCTAAAATGTGCCTGGCTGCTCTTCACTGAAAAGCTGGTTCTGCAACATTTCTGGCATACGTTTGCTCCTGCTGGGTCCGCCGAGCAGCAAATTTCTACTTAACCACCTGCTATCATGGAGACATCATGGCTGCATCTTTTGAGGCCAGTACTGAGCCTGAAAAGCGTTTCCAAGCCCACTTACAAGTGAAACTTGCTAAAATGTGCCTCTCTGCTGTTTACTGAAAAGCTTGGTTCTGCATACATTTTTAGCATACGTTTGCTCCTGCTGGGTCAGCCGAGCAGCAAATTTCTACTTAACCACCTGCTATCATGAGAGATATCAGGGCTGCATCTTTTGACCCCAGTACTGAGCCTGAAAGTGTTTCCAACCCCACTTACAAGTGAAACTTGCTAAAATGTGCCTGGCTGCTCTTCACTGAAAAGCTGGTTCTGCAACATTTCTGGCATACGTTTGCTCCTGCTGGGTCCGCCGAGCAGCGAATTTCTACTTAACCACCTGCTATCATGAGAGACATCATGGCTGCATCTTTTGAGCCCAGTACTGAGCCTGAAAAGTGTTTCCAACCCCACTTACAAGTGAAACTTGCTAAAATGTGCCTGGCTGCTCTTCACTGAAAAGCTGGTTCTGCAACATTTCTGGCATACATTTGCTCCTGCTGGGTCAGCCGAGCAGCGAATTTCTACTTAACCACCTGCTATCATGAGAGACATCAGGGCTGCATCTCTTCAGCCCAGTACTGAGCCTGAAAAGTATTTCCAACCCCACTTACAAGTGAAACTTGCTAAAATGTGCCTGGCTGCTCTTCACTGAAAAGCTTGGTTCTGCAACATTTTTAGCATACGTTTGCTCCTGCTGGGTCAGCCGAGCAGCGAATTTCTACTTAACCACCTGCTATCATGAGAGACATCAGGGCTGCATCTCTTGAGCCCAGTACTGAGCCTGAAAAGTATTTCCAACCCAACTTACAAGTGAAACTTGCTAAAATGTGCTTGGCTGCTCTTCACTGAAAAGCTGGTTCTGCAACATTTCTGGCATACGTTTGCTCCTGCTGGGTCCGCCGAGCAGCAAATTTCTACTTAACCACCTGCTATCATGAGAGACATCATGGCTGCATCTTTTGAGCCCAGTACTGAGCCTGAAAAGCGTTTCCAAGCCCACTTACAAGTGAAACTTGCTAAAATGTGCCTCTCTGCTCTTTACTGAAAAGCTTGGTTCTGCATACATTTTTAGCATACGTTTGCTCCTGCTGGGTCAGCCGAGCAGCGAATTTCTACTTAACCACCTGCTATCATGAGAGACATCAGGGCTGCATGTTTTGAGCCCAGTACTGAGCCTGAAAAGTGTTTCCAACCCCACTTACAAGTGAAACTTGCTAAAATGTGCCTCTCTGCTCTTCACTGAAAGCTCATTCTGCGTACATTTCTGGCATACATCTGCTCCTGCTGGGTCAGCCGAGCAGCAAATAACCACCTGCTATCATGAGAGACATCAGGGTTGCATCTTTTGAGCCCAGTACTGAGCCTGAAAAGCGTTTCCAACCCCACTTACAAGTGAAACTTGCTAAATTGTGCCTGGCTGCTCTTCACTGAAAAGCATGGTTTTGCATACATTTTTAGCATACGTTTGCTCCTGCTGGGTCAGCCGAGCAGCGAATTTCTACTTAACCACCTGCTATCATGAGAGACATCAGGGCTGCATCTCTTGAGCCCAGTACTGAGCCTGAAAAGCGTTTCCAACCCCACTTACAAGTGAAACTTGCTAAAATGTGCCTCTTGCTTTTCACTGAAAAGCTCATTCTGCGTACATTTTTGGCATACGTTTGCTCCTGCTGGGTCAGCCGAGCAGCGAATTTCTACTTAACCACCTGCTATCATGAGAGACATCAGGGCTGCATGTTTTGAGCCCAGTACTGAGCCTGAAAAGCGTTTCCAACCCCACTTACAAGTGAAACTTGCTAAAATGTGCCTCTCTGCTCTTCACTGAAAAGCTTGGTTCTGCATACATATTTGGCATACGTTTGTTCCTGCTGGGTCAGCCGAGCAGCGAATTTCTAATTAACCACCTGCTATCATGAGAGACATCAGGGATGCATGTTTTGAGCCCAGTACTGAGCCTGAAAAGTATTTCCAACCCCACTTACAAGTGAAACTTGCTTAAATGTGCCTGGCTGCTCTCTTCACTGAAAAGCTGGTTCTGCAACATATCTGGCATACGTTTGCTCCTGCTGGGTCCGCCGAGCAGCGAATAACCACCTGCTATCATGAGAGACATCAGGGCTGCATCTTTTGAGCCCAGTACTGAGCCTGAAAAGCGTTTCCAAGCCCACTTACAAGTGAAACTTGCTAAAATGTGCCTCTCTGCTGTTTACTGAAAAGCTTGGTTTTGCATAAATTTTTAGCATACGTTTGCTCCTGCTGGGTCAGCCGAGCAGCGAATTTCTAATGAACCACCTGCTATCATGGGAGACATCAGGGCTGCATCTTTTGAGCCCAGTACTGAGCCTGAAAAGCGTTTACAAGCCCACTTACAAGTGAAACTTGCTAAAATGTGCCTCTCTGCTTTTCACTGAAAAGCTCATTCTGCGTACATTTTTGGCATAGTTTGCTCCTGCTGGGTCAGCCGAGCAGCGAATTTCTACTTAACCACCTGCTATCATGAGAGACATCAGGGCTGCATGTTTTGAGCCCAGTACTGAGCCTGAAAAGTGTTTCCAACCCCACTTACAAGTGAAACTTGCTAAAATGTGCCTGGCTGCTCTTCACTGAAAAGCTGGTTCTGCAAAATTTCTGGCTCCTGCTGGGTCAGCCGAGCAGCGAATTTCTACTTAACCACTTGCTGTCATGAGAGACATCAGGGCTGCATCTCTTGAGCCCAGTACTGAGCCTGAAAAGCATTTCCAACCCCACTTACAAGTGAAACTTGCTAAAATGTGCCTGGCTGCTCTTCACTGAAAAGATGGTTCTGCAACATTTTCGGAATACGTTTGCTCCTGCTGGGTCAGCCGAGCAGCGAATTTCTACTTACCACCTGCTATCATGAGAGACATCAGGGCTGCATCTTTTGAGCCCAGTACTGAGCCTGAAAAGCGTTTCCAACCCCACTTACAAGTGAAACTTGCTAAAATGTGCCTCTCTGCTCTTTACTGAAAAGCTTGGTTCTCTGCATACATTTTTAGCATACGTTTGCTCCTGCTGGGTCAGCCGAACAGCGAATTTCTACTTAACCACCTGCTATCATGAGAGACATCAGGGCTGCATCTTTTGAGCCCAGTACTGAGCCTGAAAAGCATTTCCAACCCCACTTACATGTGATACTTGCTAAAATGAGCCTGGCTGCTCTTCACTGAAAAGCTTGTTTCTGCATACATTTTTGGCATAGGTTTGCTCCTGCTCGGTCAGCCGAGCAGAAAATTTCTACTTAACCACCTGCTATCATGAGAGACATCAGGGTTGCATCTTTTGAGCCTAGTACTGAGCCTGAAAAGCATTTCCAACCCCACTTACAAGTGAAACTTGCTAAAATGTGCCTGGCTGCTCTTCAGTGAAAAGCTTGGTTCTGCATACATTTTTGGCATACGTTTGCTCCTGCTGGGTCAGCCGAGCAGCGAATTTCTACTTAACCACCTGCTATCATGAGAGACATCAGGGCTGCATCTTTTGAGCCCAGTACTGAGCCTGAAAAGCGTTTCCAACCCCACTTACAAGTGAAACTTGCTAAAATGTGCCTCTCTGCTCTTTACTGAAAAGCTTGTTTCTGCATACATTTTTGGCATAGGTTTGCTCCTGCTGGGTCAGCCGAGCAGAAAATTTCTACTTAACCACCTGCTATCATGAGAGACATCAGGGTTGCATCTTTTGAGCCCAGTACTGAGCCTGAAAAGCATTTCCAACCCCACTTACAAGTGAAACTTGCTAAAATGTGCCTGGCTGCTCTTCACCTAAAAAGCTGGTTCTGCAACATTTTTGGCATACGTTTGCTCCTGCTGGGTCAGCCGAGCAGCGAATTTCTACTTAACCACCTGCTATCATGAGAGACATCAGGGCTGCATCTTTTGAGCCCAGTACTGAGCCTGAAAAGCGTTTCCAACCCCACTTACAAGTGAAACTTGCTAAAATGTGCCTCTCTGCTCTTTACTGAAAAGCTTGGTTCTGCATACATTTTTAGCATACGTTTGCTCCTGCTGGGTCAGCCGAACAGCAAATTTCTACTTAACCACCTGCTATCATGAGAGATATCAGGGCTGCATCTTTTGAGCCCAGTACTGAGCCTGAAAAGTGTTTCCAACCCCACTTACAAGTGAAACTTGCTAAAATGTGCCTGGCTGCTCTTCACTGAAAAGCTGGTTCTGCAACATTTCTGGCATACATTTGCTCCTGCTGGGTCAGCCGAGCAGCCAATTTCTACTTACCACCTGCTATCATGAGAGACATCAGGGCTGTATCTCTTGAGCCCAGTACTGAGCCTGAAAAGCATTTCCAACCCCACTTACAAGTGAAACTTGCTAAAATGTGCCTGGCTGCTCTTCACTGAAAAGCTTGGTTCTGCAACATTTTTAGCATATGTTTGCTCCTGCTGGGTCAACCGAGCAGCAAATTTCTACTTAACCACCTGCTATCATGAGAGACATCAGGGCTGCATCTTTTGAGCCCAGTACTGAGCCTGAAAAGCGTTTCCAAGCCCACCTACAAGTGAAACTTGCTAAAATGTGCCTCTCTGCTGTTTACTGAAAAGCTTGGTTCTGCATACATTTTTAGCATACGTTTGCTCCTGCTGGGTCAGCCGAGCAGCAAATTTCTAATTAACCACCTGCTATCATGACAGACATCAGGGCTGCATGTTTTGAGCCCAGTACTGAGCCTGAAAAGCGTTTCCAACCCAACTTACAAGTGAAACTTGCTAAAATGTGCCTCTCTGCTCTTCACTGAAAAGCTCATTCTGCGTACATTTTTGGCATACGTTTGCTCCTGCTGGGTCAGCCGAGCAGCGAATTTCTACTTAACCACCTGCTATCATGAGAGACATCAGGGCTGCATCTCTTGAGCCCAGTACTGAGCCTGAAAAGTATTTCCAACCCCACTTACAAGTGAAACTTGCTAAAATGTGCTTGGCTGCTCTTCACTGAAAAGCTGGTTCTGCAACATTTCTGGCATACGTTTGCTCCTGCTGGGTCCGCCGAGCAGCGAATTTCTACTTAACCACCTGCTATCATGAGAGACATCATGGCTGCATCTTTTGAGCCCAGTACTGAGCCTGAAAAGCGTTTCCAAGCCCACTTACAAGTGAAACTTGCTAAAATGTGCCTCTCTGCTCTTTACTGAAAAGCTTGGTTCTGCATACATTTTTAGCATACGTTTCCTCCTGCTGGGTGAGCCGAGCAGCGAATTTCTACTTAACCACCTGCTATCATGAGAGACATCAGGGCTGCATGTTTTGAGCCCAGTACTGAGCCTGAAAAGTGTTTCCAACCCCACTTACAAGTGAAACTTGCTAAAATGTGCCTGGCTGCTCTTCACTGAAAAGCTTGTTTCTGCATAAATTTTTGGCATAGGTTTGCTCCTGCTGGGTCAGCCGAGCAGAACATTTCTACTTAACCACCTGCTATCATGAGAGACATCTGGGCTGCATCTTTTGAGCCCAGTACTGAAAAGCGTTTCCAACCCACTTACAAGTGAAACTTGCTAAAATGTGCCTCTCTGCTCTTCACTGAAAAGCTGGTTCTGCAACATATCTGGCATACGTTTGCTCCTGCTGGGTCCGCCGCGCAGCGAATAACCACCTGCTATCATGAGAGACATCAGGGCTGCATCTTTTGAGCCCAGTACTGAGCCTGAAAAGCGTTTCCAAGCCCACTTACAAGTGAAACTTGCTAAAATGTGCCTCTCTGCTCTTCACTGAAAAGCTCATTCTGCGTACATTTTTGGCATACGTTTGCTTCTGCTGGGTCAGCCGAGCAGCGAATTTCTAATTAACCACCTGCTATCATGGGAGACATCAGGGCTGCATCTCTTGAGCCCAGTACTGAGCCTGAAAAGCATTTCCAACCCCACTTACAAGTGAAACTTGCTAAAATGTGCCTGGCTGCTCTTCACTGAAAAGCTGGTTCTGCAACATTTCTGGCATACGTTTGCTCCTGCTGGGTCCGCCGAGCAGCGAATTTCTACTTAACCACCTGCTATCATGGAGACATCATGGCTGCATCTTTTGAGGCCAGTACTGAGCCTGAAAAGCGTTTCCAAGCCCACTTACAAGTGAAACTTGCTAAAATGTGCCTCTCTGCTGTTTACTGAAAAGCTTGGTTCTGCATACATTTTTAGCATACGTTTGCTCCTGCTGGGTCAGCCGAGCAGCAAATTTCTACTTAACCACCTGCTATCATGAGAGATATCAGGGCTGCATCTTTTGACCCCAGTACTGAGCCTGAAAGTGTTTCCAACCCCACTTACAAGTGAAACTTGCTAAAATGTGCCTGGCTGCTCTTCACTGAAAAGCTGGTTCTGCAAAATTTCTGGCATACGTTTGCTCCTGCTGGGTCCGCCGAGCAGCGAATTTCTACTTAACCACCTGCTATCATGAGAGACATCATGGCTGCATCTTTTGAGCCCAGTACTGAGCCTGAAAAGTGTTTCCAACCCCACTTACAAGTGAAACTTGCTAAAATGTGCCTGGCTGCTCTTCACTGAAAAGCTGGTTCTGCAACATTTCTGGCATACATTTGCTCCTGCTGGGTCAGCCGAGCAGCGAATTTCTACTTAACCACCTGCTATCATGAGAGACATCAGGGCTGCATCTCTTCAGCCCAGTACTGAGCCTGAAAAGTATTTCCAACCCCACTTACAAGTGAAACTTGCTAAAATGTGCCTGGCTGCTCTTCACTGAAAAGCTTGGTTCTGCAACATTTTTAGCATACGTTTGCTCCTGCTGGGTCAGCCGAGCAGCGAATTTCTACTTAACCACCTGCTATCATGAGAGACATCAGGGCTGCATCTCTTGAGCCCAGTACTGAGCCTGAAAAGTATTTCCAACCCAACTTACAAGTGAAACTTGCTAAAATGTGCTTGGCTGCTCTTCACTGAAAAGCTGGTTCTGCAACATTTCTGGCATACGTTTGCTCCTGCTGGGTCCGCCGAGCAGCGAATTTCTACTTAACCACCTGCTATCATGAGAGACATCATGGCTGCATCTTTTGAGCCCAGTACTGAGCCTGAAAAGCGTTTCCAAGCCCACTTACAAGTGAAACTTGCTAAAATGTGCCTCTCTGCTCTTTACTGAAAAGCTTGGTTCTGCATAAATTTTTAGCATACGTTTGCTCCTGCTGGGTCAGCCGAGCAGCGAATTTCTACTTAACCACCTGCTATCATGAGAGACATCAGGGCTGCATGTTTTGAGCCCAGTACTGAGCCTGAAAAGTGTTTCCAACCCCACTTACAAGTGAAACTTGCTAAAATGTGCCTCTCTGCTCTTCACTGAAAGCTCATTCTGCGTACATTTCTGGCATACATGTGCTCCTGCTGGGTCAGCCGAGCAGCAAATAACCACCTGCTATCATGAGAGACATCAGGGTTGCATCTTTTGAGCCCAGTACTGAGCCTGAAAAGCGTTTCCAACCCCACTTACAAGTGAAACTTGCTAAATTGTGCCTGGCTGCTCTTCACTGAAAAGCATGGTTTTGCATACATTTTTAGCATACGTTTGCTCCTGCTGGGTCAGCCGAGCAGCGAATTTCTACTTAACCACCTGCTATCATGAGAGACATCAGGGCTGCATCTCTTGAGCCCAGTACTGAGCCTGAAAAGCGTTATCCAACCCCACTTACAAGTGAAACTTGCTAAAATGTGCCTCTCTGCTTTTCACTGAAAAGCTCATTCTGCGTACATTTTTGGCATACGTTTGTTCCTGCTGGGTCAGCCGAGCAGCGAATTTCTACTTAACCACCTGCTATCATGAGAGACATCAGGGCTGCATGTTTTGAGCCCAGTACTGAGCCTGAAAAGCGTTTCCAACCCCACTTACAAGTGAAACTTGCTAAAATGTGCCTCTCTGCTCTTCACTGAAAAGCTTGGTTCTGCATACATATTTGGCATACGTTTGTTCCTGCTGGGTCAGCCGAGCAGCGAATTTCTAATTAACCACCTGCTATCATGAGAGACATCAGGGATGCATGTTTTGAGCCCAGTACTGAGCCTGAAAAGTATTTCCAACCCCACTTACAAGTGAAACTTGCTTAAATGTGCCTGGCTGCTCTCTTCACTGAAAAGCTGGTTCTGCAACATATCTGGCATACGTTTGCTCCTGCTGGGTCCGCCGAGCAGCGAATAACCACCTGCTATCATGAGAGACATCAGGGCTGCATCTTTTGAGCCCAGTACTGAGCCTGAAAAGCGTTTCCAAGCCCACTTACAAGTGAAACTTGCTAAAATGTGCCTCTCTGCTGTTTACTGAAAAGCTTGGTTTTGCATAAATTTTTAGCATACGTTTGCTCCTGCTGGGTCAGCCGAGCAACGAATTTCTAATGAACCACCTGCTATCATGGGAGACATCAGGGCTGCATCTTTTGAGCCCAGTACTGAGCCTGAAAAGCGTTTACAAGCCCACTTACAAGTGAAACTTGCTAAAATGTGCCTCTCTGCTTTTCACTGAAAAGCTCATTCTGCGTACATTTTTGGCATAGTTTGCTCCTGCTGGGTCAGCCGAGCAGCGAATTTCTACTTAACCACCTGCTATCATGAGAGACATCAGGGCTGCATGTTTTGAGCCCAGTACTGAGCCTGAAAAGTGTTTCCAACCCCACTTACAAGTGAAACTTGCTAAAATGTGCCTGGCTGCTCTTCACTGAAAAGCTGGTTCTGCAACATTTCTGGCTCCTGCTGGGTCAGCCGAGCAGCGAATTTCTACTTAACCACTTGCTGTCATGAGAGACATCAGGGCTGCATCTCTTGAGCCCAGTACTGAGCCTGAAAAGCATTTCCAACCCCACTTACAAGTGAAACTTGCTAAAATGTGCCTGGCTGCTCTTCACTGAAAAGATGGTTCTGCAACATTTTCGGAATACGTTTGCTCCTGCTGGGTCAGCCGAGCAGCGAATTTCTACTTACCACCTGCTATCATGAGAGACATCAGGGCTGCATCTTTTGAGCCCAGTAAAGAATTGGCTTGGTAGTTTGGTCTGCCCTGTTCCCATGATGCACTGGGCCAGGGCCAGACTAATTTGCATGTAGCCAGGTTCTGAACTGGGATGGTGCAGTGAGCTAAAAAACGGTGATGGATCAAGCCCTGATCTCTTGACTGGGTAGGAGTGTTCTGATTAACTCAGATACTCTGTCCATCACCACCCCCTTTTCTGAATCTTTTGGCCACTACAGGTGTGGCAGGGTATGCTCAGACATGAGTCCCTTGCTCACTGCACCATCAGGATTCAAGCAAGCCGGGCCGACGACGGCTGAAATGCCAGAAACCAGTCCCCGGAAGCTTGTTTCCTTTCCAGTAAAGAATTGGCTTGGTAGTTTGGTCTGCCCTGTTCCCATGATGCACTGGGCCAGGGCCAGACTAATTTGCATGTAGCCAGGTTCTGAACTGGGATGGTGCAGTGAGATAAAAAACGGTGATGGATCAAGCCCTGATCTCTTGACTGGGTAGGAGTGTTCTGATTAACTCAGATACTCTGTCCATCACCACCCCCTTTTCTGAATCGTTTTTGGCCACTACAGGTGTGGCAGGGTATGCTCAGACATGAGTCCCTTGCTCACTGCCCCATCAGGATTCAAGCAAGCCGAGCCGACGACGGCTGAAATGCCAGAAACCGGTCCCCGGAAGCTTGTTTCCTTTCCAGTAAAGAATTGGCTTGGTAGTTTGGTCTGCCCTGTTCCCATGATGCACTGGGCCAGGGCCAGACTAATTTGCATGTAGCCAGGTTCTGAACTGGGATGGTGCAGTGAGCTAAAAAAAGGGTGATGGATCAAGCCCTGATCTCTTGACTGGGTAGGAGTGTTCTTATTAACTCAGATACTCTGTCCATCCCCACCCCCTTTTCTGAATCGTTTATGGCCACTACAGGTGTGGCAGGGTATGCTCAGACATGAGTCCCTTGCTCACTGCACCATCAGGATTCAAGCAAGCTGGGCCGACGACGGCTGATATGCCAGAAACCGGTCCCCGGCAGCTTGTTTCCTTTCCAGTAAAGAATTGGCTTGGTAGTTTGGTCTGCCCTGTTCCCATGATGCACTGGGCCAGGGCCAGACTAATTTGCATGTAGCCAGGTTCTGAACTGGGATGGTGCAGTGAGCTAAAAAACGGTGATGGATCAAGCCCTGATCTCTTGACTGGGTAGGAGTGTTCTGATTAACTCAGATACTCTGTCCATCACCACCCCCTTTTCTGAATCGTTTTTGGCCACTACAGGTGTGGCAGGGTATGCTCAGACATGAGTTCCTTGCTCACTGCACCATCAGGATTCAAGCAAGCCGGGCCGACGACGGCTGAAATGCCAGAAACCGGTCCCCGGAAGCTTGTTTCCTTTCCAGTAAAGAATTGGCTTGGTAGTTTGGTCTGCCCTGTTCCAATGATGCACTGGGCCAGGGCCAGACTAATTTGCATGTAGCCAGGTTCTGAACTGGGATGGTGCAGTGAGCTAAAAAACAGTGATGGATCAAGCCCTGATCTCTTGACTGGGTAGGAGGTTCTGATTAACTCAAATACTCTGACCATCACCACCCCCTTTTCTGAATCGTTTTTGGCCACTACAGGTGTGGCAGGGTATGCTCAGACATGAGTCCCTTGCTCACTGCACGATCAGGATTCAAGCAAGCCGGGCCGACGACGGCTGAAATGCCAGAAACCGGTCCCCGGAAGCTTGTTTCCTTTCTAGTAAAGAATTGGCTTGGTAGTTTGGTCTGCCCTGTTCCCATGATGCACTGGGCCAGGGCCAGACTAATTTGCATGTAGCCAGGTTCTGAACTGGGATGGTGCAGTGAGCTAAAAAACAGTGATGGATCAAGCCCTGATCTCTTGACTGGGTAGGAGTGTTCTGATTAACTCAAATACTCTGACCATCACCACCCCCTTTTCTGAATCGTTTTTGGCCACTACAGGTGTGGCAGGGTATGCTCAGACATGAGTCCCTTGCTCACTGCACCATCAGGATTCAAGCAAGCTGGGCCGCCGATGGCTGAAATGCCAGAAACCGGTCCCAGGAAGCTTGTTTCCTTTCCAGTAAAGAATTGGCTTGGTAGTTTGGTCTGCCCTGTTCCCATGATGCACTGGGCCAGGGCCAGACTAATTTGCATGTAGCCAGGTTCTGAACTGGGATGGTGCAGTGAGCTAAAAAACGGTGAAGGATCAAGCCCTGATCTCTTGACTGGGTAGGAGTGTTCTGATTAACTCAGATACTCTGTCCATCACCACCCCCTTTTCTGAATCGTTTTTGGCCACTACAGGTGTGGCAGGGTATGCTCAGACATGAGTCCCTTGCTCACTGCACCATCAGGATTCAAGCAAGCCGGGCCGGCGACGGCTGAAATGCCAGAAACCGGTCCCTGGAAGCTTGTTTCCTTTCCAGTAAAGAACTGGCTTGGTAGTTTGGTCTGCCCTGTTCCCATGATGCACTGGGCCAGGGCCAGACTAATTTGCATGTAGCCAGGTTCTGAACTGGGATGGTGCAGTGAGCTAAAAAACGGTGAAGGATCAAGCCCTGATCTCTTGACTGGGTAGGAGTGTTCTGATTAACTCAGATACTCTGTCCATCACCACCCCCTTTTCTGAATCGTTTTTGGCCACTACAGGTGTGGCAGGGTATGCTCAGACATGAGTCCCTTGCTCACTGCACCATCAGGATTCAAGCAAGCCGGGCCGACGACGGCTGAAATGCCAGAAACCAGTCCCCGGAAGCTTATTTCCTTTCCAGTAAAGAATTGGCTTGGTAGTTTGGTCTGCCCTGTTCCCATGATGCACTGGGCCAGGGCCAGACTAATTTGCATGTAGCCAGGTTCTGAACTGGGATGGTGCAGTGAGCTAAAAAATGGTGATGGATCAAGCCCTGATCTCTTGACTGGGTAGGAGGGTTCTGATTAACTCAGATACTCTCTCCATCACCACCCCCTTTTCTGAATCGTTTTTGGCCACTACAGGTGTGGCAGGGTATGCTCAGACATGAGTCCCTTGCTCACTGCACCATCAGGATTCAAGCAAGCCGGGCCGACGACGGCTGAAATGCCAGAAACCAGTCCCCGGAAGCTTGTTTCCTTTCCAGTAAAGAATTGGCTTGGTAGTTTGGTCTGCCCTGTTCCCATGAAGCACTGGGCCAGGGCCAGACTAATTTGCATGTAGCCAGGTTCTGAACTGGGATGGTGCAGTGAGCTACAAAACGGTGATGGATCAAGCCCTGATCTCTTGACTGGGTAGGAGTGTTCTGATTAACTCAGATACTCTGTCCATCACCACCCCCTTTTCTGAATCGTTTTTGGCCACTACAGGTGTGGCAGGGTATGCTCAGACATGAGTCCCTTGCTCACTGCACCATCAGGATTCAAGCAAGCCGGGCCGACGACGCCTGAAATGCCAGAAACCGGTCCCCGGAAGCTTGTTTCCTTTCCAGTAAAGAATTGGCTTGGTAGTTTGGTCTGCCCTGTTCCCATGATGCACTGGGCCAGGGCCAGACTAATTTGCATGTAGCCAGGTTCTGAACTGGGATGGTGCAGTGAGCTAAAAAACGGTGATGGATCAAGCCCTGATCTCTTGACTGGGTATGAGTGTTCTGATTAACTCAGATACTCTGTCCATCACCACCCCCTTTTCTGAATCGTTTTTGGCCACTACAGGTGTGGCAGGGTATGCTCAGACATGAGTCCCTTGCTCACTGCACCATCAGGATTCAAGCAAGCTGGGCCGACGACGGCTAAAATGCCAGAAACCGGTCCCCGGAAGCTTGTTTCCTTTCCACTAAAGAATTGGCTTGGTAGTTTGGTCTGCCCTGTTCCCATGATGCACTGGGCCAGGGCCAGACTAATTTGCATGTAGCCAGGTTCTGAACTGGGATGGTGCAGTGAGCTAAAAAACGGTGATGAATCAAGCCCTGATCTCTTGACTGGGTAGGAGTGTTCTGATTAAATTGGCTTGGTAGTTTGGTCTGCCCTGTTCCCATGATGCACTGGGCCAGGGCCAGACTAATTTGCATGTAGCCAGGTTCTGAACTGGGATGGTGCAGTGAGCTAAAAAACGGTGATGGATCAAGCCCTGATCTCTTGACTGGGTAGGAGTGTTCTGATTAACTCAGATACTCTGTCCATCACCACCCCCTTTTCTGAATCATTTTTGGCCACTACAGGTGTGGCAGGGTATGCTCAGACATGAGTCCCTTGCTCACTGCACCATCAGGATTCAAGCAAGCTGGGCCGACGACGGCTGAAATGCCAGAAACCGGTCCCCGGAAGCTTGTTTCCTTTCCAGTAAAGAATTGGCTTGGTAGTTTGGTCTGCCCTGTTCCCATGATGCACTGGGCCAGGGCCAGACTAATTTGCATGTAGCCAGGTTCTGAACTGGGATGGTGCAGTGAGCTAAAAAACGGTGATGGATCAAGCCCTCATCCCTTGACTGGGTAGGAGTGTTCTGATTAACTCAGATACTCTGTCCATCACCACCCCCTTTTCTGAATTGTTTTTGGCCACTACAGGTGTGGCAGGGTATGCTCAGACATGAGTCCCTTGCTCACTGCAACATCAGGATTCAAGCAAGCCGGGCCGACGACGGCTGAAATGCCATAAACCGGTCCCCGGAAGCTTGTTTCCTTTTCAGTAAAGAATTGGCTTGGTAGTTTGGTCTGCCCTGTTCCCATGATGCACTGGGCCAGGGCCAGACTAATTTGCATGTAGCCAGGTTCTGAACTGGGATGGTGCAGTGAGCTAAAAAACGGTGATGGATCAAGCCCTGATCTCTTGACTGGGTAGGAGTGTTCTGATTAACTCAGATACTCTGTCCATCACCACCCCCTTTTCTGAATCGTTTTGGCCACTACAGGTGTGACAGGGTATGCTCAGACATAAGTCCCTTGCTCACTGCACCATCAGGATTCAAACAAGCCGGGCCGACGATGGCTGAAATGCCAGAAACCGGTCCCCGGAAGCTTGTTTCCTTTCCAGTAAAGAATTGGCTTGGTAGTTTGGTCTGCCCTGTTCCCATGATGCACTGGGCCAGGGCCAGACTAATTTGCATGTAGCCAGGTTCTGAACTGGGATGGTGCAGTGAGCTAAAAAACGGTGATGGATCAAGCCCTGATCTCTTGACTGGGTAGGAGTGTTCTGATTAACTCAGATACTCTGTCCATCACCACCCCCTTTTCTGAATCGTTTTTGGCCACTACAGGTGTGGCAGGGTATGCTCAGACATGAGTCCCTTGCTCACTGCACCATCAGGATTCAAGCAAGCCGGGCCGACGATGGCTGAAATGCCAGAAACCGGTCCCCGGAAGCTTGTTTCCTTTCCAGTAAAGAATTGGCTTGGTAGTTTGGTCTGCCCTGTTCCCATGATGCACTGGGCCAGGGCCAGACTAATTTGCATGTAGCCAGGTTCTGAACTGGGATGGTGCAGTGAGCTAAAAAACGTTGATGGATCAAGCCCTGATCTCTTGACTGGGTAGGAGTGTTGTGAATAACTCAGATACTCTGTCCATCACCACCCCCTTTTCTGAATCGTTTTTGGCCACTACAGGTGTGGCAGGGTATGCTCAGACATGAGTCCCTTGCTCACTGCGCCATCAGGATTCAAGCAAGCCGGGCCGACGACGGCTGAAATGCCAGAAACCGGTCCCCGGAAGCTTGTTTCCTTTCCAGTAAAGAATTGGCTAGGTAGTTTGGTCTGCCCTGTTCCCATGATGCACTGGGCCAGGGCCAGACTAATTTGCATGTAGCCAGGTTCTGAACTGGGATGGTGCAGTGAGCTAAAAAACGGTGATGGATCAAGCCCTGATCCCTTGACTGGGTAGGAGTGTTCTGATTAACTCAGATACTCTGTCCATCACCACCCCCTTTTCTGAATTGTTTTTGGCCACTACAGGTGTGGCAGGGTATGCTCAGACATGAGTCCCTTGCTCACTGCAACATCAGGATTCAAGCAAGCCGGGCCGACGACGGCTGAAATGCCAGAAACCGGTCCCCGGAAGCTTGTTTCCTTTTCAGTAAAGAATTGGCTTGGTAGTTTGGTCTGCCCTGCTCCCATGATGCACTGGGCCAGGCCAGACTAATTTGCATGTAGCCAGGTGCTGAACTGGGATAGTGCAGTGAGCTAAAAAACGGTGATGGATCAAGCCCTGATCTCTTGACTGGGTAGGAGTGTTCTGATTAACTCAGATACTCTGTCCATCACCACCCCCTTTTCTGAATCGTTTTTGGCCACTACAGGTGTGGCAGGGTATGCTCAGACATAAGTCCCTTGCTCACTGCACCATCAGGATTCAAACAAGCCGGGCTGAAATGCCAGAAACCGGTCCCCGGAAGCTTGTTTCCTTTCCAGTAAAGAATTGGCTTGGTAGTTTGGTCTGCCCTGTTCCCATGATTCCCTGGGCCAGGGCCAGACTAATTTGCATGTAGCCAGGTTCTGAACTGGGATGGTGCAGTGAGCTAAAAAACGGTGAAGGATCAAGCCCTGATCTCTTGACTGGGTAGGAGTGTTCTGATTAACTCAGATACTCTGTCCATCACCACCCCCTTTTCTGAATCGTTTTTGGCCACTACAGGTGTGGCAGGGTATGCTCAGACATGAGTCCCTTGCTCACTGCACCATCAGGATTCAAGCAAGCCAGGCCGACGACGGCTGAAATGCCAGAAACCGGTCCCTGGAAGCTTGTTTCCTTTCCAGTAAAGAACTGGCTTGGTAGTTTGGTCTGCCCTGTTCCCATGATGCACTGGGCAAGGGCCAGACTAATTTGCATGTAGCCAGGTTCTGAACTGGGATGGTGCAGTGAGCTAAAAAACGGTGAAGGATCAAGCCCTGATCTCTTGACTGGGTAGGAGTGTTCTGATTAACTCAGATACTCTGTCCATCACCACCCCCTTTTCTGAATCGTTTTTGTCCACTACAGGTGTGGCAGGGTATGCTCAGACATGAGTCCCTTGCTCACTGCACCATCAGGATTCAAGCAAGCCGGTCCGACGATGGCTGAAATGCCAGAAACCGGTCCCCGGAAGCTTGTTTCCTTTCCAGTAAAGAATTGGCTTGGTAGTTTGGTCTGCCCTGTTCCCATGATGGACTGGGCCAGGGCCAGACTAATTTGCATGTAGCCAGGTTCTGAACTGGGATGGTGCAGTGAGCTAAAAAACGGTGATGGATCAAGCCCTGATCTCTTGACTGGGTAGGAGTGTTCTGATTAACTCAGATACTCTGTCCATCACCACCCCCTTTTCTGAATCGTTTTTGGCCACTACAGGTGTAGCAGGGTATGCTCAGACATGAATCCCTTGCTCACTGCACCATCAGGATTCAAGCAAGCTGGGCCGACGACGGCTTAAATGCCAGAAACCGGTCCCCGGAAGCTTGTTTCCTTTCCAGTAAAGAATTGGCTTGGTAGTTTGGTCTGCCCTGTTCCCATGATGCACTGGGCCAGGGCCAGACTAATTTGCATGTAGCCAGGTTCTGAACTGGGATGGTGCAGTGAGCTAAAAAATGGTGATGGATCAAGCCCTGATCTCTTGACTGGGTAGGAGTGTTCTGATTAACTCACATACTCTGTCCATCACCACCCCCTTTTCTGAATCTTTTGGCCACTACAGGTGTGGCAGGGTATGCTCAGACATGAGTCCCTTGCTCACTGCACCATCAGGATTCAAGCAAGCCGGGCCGACGACGGCTGAAATGCCAGAAACCAGTCCCCGGAAGCTTGTTCCTTTCCAGTAAAGAATTGGCTTGGTAGTTTGGTCTGCCCTGTTGCCATAATGCACTGGGCCAGGGCCAGACTAATTTGCATGTAGCCAGGTTCTGAACTGGGATGGTGCAGTGAGCTAAAAAATGGTGATGGATCAAGCCCTGATCTCTTGACTGGGTAGGAGTGTTCTGATTAACTCAGATACTCTGTCCATCACCACCCCCTTTTCTGAATCGTTTTTGGCCACTACAGGTGTGGCAGGGTATGCTCAGACATGAGACCCTTGCTCACTGCCCCATCAGGATTCAAGCAAGCTGAGCCGACGACGGCTGAAATGCCAGAAACCGGTCCCCGGAAGCTTGTTTCCTTTCCAGTAAAGAATTGGCTTGGTAGTTTGGTCTGCCCTGTTCCCATGATGCACTGGGCCAGGGCCAGACTAATTTGCATGTAGCCAGGTTCTGAACTGGGATGGTGCAGTGAGCTAAAAAAAAGGGTGATGGATCAAGCCCTGATCTCTTGACTGGGTAGGAGTGTTCTTATTAACTCAGATACTCTGTCCATCCCCACCCCCTTTTCTGAATCGTTTTTGGCCACTACAGGTGTGGCAGGGTATGCTCAGACATGAGTCCCTTGCTCACTGCACCATCAGGATTCAAGCAAGCTGGGCCGACGACGGCTGATATGCCAGAAACCGGTCCCCGGCAGCTTGTTTCCTTTCCAGTAAAGAATTGGCTTGGTAGTTTGGGCTGCCCTGTTCCCATGATGCACTGGGCCAGGGCCAGACTAATTTGCATGTAGCCAGGTTCTGAACTGGGATGGTGCAGTGAGCTAAAAAACGGTGATGGATCAAGCCCTGATCTCTTGACTGGGTAGGAGTGTTCTGATTAACTCAGATACTCTGTCCATCACCACCCCCTTTTCTGAATCGTTTTTGGCCACTACAGGTGTAGCAGGGTATGCTCAGACATAAGTCCCTTGCTCACTGCACCATCAGCATTCAAGCAAGCTGGGCCGACGACGGCTGAAATGCCAGAAACCGGTCCCCGGAAGCTTGTTTCCTTTCCAGTAAAGAATTGGCTTGGTAGTTTGGTCTGCCCTGTTCCCATGATGCACTGGGCCAGGGCCAGACTAATTTGCATGTAGCCAGGTTCTGAACTGGGATGGTGCAGTGAGCTAAAAAACGGTGATGGATCAAGCCCTGATCTCTTGACTGGGTAGGAGTGTTCTGATTAACTCAGATACTCTGTCCATCACCACCCCCTTTTCTGAATCTTTTGGCCACTACAGGTGTGGCAGGGTATGCTCAGACACGAGTCCCCTGCTCACTGCACCATCAGGATTCAAGCAAGCCGAGCCGACGATGGCTGAAATGCCAGAAACCAGTCCCCGGAAGCTTGTTTCCTTTCCAGTAAAGAATTGGCTTGGTTGTTTGGTCTGCCCTGTTCCCATGATGCACTGGGCCAGGGCCAGACTAATTTGCATGTAGCCAGGTTCTGAACTGGGATGGTGCAGTGAGCTAAAAAAAACGGTGATGGATCAAGCCCTGATCTCTTGACTGGGTAGGAGTGTTCTGATTAACTCAGATACTCTGTCCATCACCACCCCCTTTTCTGAATGGTTTTTGGCCACTACAGGTGTGGCAGGGTATGCTCAGACATGAGTTCCTTGCTCACTGCACCATCAGGATTCAAGCAAGCCGGGCCGACGACGGCTGAAATGCCAGAAACCGGTCCCCGGAAGCTTGTTTCCTTTCCAGTAAAGAATTGGCTTGGTAGTTTGGTCTGCCCTGTTCCCATGATGCACTGGGCCAGGGCCAAACTAATTTGCATGTAGCCAGGTTCTGAACTGGGATGGTGCAGTGAGCTAAAAAACGGTGATGGATCAAGCCCTGATCTCTTGACTGGGTAGGAGTGTTCTGATTAACTCAGATACTCTGTCCATCACCACCCCCTTTTCTGAATCATTTTTGGCCACTACAGGTGTGGCAGGGTATGCTCAGACATGAGTTCCTTGCTCACTGCACCATCAGGATTCAAGCAAGCCGGGCCGACGATGGCTGAAATGCCAGAAACCGGTCCCCGGAAGCTTGTTTCCTTTCCAGTAAAGAATTGGCTTGGTAGTTTGGTCTGCCCTGTTCCCATGATGCACTGGGCCAGGGCCAGACTAATTTGCATGTAGCCAGGTTCTGAACTGGCATGGTGCAGTGAGCTAAAAAACAGTGATGGATCAAGCCCTGATCTCTTGACTGGGTAGGAGTGTTCTGATTAACTCAAATACTCTGACCATCACCACCCCCTTTTCTGAATCGTTTTTGGCCACTACAGGTGTGGCAGGGTATGCTCAGACATGAGTCCCTTGCTCACTGCGCCATCAGGATTCAAGCAAGCCGGGCCGACGACGGCTGAAATGCCAGAAACCGGTCCCCGGAAGCTTGTTTCCTTTCCAGTAAAGAATTGGCTAGGTAGTTTGGTCTGCCCTGTTCCCATGATGCACTGGGCCAGGGCCAGACTAATTTGCATGTAGCCAGGTTCTGAACTGGGATGGTGCAGTGAGCTAAAAAACGGTGATGGATCAAGCCCTGATCTCTTGACTGGGTAGGAGTGTTCTGATTAACTCAGATACTCTGTCCATCACCACCCCCTTTTCTGAATCGTTTTGGCCACTACAGGTGTGACAGGGTATGCTCAGACATAAGTCCCTTGCTCACTGCACCATCAGGATTCAAACAAGCCGGGCCGACGATGGCTGAAATGCCAGAAACCGGTCCCCGGAAGCTTGTTTCCTTTCCAGTAAAGAATTGGCTTGGTAGTTTGGTCTGCCCTGTTCCCATGATGCACTGGGCCAGGGCCAGACTAATTTGCATGTAGCCAGGTTCTGAACTGGGATGGTGCAGTGAGCTAAAAAACGGTGATGGATCAAGCCCTGATCTCTTGACTGGGTAGGAGTGTTCTGATTAACTCAGATACTCTGTCCATCACCACCCCCTTTTCTGAATCGTTTTTGGCCACTACAGGTGTGGCAGGGTATGCTCAGACATGAGTCCCTTGCTCACTGCACCATCAGGATTCAAGCAAGCCGGGCCGACGATGGCTGAAATGCCAGAAACCGGTCCCCGGAAGCTTGTTTCCTTTCCAGTAAAGAATTGGCTTGGTAGTTTGGTCTGCCCTGTTCCCATGATGCACTGGGCCAGGGCCAGACTAATTTGCATGTAGCCAGGTTCTGAACTGGGATGGTGCAGTGAGCTAAAAAACGTTGATGGATCAAGCCCTGATCTCTTGACTGGGTAGGAGTGTTGTGAATAACTCAGATACTCTGTCCATCACCACCCCCTTTTCTGAATCGTTTTTGGCCACTACAGGTGTGGCAGGGTATGCTCAGACATGAGTCCCTTGCTCACTGCGCCATCAGGATTCAAGCAAGCCGGGCCGACGACGGCTGAAATGCCAGAAACCGGTCCCCGGAAGCTTGTTTCCTTTCCAGTAAAGAATTGGCTAGGTAGTTTGGTCTGCCCTGTTCCCATGATGCACTGGGCCAGGGCCAGACTAATTTGCATGTAGCCAGGTTCTGAACTGGGATGGTGCAGTGAGCTAAAAAACGGTGATGGATCAAGCCCTGATCCCTTGACTGGGTAGGAGTGTTCTGATTAACTCAGATACTCTGTCCATCACCACCCCCTTTTCTGAATTGTTTTTGGCCACTACAGGTGTGGCAGGGTATGCTCAGACATGAGTCCCTTGCTCACTGCAACATCAGGATTCAAGCAAGCCGGGCCGACGACGGCTGAAATGCCAGAAACCGGTCCCCGGAAGCTTGTTTCCTTTTCAGTAAAGAATTGGCTTGGTAGTTTGGTCTGCCCTGCTCCCATGATGCACTGGGCCAGGCCAGACTAATTTGCATGTAGCCAGGTGCTGAACTGGGATAGTGCAGTGAGCTAAAAAACGGTGATGGATCAAGCCCTGATCTCTTGACTGGGTAGGAGTGTTCTGATTAACTCAGATACTCTGTCCATCACCACCCCCTTTTCTGAATCGTTTTTGGCCACTACAGGTGTGGCAGGGTATGCTCAGACATAAGTCCCTTGCTCACTGCACCATCAGGATTCAAACAAGCCGGGCTGAAATGCCAGAAACCGGTCCCCGGAAGCTTGTTTCCTTTCCAGTAAAGAATTGGCTTGGTAGTTTGGTCTGCCCTGTTCCCATGATTCCCTGGGCCAGGGCCAGACTAATTTGCATGTAGCCAGGTTCTGAACTGGGATGGTGCAGTGAGCTAAAAAACGGTGAAGGATCAAGCCCTGATCTCTTGACTGGGTAGGAGTGTTCTGATTAACTCAGATACTCTGTCCATCACCACCCCCTTTTCTGAATCGTTTTTGGCCACTACAGGTGTGGCAGGGTATGCTCAGACATGAGTCCCTTGCTCACTGCACCATCAGGATTCAAGCAAGCCAGGCCGACGACGGCTGAAATGCCAGAAACCGGTCCCTGGAAGCTTGTTTCCTTTCCAGTAAAGAACTGGCTTGGTAGTTTGGTCTGCCCTGTTCCCATGATGCACTGGGCAAGGGCCAGACTAATTTGCATGTAGCCAGGTTCTGAACTGGGATGGTGCAGTGAGCTAAAAAACGGTGAAGGATCAAGCCCTGATCTCTTGACTGGGTAGGAGTGTTCTGATTAACTCAGATACTCTGTCCATCACCACCCCCTTTTCTGAATCGTTTTTGTCCACTACAGGTGTGGCAGGGTATGCTCAGACATGAGTCCCTTGCTCACTGCACCATCAGGATTCAAGCAAGCCGGTCCGACGATGGCTGAAATGCCAGAAACCGGTCCCCGGAAGCTTGTTTCCTTTCCAGTAAAGAATTGGCTTGGTAGTTTGGTCTGCCCTGTTCCCATGATGGACTGGGCCAGGGCCAGACTAATTTGCATGTAGCCAGGTTCTGAACTGGGATGGTGCAGTGAGCTAAAAAACGGTGATGGATCAAGCCCTGATCTCTTGACTGGGTAGGAGTGTTCTGATTAACTCAGATACTCTGTCCATCACCACCCCCTTTTCTGAATCGTTTTTGGCCACTACAGGTGTAGCAGGGTATGCTCAGACATGAATCCCTTGCTCACTGCACCATCAGGATTCAAGCAAGCTGGGCCGACGACGGCTTAAATGCCAGAAACCGGTCCCCGGAAGCTTGTTTCCTTTCCAGTAAAGAATTGGCTTGGTAGTTTGGTCTGCCCTGTTCCCATGATGCACTGGGCCAGGGCCAGACTAATTTGCATGTAGCCAGGTTCTGAACTGGGATGGTGCAGTGAGCTAAAAAATGGTGATGGATCAAGCCCTGATCTCTTGACTGGGTAGGAGTGTTCTGATTAACTCACATACTCTGTCCATCACCACCCCCTTTTCTGAATCTTTTGGCCACTACAGGTGTGGCAGGGTATGCTCAGACATGAGTCCCTTGCTCACTGCACCATCAGGATTCAAGCAAGCCGGGCCGACGACGGCTGAAATGCCAGAAACCAGTCCCCGGAAGCTTGTTCCTTTCCAGTAAAGAATTGGCTTGGTAGTTTGGTCTGCCCTGTTGCCATAATGCACTGGGCCAGGGCCAGACTAATTTGCATGTAGCCAGGTTCTGAACTGGGATGGTGCAGTGAGCTAAAAAATGGTGATGGATCAAGCCCTGATCTCTTGACTGGGTAGGAGTGTTCTGATTAACTCAGATACTCTGTCCATCACCACCCCCTTTTCTGAATCGTTTTTGGCCACTACAGGTGTGGCAGGGTATGCTCAGACATGAGACCCTTGCTCACTGCCCCATCAGGATTCAAGCAAGCTGAGCCGACGACGGCTGAAATGCCAGAAACCGGTCCCCGGAAGCTTGTTTCCTTTCCAGTAAAGAATTGGCTTGGTAGTTTGGTCTGCCCTGTTCCCATGATGCACTGGGCCAGGGCCAGACTAATTTGCATGTAGCCAGGTTCTGAACTGGGATGGTGCAGTGAGCTAAAAAAAAGGGTGATGGATCAAGCCCTGATCTCTTGACTGGGTAGGAGTGTTCTTATTAACTCAGATACTCTGTCCATCCCCACCCCCTTTTCTGAATCGTTTTTGGCCACTACAGGTGTGGCAGGGTATGCTCAGACATGAGTCCCTTGCTCACTGCACCATCAGGATTCAAGCAAGCTGGGCCGACGACGGCTGATATGCCAGAAACCGGTCCCCGGCAGCTTGTTTCCTTTCCAGTAAAGAATTGGCTTGGTAGTTTGGGCTGCCCTGTTCCCATGATGCACTGGGCCAGGGCCAGACTAATTTGCATGTAGCCAGGTTCTGAACTGGGATGGTGCAGTGAGCTAAAAAACGGTGATGGATCAAGCCCTGATCTCTTGACTGGGTAGGAGTGTTCTGATTAACTCAGATACTCTGTCCATCACCACCCCCTTTTCTGAATCGTTTTTGGCCACTACAGGTGTAGCAGGGTATGCTCAGACATAAGTCCCTTGCTCACTGCACCATCAGCATTCAAGCAAGCTGGGCCGACGACGGCTGAAATGCCAGAAACCGGTCCCCGGAAGCTTGTTTCCTTTCCAGTAAAGAATTGGCTTGGTAGTTTGGTCTGCCCTGTTCCCATGATGCACTGGGCCAGGGCCAGACTAATTTGCATGTAGCCAGGTTCTGAACTGGGATGGTGCAGTGAGCTAAAAAACGGTGATGGATCAAGCCCTGATCTCTTGACTGGGTAGGAGTGTTCTGATTAACTCAGATACTCTGTCCATCACCACCCCCTTTTCTGAATCTTTTGGCCACTACAGGTGTGGCAGGGTATGCTCAGACACGAGTCCCCTGCTCACTGCACCATCAGGATTCAAGCAAGCCGAGCCGACGATGGCTGAAATGCCAGAAACCAGTCCCCGGAAGCTTGTTTCCTTTCCAGTAAAGAATTGGCTTGGTTGTTTGGTCTGCCCTGTTCCCATGATGCACTGGGCCAGGGCCAGACTAATTTGCATGTAGCCAGGTTCTGAACTGGGATGGTGCAGTGAGCTAAAAAAAACGGTGATGGATCAAGCCCTGATCTCTTGACTGGGTAGGAGTGTTCTGATTAACTCAGATACTCTGTCCATCACCACCCCCTTTTCTGAATGGTTTTTGGCCACTACAGGTGTGGCAGGGTATGCTCAGACATGAGTTCCTTGCTCACTGCACCATCAGGATTCAAGCAAGCCGGGCCGACGACGGCTGAAATGCCAGAAACCGGTCCCCGGAAGCTTGTTTCCTTTCCAGTAAAGAATTGGCTTGGTAGTTTGGTCTGCCCTGTTCCCATGATGCACTGGGCCAGGGCCAAACTAATTTGCATGTAGCCAGGTTCTGAACTGGGATGGTGCAGTGAGCTAAAAAACGGTGATGGATCAAGCCCTGATCTCTTGACTGGGTAGGAGTGTTCTGATTAACTCAGATACTCTGTCCATCACCACCCCCTTTTCTGAATCATTTTTGGCCACTACAGGTGTGGCAGGGTATGCTCAGACATGAGTTCCTTGCTCACTGCACCATCAGGATTCAAGCAAGCCGGGCCGACGATGGCTGAAATGCCAGAAACCGGTCCCCGGAAGCTTGTTTCCTTTCCAGTAAAGAATTGGCTTGGTAGTTTGGTCTGCCCTGTTCCCATGATGCACTGGGCCAGGGCCAGACTAATTTGCATGTAGCCAGGTTCTGAACTGGCATGGTGCAGTGAGCTAAAAAACAGTGATGGATCAAGCCCTGATCTCTTGACTGGGTAGGAGTGTTCTGATTAACTCAAATACTCTGACCATCACCACCCCCTTTTCTGAATCGTTTTTGGCCACTACAGGTGTGGCAGGGTATGCTCAGACATGAGTCCCTTGCTCACTGCGCCATCAGGATTCAAGCAAGCCGGGCCGACGACGGCTGAAATGCCAGAAACCGGTCCCCGGAAGCTTGTTTCCTTTCCAGTAAAGAATTGGCTAGGTAGTTTGGTCTGCCCTGTTCCCATGATGCACTGGGCCAGGGCCAGACTAATTTGCATGTAGCCAGGTTCTGAACTGGGATGGTGCAGTGAGCTAAAAAACGGTGATGGATCAAGCCCTGATCCCTTGACTGGGTAGGAGTGTTCTGATTAACTCAGATACTCTGTCCATCACCACCCCCTTTTCTGAATTGTTTTTGGCCACTACAGGTGTGGCAGGGTATGCTCAGACATGAGTCCCTTGCTCACTGCAACATCAGGATTCAAGCAAGCCGGGCCGACGACGGCTGAAATGCCAGAAACCGGTCCCCGGAAGCTTGTTTCCTTTTCAGTAAAGAATTGGCTTGGTAGTTTGGTCTGCCCTGTTCCCATGATGCACTGGGCCAGGCCAGACTAATTTGCATGTAGCCAGGTGCTGAACTGGGATAGTGCAGTGAGCTAAAAAACGGTGATGGATCAAGCCCTGATCTCTTGACTGGGTAGGAGTGTTCTGATTAACTCAGATACTCTGTCCATCACCACCCCCTTTTCTGAATCGTTTTTGGCCACTACAGGTGTGGCAGGGTATGCTCAGACATAAGTCCCTTGCTCACTGCACCATCAGGATTCAAACAAGCCGGGCCGACGATGGCTGAAATGCCAGAAACCGGTCCCCGGAAGCTTGTTTCCTTTCCAGTAAAGAATTGGCTTGGTAGTTTGGTCTGCCCTGTTCCCATGATTCCCTGGGCCAGGGCCAGACTAATTTGCATGTAGCCAGGTTCTGAACTGGGATGGTGCAGTGAGCTAAAAAACGGTGAAGGATCAAGCCCTGATCTCTTGACTGGGTAGGAGTGTTCTGATTAACTCAGATACTCTGTCCATCACCACCCCCTTTTCTGAATCGTTTTTGGCCACTACAGGTGTGGCAGGGTATGCTCAGACATGAGTCCCTTGCTCACTGCACCATCAGGATTCAAGCAAGCCAGGCCGACGACGGCTGAAATGCCAGAAACCGGTCCCTGGAAGCTTGTTTCCTTTCCAGTAAAGAACTGGCTTGGTAGTTTGGTCTGCCCTGTTCCCATGATGCACTGGGCAAGGGCCAGACTAATTTGCATGTAGCCAGGTTCTGAACTGGGATGGTGCAGTGAGCTAAAAAACGGTGAAGGATCAAGCCCTGATCTCTTGACTGGGTAGGAGTGTTCTGATTAACTCAGATACTCTGTCCATCACCACCCCCTTTTCTGAATCGTTTTTGGCCACTACAGGTGTGGCAGGGTATGCTCAGACATGAGTCCCTTGCTCACTGCACCATCAGGATTCAAGCAAGCCGGTCCGACGATGGCTGAAATGCCAGAAACCGGTCCCCGGAAGCTTGTTTCCTTTCCAGTAAAGAATTGGCTTGGTAGTTTGGTCGGCCCTGTTCCCATGATGGACTGGGCCAGGGCCAGACTAATTTGCATGTAGCCAGGTTCTGAACTGGGATGGTGCAGTGAGCTAAAAAACGGTGATGGATCAAGCCCTGATCTCTTGACTGGGTAGGAGTGTTCTGATTAACTCAGATACTCTGTCCATCACCACCCCCTTTTCTGAATCGTTTTTGGCCACTACAGGTGTAGCAGGGTATGCTCAGACATGAATCCCTTGCTCACTGCACCATCAGGATTCAAGCAAGCTGGGCCGACGACGGCTTAAATGCCAGAAACCGGTCCCCGGAAGCTTGTTTCCTTTCCAGTAAAGAATTGGCTTGGTAGTTTGGTCTGCCCTGTTCCCATGATGCACTGGGCCAGGGCCAGACTAATTTGCATGTAGCCAGGTTCTGAACTGGGATGGTGCAGTGAGCTAAAAAATGGTGATGGATCAAGCCCTGATCTCTTGACTGGGTAGGAGTGTTCTGATTAACTCACA
Organism: Lissotriton helveticus; assembly: GCF_964261635.1. NCBI lineage: Eukaryota > Metazoa > Chordata > Amphibia > Caudata > Salamandridae > Lissotriton > Lissotriton helveticus. The sequence continues at coordinate 1,501,299,884 of NC_136057.1, read as the reverse complement.
TACTCTGTCCATCACCACCCCCTTTTCTGAATCTTTTGGCCACTACAGGTGTGGCAGGGTATGCTCAGACATGAGTCCCTTGCTCACTGCACCATCAGGATTCAAGCAAGCCGGGCCGACAACGGCTGAAATGCCAGAAACCAGTCCCCGGAAGCTTGTTCCTTTCCAGTAAAGAATTGGCTTGGTAGTTTGGTCTGCCCTGTTGCCATAATGCACTGGGCCAGGGCCAGACTAATTTGCATGTAGCCAGGTTCTGAACTGGGATGGTGCAGTGAGCTAAAAAATGGTGATGGATCAAGCCCTGATCTCTTGACTGGGTAGGAGTGTTCTGATTAACTCAGATACTCTGTCCATCACCACCCCCTTTTCTGAATCGTTTTTGGCCACTACAGGTGTGGCAGGGTATGCTCAGACATGAGACCCTTGCTCACTGCCCCATCAGGATTCAAGCAAGCTGAGCCGACGACGGCTGAAATGCCAGAAACCGGTCCCCGGAAGCTTGTTTCCTTTCCAGTAAAGAATTGGCTTGGTAGTTTGGTCTGCCCTGTTCCCATGATGCACTGGGCCAGGGCCAGACTAATTTGCATGTAGCCAGGTTCTGAACTGGGATGGTGCAGTGAGCTAAAAAAAAGGGTGATGGATCAAGCCCTGATCTCTTGACTGGGTAGGAGTGTTCTTATTAACTCAGATACTCTGTCCATCCCCACCCCCTTTTCTGAATCGTTTTTGGCCACTACAGGTGTGGCAGGGTATGCTCAGACATGAGTCCCTTGCTCACTGCACCATCAGGATTCAAGCAAGCTGGGCCGACGACGGCTGATATGCCAGAAACCGGTCCCCGGCAGCTTGTTTCCTTTCCAGTAAAGAATTGGCTTGGTAGTTTGGGCTGCCCTGTTCCCATGATGCACTGGGCCAGGGCCAGACTAATTTGCATGTAGCCAGGTTCTGAACTGGGATGGTGCAGTGAGCTAAAAAACGGTGATGGATCAAGCCCTGATCTCTTGACTGGGTAGGAGTGTTCTGATTAACTCAGATACTCTGTCCATCACCACCCCCTTTTCTGAATCGTTTTTGGCCACTACAGGTGTAGCAGGGTATGCTCAGACATAAGTCCCTTGCTCACTGCACCATCAGCATTCAAGCAAGCTGGGCCGACGACGGCTGAAATGCCAGAAACCGGTCCCCGGAAGCTTGTTTCCTTTCCAGTAAAGAATTGGCTTGGTAGTTTGGTCTGCCCTGTTCCCATGATGCACTGGGCCAGGGCCAGACTAATTTGCATGTAGCCAGGTTCTGAACTGGGATGGTGCAGTGAGCTAAAAAACGGTGATGGATCAAGCCCTGATCTCTTGACTGGGTAGGAGTGTTCTGATTAACTCAGATACTCTGTCCATCACCACCCCCTTTTCTGAATCTTTTGGCCACTACAGGTGTGGCAGGGTATGCTCAGACATGAGTCCCCTGCTCACTGCACCATCAGGATTCAAGCAAGCCGAGCCGACGATGGCTGAAATGCCAGAAACCAGTCCCCGGAAGCTTGTTTCCTTTCCAGTAAAGAATTGGCTTGGTTGTTTGGTCTGCCCTGTTCCCATGATGCACTGGGCCAGGGCCAGACTAATTTGCATGTAGCCAGGTTCTGAACTGGGATGGTGCAGTGAGCTAAAAAAACGGTGATGGATCAAGCCCTGATCTCTTGACTGGGTAGGAGTGTTCTGATTAACTCAGATACTCTGTCCATCACCACCCCCTTTTCTGAATGGTTTTTGGCCACTACAGGTGTGGCAGGGTATGCTCAGACATGAGTTCCTTGCTCACTGCACCATCAGGATTCAAGCAAGCCGGGCCGACGACGGCTGAAATGCCAGAAACCGGTCCCCGGAAGCTTGTTTCCTTTCCAGTAAAGAATTGGCTTGGTAGTTTGGTCTGCCCTGTTCCCATGATGCACTGGGCCAGGGCCAGACTAATTTGCATGTAGCCAGGTTCTGAACTGGGATGGTGCAGTGAGCTAAAAAACGGTGATGGATCAAGCCCTGATCTCTTGACTGGGTAGGAGTGTTCTGATTAACTCAGATACTCTGTCCATCACCACCCCCTTTTCTGAATCATTTTTGGCCACTACAGGTGTGGCAGGGTATGCTCAGACATGAGTTCCTTGCTCACTGCACCATCAGGATTCAAGCAAGCCGGGCCGACGATGGCTGAAATGCCAGAAACCGGTCCCCGGAAGCTTGTTTCCTTTCCAGTAAAGAATTGGCTTGGTAGTTTGGTCTGCCCTGTTCCCATGATGCACTGGGCCAGGGCCAGACTAATTTGCATGTAGCCAGGTTCTGAACTGGCATGGTGCAGTGAGCTAAAAAACAGTGATGGATCAAGCCCTGATCTCTTGACTGGGTAGGAGTGTTCTGATTAACTCAAATACTCTGACCATCACCACCCCCTTTTCTGAATCGTTTTTGGCCACTACAGGTGTGGCAGGGTATGCTCAGACATGAGTCCCTTGCTCACTGCACCATCAGGATTCAAGCAAGCCGGGCCGACGATGGCTGAAATGCCAGAAACCGGTCCCAGGAAGCTTGTTTCCTTTCCAGTAAAGAATTGGCTTGGTAGTTTGGTCTGCCCTGTTCCCATGATTCCCTGGGCCAGGGCCAGACTAATTTGCATGTAGCCAGGTTCTGAACTGGGATGGTGCAGTGAGCTAAAAAACGGTGAAGGATCAAGCCCTGATCTCTTGACTGGGTAGGAGTGTTCTGATTAACTCAGATACTCTGTCCATCACCACCCCCTTTTCTGAATCGTTTTTGGACACTACAGGTGTGGCAGGGTATGCTCAGACATGAGTCCCTTGCTCACTGCACCATCAGGATTCAAGCAAGCCGGTCCGACGACGGCTGAAATGCCAGAAACCGGTCCCCGGAAGCTTGTTTCCTTTCCAGTAAAGAATTGGCTTGGTAGTTTGGTCTGCCCTGTTCCCATGATGCACTGGGCCAGGGCCAGACTAATTTGCATGTAGCCAGGTTCTGAACTGGGATGGTGCAGTGAGCTAAAAAACGGTGATGGATCAAGCCCTGATCTCTTGACTGGGTAGGAGTGTTCTGATTAACTCAGATACTCTGTCCATCACCACCCCCTTTTCTGAATCTTTTGGCCACTACAGGTGTGGCAGGGTATGCTCAGACATGAGTCCCCTGCTCACTGCACCATCAGGATTCAAGCAAGCCGAGCCGACGATGGCTGAAATGCCAGAAACCAGTCCCCGGAAGCTTGTTTCCTTTCCAGTAAAGAATTGGCTTGGTTGTTTGGTCTGCCCTGTTCCCATGATGCACTGGGCCAGGGCCAGACTAATTTGCATGTAGCCAGGTTCTGAACTGGGATGGTGCAGTGAGCTAAAAAAACGGTGATGGATCAAGCCCTGATCTCTTGACTGGGTAGGAGTGTTCTGATTAACTCAGATACTCTGTCCATCACCACCCCCTTTTCTGAATGGTTTTTGGCCACTACAGGTGTGGCAGGGTATGCTCAGACATGAGTTCCTTGCTCACTGCACCATCAGGATTCAAGCAAGCCGGGCCGACGACGGCTGAAATGCCAGAAACCGGTCCCCGGAAGCTTGTTTCCTTTCCAGTAAAGAATTGGCTTGGTAGTTTGGTCTGCCCTGTTCCCATGATGCACTGGGCCAGGGCCAGACTAATTTGCATGTAGCCAGGTTCTGAACTGGGATGGTGCAGTGAGCTAAAAAACGGTGATGGATCAAGCCCTGATCTCTTGACTGGGTAGGAGTGTTCTGATTAACTCAGATACTCTGTCCATCACCACCCCCTTTTCTGAATCATTTTTGGCCACTACAGGTGTGGCAGGGTATGCTCAGACATGAGTTCCTTGCTCACTGCACCATCAGGATTCAAGCAAGCCGGGCCGACGATGGCTGAAATGCCAGAAACCGGTCCCCGGAAGCTTGTTTCCTTTCCAGTAAAGAATTGGCTTGGTAGTTTGGTCTGCCCTGTTCCCATGATGCACTGGGCCAGGGCCAGACTAATTTGCATGTAGCCAGGTTCTGAACTGGCATGGTGCAGTGAGCTAAAAAACAGTGATGGATCAATCCCTGATCTCTTGACTGGGTAGGAGTGTTCTGATTAACTCAAATACTCTGACCATCACCACCCCCTTTTCTGAATCGTTTTTGGCCACTACAGGTGTGGCAGGGTATGCTCAGACATGAGTCCCTTGCTCACTGCACCATCAGGATTCAAGCAAGCCGGGCCGACGATGGCTGAAATGCCAGAAACCGGTCCCAGGAAGCTTGTTTCCTTTCCAGTAAAGAATTGGCTTGGTAGTTTGGTCTGCCCTGTTCCCATGATTCCCTGGGCCAGGGCCAGACTAATTTGCATGTAGCCAGGTTCTGAACTGGGATGGTGCAGTGAGCTAAAAAACGGTGAAGGATCAAGCCCTGATCTCTTGACTGGGTAGGAGTGTTCTGATTAACTCAGATACTCTGTCCATCACCACCCCCTTTTCTGAATCGTTTTTGGACACTACAGGTGTGGCAGGGTATGCTCAGACATGAGTCCCTTGCTCACTGCACCATCAGGATTCAAGCAAGCCGGTCCGACGACGGCTGAAATGCCAGAAACCGGTCCCCGGAAGCTTGTTTCCTTTCCAGTAAAGAATTGGCTTGGTAGTTTGGTCTGCCCTGTTCCCATGATGGACTGGGCCAGGGCCAGACTAATTTGCATGTAGCCAGGTTCTGAACTGGGATGGTGCAGTGAGCTAAAAAACGGTGATGGATCAAGCCCTGATCTCTTGACTGGGTAGGAGTGTTCTGATTAACTCAGATACTCTGTCCATCACCACCCCCTTTTCTGAATCGTTTTTGGCCACTACAGGTGTAGCAGGGTATGCTCAGACATGAGTCCCTTGCTCACTGCACCATCAGGATTCAAGCAAGCTGGGCCGACGACGGCTGAAATGCCAGAAACCGGTCCCCGGAAGCTTGTTTCCTTTCCAGTAAAGAATTGGCTTGGTAGTTTGGTCTGCCCTGTTCCCATGATGCACTGGGCAAGGGCCAGACTAATTTGCATGTAGCCAGGTTCTGAACTGGGATGGTGCAGTGAGCTAAAAAACGGTGATGGATCAAGCCCTGATCTCTTGACTGGGTAGGAGTGTTCTGATTAACTCAGATACTCTGTCCATCACCACCCCCTTTTCTGAATCGTTTTTGGCCACTACAGGTGTGGCAGGGTATGCTCAGACATGAGTCCCTTGCTCACTGCACCATCAGGATTCAAGCAAGCCGGGCCGATGATGGCTGAAATGCCAGAAACCAGTCCCCGGAAGCTTGTTTCCTTTCCAGTAAAGAATTGGCTTGGTAGTTTGGTCTGCCCTGTTCCCATGATGCACTGGGCCAGGGCCAGACTAATTTGCATGTAGCCAGGTTCTGAACTGGGATGGTGCAGTGAGCTAAAAAACGGTGAAGGATCAAGCCCTGATCTCTTGACTGGGTAGGAGTGTTCTGATTAACTCAGATACTCTGTCCATCACCACCCCCTTTTCTGAATCGTTTTTGGCCACTACAGGTGTGGCAGGGTATGCTCAGACATGAGTCCCTTGCTCACTGCACCATCAGGATTCAAGCAAGCCGGTCCGACGACGGCTGAAATGCCAGAAACCGGTCCCCGGAAGCTTGTTTCCTTTCCAGTAAAGAATTGGCTTGGTAGTTTGGTCTGCCCTGTTCCCATGATGCACTGGGCCAGGGCCAGACTAATTTGCATGTAGCCAGGTTCTGAACTGGGATGGTGCAGTGAGCTAAAAAACGGTGATGGATCAAGCCCTGATCTCTTGACTGGGTAGGAGTGTTCTGATTAACTCAGATACTCTGTCCATCACCACCCCCTTTTCTGAATCGTTTTTGGCCACTACAGGTGTGGCAGGGTATGCTCAGACATGAGTCCCTTGCTCACTGCCCCATCAGGATTCAAGCAAGCCGAGCCGACGACGGCTGAAATGCCAGAAACCGGTCCCCGGAAGCTTGTTTCCTTTCCAGTAAAGAATTGGCTTGGTAGTTTGGTCTGCCCTGTTCCCATGATGCACTGGGCCAGGGCCAGACTAATTTGCATGTAGCCAGGTTCTGAACTGGGATGGTGCAGTGAGCTAAAAAAAGGGTGATGGATCATGCCCTGATCTCTTGACTGGGTAGGAGTGTTCTTATTAACTCAGATACTCTGTCCATCCCCACCCCCTTTTCTGAATCGTTTATGGCCACTACAGGTGTGGCAGGGTATGCTCAGACATGAGTCCCTTGCTCACTGCACCATCAGGATTCAAGCAAGCTGGGCCGACGACGGCTGATATGCCAGAAACCGGTCCCCGGCAGCTTGTTTCCTTTCCAGTAAAGAATTGGCTTGGTAGTTTGGTCTGCCCTGTTCCCATGATGCACTGGGCCAGGGCCAGACTAATTTGCATGTAGCCAGGTTCTGAACTGGGATGGTGCAGTGAGCTAAAAAACGGTGATGGATCAAGCCCTGATCTCTTGACTGGGTAGGAGTGTTCTGATTAACTCAGATACTCTGTCCATCACCACCCCCTTTTCTGAATCGTTTTTGGCCACTACAGGTGTGGCAGGGTATGCTCAGACATGAGTTCCTTGCTCACTGCACCATCAGGATTCAAGCAAGCCGGGCCGACGACGGCTGAAATGCCAGAAACCGGTCCCCGGAAGCTTGTTTCCTTTCCAGTAAAGAATTGGCTTGGTAGTTTGGTCTGCCCTGTTCCAATGATGCACTGGGCCAGGGCCAGACTAATTTGCATGTAGCCAGGTTCTGAACTGGGATGGTGCAGTGAGCTAAAAAACAGTGATGGATCAAGCCCTGATCTCTTGACTGGGTAGGAGGTTCTGATTAACTCAAATACTCTGACCATCACCACCCCCTTTTCTGAATCGTTTTTGGCCACTACAGGTGTGGCAGGGTATGCTCAGACATGAGTCCCTTGCTCACTGCACGATCAGGATTCAAGCAAGCCGGGCCGACGACGGCTGAAATGCCAGAAACCGGTCCCCGGAAGCTTGTTTCCTTTCTAGTAAAGAATTGGCTTGGTAGTTTGGTCTGCCCTGTTCCCATGATGCACTGGGCCAGGGCCAGACTAATTTGCATGTAGCCAGGTTCTGAACTGGGATGGTGCAGTGAGCTAAAAAACAGTGGTGGATCAAGCCCTGATCTCTTGACTGGGTAGGAGTGTTCTGATTAACTCAAATACTCTGACCATCACCACCCCCTTTTCTGAATCGTTTTTGGCCACTACAGGTGTGGCAGGGTATGCTCAGACATGAGTCCCTTGCTCACTGCACCATCAGGATTCAAGCAAGCTGGGCCGACGATGGCTGAAATGCCAGAAACCGGTCCCAGGAAGCTTGTTTCCTTTCCAGTAAAGAATTGGCTTGGTAGTTTGGTCTGCCCTGTTCCCATGATGCACTGGGCCAGGGCCAGACTAATTTGCATGTAGCCAGGTTCTGAACTGGGATGGTGCAGTGAGCTAAAAAACGGTGAAGGATCAAGCCCTGATCTCTTGACTGGGTAGGAGTGTTCTGATTAACTCAGATACTCTGTCCATCACCACCCCCTTTTCTGAATCGTTTTTGGCCACTACAGGTGTGGCAGGGTATGCTCAGACATGAGTCCCTTGCTCACTGCACCATCAGGATTCAAGCAAGCCGGGCCGGCGACGGCTGAAATGCCAGAAACCGGTCCCTGGAAGCTTGTTTCCTTTCCAGTAAAGAACTGGCTTGGTAGTTTGGTCTGCCCTGTTCCCATGATGCACTGGGCCAGGGCCAGACTAATTTGCATGTAGCCAGGTTCTGAACTGGGATGGTGCAGTGAGCTAAAAAACGGTGAAGGATCAAGCCCTGATCTCTTGACTGGGTAGGAGTGTTCTGATTAACTCAGATACTCTGTCCATCACCACCCCCTTTTCTGAATCGTTTTTGGCCACTACAGGTGTGGCAGGGTATGCTCAGACATGAGTCCCTTGCTCACTGCACCATCAGGATTCAAGCAAGCCGGGCCGACGACGGCTGAAATGCCAGAAACCAGTCCCCGGAAGCTTGTTTCCTTTCCAGTAAAGAATTGGCTTGGTAGTTTGGTCTGCCCTGTTCCCATGATGCACTGGGCCAGGGCCAGACTAATTTGCATGTAGCCAGGTTCTGAACTGGGATGGTGCAGTGAGCTAAAAAATGGTGATGGATCAAGCCCTGATCTCTTGACTGGGTAGGAGGGTTCTGATTAACTCAGATACTCTCTCCATCACCACCCCCTTTTCTGAATCGTTTTTGGCCACTACAGGTGTGGCAGGGTATGCTCAGACATGAGTCCCTTGCTCACTGCACCATCAGGATTCAAGCAAGCCGGGCCGACGACGGCTGAAATGCCAGAAACCAGTCCCCGGAAGCTTGTTTCCTTTCCAGTAAAGAATTGGCTTGGTAGTTTGGTCTGCCCTGTTCCCATGAAGCACTGGGCCAGGGCCAGACTAATTTGCATGTAGCCAGGTTCTGAACTATGATGGTGCAGTGAGCTACAAAACGGTGATGGATCAAGCCCTGATCTCTTGACTGGGTAGGAGTGTTCTGATTAACTCAGATACTCTGTCCATCACCACCCCCTTTTCTGAATCGTTTTTGGCCACTACAGGTGTGGCAGGGTATGCTCAGACATGAGTCCCTTGCTCACTGCACCATCAGGATTCAAGCAAGCCGGGCCGACGACGCCTGAAATGCCAGAAACCGGTCCCCGGAAGCTTGTTTCCTTTCCAGTAAAGAATTGGCTTGGTAGTTTGGTCTGCCCTGTTCCCATGATGCACTGGGCCAGGGCCAGACTAATTTGCATGTAGCCAGGTTCTGAACTGGGATGGTGCAGTGAGCTAAAAAACGGTGATGGATCAAGCCCTGATCTCTTGACTGGGTATGAGTGTTCTGATTAACTCAGATACTCTGTCCATCACCACCCCCTTTTCTGAATCGTTTTTGGCCACTACAGGTGTGGCAGGGTATGCTCAGACATGAGTCCCTTGCTCACTGCACCATCAGGATTCAAGCAAGCTGGGCCGACGACGGCTGAAATGCCAGAAACCGGTCCCCGGAAGCTTGTTTCCTTTCCAGTAAAGAATTGGCTTGGTAGTTTGGTCTGCCCTGTTCCCATGATGCACTGGGCCAGGGCCAGACTAATTTGCATGTAGCCAGGTTCTGAACTGGGATGGTGCAGTGAGCTAAAAAACGATGATGAATCAAGCCCTGATCTCTTGACTGGGTAGGAGTGTTCTGATTAAATTGGCTTGGTAGTTTGGTCTGCCCTGTTCCCATGATGCACTGGGCCAGGGCCAGACTAATTTGCATGTAGCCAGGTTCTGAACTGGGATGGTGCAGTGAGCTAAAAAACGGTGATGGATCAAGCCCTGATCTCTTGACTGGGTAGGAGTGTTCTGATTAACTCAGATACTCTGTCCATCACCACCCCCTTTTCTGAATCATTTTTGGCCACTACAGGTGTGGCAGGGTATGCTCAGACATGAGTCCCTTGCTCACTGCACCATCAGGATTCAAGCAAGCTGGGCCGACGACGGCTGAAATGCCAGAAACCGGTCCCCGGAAGCTTGTTTCCTTTCCAGTAAAGAATTGGCTTGGTAGTTTGGTCTGCCCTGTTCCCATGATGCACTGGGCCAGGGCCAGACTAATTTGCATGTAGCCAGGTTCTGAACTGGGATGGTGCAGTGAGCTAAAAAACGGTGATGGATCAAGCCCTCATCCCTTGACTGGGTAGGAGTGTTCTGATTAACTCAGATACTCTGTCCATCACCACCCCCTTTTCTGAATTGTTTTTGGCCACTACAGGTGTGGCAGGGTATGCTCAGACATGAGTCCCTTGCTCACTGCAACATCAGGATTCAAGCAAGCCGGGCCGACGACGGCTGAAATGCCATAAACCGGTCCCCGGAAGCTTGTTTCCTTTTCAGTAAAGAATTGGCTTGGTAGTTTGGTCTGCCCTGTTCCCATGATGCACTGGGCCAGGGCCAGACTAATTTGCATGTAGCCAGGTTCTGAACTGGGATGGTGCAGTGAGCTAAAAAACGGTGATGGATCAAGCCCTGATCTCTTGACTGGGTAGGAGTGTTCTGATTAACTCAGATACTCTGTCCATCACCACCCCCTTTTCTGAATCGTTTTGGCCACTACAGGTGTGACAGGGTATGCTCAGACATAAGTCCCTTGCTCACTGCACCATCAGGATTCAAACAAGCCGGGCCGACGATGGCTGAAATGCCAGAAACCGGTCCCCGGAAGCTTGTTTCCTTTCCAGTAAAGAATTGGCTTGGTAGTTTGGTCTGCCCTGTTCCCATGATGCACTGGGCCAGGGCCAGACTAATTTGCATGTAGCCAGGTTCTGAACTGGGATGGTGCAGTGAGCTAAAAAACGGTGATGGATCAAGCCCTGATCTCTTGACTGGGTAGGAGTGTTCTGATTAACTCAGATACTCTGTCCATCACCACCCCCTTTTCTGAATCGTTTTTGGCCACTACAGGTGTGGCAGGGTATGCTCAGACATGAGTCCCTTCCTCACTGCACCATCAGGATTCAAGCAAGCCGGGCCGACGATGGCTGAAATGCCAGAAACCGGTCCCCGGAAGCTTGTTTCCTTTCCAGTAAAGAATTGGCTTGGTAGTTTGGTCTGCCCTGTTCCCATGATGCACTGGGCCAGGGCCAGACTAATTTGCATGTAGCCAGGTTCTGAACTGGGATGGTGCAGTGAGCTAAAAAACGTTGATGGATCAAGCCCTGATCTCTTGACTGGGTAGGAGTGTTGTGATTAACTCAGATACTCTGTCCATCACCACCCCCTTTTCTGAATCGTTTTTGGCCACTACAGGTGTGGCAGGGTATGCTCAGACATGAGTCCCTTGCTCACTGCGCCATCAGGATTCAAGCAAGCCGGGCCGACGACGGCTGAAATGCCAGAAACCGGTCCCCGGAAGCTTGTTTCCTTTCCAGTAAAGAATTGGCTAGGTAGTTTGGTCTGCCCTGTTCCCATGATGCACTGGGCCAGGGCCAGACTAATTTGCATGTAGCCAGGTTCTGAACTGGGATGGTGCAGTGAGCTAAAAAACGGTGATGGATCAAGCCCTGATCCCTTGACTGGGTAGGAGTGTTCTGATTAACTCAGATACTCTGTCCATCACCACCCCCTTTTCTGAATTGTTTTTGGCCACTACAGGTGTGGCAGGGTATGCTCAGACATGAGTCCCTTGCTCACTGCAACATCAGGATTCAAGCAAGCCGGGCCGACGACGGCTGAAATGACAGAAACCGGTCCCCGGAAGCTTGTTTCCTTTTCAGTAAAGAATTGGCTTGGTAGTTTGGTCTGCCCTGTTCCCATGATGCACTGGGCCAGGCCAGACTAATTTGCATGTAGCCAGGTGCTGAACTGGGATGGTGCAGTGAGCTAAAAAATGGTGATGGATCAAGCCCTGATCTCTTGACTGGGTAGGAGTGTTCTGATTAACTCAGATACTCTGTCCATCACCACCCCCTTTTCTGAATCGTTTTTGGCCACTACAGGTGTGGCAGGGTATGCTCAGACATGAGTCCCTTGCTCACTGAACCATCAGGATTCAAGCAAGCCGGGCCGACGACGGCTGAAATGCCAGAAACCGGTCCCCGGAAGCTTGTTTCCTTTCCAGTAAAGAATTGGCTTGGTAGTTTGGTCTGCCCTGTTCCCATGATGCACTGGGCCAGGGCCAGACTAATTTGCATGTAGCCAGGTTCTGAACTGGGATGGTGCAGTGAGCTAAAAAACGGTGATGGATCAAGCCCTGATCTCTTGACTGGGTAGGAGTGTTCTGATTAACTCAGATACTCTGTCCATCACCACCCCCTTTTCTGAATCATTTTTGGCCACTACAGGTGTGGCAGGGTATGCTCAGACATGAGTCCCTTGCTCACTGCACCATCAGGATTTAAGCAAGCCGGGCCGACGACGGCTGAAATGCCACAAACCAGTCCCCGGAAGCTTGTTTCCTTTCCAGTAAAGAATTGGCTTGGTAGTTTGGTCTGCCCTGTTCCCATGATGCACTGGGCCAGGGCCAGACTAATTTGCATGTAGCCAGGTTCTGAACTGGGATGGTGCAGTGAGCTAAAAAACGGTGATGGATCAAGCCCTGATCTCTTGACTGGGTAGGAGTGTTCTGATTAACTCAGATACTCTGTCCATCACCACCCCCTTTTCTGAATCGTTTTTGGCCACTACAGGTGTGGCAGGGTATGCTCAGACATGAGTCCCTTGCTCACTGCAACATCAGGATTCAAGCAAGCCGGGCCGACGACGGCTGAAATGCCAGAAACCGGTCCCCGGAAACTTGTTTCCTTTCCAGTAAAGAATTGGCTTGGTAGTTTGGTCTTCCCTGTTCCCATGATGCACTGGGCCAGGGCCAGACTAATTTGCATGTAGCCAGGTTCTGAACTGGGATGGTGCAGTGAGCTAAAAAACAGTGAAGGATCAAGCCCTGATCTCTTGACTGGGTAGGAGTGTTCTGATTAACTCAGATACTCTGTCCATCACCACCCCCTTTTCTGAATCGTTTTTGGCCACTACAGGTCTGGCAGGGTATGCTCAGACATGAGTCCCTTGCTCACTGCACCATCAGGATTCAAGCAAGCCGGGCCGACGACGGCTGAAATGCCAGAAACCGGTCCCCGGAAGCTTGTTTCCTTTCCAGTAAAGAATTGGCTTGGTAGTTTGGTCTGCCCTGTTCCCATGATGCACTGGGCCAGGGCCAGACTAATTTGCATGTAGCCAGGTTCTGAACTGGGATGGTGCAGTGAGCTAAAAAACAGTGATGGATCAAGCCCTGATCTCTTGACTGGGTAGGAGTGTTCTGATTAACTCAAATACTCTGACCATCACCACCCCCTTTTCTGAATCGTTTTTGGCCACTACAGGTGTGGCAGGGTATGCTCAGACATGAGTCCCTTGCTCACTGCACCATCAGGATTCAAGCAAGCCGGGCCGACGATGGCTGAAATGCCAGAAACTGGTCCCAGGAAGCTTGTTTCCTTTCCAGTAAAGAATTGGCTTGGTAGTTTGGTTTGCCCTGTTCCCATGATGCACTGGGCCAGGGCCAGACTAATTTGCATGTAGCCAGGTTCTGAACTGGGATGGTGCAGTGAGCTAAAAAACGGTGATGGATCAAGCCCTGATCTCTTGACTGGGTAGGAGGGTTCTGATTAACTCAGATACTCTGTCCATCACCACCCCCTTTTCTGAATCGTTTTTGGCCACTACAGGTGTGGCAGGGTATGCTCAGACATGAGTCCCTTGCTCACTGCACCATCAGGATTCAAGCAAGCCGGGCCGACGACGGCTGAAATGCCAGAAACCAGTCCCCGGAAGCTTGTTTCCTTTCCAGTAAAGAATTGGCTTGGTAGTTTGGTCTGCCCTGTTCCCATGATGCACTGGGCCAGGGCCAGACTAATTTGCATGTAGCCAGGTTCTGAACTGGGATGGTGCAGTGAGCTACAAAACGGTGATGGATCAAGCCCTGATCTCTTGACTGGGTAGGAGTGTTCTGATTAACTCAGATACTCTGTCCATCACCACCCCCTTTTCTGAATCGTTTTTGGCCACTACAGGTGTGGCAGGGTATGCTCAGACATGAGTCCCTTGCTCACTGCACCATCAGGATTCAAGCAAGCCGGGCCGACGACGCCTGAAATGCCAGAAACCGGTCCCCGGAAGCTTGTTTCCTTTCCAGTAAAGAATTGGCTTGGTAGTTTGGTCTGCCCTGTTCACATGATGCACTGGGCCAGGGTCAGACTAATTTGCATGTAGCCAGGTTCTGAACTGGGATGGTGCAGTGAGCTAAAAAACGGTGATGGATCAAGCCCTGATCTCTTGACTGGGTAGGAGTGTTCTGATTAACTCAGATACTCTGTCCATCACCACCCCCTTTTCTGAATCGTTTTTGGCCACTACAGGTGTGGCAGGGTATGCTCAGACATGAGTCCCTTGCTCACTGCAACATCAGGATTCAAGCAAGCCGGGCCGACGACGGCTGAAATGCCAGAAACCGGTCCCCGGAAGCTTGTTTCCTTTTCAGTAAAGAATTGGCTTGGTAGTTTGGTCTTCCCTGTTCCCATGATGCACTGGGCCAGGGCCAGACTAATTTGCATGTAGCCAGGTTCTGAACTGGGATGGTGCAGTGAGCTAAAAAACGGTGATGGATCAAGCCCTGATCTCTTGATTGGGTAGGAGTTTTCTGATTAACTCAGATACTCTGTCCATCACCACCCCCTTTTCTGAATCGTTTTTGGCCACTACAGTTGTGGCAGGGTATGCTCAGACATGAGTCCCTTGCTCACTGCAACATCAGGATTCAAGCAAGCCGGGCCGACAACGGCTGAAATGCCAGAAACCGGTCCCCGGAAGCTTGTTTCCTTTTCAGTAAAGAATTGGCTTGGTAGTTTGGTCTTCCCTGTTCCCATGATGCACTGGGCCAGGGCCAGACTAATTTGCATGTAGCCAGGTTCTGAACTGGGATGGTGCAGTGAGCTAAAAAACGGTGATGGATCAAGCCCTGATCTCTTGATTGGGTAGGAGTTTTCTGATTAACTCAGATACTCTGTCCATCACCACCCCCTTTTCTGAATCGTTTTTGGCCACTACAGTTGTGGCAGGGTATGCTCAGACATAAGTCCCTTGCTCACTGCACCATCAGGATTCAAGCAAGCCGGGCCGACGACGGCTGAAATGCCAGAAACCAGTCCCCGGAAGCTTGTTTCCTTTCCAGTAAAGAATTGGCTTGGTAGTTTGGTCTGCCCTGTTCCCATGATGCACTGGGCCAGGGCCAGACTAATTTGCATGTAGCCAGGTTCTGAACTGGGATGGTGCAGTGAGCTAAAAAACGGTGATGGATCAAGCCCTGATCTCTTGACTGGGTAGGAGGGTTCTGATTAACTCAGATACTCTGTCCATCACCACCCCCTTTTCTGAATCGTTTTTGGCCACTACAGGTGTGGCAGGGTATGCTCAGACATGAGTCCCTTGCTCACTGCACCATCAGGATTCAAGCAAGCCGGGCCGACGACGGCTGAAATGCCAGAAACCAGTCCCCGGAAGCTTGTTTCCTTTCCAGTAAAGAATTGGCTTGGTAGTTTGGTCTGCCCTGTTCCCATGATGCACTGGGCCAGGGCCAGACTAATTTGCATGTAGCCAGGTTCTGAACTGGGATGGTGCAGTGAGCTACAAAACGGTGATGGATCAAGCCCTGATCTCTTGACTGGGTAGGAGTGTTCTGATTAACTCAGATACTCTGTCCATCACCACCCCCTTTTCTGAATCGTTTTTGGCCACTACAGGTGTGGCAGGGTATGCTCAGACATGAGTCCCTTGCTCACTGCACCATCAGGATTCAAGCAAGCCGGGCCGACGACGCCTGAAATGCCAGAAACCGGTCCCCGGAAGCTTGTTTCCTTTCCAGTAAAGAATTGGCTTGGTAGTTTGGTCTGCCCTGTTCACATGATGCACTGGGCCAGGGTCAGACTAATTTGCATGTAGCCAGGTTCTGAACTGGGATGGTGCAGTGAGCTAAAAAACGGTGATGGATCAAGCCCTGATCTCTTGACTGGGTAGGAGTGTTCTGATTAACTCAGATACTCTGTCCATCACCACCCCCTTTTCTGAATCGTTTTTGGCCACTACAGGTGTGGCAGGGTATGCTCAGACATGAGTCCCTTGCTCACTGCAACATCAGGATTCAAGCAAGCCGGGCCGACGACGGCTGAAATGCCAGAAACCGGTCCCCGGAAGCTTGTTTCCTTTTCAGTAAAGAATTGGCTTGGTAGTTTGGTCTTCCCTGTTCCCATGATGCACTGGGCCAGGGCCAGACTAATTTGCATGTAGCCAGGTTCTGAACTGGGATGGTGCAGTGAGCTAAAAAACGGTGATGGATCAAGCCCTGATCTCTTGATTGGGTAGGAGTTTTCTGATTAACTCAGATACTCTGTCCATCACCACCCCCTTTTCTGAATCGTTTTTGGCCACTACAGTTGTGGCAGGGTATGCTCAGACATAAGTCCCTTGCTCACTGCACCATCAGGATTCAAGCAAGCCGGGCCGACGACGGCTGAAATGCCAGAAACCAGTCCCCGGAAGCTTGTTTCCTTTCCAGTAAAGAATTGGCTTGGTAGTTTGGTCTGCCCTGTTCCCATGATGCACTGGGCCAGGGCCAGACTAATTTGCATGTAGCCAGGTTCTGAACTGGGATGGTGCAGTGAGCTAAAAAACAGTGATGGATCAAGCCCTGATCTCTTGACTGGGTAGGAGTGTTCTGATTAACTCAAATACTCTGACCATCACCACCCCCTTTTCTGAATCGTTTTTGGCCACTACAGGTGTGGCAGGGTATGCTCAGACATGAGTCCCTTGCTCACTGCACCATCAGGATTCAAGCAAGCCGGGCCGACGATGGCTGAAATGCCAGAAACCGGTCCCAGGAAGCTTGTTTCCTTTCCAGTAAAGAATTGGCTTGGTAGTTTGGTCTGCCCTGTTCCCATGATGCACTGGGCCAGGGCCAGACTAATTTGCATGTAGCCAGGTTCTGAACTGGGATGGTGCAGTGAGCTAAAAAACGGTGATGGATCAAGCCCTGATCTCTTGACTGGGTAGGAGGGTTCTGATTAACTCAGATACTCTGTCCATCACCACCCCCTTTTCTGAATCGTTTTTGGCCACTACAGGTGTGGCAGGGTATGCTCAGACATGAGTCCCTTGCTCACTGCACCATCAGGATTCAAGCAAGCCGGGCCGACGACGGCTGAAATGCCAGAAACCAGTCCCCGGAAGCTTGTTTCCTTTCCAGTAAAGAATTGGCTTGGTAGTTTGGTCTGCCCTGTTCCCATGATGCACTGGGCCTGGGCCAGACTAATTTGCATGTAGCCAGGTTCTGAACTGGGATGGTGCAGTGAGCTACAAAACGGTGATGGATCAAGCCCTGATCTCTTGACTGGGTAGGAGTGTTCTGATTAACTCAGATACTCTGTCCATCACCACCCCCTTTTCTGAATCGTTTTTGGCCACTACAGGTGTGGCAGGGTATGCTCAGACATGAGTCCCTTGCTCACTGCACCATCAGGATTCAAGCAAGCCGGGCCGACGACGCCTGAAATGCCAGAAACCGGTCCCCGGAAGCTTGTTTCCTTTCCAGTAAAGAATTGGCTTGGTAGTTTGGTCTGCCCTGTTCACATGATGCACTGGGCCAGGGTCAGACTAATTTGCATGTAGCCAGGTTCTGAACTGGGATGGTGCAGTGAGCTAAAAAACGGTGATGGATCAAGCCCTGATCTCTTGACTGGGTAGGAGTGTTCTGATTAACTCAGATACTCTGTCCATCACCACCCCCTTTTCTGAATCGTTTTTGGCCACTACAGGTGTGGCAGGGTATGCTCAGACATGAGTCCCTTGCTCACTGCAACATCAGGATTCAAGCAAGCCGGGCCGACGACGGCTGAAATGCCAGAAACCGGTCCCCGGAAGCTTGTTTCCTTTTCAGTAAAGAATTGGCTTGGTAGTTTGGTCTTCCCTGTTCCCATGATGCACTGGGCCAGGGCCAGACTAATTTGCATGTAGCCAGGTTCTGAACTGGGATGGTGCAGTGAGCTAAAAAATGGTGATGGATCAAGCCCTGATCTCTTGACTGGGTAGGAGTGTTCTGATTAACTCAGATACTCTGTCCATCACCACCCCCTTTTCTGAATCGTTTTTGGCCACTACAGTTGTGGCAGGGTATGCTCAGACATAAGTCCCTTGCTCACTGCACCATCAGGATTCAAACAAGCCGGGCCGACGATGGCTGAAATGCCAGAAACCGGTCCCCGGAAGCTTGTTTCCTTTCCAGTAAAGAATTGGCTTGGTAGTTTGGTCTGCCCTGTTCCCATGATGCACTGGGCCAGGGCCAGACTAATTTGCATGTAGCCAGGTTCTGAACTGGGATGGTGCAGTGAGCTAAAAAATGGTGATGGATCAAGCCCTGATCTCTTGACTGGGTAGGAGTGTTGTGATTAACTCAGATACTCTGTCCATCACCACCCCCTTTTCTGAATCGTTTTTGGCCACTACAGGTGTGGCAGGGTATGCTCAGACATGAGTCCCTTGCTCACTGCACCATCAGGATTCAAGCAAGCCGGGCCGACGACGCCTGAAATGCCAGAAACCGGTCCCCGGAAGCTTGTTTCCTTTCCAGTAAAGAATTGGCTTGGTAGTTTGGTCTGCCCTGTTCACATGATGCACTGGGCCAGGGTCAGACTAATTTGCATGTAGCCAGGTTCTGAACTGGGATGGTGCAGTGAGCTAAAAAATGGTGATGGATCAAGCCCTGATCTCTTGACTGGGTAGGAGTGTTCTGATTAACTCAGATACTCTGTCCATCACCACTCCCTTTTCTGAATCGTTTTTGGCCACTACAGGTGTGGCAGGGTATGCTCAGACATGAGTCCCTTGCTCACTGCAACATCAGGATTCAAGCAAGCCGGGCCGACGACGGCTGAAATGCCAGAAACCGGTCCCCGGAAGCTTGTTTCCTTTTCAGTAAAGAATTGGCTTGGTAGTTTGGTCTTCCCTGTTCCCATGATGCACTGGGCCAGGGCCAGACTAATTTGCATGTAGCCAGGTTCTGAACTGGGATGGTGCAGTGAGCTAAAAAACGGTGATGGATCAAGCCCTGATCTCTTGACTGGGTAGGAGGGTTCTGATTAACTCAGATACTCTGTCCATCACCACCCCCTTTTCTGAATCGTTTTTGGCCACTACAGGTGTGGCAGGGTATGCTCAGACATGAGTCCCTTGCTCACTGCACCATCAGGATTCAAGCAAGCCGGGCCGACGACGGCTGAAATGCCAGAAACCAGTCCCCGGAAGCTTGTTTCCTTTCCAGTAAAGAATTGGCTTGGTAGTTTGGTCTGCCCTGTTCCCATGATGCACTGGGCCAGGGCCAGACTAATTTGCATGTAGCCAGGTTCTGAACTGGGATGGTGCAGTGAGCTACAAAACGGTGATGGATCAAGCCCTGATCTCTTGACTGGGTAGGAGTGTTCTGATTAACTCAGATACTCTGTCCATCACCACCCCCTTTTCTGAATCGTTTTTGGCCACTACAGGTGTGGCAGGGTATGCTCAGACATGAGTCCCTTGCTCACTGCACCATCAGGATTCAAGCAAGCCGGGCCGACGACGCCTGAAATGCCAGAAACCGGTCCCCGGAAGCTTGTTTCCTTTCCAGTAAAGAATTGGCTTGGTAGTTTGGTCTGCCCTGTTCACATGATGCACTGGGCCAGGGTCAGACTAATTTGCATGTAGCCAGGTTCTGAACTGGGATGGTGCAGTGAGCTAAAAAACGGTGATGGATCAAGCCCTGATCTCTTGACTGGGTAGGAGTGTTCTGATTAACTCAGATACTCTGTCCATCACCACCCCCTTTTCTGAATCGTTTTTGGCCACTACAGGTGTGGCAGGGTATGCTCAGACATGAGTCCCTTGCTCACTGCAACATCAGGATTCAAGCAAGCCGGGCCGACGACGGCTGAAATGCCAGAAACCGGTCCCCGGAAGCTTGTTTCCTTTTCAGTAAAGAATTGGCTTGGTAGTTTGGTCTTCCCTGTTCCCATGATGCACTGGGCCAGGGCCAGACTAATTTGCATGTAGCCAGGTTCTGAACTGGGATGGTGCAGTGAGCTAAAAAATGGTGATGGATCAAGCCCTGATCTCTTGACTGGGTAGGAGTGTTCTGATTAACTCAGATACTCTGTCCATCACCACCCCCTTTTCTGAATCGTTTTTGGCCACTACAGTTGTGGCAGGGTATGCTCAGACATAAGTCCCTTGCTCACTGCACCATCAGGATTCAAACAAGCCGGGCCGACGATGGCTGAAATGCCAGAAACCGGTCCCCGGAAGCTTGTTTCCTTTCCAGTAAAGAATTGGCTTGGTAGTTTGGTCTGCCCTGTTCCCATGATGCACTGGGCCAGGGCCAGACTAATTTGCATGTAGCCAGGTTCTGAACTGGGATGGTGCAGTGAGCTAAAAAATGGTGATGGATCAAGCCCTGATCTCTTGACTGGGTAGGAGTGTTGTGATTAACTCAGATACTCTGTCCATCACCACCCCCTTTTCTGAATCGTTTTTGGCCACTACAGGTGTGGCAGGGTATGCTCAGACATGAGTCCCTTGCTCACTGCACCATCAGGATTCAAGCAAGCCGGGCCGACGACGCCTGAAATGCCAGAAACCGGTCCCCGGAAGCTTGTTTCCTTTCCAGTAAAGAATTGGCTTGGTAGTTTGGTCTGCCCTGTTCACATGATGCACTGGGCCAGGGTCAGACTAATTTGCATGTAGCCAGGTTCTGAACTGGGATGGTGCAGTGAGCTAAAAAATGGTGATGGATCAAGCCCTGATCTCTTGACTGGGTAGGAGTGTTCTGATTAACTCAGATACTCTGTCCATCACCACTCCCTTTTCTGAATCGTTTTTGGCCACTACAGGTGTGGCAGGGTATGCTCAGACATGAGTCCCTTGCTCACTGCAACATCAGGATTCAAGCAAGCCGGGCCGACGACGGCTGAAATGCCAGAAACCGGTCCCCGGAAGCTTGTTTCCTTTTCAGTAAAGAATTGGCTTGGTAGTTTGGTCTTCCCTGTTCCCATGATGCACTGGGCCAGGGCCAGACTAATTTGCATGTAGCCAGGTTCTGAACTGGGATGGTGCAGTGAGCTAAAAAACGGTGATGGATCAAGCCCTGATCTCTTGACTGGGTAGGAGGGTTCTGATTAACTCAGATACTCTGTCCATCACCACCCCCTTTTCTGAATCGTTTTTGGCCACTACAGGTGTGGCAGGGTATGCTCAGACATGAGTCCCTTGCTCACTGCACCATCAGGATTCAAGCAAGCCGGGCCGACGACGGCTGAAATGCCAGAAACCAGTCCCCGGAAGCTTGTTTCCTTTCCAGTAAAGAATTGGCTTGGTAGTTTGGTCTGCCCTGTTCCCATGATGCACTGGGCCAGGGCCAGACTAATTTGCATGTAGCCAGGTTCTGAACTGGGATGGTGCAGTGAGCTACAAAACGGTGATGGATCAAGCCCTGATCTCTTGACTGGGTAGGAGTGTTCTGATTAACTCAGATACTCTGTCCATCACCACCCCCTTTTCTGAATCGTTTTTGGCCACTACAGGTGTGGCAGGGTATGCTCAGACATGAGTCCCTTGCTCACTGCACCATCAGGATTCAAGCAAGCCGGGCCGACGACGCCTGAAATGCCAGAAACCGGTCCCCGGAAGCTTGTTTCCTTTCCAGTAAAGAATTGGCTTGGTAGTTTGGTCTGCCCTGTTCACATGATGCACTGGGCCAGGGTCAGACTAATTTGCATGTAGCCAGGTTCTGAACTGGGATGGTGCAGTGAGCTAAAAAACGGTGATGGATCAAGCCCTGATCTCTTGACTGGGTAGGAGTGTTCTGATTAACTCAGATACTCTGTCCATCACCACCCCCTTTTCTGAATCGTTTTTGGCCACTACAGGTGTGGCAGGGTATGCTCAGACATGAGTCCCTTGCTCACTGCAACATCAGGATTCAAGCAAGCCGGGCCGACGACGGCTGAAATGCCAGAAACCGGTCCCCGGAAGCTTGTTTCCTTTTCAGTAAAGAATTGGCTTGGTAGTTTGGTCTTCCCTGTTCCCATGATGCACTGGGCCAGGGCCAGACTAATTTGCATGTAGCCAGGTTCTGAACTGGGATGGTGCAGTGAGCTAAAAAATGGTGATGGATCAAGCCCTGATCTCTTGACTGGGTAGGAGTGTTCTGATTAACTCAGATACTCTGTCCATCACCACCCCCTTTTCTGAATCGTTTTTGGCCACTACAGTTGTGGCAGGGTATGCTCAGACATAAGTCCCTTGCTCACTGCACCATCAGGATTCAAACAAGCCGGGCCGACGATGGCTGAAATGCCAGAAACCGGTCCCCGGAAGCTTGTTTCCTTTCCAGTAAAGAATTGGCTTGGTAGTTTGGTCTGCCCTGTTCCCATGATGCACTGGGCCAGGGCCAGACTAATTTGCATGTAGCCAGGTTCTGAACTGGGATGGTGCAGTGAGCTAAAAAACGGTGATGGATCAAGCCCTGATCTCTTGACTGGGTAGGAGTGTTGTGATTAACTCAGATACTCTGTCCATCACCACCCCCTTTTCTGAATCGCTTTTGGCCACTACAGGTGTGGCAGGGTATGCTCAGACATGAGTCCCTTGCTCACTGCACCATCAGGATTCAAGCAAGCCGGGCCGACGACGCCTGAAATGCCAGAAACCGGTCCCCGGAAGCTTGTTTCCTTTCCAGTAAAGAATTGGCTTGGTAGTTTGGTCTGCCCTGTTCACATGATGCACTGGGCCAGGGTCAGACTAATTTGCATGTAGCCAGGTTCTGAACTGGGATGGTGCAGTGAGCTAAAAAATGGTGATGGATCAAGCCCTGATCTCTTGACTGGGTAGGAGTGTTCTGATTAACTCAGATACTCTGTCCATCACCACCCCCTTTTCTGAATCATTTTTGGCCACTACAGGTGTGGCAGGGTATGCTCAGACATGAGTCCCTTGCTCACTGCACCATCAGGATTTAAGCAAGCCGGGCCGACGACGGCTGAAATGCCAGAAACCAGTCCCCGGAAGCTTGTTTCCTTTCCAGTAAAGAATTGGCTTGGTAGTTTGGTCTGCCCTGTTCCCATGATGCACTGGGCCAGGGCCAGACTAATTTGCATGTAGCCAGGTTCTGAACTGGGATGGTGCAGTGAGCTAAAAAACGGTGATGGATCAAGCCCTGATCTCTTGACTGGGTAGGAGTGTTCTGATTAACTCAGATACTCTGTCCATCACCACCCCCTTTTCTGAATCGTTTTTGGCCACTACAGGTGTGGCAGGGTATGCTCAGACATGAGTCCCTTGCTCACTGCAACATCAGGATTCAAGCAAGCCGGGCCGACGACGGCTGAAATGCCAGAAACCGGTCCCCGGAAACTTGTTTCCTTTCCAGTAAAGAATTGGCTTGGTAGTTTGGTCTTCCCTGTTCCCATGATGCACTGGGCCAGGGCCAGACTAATTTGCATGTAGCCAGGTTCTGAACTGGGATGGTGCAGTGAGCTAAAAAATGGTGAAGGATCAAGCCCTGATCTCTTGACTGGGTAGGAGTGTTCTGATTAACTCAGATACTCTGTCCATCACCACCCCCTTTTCTGAATCGTTTTTGGCCACTACAGGTCTGGCAGGGTATGCTCAGACATGAGTCCCTTGCTCACTGCACCATCAGGATTCAAGCAAGCCGGGCCGACGACGGCTGAAATGCCAGAAACCGGTCCCCGGAAGCTTGTTTCCTTTCCAGTAAAGAATTGGCTTGGTAGTTTGGTCTGCCCTGTTCCCATGAT
This sequence comes from Lissotriton helveticus, assembly GCF_964261635.1. NCBI lineage: Eukaryota > Metazoa > Chordata > Amphibia > Caudata > Salamandridae > Lissotriton > Lissotriton helveticus. The sequence continues at coordinate 1,501,276,398 of NC_136057.1, read as the reverse complement.
GCACTGGGCCAGGGCCAGACTAATTTGCATGTAGCCAGGTTCTGAACTGGGATGGTGCAGTGAGCTAAAAAACAGTGATGGATCAAGCCCTGATCTCTTGACTGGGTAGGAGTGTTCTGATTAACTCAAATACTCTGACCATCACCACCCCCTTTTCTGAATCGTTTTTGGCCACTACAGGTGTGGCAGGGTATGCTCAGACATGAGTCCCTTGCTCACTGCACCATCAGGATTCAAGCAAGCCGGGCCGACGATGGCTGAAATGCCAGAAACTGGTCCCAGGAAGCTTGTTTCCTTTCCAGTAAAGAATTGGCTTGGTAGTTTGGTCTGCCCTGTTCCCATGATGCACTGGGCCAGGGCCAGACTAATTTGCATGTAGCCAGGTTCTGAACTGGGATGGTGCAGTGAGCTAAAAAACGGTGATGGATCAAGCCCTGATCTCTTGACTGGGTAGGAGGGTTCTGATTAACTCAGATACTCTGTCCATCACCACCCCCTTTTCTGAATCGTTTTTGGCCACTACAGGTGTGGCAGGGTATGCTCAGACATGAGTCCCTTGCTCACTGCACCATCAGGATTCAAGCAAGCCGGGCCGACGACGGCTGAAATGCCAGAAACCAGTCCCCGGAAGCTTGTTTCCTTTCCAGTAAAGAATTGGCTTGGTAGTTTGGTCTGCCCTGTTCCCATGATGCACTGGGCCAGGGCCAGACTAATTTGCATGTAGCCAGGTTCTGAACTGGGATGGTGCAGTGAGCTACAAAACGGTGATGGATCAAGCCCTGATCTCTTGACTGGGTAGGAGTGTTCTGATTAACTCAGATACTCTGTCCATCACCACCCCCTTTTCTGAATCGTTTTTGGCCACTACAGGTGTGGCAGGGTATGCTCAGACATGAGTCCCTTGCTCACTGCACCATCAGGATTCAAGCAAGCCGGGCCGACGACGCCTGAAATGCCAGAAACCGGTCCCCGGAAGCTTGTTTCCTTTCCAGTAAAGAATTGGCTTGGTAGTTTGGTCTGCCCTGTTCACATGATGCACTGGGCCAGGGTCAGACTAATTTGCATGTAGCCAGGTTCTGAACTGGGATGGTGCAGTGAGCTAAAAAACGGTGATGGATCAAGCCCTGATCTCTTGACTGGGTAGGAGTGTTCTGATTAACTCAGATACTCTGTCCATCACCACCCCCTTTTCTGAATCGTTTTTGGCCACTACAGGTGTGGCAGGGTATGCTCAGACATGAGTCCCTTGCTCACTGCAACATCAGGATTCAAGCAAGCCGGGCCGACGACGGCTGAAATGCCAGAAACCGGTCCCCGGAAGCTTGTTTCCTTTTCAGTAAAGAATTGGCTTGGTAGTTTGGTCTTCCCTGTTCCCATGATGCACTGGGCCAGGGCCAGACTAATTTGCATGTAGCCAGGTTCTGAACTGGGATGGTGCAGTGAGCTAAAAAACGGTGATGGATCAAGCCCTGATCTCTTGATTGGGTAGGAGTTTTCTGATGAACTCAGATACTCTGTCCATCACCACCCCCTTTTCTGAATCGTTTTTGGCCACTACAGTTGTGGCAGGGTATGCTCAGACATAAGTCCCTTGCTCACTGCACCATCAGGATTCAAGCAAGCCGGGCCGACGACGGCTGAAATGCCAGAAACCAGTCCCCGGAAGCTTGTTTCCTTTCCAGTAAAGAATTGGCTTGGTAGTTTGGTCTGCCCTGTTCCCATGATGCACTGGGCCAGGGCCAGACTAATTTGCATGTAGCCAGGTTCTGAACTGGGATGGTGCAGTGAGCTAAAAAACAGTGATGGATCAAGCCCTGATCTCTTGACTGGGTAGGAGTGTTCTGATTAACTCAAATACTCTGACCATCACCACCCCCTTTTCTGAATCGTTTTTGGCCACTACAGGTGTGGCAGGGTATGCTCAGACATGAGTCCCTTGCTCACTGCACCATCAGGATTCAAGCAAGCCGGGCCGACGATGGCTGAAATGCCAGAAACCGGTCCCAGGAAGCTTGTTTCCTTTCCAGTAAAGAATTGGCTTGGTAGTTTGGTCTGCCCTGTTCCCATGATGCACTGGGCCAGGGCCAGACTAATTTGCATGTAGCCAGGTTCTGAACTGGGATGGTGCAGTGAGCTAAAAAACGGTGATGGATCAAGCCCTGATCTCTTGACTGGGTAGGAGGGTTCTGATTAACTCAGATACTCTGTCCATCACCACCCCCTTTTCTGAATCGTTTTTGGCCACTACAGGTGTGGCAGGGTATGCTCAGACATGAGTCCCTTGCTCACTGCACCATCAGGATTCAAGCAAGCCGGGCCGACGACGGCTGAAATGCCAGAAACCAGTCCCCGGAAGCTTGTTTCCTTTCCAGTAAAGAATTGGCTTGGTAGTTTGGTCTGCCCTGTTCCCATGATGCACTGGGCCAGGGCCAGACTAATTTGCATGTAGCCAGGTTCTGAACTGGGATGGTGCAGTGAGCTACAAAACGGTGATGGATCAAGCCCTGATCTCTTGACTGGGTAGGAGTGTTCTGATTAACTCAGATACTCTGTCCATCACCACCCCCTTTTCTGAATCGTTTTTGGCCACTACAGGTGTGGCAGGGTATGCTCAGACATGAGTCCCTTGCTCACTGCACCATCAGGATTCAAGCAAGCCGGGCCGACGACGCCTGAAATGCCAGAAACCGGTCCCCGGAAGCTTGTTTCCTTTCCAGTAAAGAATTGGCTTGGTAGTTTGGTCTGCCCTGTTCACATGATGCACTGGGCCAGGGTCAGACTAATTTGCATGTAGCCAGGTTCTGAACTGGGATGGTGCAGTGAGCTAAAAAACGGTGATGGATCAAGCCCTGATCTCTTGACTGGGTAGGAGTGTTCTGATTAACTCAGATACTCTGTCCATCACCACCCCCTTTTCTGAATCGTTTTTGGCCACTACAGGTGTGGCAGGGTATGCTCAGACATGAGTCCCTTGCTCACTGCAACATCAGGATTCAAGCAAGCCGGGCCGACGACGGCTGAAATGCCAGAAACCGGTCCCCGGAAGCTTGTTTCCTTTTCAGTAAAGAATTGGCTTGGTAGTTTGGTCTTCCCTGTTCCCATGATGCACTGGGCCAGGGCCAGACTAATTTGCATGTAGCCAGGTTCTGAACTGGGATGGTGCAGTGAGCTAAAAAATGGTGATGGATCAAGCCCTGATCTCTTGACTGGGTAGGAGTGTTCTGATTAACTCTGATACTCTGTCCATCACCACCCCCTTTTCTGAATCGTTTTTGGCCACTACAGTTGTGGCAGGGTATGCTCAGACATAAGTCCCTTGCTCACTGCACCATCAGGATTCAAACAAGCCGGGCCGACGATGGCTGAAATGCCAGAAACCGGTCCCCGGAAGCTTGTTTCCTTTCCAGTAAAGAATTGGCTTGGTAGTTTGGTCTGCCCTGTTCCCATGATGCACTGGGCCAGGGCCAGACTAATTTGCATGTAGCCAGGTTCTGAACTGGGATGGTGCAGTGAGCTAAAAAACGGTGATGGATCAAGCCCTGATCTCTTGACTGGGTAGGAGTGTTGTGATTAACTCAGATACTCTGTCCATCACCACCCCCTTTTCTGAATCGTTTTTGGCCACTACAGGTGTGGCAGGGTATGCTCAGACATGAGTCCCTTGCTCACTGCACCATCAGGATTCAAGCAAGCCGGGCGGACGACGCCTGAAATGCCAGAAACCGGTCCCCGGAAGCTTGTTTCCTTTCCAGTAAAGAATTGGCTTGGTAGTTTGGTCTGCCCTGTTCACATGATGCACTGGGCCAGGGTCAGACTAATTTGCATGTAGCCAGGTTCTGAACTGGGATGGTGCAGTGAGCTAAAAAATGGTGATGGATCAAGCCCTGATCTCTTGACTGGGTAGGAGTGTTCTGATTAACTCAGATACTCTGTCCATCACCACTCCCTTTTCTGAATCGTTTTTGGCCACTACAGGTGTGGCAGGGTATGCTCAGACATGAGTCCCTTGCTCACTGCAACATCAGGATTCAAGCAAGCCGGGCCGACGACGGCTGAAATGCCAGAAACCGGTCCCCGGAAGCTTGTTTCCTTTTCAGTAAAGAATTGGCTTGGTAGTTTGGTCTTCCCTGTTCCCATGATGCACTGGGCCAGGGCCAGACTAATTTGCATGTAGCCAGGTTCTGAACTGGGATGGTGCAGTGAGCTAAAAAACGGTGATGGATCAAGCCCTGATCTCTTGACTGGGTAGGAGGGTTCTGATTAACTCAGATACTCTGTCCATCACCACCCCCTTTTCTGAATCGTTTTTGGCCACTACAGGTGTGGCAGGGTATGCTCAGACATGAGTCCCTTGCTCACTGCACCATCAGGATTCAAGCAAGCCGGGCCGACGACGGCTGAAATGCCAGAAACCAGTCCCCGGAAGCTTGTTTCCTTTCCAGTAAAGAATTGGCTTGGTAGTTTGGTCTGCCCTGTTCCCATGATGCACTGGGCCAGGGCCAGACTAATTTGCATGTAGCCAGGTTCTGAACTGGGATGGTGCAGTGAGCTACAAAACGGTGATGGATCAAGCCCTGATCTCTTGACTGGGTAGGAGTGTTCTGATTAACTCAGATACTCTGTCCATCACCACCCCCTTTTCTGAATCGTTTTTGGCCACTACAGGTGTGGCAGGGTATGCTCAGACATGAGTCCCTTGCTCACTGCACCATCAGGATTCAAGCAAGCCGGGCCGACGACGCCTGAAATGCCAGAAACCGGTCCCCGGAAGCTTGTTTCCTTTCCAGTAAAGAATTGGCTTGGTAGTTTGGTCTGCCCTGTTCACATGATGCACTGGGCCAGGGTCAGACTAATTTGCATGTAGCCAGGTTCTGAACTGGGATGGTGCAGTGAGCTAAAAAACGGTGATGGATCAAGCCCTGATCTCTTGACTGGGTAGGAGTGTTCTGATTAACTCAGATACTCTGTCCATCACCACCCCCTTTTCTGAATCGTTTTTGGCCACTACAGGTGTGGCAGGGTATGCTCAGACATGAGTCCCTTGCTCACTGCAACATCAGGATTCAAGCAAGCCGGGCCGACGACGGCTGAAATGCCAGAAACCGGTCCCCGGAAGCTTGTTTCCTTTTCAGTAAAGAATTGGCTTGGTAGTTTGGTCTTCCCTGTTCCCATGATGCACTGGGCCAGGGCCAGACTAATTTGCATGTAGCCAGGTTCTGAACTGGGATGGTGCAGTGAGCTAAAAAATGGTGATGGATCAAGCCCTGATCTCTTGACTGGGTAGGAGTGTTCTGATTAACTCAGATACTCTGTCCATCACCACCCCCTTTTCTGAATCGTTTTTGGCCACTACAGTTGTGGCAGGGTATGCTCAGACATAAGTCCCTTGCTCACTGCACCATCAGGATTCAAACAAGCCGGGCCGACGATGGCTGAAATGCCAGAAACCGGTCCCCGGAAGCTTGTTTCCTTTCCAGTAAAGAATTGGCTTGGTAGTTTGGTCTGCCCTGTTCCCATGATGCACTGGGCCAGGGCCAGACTAATTTGCATGTAGCCAGGTTCTGAACTGGGATGGTGCAGTGAGCTAAAAAACGGTGATGGATCAAGCCCTGATCTCTTGACTGGGTAGGAGTGTTGTGATTAACTCAGATACTCTGTCCATCACCACCCCCTTTTCTGAATCGTTTTTGGCCACTACAGGTGTGGCAGGGTATGCTCAGACATGAGTCCCTTGCTCACTGCACCATCAGGATTCAAGCAAGCCGGGCCGACGACGCCTGAAATGCCAGAAACCGGTCCCCGGAAGCTTGTTTCCTTTCCAGTAAAGAATTGGCTTGGTAGTTTGGTCTGCCCTGTTCACATGATGCACTGGGCCAGGGTCAGACTAATTTGCATGTAGCCAGGTTCTGAACTGGGATGGTGCAGTGAGCTAAAAAATGGTGATGGATCAAGCCCTGATCTCTTGACTGGGTAGGAGTGTTCTGATTAACTCAGATACTCTGTCCATCACCACTCCCTTTTCTGAATCGTTTTTGGCCACTACAGGTGTGGCAGGGTATGCTCAGACATGAGTCCCTTGCTCACTGCAACATCAGGATTCAAGCAAGCCGGGCCGACGACGGCTGAAATGCCAGAAACCGGTCCCCGGAAGCTTGTTTCCTTTTCAGTAAAGAATTGGCTTGGTAGTTTGGTCTTCCCTGTTCCCATGATGCACTGGGCCAGGGCCAGACTAATTTGCATGTAGCCAGGTTCTGAACTGGGATGGTGCAGTGAGCTAAAAAACGGTGATGGATCAAGCCCTGATCTCTTGACTGGGTAGGAGTGTTCTGATTAACTCAGATACTCTGTCCATCACCACCCCCTTTTCTGAATCGTTTTTGGCCACTACAGTTGTGGCAGGGTATGCTCAGACATAAGTCCCTTGCTCACTGCACCATCAGGATTCAAACAAGCCGGGCCGACGATGGCTGAAATGCCAGAAACCGGTCCCCGGAAGCTTGTTTCCTTTCCAGTAAAGAATTGGCTTGGTAGTTTGGTCTGCCCTGTTCCCATGATGCACTGGGCCAGGGCCAGACTAATTTGCATGTAGCCAGGTTCTGAACTGGGATGGTGCAGTGAGCTAAAAAACGGAGATGGATCAAGCCCTGATCCCTTGACTGGGTAGGAGTGTTCTGATTAACTCAGATACTCTGTCCATCACCACCCCCTTTTCTGAATTGTTTTTGGCCACTACAGGTGTGGCAGGGTATGCTCAGACATGAGTCCCTTGCTCACTGCAACATCAGGATTCAAGCAAGCCGGGCCGACGACGGCTGAAATGCCAGAAACCGGTCCCCGGAAGATTGTTTCCTTTTCAGTAAAGAATTGGCTTGGTAGTTTGGTCTGCCCTGTTCCCATGATGCACTGGGCCAGGGCCAGACTAATTTGCATGTAGCCAGGTTCTGAACTGGGATGGTGCAGTGAGCTAAAAAACGGTGATGGATCAAGCCCTGATCTCTTGACTGGGTAGGAGTGTTCTGATTAACTCAGATACTCTGTCCATCACCACCCCCTTTTCTGAATCGTTTTTGGCCACTACAGGTGTGGCAGGGTATGCTCAGACATAAGTCCCTTGCTCACTGCACCATCAGGATTCAAACAAGCCGGGCCGACGATGGCTGAAATGCCAGAAACCGGTCCCCGGAAGCTTGTTTCCTTTCCAGTAAAGAATTGGCTTGGTAGTTTGGTCTGCCCTGTTCCCATGATGCACTGGGCCAGGGCCAGACTAATTTGCATGTAGCCAGGTTCTGAACTGGGATGGTGCAGTGAGCTAAAAAACGGTGATGGATCAAGCCCTGATCTCTTGACTGGGTAGGAGTGTTCTGATTAACTCAGATACTCTGTCCATCACCACCCCCTTTTCTGAATCGTTTTTGGCCACTACAGGTGTGGCAGGGTATGCTCAGACATGAGTCCCTTGCTCACTGAACCATCAGGATTCAAGCAAGCCGGGCCGACGACGGCTGAAATGCCAGAAACCGGTCCCCGGAAGCTTGTTTCCTTTCCAGTAAAGAATTGGCTTGGTAGTTTGGTCTGCCCTGTTCCCATGATGCACTGGGCCAGGGCCAGACTAATTTGCATGTAGCCAGGTTCTGAACTGGGATGGTGCAGTGAGCTAAAAAACGGTGATGGATCAAGCCCTGATCTCTTGACTGGGTAGGAGTGTTCTGATTAACTCAGATACTCTGTCCATCACCACCCCCTTTTCTGAATCATTTTTGGCCACTACAGGTGTGGCAGGGTATGCTCAGACATGAGTCCCTTGCTCACTGCACCATCAGGATTTAAGCAAGCCGGGCCGACGACGGCTGAAATGCCAGAAACCAGTCCCCGGAAGCTTGTTTCCTTTCTAGTAAAGAATTGGCTTGGTAGTTTGGTCTGCCCTGTTCCCATGATGCACTGGGCCAGGGCCAGACTAATTTGCATGTAGCCAGGTTCTGAACTGGGATGGTGCAGTGAGCTAAAAAACGGTGATGGATCAAGCCCTGATCTCTTGACTGGGTAGGAGTGTTCTGATTAACTCAGATACTCTGTCCATCACCACCCCCTTTTCTGAATCGTTTTTGGCCACTACAGGTGTGGCAGGGTATGCTCAGACATGAGTCCCTTGCTCACTGAACCATCAGGATTCAAGCAAGCCGGGCCGACGACGGCTGAAATGCCAGAAACCGGTCCCCGGAAGCTTGTTTCCTTTCCAGTAAAGAATTGGCTTGGTAGTTTGGTCTGCCCTGTTCCCATGATGCACTGGGCCAGGGCCAGACTAATTTGCATGTAGCCAGGTTCTGAACTGGGATGGTGCAGTGAGCTAAAAAACGGTGATGGATCAAGCCCTGATCTCTTGACTGGGTAGGAGTGTTCTGATTAACTCAGATACTCTGTCCATCACCACCCCCTTTTCTGAATCATTTTTGGCCACTACAGGTGTGGCAGGGTATGCTCAGACATGAGTCCCTTGCTCACTGCACCATCAGGATTTAAGCAAGCCGGGCCGACGACGGCTGAAATGCCAGAAACCAGTCCCCGGAAGCTTGTTTCCTTTCTAGTAAAGAATTGGCTTGGTAGTTTGGTCTGCCCTGTTCCCATGATGCACTGGGCCAGGGCCAGACTAATTTGCATGTAGCCAGGTTCTGAACTGGGATGGTGCAGTGAGCTAAAAAACGGTGATGGATCAAGCCCTGATCTCTTGACTGGGTAGGAGTGTTCTGATTAACTCAGATACTCTGTCCATCACCACCCCCTTTTCTGAATCGTTTTTTGCCACTACAGGTGTGGCAGGGTATGCTCAGACATGAGTCCCTTGCTCACTGCAACATCAGGATTCAAGCAAGCCGGGCCGACGACGGCTGAAATGCCAGAAACCGGTCCCCGGAAGCTTGTTTCCTTTCCAGTAAAGAATTGGCTTGGTAGTTTGGTCTGCCCTGTTCCCATGATGCACTGGGCCAGGGCCAGACTAATTTGCATGTAGCCAGGTTCTGAACTGGGATGGTGCAGTGAGCTACAAAACGGTGATGGATCAAGCCCTGATCTCTTGACTGGGTAGGAGTGTTCTGATTAACTCAGATACTCTGTCCATCACCACCCCCTTTTCTGAATCGTTTTTGGCCACTACAGGTGTGGCAGGGTATGCTCAGACATGAGTCCCTTGCTCACTGCACCATCAGGATTCAAGCAAGCCGGGCCGACGACGCCTGAAATGCCAGAAACCGGTCCCCGGAAGCTTGTTTCCTTTCCAGTAAAGAATTGGCTTGGTAGTTTGGTCTGCCCTGTTCACATGATGCACTGGGCCAGGGTCAGACTAATTTGCATGTAGCCAGGTTCTGAACTGGGATGGTGCAGTGAGCTAAAAAACGGTGATGGATCAAGCCCTGATCTCTTGACTGGGTAGGAGTGTTCTGATTAACTCAGATACTCTGTCCATCACCACCCCCTTTTCTGAATCGTTTTTGGCCACTACAGGCGTGGCAGGGTATGCTCAGACATGAGTCCCTTGCTCACTGCAACATCAGGATTCAAGCAAGCCGGGCCGACGACGGCTGAAATGCCAGAAACCGGTCCCCGGAAGCTTGTTTCCTTTTCAGTAAAGAATTGGCTTGGTAGTTTGGTCTTCCCTGTTCCCATGATGCACTGGGCCAGGGCCAGACTAATTTGCATGTAGCCAGGTTCTGAACTGGGATGGTGCAGTGAGCTAAAAACGGTGATGGATCAAGCCCTGATCTCTTGACTGGGTAGGAGTGTTCTGATTAACTCAGATACTCTGTCCATCACCACCCCCTTTTCTGAATCGTTTTTGGCCACTACAGTTGTGGCAGGGTATGCTCATACATGAGTCCCTTGCTCACTGCACCATCAGGATTCAAGCAAGCCGGGCCGACGATGGCTGAAATGCCAGAAACCGGTCCCAGGAAGCTTGTTTCCTTTCCAGTAAAGAATTGGCTTGGTAGTTTGGTCTGCCCTGTTCCCATGATGCACTTGGCCAGGGCCAGACTAATTTGCATGTAGCCAGGTTCTGAACTGGGATGGTGCAGTGAGCTAAAAAACGGTGAAGGATCAAGCCCTGATCTCTTGACTGGGTAGGAGTGTTCTGATTAACTCAGATACTCTGTCCATCACCACCCCCTTTTCTGAATCGTTTTTGGCCACTACAGGTGTGGCAGGGTATGCTCAGACATGAGTCCCTTGCTCACTGCAACATCAGGATTCAAGCAAGCCGGGCCGACGATGGCTGAAATGCCAGAAACCGGTCCCCGGAAGCTTGTTTCCTTTTCAGTAAAGAATTGGCTTGGTAATTTGGTCTGCCCTGTTCCCATGATGCACTGGGCCAGGGCCAGACTAATTTGCATGTAGCCAGGTTCTGTACTGGGATGGTGCAGTGAGCTAAAAAACGGTGATGGATCAAGCCCTGATCTCTTGACTGGGTAGGAGTGTTCTGATTAACTCAGATACTCTGTCCATCACCACCCCCTTTTCTGAATCGTTTTTGGCCACTACAGGTGTGGCAGGGTATGCTCAGACATAAGTCCCTTGCTCACTGCACCATCAGGATTCAAACAAGCCGGGTCGACGATGGCTGAAATGCCAGAAACCGGTCCCCGGAAGCTTGTTCCTTTCCAGTAAAGAATTGGCTTGGTAGTTTGGTCTGCCCTGTTCCCATGATGCACTGGGCCAGGGCCAGACTAATTTGCATGTAGCCAGGTTCTGAACTGGGATGGTGCAGTGAGCTAAAAAACGGTGATGGATCAAGCCCTGATCTCTTGACTGGGTAGGAGTGTTCTGATTAACTCAGATACTCTGTCCATCACCACCCCCTTTTCTGAATCGTTTTTGGCCACTACAGGTGTGGCAGGGTATGCTCAGACATGAGTCCCTTGCTCACTGCACCATCAGGATTCAAGCAAGCCGGGCCGACGACGGCTGAAATGCCAGAAACCGGTCCCGGAAGCTTGTTTCCTTTCCAGTAAAGAATTGGCTTGGTAGTTTGGTCTGCCCTGTTCCCATGATGCACTGGGCCAGGGCCAGACTAATTTGCATGTAGCCAGGTTCTGAACTGGGATGGTGCAGTGAGCTAAAAAACGGTGATGGATCAAGCCCTGATCTCTTGACTGGGTAGGAGTGTTCTGATTAACTCAGATACTCTGTCCATCACCACCCCCTTTTCTGAATCGTTTTTGGCCACTACAGGTGTGGCAGGGTATGCTCAGACATAAGACCCTTGCTCACTGCACCATCAGGATTCAAGCAAGCCGGGCCGACGACGGCTGAAATGCCAGAAACCAGTCCCCGGAAGCTTGTTTCCTTTCCAGTAAAGAATTGGCTTGGTAGTTTGGTCTGCCCTGTTCCCATGATGCACTGGGCCAGGGCCAGACTAATTTGCATGTAGCCAGGTTCTGAACTGGGATGGTGCAGTGAGCTAAAAAACGGTGATGAATCAAGCCCTGATCTCTTGACTGGGTAGGAGTGTTCTGATTAAATTGGCTTGGTAGTTTGGTCTGCCCTGTTCCCATGATGCACTGGGCCAGGGCCAGACTAATTTGCATGTAGCCAGGTTCTGAACTGGGATGGTGCAGTGAGCTAAAAAACAGTGATGGATCAAGCCCTGATCTCTTGACTGGGTAGGAGTGTTCTGATTAACTCAGATACTCTGTCCATCACCACCCCCTTTTCTGAATCATTTTTGGCCACTACAGGTGTGGCAGGGTATGCTCAGACATGAGTCCCTTGCTCACTGCACCATCAGGATTCAAGCAAGCTGGGCCGACGACGGCTGAATTGCCAGAAACCGGTCCCCGGAAGCTTGTTTCCTTTCCAGTAAAGAATTGGCTTGGTAGTTTGGTCTGCCCTGTTCCCATGATGCACTGGGCCAGGGCCAGACTAATTTGCATGTAGCCAGGTTCTGAACTGGGATGGTGCAGTGAGCTAAAAAACGGTGATGGATCAAGCCCTGATCTCTTGACTGGGTAGGAGTGTTCTGATTAACTCAGATACTCTGTCCATCACCACCCCCTTTTCTGAATCGTTTTTGGCCACTACAGTTGTGGCAGGGTATGCTCAGACATAAGTCCCTTGCTCACTGCACCATCAGGATTCAAACAAGCCGGGCCGACGATGGCTGAAATGCCAGAAACCGGTCCCCGGAAGCTTGTTTCCTTTCCAGTAAAGAATTGGCTTGGTAGTTTGGTCTGCCCTGTTCCCATGATGCACTGGGCCAGGGCCAGACTAATTTGCATGTAGCCAGGTTCTGAACTGGGATGGTGCAGTGAGCTAAAAAACAGTGATGGATCAAGCCCATATCTCTTGACTGGGTAGGAGTGTTCTGATTAACTGAGATACTCTGTCCATCACCACCCCCTTTTCTGAATCGTTTTTGGCCACTACAGGTGTGGCAGGGTATGCTCAGACATGAGTCCCTTGCTCACTGCAACATCAGGATTCAAGCAAGCCGGGCCGACGACGGCTGAAATGCCAGAAACCGGTCCCCGGAAGCTTGTTTCCTTTCCAGTAAAGAATTGGCTTGGTAGTTTGGTCTGCCCTGTTCCCATGATGCACTGGGCCAGGGCCAGACTAATTTGCATGTAGCCAGGTTCTGAACTGGGATGGTGCAGTGAGCTAAAAAACAGTGATGGATCAAGCCCTGATCTCTTGACTGGGTAGGAGTGTTCTGATTAACTCAAATACTCTGACCATCACCACCCCCTTTTCTGAATCGTTTTTGGCCACTACAGGTGTGGCAGGGTATGCTCAGACATGAGTCCCTTGCTCACTGCACCATCAGGATTCAAGCAAGCCGGGCCGACGATGGCTGAAATGCCAGAAACCGGTCCCAGGAAGCTTGTTTCCTTTCCAGTAAAGAATTGGCTTGGTAGTTTGGTCTGCCCTGTTCCCATGATGCACTGGGCCAGGGCCAGACTAATTTGCATGTAGCCAGGTTCTGAACTGGGATGGTGCAGTGAGCTAAAAAACGGTGAAGGATCAAGCCCTGATCTCTTGACTGGGTAGGAGTGTTCTGATTAACTCAGATACTCTGTCCATCACCACCCCCTTTTCTGAATCGTTTTTGGCCACTACAGTTGTGGCAGGGTATGCTCAGACATGAGTCCCTTGCTCACTGCACCATCAGGATTCAAGCAAGCCGGGCCGACGATGGCTGAAATGCCAGAAACCGGTCCCAGGAAGCTTGTTTCCTTTCCAGTAAAGAATTGGCTTGGTAGTTTGGTCTGCCCTGTTCCCATGATGCACTGGGCCAGGGCCAGACTAATTTGCATGTAGCCAGGTTCTGAACTGGGATGGTGCAGTGAGCTAAAAAACGGTGATGGATCAAGCCCTGATCTCTTGACTGGGTAGGAGGGTTCTGATTAACCAGATACTCTGTCCATCACCACCCCCTTTTCTGAATCGTTTTTGGCCACTACAGGTGTGGCAGGGTATGCTCAGACATGAGTCCCTTGCTCACTGCACCATCAGGATTCAAGCAAGCCGGGCCGACGACGGCTGAAATGCCAGAAACCGGTCCCCGGAAGCTTGTTTCCTTTTCAGTAAAGAATTGGCTTGGTAGTTTGGTCTGCCCTGTTCCCATGATGCACTGGGCCAGGGCCAGACTAATTTGCATGTAGCCAGGTTCTGAACTGGGATGGTGCAGTGAGCTAAAAAACGGTGATGGATCAAGCCCTGATCTCTTGACTGGGTAGGAGTGTTCTGATTAACTCAGATACTCTGTCCATCACCACCCCCTTTTCTGAATCGTTTTTGGCCACTACAGGTGTGGCAGGGTATGCTCAGACATGAGTCCCTTGCTCACTGCACCATCAGATTCAAGCAAGCCGGGCCGACGATGGCTGAAATGCCAGAAACCGGTCCCAGGAAGCTTGTTCCCTTTCCAGTAAAGAATTGGCTTGGCAGTTTGGTCTGCCCTGTTCCCATGATGCACTGGGCCAGGGCCAGACTAATTTGCATGTAGCCAGGTTCTGAACTGGGATGGTGCAGTGAGCTAAAAAACGGTGAAGGATCAAGCCCTGATCTCTTGACTGGGTAGGAGTGTTCTGATTAACTCAGATACTCTGTCCATCACCACCCCCTTTTCTGAATCGTTTTTGGCCACTACAGTTGTGGCAGGGTATGCTCAGACATGAGTCCCTTGCTCACTGCACCATCAGGATTCAAGCAAGCCGGGCCGACGATGGCTGAAATGCCAGAAACCGGTCCCAGGAAGCTTGTTTCCTTTCCAGTAAAGAATTGGCTTGGTAGTTTGGTCTGCCCTGTTCCCATGATGCACTGGGCCAGGGCCAGACTAATTTGCATGTAGCCAGGTTCTGAACTGGGATGGTGCAGTGAGCTAAAAAACGGTGATGGATCAAGCCCTGATCTCTTGACTGGGTAGGAGGGTTCTGATTAACCAGATACTCTGTCCATCACCACCCCCTTTTCTGAATCGTTTTTGGCCACTACAGGTGTGGCAGGGTATGCTCAGACATGAGTCCCTTGCTCACTGCACCATCAGGATTCAAGCAAGCCGGGCCGACGACGCCTGAAATGCCAGAAACCGGTCCCCAGAAGCTTGTTTCCTTTCCAGTAAAGAATTGGCTTGGTAGTTTGGTCTGCCCTGTTCACATGATGCACTGGGCCAGGGTCAGACTAATTTGCATGTAGCCAGGTTCTGAACTGGGATGGTGCAGTGAGCTAAAAAACGGTGATGGATCAAGCCCTGATCTCTTGACTGGGTAGGAGTGTTCTGATTAACTCAGATACTCTGTCCATCACCACCCCCTTTTCTGAATCGTTTTTGGCCACTACAGGTGTGGCAGGGTATGCTCAGACATGAGTCCCTTGCTCACTGCAACATCAGGATTCAAGCAAGCCGGGCCGACGACGGCTGAAATGCCAGAAACCGGTCCCCGGAAGCTTGTTTCCTTTTCAGTAAAGAATTTGCTTGGTAGTTTGGTCTTCCCTGTTCCCATGATGCACTGGGCCAGGGCCAGACTAATTTGCATGTAGCCAGGTTCTGAACTGGGATGGTGCAGTGAGCTAAAAAACGGTGATGGATCAAGCCCTGATCTCTTGACTGGGTAGGAGTGTTCTGATTAACTCAGATACTCTGTCCATCACCACCCCCTTTTCTGAATCGTTTTTGGCCACTACAGTTGTGGCAGGGTATGCTCAGACATAAGTCCCTTGCTCACTGCACCATCAGGATTCAAACAAGCCGGGCCGACGATGGCTGAAATGCCAGAAACCGGTCCCCGGAAGCTTGTTTCCTTTCCAGTAAAGAATTGGCTTGGTAGTTTGGTCTGCCCTGTTCCCATGATGCACTGGGCCAGGGCCAGACTAATTTGCATGTAGCCAGGTTCTGAACTGGGATGGTGCAGTGAGCTAAAAAACGGTGATGGATCAAGCCCTGATCTCTTGACTGGGTAGGAGTGTTCTGATTAACTCAGATACTCTGTCCATCACCACCCCCTTTTCTGAATCGTTTTTGGCCACTACAGGTGTGGCAGGGTATGCTCAGACATGAGTCCCTTGCTCACTGCAACATCAGGATTCAAGCAAGCCGGGCCGACGACGGCTGAAATGCCAGAAACCGGTCCCCGGAAGCTTGTTTCCTTTCCAGTAAAGAATTGGCTTGGTAGTTTGGTCTGCCCTGTTCCCATGATGCACTGGGCCAGGGCCAGACTAATTTGCATGTAGCCAGGTTCTGAACTGGGATGGTGCAGTGAGCTAAAAAACAGTGATGGATCAAGCCCTGATCTCTTGACTGGGTAGGAGTGTTCTGATTAACTCAAATACTCTGACCATCACCACCCCCTTTTCTGAATCGTTTTTGGCCACTACAGGTGTGGCAGGGTATGCTCAGACATGAGTCCCTTGCTCACTGCAACATCAGGATTCAAGCAAGCCGGGCCGACGACGGCTGAAATGCCAGAAACCGGTCCCCGGAAGCTTGTTTCCTTTTCAGTAAAGAATTGGCTTGGTAGTTTGGTCTGCCCTGTTCCCATGATGCACTGGGCCAGGGCCAGACTAATTTGCATGTAGCCAGGTTCTGAACTGGGATGGTGCAGTGAGCTAAAAAACGGTGATGGATCAAGCCCTGATCTCTTGACTGGGTAGGAGTGTTCTGATTAACTCAGATACTCTGTCCATCACCACCCCCTTTTCTGAATCGTTTTTGGCCACTACAGGTGTGGCAGGGTATGCTCAGACATAAGTCCCTTGCTCACTGCACCATCAGGATTCAAGCAAGCCGGGCCGACGATGGCTGAAATGCCAGAAACCGGTCCCCGGAAGCTTGTTCCTTTCCAGTAAAGAATAGGCTTGGTAGTTTGGTCTGCCCTGTTCCCATGATGCACTGGGCCAGGGCCAGACTAATTTGCATGTAGCCAGGTTCTGAACTGGGATGGTGCAGTGAGCTAAAAAACGGTGATGGATCAAGCCCTGATCTCTTGACTGGGTAGGAGTGTTCTGATTAACTCAGATACTCTCTCCATCACCACCCCCTTTTCTGAATCGTTTTTGGCCACTACAGGTGTGGCAGGGTATGCTCAGACATGAGTCCCTTGCTCACTGCACCATCAGGATTCAAGCAAGCCGGGCCGACGACGGCTGAAATGCCAGAAACCGGTCCCCGGAAGCTTGTTTCCTTTCCAGTAAAGAATTGGCTTGGTAGTTTGGTCTGCCCTGTTCCCATGATGCACTGGGCCAGGGCCAGACTAATTTGCATGTAGCCAGGTTCTGAACTGGGATGGTGCAGTGAGCTAAAAATGGTGATGGATCAAGCCCTGATCTCTTGACTGGGTAGGAGGGTTCTGATTAACTCAGATACTCTCTCCATCACCACCCCCTTTTCTGAATCGTTTTTGGCCACTACAGGTGTGGCAGGGTATGCTCAGACATGAGTCCCTTGCTCACTGCACCATCAGGATTCAAGCAAGCCGGGCCGACGACGGCTGAAATGCCAGAAACCAGTCCCCGGAAGCTTGTTTCCTTTCCAGTAAAGAATTGGCTTGGTAGTTTGGTCTGCCCTGTTCTCATGAAGCACTGGGCCAGGGCCAGACTAATTTGCATGTAGCCAGGTTCTGAACTGGGATGGTGCAGTGAGATACAAAACGGTGATGGATCAAGCCCTGATCTCTTGACTGGGTAGGAGTGTTCTGATTAACTCAGATACTCTGTCCATCACCGCCCCCTTTTCTGAATCGTTTTTGGCCACTACAGGTGTGGCAGGGTATGCTCAGACATGAGTCCCTTGCTCACTGCACCATCAGGATTCAAGCAAGCTGGGCCGACGACGGTTGAAATGCCAGAAACCGGTCCCCGGAAGCTTGTTTCCTTTCCAGTAAAGAATTGGCTTGGTAGTTTGGTCTGCCCTGTTCCCATGATGCACGGGGCCAGGGCCAGACTAATTTGCATGTAGCCAGGTTCTGAACTGGGATGGTGCAGTGAGCTAAAAAACGGTGATGAATCAAGCCCTGATCTCTTGACTGGGTAGGAGTGTTCTGATTAAATTGGCTTGGTAGTTTGGTCTGCCCTGTTCCCATGATGCACTGGGCCAGGGGCAGACTAATTTGCATGTAGCCAGGTTCTGAACTGGGATGGTGCAGTGAGCTAAAAAACGGTGATGGATCAAGCCCTGATCTCTTGACTGGGTAGGAGTGTTCTGATTAACTCAGATACTCTGTCCATCACCACCCCCTTTTCTGAATCATTTTTGGCCACTACAGGTGTGGCAGGGTATGCTCAGACATGAGTCCCTTGCTCACTGCACCATCAGGATTCAAGCAAGCTGGGCCGACGACGGCTGAAATGCCAGAAACCGGTCCCCGGAAGCTTGTTTCCTTTCCAGTAAAGAATTGGCTTGGTAGTTTGGTCTGCCCTGTTCCCATGATGCACTGGGCCAGGGCCAGACTAATTTGCATGTAGCCAGGTTCTGAACTGGGATGGTGCAGTGAGCTAAAAAACGGTGATGGATCAAGCCCTGATCTCTTGACTGGGTAGGAGTGTTCTGATTAACTCAGATACTCTGTCCATCACCACCCCCTTTTCTGAATCGTTTTTGGCCACTACAGTTGTGGCAGGGTATGCTCAGACATAAGTCCCTTGCTCACTGCAACATCAGGATTCAAGCAAGCCGGGCCGACGACGGCTGAAATGCCAGAAACCGGTCCCCGGAAGCTTGTTTCCTTTCCAGTAAAGAATTGGCTTTGTAGTTTGGTCTGCCCTGTTCCCATGATGCACTGGGCCAGGGCCAGACTAATTTGCATGTAGCCAGGTTCTGAACTGGGATGGTGCAGTGAGCTAAAAAAACAGTGATGGATCAAGCCCTGATCTCTTGACTGGGTAGGAGTGTTCTGATTAACTCAAATACTCTGACCATCACCACCCCCTTTTCTGAATCGTTTTTGGCCACTACAGGTGTGGCAGGGTATGCTCATACATGAGTCCCTTGCTCACTGCACCATCAGGATTCAAGCAAGCCGGGCCGACGACGGCTGAAATGCCAGAAACCGGTCCCAGGAAGCTTGTTTCCTTTCCAGTAAAGAATTGGCTTGGTAGTTTGGTCTGCCCTGTTCCCATGATGCACTTGGCCAGGGCCAGATTAATTTGCATGTAGCCAGGTTCTGAACTGGGATGGTGCAGTGAGCTAAAAATGGTGATGGATCAAGCCCTGATCTCTTGACTGGGTAGGAGGGTTCTGATTAACTCAGATACTCTCTCCATCACCACCCCCTTTTCTGAATCGTTTTTGGCCACTACAGGTGTGGCAGGGTATGCTCAGACATGAGTCCCTTGCTCACTGCACCATCAGGATTCAAGCAAGCCGGGCCGACGACGGCTGAAATGCCAGAAACCAGTCCCCGGAAGCTTGTTTCCTTTCCAGTAAAGAATTGGCTTGGTAGTTTGGTCTGCCCTGTTCCCATGAAGCACTGGGCCAGGGCCAGACTAGTTTGCATGTAGCCAGGTTCTGAACTGGGATGGTGCAGTGAGCTACAAAATGGTGATGGATCAAGCCCTGATCTCTTGACTGGGTAGGAGTGTTCTGATTAACTCAGATACTCTGTCCATCACCGCCCCCTTTTCTGAATCGTTTTTGGCCACTACAGGTGTGGCAGGGTATGCTCAGACATGAGTCCCTTGCTCACTGCACCATCAGGATTCAAGCAAGCTGGGCCGACGACGGTTGAAATGCCAGAAACCGGTCCCCGGAAGCTTGTTTCCTTTCCAGTAAAGAATTGGCTTGGTAGTTTGGTCTGCCCTGTTCCCATGATGCACTGGGCCAGGGCCAGACTAATTTGCATGTAGCCAGGTTCTGAACTGGGATGGTGCAGTGAGCTAAAAAACGGTGATGGATCAAGCCCTGATCTCTTGACTGGGTAGGAGGGTTCTGATTAACTCAGATACTCTGTCCATCACCACCCCCTTTTCTGAATCGTTTTTGGCCACTACAGGTGTGGCAGGGTATGCTCAGACATGAGTCCCTTGCTCACTGCACCATCAGGATTCAAGCAAGCCGGGCCGACGATGGCTGAAATGCCAGAAACCAGTCCCCGGAAGCTTGTTTCCTTTCCAGTAAAGAATTGGCTTGGTAGTTTGGTCTGCCCTGTTCCCATGATGCACTGGGCCAGGGCCAGACTAATTTGCATGTAGCCAGGTTCTGAACTGGGATGGTGCAGTGAGCTACAAAACGGTGATGGATCAAGCCCTGATCTCTTGACTGGGTAGGAGTGTTCTGATTAACTCAGATACTCTGTCCATCACCACCCCCTTTTCTGAATCGTTTTTGGCCACTACAGGTGTGGCAGGGTATGCTCAGACATGAGTCCCTTGCTCACTGCACCATCAGGATTCAAGCAAGCCGGGCCGACGACGCCTGAAATGCCAGAAACCGGTCCCCGGAAGCTTGTTTCCTTTCCAGTAAAGAATTGGCTTGGTAGTTTGGTCTGCCCTGTTCACATGATGCACTGGGCCAGGGTCAGACTAATTTGCATGTAGCCAGGTTCTGAACTGGGATGGTGCAGTGAGCTAAAAAACGGTGATGGATCAAGCCCTGATCTCTTGACTGGGTAGGAGTGTTCTGATTAACTCAGATACTCTGTCCATCACCACCCCCTTTTCTGAATCGTTTTTGGCCACTACAGGTGTGGCAGGGTATGCTCAGACATGAGTCCCTTGCTCACTGCAACATCAGGATTCAAGCAAGCCGGGCCGACGACGGCTGAAATGCCAGAAACCGGTCCCCGGAAGCTTGTTTCCTTTTCAGTAAAGAATTGGCTTGGTAGTTTGGTCTTCCCTGTTCCCATGATGCACTGGGCCAGGGCCAGACTAATTTGCATGTAGCCAGGTTCTGAACTGGGATGGTGCAGTGAGCTAAAAAATGGTGATGGATCAAGCCCTGATCTCTTGACTGGGTAGGAGTGTTCTGATTAACTCAGATACTCTGTCCATCACCACCCCCTTTTCTGAATCGTTTTTGGCCACTACAGTTGTGGCAGGGTATGCTCAGACATAAGTCCCTTGCTCACTGCACCATCAGGATTCAAACAAGCCGGGCCGACGATGGCTGAAATGCCAGAAACCGGTCCCCGGAAGCTTATTTCCTTTCCAGTAAAGAATTGGCTTGGTAGTTTGGTCTGCCCTGTTCCCATGATGCACTGGGCCAGGGCCAGACTAATTTGCATGTAGCCAGGTTCTGAACTGGGATGGTGCAGTGAGCTAAAAAACGGTGATGGATCAAGCCCTGATCTCTTGACTGGGTAGGAGTGTTGTGATTAACTCAGATACTCTGTCCATCACCACCCCCTTTTCTGAATCGTTTTTGGCCACTACAGGTGTGGCAGGGTATGCTCAGACATGAGTCCCTTGCTCACTGCACCATCAGGATTCAAGCAAGCCGGGCCGACGACGCCTGAAATGCCAGAAACCGGTCCCCGGAAGCTTGTTTCCTTTCCAGTAAAGAATTGGCTTGGTAGTTTGGTCTGCCCTGTTCACATGATGCACTGGGCCAGGGTCAGACTAATTTGCATGTAGCCAGGTTCTGAACTGGGATGGTGCAGTGAGCTAAAAAATGGTGATGGATCAAGCCCTGATCTCTTGACTGGGTAGGAGTGTTCTGATTAACTCAGATACTCTGTCCATCACCACCCCCTTTTCTGAATCGTTTTTGGCCACTACAGGTGTGGCAGGGTATGCTCAGACATGAGTCCCTTGCTCACTGCAACATCAGGATTCAAGCAAGCCGGGCCGACGACGGCTGAAATGCCGGAAACCGGTCCCCGGAAGCTTGTTTCCTTTTCAGTAAAGAATTGGCTTGGTAGTTTGGTCTTCCCTGTTCCCATGATGCACTGGGCCAGGGCCAGACTAATTTGCATGTAGCCAGGTTCTGAACTGGGATGGTGCAGTGAGCTAAAAAACGGTGATGGATCAAGCCCTGATCTCTTGACTGGGTAGGAGTGTTCTGATTAACTCAGATACTCTGTCCATCACCACCCCCTTTTCTGAATCGTTTTTGGCCACTACAGTTGTGGCAGGGTATGCTCAGACATAAGTCCCTTGCTCACTGCACCATCAGGATTCAAACAAGCCGGGCCGACGATGGCTGAAATGCCAGAAACCGGTCCCCGGAAGCTTGTTTCCTTTCCAGTAAAGAATTGGCTTGGTAGTTTGGTCTGCCCTGTTCCCATGATGCACTGGGCCAGGGCCAGACTAATTTGCATGTAGACAGGTTCTGAACTGGGATGGTGCAGTGAGCTAAAAAACGGAGATGGATCAAGCCCTGATCCCTTGACTGGGTAGGAGTGTTCTGATTAACTCAGATACTCTGTCCATCACCACCCCCTTTTCTGAATTGTTTTTGGCCACTACAGGTGTGGCAGGGTATGCTCAGACATGAGTCCCTTGCTCACTGCAACATCAGGATTCAAGCAAGCCGGGCCGACGACGGCTGAAATGCCAGAAACCGGTCCCCGGAAGATTGTTTCCTTTTCAGTAAAGAATTGGCTTGGTAGTTTGGTCTGCCCTGTTCCCATGATGCACTGGGCCAGGGCCAGACTAATTTGCATGTAGCCAGGTTCTGAACTGGGATGGTGCAGTGAGCTAAAAAACGGTGATGGATCAAGCCCTGATCTCTTGACTGGGTAGGAGTGTTCTGATTAACTCAGATACTCTGTCCATCACCACCCCCTTTTCTGAATCGTTTTTGGCCACTACAGGTGTGGCAGGGTATGCTCAGACATAAGTCCCTTGCTCACTGCACCATCAGGATTCAAACAAGCCGGGCCGACGATGGCTGAAATGCCAGAAACCGGTCCCCGGAAGCTTGTTTCCTTTCCAGTAAAGAATTAGCTTGGTAGTTTGGTCTGCCCTGTTCCCATGATGCACTGGGCCAGGGCCAGACTAATTTGCATGTAGCCAGGTTCTGAACTGGGATGGTGCAGTGAGCTAAAAAACGGTGATGGATCAAGCCCTGATCTCTTGACTGGGTAGGAGTGTTCTGATTAACTCAGATACTCTGTCCATCACCACCCCCTTTTCTGAATCGTTTTTGGCCACTACAGGTGTGGCAGGGTATGCTCAGACATGAGTCCCTTGCTCACTGAACCATCAGGATTCAAGCAAGCCGGGCCGACGACGGCTGAAATGCCAGAAACCGGTCCCCGGAAGCTTGTTTCCTTTCCAGTAAAGAATTGGCTTGGTAGTTTGGTCTGCCCTGTTCCCATGATGCACTGGGCCAGGGCCAGACTAATTTGCATGTAGCCAGGTTCTGAACTGGGATGGTGCAGTGAGCTAAAAAACGGTGATGGATCAAGCCCTGATCTCTTGACTGGGTAGGAGTGTTCTGATTAACTCAGATACTCTGTCCATCACCACCCCCTTTTCTGAATCATTTTTGGCCACTACAGGTGTGGCAGGGTATGCTCAGACATGAGTCCCTTGCTCACTGCACCATCAGGATTTAAGCAAGCCGGGCCGACGACGGCTGAAATGCCAGAAACCAGTCCCCGGAAGCTTGTTTCCTTTCTAGTAAAGAATTGGCTTGGTAGTTTGGTCTGCCCTGTTCCCATGATGCACTGGGCCAGGGCCAGACTAATTTGCATGTAGCCAGGTTCTGAACTGGGATGGTGCAGTGAGCTAAAAAACGGTGATGGATCAAGCCCTGATCTCTTGACTGGGTAGGAGTGTTCTGATTAACTCAGATACTCTGTCCATCACCACCCCCTTTTCGGAATCATTTTTTGCCACTACAGGTGTGGCAGGGTATGCTCAGACATGAGTCCCTTGCTCACTGCAACATCAGGATTCAAGCAAGCCGGGCCGACGACGGCTGAAATGCCAGAAACCGGTCCCCGGAAGCTTGTTTCCTTTCCAGTAAAGAATTGGCTTGGTAGTTTGGTCTGCCCTGTTCCCATGATGCACTGGGCCAGGGCCAGACTAATTTGCATGTAGCCAGGTTCTGAACTGGGATGGTGCAGTGAGCTAAAAAACAGTGATGGATCAAGCCCTGATCTCTTGATTGGGTAGGAGTGTTCTGATTAACTCAAATACTCTGACCATCACCACCCCCTTTTCTGAATCGTTTTTGGCCACTACAGGTGTGGCAGGGTATGCTCAGACATGAGTCCCTTGCTCACTGCACCATCAGGATTCAAGCAAGCCGGGCCGACGATGGCTGAAATGCCAGAAACCGGTCCCCGGAAGCTTGTTTCCTTTCCAGTAAAGAATTGGCTTGGTAGTTTGGTCTGCCCTGTTCCCATGATGCACTGGGCCAGGGCCAGACTAATTTGCATGTAGCCAGGTTCTGAACTGGGATGGTGCAGTGAGCTAAAAAACAGTGATGGATCAAGCCCTGATCTCTTGACTGGGTAGGAGTGTTCTGATTAACTCAAATACTCTGACCATCACCACCCCCTTTTCTGAATCGTTTTTGGCCACTACAGGTGTGGCAGGGTATGCTCAGACATGAGTCCCTTGCTCACTGCACCATCAGGATTCAAGCAAGCCGGGCCGACGATGGCTGAAATGCCAGAAACCGGTCCCAGGAAGCTTGTTTCCTTTCCAGTAAAGAATTGGCTTGGTAGTTTGGTCTGCCCTGTTCCCATGATGCACTGGGCCAGGGCCAGACTAATTTGCATGTAGCCAGGTTCTGAACTGGGATGGTGCAGTGAGCTAAAAAACGGTGATGGATCAAGCCCTGATCTCTTGACTGGGTAGGAGGGTTCTGATTAACCAGATACTCTGTCCATCACCACCCCCTTTTCTGAATCGTTTTTGGCCACTACAGGTGTGGCAGGGTATGCTCAGACATGAGTCCCTTGCTCACTGCACCATCAGGATTCAAGCAAGCCGGGCCGACGACGGCTGAAATGCCAGAAACCAGTCCCCGGAAGCTTGTTTCCTTTCCAGTAAAGAATTGGCTTGGTAGTTTGGTCTGCCCTGTTCCCATGATGCACTGGGCCAGGGCCAGACTAATTTGCATGTAGCCAGGTTCTGAACTGGGATGGTGCAGTGAGCTACAAAACGGTGATGGATCAAGCCCTGATCTCTTGACTGGGTAGGAGTGTTCTGATTAACTCAGATACTCTGTCCATCACCACCCCCTTTTCTGAATCGTTTTTGGCCACTACAGGTGTGGCAGGGTATGCTCAGACATAAGTCCCTTGCTCACTGCACCATCAGGATTCAAACAAGCCGGGCCGACGATGGCTGAAATGCCAGAAACCGGTCCCCGGAAGCTTGTTTCCTTTCCAGTAAAGAATTGGCTTGGTAGTTTGGTCTGCCCTGTTCCCATGATGCACTGGGCCAGGGCCAGACTAATTTGCATGTAGCCAGGTTCTGAACTGGGATGGTGCAGTGAGCTAAAAAACGGTGATGGATCAAGCCCTGATCTCTTGACTGGGTAGGAGTGTTCTGATTAACTCAGATACTCTGTCCATCACCACCCCCTTTTCTGAATCGTTTTTGGCCACTACAGGTGTGGCAGGGTATGCTCAGACATGAGTCCCTTGCTCACTGAACCATCAGGATTCAAGCAAGCCGGGCCGACGACGGCTGAAATGCCAGAAACCTGTCCCCGGAAGCTTGTTTCCTTTCCAGTAAAGAATTGGCTTGGTAGTTTGGTCTGCCCTGTTCCCATGATGCACTGGGCCAGGGCCAGACTAATTTGCATGTAGCCAGGTTCTGAACTGGGATGGTGCAGTGAGCTAAAAAACGGTGATGGATCAAGCCCTGATCTCTTGACTGGGTAGGAGTGTTCTGATTAACTCAGATACTCTGTCCATCACCACCCCCTTTTCTGAATCATTTTTGGCCACTACAGGTGTGGCAGGGTATGCTCAGACATGAGTCCCTTGCTCACTGCACCATCAGGATTTAAGCAAGCCGGGCCGACGACGGCTGAAATGCCAGAAACCAGTCCCCGGAAGCTTGTTTCCTTTCTAGTAAAGAATTGGCTTGGTAGTTTGGTCTGCCCTGTTCCCATGATGCACTGGGCCAGGGCCAGACTAATTTGCATGTAGCCAGGTTCTGAACTGGGATGGTGCAGTGAGCTAAAAAACGGTGATGGATCAAGCCCTGATCTCTTGACTGGGTAGGAGTGTTCTGATTAACTCAGATACTCTGTCCATCACCACCCCCTTTTCGGAATCATTTTTTGCCACTACAGGTGTGGCAGGGTATGCTCAGACATGAGTCCCTTGCTCACTGCAACATCAGGATTCAAGCAAGCCGGGCCGACGACGGCTGAAATGCCAGAAACCGGTCCCCGGAAGCTTGTTTCCTTTCCAGTAAAGAATTGGCTTGGTAGTTTGGTCTGCCCTGTTCCCATGATGCACTGGGCCAGGGCCAGACTAATTTGCATGTAGCCAGGTTCTGAACTGGGATGGTGCAGTGAGCTAAAAAACAGTGATGGATCAAGCCCTGATCTCTTGATTGGGTAGGAGTGTTCTGATTAACTCAAATACTCTGACCATCACCACCCCCTTTTCTGAATCGTTTTTGGCCACTACAGGTGTGGCAGGGTATGCTCAGACATGAGTCCCTTGCTCACTGCACCATCAGGATTCAAGCAAGCCGGGCCGACGATGGCTGAAATGCCAGAAACCGGTCCCCGGAAGCTTGTTTCCTTTCCAGTAAAGAATTGGCTTGGTAGTTTGGTCTGCCCTGTTCCCATGATGCACTGGGCCAGGGCCAGACTAATTTGCATGTAGCCAGGTTCTGAACTGGGATGGTGCAGTGAGCTAAAAAACAGTGATGGATCAAGCCCTGATCTCTTGACTGGGTAGGAGTGTTCTGATTAACTCAAATACTCTGACCATCACCACCCCCTTTTCTGAATCGTTTTTGGCCACTACAGGTGTGGCAGGGTATGCTCAGACATGAGTCCCTTGCTCACTGCACCATCAGGATTCAAGCAAGCCGGGCCGACGATGGCTGAAATGCCAGAAACCGGTCCCAGGAAGCTTGTTTCCTTTCCAGTAAAGAATTGGCTTGGTAGTTTGGTCTGCCCTGTTCCCATGATGCACTGGGCCAGGGCCAGACTAATTTGCATGTAGCCAGGTTCTGAACTGGGATGGTGCAGTGAGCTAAAAAACGGTGATGGATCAAGCCCTGATCTCTTGACTGGGTAGGAGGGTTCTGATTAACCAGATACTCTGTCCATCACCACCCCCTTTTCTGAATCGTTTTTGGCCACTACAGGTGTGGCAGGGTATGCTCAGACATGAGTCCCTTGCTCACTGCACCATCAGGATTCAAGCAAGCCGGGCCGACGACGGCTGAAATGCCAGAAACCAGTCCCCGGAAGCTTGTTTCCTTTCCAGTAAAGAATTGGCTTGGTAGTTTGGTCTGCCCTGTTCCCATGATGCACTGGGCCAGGGCCAGACTAATTTGCATGTAGCCAGGTTCTGAACTGGGATGGTGCAGTGAGCTACAAAACGGTGATGGATCAAGCCCTGATCTTTGACTGGGTAGGAGTGTTCTGATTAACTCAGATACTCTGTCCATCACCACCCCCTTTTCTGAATCGTTTTTGGCCACTACAGGTGTGGCAGGGTATGCTCCGACATGAGTCCCTTGCTCACTGCACCATCAGGATTCAAGCAAGCCGGGCCGACGACGCCTGAAATGCCAGAAACCGGTCCCCGGAAGCTTGTTTCCTTTCCAGTAAAGAATTGGCTTGGTAGTTTGGTCTGCCCTGTTCACATGATGCACTGGGCCAGGGTCAGACTAATTTGCATGTAGCCAGGTTCTGAACTGGGATGGTGCAGTGAGCTAAAAAACGGTGATGGATCAAGCCCTGATCTCTTGACTGGGTAGGAGTGTTCTGATTAACTCAGATACTCTGTCCATCACCACCCCCTTTTCTGAATCGTTTTTGGCCACTACAGGTGTGGCAGGGTATGCTCAGACATGAGTCCCTTGCTCACTGCAACATCAGGATTCAAGCAAGCCGGGCCGACGACGGCTGAAATGCCAGAAACCGGTCCCCGGAAGCTTGTTTCCTTTTCAGTAAAGAATTGGCTTGGTAGTTTGGTCTTCCCTGTTCCCATGATGCACTGGGCCAGGGCCAGACTAATTTGCATGTAGCCAGGTTCTGAACTGGGATGGTGCAGTGAGCTAAAAACGGTGATGGATCAAGCCCTGATCTCTTGACTGGGTAGGAGTGTTCTGATTAACTCAGATACTCTGTCCATCACCACCCCCTTTTCTGAATCGTTTTTGGCCACTACAGTTGTGGCAGGGTATGCTCATACATGAGTCCCTTGCTCACTGCACCATCAGGATTCAAGCAAGCCGGGCCGACGATGGCTGAAATGCCAGAAACCGGTCCCAGGAAGCTTGTTTCCTTTCCAGTAAAGAATTGGCTTGGTAGTTTGGTCTGCCCTGTTCCCATGATGCACTTGGCCAGGGCCAGACTAATTTGCATGTAGCCAGGTTCTGAACTGGGATGGTGCAGTGAGCTAAAAAACGGTGAAGGATCAAGCCCTGATCTCTTGACTGGGTAGGAGTGTTCTGATTAACTCAGATACTCTGTCCATCACCACCCCCTTTTCTGAATCGTTTTTGGCCACTACAGGTGTGGCAGGGTATGCTCAGACATGAGTCCCTTGCTCACTGCAACATCAGGATTCAAGCAAGCCGGGCCGACGATGGCTGAAATGCCAGAAACCGGTCCCCGGAAGCTTGTTTCCTTTTCAGTAAAGAATTGGCTTGGTAGTTTGGTCTGCCCTGTTCCCATGATGCACTGGGCCAGGGCCAGACTAATTTGCATGTAGCCAGGTTCTGAACTGGGATGGTGCAGTGAGCTAAAAAACGGTGATGGATCAAGCCCTGATCTCTTGACTGGGTAGGAGTGTTCTGATTAACTCAGATACTCTGTCCATCAGCACCCCCTTTTCTGAATCGTTTTTGGCCACTACAGGTGTGGCAGGGTATGCTCAGACATAAGTCCCTTGCTCACTGCACCATCAGGATTCAAACAAGCCGGGCCGACGATGGCTGAAATGCCAGAAACCGGTCCCCGGAAGCTTGTTCCTTTCCAGTAAAGAATTGGCTTGGTAGTTTGGTCTGCCCTGTTCCCATGATGCACTGGGCCAGGGCCAGACTAATTTGCATGTAGCCAGGTTCTGAACTGGGATGGTGCAGTGAGCTAAAAAACGGTGATGGATCAAGCCCTGATCTCTTGACTGGGTAGGAGTGTTCTGATTAACTCAGATACTCTGTCCATCACCACCCCCTTTTCTGAATCGTTTTTGGCCACTACAGGTGTGGCAGGGTATGCTCAGACATGAGTCCCTTGCTCACTGCACCATCAGGATTCAAGCAAGCCGGGCCGACGACGGCTGAAATGCCAGAAACCGGTCCCCGGAAGCTTGTTTCCTTTCCAGTAAAGAATTGGCTTGGTAGTTTGGTCTGCCCTGTTCCCATGATGCACTGGGCCAGGGCCAGACTAATTTGCATGTAGCCAGGTTCTGAACTGGGATGGTGCAGTGAGCTAAAAAACGGTGATGGATCAAGCCCTGATCTCTTGACTGGGTAGGAGTGTTCTGATTAACTCAGATACTCTGTCCATCACCACCCCCTTTTCTGAATCGTTTTTGGCCACTACAGGTGTGGCAGGGTATGCTCAGACATAAGACCCTTGCTCACTGCACCATCAGGATTCAAGCAAGCCGGGCCGACGACGGCTGAAATGCCAGAAACCAGTCCCCGGAAGCTTGTTTCCTTTCCAGTAAAGAATTGGCTTGGTAGTTTGGTCTGCCCTGTTCCCATGATGCACTGGGCCAGGGCCAGACTAATTTGCATGTAGCCAGGTTCTGAACTGGGATGGTGCAGTGAGCTAAAAAACGGTGATGAATCAAGCCCTGATCTCTTGACTGGGTAGGAGTGTTCTGATTAAATTGGCTTGGTAGTTTGGTCTGCCCTGTTCCCATGATGCACTGGGCCAGGGCCAGACTAATTTGCATGTAGCCAGGTTCTGAACTGGGATGGTGCAGTGAGCTAAAAAACAGTGATGGATCAAGCCCTGATCTCTTGACTGGGTAGGAGTGTTCTGATTAACTCAGATACTCTGTCCATCACCACCCCCTTTTCTGAATCATTTTTGGCCACTACAGGTGTGGCAGGGTATGCTCAGACATGAGTCCCTTGCTCACTGCACCATCAGGATTCAAGCAAGCTGGGCCGACGACGGCTGAATTGCCAGAAACCGGTCCCCGGAAGCTTGTTTCCTTTTTCAGTAAAGAATTGGCTTGGTAGTTTGGTCTGCCCTGTTCCCATGATGCACTGGGCCAGGGCCAGACTAATTTGCATGTAGCCAGGTTCTGAACTGGGATGGTGCAGTGAGCTAAAAAACGGTGATGGATCAAGCCCTGATCTCTTGACTGGGTAGGGGTGTTCTGATTAACTCAGATACTCTGTCCATCACCACCCCCTTTTCTGAATCATTTTTGGCCACTACAGTTGTGGCAGGGTATGCTCAGACATAAGTCCCTTGCTCACTGCACCATCAGGATTCAAACAAGCCGGGCCGACGATGGCTGAAATGCCAGAAACCGGTCCCCGGAAGCTTGTTTCCTTTCCAGTAAAGAATTGGCTTGGTAGTTTGGTCTGCCCTGTTCCCATGATGCACTGGGCCAGGGCCAGACTAATTTGCATGTAGCCAGGTTCTGAACTGGGATGGTGCAGTGAGCTAAAAAACAGTGATGGATCAAGCCCATATCTCTTGACTGGGTAGGAGTGTTCTGATTAACTGAGATACTCTGTCCATCACCACCCCCTTTTCTGAATCGTTTTTGGCCACTACAGGTGTGGCAGGGTATGCTCAGACATGAGTCCCTTGCTCACTGCACGATCAGGATTCAAGCAAGCCGGGCCGACGACGGCTGAAATGCCAGAAACCGGTCCCCGGAAGCTTGTTTCCTTTCCAGTAAAGAATTGGCTTGGTAGTTTGGTCTGCCCTGTTCCCATGATGCACTGGGCCAGGGCCAGACTAATTTGCATGTAGCCAGGTTCTGAACTGGGATGGTGCAGTGAGCTAAAAAACAGTGATGGATCAAGCCCTGATCTGAGGTTCCGTGACGATTTTACTCGTGTTTGTAACATTGTCGTAAATACATAATTTTGGTATCAGTGGACCGCAAATGATCCATTTAGTATATCCTGGTGTTTTCGCTATGCTACGAGCAAGAGCACTCCTGTTACCAACACAATTGTGATTTACCCATGGCATCCATCTTAGAACACGGAAGCCATTTTGTATTCCTTGCCCTCACATAGTCAATGGACACGCAATGACCTCTTTTCATTTAAGGACACGTAGGCTTTAACCGGCGATTCACCTTGCTAGTGACACGTGCACCTTAGGCCAGCAACGCTGTGGCAGCATGACTCGGCAAGAGCGGCCTCCCCAGCCTGAGGCCAGTCCTGCTATACTGGTTCTTGTGTTCGTTGGCCTGATCATGATTAGGCGGCTGAAGCTGGTAACCGTGCCCATTTACGACCCACAAACATTTCTTATCCTGTCTTTCTATCTTCTACACCTGGCTCTGCTCCTTTCCTTCTGGGCCTTTATTAGGGGGAGGTAACGAAATTTACGATGAGGCGGTCCGGGTCTTGAATGAAGAATTGACATGGGATTATGATGGACTAGTGGGAACCCTTCATTCGTAATGTTTTGACATCAGATACTGTTGACGATTCCTGTGCAACGCCAAATATTTATTGTTTAAGACACGAATGTTTAGAACTGTGGTAACATGTAAAGAATTTGCCCCGAGCAGAATATTTAGTATATAAGGAACAACCCTCTTTGTACAAATCGAACAGGCTCCTAGACACTGCCCGTGTGCAGTTTCTGTGACTTCTGTGTCCCTGCAGTAATAAACCTTTGGTCTTTGACGCCACCATCGAGAAGCCCGTGTTTCTGTTTGTTTGTGCACCAAGACAGGTTGAACTCCGGGGTCTTCGGGTGTTGTCCCTGACACCTCTGGACGGAACCAAAAAGTCCAGAACTCCAATTGGCGCCCAACGTGGGGCGACGTCATTCGGTACCGGTCCAAAAGCCTGAAGAATTCGAGGAGCTTCGTGTGAAGATTTCAGAGGGAGGCGCCCCACTTCATCGATCCCGGCATATCGCAAAAGTGGCCCCGACGTCCTCTTCCACGAGGGTTCCCGTTCAGACGGCTGCAGTGCTCCGTTGCCTTGACCGTCGCCCTGTCTTGGACCCGAGGTGCAGTCCTCAGTACGGCGAAACGTGACGGGTTTCTCCTTGGTGACGTCTTCAGTGCCTCAGTTAAGTATTTAGTGGTTGCTAGTTGGTTATTTTGTGAGGGTTGCTCCTGTTTGGATAATCCTTTTAGTTCTCAGTTCAGTTCAGTTCTGTAAGATTATCACTGGTTATTCTGGTTACGATAATCATTCTGTTCAGTTCAGGTATCGATACATTTGTCAGTTCTGGTAGGCCTAAGTTCGTGGTTCGAGTGCGCATCTTTTCTGTTTGTGTCTTGTTTGTCTTGTGTTCCGGATTATAAAATGGTAAGTCGGAAAAATTGTATGTTGTCTTGTTTTAGTTGCAACAGTGATTCCCGGTTGGAGGACTCGTGTTTGGTTCCTCCGATTGGAACTCCCCTTTATGATCTATATTGCAAATTTGGTGTGGGCCCTATCTCTTATAACGAGGTATGGATCCGCTTCACAGAGAAAGATGGTGTCCTTAGTTGGCCACTACATGGTAGTTTTGAACCTGAAGTTCTCGATAATCTAGAAAAAAGGTTATTTAAGAAGAAAGCCCGGCCGGCAATGTTTGATTCTTTCCGTTATTGGCGAAAAGAATCTAAACAGAGAGAAATTAAAAAGTTGAAGAAAGAACAGAAAGAGCAAGAGTTGACTTTAGAACAGTCTGCTAGGCAGCTGCAACTCAACGAGTCTGAAAAAGCGATGGAGGTGGCCCATAGAGAGCGTAATTTAGCGATAGACAAGTGCTATCCTGCTTTGCCAACGAGTACGACTAAGATAGTAGAGGACCCTGAAAAGGATCCCCTGTTGTCTTACTTGTTACGATCACCCCCACCGTATGCACAGGGTGCTACGGCTCCGCCTATACCGAATGTTCAATTACCGGTTGCTGGACAACCTGGTGTCCCTGTTCTCGCTCCCCTGAATCAAGTTCCTGTACCTCCTGTGGTCAATATTAATGTTCCTTCGACAACCCCTCTTCTAGGGTTGCCGACTTCTTTACCTATGCCTGTGTCGCTCACACCTGCTAGTTCACAAGCTATCTTGCCTGCTACTCCTACTGTTCCTAATCTATCTGTTCCAACTGCTACTCTATTCACTGCCTCTGCTAATATTATGACTCCGCTTTCTGTTCGACGAAGAATCACTGATTCTGTCTCTAATATTCTATCTCCCTTCTATAAAACTCTGATTAAGACTCCTACCCCTGACTCTGTGCAGAGGCGTAGTCAGCTTCCCAGTACTGAAGAAAGAGGAATACTAGATTCCACTGCTCTTAGATGGGTTTCGAAAGTTGGAAGATATAATGTACAAAATGTATTAGATACATTTATGCAATGGAACGAACCGACACAACGATATGTGTTCGATGAAATGTGTTTCCTTCTACGTGAGGAATTGGAAGAGGATGACCCTGAATCAAATCTAGGAGAATTAATTAATGTTCAGAAAGAGTTTGCTACAGGTATGATAGTTGGACAGAATATAAAAGAAGCGATGGAACTGGTTTTAAGTTATAGATCCGACTCATCCCTTCTTTCACCGAGAGAGTTAGAGAAACGTAGTACGAAACGAAATCGTCAATATCCAATGAGAGAGGTTCCACCAATTTGGCGTGAAGCTGTGCAAGCTAATGTAAACCTTGGTATTGCAGCCGCTCCGGCACAATTCCAGAGAGTATGGATACATATTCCATGGAAGCGAGCTGAAGTGTTAGCAGTGAAACAGGCCTTGCCAGATCCGCGTAAAAATCCTGCAGGGTACTACAAAGAGTTGGCTCAAACAGTTGACGCTTGTGTATTGAATCTTGCTGACATAGATCTGCTATTTGGTAATGTAGTACCGCAACCAATTTGGGCTAAAATTCGTAAAGAGAATCATCCAGTTGCCCTAGGTGGTGACTGGGCAGCTATAATTGCAGCGGATGGTCAACAAATAGGTGGTTCCAAACCAGAACCCCTAATTGCTAATTTGCCTGGTAGAATAATCGATTTAATGAAAACCTTAATGCCTGCATTACGCGTTAACTGGGATAAATTGTCCGCATGCAAACAAAAGAAAGACGAAAGCGTCTCCGACTTTTTCACAAGATTCGAAGAGACTTTCGTAGATCATAGTGGTCAGGATATGAGCACAGAAGGGGGCCAGAGATTATTTGTCGATAAATTTGTGCACAATCTGTTGCCAGAACTTAGTAGTAAATTGAAGAATTCTGAAAGTGCGTGGGCTGTCTCTACGACTGCGCAAATACTTGCGACTGCTCAATACTACGAAAATAGGGATAAAGAAGAGAAGGAGAAATCAGATAAAAAGACGAAAGATTTAAAAACTAAAGTACTTTTACAGCAAGCTTATCCGCCTCGCACGAATCAAACTAATATGCAGCAAGGGTCATATCAAAGAACGGATTATAATTTTCAAAGGCCACAATATCAATGGAATCAATGTGCTTATTGCAAAAAGGAAGGTCATTACAAAAGTGAGTGTCCAGTTCGGGCGCAAAATAATGATGCGGCAGCTCAGAGAGGTCGTGGTAGTTCTATGCAAAACTCTAGAGGTCGAGGACGAGGTGCTATGCCTCCGCAGATGAGTGATCGCCCCTCTAATTATTTCGATCAGCGAAATGGACAATCTGCCCAACAGAATAGGTCTCCACAGTATCATGTCGAAGACTATTATGAAACTAGTGAGGAAATTCAGCAAAGTGAATACTAGGACAGCCATGGACAAAGAGAGGGAGTAGTATCAGTACCAGTAGATCAGAGTGGACCTTATGTCGCAGTAGCAACATCAGGTATAGTCGAACCGTTTCTGTTGGATACTGGTGCAGCAAAAAGTTCTATCATACATGCGAAACTCCCTGGCGCACCTTTGTCTGGCTCAACAAACGTTTCAGTAGGTTTTTCGGGCGCCCCTGTTCACAACCCTGTTTCTGGTCCTTTGTCTATTTCTGTTGGACCCCGTCATTTGAAAGCACCCCTGATTTTGACGACAGGTTGTAACGAAAATCTGCTTGGTTTAGACTTGTTAAAACGCCTGTACGCGACACTGTACTGTTCTCCAGCAGGAGTACAGCTTACGTTGGGTAAAAGAATCATCTCCCCGATGTACTTGTCGATGGATGCGCTCCCACCAGAGCTGCGTTCACTCCCTGATACTCTTTGGGCGACTGGTCCTAATGATGTAGGTCTCTTGGAAATTCCACCCTATGTAGTAACTTTGAAAGCAAATGTCAAACTTCCACGAATTCCACAATACAGAATCTCTAGTGAAGGTGAGCGTGCGCTCCTACTGATAGTACAAGACCTGATCAAGAAAGATGTTGTAGAAGAGACTAGAGGTAATGTCTGTAATAGTCCTGTACTGCCTATTTTGAAACAAACTGACCCTACAAAGCCTCCAGTATATAGGTTCGTAATTGATCTTAGAGAGGTTAATAAAATTGTGATCCCACAGTTTCCTGTGGTACCAGACATTACTGCATTGTTAACGTTGATTCCCGCTACAGCAGCATGGTTTTCAGTTGTCGACTTGAAAAATGCCTTTTTCAGCATTCCGATAGCCGAGGAAAGCAGAGATATTTTCGGTTTTTCTCTAGGAGGACGAAGTTTTAGATTTAAACGCGCTCCACAAGGTTATTGTGAAAGCCCATCCATTTACAGTCAAGCATTAAAAAGTCAGTTAGATTCCGTCGTACTTCCTCGTGGTTCTGCTTTAGTACAGTATGTTGATGATCTTCTAGTGGCTGCCGATGACAAGGAAACTTGCAAAACAGCTACGATTTCTTTATTGCATCACTTATCAGATTTGAATCACAAGGTGTCACCTTCAAAAATGCAATACTGCTGCCAAGAAGTGACCTACCTAGGTCATCTCTTGTCAAAGGAGGGAAGGAAGTTGACCCCAGAGAGAATAAAAGCAATTACACAGATGAATGTTCCTAGCACGCAGAGAGAAGTACGTGCCTTTTTAGGTATTACCTCATATTGTAGGCAATGGATCCCAAATTTTTCTCTTTTAGCAAAACCATTGGTAGCTTTGACTGGGAAAAATGTTCCGAGTCCGGTACCATGGTCTGCAGAATGTCAGCAGAGTTTTTCTGAGTTACGAAATGCACTGTGTTCAGCACCTGTATTGGGTACACCCGACTACAGTAAGCCATTCACGCTCTATGTCCACGAGAGAGAAGGTTGTGCATTGAGTGTTTTAACGCAGAAATTTGGTGATAAACAACGCCCTTGTGCGTATTTTTCATCAACATTAGATCCAGTAGCTAGAGCATTGCCTAGTTGCTTGAGAGCTACAGCCGCAGCTGCAGCTTCCATTCGACAATCTGCTGGTTTAGTAATGAACAACATGCTAGTAGTTATGGTTCCTCATGCTGTGGATACACTCATGAACCGAACCAAGACGCAACACCTTACCAGTGCTAGATTATCAGGCTATGAACTGACACTATTAGCTAGTCATATTCAGATCAAAAGATGCAATGTATTGAATCCAGCAACATTGTTGCCGACTAGCCAAGAGTCGAGTGATTCCGAACCACACGACTGTTGTTTCAGAACTGAGGAAGAAACAAAAGGACGAATCGACCTAAAAGACACTCCGTTGTCAGAACCAGATGGCACGCTGTATGTTGATGGGTCTTGCTTCAAATTGGAGAATGGTGATGTGACTGCTGCTTATGCAGTAACGACCTTGAGTACGATTGTGGAGACTGCAAGAGTGAGTCAGAATTCTGCCCAGGCTGCAGAATTGATCGCGCTAACAAGAGCGTGCGTTTTAGCTAAGGGAAAGAGAGTGAACGTGTTCACAGATAGTCAGTACGCGTTCGGCGTGGCCCATAGTTTTGGCCGTTTGTGGAAAGAGAGAGGTTTCATTACGTCCCATGGGACTAAGATTCAACATGGCCAGCTAGTTAATGACTTGTTGGAATCTCTAACCTTGCCGACTAAAGTTGCGATTGTGAAATGCAGTGCTCATAAAACAATCACAGATGATGTTGGTCGTGGGAATGCTTTTGCTGATGAGACTGCAAAACAGACAGCTAGAAATATGATGAGTAGAATGTATGTTGCAACGTCTACAAGATGGATTTCTGAGTCTGGAATGTGTGAAGACACAGTGGAAAGCGTGAAAGAAATTCAGAAAGAGGCGACTGAGGAGGAAAAACGTGCATGGAGAGAGAGCACGGGTAAATTGGACTCGAGTGGGTGTTGGATTGACTTGTCGGAACAACAGCGTTGGATGTTGCCTGATGCGTATGTGCTTGCAGTAGTGACGATGGCGCATGGATCAGCGCACATCAGTTCAAAAGGGATTTGTAAGATGTTGGCTCCGGTCTGGAAGAATGACGGAATTAGTAAGTGTGCAGAGAGAGTGGTGAGAAATTGTATGGTATGCTTGATGCATAATCCTGGCAAGGGGATCCCCACACCTGCGGGTCACTTCGCTCCTCCTTCCTGCCCCTTTGAAGTGATCCAA
Organism: Lissotriton helveticus; assembly: GCF_964261635.1. Classification (NCBI taxonomy): domain Eukaryota; kingdom Metazoa; phylum Chordata; class Amphibia; order Caudata; family Salamandridae; genus Lissotriton; species Lissotriton helveticus. The sequence goes on along the minus strand of NC_136057.1, from coordinate 1,501,239,162 downwards.
CTAGACTTCATTCACATGGACCGTTGTAATAACCTGAAATACGTCCTAGTGGTAGTTTGTGCTTTTTCCAGATGGATCGAAGCATACCCACTAAAGGACAATACTGCCTTATCCACTGCCAAAATTCTTCTTAAAGAATACTTCCCCCGATACGGAATGCCACGGATTGTATGGTCAGATAACGGAAGTGAGTTCGTAGGGAAAGTTATGCAGAGTGTGTGTGCCGGCCTAGGGATTAGGCAAAAATTTCATAGTGCGAATCATCCTCAGTCCGCGGGTTTAGTCGAGGGTTACAATGGCACCCTTAAACTGAAACTCGCTAAGATACAAGCATCCACGGGTTTGTCCTGGCCAGACGCATTGCCTTTGGCTTTGCTATCAACAAGAGCAACTGTACATTCTAGAGTAGGGCTTAGTCCCTACGAAATAGTTTTCGGTCGTCCTGCAAATGTTTGGGGGGTACCTAGACCGAAAGAATTTAAGCAGCTGGAATACCCAATGTTAATTGATTACCTTTTCGACTTGACTGCTAAATTGAGTCTTATTCACCAACAGGTTTTCGACGCATTGCCAAAGCCATCGGAGAGTCCAGGCCATCAGCTGAAACCGGGTGATCAGGTGGTCATCCGAAATTTTGCAAGAACGAAAAATCTTCAGCCCAGATTTATTGGCCCGTTCCAAGTCCTGCTAGCAACGAGAACTGCTATTCGTGTGGCCGGAAGAAGGAATTGGATCCATACGACTCATGCTAAACGTGTGCCTCTGCCACTTCCTTACGACAACTGGGTAAAGAAAGGAATCGGTGCCTCTGAAACGGAACAAGTCCCCAGGTTCATACCTTTCAGCGATGCAGAACTAATCACGGATTCACCGAATTCTGACTCTCCTCCTGAAACGGCTCTTTTGAACCCTGAACATTTGCCATCTGCACCAAAAGGACATTTGCCATCTGCGAACGTGAACATTGCAACGTCAGCTGAAAATATATTGTTTCCAGATCAGACAGCTCCTGCAAAACTGAGATATAACTTACGTTCTCGCAATATGGACAAATAAAGCAGGAAACTGCCTATTTTCAGATTTGAATTTGCTATACATTGCCTCCAGCCAGGAAGTTTGCTAAATACTCTGTATTGTTTCTTTTTGTTTTAAAATTGCCTTGCCGTCTGGGTAGCCGTAGGGTCGTGGCTGTGTGCCTAGTTGAATCTGCGGGGGTCAGACACAAGGTCGATCTTTCTGTTAGTTCTGGGAACTCCCAGGGCTGATAGAGGCATTTTCATCTACGTACACATCATCAGTGGTCGCGAACGGTCGTAGAAGATGGAGCTTCCTGAGCTGCAACGAGAAAATGTAATTTATGTTCGCAGAAATAGACTGTACAGAATACTTCACAGCAAATGCTTTCTAATGCAATGTGCAGTTACATTCTTAATTGTTTTGATAACGTTGGTGGGTGGAATCATCTTTGGTGTACATTTGATTTTTATGCCAGTAACTACAGTACCTCCCCTTGATCCTACTACTTCTACGGTTTCTTCTATGCATTCTTTTCACTCATTTCCTGAACACGAACAAGCTCGACGCTCAGAATTTATTAACAATACATTTGTACAGCTCTTGCATCAACACCAACTGGTAGTTAATACTACAGACTGCTGGGTGTGTGGCTTGATACCTCACACTATGGATAAAGGCATTCCCTATTTAGTCTTGCCTTTTAGCTACAATGGATCATTTCAGGCCTTTCAGACCATTTTTTCATATGCTCTTGAGACCTATCCTGCGCGTCCACCACGGTCCACTAAATACAACTCAGCCAACAAAGCTTTAGTCCAGGGAATTATTGACATGATTAAAGACGTCAATAATACTCCATCTTACCCCAGAGATGAATTACGGGTGTATTTGAGTTGGAACTCTACAGAGTATCGCCTTAGTTTGGGAGAAAGCAAGCGTAAAAGCTCCACTTCAGTTTGGGTCGTGCCTCACCGAGGTCAAGTCTGTTTGCAAGGAAATGGGAGAAATCCGAGAGCTCAGCTAGGGAGGAGTGAGTGCGTTGAGACTTACGTATTTCCGTCTAACTCCTCCCCTGCCTTTCTGACTGCTAGGGGTACCTACTTCATCTGTCAGGACAGAGCTTATACATGGCTGCCTGCTGACTTCTCAGGTTCATGTTATATTGCTCGATTGTTACCTCCGACATACACTGCTTCTTCAGATTATCACAAGACCAGAGTAGCACGAGGTGTCTTCAGCAAGGAAGATACCGCTGGTCAAGAAGCTGGAGACTTTTTCAAAGGTTTCCTTCCGTTTTGGGGGCCTATGGCCAATAGTAGAAATCTACGTCAACTAACACGGGTAGTTGAATCTACTATTACAGAAACTGCTGGTGCCCTTAGTAACTTAACAGCTGAGCTTCAGGCGGACCGTCTCATGACGTTGCAGAACCGTATGGTTCTAGACGTAATACTTGCAGATCGAGGTGGGGTATGCAGAATGATCCAATCGAGCTGCTGTGTCTTTATTCCAAATAATGCTCCAACAGTCTATGAAGCAATCTCTAAGCTACACAAGATTTCCGACTCTATACACGTAGATAAGGGAAACTGGTCCTTCATGGAGTGGTTTTTGGACTCTGGTATCAGCGTGGGGATGGAAGGTTCTGATGGTCATTGGTGTCATCCTAGTATTTCTGTTCTCGTGCTGTCTTATTATCCAATGTGGTCCCGCTCTGTGTAGTCTCTGTGCTGCAACCTGTTTCAGAAAATCACCTGCATTAGGAGAAAAGGCACGAGACAGGATGATGATACAACAACATGTCACTGACCTAATGAGCATAGAATTAGACTCTGACTCTGATATAGACTGAGTAATTGCCTATGTAAGGGCAAAAGGAGGGTCTGAGGTTCCGTGACGATTTTACTCGTGTTTGTAACATTGTCGTAAATACATAATTTTGGTATCAGTGGACCGCAAATGATCCATTTAGTATATCCTGGTGTTTTCGCTATGCTACGAGCAAGAGCACTCCTGTTACCAACACAATTGTGATTTACCCATGGCATCCATCTTAGAACACGGAAGCCATTTTGTATTCCTTGCCCTCACATAGTCAATGGACACGCAATGACCTCTTTTCATTTAAGGACACGTAGGCTTTAACCGGCGATTCACCTTGCTAGTGACACGTGCACCTTAGGCCAGCAACGCTGTGGCAGCATGACTCGGCAAGAGCGGCCTCCCCAGCCTGAGGCCAGTCCTGCTATACTGGTTCTTGTGTTCGTTGGCCTGATCATGATTAGGCGGCTGAAGCTGGTAACCGTGCCCATTTACGACCCACAAACATTTCTTATCCTGTCTTTCTATCTTCTACACCTGGCTCTGCTCCTTTCCTTCTGGGCCTTTATTAGGGGGAGGTAACGAAATTTACGATGAGGCGGTCCGGGTCTTGAATGAAGAATTGACATGGGATTATGATGGACTAGTGGGAACCCTTCATTCGTAATGTTTTGACATCAGATACTGTTGACGATTCCTGTGCAACGCCAAATATTTATTGTTTAAGACACGAATGTTTAGAACTGTGGTAACATGTAAAGAATTTGCCCCGAGCAGAATATTTAGTATATAAGGAACAACCCTCTTTGTACAAATCGAACAGGCTCCTAGACACTGCCCGTGTGCAGTTTCTGTGACTTCTGTGTCCCTGCAGTAATAAACCTTTGGTCTTTGACGCCACCATCGAGAAGCCCGTGTTTCTGTTTGTTTGTGCACCAAGACAGGTTGAACTCCGGGGTCTTCGGGTGTTGTCCCTGACACCTCTGGACGGAACCAAAAAGTCCAGAACTCCAGATCTCTTGACTGGGTAGGAGTGTTCTGATTAACTCAAATACTCTGACCATCACCACCCCCTTTTCTGAATCGTTTTTGGCCACTACAGGTGTGGCAGGGTATGCTCAGACATGAGTCCCTTGCTCACTGCACAATCAGGATTCAAGCAAGCCGGGCCGACGATGGCTGAAATGCCAGAAACCGGTCCCAGGAAGCTTGTTTCCTTTCCAGTAAAGAATTGGCTTGGTAGTTTGGTCTGCCCTGTTCCCATGATGCACTGGGCCAGGGCCAGACTAATTTGCATGTAGCCAGGTTCTGAACTGGGATGGTGCAGTGAGCTAAAAAACGGTGAAGGATCAAGCCCTGATCTCTTGACTGGGTAGGAGTGTTCTGATTAACTCAGATACTCTGTCCATCACCACCCCCTTTTCTGAATCGTTTTTGGCCACTACAGTTGTGGCAGGGTATGCTCAGACATGAGTCCCTTGCTCACTGCACCATCAGGATTCAAGCAAGCCGGGCCGACGACGCCTGAAATGCCAGAAACCGGTCCCCAGAAGCTTGTTTCCTTTCCAGTAAAGAATTGGCTTGGTAGTTTGGTCTGCCCTGTTCACATGATGCACTGGGCCAGGGTCAGACTAATTTGCATGTAGCCAGGTTCTGTACTGGGATGGTGCAGTGAGCTAAAAAACGGTGATGGATAAAGCCCTGATCTCTTGACTGGGTAGGAGTGTTCTGATTAACTCAGATACTCTGTCCATCACCACCCCCTTTTCTGAATCGTTTTTGGCCACTACAGGTGTGGCAGGGTATGCTCAGACATGAGTCCCTTGCTCACTGCAACATCAGGATTCAAGCAAGCCGGGCCGACGACGGCTGAAATGCCAGAAACCGGTCCCCGGAAGCTTGTTTCCTTTTCAGTAAAGAATTTGCTTGGTAGTTTGGTCTTCCCTGTTCCCATGATGCACTGGGCCAGGGCCAGACTAATTTGCATGTAGCCAGGTTCTGAACTGGGATGGTGCAGTGAGCTAAAAAACGGTGATGGATCAAGCCCTGATCTCTTGACTGGGTAGGAGTGTTCTGATTAACTCAGATACTCTGTCCATCACCACCCCCTTTTCTGAATCGTTTTTGGCCACTACAGTTGTGGCAGGGTATGCTCAGACATAAGTCCCTTGCTCACTGCACCATCAGGATTCAAACAAGCCGGGCCGACGATGGCTGAAATGCCAGAAACCGGTCCCCGGAAGCTTGTTTCCTTTCCAGTAAAGAATTGGCTTGGTAGTTTGGTCTGCCCTGTTCCCATGATGCACTGGGCCAGGGCCAGACTAATTTGCATGTAGCCAGGTTCTGAACTGGGATGGTGCAGTGAGCTAAAAAACGGTGATGGATCAAGCCCTGATCTCTTGACTGGGTAGGAGTGTTCTGATTAACTCAGATACTCTGTCCATCACCACCCCCTTTTCTGAATCGTTTTTGGCCACTACAGGTGTGGCAGGGTATGCTCAGACATGAGTCCCTTGCTCACTGCAACATCAGGATTCAAGCAAGCCGGGCCGACGACGGCTGAAATGCCAGAAACCGGTCCCCGGAAGCTTGTTTCCTTTCCAGTAAAGAATTGGCTTGGTAGTTTGGTCTGCCCTGTTCCCATGATGCACTGGGCCAGGGCCAGACTAATTTGCATGTAGCCAGGTTCTGAACTGGGATGGTGCAGTGAGCTAAAAAACGGTGATGGATCAAGCCCTGATCTCTTGACTGGGTAGGAGTGTTCTGATTAACTCAGATACTCTGTCCATCACCACCCCCTTTTCTGAATCGTTTTTGGCCACTACAGGTGTGGCAGGGTATGCTCAGACATAAGTCCCTTGCTCACTGCACCATCAGGATTCAAACAAGCCGGGCCGACGATGGCTGAAATGCCAGAAACCGGTCCCCGGAAGCTTGTTCCTTTCCAGTAAAGAATTGGCTTGGTAGTTTGGTCTGCCCTGTTCCCATGATGCACTGGGCCAGGGCCAGACTAATTTGCATGTAGCCAGGTTCTGAACTGGGATGGTGCAGTGAGCTAAAAAACGGTGATGGATCAAGCCCTGATCTCTTGACTGGGTAGGAGTGTTCTGATTAACTCAGATACTCTGTCCATCACCACCCCCTTTTCTGAATCGTTTTTGGCCACTACAGGTGTGGCAGGGTATGCTCAGACATGAGTCCCTTGCTCACTGCACCATCAGGATTCAAGCAAGCCGGGCCGACGACGGCTGAAATGCCAGAAACCGGTCCCCGGAAGCTTGTTTCCTTTCCAGTAAAGAATTGGCTTGGTAGTTTGGTCTGCCCTGTTCCCATGATGCACTGGGCCAGGGCCAGACTAATTTGCATGTAGCCAGGTTCTGAACTGGGATGGTGCAGTGAGCTAAAAATGGTGATGGATCAAGCCCTGATCTCTTGACTGGGTAGGAGGGTTCTGATTAACTCAGATACTCTCTCCATCACCACCCCATTTTCTGAATCGTTTTTGGCCACTACAGGTGTGGCAGGGTATACTCAGACATGAGTCCCTTGCTCACTGCACCATCAGGATTCAAGCAAGCCGGGCCGACGACGGCTGAAATGCCAGAAACCAGTCCCCGGAAGCTTGTTTCCTTTCCAGTAAAGAATTGGCTTGGTAGTTTGGTCTGCCCTGTTCCCATGAAGCACTGGGCCAGGGCCAGACTAATTTGCATGTAGCCAGGTTCTGAACTGGGATGGTGCAGTGAGCTACAAAACGGTGATGGATCAAGCCCTGATCTCTTGACTGGGTAGGAGTGTTCTGATTAACTCAGATACTCTGTCCATCACCGCCCCCTTTTCTGAATCGTTTTTGGCCACTACAGGTGTGGCAGGGTATGCTCAGACATGAGTCCCTTGCTCACTGCACCATCAGGATTCAAGCAAGCTGGGCCGACGACGGTTGAAATGCCAGAAACCGGTCCCCGGAAGCTTGTTTCCTTTCCAGTAAAGAATTGGCTTGGTAGTTTGGTCTGCCCTGTTCCCATGATGCACGGGGCCAGGGCCAGACTAATTTGCATGTAGCCAGGTTCTGAACTGGGATGGTGCAGTGAGCTAAAAAACGGTGATGAATCAAGCCCTGATCTCTTGACTGGGTAGGAGTGTTCTGATTAAATTGGCTTGGTAGTTTGGTCTGCCCTGTTCCCATGATGCACTGGGCCAGGGCCAGACTAATTTGCATGTAGCCAGGTTCTGAACTGGGATGGTGCAGTGAGCTAAAAAACGGTGATGGATCAAGCCCTGATCTCTTGACTGGGTAGGAGTGTTCTGATTAACTCAGATACTCTGTCCATCACCACCCCCTTTTCTGAATCATTTTTGGCCACTACAGGTGTGGCAGGGTATGCTCAGACATGAGTCCCTTGCTCACTGCACCATCAGGATTCAAGCAAGCTGGGCCGAACCGGCTGAAATGCCAAAAACCGGTCCCCGGAAGCTTGTTTCCTTTCCAGTAAAGAATTGGCTTGGTAGTTTGGTCTGCCCTGTTCCCATGATGCACTGGGCCAGGGCCAGACTAATTTGCATGTAGCCAGGTTCTGAACTGGGATGGTGCAGTGAGCTAAAAAACGGTGATGGATCAAGCCCTGATCTCTTGACTGGGTAGGAGTGTTCTGATTAACTCAAATACTCTGACCATCACCACCCCCTTTTCTGAATCGTTTTTGGCCACTACAGGTGTGGCAGGGTATGCTCATACATGAGTCCCTTGCTCACTGCACCATCAGGATTCAAGCAAGCCGGGCCGACGACGGCTGAAATGCCAGAAACCGGTCCCAGGAAGCTTGTTTCCTTTTCAGTAAAGAATTGGCTTGGTAGTTTGGTCTGCCCTGTTCCCATGATGCACTTGGCCAGGGCCAGACTAATTTGCATGTAGCCAGGTTCTGAACTGGGATGGTGCAGTGAGCTAAAAATGGTGATGGATCAAGCCCTGATCTCTTGACTGGGTAGGAGGGTTCTGATTAACTCAGATACTCTCTCCATCACCACCCCCTTTTCTGAATCGTTTTTGGCCACTACAGGTGTGGCAGGGTATGCTCAGACATGAGTCCCTTGCTCACTGCACCATCAGGATTCAAGCAAGCCGGGCCGACGACGGCTGAAATGCCAGAAACCAGTCCCCGGAAGCTTGTTTCCTTTCCAGTAAAGAATTGGCTTGGTAGTTTGGTCTGCCCTGTTCCCATGAAGCACTGGGCCAGGGCCAGACTAATTTGCATGTAGCCAGGTTCTGAACTGGGATGGTGCAGTGAGCTACAAAATGGTGATGGATCAAGCCCTGATCTCTTGACTGGGTAGGAGTGTTCTGATTAACTCAGATACTCTGTCCATCACCGCCCCCTTTTCTGAATCGTTTTTGGCCACTACAGGTGTGGCAGGGTATGCTCAGACATGAGTCCCTTGCTCACTGCACCATCAGGATTCAAGCAAGCTGGGCCGACGACGGTTGAAATGCCAGAAACCGGTCCCCGGAAGCTTGTTTCCTTTCCAGTAAAGAATTGGCTTGGTAGTTTGGTCTGCCCTGTTCCCATGATGCACGGGGCCAGGGCCAGACTAATTTGCATGTAGCCAGGTTCTGAACTGGGATGGTGCAGTGAGCTAAAAAACGGTGATGAATCAAGCCCTGATCTCTTAACTGGGTAGGAGTGTTCTGATTAAATTGGCTTGGTAGTTTGGTCTGCCCTGTTCCCATGATGCACTGGGCCAGGGCCAGACTAATTTGCATGTAGCCAGGTTCTGAACTGGGATGGTGCAGTGAGCTAAAAAAACGGTGATGGATCAAGCCCTGATCTCTTGACTGGGTAGGAGTGTTCTGATTAACTCAGATACTCTGTCCATCACCACCCCCTTTTCTGAATCATTTTTGGCCACTACAGGTGTGGCAGGGTATGCTCAGACATGAGTCCCTTGCTCACTGCACCATCAGGATTCAAGCAAGCTGGGCCGACGACGGCTGAAATGCCAGAAACCGGTCCCCGGAAGCTTGTTTCCTTTCCAGTAAAGAATTGGCTTTGTAGTTTGGTCTGCCCTGTTCCCATGATGCACTGGGCCAGGGCCAGACTAATTTGCATGTAGCCAGGTTCTGAACTGGGATGGTGCAGTGAGCTAAAAAACGGTGATGGATCAAGCCCTGATCTCTTGACTGGGTAGGAGTGTTCTGATTAACTCAGATACTCTGTCCATCACCACCCCCTTTTCTGAATCGTTTTTGGCCACTACAGTTGTGGCAGGGTATGCTCAGACATAAGTCCCTTGCTCACTGCACCATCAGGATTCAAACAAGCCGGGCCGACGATGGCTGAAATGCCAGAAACCGGTCCCCGGAAGCTTGTTCCTTTCCAGTAAAGAATTGGCTTGGTAGTTTGGTCTGCCCTGTTCCCATGATGCACTGGGCCAGGGCCAGACTAATTTGCATGTAGCCAGGTTCTGAACTGGGATGGTGCAGTGAGCTAAAAAACGGTGATGGATCAAGCCCTGATCTCTTGACTGGGTAGGAGTGTTCTGATTAACTCAGATACTCTGTCCATCACCACCCCCTTTTCTGAATCGTTTTTGGCCACTACAGGTGTGGCAGGGTATGCTCAGACATGAGTCCCTTGCTCACTGCACCATCAGGATTCAAGCAAGCCGGGCCGACGATGGCTGAAATGCCAGAAACCGGTCCTCGGAAGCTTGTTTCCTTTCCAGTAAAGAATTGGCTTGGTAGTTTAGTCTGCCCTGTTCCCATGATGCACTGGGCCAGGGCCAGACTAATTTGCATGTAGCCAGGTTCTGAACTGGGATGGTGCAGTGAGCTAAAAAACGGTGATGGATCAAGCCCTGATCTCTTGACAGGGTAGGAGTGTTGTGATTAACTCAGATACTCTGTCCATCACCACCCCCTTTTCTGAATCGTTTTTGGCCACTACAGGTGTGGCAGGGTATGCTCAGACATGAGTCCCTTGCTCACTGCACCATCAGGATTCAAGCAAGCCGGGCCGACGACGGCTGAAATGCCAGAGACCGGTCCCCGGAAGCTTGTTTCCTTTCCAGTAAAGAATTGGCTTGGTAGTTTGGTCTGCCCAGTTCCCATGATGCACTGGGCCAGGGCCAGACTAATTTGCATGTAGCCAGGTTCTGAACTGGGATGGTGCAGTGAGCTAAAAAACGGTGATGGATCAAGCCCTGATCCCTTGACTGGGTAGGAGTGTTCTGATTAACTCAGATACTCTGTCCATCACCACCCCCTTTTCTGAATTGTTTTTGGCCACTACAGTTGTGGCAGGGTATGCTCAGACATGAGTCCCTTGCTCACTGCAACATCAGGATTCAAGCAAGCCGGGCCGACGACGGCTGAAATGCCAGAAACCGGTCCCCGGAAGCTTGTTTCCTTTTCAGTAAAGAATTGGCTTGGTAGTTTGGTCTGCCCTGTTCCCATGATGCACTGGGCCAGGGCCAGACTAATTTGCATGTAGCCAGGTTCTGAACTGGGATGGTGCAGTGAGCTAAAAAACGGTGATGGATCAAGCCCTGATCTCTTGACTGGGTAGGAGTGTTCTGATTAACTCAGATACTCTGTCCATCACCACCCCCTTTTCTGAATCGTTTTTGGCCACTACAGGTGTGGCAGGGTATGCTCAGACATAAGTCCCTTGCTCACTGCACCATCAGGATTCAAACAAGCCGGGCCGACGATGGCTGAAATGCCAGAAACCGGTCCCCGGAAGCTTGTTTCCTTTCCAGTAAAGAATTGGCTTGGTAGTTTGGTCTGCCCTGTTCCCATGATGCACTGGGCCAGGGCCAGACTAATTTGCATGTAGCCAGGTTCTGAACTGGGATGGTGCAGTGAGCTAAAAAACGGTGATGGATCAAGCCCTGATCTCTTGACTGGGTAGGAGTGTTCTGATTAACTCAGATACTCTGTCCATCACCACCCCCTTTTCTGAATCATTTTTGGCCACTACAGGTGTGGCAGGGTATGCTCAGACATGAGTCCCTTGCTCACTGAACCATCAGGATTCAAGCAAGCCGGGCCGACGACGGCTGAAATGCCAGAAACCGGTCCCCGGAAGCTTGTTTCCTTTCCAGTAAAGAATTGGCTTGGTAGTTTGGTCTGCCCTGTTCCCATGATGCACTGGGCCAGGGCCAGACTAATTTGCATGTAGCCAGGTTCTGAACTGGGATGGTGCAGTGAGCTAAAAAACGGTGATGGATCAAGCCCTGATCTCTTGACTGGGTAGGAGTGTTCTGATTAACTCAGATACTCTGTCCATCACCACCCCCTTTTCTGAATCATTTTTGGCCACTACAGGTGTGGCAGGGTATGCTCAGACATGAGTCCCTTGCTCACTGCACCATTAGGATTTAAGCAAGCCGGGCAGACTACGGCTGAAATGCCAGAAACCAGTCCCCGGAAGCTTGTTTCCTTTCCAGTAAAGAATTGGCTTGGTAGTTTGGTCTGCCCTGTTCCCATGATGCACTGGGCCAGGGCCAGACTAATTTGCATGTAGCCAGGTTCTGAACTGGGATGGTGCAGTGAGCTAAAAAACGGTGATGGATCAAGCCCTGATCTCTTGACTGGGTAGGAGTGTTCTGATTAACTCAGATACTCTGTCCATCACCACCCCCTTTTCTGAATCGTTTTTTGCCACTACAGGTGTGGCAGGGTATGCTCAGACTTGAGTCCCTTGCTCACTGCAACATCAGGATTCAAGCAAGCCGGGCCGACGACGGCTGAAATGCCAGAAACCGGTCCCCGGAAGCTTGTTTCCTTTCCAGTAAAGAATTGGCTTGGTAGTTTGGTCTGCCCTGTTCCCATGATGCACTGGGCCAGGGCCAGACTAATTTGCATGTAGCCAGGTTCTGAACTGGGATGGTGCAGTGAGCTAAAAAACAGTGATGGATCAAGCCCTGATCTCTTGACTGGGTAGGAGCGTTCTGATTAACTCAAATACTCTGACCATCACCACCCCCTTTTCTGAATCGTTTTTGGCCACTACAGGTGTGGCAGGGTATGCTCAGACATGAGTCCCTTGCTCACTGCACCATCAGGATTCAAGCAAGCCGGGCCGACGATGGCTGAAATGCCAGAAACCGGTCCCAGGAAGCTTGTTTCCTTTCCAGTAAAGAATTGGCTTGGTAGTTTGGTCTGCCCTGTTCCCATGATGCACTGGGCCAGGGCCAGACTAATTTGCATGTAGCCAGGTTCTGAACTGGGATGGTGCAGTGAGCTAAAAAACGGTGAAGGATCAAGCCCTGATCTCTTGACTGGGTAGGAGTGTTCTGATTAACTCAGATACTCTGTCCATCACCACCCCCTTTTCTGAATAGTTTTTGGCCACTACAGGTGTGGCAGGGTATGCTCAGACATAAGTCCCTTGCTCACTGCACCATCAGGATTCAAACAAGCCGGGCCGACGATGGCTGAAATGCCAGAAACCGGTCCCCGGAAGCTTGTTTCCTTTCCAGTAAAGAATTAGCTTGGTAGTTTGGTCTGCCCTGTTCCCATGATGCACTGGGCCAGGGCCAGACTAATTTGCATGTAGCCAGGTTCTGAACTGGGATGGTGCAGTGAGCTAAAAAACGGTGATGGATCAAGCCCTGATCTCTTGACTGGGTAGGAGTGTTCTGATTAACTCTGATACTCTGTCCATCACCACCCCCTTTTCTGAATCGTTTTTGGCCACTACAGGTGTGGCAGGGTATGCTCAGACATGAGTCCCTTGCTCACTGCACCATCAGGATTCAAGCAAGCCGGGCCGACGATGGCTGAAATGCCAGAAACCGGTCCTCGGAAGCTTGTTTCCTTTCCAGTAAAGAATTGGCTTGGTAGTTTAGTCTGCCCTGTTCCCATGATGCACTGGGCCAGGGCCAGACTAATTTGCATGTAGCCAGGTTCTGAACTGGGATGGTGCAGTGAGCTAAAAAACGGTGATGGATCAAGCCCTGATCTCTTGACAGGGTAGGAGTGTTGTGATTAACTCAGATACTCTGTCCATCACCACCCCCTTTTCTGAATCGTTTTTGGCCACTACAGGTGTGGCAGGGTATGCTCAGACATGAGTCCCTTGCTCACTGCACCATCAGGATTCAAGCAAGCCGGGCCGACGACGGCTGAAATGCCAGAGACCGGTCCCCGGAAGCTTGTTTCCTTTCCAGTAAAGAATTGGCTTGGTAGTTTGGTCTGCCCAGTTCCCATGATGCACTGGGCCAGGGCCAGACTAATTTGCATGTAGCCAGGTTCTGAACTGGGATGGTGCAGTGAGCTAAAAAACGGTGATGGATCAAGCCCTGATCCCTTGACTGGGTAGGAGTGTTCTGATTAACTCAGATACTCTGTCCATCACCACCCCCTTTTCTGAATTGTTTTTGGCCACTACAGTTGTGGCAGGGTATGCTCAGACATGAGTCCCTTGCTCACTGCAACATCAGGATTCAAGCAAGCCGGGCCGACGACGGCTGAAATGCCAGAAACCGGTCCCCGGAAGCTTGTTTCCTTTTCAGTAAAGAATTGGCTTGGTAGTTTGGTCTGCCCTGTTCCCATGATGCACTGGGCCAGGGCCAGACTAATTTGCATGTAGCCAGGTTCTGAACTGGGATGGTGCAGTGAGCTAAAAAACGGTGATGGATCAAGCCCTGATCTCTTGACTGGGTAGGAGTGTTCTGATTAACTCAGATACTCTGTCCAACACCACCCCCTTTTCTGAATCGTTTTTGGCCACTACAGGTGTGGCAGGGTATGCTCAGACATAAGTCCCTTGCTCACTGCACCATCAGGATTCAAACAAGCCGGGCCGACGATGGCTGAAATGCCAGAAACCGGTCCCCGGAAGCTTGTTTCCTTTCCAGTAAAGAATTGGCTTGGTAGTTTGGTCTGCCCTGTTCCCATGATGCACTGGGCCAGGGCCAGACTAATTTGCATGTAGCCAGGTTCTGAACTGGGATGGTGCAGTGAGCTAAAAAACGGTGATGGATCAAGCCCTGATCTCTTGACTGGGTAGGAGTGTTCTGATTAACTCAGATACTCTGTCCATCACCACCCCCTTTTCTGAATCATTTTTGGCCACTACAGGTGTGGCAGGGTATGCTCAGACATGAGTCCCTTGCTCACTGAACCATCAGGATTCAAGCAAGCCGGGCCGACGACGGCTGAAATGCCAGAAACCGGTCCCCGGAAGCTTGTTTCCTTTCCAGTAAAGAATTGGCTTGGTAGTTTGGTCTGCCCTGTTCCCATGATGCACTGGGCCAGGGCCAGACTAATTTGCATGTAGCCAGGTTCTGAACTGGGATGGTGCAGTGAGCTAAAAAACGGTGATGGATCAAGCCCTGATCTCTTGACTGGGTAGGAGTGTTCTGATTAACTCAGATACTCTGTCCATCACCACCCCCTTTTCTGAATCATTTTTGGCCACTACAGGTGTGGCAGGGTATGCTCAGACATGAGTCCCTTGCTCACTGCACCATTAGGATTTAAGCAAGCCGGGCAGACTACGGCTGAAATGCCAGAAACCAGTCCCCGGAAGCTTGTTTCCTTTCCAGTAAAGAATTGGCTTGGTAGTTTGGTCTGCCCTGTTCCCATGATGCACTGGGCCAGGGCCAGACTAATTTGCATGTAGCCAGGTTCTGAACTGGGATGGTGCAGTGAGCTAAAAAACGGTGATGGATCAAGCCCTGATCTCTTGACTGGGTAGGAGTGTTCTGATTAACTCAGATACTCTGTCCATCACCACCCCCTTTTCTGAATCGTTTTTTGCCACTACAGGTGTGGCAGGGTATGCTCAGACTTGAGTCCCTTGCTCACTGCAACATCAGGATTCAAGCAAGCCGGGCCGACGACGGCTGAAATGCCAGAAACCGGTCCCCGGAAGCTTGTTTCCTTTCCAGTAAAGAATTGGCTTGGTAGTTTGGTCTGCCCTGTTCCCATGATGCACTGGGCCAGGGCCAGACTAATTTGCATGTAGCCAGGTTCTGAACTGGGATGGTGCAGTGAGCTAAAAAACAGTGATGGATCAAGCCCTGATCTCTTGACTGGGTAGGAGCGTTCTGATTAACTCAAATACTCTGACCATCACCACCCCCTTTTCTGAATCATTTTTGGCCACTACAGGTGTGGCAGGGTATGCTCAGACATGAGTCCCTTGCTCACTGCACCATCAGGATTCAAGCAAGCCGGGCCGACGATGGCTGAAATGCCAGAAACCGGTCCCAGGAAGCTTGTTTCCTTTCCAGTAAAGAATTGGCTTGGTAGTTTGGTCTGCCCTGTTCCCATGATGCACTGGGCCAGGGCCAGACTAATTTGCATGTAGCCAGGTTCTGAACTGGGATGGTGCAGTGAGCTAAAAAACGGTGAAGGATCAAGCCCTGATCTCTTGACTGGGTAGGAGTGTTCTGATTAACTCAGATACTCTGTCCATCACCACCCCCTTTTCTGAATCGTTTTTGGCCACTACAGGTGTGGCAGGGTATGCTCAGACATGAGTCCCTTGCTCACTGCAACATCAGGATTCAAGCAAGCCGGGCCGACGACGGCTGAAATGCCAGAAACCGGTCCCCGGAAGCTTGTTTCCTTTTCAGTAAAGAATTGGCTTGGTAGTTTGGTCTGCCCTGTTCCCATGATGCACTGGGCCAGGGCCAGACTAATTTGCATGTAGCCAGGTTCTGAACTGGGATGGTGCAGTGAGCTAAAAAACGGTGATGGATCAAGCCCTGATCTCTTGACTGGGTAGGAGTGTTCTGATTAACTCAGATACTCTGTCCATCACCACCCCCTTTTCTGAATCGTTTTTGGCCACTACAGGTGTGGCAGGGTATGCTCAGACATAAGTCCCTTGCTCACTGCACCATCAGGATTCAAACAAGCCGGGCCGACGATGGCTGAAATGCCAGAAACCGGTCCCCGGAAGCTTGTTCCTTTCCAGTAAAGAATTGGCTTGGTAGTTTGGTCTGCCCTGTTCCCATGATGCACTGGGCCAGGGCCAGACTAATTTGCATGTAGCCAGGTTCTGAACTGGGATGGTGCAGTGAGCTAAAAAACGGTGATGGATCAAGCCCTGATCTCTTGACTGGGTAGGAGTGTTCTGATTAACTCAGATACTCTGTCCAACACCACCCCCTTTTCTGAATCGTTTTTGGCCACTACAGGTGTGGCAGGGTATGCTCAGACATGAGTCCCTTGCTCACTGCACCATCAGGATTCAAGCAAGCCGGGCCGACGACGGCTGAAATGCCAGAAACCGGTCCCCGGAAGCTTGTTTCCTTTCCAGTAAAGAATTGGCTTGGTAGTTTGGTCTGCCCTGTTCCCATGATGCACTGGGCCAGGGCCAGACTAATTTGCATGTAGCCAGGTTCTGAACTGGGATGGTGCAGTGAGCTAAAAATGGTGATGGATCAAGCCCTGATCTCTTGACTGGGTAGGAGGGTTCTGATTAACTCAGATACTCTCTCCATCACCACCCCCTTTTCTGAATCGTTTTTGGCCACTACAGGTGTGGCAGGGTATGCTCAGACATGAGTCCCTTGCTCACTGCACCATCAGGATTCAAGCAAGCCGGGCCGACGACGGCTGAAATGCCAGAAACCAGTCCCCGGAAGCTTGTTTCCTTTCCAGTAAAGAATTGGCTTGGTAGTTTGGTCTGCCCTGTTCCCATGAAGCACTGGGCCAGGGCCAGACTAATTTGCATGTAGCCAGGTTCTGAACTGGTATGGTGCAGTGAGCTACAAAAACGGTGATGGATCAAGCCCTGATCTCTTGACTGGGTAGGAGTGTTCTGATTAACTCAGATACTCTGTCCATCACCGCCCCCTTTTCTGAATCGTTTTTGGCCACTACAGGTGTGGCAGGGTATGCTCAGACATGAGTCCCTTGCTCACTGCACCATCAGGATTCAAGCAAGCTGGGCCGACGACGGTTGAAATGCCAGAAACCGGTCCCCGGAAGCTTGTTTCCTTTCCAGTAAAGAATTGGCTTGGTAGTTTGGTCTGCCCTGTTCCCATGATGCACGGGGCCAGGGCCAGACTAATTTGCATGTAGCCAGGTTCTGAACTGGGATGGTGCAGTGAGCTAAAAAACGGTGATGAATCAAGCCCTGATCTCTTGACTGGGTAGGAGTGTTCTGATTAAATTGGCTTGGTAGTTCGGTCTGCCCTGTTCCCATGATGCACTGGGCCAGGGCCAGACTAATTTGCATGTAGCCAGGTTCTGAACTGGGATGGTGCAGTGAGCTAAAAAACAGTGATGGATCAAGCCCTGATCTCTTGACTGGGTAGGAGTGTTCTGATTCACTCAGATACTCTGTCCATCACCACCCCCTTTTCTGAATCATTTTTGGCCACTACAGGTGTGGCAGGGTATGCTCAGACATGAGTCCCTTGCTCACTGCACCATCAGGATTCAAGCAAGCTGGGCCGACGACGGCTGAAATGCCAGAAACCGGTCCCCGGAAGCTTGTTTCCTTTCCAGTAAAGAATTGGCTTGGTAGTTTGGTCTGCCCTGTTCCCATGATGCACTGGGCCAGGGCCAGACTAATTTGCATGTAGCCAGGTTCTGAACTGGGATGGTGCAGTGAGCTAAAAAACGGTGATGGATCAAGCCCTGATCTCTTGACTGGGTAGGAGTGTTCTGATTAACTCAGATACTCTGTCCATCACCACCCCCTTTTCTGAATCGTTTTTGGCCACTACAGTTGTGGCAGGGTATGCTCAGACATAAGTCCCTTGCTCACTGCACCATCAGGATTCAAACAAGCCGGGCCGACGATGGCTGAAATGCCAGAAACCGGTCTCCGGAAGCTTGTTTCCTTTCCAGTAAAGAATTGGCTTGGTAGTTTGGTCTGCCCTGTTCCCATGATGCACTGGGCCAGGGCCAGACTAATTTGCATGTAGCCAGGTTCTGAACTGGGATGGTGCAGTGAGCTAAAAAACGGTGATGGATCAAGCCCATATCTCTTGACTGGGTAGGAGTGTTCTGATTAACTCAGATACTCTGTCCATCACCACCCCCTTTTCTGAATCGTTTTTGGCCACTACAGGTGTGGCAGGGTATGCTCAGACATGAGTCCCTTGCTCACTGCAACATCAGGATTCAAGCAAGCCGGGCCGACGACGGCTGAAATGCCAGAAACCGGTCCCCGGAAGCTTGTTTCCTTTCCAGTAAAGAATTGGCTTGGTAGTTTGGTCTGCCCTGTTCCCATGATGCACTGGGCCAGGGCCAGACTAATTTGCATGTAGCCAGGTTCTGAACTGGGATGGTGCAGTGAGCTAAAAAACAGTGATGGATCAAGCCCTGATCTCTTGACTGGGTAGGAGTGTTCTGATTAACTCAAATACTCTGACCATCACCACCCCCTTTTCTGAATCGTTTTTGGCCACTACAGGTGTGGCAGGGTATGCTCATACATGAGTCCCTTGCTCACTGCACCATCAGGATTCAAGCAAGCCGGGCCGACGACGGCTGAAATGCCAGAAACCGGTCCCAGGAAGCTTGTTTCCTTTCCAGTAAAGAATTGGCTTGGTAGTTTGGTCTGCCCTGTTCCCATGATGCACTTGGCCAGGGCCAGACTAATTTGCATGTAGCCAGGTTCTGAACTGGGATGGTGCAGTGAGCTAAAAATGGTGATGGATCAAGCCCTGATCTCTTGACTGGGTAGGAGGGTTCTGATTAACTCAGATACTCTCTCCATCACCACCCCCTTTTCTGAATCGTTTTTGGCCACTACAGGTGTGGCAGGGTATGCTCAGACATGAGTCCCTTGCTCACTGCACCATCAGGATTCAAGCAAGCCGGGCCGACGACGGCTGAAATGCCAGAAACCAGTCCCCGGAAGCTTGTTTCCTTTCCAGTAAA
This sequence comes from Lissotriton helveticus, assembly GCF_964261635.1. Lineage (NCBI taxonomy): Eukaryota > Metazoa > Chordata > Amphibia > Caudata > Salamandridae > Lissotriton > Lissotriton helveticus. Next base: position 1,501,220,474 of record NC_136057.1, on the reverse strand, counting down.
GAATTGGCTTGGTAGTTTGGTCTGCCCTGTTCCCATGAAGCACTGGGCCAGGGCCATACTAATTTGCATGTAGCCAGGTTCTGAACTGGTATGGTGCAGTGAGCTACAAAACGGTGATGGATCAAGCCCTGATCTCTTGACTGGGTAGGAGTGTTCTGATTAACTCAGATACTCTGTCCATCACCGCCCCCTTTTCTGAATCGTTTTTGGCCACTACAGGTGTGGCAGGGTATGCTCAGACATGAGTCCCTTGCTCACTGCACCATCAGGATTCAAGCAAGCTGGGCCGACGACGGTTGAAATGCCAGAAACCGGTCCCCGGAAGCTTGTTTCCTTTCCAGTAAAGAATTGGCTTGGTAGTTTGGTCTGCCCTGTTCCCATGATGCACGGGGCCAGGGCCAGACTAATTTGCATGTAGCCAAGTTCTGAACTGGGATGGTGCAGTGAGCTAAAAAACGGTGATGAATCAAGCCCTGATCTCTTGACTGGGTAGGAGTGTTCTGATTAAATTGGCTTGGTAGTTTGGTCTGCCCTGTTCCCATGATGCACTGGGCCAGGGCCAGACTAATTTGCATGTAGCCAGGTTCTGAACTGGGATGGTGCAGTGAGCTAAAAAACGGTGATGGATCAAGCCCTGATCTCTTGACTGGGTAGGAGTGTTCTGATTAACTCAGATACTCTGTCCATCACCACCCCCTTTTCTGAATCATTTTTGGCCACTACAGGTGTGGCAGGGTATGCTCAGACATGAGTCCCTTGCTCACTGCACCATCAGGATTCAAGCAAGCTGGGCCGACGACTGCTGAAATGCCAGAAACCGGTCCCCGGAAGCTTGTTTCCTTTCCAGTAAAGAATTGGCTTGGTAGTTTGGTCTGCCCTGTTCCCATGATGCACTGGGCCAGGGCCAGACTAATTTGCATGTAGCCAGGTTCTGAACTGGGATGGTGCAGTGAGTTAAAAAACGGTGATAGATCAAGCCCTGATCTCTTGACTGGGTAGGAGTGTTCTGATTAACTCAGATACTCTGTCCATCACCACCCCCTTTTCTGAATCGTTTTTGGCCACTACAGTTGTGGCAGGGTATGCTCAGACATAAGTCCCTTGCTCACTGCACCATCAGGATTCAAACAAGCCGGGCCGACGATGGCTGAAATGCCAGAAACCGGTCCCCGGAAGCTTGTTTCCTTTCCAGTAAAGAATTGGCTTGGTAGTTTGGTCTGCCCTGTTCCCATGATGCACTGGGCCAGGGCCAGACTAATTTGCATGTAGCCAGGTTCTGAACTGGGATGGTGCAGTAAGCTAAAAAACGGTGATGGATCAAGCCCATATCTCTTGACTGGGTAGGAGTGTTCTGATTAACTCAGATACTCTGTCCATCACCACCCCCTTTTCTGAATCGTTTTTGGCCACTACAGGTGTGGCAGGGTATGCTCAGACATGAGTCCCTTGCTCACTGCAACATCAGGATTCAAGCAAGCCGGGCCGACGACGGCTGAAATGCCAGAAACCGGTCCCCGGAAGCTTGTTTCCTTTCCAGTAAAGAATTGGCTTGGTAGTTTTGTCTGCCCTGTTCCCATGATGCACTGGGCCAGGGCCAGACTAATTTGCATGTAGCCAGGTTCTGAACTGGGATGGTGCAGTGAGCTACAAAACGGTGATGGATCAAGCCCTGATCTCTTGACTGGGTAGGAGTGTTCTGATTAACTCAGATACTCTGTCCATCACCGCCCCCTTTTCTGAATCGTTTTTGGCCACTACAGGTGTGGCAGGGTATGCTCAGACATGAGTCCCTTGCTCACTGCACCATCAGGATTCAAGCAAGCTGGGCCGACGACGGTTGAAATGCCAGAAACCGGTCCCCGGAAGCTTGTTTCCTTTCCAGTAAAGAATTGGCTTGGTAGTTTGGTCTGCCCTGTTCCCATGATGCACGGGGCCAGGGCCAGACTAATTTGCATGTAGCCAAGTTCTGAACTGGGATGGTGCAGTGAGCTAAAAAACGGTGATGAATCAAGCCCTGATCTCTTGACTGGGTAGGAGTGTTCTGATTAAATTGGCTTGGTAGTTTGGTCTGCCCTGTTCCCATGATGCACTGGGCCAGGGCCAGACTAATTTGCATGTAGCCAGGTTCTGAACTGGGATGGTGCAGTGAGCTAAAAAACGGTGATGGATCAAGCCCTGATCTCTTGACTGGGTAGGAGTGTTCTGATTAACTCAGATACTCTGTCCATCACCACCCCCTTTTCTGAATCATTTTTGGCCACTACAGGTGTGGCAGGGTATGCTCAGACATGAGTCCCTTGCTCACTGCACCATCAGGATTCAAGCAAGCTGGGCCGACGACTGCTGAAATGCCAGAAACCGGTCCCCGGAAGCTTGTTTCCTTTCCAGTAAAGAATTGGCTTGGTAGTTTGGTCTGCCCTGTTCCCATGATGCACTGGGCCAGGGCCAGACTAATTTGCATGTAGCCAGGTTCTGAACTGAGATGGTGCAGTGAGTTAAAAAACGGTGATAGATCAAGCCCTGATCTCTTGACTGGGTAGGAGTGTTCTGATTAACTCAGATACTCTGTCCATCACCACCCCCTTTTCTGAATCGTTTTTGGCCACTACAGTTGTGGCAGGGTATGCTCAGACATAAGTCCCTTGCTCACTGCACCATCAGGATTCAAACAAGCTGGGCCGACGATGGCTGAAATGCCAGAAACCGGTCCCCGGAAGCTTGTTTCCTTTCCAGTAAAGAATTGGCTTGGTAGTTTGGTCTGCCCTGTTCCCATGATGCACTGGGCCAGGGCCAGACTAATTTGCATGTAGCCAGGTTCTGAACTGGGATGGTGCAGTAAGCTAAAAAACGGTGATGGATCAAGCCCATATCTCTTGACTGGGTAGGAGTGTTCTGATTAACTCAGATACTCTGTCCATCACCACCCCCTTTTCTGAATCGTTTTTGGCCACTACAGGTGTGGCAGGGTATGCTCAGACATGAGTCCCTTGCTCACTGCAACATCAGGATTCAAGCAAGCCGGGCCGACGACGGCTGAAATGCCAGAAACCGGTCCCCGGAAGCTTGTTTCCTTTCCAGTAAAGAATTGGCTTGGTAGTTTTGTCTGCCCTGTTCCCATGATGCACTGGGCCAGGGCCAGACTAATTTGCATGTAGCCAGGTTCTGAACTGGGATGGTGCAGTGAGCTAAAAAACAGTGATGGATCAAGCCCTGATCTCTTGACTGGGTAGGAGTGTTCTGATTAACTCAAATACTCTGACCATCACCACCCCCTTTTCTGAATCGTTTTTGGCCACTACAGGTGTGGCAGGGTATGCTCATACATGAGTCCCTTGCTCACTGCACCATCAGGATTCAAGCAAGCCGGGCCGACGATGGCTGAAATGCCAGAAACCGGTCCCAGGAAACTTGTTTCCTTTCCAGTAAAGAATTGGCTTGGTAGTTTGGTCTGCCCTGTTCCCATGATGCACTTGGCCAGGGCCAGACTAATTTGCATGTAGCCAGGTTCTGAACTGGGATGGTGCAGTGAGCTAAAAAACGGTGAAGGATCAAGCCCTGATCTCTTGACTGGGTAGGAGTGTTCTGATTAACTCAGATACTCTGTCCATCACCACCCCCTTTTCTGAATCGTTTTTGGCCACTACAGGTGTGGCAGGGTATGCTCAGACATGAGTCCCTTGCTCACTGCAACATCAGGATTCAAGCAAGCCGGGCCGACGACGGCTGAAATGCCAGAAACCGGTCCCCGGAAGCTTGTTTCCTTTTCAGTAAAGAATTGGCTTGGTAGTTTGGTCTGCCCTGTTCCCATGATGCACTGGGCCAGGGCCAGACTAATTTGCATGTAGCCAGGTTCTGAACTGGGATGGTGCAGTGAGCTAAAAAACGGTGATGGATCAAGCCCTGATCTCTTGACTGGGTAGGAGTGTTCTGATTAACTCAGATACTCTGTCCATCACCACCCCCTTTTCTGAATCGTTTTTGGCCACTACAGGTGTGGCAGGGTATGCTCAGACATAAGTCCCTTGCTCACTGCACCATCAGGATTCATACAAGCCGGGCCGACGATGGCTGAAATGCCAGAAACCGGTCCCCGGAAGCTTGTTCCTTTCCAGTAAAGAATTGGCTGGGTAGTTTGGTCTGCCCTGTTCCCATGATGCACTGGGCCAGGGCCAGACTAATTTGCATGTAGCCAGGTTCTGAACTGGGATGGTGCAGTGAGCTAAAAAACGGTGATGGATCAAGCCCTGATCTCTTGACTGGGTAGGAGTGTACTGATTAACTCAGATACTCTGTCCATCACCACCCCCTTTTCTGAATCGTTTTTGGCCACTACAGGTGTGGCAGGGTATGCTCAGACATGAGTCCCTTGCTCACTGCACCATCAGGATTCAAGCAAGCCGGGCCGACGATGGCTGAAATGCCAGAAACCGGTCCCCGGAAGCTTGTTTCCTTTCCAGTAAAGAATTGGCTTGGTAGTTTGGTCTGCCCTGTTCCCATGATGCACTGGGCCAGGGCCAGACTAATTTGCATGTAGCCAGGTTCTGAACTGGGATGGTGCAGTGAGCTAAAAAACGGTGATGGATCAAGCCCTGATCTCTTGACTGGGTAGGAGTGTTGTGATTAACTCAGATACTCTGTCCATCACCACCCCCTTTTCTGAATCGTTTTTGGCCACTACAGGTGTGGCAGGGTATGCTCAGACATGAGTCCCTTGCTCACTGCACCATCAGGATTCAAGCAAGCCGGGCCGACGACGGCTGAAATGCCAGAGACCGGTCCCCGGAAGCTTGTTTCCTTTCCAGTAAAGAATTGGCTTGGTAGTTTGGTCTGCCCAGTTCCCATGATGCACTGGGCCAGGGCCAGACTAATTTGCATGTAGCCAGGTTCTGAACTGGGATGGTGCAGTGAGCTAAAAAACGGTGATGGATCAAGCCCTGATCCCTTGACTGGGTAGGAGTGTTCTGATTAACTCAGATACTCTGTCCATCACCACCCCCTTTTCTGAATTGTTTTTGGCCACTACAGTTGTGGCAGGGTATGCTCAGACATGAGTCCCTTGCTCACTGCAACATCAGGATTCAAGCAAGCCGGGCCGACGACGGCTGAAATGCCAGAAACCGGTCCCCGGAAGCTTGTTTCCTTTTCAGTAAAGAATTGGCTTGGTAGTTTGGTCTGCCCTGTTCCCATGATGCACTGGGCCAGGGCCAGACTAATTTGCATGTAGCCAGGTTCTGAACTGGGATGGTGCAGTGAGCTAAAAAACGGTGATGGATCAAGCCCTGATCTCTTGACTGGGTAGGAGTGTTCTGATTAACTCAGATACTCTGTCCATCACCACCCCCTTTTCTGAATCGTTTTTGGCCACTACAGGTGTGGCAGGGTATGCTCAGACATAAGTCCCTTGCTCACTGCACCATCAGGATTCAAACAAGCCGGGCCGACGATGGCTGAAATGCCAGAAACCGGTCCCCGGAAGCTTGTTTCCTTTCCAGTAAAGAATTGGCTTGGTAGTTTGGTCTGCCCTGTTCCCATGATGCACTGGGCCAGGGCCAGACTAATTTGCATGTAGCCAGGTTCTGAACTGGGATGGTGCAGTGAGCTAAAAAACGGTGATGGATCAAGCCCTGATCTCTTGACTGGGTAGGAGTGTTCTGATTAACTCAGATACTCTGTCCATCACCACCCCCTTTTCTGAATCATTTTTGGCCACTACAGGTGTGGCAGGGTATGCTCAGACATGAGTCCCTTGCTCACTGAACCATCAGGATTCAAGCAAGCCGGGCCGACGACGGCTGAAATGCCAGAAACCGGTCCCCGGAAGCTTGTTTCCTTTCCAGTAAAGAATTGGCTTGGTAGTTTGGTCTGCCCTGTTCCCATGATGCACTGGGCCAGGGCCAGACTAATTTGCATGTAGCCAGGTTCTGAACTGGGATGGTGCAGTGAGCTAAAAAACGGTGATGGATCAAGCCCTGATCTCTTGACTGGGTAGGAGTGTTCTGATTAACTCAGATACTCTGTCCATCACCACCCCCTTTTCTGAATCATTTTTGGCCACTACAGGTGTGGCAGGGTATGCGCAGACATGAGTCCCTTGCTCACTGCACCATTAGGATTTAAGCAAGCCGGGCCGACGACGGCTGAAATGCCAGAAACCAGTCCCCGGAAGCTTGTTTCCTTTCCAGTAAAGAATTGGCTTGGTAGTTTGGTCTGCCCTGTTCCCATGATGCACTGGGCCAGGGCCAGACTAATTTGCATGTAGCCAGGTTCTGAACTGGGATGGTGCAGTGAGCTACAAAACGGTGATGGATCAAGCCCTGATCTCTTGACTGGGTAGGAGTGTTCTGATTAACTCAGATACTCTGTCCATCACCGCCCCCTTTTCTGAATCGTTTTTGGCCACTACAGGTGTGGCAGGGTATGCTCAGACATGAGTCCCTTGCTCACTGCACCATCAGGATTCAAGCAAGCTGGGCCGACGACGGTTGAAATGCCAGAAACCGGTCCCCGGAAGCTTGTTTCCTTTCCAGTAAAGAATTGGCTTGGTAGTTTGGTCTGCCCTGTTCCCATGATGCACGGGGCCAGGGCCAGACTAATTTGCATGTAGCCAGGTTCTGAACTGGGATGGTGCAGTGAGCTAAAAAACGGTGATGAATCAAGCCCTGATCTCTTGACTGGGTAGGAGTGTTCTGATTAAATTGGCTTGGTAGTTTGGTCTGCCCTGTTCCCATGATGCACTGGGCCAGGGCCAGACTAATTTGCATGTAGCCAGGTTCTGAACTGGGATGGTGCAGTGAGCTAAAAAATGGTGATGGATCAAGCCCTGATCTCTTGACTGGGTAGGAGTGTTCTGATTAACTCAGATACTCTGTCCATCACCACCCCCTTTTCTGAATCATTTTTGGCCACTACAGGTGTGGCAGGGTATGCTCAGACATGAGTCCCTTGCTCACTGCACCATCAGGATTCAAGCAAGCTGGGCCGACGACGGCTGAAATGCCAGAAACCGGTCCCCGGAAGCTTGTTTCCTTTCCAGTAAAGAATTGGCTTGGTAGTTTGGTCTGCCCTGTTCCCATGATGCACTGGGCCAGGGCCAGACTAATTTGCATGTAGCCAGGTTCTGAACTGGGATGGTGCAGTGAGCTAAAAAACGGTGATGGATCAAGCCCTGATCTCTTGACTGGGTAGGAGTGTTCTGATTAACTCAGATACTCTGTCCATCACCACCCCCTTTTCTGAATCGTTTTTGGCCACTACAGTTGTGGCAGGGTATGCTCAGACATAAGTCCCTTGCTCACTGCAACATCAGGATTCAAGCAAGCCGGGCCGACGACGGCTGAAATGCCAGAAACCGGTCCCCGGAAGCTTGTTTCCTTTCCAGTAAAGAATTGGCTTTGTAGTTTGGTCTGCCCTGTTCCCATGATGCACTGGGCCAGGGCCAGACTAATTTGCATGTAGCCAGGTTCTGAACTGGGATGGTGCAGTGAGCTAAAAAACAGTGATGGATCAAGCCCTGATCTCTTGACTGGGTAGGAGTGTTCTGATTAACTCAAATACTCTGACCATCACCACCCCCTTTTCTGAATCGTTTTTGGCCACTACAGGTGTGGCAGGGTATGCTCATACATGAGTCCCTTGCTCACTGCACCATCAGGATTCAAGCAAGCCGGGCCGACGACGGCTGAAATGCCAGAAACCGGTCCCAGGAAGCTTGTTTCCTTTTCAGTAAAGAATTGGCTTGGTAGTTTGGTCTGCCCTGTTCCCATGATGCACTTGGCAAGGGCCAGACTAATTTGCATGTAGCCAGGTTCTGAACTGGGATGGTGCAGTGAGCTAAAAATGGTGATGGATCAAGCCCTGATCTCTTGACTGGGTAGGAGGGTTCTGATTAACTCAGATACTCTCTCCATCACCACCCCCTTTTCTGAATCGTTTTTGGCCACTACAGGTGTGGCAGGGTATGCTCAGACATGAGTCCCTTGCTCACTGCACCATCAGGATTCAAGCAAGCCGGGCCGACGACGGCTGAAATGCCAGAAACCAGTCCCCGGAAGCTTGTTTCCTTTCCAGTAAAGAATTGGCTTGGTAGTTTGGTCTGCCCTGTTCCCATGAAGCACTGGGCCAGGGCCAGACTAATTTGCATGTAGCCAGGTTCTGAACTGGGATGGTGCAGTGAGCTACAAAATGGTGATGGATCAAGCCCTGATCTCTTGACTGGGTAGGAGTGTTCTGATTAACTCAGATACTCTGTCCATCACCGCCCCCTTTTCTGAATCGTTTTTGGCCACTACAGGTGTGGCAGGGTATGCTCAGACATGAGTCCCTTGCTCACTGCACCATCAGGATTCAAGCAAGCTGGGCCGACGACGGTTGAAATGCCAGAAACCGGTCCCCGGAAGCTTGTTTCCTTTCCAGTAAAGAATTGGCTTGGTAGTTTGGTCTGCCCTGTTCCCATGATGCACGGGGCCAGGGCCAGACTAATTTGCATGTAGCCAGGTTCTGAACTGGGATGGTGCAGTGAGCTAAAAAACGGTGATGAATCAAGCCCTGATCTCTTAACTGGGTAGGAGTGTTCTGATTAAATTGGCTTGGTAGTTTGGTCTGCCCTGTTCCCATGATGCACTGGGCCAGGGCCAGACTAATTTGCATGTAGCCAGGTTCTGAACTGGGATGGTGCAGTGAGCTAAAAAACGGTGATGGATCAAGCCCTGATCTCTTGACTGGGTAGGAGTGTTCTGATTAACTCAGATACTCTGTCCATCACCACCCCCTTTTCTGAATCATTTTTGGCCACTACAGGTGTGGCAGGGTATGCTCAGACATGAGTCCCTTGCTCACTGCACCATCAGGATTCAAGCAAGCTGGGCCGACGACGGCTGAAATGCCAGAAACCGGTCCCCGGAAGCTTGTTTCCTTTCCAGTAAAGAATTGGCTTGGTAGTTTGGTCTGCCCTGTTCCCATGATGCACTGGGCCAGGGCCAGACTAATTTGCATGTAGCCAGGTTCTGAACTGGGATGGTGCAGTGAGCTAAAAAACGGTGATGGATCAAGCCCTGATCTCTTGACTGGGTAGGAGTGTTCTGATTAACTCAGACACTCTGTCCATCACCACCCCCTTTTCTGAATCGTTTTTGGCCACTACAGTTGTGGCAGGGTATGCTCAGACATAAGTCCCTTGCTCACTGCACCATCAGGATTCAAACAAGCCGGGCCGACGATGGCTGAAATGCCAGAAACCGGTCCCCGGAAGCTTGTTCCTTTCCAGTAAAGAATTGGCTTGGTAGTTTGGTCTGCCCTGTTCCCATGATGCACTGGGCCAGGGCCAGACTAATTTGCATGTAGCCAGGTTCTGAACTGGGATGGTGCAGTGAGCTAAAAAACGGTGATGGATCAAGCCCTGATCTCTTGACTGGGTAGGAGTGTTCTGATTAACTCAGATACTCTGTCCATCACCACCCCCTTTTCTGAATCGTTTTTGGCCACTACAGGTGTGGCAGGGTATGCTCAGACATGAGTCCCTTGCTCACTGCACCATCAGGATTCAAGCAAGCCGGGCCGACGATGGCTGAAATGCCAGAAACCGGTCCTCGGAAGCTTGTTTCCTTTCCAGTAAAGAATTGGCTTGGTAGTTTAGTCTGCCCTGTTCCCATGATGCACTGGGCCAGGGCCAGACTAATTTGCATGTAGCCAGGTTCTGAACTGGGATGGTGCAGTGAGCTAAAAAACGGTGATGGATCAAGCCCTGATCTCTTGACAGGGTAGGAGTGTTGTGATTAACTCAGATACTCTGTCCATCACCACCCCCTTTTCTGAATCGTTTTTGGCCACTACAGGTGTGGCAGGGTATGCTCAGACATGAGTCCCTTGCTCACTGCACCATCAGGATTCAAGCAAGCCGGGCCGACGACGGCTGAAATGCCAGAGACCGGTCCCCGGAAGCTTGTTTCCTTTCCAGTAAAGAATTGGCTTGGTAGTTTGGTCTGCCCAGTTCCCATGATGCACTGGGCCAGGGCCAGACTAATTTGCATGTAGCCAGGTTCTGAACTGGGATGGTGCAGTGAGCTAAAAAACGGTGATGGATCAAGCCCTGATCCCTTGACTGGGTAGGAGTGTTCTGATTAACTCAGATACTCTGTCCATCACCACCCCCTTTTCTGAATTGTTTTTGGCCACTACAGTTGTGGCAGGGTATGCTCAGACATGAGTCCCTTGCTCACTGCAACATCAGGATTCAAGCAAGCCGGGCCGACGACGGCTGAAATGCCAGAAACCGGTCCCCGGAAGCTTGTTTCCTTTTCAGTAAAGAATTGGCTTGGTAGTTTGGTCTGCCCTGTTCCCATGATGCACTGGGCCAGGGCCAGACTAATTTGCATGTAGCCAGGTTCTGAACTGGGATGGTGCAGTGAGCTAAAAAACGGTGATGGATCAAGCCCTGATCTCTTGACTGGGTAGGAGTGTTCTGATTAACTCAGATACTCTGTCCATCACCACCCCCTTTTCTGAATCGTTTTTGGCCACTACAGGTGTGGCAGGGTATGCTCAGACATAAGTCCCTTGCTCACTGCACCATCAGGATTCAAACAAGCCGGGCCGACGATGGCTGAAATGCCAGAAACCGGTCCCCGGAAGCTTGTTTCCTTTCCAGTAAAGAATTGGCTTGGTAGTTTGGTCTGCCCTGTTCCCATGATGCACTGGGCCAGGGCCAGACTAATTTGCATGTAGCCAGGTTCTGAACTGGGATGGTGCAGTGAGCTAAAAAACGGTGATGGATCAAGCCCTGATCTCTTGACTGGGTAGGAGTGTTCTGATTAACTCAGATACTCTGTCCATCACCACCCCCTTTTCTGAATCATTTTTGGCCACTACAGGTGTGGCAGGGTATGCTCAGACATGAGTCCCTTGCTCACTGAACCATCAGGATTCAAGCAAGCCGGGCCGACGACGGCTGAAATGCCAGAAACCGGTCCCCGGAAGCTTGTTTCCTTTCCAGTAAAGAATTGGCTTGGTAGTTTGGTCTGCCCTGTTCCCATGATGCACTGGGCCAGGGCCAGACTAATTTGCATGTAGCCAGGTTCTGAACTGGGATGGTGCAGTGAGCTAAAAAACGGTGATGGATCAAGCCCTGATCTCTTGACTGGGTAGGAGTGTTCTGATTAACTCAGATACTCTGTCCATCACCACCCCCTTTTCTGAATCATTTTTGGCCACTACAGGTGTGGCAGGGTATGCTCAGACATGAGTCCCTTGCTCACTGCACCATTAGGATTTAAGCAAGCCGGGCAGACTACGGCTGAAATGCCAGAAACCAGTCCCCGGAAGCTTGTTTCCTTTCCAGTAAAGAATTGGCTTGGTAGTTTGGTCTGCCCTGTTCCCATGATGCACTGGGCCAGGGCCAGACTAATTTGCATGTAGCCAGGTTCTGAACTGGGATGGTGCAGTGAGCTAAAAAACGGTGATGGATCAAGCCCTGATCTCTTGACTGGGTAGGAGTGTTCTGATTAACTCAGATACTCTGTCCATCACCACCCCCTTTTCTGAATCGTTTTTTGCCACTACAGGTGTGGCAGGGTATGCTCAGACTTGAGTCCCTTGCTCACTGCAACATCAGGATTCAAGCAAGCCGGGCCGACGACGGCTGAAATGCCAGAAACCGGTCCCCGGAAGCTTGTTTCCTTTCCAGTAAAGAATTGGCTTGGTAGTTTGGTCTGCCCTGTTCCCATGATGCACTGGGCCAGGGCCAGACTAATTTGCATGTAGCCAGGTTCTGAACTGGGATGGTGCAGTGAGCTAAAAAACAGTGATGGATCAAGCCCTGATCTCTTGACTGGGTAGGAGCGTTCTGATTAACTCAAATACTCTGACCATCACCACCCCCTTTTCTGAATCGTTTTTGGCCACTACAGGTGTGGCAGGGTATGCTCAGACATGAGTCCCTTGCTCACTGCACCATCAGGATTCAAGCAAGCCGGGCCGACGATGGCTGAAATGCCAGAAACCGGTCCCAGGAAGCTTGTTTCCTTTCCAGTAAAGAATTGGCTTGGTAGTTTGGTCTGCCCTGTTCCCATGATGCACTGGGCCAGGGCCAGACTAATTTGCATGTAGCCAGGTTCTGAACTGGGATGGTGCAGTGAGCTAAAAAACGGTGAAGGATCAAGCCCTGATCTCTTGACTGGGTAGGAGTGTTCTGATTAACTCAGATACTCTGTCCATCACCACCCCCTTTTCTGAATCGTTTTTGGCCACTACAGGTGTGGCAGGGTATGCTCAGACATGAGTCCCTTGCTCACTGCAACATCAGGATTCAAGCAAGCCGGGCCGACGACGGCTGAAATGCCAGAAACCGGTCCCCGGAAGCTTGTTTCCTTTTCAGTAAAGAATTGGCTTGGTAGTTTGGTCTGCCCTGTTCCCATGATGCACTGGGCCAGGGCCAGACTAATTTGCATGTAGCCAGGTTCTGAACTGGGATGGTGCAGTGAGCTAAAAAACGGTGATGGATCAAGCCCTGATCTCTTGACTGGGTAGGAGTGTTCTGATTAACTCAGATACTCTGTCCATCACCACCCCCTTTTCTGAATCGTTTTTGGCCACTACAGGTGTGGCAGGGTATGCTCAGACATAAGTCCCTTGCTCACTGCACCATCAGGATTCAAACAAGCCGGGCCGACGATGGCTGAAATGCCAGAAACCGGTCCCCGGAAGCTTGTTCCTTTCCAGTAAAGAATTGGCTTGGTAGTTTGGTCTGCCCTGTTCCCATGATGCACTGGGCCAGGGCCAGACTAATTTGCATGTAGCCAGGTTCTGAACTGGGATGGTGCAGTGAGCTAAAAAACGGTGATGGATCAAGCCCTGATCTCTTGACTGGGTAGGAGTGTTCTGATTAACTCAGATACTCTGTCCAACACCACCCCCTTTTCTGAATCGTTTTTGGCCACTACAGGTGTGGCAGGGTATGCTCAGACATGAGTCCCTTGCTCACTGCACCATCAGGATTCAAGCAAGCCGGGCCGACGACGGCTGAAATGCCAGAAACCGGTCCCCGGAAGCTTGTTTCCTTTCCAGTAAAGAATTGGCTTGGTAGTTTGGTCTGCCCTGTTCCCATGATGCACTGGGCCAGGGCCAGACTAATTTGCATGTAGCCAGGTTCTGAACTGGGATGGTGCAGTGAGCTAAAAAACAGTGATGGATCAAGCCCTGATCTCTTGACTGGGTAGGAGTGTTCTGATTAACTCAAATACTCTGACCATCACCACCCCCTTTTCTGAATCGTTTTTGGCCACTACAGGTGTGGCAGGGTATGCTCATACATGAGTCCCTTGCTCACTGCACCATCAGGATTCAAGCAAGCCGGGCCGACGACGGCTGAAATGCCAGAAACCGGTCCCAGGAAGCTTGTTTCCTTTTCAGTAAAGAATTGGCTTGGTAGTTTGGTCTGCCCTGTTCCCATGATGCACTTGGCAAGGGCCAGACTAATTTGCATGTAGCCAGGTTCTGAACTGGGATGGTGCAGTGAGCTAAAAATGGTGATGGATCAAGCCCTGATCTCTTGACTGGGTAGGAGGGTTCTGATTAACTCAGATACTCTCTCCATCACCACCCCCTTTTCTGAATCGTTTTTGGCCACTACAGGTGTGGCAGGGTATGCTCAGACATGAGTCCCTTGCTCACTGCACCATCAGGATTCAAGCAAGCCGGGCCGACGACGGCTGAAATGCCAGAAACCAGTCCCCGGAAGCTTGTTTCCTTTCCAGTAAAGAATTGGCTTGGTAGTTTGGTCTGCCCTGTTCCCATGAAGCACTGGGCCAGGGCCAGACTAATTTGCATGTAGCCAGGTTCTGAACTGGGATGGTGCAGTGAGCTACAAAATGGTGATGGATCAAGCCCTGATCTCTTGACTGGGTAGGAGTGTTCTGATTAACTCAGATACTCTGTCCATCACCGCCCCCTTTTCTGAATCGTTTTTGGCCACTACAGGTGTGGCAGGGTATGCTCAGACATGAGTCCCTTGCTCACTGCACCATCAGGATTCAAGCAAGCTGGGCCGACGACGGTTGAAATGCCAGAAACCGGTCCCCGGAAGCTTGTTTCCTTTCCAGTAAAGAATTGGCTTGGTAGTTTGGTCTGCCCTGTTCCCATGATGCACGGGGCCAGGGCCAGACTAATTTGCATGTAGCCAGGTTCTGAACTGGGATGGTGCAGTGAGCTAAAAAACGGTGATGAATCAAGCCCTGATCTCTTAACTGGGTAGGAGTGTTCTGATTAAATTGGCTTGGTAGTTTGGTCTGCCCTGTTCCCATGATGCACTGGGCCAGGGCCAGACTAATTTGCATGTAGCCAGGTTCTGAACTGGGATGGTGCAGTGAGCTAAAAAACGGTGATGGATCAAGCCCTGATCTCTTGACTGGGTAGGAGTGTTCTGATTAACTCAGATACTCTGTCCATCACCACCCCCTTTTCTGAATCATTTTTGGCCACTACAGGTGTGGCAGGGTATGCTCAGACATGAGTCCCTTGCTCACTGCACCATCAGGATTCAAGCAAGCTGGGCCGACGACGGCTGAAATGCCAGAAACCGGTCCCCGGAAGCTTGTTTCCTTTCCAGTAAAGAATTGGCTTGGTAGTTTGGTCTGCCCTGTTCCCATGATGCACTGGGCCAGGGCCAGACTAATTTGCATGTAGCCAGGTTCTGAACTGGGATGGTGCAGTGAGCTAAAAAACGGTGATGGATCAAGCCCTGATCTCTTGACTGGGTAGGAGTGTTCTGATTAACTCAGACACTCTGTCCATCACCACCCCCTTTTCTGAATCGTTTTTGGCCACTACAGTTGTGGCAGGGTATGCTCAGACATAAGTCCCTTGCTCACTGCACCATCAGGATTCAAACAAGCCGGGCCGACGATGGCTGAAATGCCAGAAACCGGTCCCCGGAAGCTTGTTCCTTTCCAGTAAAGAATTGGCTTGGTAGTTTGGTCTGCCCTGTTCCCATGATGCACTGGGCCAGGGCCAGACTAATTTGCATGTAGCCAGGTTCTGAACTGGGATGGTGCAGTGAGCTAAAAAACGGTGATGGATCAAGCCCTGATCTCTTGACTGGGTAGGAGTGTTCTGATTAACTCAGATACTCTGTCCATCACCACCCCCTTTTCTGAATCGTTTTTGGCCACTACAGGTGTGGCAGGGTATGCTCAGACATGAGTCCCTTGCTCACTGCACCATCAGGATTCAAGCAAGCCGGGCCGACGATGGCTGAAATGCCAGAAACCGGTCCTCGGAAGCTTGTTTCCTTTCCAGTAAAGAATTGGCTTGGTAGTTTAGTCTGCCCTGTTCCCATGATGCACTGGGCCAGGGCCAGACTAATTTGCATGTAGCCAGGTTCTGAACTGGGATGGTGCAGTGAGCTAAAAAACGGTGATGGATCAAGCCCTGATCTCTTGACAGGGTAGGAGTGTTGTGATTAACTCAGATACTCTGTCCATCACCACCCCCTTTTCTGAATCGTTTTTGGCCACTACAGGTGTGGCAGGGTATGCTCAGACATGAGTCCCTTGCTCACTGCACCATCAGGATTCAAGCAAGCCGGGCCGACGACGGCTGAAATGCCAGAGACCGGTCCCCGGAAGCTTGTTTCCTTTCCAGTAAAGAATTGGCTTGGTAGTTTGGTCTGCCCAGTTCCCATGATGCACTGGGCCAGGGCCAGACTAATTTGCATGTAGCCAGGTTCTGAACTGGGATGGTGCAGTGAGCTAAAAAACGGTGATGGATCAAGCCCTGATCCCTTGACTGGGTAGGAGTGTTCTGATTAACTCAGATACTCTGTCCATCACCACCCCCTTTTCTGAATTGTTTTTGGCCACTACAGTTGTGGCAGGGTATGCTCAGACATGAGTCCCTTGCTCACTGCAACATCAGGATTCAAGCAAGCCGGGCCGACGACGGCTGAAATGCCAGAAACCGGTCCCCGGAAGCTTGTTTCCTTTTCAGTAAAGAATTGGCTTGGTAGTTTGGTCTGCCCTGTTCCCATGATGCACTGGGCCAGGGCCAGACTAATTTGCATGTAGCCAGGTTCTGAACTGGGATGGTGCAGTGAGCTAAAAAACGGTGATGGATCAAGCCCTGATCTCTTGACTGGGTAGGAGTGTTCTGATTAACTCAGATACTCTGTCCATCACCACCCCCTTTTCTGAATCGTTTTTGGCCACTACAGGTGTGGCAGGGTATGCTCAGACATAAGTCCCTTGCTCACTGCACCATCAGGATTCAAACAAGCCGGGCCGACGATGGCTGAAATGCCAGAAACCGGTCCCCGGAAGCTTGTTTCCTTTCCAGTAAAGAATTGGCTTGGTAGTTTGGTCTGCCCTGTTCCCATGATGCACTGGGCCAGGGCCAGACTAATTTGCATGTAGCCAGGTTCTGAACTGGGATGGTGCAGTGAGCTAAAAAACGGTGATGGATCAAGCCCTGATCTCTTGACTGGGTAGGAGTGTTCTGATTAACTCAGATACTCTGTCCATCACCACCCCCTTTTCTGAATCATTTTTGGCCACTACAGGTGTGGCAGGGTATGCTCAGACATGAGTCCCTTGCTCACTGAACCATCAGGATTCAAGCAAGCCGGGCCGACGACGGCTGAAATGCCAGAAACCGGTCCCCGGAAGCTTGTTTCCTTTCCAGTAAAGAATTGGCTTGGTAGTTTGGTCTGCCCTGTTCCCATGATGCACTGGGCCAGGGCCAGACTAATTTGCATGTAGCCAGGTTCTGAACTGGGATGGTGCAGTGAGCTAAAAAACGGTGATGGATCAAGCCCTGATCTCTTGACTGGGTAGGAGTGTTCTGATTAACTCAGATACTCTGTCCATCACCACCCCCTTTTCTGAATCATTTTTGGCCACTACAGGTGTGGCAGGGTATGCTCAGACATGAGTCCCTTGCTCACTGCACCATTAGGATTTAAGCAAGCCGGGCAGACTACGGCTGAAATGCCAGAAACCAGTCCCCGGAAGCTTGTTTCCTTTCCAGTAAAGAATTGGCTTGGTAGTTTGGTCTGCCCTGTTCCCATGATGCACTGGGCCAGGGCCAGACTAATTTGCATGTAGCCAGGTTCTGAACTGGGATGGTGCAGTGAGCTAAAAAACGGTGATGGATCAAGCCCTGATCTCTTGACTGGGTAGGAGTGTTCTGATTAACTCAGATACTCTGTCCATCACCACCCCCTTTTCTGAATCGTTTTTTGCCACTACAGGTGTGGCAGGGTATGCTCAGACTTGAGTCCCTTGCTCACTGCAACATCAGGATTCAAGCAAGCCGGGCCGACGACGGCTGAAATGCCAGAAACCGGTCCCCGGAAGCTTGTTTCCTTTCCAGTAAAGAATTGGCTTGGTAGTTTGGTCTGCCCTGTTCCCATGATGCACTGGGCCAGGGCCAGACTAATTTGCATGTAGCCAGGTTCTGAACTGGGATGGTGCAGTGAGCTAAAAAACAGTGATGGATCAAGCCCTGATCTCTTGACTGGGTAGGAGCGTTCTGATTAACTCAAATACTCTGACCATCACCACCCCCTTTTCTGAATCGTTTTTGGCCACTACAGGTGTGGCAGGGTATGCTCAGACATGAGTCCCTTGCTCACTGCACCATCAGGATTCAAGCAAGCCGGGCCGACGATGGCTGAAATGCCAGAAACCGGTCCCAGGAAGCTTGTTTCCTTTCCAGTAAAGAATTGGCTTGGTAGTTTGGTCTGCCCTGTTCCCATGATGCACTGGGCCAGGGCCAGACTAATTTGCATGTAGCCAGGTTCTGAACTGGGATGGTGCAGTGAGCTAAAAAACGGTGAAGGATCAAGCCCTGATCTCTTGACTGGGTAGGAGTGTTCTGATTAACTCAGATACTCTGTCCATCACCACCCCCTTTTCTGAATCGTTTTTGGCCACTACAGGTGTGGCAGGGTATGCTCAGACATGAGTCCCTTGCTCACTGCAACATCAGGATTCAAGCAAGCCGGGCCGACGACGGCTGAAATGCCAGAAACCGGTCCCCGGAAGCTTGTTTCCTTTTCAGTAAAGAATTGGCTTGGTAGTTTGGTCTGCCCTGTTCCCATGATGCACTGGGCCAGGGCCAGACTAATTTGCATGTAGCCAGGTTCTGAACTGGGATGGTGCAGTGAGCTAAAAAACGGTGATGGATCAAGCCCTGATCTCTTGACTGGGTAGGAGTGTTCTGATTAACTCAGATACTCTGTCCATCACCACCCCCTTTTCTGAATCGTTTTTGGCCACTACAGGTGTGGCAGGGTATGCTCAGACATAAGTCCCTTGCTCACTGCACCATCAGGATTCAAACAAGCCGGGCCGACGATGGCTGAAATGCCAGAAACCGGTCCCCGGAAGCTTGTTCCTTTCCAGTAAAGAATTGGCTTGGTAGTTTGGTCTGCCCTGTTCCCATGATGCACTGGGCCAGGGCCAGACTAATTTGCATGTAGCCAGGTTCTGAACTGGGATGGTGCAGTGAGCTAAAAAACGGTGATGGATCAAGCCCTGATCTCTTGACTGGGTAGGAGTGTTCTGATTAACTCAGATACTCTGTCCAACACCACCCCCTTTTCTGAATCGTTTTTGGCCACTACAGGTGTGGCAGGGTATGCTCAGACATGAGTCCCTTGCTCACTGCACCATCAGGATTCAAGCAAGCCGGGCCGACGACGGCTGAAATGCCAGAAACCGGTCCCCGGAAGCTTGTTTCCTTTCCAGTAAAGAATTGGCTTGGTAGTTTGGTCTGCCCTGTTCCCATGATGCACTGGGCCAGGGCCAGACTAATTTGCATGTAGCCAGGTTCTGAACTGGGATGGTGCAGTGAGCTAAAAATGGTGATGGATCAAGCCCTGATCTCTTGACTGGGTAGGAGGGTTCTGATTAACTCAGATACTCTCTCCATCACCACCCCCTTTTCTGAATCGTTTTTGGCCACTACAGGTGTGGCAGGGTATGCTCAGACATGAGTCCCTTGCTCACTGCACCATCAGGATTCAAGCAAGCCGGGCCGACGACGGCTGAAATGCCAGAAACCAGTCCCCGGAAGCTTGTTTCCTTTCCAGTAAAGAATTGGCTTGGTAGTTTGGTCTGCCCTGTTCCCATGAAGCACTGGGCCAGGGCCAGACTAATTTGCATGTAGCCAGGTTCTGAACTGGGATGGTGCAGTGAGCTACAAAAACGGTGATGGATCAAGCCCTGATCTCTTGACTGGGTAGGAGTGTTCTGATTAACTCAGATACTCTGTCCATCACCGCCCCCTTTTCTGAATCGTTTTTGGCCACTACAGGTGTGGCAGGGTATGCTCAGACATGAGTCCCTTGCTCACTGCACCATCAGGATTCAAGCAAGCTGGGCCGACGACGGTTGAAATGCCAGAAACCGGTCCCCGGAAGCTTGTTTCCTTTCCAGTAAAGAATTGGCTTGGTAGTTTGGTCTGCCCTGTTCCCATGATGCACGGGGCCAGGGCCAGACTAATTTGCATGTAGCCAGGTTCTGAACTGGGATGGTGCAGTGAGCTAAAAAACGGTGATGAATCAAGCCCTGATCTCTTGACTGGGTAGGAGTGTTCTGATTAAATTGGCTTGGTAGTTCGGTCTGCCCTGTTCCCATGATGCACTGGGCCAGGGCCAGACTAATTTGCATGTAGCCAGGTTCTGAACTGGGATGGTGCAGTGAGCTAAAAAACAGTGATGGATCAAGCCCTGATCTCTTGACTGGGTAGGAGTGTTCTGATTCACTCAGATACTCTGTCCATCACCACCCCCTTTTCTGAATCATTTTTGGCCACTACAGGTGTGGCAGGGTATGCTCAGACATGAGTCCCTTGCTCACTGCACCATCAGGATTCAAGCAAGCTGGGCCGACGACGGCTGAAATGCCAAAAACCGGTCCCCGGAAGCTTGTTTCCTTTCCAGTAAAGAATTGGCTTGGTAGTTTGGTCTGCCCTGTTCCCATGATGCACTGGGCCAGGGCCAGACTAATTTGCATGTAGCCAGGTTCTGAACTGGGATGGTGCAGTGAGCTAAAAAACGGTGATGGATCAAGCCCTGATCTCTTGACTGGGTAGGAGTGTTCTGATTAACTCAGATACTCTGTCCATCACCACCCCCTTTTCTGAATCGTTTTTGGCCACTACAGTTGTGGCAGGGTATGCTCAGACATAAGTCCCTTGCTCACTGCACCATCAGGATTCAAACAAGCCGGGCCGACGATGGCTGAAATGCCAGAAACCGGTCTCCGGAAGCTTGTTTCCTTTCCAGTAAAGAATTGGCTTGGTAGTTTGGTCTGCCCTGTTCCCATGATGCACTGGGCCAGGGCCAGACTAATTTGCATGTAGCCAGGTTCTGAACTGGGATGGTGCAGTGAGCTAAAAAACGGTGATGGATCAAGCCCATATCTCTTGACTGGGTAGGAGTGTTCTGATTAACTCAGATACTCTGTCCATCACCACCCCCTTTTCTGAATCGTTTTTGGCCACTACAGGTGTGGCAGGGTATGCTCAGACATGAGTCCCTTGCTCACTGCAACATCAGGATTCAAGCAAGCCGGGCCGACGACGGCTGAAATGCCAGAAACCGGTCCCCGGAAGCTTGTTTCCTTTCCAGTAAAGAATTGGCTTGGTAGTTTGGTCTGCCCTGTTCCCATGATGCACTGGGCCAGGGCCAGACTAATTTGCATGTAGCCAGGTTCTGAACTGGGATGGTGCAGTGAGCTAAAAAACAGTGATGGATCAAGCCCTGATCTCTTGACTGGGTAGGAGTGTTCTGATTAACTCAAATACTCTGACCATCACCACCCCCTTTTCTGAATCGTTTTTGGCCACTACAGGTGTGGCAGGGTATGCTCATACATGAGTCCCTTGCTCACTGCACCATCAGGATTCAAGCAAGCCGGGCCGACGACGGCTGAAATGCCAGAAACCGGTCCCAGGAAGCTTGTTTCCTTTCCAGTAAAGAATTGGCTTGGTAGTTTGGTCTGCCCTGTTCCCATGATGCACTTGGCCAGGGCCAGACTAATTTGCATGTAGCCAGGTTCTGAACTGGGATGGTGCAGTGAGCTAAAAATGGTGATGGATCAAGCCCTGATCTCTTGACTGGGTAGGAGGGTTCTGATTAACTCAGATACTCTCTCCATCACCACCCCCTTTTCTGAATCGTTTTTGGCCACTACAGGTGTGGCAGGGTATGCTCAGACATGAGTCCCTTGCTCACTGCACCATCAGGATTCAAGCAAGCCGGGCCGACGACGGCTGAAATGCCAGAAACCAGTCCCCGGAAGCTTGTTTCCTTTCCAGTAAAGAATTGGCTTGGTAGTTTGGTCTGCCCTGTTCCCATGAAGCACTGGGCCAGGGCCAGACTAATTTGCATGTAGCCAGGTTCTGAACTGGGATGGTGCAGTGAGCTACAAAACGGTGATGGATCAAGCCCTGATCTCTTGACTGGATAGGAGTGTTCTGATTAACTCAGATACTCTGTCCATCACCGCCCCCTTTTCTGAATCGTTTTTGGCCACTACAGGTGTGGCAGGGTATGCTCAGACATGAGTCCCTTGCTCACTGCACCATCAGGATTCAAGCAAGCTGGGCCGACGATGGTTGAAATGCCAGAAACCGGTCGCCGGAAGCTTGTTTCCTTTCCAGTAAAGAATTGGCTTGGTAGTTTGGTCTGCCCTGTTCCCATGATGCACGGGGCCAGGGCCAGACTAATTTGCATGTAGCCAAGTTCTGAACTGGGATGGTGCAGTGAGCTAAAAAACGGTGATGAATCAAGCCCTGATCTCTTGACTGGGTAGGAGTGTTCTGATTAAATTGGCTTGGTAGTTTGGTCTGCCCTGTTCCCATGATGCACTGGGCCAGGGCCAGACTAATTTGCATGTAGCCAGGTTCTGAACTGGGATGGTGCAGTGAGCTAAAAAACGGTGATGGATCAAGCCCTGATCTCTTGACTGGGTAGGAGTGTTCTGATTAACTCAGATACTCTGTCCATCACCACCCCCTTTTCTGAATCATTTTTGGCCACTACAGGTGTGGCAGGGTATGCTCAGACATGAGTCCCTTGCTCACTGCACCATCAGGATTCAAGCAAGCTGGGCCGACGACTGCTGAAATGCCAGAAACCGGTCCCCGGAAGCTTGTTTCCTTTCCAGTAAAGAATTGGCTTGGTAGTTTGGTCTGCCCTGTTCCCATGATGCACTGGGCCAGGGCCAGACTAATTTGCATGTAGCCAGGTTCTGAACTGGGATGGTGCAGTGAGTTAAAAAACGGTGATAGATCAAGCCCTGATCTCTTGACTGGGTAGGAGTGTTCTGATTAACTCAGATACTCTGTCCATCACCACCCCCTTTTCTGAATCGTTTTTGGCCACTACAGTTGTGGCAGGGTATGCTCAGACATAAGTCCCTTGCTCACTGCACCATCAGGATTCAAACAAGCCGGGCCGACGATGGCTGAAATGCCAGAAACCGGTCCCCGGAAGCTTGTTTCCTTTCCAGTAAAGAATTGGCTTGGTAGTTTGGTCTGCCCTGTTCCCATGATGCACTGGGCCAGGGCCAGACTAATTTGCATGTATCCAGGTTCTGAACTGGGATGGTGCAGTAAGCTAAAAAACGGTGATGGATCAAGCCCATATCTCTTGACTGGGTAGGAGTGTTCTGATTAACTCAGATACTCTGTCCATCACCACCCCCTTTTCTGAATCGTTTTTGGCCACTACAGGTGTGGCAGGGTATGCTCAGACATGAGTCCCTTGCTCACTGCAACATCAGGATTCAAGCAAGCCGGGCCGACGACGGCTGAAATGCCAGAAACCGGTCCCCGGAAGCTTGTTTCCTTTCCAGTAAAGAATTGGCTTGGTAGTTTTGTCTGCCCTGTTCCCATGATGCACTGGGCCAGGGCCAGACTAATTTGCATGTAGCCAGGTTCTGAACTGGGATGGTGCAGTGAGCTAAAAAACAGTGATGGATCAAGCCCTGATCTCTTGACTGGGTAGGAGTGTTCTGATTAACTCAAATACTCTGACCATCACCACCCCCTTTTCTGAATCGTTTTTGGCCACTACAGGTGTGGCAGGGTATGCTCATACATGAGTCCCTTGCTCACTGCACCATCAGGATTCAAGCAAGCCGGGCCGACGATGGCTGAAATGCCAGAAACCGGTCCCAGGAAGCTTGTTTCCTTTCCAGTAAAGAATTGGCTTGGTAGTTTGGTCTGCCCTGTTCCCATGATGCACTTGGCCAGGGCCAGACTAATTTGCATGTAGCCAGGTTCTGAACTGGGATGGTGCAGTGAGCTAAAAAACGGTGAAGGATCAAGCCCTGATCTCTTGACTGGGTAGGAGTGTTCTGATTAACTCAGATACTCTGTCCATCACCACCCCCTTTTCTGAATCGTTTTTGGCCACTACAGGTGTGGCAGGGTATGCTCAGACATGAGTCCCTTGCTCACTGCAACATCAGGATTCAAGCAAGCCGGGCCGACGACGGCTGAAATGCCAGAAACCGGTCCCAGGAAGCTTGTTTCCTTTTCAGTAAAGAATTGGCTTGGTAGTTTGGTCTGCCCTGTTCCCATGATGCACTGGGCCAGGGCCAGACTAATTTGCATGTAGCCAGGTTCTGAACTGGGATGGTGCAGTGAGCTAAAAAACGGTGATGGATCAAGCCCTGATCTCTTGACTGGGTAGGAGTGTTCTGATTAACTCAGATACTCTGTCCATCACCACCCCCTTTTCTGAATCGTTTTTGGCCACTACAGGTGTGGCAGGGTATGCTCAGACATAAGTCCCTTGCTCACTGCACCATCAGGATTCAAACAAGCCGGGCCGACGATGGCTGAAATGCCAGAAACCGGTCCCCGGAAGCTTGTTCCTTTCCAGTAAAGAATTGGCTTGGTAGTTTGGTCTGCCCTGTTCCCATGATGCACTGGGCCAGGGCCAGACTAATTTGCATGTAGCCAGGTTCTGAACTGGGATGGTGCAGTGAGCTAAAAAACGGTGATGGATCAAGCCCTGATCTCTTGACTGGGTAGGAGTGTACTGATTAACTCAGATACTCTGTCCATCACCACCCCCTTTTCTGAATCGTTTTTGGCCACTACAGGTGTGGCAGGGTATGCTCAGACATGAGTCCCTTGCTCACTGCACCATCAGGATTCAAGCAAGCCGGGCCGACGATGGCTGAAATGCCAGAAACCGGTCCCCGGAAGCTTGTTTCCTTTCCAGTAAAGAATTGGCTTGGTAGTTTGGTCTGCCCTGTTCCCATGATGCACTGGGCCAGGGCCAGACTAATTTGCATGTAGCCAGGTTCTGAACTGGGATGGTGCAGTGAGCTAAAAAACGGTGATGGATCAAGCCCTGATCTCTTGACTGGGTAGGAGTGTTGTGATTAACTCAGATACTCTGTCCATCACCACCCCCTTTTCTGAATCGTTTTTGGCCACTACAGGTGTGGCAGGGTATGCTCAGACATGAGTCCCTTGCTCACTGCACCATCAGGATTCAAGCAAGCCGGGCCGACGACGGCTGAAATGCCAGAGACCGGTCCCCGGAAGCTTGTTTCCTTTCCAGTAAAGAATTGGCTTGGTAGTTTGGTCTGCCCAGTTCCCATGATGCACTGGGCCAGGGCCAGACTAATTTGCATGTAGCCAGGTTCTGAACTGGGATGGTGCAGTGAGCTAAAAAACGGTGATGGATCAAGCCCTGATCCCTTGACTGGGTAGGAGTGTTCTGATTAACTCAGATACTCTGTCCATCACCACCCCCTTTTCTGAATTGTTTTTGGCCACTACAGTTGTGGCAGGGTATGCTCAGACATGAGTCCCTTGCTCACTGCAACATCAGGATTCAAGCAAGCCGGGCCGACGACGGCTGAAATGCCAGAAACCGGTCCCCGGAAGCTTGTTTCCTTTTCAGTAAAGAATTGGCTTGGTAGTTTGGTCTGCCCTGTTCCCATGATGCACTGGGCCAGGGCCAGACTAATTTGCATGTAGCCAGGTTCTGAACTGGGATGGTGCAGTGAGCTAAAAAACGGTGATGGATCAAGCCCTGATCTCTTGACTGGGTAGGAGTGTTCTGATTAACTCAGATACTCTGTCCATCACCACCCCCTTTTCTGAATCGTTTTTGGCCACTACAGGTGTGGCAGGGTATGCTCAGACATAAGTCCCTTGCTCACTGCACCATCAGGATTCAAACAAGCCGGGCCGACGATGGCTGAAATGCCAGAAACCGGTCCCCGGAAGCTTGTTTCCTTTCCAGTAAAGAATTGGCTTGGTAGTTTGGTCTGCCCTGTTCCCATGATGCACTGGGCCAGGGCCAGACTAATTTGCATGTAGCCAGGTTCTGAACTGGGATGGTGCAGTGAGCTAAAAAACGGTGATGGATCAAGCCCTGATCTCTTGACTGGGTAGGAGTGTTCTGATTAACTCAGATACTCTGTCCATCACCACCCCCTTTTCTGAATCATTTTTGGCCACTACAGGTGTGGCAGGGTATGCTCAGACATGAGTCCCTTGCTCACTGAACCATCAGGATTCAAGCAAGCCGGGCCGACGACGGCTGAAATGCCAGAAACCGGTCCCCGGAAGCTTGTTTCCTTTCCAGTAAAGAATTGGCTTGGTAGTTTGGTCTGCCCTGTTCCCATGATGCACTGGGCCAGGGCCAGACTAATTTGCATGTAGCCAGGTTCTGAACTGGGATGGTGCAGTGAGCTAAAAAACGGTGATGGATCAAGCCCTGATCTCTTGACTGGGTAGGAGTGTTCTGATTAACTCAGATACTCTGTCCATCACCACCCCCTTTTCTGAATAATTTTTGGCCACTACAGGTGTGGCAGGGTATGCTCAGACATGAGTCCCTTGCTCACTGCACCATTAGGATTTAAGCAAGCCGGGCCGACGACGGCTGAAATGCCAGAAACCAGTCCCCGGAAGCTTGTTTCCTTTCCAGTAAAGAATTGGCTTGGTAGTTTGGTCTGCCCTGTTCCCATGATGCACTGGGCCAGGGCCAGACTAATTTGCATGTAGCCAGGTTCTGAACTGGGATGGTGCAGTGAGCTAAAAAACAGTGATGGATCAAGCCCTGATCTCTTGACTGGGTAGGAGCGTTCTGATTAACTCAAATACTCTGACCATCACCACCCCCTTTTCTGAATCGTTTTTGGCCACTACAGGTGTGGCAGGGTATGCTCAGACATGAGTCCCTTGCTCACTGCACCATCAGAATTCAAGCAAGCCGGGCCGACGATGGCTGAAATGCCAGAAACCGGTCCCAGGAAGCTTGTTTCCTTTCCAGTAAAGAATTGGCTTGGTAGTTTGGTCTGCCCTGTTCCCATGATGCACTGGGCCAGGGCCAGACTAATTTGCATGTAGCCAGGTTCTGAACTGGGATGGTGCAGTGAGCTAAAAAATGGTGAAGGATCAAGCCCTGATCTCTTGACTGGGTAGGAGTGTTCTGATTAACTCAGATACTCTGTCCATCACCACCCCCTTTTCTGAATCGTTTTTGGCCACTACAGGTGTGGCAGGGTATGCTCAGACATGAGTCCCTTGCTCACTGCACCATCAGGATTCAAGCAAGCCGGGCCGACGACGCCTGAAATGCCAGAAACCGGTCCCCGGAAGCTTGTTTCCTTTCCAGTAAAGAATTGGCTTGGTAGTTTGGTCTGCCCTGTTCACATGATGCACTGGGCCAGGGCCAGACTAATTTGCATGTAGCCAGGTTCTGAACTGGGATGGTGCAGTGAGCTAAAAAACGGTGATGGATCAAGCCCTGATCTCTTGACTGGGTAGGAGTGTTCTGATTAACTCAGATACTCTGTCCATCACCACCCCCTTTTCTGAATCATTTTTGGCCACTACAGGTGTGGCAGGGTATGCTCAGACATGAGTCCCTTGCTCACTGCAACATCAGGATTCAAGCAAGCCGGGCCGACGACGGCTGAAATGCCAGAAACCGGTCCCCGGAAGCTTGTTTCCTTTTCAGTAAAGAATTGGCTTGGTAGTTTGGTCTTCCCTGTTCCCATGATGCACTGGGCCAGGGCCAGACTAATTTGCATGTAGCTAGGTTCTGAACTGGGATGGTGCAGTGAGCTAAAAAACGGTGATGGATCAAGCCCTGATCTCTTGACTGGGTAGGAGTGTTCTGATTAACTCAGATACTCTGTCCATCACCACCCCCTTTTCTGAATCATTTTTGGCCACTACAGTTGTGGCAGGGTATGCTCAGACATAAGTCCCTTGCTCACTGCACCATCAGGATTCAAACAAGCCGGGCCGACGATGGCTGAAATGCCAGAAACCGGTCCCCGGAAGCTTGTTTCCTTTCCAGTAAAGAATTGGCTTGGTAGTTTGGTCTGCCCTGTTCCCATGATGCACTGGGCCAGGGCCAGACTAATTTGCATGTAGCCAGGTTCTGAACTGGGATGGTGCAGTGAGCTAAAAAACGGTGATGGATCAAGCCCTGATCTCTTGACTGGGTAGGAGTGTTCTGATTAACTCAGATACTCTGTCCATCACCGCCCCCTTTTCTGAATCGTTTTTGGCCACTACAGGTGTGGCAGGGTATGCTCAGACATGAGTCCCTTGCTCACTGCACCATCAGGATTTAAGCCAGCCGGGCCGACGACGGCTGAAATGCCAGAAACCAGTCCCCGGAAGCTTGTTTCCTTTCCAGTAAAGAATTGGCTTGGTAGTTTGGTCTGCCCTGTTCCCATGATGCACTGGGCCAGGGCCAGACTAATTTGCATGTAGCCAGGTTCTGAACTGGGATGGTGCAGTGAGCTAAAAAACGGTGATGGATCAAGCCCTGATCTCTTGACTGGGTAGGAGTGTTCTGATTAACTCAGATACTCTGTCCATCACCACCCCCTTTTCTGAATCGTTTTTTGCCACTACGGGTGTGGCAGGGTATGCTCAGACATGAGTCCCTTGCTCACTGCAACATCAGGATTCAAGCAAGCCGGGCCGACGACGGCTGAAATGCCAGAAACCGGTCCCCGGAAGCTTGTTTCCTTTCCAGTAAAGAATTGGCTTGGTAGTTTGGTCTGCCCTGTTCCCATGATGCACTGGGCCAGGGCCAGACTAATTTGCATGTAGCCAGGTTCTGAACTGGGATGGTGCAGTGAGCTAAAAAACAGTGATGGATCAAGCCCTGATCTCTTGACTGGGTAGGAGTGTTCTGATTAACTCAAATACTCTGACCATCACCATCCCCTTTTCTGAATCGTTTTTGGCCACTACAGGTGTGGCAGGGTATGCTCAGACATGAGTCCCTTGCTCACTGCACCATCAGGATTCAAGCAAGCCGGGCCGACGATGGCTGAAATGCCAGAAACCGGTCCCAGGAAGCTTGTTTCCTTTCCAGTAAAGAATTGGCTTGGTAGTTTGGTCTGCCCTGTTCCCATGATGCACTTGGCCAGGGCCAGACTAATTTGCATGTAGCCAGGTTCTGAACTGGGATGGTGCAGTGAGCTAAAAAACGGTAAAGGATCAAGCCCTGATCTCTTGACTGGGTAGGAGTGTTCTGATTAACTCAGATACTCTGTCCATCACCACCCCCTTTTCTGAATCGTTTTTGGCCACTACAGGTGTGGCAGGGTATGCTCAGACATGAGTCCCTTGCTCACTGCACCATCAGGATTCAAGCAAGCCGGGCCGACGACGGCTGAAATGCCAGAAACCGGTCCCTGGTAGCTTGTTTCCTTTCCAGTAAAGAACTGGCTTGGTAGTTTGGTCTGCCCTGTTCCCATGATGCACTGGGCCAGGGCCAGACTAATTTGCACGTAGCCAGGTTCTGAACTGGGATGGTGCAGTGAGCTAAAAAACGGTGAAGGATCAAGCCCTGATCTCTTGACTGGGTAGGAGTGTTCTGATTAACTCAGATACTCTGTCCATCACCACCCCCTTTTCTGAATCGTTTTTTGCCACTACGGGTGTGGCAGGGTATGCTCAGACATGAGTCCCTTGCTCACTGCAACATCAGGATTCAAGCAAGCCGGGCCGACGACGGCTGAAATGCCAGAAACCGGTCCCCGGAAGCTTGTTTCCTTTCCAGTAAAGAATTGGCTTGGTAGTTTGGTCTGCCCTGTTCCCATGATGCACTGGGCCAGGGCCAGACTAATTTGCATGTAGCCAGGTTCTGAACTGGGATGGTGCAGTGAGCTAAAAAACAGTGATGGATCAAGCCCTGATCTCTTGACTGGGTAGGAGTGTTCTGATTAACTCAAATACTCTGACCATCACCATCCCCTTTTCTGAATCGTTTTTGGCCACTACAGGTGTGGCAGGGTATGCTCAGACATGAGTCCCTTGCTCACTGCACCATCAGGATTCAAGCAAGCCGGGCCGACGATGGCTGAAATGCCAGAAACCGGTCCCAGGAAGCTTGTTTCCTTTCCAGTAAAGAATTGGCTTGGTAGTTTGGTCTGCCCTGTTCCCATGATGCACTTGGCCAGGGCCAGACTAATTTGCATGTAGCCAGGTTCTGAACTGGGATGGTGCAGTGAGCTAAAAAACGGTAAAGGATCAAGCCCTGATCTCTTGACTGGGTAGGAGTGTTCTGATTAACTCAGATACTCTGTCCATCACCACCCCCTTTTCTGAATCGTTTTTGGCCACTACAGGTGTGGCAGGGTATGCTCAGACATGAGTCCCTTGCTCACTGCACCATCAGGATTCAAGCAAGCCGGGCCGACGACGGCTGAAATGCCAGAAACCGGTCCCTGGTAGCTTGTTTCCTTTCCAGTAAAGAACTGGCTTGGTAGTTTGGTCTGCCCTGTTCCCATGATGCACTGGGCCAGGGCCAGACTAATTTGCACGTAGCCAGGTTCTGAACTGGGATGGTGCAGTGAGCTAAAAAACGGTGAAGGATCAAGCCCTGATCTCTTGACTGGGTAGGAGTGTTCTGATTAACTCAGATACTCTGTCCATCACCACCCCCTTTTCTGAATCGTTTTTGGCCACTACAGGTGTGGCAGGGTATGCTCAGACATGAGTCCCTTGCTCACTGCACCATCAGGATTCAAGCAAGCCGGGCCGACGACGGCTGAAATGCCAGAAACCAGTCCCCGGAAGCTTGTTTCCTTTCCAGTAAAGAATTGGCTTGGTAGTTTGGTCTGCCCTGTTCCCATGATGCACTGGGCCAGGGCCAGACTAATTTGCATGTAGCCAGGTTCTGAACTGGGATATTGCAGTGAGCTAAAAAACGGTGATGGATCAAGCCCTGATCTCTTGACTGGGTAGGAGGGTTCTGATTAACTCAGATACTCTGTCCATCACCACCCCCTTTTCTGAATCGTTTTTGGCCACTACAGGTGTGGCAGGGTATGCTCAGACATGAGTCCCTTGCTCACTGCACCATCAGGATTCAAGCAAGCCGGGCCGACGACGGCTGAAATGCCAGAAACCAGTCCCCGGAAGCTTGTTTCCTTTCCAGTAAAGAATTGGCTTGGTAGTTTGGTCTGCCCTGTTCCCATGATGCACTGGGCCAGGGCCAGACTAATTTGCATGTAGCCAGGTTCTGAACTGGGATGGTGCAGTGAGCTAAAAAACAGTGATGGATCAAGCCCTGATCTCTTGACTGGGTAGGAGTGTTCTGATTAACTCAAATACTCTGACCATCACCACCCCCTTTTCTGAATCGTTTTTGGCCACTACAGGTGTGGCAGGGTATGCTCAGACATGAGTCCCTTGCTCACTGCACCATCAGGATTCAAGCAAGCCGGGCCGACGATGGCTGAAATGCCAGAAACCGGTCCCAGGAAGCTTGTTTCCTTTCCAGTAAAGAATTGGCTTGGTAGTTTGGTCTGCCCTGTTCCCATGATGCACTTGGCCAGGGCCAGACTAATTTGCATGTAGCCAGGTTCTGAACTGGGATGGTGCAGTGAGCTAAAAAACGGTGATGGATCAAGCCCTGATCTCTTGACTGGGTAGGAGTGTTCTGATTAACTCAGATACTCTGTCCATCACTACCCCCTTTTCTGAATCGTTTTTGGCCACTACAGTTGTGGCAGGGTATGCTCAGACATAAGTCCCTTGCTCACTGCACCATCAGGATTCAAACAAGCCGGGCCGACGATGGCTGAAATGCCAGAAACCGGTCCCCGGAAGCTTGTTTCCTTTCCAGTAAAGAATTGGCTTGGTAGTTTGGTCTGCCCTGTTCCCATGATGCACTTGGCCAGGGCCAGACTAATTTGCATGTAGCCAGGTTCTGAACTGGGATGGTGCAGTGAGCTAAAAAACGGTGAAGGATCAAGCCCTGATCTCTTGACTGGGTAGGAGTGTTCTGATTAACTCAGATACTCTGTCCATCACCACCCCCTTTTCTGAATCGTTTTTGGCCACTACAGGTGTGGCAGGGTATGCTCAGACATGAGTCCCTTGCTCACTGCAACATCAGGATTCAAGCAAGCCGGGCCGACGACGGCTGAAATGCCAGAAACCGGTCCCCGGAAGCTTGTTTCCTTTTCAGTAAAGAATTGGCTTGGTAGTTTGGTCTGCCCTGTTCCCATGATGCACTGGGCCAGGGCCAGACTAATTTGCATGTAGCCAGGTTCTGAACTGGGATGGTGCAGTGAGCTAAAAAACGGTGATGGATCAAGCCCTGATCTCTTGACTGGGTAGGAGTGTTCTGATTAACTCAGATACTCTGTCCATCACCACCCCCTTTTCTGAATCGTTTTTGGCCACTACAGGTGTGGCAGGGTATGCTCAGACATGAGTCCCTTGCTCACTGCACCATCAGGATTCAAGCAAGCCGGGCCGACGATGGCTGAAATGCCAGAAACCGGTCCCCGGAAGCTTGTTTCCTTTCCAGTAAAGAATTGGCTTGGTAGTTTGGTCTGCCCTGTTCCCATGATGCACTGGGCCAGGGCCAGACTAATTTGCATGTAGCCAGGTTCTGAACTGGGATGGTGCAGTGAGCTAAAAAACGGTGATGGATCAAGCCCTGATCTCTTGACAGGGTAGGAGTGTTGTGATTAACTCAGATACTCTGTCCATCACCACCCCCTTTTCTGAATCGTTTTTGGCCACTACAGGTGTGGCAGGGTATGCTCAGACATGAGTCCCTTGCTCACTGCACCATCAGGATTCAAGCAAGCCGGGCCGACGACGGCTGAAATGCCAGAGACCGGTCCCCGGAAGCTTGTTTCCTTTCCAGTAAAGAATTGGCTTGGTAGTTTGGTCTGCCCAGTTCCCATGATGCACTGGGCCAGGGCCAGACTAATTTGCATGTAGCCAGGTTCTGAACTGGGATGGTGCAGTGAGCTAAAAAACGGTGATTGATCAAGCCCTGATCCCTTGACTGGGTAGGAGTGTTCTGATTAACTCAGATACTCTGTCCATCACCACCCCCTTTTCTGAATTGTTTTTGGCCACTACAGTTGTGGCAGGGTATGCTCAGACATGAGTCCCTTGCTCACTGCAACATCAGGATTCAAGCAAGCCGGGCCGACGACGGCTGAAATGCCAGAAACCGGTCCCCGGAAGCTTGTTTCCTTTTCAGTAAAGAATTGGCTTGGTAGTTTGGTCTGCCCTGTTCCCATGATGCACTGGGCCAGGGCCAGACTAATTTGCATGTAGCCAGGTTCTGAACTGGGATGGTGCAGTGAGCTAAAAAACGGTGATGGATCAAGCCCTGATCTCTTGACTGGGTAGGAGTGTTCTGATTAACTCAGATACTCTGTCCATCACCACCCCCTTTTCTGAATCGTTTTTGGCCACTACAGGTGTGGCAGGGTATGCTCAGACATGAGTCCCTTGCTCACTGCACCATCAGGATTCAAGCAAGCCGGGCCGACGATGGCTGAAATGCCAGAAACCGGTCCCAGGAAGCTTGTTTCCTTTCCAGTAAAGAATTGGCTTGGTAGTTTGGTCTGCCCTGTTCCCATGATGCACTGGGCCAGGGCCAGACTAATTTGCATGTAGCCAGGTTCTGAACTGGGATGGTGCAGTGAGCTAAAAAACAGTGATGGATCAAGCCCTGATCTCTTGACTGGGTAGGAGTGTTCTGATTAACTCAAATACTCTGACCATCACCATCCCCTTTTCTGAATCGTTTTTGGCCACTACAGGTGTGGCAGGGTATGCTCAGACATGAGTCCCTTGCTCACTGCACCATCAGGATTCAAGCAAGCCGGGCCGACGATGGCTGAAATGCCAGAAACCGGTCCCAGGAAGCTTGTTTCCTTTCCAGTAAAGAATTGGCTTGGTAGTTTGGTCTGCCCTGTTCCCATGATGCACTTGGCCAGGGCCAGACTAATTTGCATGTAGCCAGGTTCTGAACTGGGATGGTGCAGTGAGCTAAAAAACGGT
Source organism: Lissotriton helveticus (assembly GCF_964261635.1). Taxonomy (NCBI): domain Eukaryota; kingdom Metazoa; phylum Chordata; class Amphibia; order Caudata; family Salamandridae; genus Lissotriton; species Lissotriton helveticus. The sequence goes on along the minus strand of NC_136057.1, from coordinate 1,501,187,156 downwards.
AAAGGATCAAGCCCTGATCTCTTGACTGGGTAGGAGTGTTCTGATTAACTCAGATACTCTGTCCATCACCACCCCCTTTTCTGAATCGTTTTTGGCCACTACAGGTGTGGCAGGGTATGCTCAGACATGAGTCCCTTGCTCACTGCACCATCAGGATTCAAGCAAGCCGGGCCGACGACGGCTGAAATGCCAGAAACCGGTCCCTGGTAGCTTGTTTCCTTTCCAGTAAAGAACTGGCTTGGTAGTTTGGTCTGCCCTGTTCCCATGATGCACTGGGCCAGGGCCAGACTAATTTGCACGTAGCCAGGTTCTGAACTGGGATGGTGCAGTGAGCTAAAAAACGGTGAAGGATCAAGCCCTGATCTCTTGACTGGGTAGGAGTGTTCTGATTAACTCAGATACTCTGTCCATCACCACCCCCTTTTCTGAATCGTTTTTGGCCACTACAGGTGTGGCAGGGTATGCTCAGACATGAGTCCCTTGCTCACTGCACCATCAGGATTCAAGCAAGCCGGGCCGACGACGGCTGAAATGCCAGAAACCAGTCCCCGGAAGCTTGTTTCCTTTCCAGTAAAGAATTGGCTTGGTAGTTTGGTCTGCCCTGTTCCCATGATGCACTGGGCCAGGGCCAGACTAATTTGCATGTAGCCAGGTTCTGAACTGGGATATTGCAGTGAGCTAAAAAACGGTGATGGATCAAGCCCTGATCTCTTGACTGGGTAGGAGGGTTCTGATTAACTCAGATACTCTGTCCATCACCACCCCCTTTTCTGAATCGTTTTTGGCCACTACAGGTGTGGCAGGGTATGCTCAGACATGAGTCCCTTGCTCACTGCACCATCAGGATTCAAGCAAGCCGGGCCGACGACGGCTGAAATGCCAGAAACCAGTCCCCGGAAGCTTGTTTCCTTTCCAGTAAAGAATTGGCTTGGTAGTTTGGTCTGCCCTGTTCCCATGATGCACTGGGCCAGGGCCAGACTAATTTGCATGTAGCCAGGTTCTGAACTGGGATGGTGCAGTGAGCTAAAAAACAGTGATGGATCAAGCCCTGATCTCTTGACTGGGTAGGAGTGTTCTGATTAACTCAAATACTCTGACCATCACCACCCCCTTTTCTGAATCGTTTTTGGCCACTACAGGTGTGGCAGGGTATGCTCAGACATGAGTCCCTTGCTCACTGCACCATCAGGATTCAAGCAAGCCGGGCCGACGATGGCTGAAATGCCAGAAACCGGTCCCAGGAAGCTTGTTTCCTTTCCAGTAAAGAATTGGCTTGGTAGTTTGGTCTGCCCTGTTCCCATGATGCACTTGGCCAGGGCCAGACTAATTTGCATGTAGCCAGGTTCTGAACTGGGATGGTGCAGTGAGCTAAAAAACGGTGATGGATCAAGCCCTGATCTCTTGACTGGGTAGGAGTGTTCTGATTAACTCAGATACTCTGTCCATCACTACCCCCTTTTCTGAATCGTTTTTGGCCACTACAGTTGTGGCAGGGTATGCTCAGACATAAGTCCCTTGCTCACTGCACCATCAGGATTCAAACAAGCCGGGCCGACGATGGCTGAAATGCCAGAAACCGGTCCCCGGAAGCTTGTTTCCTTTCCAGTAAAGAATTGGCTTGGTAGTTTGGTCTGCCCTGTTCCCATGATGCACTTGGCCAGGGCCAGACTAATTTGCATGTAGCCAGGTTCTGAACTGGGATGGTGCAGTGAGCTAAAAAACGGTGAAGGATCAAGCCCTGATCTCTTGACTGGGTAGGAGTGTTCTGATTAACTCAGATACTCTGTCCATCACCACCCCCTTTTCTGAATCGTTTTTGGCCACTACAGGTGTGGCAGGGTATGCTCAGACATGAGTCCCTTGCTCACTGCAACATCAGGATTCAAGCAAGCCGGGCCGACGACGGCTGAAATGCCAGAAACCGGTCCCCGGAAGCTTGTTTCCTTTTCAGTAAAGAATTGGCTTGGTAGTTTGGTCTGCCCTGTTCCCATGATGCACTGGGCCAGGGCCAGACTAATTTGCATGTAGCCAGGTTCTGAACTGGGATGGTGCAGTGAGCTAAAAAACGGTGATGGATCAAGCCCTGATCTCTTGACTGGGTAGGAGTGTTCTGATTAACTCAGATACTCTGTCCATCACCACCCCCTTTTCTGAATCGTTTTTGGCCACTACAGGTGTGGCAGGGTATGCTCAGACATGAGTCCCTTGCTCACTGCACCATCAGGATTCAAGCAAGCCGGGCCGACGATGGCTGAAATGCCAGAAACCGGTCCCCGGAAGCTTGTTTCCTTTCCAGTAAAGAATTGGCTTGGTAGTTTGGTCTGCCCTGTTCCCATGATGCACTGGGCCAGGGCCAGACTAATTTGCATGTAGCCAGGTTCTGAACTGGGATGGTGCAGTGAGCTAAAAAACGGTGATGGATCAAGCCCTGATCTCTTGACAGGGTAGGAGTGTTGTGATTAACTCAGATACTCTGTCCATCACCACCCCCTTTTCTGAATCGTTTTTGGCCACTACAGGTGTGGCAGGGTATGCTCAGACATGAGTCCCTTGCTCACTGCACCATCAGGATTCAAGCAAGCCGGGCCGACGACGGCTGAAATGCCAGAGACCGGTCCCCGGAAGCTTGTTTCCTTTCCAGTAAAGAATTGGCTTGGTAGTTTGGTCTGCCCAGTTCCCATGATGCACTGGGCCAGGGCCAGACTAATTTGCATGTAGCCAGGTTCTGAACTGGGATGGTGCAGTGAGCTAAAAAACGGTGATTGATCAAGCCCTGATCCCTTGACTGGGTAGGAGTGTTCTGATTAACTCAGATACTCTGTCCATCACCACCCCCTTTTCTGAATTGTTTTTGGCCACTACAGTTGTGGCAGGGTATGCTCAGACATGAGTCCCTTGCTCACTGCAACATCAGGATTCAAGCAAGCCGGGCCGACGACGGCTGAAATGCCAGAAACCGGTCCCCGGAAGCTTGTTTCCTTTTCAGTAAAGAATTGGCTTGGTAGTTTGGTCTGCCCTGTTCCCATGATGCACTGGGCCAGGGCCAGACTAATTTGCATGTAGCCAGGTTCTGAACTGGGATGGTGCAGTGAGCTAAAAAACGGTGATGGATCAAGCCCTGATCTCTTGACTGGGTAGGAGTGTTCTGATTAACTCAGATACTCTGTCCATCACCACCCCCTTTTCTGAATCGTTTTTGGCCACTACAGGTGTGGCAGGGTATGCTCAGACATGAGTCCCTTGCTCACTGCACCATCAGGATTCAAGCAAGCCGGGCCGACGATGGCTGAAATGCCAGAAACCGGTCCCAGGAAGCTTGTTTCCTTTCCAGTAAAGAATTGGCTTGGTAGTTTGGTCTGCCCTGTTCCCATGATGCACTTGGCCAGGGCCAGACTAATTTGCATGTAGCCAGGTTCTGAACTGGGATGGTGCAGTGAGCTAAAAAACGGTAAAGGATCAAGCCCTGATCTCTTGACTGGGTAGGAGTGTTCTGATTACCTCAGATACTCTGTCCATCACCACCCCCTTTTCTGAATCGTTTTTGGCCACTACAGGTGTGGCAGGGTATGCTCAGACATGAGTCCCTTGCTCACTGCACCATCAGGATTCAAGCAAGCCGGGCCGACGACGGCTGAAATGCCAGAAACCGGTCCCTGGTAGCTTGTTTCCTTTCCAGTAAAGAACTGGCTTGGTAGTTTGGTCTGCCCTGTTCCCATGATGCACTGGGCCAGGGCCAGACTAATTTGCACGTAGCCAGGTTCTGAACTGGGATGGTGCAGTGAGCTAAAAAACGGTGAAGGATCAAGCCCTGATCTCTTGACTGGGTAGGAGTGTTCTGATTAACTCAGATACTCTGTCCATCACCACCCCCTTTTCTGAATCGTTTTTGGCCACTACAGGTGTGGCAGGGTATGCTCAGACATGAGTCCCTTGCTCACTGCACCATCAGGATTCAAGCAAGCCGGGCCGACGACGGCTGAAATGCCAGAAACCAGTCCCCGGAAGCTTGTTTCCTTTCCAGTAAAGAATTGGCTTGGTAGTTTGGTCTGCCCTGTTCCCATGATGCACTGGGCCAGGGCCAGACTAATTTGCATGTAGCCAGGTTCTGAACTGGGATATTGCAGTGAGCTAAAAAACGGTGATGGATCAAGCCCTGATCTCTTGACTGGGTAGGAGGGTTCTGATTAACTCAGATACTCTGTCCATCACCACCCCCTTTTCTGAATCGTTTTTGGCCACTACAGGTGTGGCAGGGTATGCTCAGACATGAGTCCCTTGCTCACTGCACCATCAGGATTCAAGCAAGCCGGGCCGACGACGGCTGAAATGCCAGAAACCAGTCCCCGGAAGCTTGTTTCCTTTCCAGTAAAGAATTGGCTTGGTAGTTTGGTCTGCCCTGTTCCCATGATGCACTGGGCCAGGGCCAGACTAATTTGCATGTAGCCAGGTTCTGAACTGGGATGGTGCAGTGAGCTAAAAAACAGTGATGGATCAAGCCCTGATCTCTTGACTGGGTAGGAGTGTTCTGATTAACTCAAATACTCTGACCATCACCACCCCCTTTTCTGAATCGTTTTTGGCCACTACAGGTGTGGCAGGGTATGCTCAGACATGAGTCCCTTGCTCACTGCACCATCAGGATTCAAGCAAGCCGGGCCGACGATGGCTGAAATGCCAGAAACCGGTCCCAGGAAGCTTGTTTCCTTTCCAGTAAAGAATTGGCTTGGTAGTTTGGTCTGCCCTGTTCCCATGATGCACTTGGCCAGGGCCAGACTAATTTGCATGTAGCCAGGTTCTGAACTGGGATGGTGCAGTGAGCTAAAAAACGGTGATGGATCAAGCCCTGATCTCTTGACTGGGTAGGAGTGTTCTGATTAACTCAGATACTCTGTCCATCACTACCCCCTTTTCTGAATCGTTTTTGGCCACTACAGTTTTGGCAGGGTATGCTCAGACATAAGTCCCTTGCTCACTGCACCATCAGGATTCAAACAAGCCGGGCCGACGATGGCTGAAATGCCAGAAACCGGTCCCCGGAAGCTTGTTTCCTTTCCAGTAAAGAATTGGCTTGGTAGTTTGGTCTGCCCTGTTCCCATGATGCACTTGGCCAGGGCCAGACTAATTTGCATGTAGCCAGGTTCTGAACTGGGATGGTGCAGTGAGCTAAAAAACGGTGAAGGATCAAGCCCTGATCTCTTGACTGGGTAGGAGTGTTCTGATTAACTCAGATACTCTGTCCATCACCACCCCCTTTTCTGAATCGTTTTTGGCCACTACAGGTGTGGCAGGGTATGCTCAGACATGAGTCCCTTGCTCACTGCAACATCAGGATTCAAGCAAGCCGGGCCGACGACGGCTGAAATGCCAGAAACCGGTCCCCGGAAGCTTGTTTCCTTTTCAGTAAAGAATTGGCTTGGTAGTTTGGTCTGCCCTGTTCCCATGATGCACTGGGCCAGGGCCAGACTAATTTGCATGTAGCCAGGTTCTGAACTGGGATGGTGCAGTGAGCTAAAAAACGGTGATGGATCAAGCCCTGATCTCTTGACTGGGTAGGAGTGTTCTGATTAACTCAGATACTCTGTCCATCACCACCCCCTTTTCTGAATCGTTTTTGGCCACTACAGGTGTGGCAGGGTATGCTCAGACATGAGTCCCTTGCTCACTGCACCATCAGGATTCAAGCAAGCCGGGCCGACGATGGCTGAAATGCCAGAAACCGGTCCCCGGAAGCTTGTTTCCTTTCCAGTAAAGAATTGGCTTGGTAGTTTGGTCTGCCCTGTTCCCATGATGCACTGGGCCAGGGCCAGACTAATTTGCATGTAGCCAGGTTCTGAACTGGGATGGTGCAGTGAGCTAAAAAACGGTGATGGATCAAGCCCTGATCTCTTGACAGGGTAGGAGTGTTGTGATTAACTCAGATACTCTGTCCATCACCACCCCCTTTTCTGAATCGTTTTTGGCCACTACAGGTGTGGCAGGGTATGCTCAGACATGAGTCCCTTGCTCACTGCACCATCAGGATTCAAGCAAGCCGGGCCGACGACGGCTGAAATGCCAGAGACCGGTCCCCGGAAGCTTGTTTCCTTTCCAGTAAAGAATTGGCTTGGTAGTTTGGTCTGCCCAGTTCCCATGATGCACTGGGCCAGGGCCAGACTAATTTGCATGTAGCCAGGTTCTGAACTGGGATGGTGCAGTGAGCTAAAAAACGGTGATTGATCAAGCCCTGATCCCTTGACTGGGTAGGAGTGTTCTGATTAACTCAGATACTCTGTCCATCACCACCCCCTTTTCTGAATTGTTTTTGGCCACTACAGTTGTGGCAGGGTATGCTCAGACATGAGTCCCTTGCTCACTGCAACATCAGGATTCAAGCAAGCCGGGCCGACGACGGCTGAAATGCCAGAAACCGGTCCCCGGAAGCTTGTTTCCTTTTCAGTAAAGAATTGGCTTGGTAGTTTGGTCTGCCCTGTTCCCATGATGCACTGGGCCAGGGCCAGACTAATTTGCATGTAGCCAGGTTCTGAACTGGGATGGTGCAGTGAGCTAAAAAACGGTGATGGATCAAGCCCTGATCTCTTGACTGGGTAGGAGTGTTCTGATTAACTCAGATACTCTGTCCATCACCACCCCCTTTTCTGAATCGTTTTTGGCCACTACAGGTGTGGCAGGGTATGCTCAGACATAAGTCCCTTGCTCACTGCACCATCAGGATTCAAACAAGCCGGGCCGACGATGGCTGAAATGCCAGAAACCGGTCCCCGGAAGCTTGTTTCCTTTCCAGTAAAGAATTGGCTTGGTAGTTTGGTCTGCCCTGTTCCCATGATGCACTGGGCCAGGGCCAGACTAATTTGCATGTAGCCAGGTTCTGAACTGGGATGGTGCAGTGAGCTAAAAAACGGTGATGGATCAAGCCCTGATCTCTTGACTGGGTAGGAGTGTTCTGATTAACTCAGATACTCTGTCCATCACCACCCCCTTTTCTGAATCATTTTTGGCCACTACAGGTGTGGCAGGGTATGCTCAGACATGAGTCCCTTGCTCACTGAACCATCAGGATTCAAGCAAGCCGGGCCGACGACGGCTGAAATGCCAGAAACCGGTCCCCGGAAGCTTGTTTCCTTTCCAGTAAAGAATTGGCTTGGTAGTTTGGTCTGCCCTGTTCCCATGATGCACTGGGCCAGGGCCAGACTAATTTGCATGTAGCCAGGTTCTGAACTGGGATGGTGCAGTGAGCTAAAAAACTGTGATGGATCAAGCCCTGATCTCTTGACTGGGTAGGAGTGTTCTGATTAACTCAGATACTCTGTCCATCACCACCCCCTTTTCTGAATCATTTTTGGCCACTACAGGTGTGGCAGGGTATGCTCAGACATGAGTCCCTTGCTCACTGCACCATTAGGATTTAAGCAAGCCGGGCAGACGACGGCTGAAATGCCAGAAACCAGTCCCCGGAAGCTTGTTTCCTTTCCAGTAAAGAATTGGCTTGGTAGTTTGGTCTGCCCTGTTCCCATGATGCACTGGGCCAGGGCCAGACTAATTTGCATGTAGCCAGGTTCTGAACTGGGATGGTGCAGTGAGCTAAAAAACAGTGATGGATCAAGCCCTGATCTCTTGACTGGGTAGGAGTGTTCTGATTAACTCAAATACTCTGACCATCACCACCCCCTTTTCTGAATCGTTTTTGGCCACTACAGGTGTGGCAGGGTATGCTCAGACATGAGTCCCTTGCTCACTGCACCATCAGGATTCAAGCAAGCCGGGCCGACGATGGCTGAAATGCCAGAAACCGGTCCCAGGAAGCTTGTTTCCTTTCCAGTAAAGAATTGGCTTGGTAGTTTGGTCTGCCCTGTTCCCATGATGCACTTGGCCAGGGCCAGACTAATTTGCATGTAGCCAGGTTCTGAACTGGGATGGTGCAGTGAGCTAAAAAACGGTGATGGATCAAGCCCTGATCTCTTGACTGGGTAGGAGTGTTCTGATTAACTCAGATACTCTGTCCATCACTACCCCCTTTTCTGAATCGTTTTTGGCCACTACAGTTGTGGCAGGGTATGCTCAGACATAAGTCCCTTGCTCACTGCACCATCAGGATTCAAACAAGCCGGGCCGACGATGGCTGAAATGCCAGAAACCGGTCCCCGGAAGCTTGTTTCCTTTCCAGTAAAGAATTGGCTTGGTAGTTTGGTCTGCCCTGTTCCCATGATGCACTGGGCCAGGGCCAGACTAATTTGCATGTAGCCAGGTTCTGAACTGGGATGGTGCAGTGAGCTAAAAAACAGTGATGGATCAAGCCCTGATCTCTTGACTGGGTAGGAGTGTTCTGATTAACTCAAATACTCTGACCATCACCACCCCCTTTTCTGAATCGTTTTTGGCCACTACAGGTGTGGCAGGGTATGCTCAGACATGAGTCCCTTGCTCACTGCACCATCAGGATTCAAGCAAGCCGGGCCGACGATGGCTGAAATGCCAGAAACCGGTCCCAGGAAGCTTGTTTCCTTTCCAGTAAAGAATTGGCTTGGTAGTTTGGTCTGCCCTGTTCCCATGATGCACTTGGCCAGGGCCAGACTAATTTGCATGTAGCCAGGTTCTGAACTGGGATGGTGCAGTGAGCTAAAAAACGGTGATGGATCAAGCCCTGATCTCTTGACTGGGTAGGAGTGTTCTGATTAACTCAGATACTCTGTCCATCACTACCCCCTTTTCTGAATCGTTTTTGGCCACTACAGTTGTGGCAGGGTATGCTCAGACATAAGTCCCTTGCTCACTGCACCATCAGGATTCAAACAAGCCGGGCCGACGATGGCTGAAATGCCAGAAACCGGTCCCCGGAAGCTTGTTTCCTTTCCAGTAAAGAATTGGCTTGGTAGTTTGGTCTGCCCTGTTCCCATGATGCACTTGGCCAGGGCCAGACTAATTTGCATGTAGCCAGGTTCTGAACTGGGATGGTGCAGTGAGCTAAAAAACGGTGAAGGATCAAGCCCTGATCTCTTGACTGGGTAGGAGTGTTCTGATTAACTCAGATACTCTGTCCATCACCACCCCCTTTTCTGAATCGTTTTTGGCCACTACAGGTGTGGCAGGGTATGCTCAGACATGAGTCCCTTGCTCACTGCAACATCAGGATTCAAGCAAGCCGGGCCGACGACGGCTGAAATGCCAGAAACCGGTCCCCGGAAGCTTGTTTCCTTTTCAGTAAAGAATTGGCTTGGTAGTTTGGTCTGCCCTGTTCCCATGATGCACTGGGCCAGGGCCAGACTAATTTGCATGTAGCCAGGTTCTGAACTGGGATGGTGCAGTGAGCTAAAAAACGGTGATGGATCAAGCCCTGATCTCTTGACTGGGTAGGAGTGTTCTGATTAACTCAGATACTCTGTCCATCACCACCCCCTTTTCTGAATCGTTTTTGGCCACTACAGGTGTGGCAGGGTATGCTCAGACATGAGTCCCTTGCTCACTGCACCATCAGGATTCAAGCAAGCCGGGCCGACGATGGCTGAAATGCCAGAAACCGGTCCCCGGAAGCTTGTTTCCTTTCCAGTAAAGAATTGGCTTGGTAGTTTGGTCTGCCCTGTTCCCATGATGCACTGGGCCAGGGCCAGACTAATTTGCATGTAGCCAGGTTCTGAACTGGGATGGTGCAGTGAGCTAAAAAACGGTGATGGATCAAGCCCTGATCTCTTGACAGGGTAGGAGTGTTGTGATTAACTCAGATACTCTGTCCATCACCACCCCCTTTTCTGAATCGTTTTTGGCCACTACAGGTGTGGCAGGGTATGCTCAGACATGAGTCCCTTGCTCACTGCACCATCAGGATTCAAGCAAGCCGGGCCGACGACGGCTGAAATGCCAGAGACCGGTCCCCGGAAGCTTGTTTCCTTTCCAGTAAAGAATTGGCTTGGTAGTTTGGTCTGCCCAGTTCCCATGATGCACTGGGCCAGGGCCAGACTAATTTGCATGTAGCCAGGTTCTGAACTGGGATGGTGCAGTGAGCTAAAAAACGGTGATTGATCAAGCCCTGATCCCTTGACTGGGTAGGAGTGTTCTGATTAACTCAGATACTCTGTCCATCACCACCCCCTTTTCTGAATTGTTTTTGGCCACTACAGTTGTGGCAGGGTATGCTCAGACATGAGTCCCTTGCTCACTGCAACATCAGGATTCAAGCAAGCCGGGCCGACGACGGCTGAAATGCCAGAAACCGGTCCCCGGAAGCTTGTTTCCTTTTCAGTAAAGAATTGGCTTGGTAGTTTGGTCTGCCCTGTTCCCATGATGCACTGGGCCAGGGCCAGACTAATTTGCATGTAGCCAGGTTCTGAACTGGGATGGTGCAGTGAGCTAAAAAACGGTGATGGATCAAGCCCTGATCTCTTGACTGGGTAGGAGTGTTCTGATTAACTCAGATACTCTGTCCATCACCACCCCCTTTTCTGAATCGTTTTTGGCCACTACAGGTGTGGCAGGGTATGCTCAGACATAAGTCCCTTGCTCACTGCACCATCAGGATTCAAACAAGCCGGGCCGACGATGGCTGAAATGCCAGAAACCGGTCCCCGGAAGCTTGTTTCCTTTCCAGTAAAGAATTGGCTTGGTAGTTTGGTCTGCCCTGTTCCCATGATGCACTGGGCCAGGGCCAGACTAATTTGCATGTAGCCAGGTTCTGAACTGGGATGGTGCAGTGAGCTAAAAAACGGTGATGGATCAAGCCCTGATCTCTTGACTGGGTAGGAGTGTTCTGATTAACTCAGATACTCTGTCCATCACCACCCCCTTTTCTGAATCATTTTTGGCCACTACAGGTGTGGCAGGGTATGCTCAGACATGAGTCCCTTGCTCACTGAACCATCAGGATTCAAGCAAGCCGGGCCGACGACGGCTGAAATGCCAGAAACCGGTCCCCGGAAGCTTGTTTCCTTTCCAGTAAAGAATTGGCTTGGTAGTTTGGTCTGCCCTGTTCCCATGATGCACTGGGCCAGGGCCAGACTAATTTGCATGTAGCCAGGTTCTGAACTGGGATGGTGCAGTGAGCTAAAAAACGGTGATGGATCAAGCCCTGATCTCTTGACTGGGTAGGAGTGTTCTGATTAACTCAGATACTCTGTCCATCACCACCCCCTTTTCTGAATCATTTTTGGCCACTACAGGTGTGGCAGGGTATGCTCAGACATGAGTCCCTTGCTCACTGCACCATTAGGATTTAAGCAAGCCGGGCAGACGACGGCTGAAATGCCAGAAACCAGTCCCCGGAAGCTTGTTTCCTTTCCAGTAAAGAATTGGCTTGGTAGTTTGGTCTGCCCTGTTCCCATGATGCACTGGGCCAGGGCCAGACTAATTTGCATGTAGCCAGGTTCTGAACTGGGATGGTGCAGTGAGCTAAAAAACGGTGATGGATCAAGCCCTGATCTCTTGACTGGGTAGGAGTGTTCTGATTAACTCAGATACTCTGTCCATCACCACCCCCTTTTCTGAATCGTTTTTTGCCACTACAGGTGTGGCAGGGTATGCTCAGACTTGAGTCCCTTGCTCACTGCAACATCAGGATTCAAGCAAGCCGGGCCGACGACGGCTGAAATGCCAGAAACCGGTCCCCGGAAGCTTGTTTCCTTTCCAGTAAAGAATTGGCTTGGTAGTTTGGTCTGCCCTGTTCCCATGATGCACTGGGCCAGGGCCAGACTAATTTGCATGTAGCCAGGTTCTGAACTGGGATGGTGCAGTGAGCTAAAAAACAGTGATGGATCAAGCCCTGATCTCTTGACTGGGTAGGAGCGTTCTGATTAACTCAAATACTCTGACCATCACCACCCCCTTTTCTGAATCGTTTTTGGCCACTACAGGTGTGGCAGGGTATGCTCAGACATGAGTCCCTTGCTCACTGCACCATCAGGATTCAAGCAAGCCGGGCCGACGATGGCTGAAATGCCAGAAACCGGTCCCAGGAAGCTTGTTTCCTTTCCAGTAAAGAATTGGCTTGGTAGTTTGGTCTGCCCCGTTCCCATGATGCACTGGGCCAGGGCCAGACTAATTTGCATGTAGCCAGGTTCTGAACTGGGATGGTGCAGTGAGCTAAAAAACGGTGAAGGATCAAGCCCTGATCTCTTGACTGGGTAGGAGTGTTCTGATTAACTCAGATACTCTGTCCATCACCACCCCCTTTTCTGAATCGTTTTTGGCCACTACAGGTGTGGCAGGGTATGCTCAGACATGAGTCCCTTGCTCACTGCAACATCAGGATTCAAGCAAGCCGGGCCGACGACGGCTGAAATGCCAGAAACCGGTCCCCGGAAGCTTGTTTCCTTTTCAGTAAAGAATTGGCTTGGTAGTTTGGTCTGCCCTGTTCCCATGATGCACTGGGCCAGGGCCAGACTAATTTGCATGTAGCCAGGTTCTGAACTGGGATGGTGCAGTGAGCTAAAAAACGGTGATGGATCAAGCCCTGATCTCTTGACTGGGTAGGAGTGTTCTGATTAACTCAGATACTCTGTCCATCACCACCCCCTTTTCTGAATCGTTTTTGGCCACTACAGGTGTGGCAGGGTATGCTCAGACATAAGTCCCTTGCTCACTGCACCATCAGGATTCAAACAAGCCGGGCCGACGATGGCTGAAATGCCAGAAACCGGTCCCCGGAAGCTTGTTCCTTTCCAGTAAAGAATTGGCTTGGTAGTTTGGTCTGCCCTGTTCCCATGATGCACTGGGCCAGGGCCAGACTAATTTGCATGTAGCCAGGTTCTGAACTGGGATGGTGCAGTGAGCTAAAAAACGGTGATGGATCAAGCCCTGATCTCTTGACTGGGTAGGAGTGTTCTGATTAACTCAGATACTCTGTCCAACACCACCCCCTTTTCTGAATCGTTTTTGGCCACTACAGGTGTGGCAGGGTATGCTCAGACATGAGTCCCTTGCTCACTGCACCATCAGGATTCAAGCAAGCCGGGCCGACGACGGCTGAAATGCCAGAAACCGGTCCCCGGAAGCTTGTTTCCTTTCCAGTAAAGAATTGGCTTGGTAGTTTGGTCTGCCCTGTTCCCATGATGCACTGGGCCAGGGCCAGACTAATTTGCATGTAGCCAGGTTCTGAACTGGGATGGTGCAGTGAGCTAAAAATGGTGATGGATCAAGCCCTGATCTCTTGACTGGGTAGGAGGGTTCTGATTAACTCAGATACTCTCTCCATCACCACCCCCTTTTCTGAATCGTTTTTGGCCACTACAGGTGTGACAGGGTATGCTCAGACATGAGTCCCTTGCTCACTGCACCATCAGGATTCAAGCAAGCCGGGCCGACGACGGCTGAAATGCCAGAAACCAGTCCCCGGAAGCTTGTTTCCTTTCCAGTAAAGAATTGGCTTGGTAGTTTGGTCTGCCCTGTTCCCATGAAGCACTGGGCCAGGGCCAGACTAATTTGCATGTAGCCAGGTTCTGAACTGGGATGGTGCAGTGAGCTACAAAACGGTGATGGATCAAGCCCTGATCTCTTGACTGGGTAGGAGTGTTCTGATTAACTCAGATACTCTGTCCATCACCGCCCCCTTTTCTGAATCGTTTTTGGCCACTACAGGTGTGGCAGGGTATGCTCAGACATGAGTCCCTTGCTCACTGCACCATCAGGATTCAAGCAAGCTGGGCCGACGACGGTTGAAATGCCAGAAACCGGTCCCCGGAAGCTTGTTTCCTTTCCAGTAAAGAATTGGCTTGGTAGTTTGGTCTGCCCTGTTCCCATGATGCACGGGGCCAGGGCCAGACTAATTTGCATGTAGCCAGGTTCTGAACTGGGATGGTGCAGTGAGCTAAAAAACGGTGATGAATCAAGCCCTGATCTCTTGACTGGGTAGGAGTGTTCTGATTAAATTGGCTTGGTAGTTCGGTCTGCCCTGTTCCCATGATGCACTGGGCCAGGGCCAGACTAATTTGCATGTAGCCAGGTTCTGAACTGGGATGGTGCAGTGAGCTAAAAAACAGTGATGGATCAAGCCCTGATCTCTTGACTGGGTAGGAGTGTTCTGATTAACTCAGATACTCTGTCCATCACCACCCCCTTTTCTGAATCATTTTTGGCCACTACAGGTGTGGCAGGGTATGCTCAGACATGAGTCCCTTGCTCACTGCACCATCAGGATTCAAGCAAGCTGGGCCGACGACGGCTGAAATGCCAGAAACCGGTCCCCGGAAGCTTGTTTCCTTTCCAGTAAAGAATTGGCTTGGTAGTTTGGTCTGCCCTGTTCCCATGATGCACTGGGCCAGGGCCAGACTAATTTGCATGTAGCCAGGTTCTGAACTGGGATGGTGCAGTGAGCTAAAAAACGGTGATGGATCAAGCCCTGATCTCTTGACTGGGTAGGAGTGTTCTGATTAACTCAGATACTCTGTCCATCACCACCCCCTTTTCTGAATCGTTTTTGGCCACTACAGTTGTGGCAGGGTATGCTCAGACATAAGTCCCTTGCTCACTGCACCATCAGGATTCAAACAAGCCGGGCCGACGATGGCTGAAATGCCAGAAACCGGTCTCCGGAAGCTTGTTTCCTTTCCAGTAAAGAATTGGCTTGGTAGTTTGGTCTGCCCTGTTCCCATGATGCACTGGGCCAGGGCCAGACTAATTTGCATGTAGCCAGGTTCTGAACTGGGATGGTGCAGTGAGCTAAAAAACGGTGATGGATCAAGCCCATATCTCTTGACTGGGTAGGAGTGTTCTGATTAACTCAGATACTCTGTCCATCACCACCCCCTTTTCTGAATCGTTTTTGGCCACTACAGGTGTGGCAGGGTATGCTCAGACATGAGTCCCTTGCTCACTGCAACATCAGGATTCAAGCAAGCCGGGCCGACGACGGCTGAAATGCCAGAAACCGGTCCCCGGAAGCTTGTTTCCTTTCCAGTAAAGAATTGGCTTGGTAGTTTGGTCTGCCCTGTTCCCATGATGCACTGGGCCAGGGCCAGACTAATTTGCATGTAGCCAGGTTCTGAACTGGGATGGTGCAGTGAGCTAAAAAACAGTGATGGATCAAGCCCTGATCTCTTGACTGGGTAGGAGTGTTCTGATTAACTCAAATACTCTGACCATCACCACCCCCTTTTCTGAATCGTTTTTGGCCACTACAGGTGTGGCAGGGTATGCTCATACATGAGTCCCTTGCTCACTGCACCATCAGGATTCAAGCAAGCCGGGCCGACGACGGCTGAAATGCCAGAAACCGGTCCCAGGAAGCTTGTTTCCTTTCCAGTAAAGAATTGGCTTGGTAGTTTGGTCTGCCCTGTTCCCATGATGCACTTGGCCAGGGCCAGACTAATTTGCATGTAGCCAGGTTCTGAACTGGGATGGTGCAGTGAGCTAAAAATGGTGATGGATCAAGCCCTGATCTCTTGACTGGGTAGGAGGGTTCTGATTAACTCAGATACTCTCTCCATCACCACCCCCTTTTCTGAATCGTTTTTGGCCACTACAGGTGTGGCAGGGTATGCTCAGACATGAGTCCCTTGCTCACTGCACCATCAGGATTCAAGCAAGCCGGGCCGACGACGGCTGAAATGCCAGAAACCAGTCCCCGGAAGCTTGTTTCCTTTCCAGTAAAGAATTGGCTTGGTAGTTTGGTCTGCCCTGTTCCCATGAAGCACTGGGCCAGGGCCAGACTAATTTGCATGTAGCCAGGTTCTGAACTGGGATGGTGCAGTGAGCTACAAAACGGTGATGGATCAAGCCCTGATCTCTTGACTGGGTAGGAGTGTTCTGATTAACTCAGATACTCTCTCCATCACCGCCCCCTTTTCTGAATCGTTTTTGGCCACTACAGGTGTGGCAGGGTATGCTCAGACATGAGTCCCTTGCTCACTGCACCATCAGGATTCAAGCAAGCTGGGCCGACGACGGTTGAAATGCCAGAAACCGGTCCCCGGAAGCTTGTTTCCTTTCCAGTAAAGAATTGGCTTGGTAGTTTGGTCTGCCCTGTTCCCATGATGCACGGGGCCAGGGCCAGACTAATTTGCATGTAGCCAGGTTCTGAACTGGGATGGTGCAGTGAGCTAAAAAACGGTGATGAATCAAGCCCTGATCTCTTGACTGGGTAGGAGTGTTCTGATTAAATTGGCTTGGTAGTTTGGTCTGCCCTGTTCCCATGATGCACTGGGCCAGGGCCAGACTAATTTGCATGTAGCCAGGTTCTGAACTGGGATGGTGCAGTGAGCTAAAAAACGGTGATGGATCAAGCCCTGATCTCTTGACTGGGTAGGAGTGTTCTGATTAACTCAGATACTCTGTCCATCACCACCCCCTTTTCTGAATCATTTTTGGCCACTACAGGTGTGGCAGGGTATGCTCAGACATGAGTCCCTTGCTCACTGCACCATCAGGATTCAAGCAAGCTGGGCCGACGACTGCTGAAATGCCAGAAACCGGTCCCCGGAAGCTTGTTTCCTTTCCAGTAAAGAATTGGCTTGGTAGTTTGGTCTGCCCTGTTCCCATGATGCACTGGGCCAGGGCCAGACTAATTTGCATGTAGCCAGGTTCTGAACTGGGATGGTGCAGTGAGTTAAAAAACGGTGATGGATCAAGCCCTGATCTCTTGACTGGGTAGGAGTGTTCTGATTAACTCAGATACTCTGTCCATCACCACCCCCTTTTCTGAATCGTTTTTGGCCACTACAGGTGTGGCAGGGTATGCTCAGACATGAGTCCCTTGCTCACTGCAACATCAGGATTCAAGCAAGCCGGGCCGACGACGGCTGAAATGCCAGAAACCGGTCCCCGGAAGCTTGTTTCCTTTTCAGTAAAGAATTGGCTTGGTAGTTTGGTCTTCCCTGTTCCCATGATGCACTGGGCCAGGGCCAGACTAATTTGCATGTAGCCAGGTTCTGAACTGGGATGGTGCAGTGAGCTAAAAAACGGTGATGGATCAAGCCCTGATCTCTTGACTGGGTAGGAGTGTTCTGATTAACTCAGATACTCTGTCCATCACCACCCCCTTTTCTGAATCGTTTTTGGCCACTACAGGTGTGGCAGGGTATGCTCAGACATGAGTCCCTTGCTCACTGCACCATCAGGATTCAAGCAAGCCGGGCCGACGACGGCTGAAATGCCAGAAACCGGTCCCCGGAAGCTTGTTTCCTTTCCAGTAAAGAATTGGCTTGGTAGTTTGGTCTGCCCTGTTCCCATGATGCACTGGGCCAGGGCCAGACTAATTTGCATGTAGCCAGGTTCTGAACTGGGATGGTGCAGTGAGCTAAAAAACGGTGATGGATCAAGCCCTGATCTCTTGACTGGGTAGGAGTGTTCTGATTAACTCAGATACTCTGTCCATCACCACCCCCTTTTCTGAATCATTTTTGGCCACTACAGGTGTGGCAGGGTATGCTCAGACATGAGTCCCTTGCTCACTGCACCATTAGGATTTAAGCAAGCCGGGCAGACGACGGCTGAAATGCCAGAAACCAGTCCCCGGAAGCTTGTTTCCTTTCCAGTAAAGAATTGGCTTGGTAGTTTGGTCTGCCCTGTTCCCATGATGCACTGGGCCAGGGCCAGACTAATTTGCATGTAGCCAGGTTCTGAACTGGGATGGTGCAGTGAGCTAAAAAACGGTGATGGATCAAGCCCTGATCTCTTGACTGGGTAGGAGTGTTCTGATTAACTCAGATACTCTGTCCATCACCACCCCCTTTTCTGAATCGTTTTTTGCCACTACAGGTGTGGCAGGGTATGCTCAGACTTGAGTCCCTTGCTCACTGCAACATCAGGATTCAAGCAAGCCGGGCCGACGACGGCTGAAATGCCAGAAACCGGTCCCCGGAAGCTTGTTTCCTTTCCAGTAAAGAATTGGCTTGGTAGTTTGGTCTGCCCTGTTCCCATGATGCACTGGGCCAGGGCCAGACTAATTTGCATGTAGCCAGGTTCTGAACTGGGATGGTGCAGTGAGCTAAAAAACAGTGATGGATCAAGCCCTGATCTCTTGACTGGGTAGGAGCGTTCTGATTAACTCAAATACTCTGACCATCACCACCCCCTTTTCTGAATCGTTTTTGGCCACTACAGGTGTGGCAGGGTATGCTCAGACATGAGTCCCTTGCTCACTGCACCATCAGGATTCAAGCAAGCCGGGCCGACGATGGCTGAAATGCCAGAAACCGGTCCCAGGAAGCTTGTTTCCTTTCCAGTAAAGAATTGGCTTGGTAGTTTGGTCTGCCCCGTTCCCATGATGCACTGGGCCAGGGCCAGACTAATTTGCATGTAGCCAGGTTCTGAACTGGGATGGTGCAGTGAGCTAAAAAACGGTGAAGGATCAAGCCCTGATCTCTTGACTGGGTAGGAGTGTTCTGATTAACTCAGATACTCTGTCCATCACCACCCCCTTTTCTGAATCGTTTTTGGCCACTACAGGTGTGGCAGGGTATGCTCAGACATGAGTCCCTTGCTCACTGCAACATCAGGATTCAAGCAAGCCGGGCCGACGACGGCTGAAATGCCAGAAACCGGTCCCCGGAAGCTTGTTTCCTTTTCAGTAAAGAATTGGCTTGGTAGTTTGGTCTGCCCTGTTCCCATGATGCACTGGGCCAGGGCCAGACTAATTTGCATGTAGCCAGGTTCTGAACTGGGATGGTGCAGTGAGCTAAAAAACGGTGATGGATCAAGCCCTGATCTCTTGACTGGGTAGGAGTGTTCTGATTAACTCAGATACTCTGTCCATCACCACCCCCTTTTCTGAATCGTTTTTGGCCACTACAGGTGTGGCAGGGTATGCTCAGACATAAGTCCCTTGCTCACTGCACCATCAGGATTCAAACAAGCCGGGCCGACGATGGCTGAAATGCCAGAAACCGGTCCCCGGAAGCTTGTTCCTTTCCAGTAAAGAATTGGCTTGGTAGTTTGGTCTGCCCTGTTCCCATGATGCACTGGGCCAGGGCCAGACTAATTTGCATGTAGCCAGGTTCTGAACTGGGATGGTGCAGTGAGCTAAAAAACGGTGATGGATCAAGCCCTGATCTCTTGACTGGGTAGGAGTGTTCTGATTAACTCAGATACTCTGTCCAACACCACCCCCTTTTCTGAATCGTTTTTGGCCACTACAGGTGTGGCAGGGTATGCTCAGACATGAGTCCCTTGCTCACTGCACCATCAGGATTCAAGCAAGCCGGGCCGACGACGGCTGAAATGCCAGAAACCGGTCCCCGGAAGCTTGTTTCCTTTCCAGTAAAGAATTGGCTTGGTAGTTTGGTCTGCCCTGTTCCCATGATGCACTGGGCCAGGGCCAGACTAATTTGCATGTAGCCAGGTTCTGAACTGGGATGGTGCAGTGAGCTAAAAATGGTGATGGATCAAGCCCTGATCTCTTGACTGGGTAGGAGGGTTCTGATTAACTCAGATACTCTCTCCATCACCACCCCCTTTTCTGAATCGTTTTTGGCCACTACAGGTGTGGCAGGGTATGCTCAGACATGAGTCCCTTGCTCACTGCACCATCAGGATTCAAGCAAGCCGGGCCGACGACGGCTGAAATGCCAGAAACCAGTCCCCGGAAGCTTGTTTCCTTTCCAGTAAAGAATTGGCTTGGTAGTTTGGTCTGCCCTGTTCCCATGAAGCACTGGGCCAGGGCCAGACTAATTTGCATGTAGCCAGGTTCTGAACTGGGATGGTGCAGTGAGCTACAAAACGGTGATGGATCAAGCCCTGATCTCTTGACTGGGTAGGAGTGTTCTGATTAACTCAGATACTCTGTCCATCACCGCCCCCTTTTCTGAATCGTTTTTGGCCACTACAGGTGTGGCAGGGTATGCTCAGACATGAGTCCCTTGCTCACTGCACCATCAGGATTCAAGCAAGCTGGGCCGACGACGGTTGAAATGCCAGAAACCGGTCCCCGGAAGCTTGTTTCCTTTCCAGTAAAGAATTGGCTTGGTAGTTTGGTCTGCCCTGTTCCCATGATGCACGGGGCCAGGGCCAGACTAATTTGCATGTAGCCAGGGTCTGAACTGGGATGGTGCAGTGAGCTAAAAAACGGTGATGAATCAAGCCCTGATCTCTTGACTGGGTAGGAGTGTTCTGATTAAATTGGCTTGGTAGTTCGGTCTGCCCTGTTCCCATGATGCACTGGGCCAGGGCCAGACTAATTTGCATGTAGCCAGGTTCTGAACTGGGATGGTGCAGTGAGCTAAAAAACAGTGATGGATCAAGCCCTGATCTCTTGACTGGGTAGGAGTGTTCTGATTAACTCAGATACTCTGTCCATCACCACCCCCTTTTCTGAATCATTTTTGGCCACTACAGGTGTGGCAGGGTATGCTCAGACATGAGTCCCTTGCTCACTGCACCATCAGGATTCAAGCAAGCTGGGCCGACGACGGCTGAAATGCCAGAAACCGGTCCCCGGAAGCTTGTTTCCTTTCCAGTAAAGAATTGGCTTGGTAGTTTGGTCTGCCCTGTTCCCATGATGCACTGGGCCAGGGCCAGACTAATTTGCATGTAGCCAGGTTCTGAACTGGGATGGTGCAGTGAGCTAAAAAACGGTGATGGATCAAGCCCTGATCTCTTGACTGGGTAGGAGTGTTCTGATTAACTCAGATACTCTGTCCATCACCACCCCCTTTTCTGAATCGTTTTTGGCCACTACAGTTGTGGCAGGGTATGCTCAGACATAAGTCCCTTGCTCACTGCACCATCAGGATTCAAACAAGCCGGGCCGACGATGGCTGAAATGCCAGAAACCGGTCTCCGGAAGCTTGTTTCCTTTCCAGTAAAGAATTGGCTTGGTAGTTTGGTCTGCCCTGTTCCCATGATGCACTGGGCCAGGGCCAGACTAATTTGCATGTAGCCAGGTTCTGAACTGGGATGGTGCAGTGAGCTAAAAAACGGTGATGGATCAAGCCCATATCTCTTGACTGGGTAGGAGTGTTCTGATTAACTCAGATACTCTGTCCATCACCACCCCCTTTTCTGAATCGTTTTTGGCCACTACAGGTGTGGCAGGGTATGCTCAGACATGAGTCCCTTGCTCACTGCAACATCAGGATTCAAGCAAGCCGGGCCGACGACGGCTGAAATGCCAGAAACCGGTCCCCGGAAGCTTGTTTCCTTTCCAGTAAAGAATTGGCTTGGTAGTTTGGTCTGCCCTGTTCCCATGATGCACTGGGCCAGGGCCAGACTAATTTGCATGTAGCCAGGTTCTGAACTGGGATGGTGCAGTGAGCTAAAAAACAGTGATGGATCAAGCCCTGATCTCTTGACTGGGTAGGAGTGTTCTGATTAACTCAAATACTCTGACCATCACCACCCCCTTTTCTGAATCGTTTTTGGCCACTACAGGTGTGGCAGGGTATGCTCATACATGAGTCCCTTGCTCACTGCACCATCAGGATTCAAGCAAGCCGGGCCGACGACGGCTGAAATGCCAGAAACCGGTCCCAGGAAGCTTGTTTCCTTTCCAGTAAAGAATTGGCTTGGTAGTTTGGTCTGCCCTGTTCCCATGATGCACTTGGCCAGGGCCAGACTAATTTGCATGTAGCCAGGTTCTGAACTGGGATGGTGCAGTGAGCTAAAAATGGTGATGGATCAAGCCCTGATCTCTTGACTGGGTAGGAGGGTTCTGATTAACTCAGATACTCTCTCCATCACCACCCCCTTTTCTGAATCGTTTTTGGCCACTACAGGTGTGGCAGGGTATGCTCAGACATGAGTCCCTTGCTCACTGCACCATCAGGATTCAAGCAAGCCGGGCCGACGACGGCTGAAATGCCAGAAACCAGTCCCCGGAAGCTTGTTTCCTTTCCAGTAAAGAATTGGCTTGGTAGTTTGGTCTGCCCTGTTCCCATGAAGCACTGGGCCAGGGCCAGACTAATTTGCATGTAGCCAGGTTCTGAACTGGGATGGTGCAGTGAGCTACAAAACGGTGATGGATCAAGCCCTGATCTCTTGACTGGGTAGGAGTGTTCTGATTAACTCAGATACTCTCTCCATCACCGCCCCCTTTTCTGAATCGTTTTTGGCCACTACAGGTGTGGCAGGGTATGCTCAGACATGAGTCCCTTGCTCACTGCACCATCAGGATTCAAGCAAGCTGGGCCGACGACGGTTGAAATGCCAGAAACCGGTCCCCGGAAGCTTGTTTCCTTTCCAGTAAAGAATTGGCTTGGTAGTTTGGTCTGCCCTGTTCCCATGATGCACGGGGCCAGGGCCAGACTAATTTGCATGTAGCCAGGTTCTGAACTGGGATGGTGCAGTGAGCTAAAAAACGGTGATGAATCAAGCCCTGATCTCTTGACTGGGTAGGAGTGTTCTGATTAAATTGGCTTGGTAGTTTGGTCTGCCCTGTTCCCATGATGCACTGGGCCAGGGCCAGACTAATTTGCATGTAGCCAGGTTCTGAACTGGGATGGTGCAGTGAGCTAAAAAACGGTGATGGATCAAGCCCTGATCTCTTGACTGGGTAGGAGTGTTCTGATTAACTCAGATACTCTGTCCATCACCACCCCCTTTTCTGAATCATTTTTGGCCACTACAGGTGTGGCAGGGTATGCTCAGACATGAGTCCCTTGCTCACTGCACCATCAGGATTCAAGCAAGCTGGGCCGACGACTGCTGAAATGCCAGAAACCGGTCCCCGGAAGCTTGTTTCCTTTCCAGTAAAGAATTGGCTTGGTAGTTTGGTCTGCCCTGTTCCCATGATGCACTGGGCCAGGGCCAGACTAATTTGCATGTAGCCAGGTTCTGAACTGGGATGGTGCAGTGAGTTAAAAAACGGTGATAGATCAAGCCCTGATCTCTTGACTGGGTAGGAGTGTTCTGATTAACTCAGATACTCTGTCCATCACCACCCCCTTTTCTGAATCGTTTTTGGCCACTACAGTTGTGGCAGGGTATGCTCAGACATAAGTCCCTTGCTCACTGCACCATCAGGATTCAAACAAGCCGGGCCGACGATGGCTGAAATGCCAGAAACCGGTCCCCGGAAGCTTGTTTCCTTTCCAGTAAAGAATTGGCTTGGTAGTTTGGTCTGCCCTGTTCCCATGATGCACTGGGCCAGGGCCAGACTAATTTGCATGTAGCCAGGTTCTGAACTGGGATGGTGCAGTAAGCTAAAAAACGGTGATGGATCAAGCCCATATCTCTTGACTGGGTAGGAGTGTTCTGATTAACTCAGATACTCTGTCCATCACCACCCCCTTTTCTGAATCGTTTTTGGCCACTACAGGTGTGGCAGGGTATGCTCAGACATGAGTCCCTTGCTCACTGCAACATCAGGATTCAAGCAAGCCGGGCCGACGACGGCTGAAATGCCAGAAACCGGTCCCCGGAAGCTTGTTTCCTTTCCAGTAAAGAATTGGCTTGGTAGTTTTGTCTGCCCTGTTCCCATGATGCACTGGGCCAGGGCCAGACTAATTTGCATGTAGCCAGGTTCTGAACTGGGATGGTGCAGTGAGCTAAAAAACAGTGATGGATCAAGCCCTGATCTCTTGACTGGGTAGGAGTGTTCTGATTAACTCAAATACTCTGACCATCACCACCCCCTTTTCTGAATCGTTTTTGGCCACTACAGGTGTGGCAGGGTATGCTCATACATGAGTCCCTTGCTCACTGCACCATCAGGATTCAAGCAAGCCGGGCCGACGATGGCTGAAATGCCAGAAACCGGTCCCAGGAAGCTTGTTTCCTTTCCAGTAAAGAATTGGCTTGGTAGTTTGGTCTGCCCTGTTCCCATGATGCACTTGGCCAGGGCCAGACTAATTTGCATGTAGCCAGGTTCTGAACTGGGATGGTGCAGTGAGCTAAAAAACGGTGAAGGATCAAGCCCTGATCTCTTGACTGGGTAGGAGTGTTCTGATTAACTCAGATACTCTGTCCATCACCACCCCCTTTTCTGAATCGTTTTTGGCCACTACAGGTGTGGCAGGGTATGCTCAGACATGAGTCCCTTGCTCACTGCAACATCAGGATTCAAGCAAGCCGGGCCGACGACGGCTGAAATGCCAGAAACCGGTCCCCGGAAGCTTGTTTCCTTTTCAGTAAAGAATTGGCTTGGTAGTTTGGTCTGCCCTGTTCCCATGATGCACTGGGCCAGGGCCAGACTAATTTGCATGTAGCCAGGTTCTGAACTGGGATGGTGCAGTGAGCTAAAAAACGGTGATGGATCAAGCCCTGATCTCTTGACTGGGTAGGAGTGTTCTGATTAACTCAGATACTCTGTCCATCACCACCCCCTTTTCTGAATCGTTTTTGGCCACTACAGGTGTGGCAGGGTATGCTCAGACATAAGTCCCTTGCTCACTGCACCATCAGGATTCAAACAAGCCGGGCCGACGATGGCTGAAATGCCAGAAACCGGTCCCCGGAAGCTTGTTCCTTTCCAGTAAAGAATTGGCTTGGTAGTTTGGTCTGCCCTGTTCCCATGATGCACTGGGCCAGGGCCAGACTAATTTGCATGTAGCCAGGTTCTGAACTGGGATGGTGCAGTGAGCTAAAAAACGGTGATGGATCAAGCCCTGATCTCTTGACTGGGTAGGAGTGTTCTGATTAACTCAGATACTCTGTCCATCACCACCCCCTTTTCTGAATCGTTTTTGGCCACTACAGGTGTGGCAGGGTATGCTCAGACATGAGTCCCTTGCTCACTGCACCATCAGGATTCAAGCAAGCCGGGCCGACGATGGCTGAAATGCCAGAAACCGGTCCCCGGAAGCTTGTTTCCTTTCCAGTAAAGAATTGGCTTGGTAGTTTGGTCTGCCCTGTTCCCATGATGCACTGGGCCAGGGCCAGACTAATTTGCATGTAGCCAGGTTCTGAACTGGGATGGTGCAGTGAGCTAAAAAACGGTGATGGATCAAGCCCTGATCTCTTGACTGGGTAGGAGTGTTGTGATTAACTCAGATACTCTGTCCATCACCACCCCCTTTTCTGAATCGTTTTTGGCCACTACAGGTGTGGCAGGGTATGCTCAGACATGAGTCCCTTGCTCACTGCACCATCAGGATTCAAGCAAGCCGGGCCGACGACGGCTGAAATGCCAGAGACCGGTCCCCGGAAGCTTGTTTCCTTTCCAGTAAAGAATTGGCTTGGTAGTTTGGTCTGCCAAGTTCCCATGATGCACTGGGCCAGGGCCAGACTAATTTGCATGTAGCCAGGTTCTGAACTGGGATGGTGCAGTGAGCTAAAAAACGGTGATGGATCAAGCCCTGATCCCTTGACTGGGTAGGAGTGTTCTGATTAACTCAGATACTCTGTCCATCACCACCCCCTTTTCTGAATTGTTTTTGGCCACTACAGTTGTGGCAGGGTATGCTCAGACATGAGTCCCTTGCTCACTGCAACATCAGGATTCAAGCAATCCGGGCCGACGACGGCTGAAATGCCAGAAACCGGTCCCCGGAAGCTTGTTTCCTTTTCAGTAAAGAATTGGCTTGGTAGTTTGGTCTGCCCTGTTCCCATGATGCACTGGGCCAGGGCCAGACTAATTTGCATGTAGCCAGGTTCTGAACTGGGATGGTGCAGTGAGCTAAAAAACGGTGATGGATCAAGCCCTGATCTCTTGACTGGGTAGGAGTGTTCTGATTAACTCAGATACTCTGTCCATCACCACCCCCTTTTCTGAATCGTTTTTGGCCACTACAGGTGTGGCAGGGTATGCTCAGACATAAGTCCCTTGCTCACTGCACCATCAGGATTCAAACAAGCCGGGCCGACGATGGCTGAAATGCCAGAAACCGGTCCCCGGAAGCTTGTTTCCTTTCCAGTAAAGAATTGGCTTGGTAGTTTGGTCTGCCCTGTTCCCATGATGCACTGGGCCAGGGCCAGACTAATTTGCATGTAGCCAGGTTCTGAACTGGGATGGTGCAGTGAGCTAAAAAACGGTGATGGATCAAGCCCTGATCTCTTGACTGGGTAGGAGTGTTCTGATTAACTCAGATACTCTGTCCATCACCACCCCCTTTCTTTTCTGAATCATTTTTGGCCACTACAGGTGTGGCAGGGTATGCTCAGACATGAGTCCCTTGCTCACTGAACCATCAGGATTCAAGCAAGCCGGGCCGACGACGGCTGAAATGCCAGAAACCGGTCCCCGGAAGCTTGTTTCCTTTCCAGTAAAGAATTGGCTTGGTAGTTTGGTCTGCCCTGTTCCCATGATGCACTGGGCCAGGGCCAGAATAATTTGCATGTAGCCAGGTTCTGAACTGGGATGGTGCAGTGAGCTAAAAAACGGTGATGGATCAAGCCCTGATCTCTTGACTGGGTAGGAGTGTTCTGATTAACTCAGATACTCTGTCCATCACCACCCCCTTTTCTGAATCATTTTTGGCCACTACAGGTGTGGCAGGGTATGCTCAGACATGAGTCCCTTGCTCACTGCACCATTAGGATTTAAGCAAGCCGGGCCGACGACGGCTGAAATGCCAGAAACCAGTCCCCGGAAGCTTGTTTCCTTTCCAGTAAAGAATTGGCTTGGTAGTTTGGTCTGCCCTGTTCCCATGATGCACTGGGCCAGGGCCAGACTAATTTGCATGTAGCCAGGTTCTGAACTGGGATGGTGCAGTGAGCTAAAAAACGGTGATGGATCAAGCCCTGATCTCTTGACTGGGTAGGAGTGTTCTGATTAACTCAGATACTCTGTCCATCACCACCCCCTTTTCTGAATCGTTTTTTGCCACTACAGGTGTGGCAGGGTATGCTCAGACTTGAGTCCCTTGCTCACTGCAACATCAGGATTCAAGCAAGCCGGGCCGACGATGGCTGAAATGCCAGAAACCGGTCCCCGGAAGCTTGTTTCCTTTCCAGTAAAGAATTGGCTTGGTAGTTTGGTCTGCCCTGTTCCCATGATGCACTGGGCCAGGGCCAGACTAATTTGCATGTAGCCAGGTTCTGAACTGGGATGGTGCAGTGAGCTAAAAAACAGTGATGGATCAACCCCTGATCTCTTGACTGGGTAGGAGCGTTCTGATTAACTCAAATACTCTGACCATCACCACCCCCTTTTCTGAATCGTTTTTGGCCACTACAGGTGTGGCAGGGTATGCTCAGACATGAGTCCCTTGCTCACTGCACCATCAGGATTCAAGCAAGCCGGGCCGACGATGGCTGAAATGCCAGAAACCGGTCCCAGGAAGCTTGTTTCCTTTCCAGTAAAGAATTGGCTTGGTAGTTTGGTCTGCCCTGTTCCCATGATGCACTGGGCCAGGGCCAGACTAATTTGCATGTAGCCAGGTTCTGAACTGGGATGGTGCAGTGAGCTAAAAAATGGTGAAGGATCAAGCCCTGATCTCTTGACTGGGTAGGAGTGTTCTGATTAACTCAGATACTCTGTCCATCACCACCCCCTTTTCTGAATCGTTTTTGGCCACTACAGGTGTGGCAGGGTATGCTCAGACATGAGTCCCTTGCTCACTGCAACATCAGGATTCAAGCAAGCCGGGCCGACGACGGCTGAAATGCCAGAAACCGGTCCCCGGAAGCTTGTTTCCTTTCCAGTAAAGAATTGGCTTGGTAGTTTTGTCTGCCCTGTTCCCATGATGCACTGGGCCAGGGCCAGACTAATTTGCATGTAGCCAGGTTCTGAACTGGGATGGTGCAGTGAGCTAAAAAACAGTGATGGATCAAGCCCTGATCTCTTGACTGGGTAGGAGTGTTCTGATTAACTCAAATACTCTGACCATCACCACCCCCTTTTCTGAATCGTTTTTGGCCACTACAGGTGGGGCAGGGTATGCTCATACATGAGTCCCTTGCTCACTGCACCATCAGGATTCAAGCAAGCCGGGCCGACGATGGCTGAAATGCCAGAAACCGGTCCCAGGAAGCTTGTTTCCTTTCCAGTAAAGAATTGGCTTGGTAGTTTGGTCTGCCCTGTTCCCATGATGCACTTGGCCAGGGCCAGACTAATTTGCATGTAGCCAGGTTCTGAACTGGGATGGTGCAGTGAGCTAAAAAACGGTGAAGGATCAAGCCCTGATCTCTTGACTGGGTAGGAGTGTTCTGATTAACTCAGATACTCTGTCCATCACCACCCCCTTTTCTGAATCGTTTTTGGCCACTACAGGTGTGGCAGGGTATGCTCAGACATGAGTCCCTTGCTCACTGCAACATCAGGATTCAAGCAAGCCGGGCCGACGACGGCTGAAATGCCAGAAACCGGTCCCCGGAAGCTTGTTTCCTTTTCAGTAAAGAATTGGCTTGGTAGTTTGGTCTGCCCTGTTCCCATGATGCACTGGGCCAGGGCCAGACTAATTTGCATGTAGCCAGGTTCTGAACTGGGATGGTGCAGTGAGCTAAAAAACGGTGATGGATCAAGCCCTGATCTCTTGACTGGGTAGGAGTGTTCTGATTAACTCAGATACTCTGTCCATCACCACCCCCTTTTCTGAATCGTTTTTGGCCACTACAGGTGTGGCAGGGTATGCTCAGACATAAGTCCCTTGCTCACTGCACCATCAGGATTCAAACAAGCCGGGCCGACGATGGCTGAAATGCCAGAAACCGGTCCCCGGAAGCTTGTTCCTTTCCAGTAAAGAATTGGCTTGGTAGTTTGGTCTGCCCTGTTCCCATGATGCACTGGGCCAGGGCCAGACTAATTTGCATGTAGCCAGGTTCTGAACTGGGATGGTGCAGTGAGCTAAAAAACGGTGATGGATCAAGCCCTGATCTCTTGACTGGGTAGGAGTGTTCTGATTAACTCAGATACTCTGTCCATCACCACCCCCTTTTCTGAATCGTTTTTGGCCACTACAGGTGTGGCAGGGTATGCTCAGACATGAGTCCCTTGCTCACTGCACCATCAGGATTCAAGCAAGCCGGGCCGACGATGGCTGAAATGCCAGAAACCGGTCCCCGGAAGCTTGTTTCCTTTCCAGTAAAGAATTGGCTTGGTAGTTTGGTCTGCCCTGTTCCCATGATGCACTGGGCCAGGGCCAGACTAATTTGCATGTAGCCAGGTTCTGAACTGGGATGGTGCAGTGAGCTAAAAAACGGTGATGGATCAAGCCCTGATCTCTTGACTGGGTAGGAGTGTTGTGATTAACTCAGATACTCTGTCCATCACCACCCCCTTTTCTGAATCGTTTTTGGCCACTACAGGTGTGGCAGGGTATGCTCAGACATGAGTCCCTTGCTCACTGCACCATCAGGATTCAAGCAAGCCGGGCCGACGACGGCTGAAATGCCAGAGACCGGTCCCCGGAAGCTTGTTTCCTTTCCAGTAAAGAATTGGCTTGGTAGTTTGGTCTGCCAAGTTCCCATGATGCACTGGGCCAGGGCCAGACTAATTTGCATGTAGCCAGGTTCTGAACTGGGATGGTGCAGTGAGCTAAAAAATGGTGATGGATCAAGCCCTGATCCCTTGACTGGGTAGGAGTGTTCTGATTAACTCAGATACTCTGTCCATCACCACCCCCTTTTCTGAATTGTTTTTGGCCACTACAGTTGTGGCAGGGTATGCTCAGACATGAGTCCCTTGCTCACTGCAACATCAGGATTCAAGCAATCCGGGCCGACGACGGCTGAAATGCCAGAAACCGGTCCCCGGAAGCTTGTTTCCTTTTCAGTAAAGAATTGGCTTGGTAGTTTGGTCTGCCCTGTTCCCATGATGCACTGGGCCAGGGCCAGACTAATTTGCATGTAGCCAGGTTCTGAACTGGGATGGTGCAGTGAGCTAAAAAACGGTGATGGATCAAGCCCTGATCTCTTGACTGGGTAGGAGTGTTCTGATTAACTCAGATACTCTGTCCATCACCACCCCCTTTTCTGAATCGTTTTTGGCCACTACAGGTGTGGCAGGGTATGCTCAGACATAAGTCCCTTGCTCACTGCACCATCAGGATTCAAACAAGCCGGGCCGACGATGGCTGAAATGCCAGAAACCGGTCCCCGGAAGCTTGTTTCCTTTCCAGTAAAGAATTGGCTTGGTAGTTTGGTCTGCCCTGTTCCCATGATGCACTGGGCCAGGGCCAGACTAATTTGCATGTAGCCAGGTTCTGAACTGGGATGGTGCAGTGAGCTAAAAAACGGTGATGGATCAAGCCCTGATCTCTTGACTGGGTAGGAGTGTTCTGATTAACTCAGATACTCTGTCCATCACCACCCCCTTTCTTTTCTGAATCATTTTTGGCCACTACAGGTGTGGCAGGGTATGCTCAGACATGAGTCCCTTGCTCACTGAACCATCAGGATTCAAGCAAGCCGGGCCGACGACGGCTGAAATGCCAGAAACCGGTCCCCGGAAGCTTGTTTCCTTTCCAGTAAAGAATTGGCTTGGTAGTTTGGTCTGCCCTGTTCCCATGATGCACTGGGCCAGGGCCAGACTAATTTGCATGTAGCCAGGTTCTGAACTGGGATGGTGCAGTGAGCTAAAAAACGGTGATGGATCAAGCCCTGATCTCTTGACTGGGTAGGAGTGTTCTGATTAACTCAGATACTCTGTCCATCACCACCCCCTTTTCTGAATCATTTTTGGCCACTACAGGTGTGGCAGGGTATGCTCAGACATGAGTCCCTTGCTCACTGCACCATTAGGATTTAAGCAAGCCGGGCCGACGACGGCTGAAATGCCAGAAACCAGTCCCCGGAAGCTTGTTTCCTTTCCAGTAAAGAATTGGCTTGGTAGTTTGGTCTGCCCTGTTCCCATGATGCACTGGGCCAGGGCCAGACTAATTTGCATGTAGCCAGGTTCTGAACTGGGATGGTGCAGTGAGCTAAAAAACGGTGATGGATCAAGCCCTGATCTCTTGACTGGGTAGGAGTGTTCTGATTAACTCAGATACTCTGTCCATCACCACCCCCTTTTCTGAATCGTTTTTGGCCACTACAGGTGTGGCAGGGTATGCTCAGACTTGAGTCCCTTGCTCACTGCAACATCAGGATTCAAGCAAGCCGGGCCGACGATGGCTGAAATGCCAGAAACCGGTCCCCGGAAGCTTGTTTCCTTTCCAGTAAAGAATTGGCTTGGTAGTTTGGTCTGCCCCGTTCCCATGATGCACTGGGCCAGGGCCAGACTAATTTGCATGTAGCCAGGTTCTGAACTGGGATGGTGCAGTGAGCTAAAAAACAGTGATGGATCAACCCCTGATCTCTTGACTGGGTAGGAGCGTTCTGATTAACTCAAATACTCTGACCATCACCACCCCCTTTTCTGAATCGTTTTTGGCCACTACAGGTGTGGCAGGGTATGCTCAGACATGAGTCCCTTGCTCACTGCACCATCAGGATTCAAGCAAGCCGGGCCGACGATGGCTGAAATGCCAGAAACCGGTCCCAGGAAGCTTGTTTCCTTTCCAGTAAAGAATTGGCTTGGTAGTTTGGTCTGCCCTGTTCCCATGATGCACTGGGCCAGGGCCAGACTAATTTGCATGTAGCCAGGTTCTGAACTGGGATGGTGCAGTGAGCTAAAAAATGGTGAAGGATCAAGCCCTGATCTCTTGACTGGGTAGGAGTGTTCTGATTAACTCAGATACTCTGTCCATCACCACCCCCTTTTCTGAATCGTTTTTGGCCACTACAGGTGTGGCAGGGTATGCTCAGACATGAGTCCCTTGCTCACTGCACCATCAGGATTCAAGCAAGCCGGGCCAACGACGGCTGAAATGCCAGAAACCGGTCCCCGGAAGCTTGTTTCCTTTCCAGTAAAGAATTGGCTTGGTAGTTTGGTCTGCCCTGTTCCCATGATGCACTGGGCCAGGGCCAGACTAATTTGCATGTAGCCAGGTTCTGAACTGGGATGGTGCAGTGAGCTAAAAAACAGTGATGGATCAAGCCCTGATCTCTTGACTGGGTAGGAGTGTTCTGATTAACTCAAATACTCTGACCATCACCACCCCCTTTTCTGAATCGTTTTTGGCCACTACAGGTGTGGCAGGGTATGCTCAGACATGAGTCCCTTGCTCACTGCACCATCAGGATTCAAGCAAGCCGGGCCGACGATGGCTGAAATGCCAGAAACCGGTCCCAGGAAGCTTGTTTCCTTTCCAGTAAAGAATTGGCTTGGTAGTTTGGTCTGCCCTGTTCCCATGATGCACTGGGCCAGGGCCAGACTAATTTGCATGTAGCCAGGTTCTGAACTGGGATGGTGCAGTGAGCTAAAAACGGTGAAGGATCAAGCCCTGATCTCTTGACTGGGTAGGAGTGTTCTGATTAACTCAGATACTCTGTCCATCACCACCCCCTTTTCTGAATCGTTTTTGGCCACTACAGGTGTGGCAGGGTATGCTCAGACATGAGTCCCTTGCTCACTGCACCATCAGGATTCAAGCAAGCCGGGCCGACGACGGCTGAAATGCCAGAAACCGGTCCCTGGTAGCTTGTTTCCTTTCCAGTAAAGAACTGGCTTGGTAGTTTGGTCTGCCCTGTTCCCATGATGCACTGGGCCAGGGCCAGACTAATTTGCATGTAGCCAGGTTCTGAACTGGGATGGTGCAGTGAGCTAAAAAACGGTGAAGGATCAAGCCCTGATCTCTTGACTGGGTAGGAGTGTTCTGATTAACTCAGATACTCTGTCCATCACCACCCCCTTTTCTGAATCGTTTTTGGCCACTACAGGTGTGGCAGGGTATGCTCAGACATGAGTCCCTTGCTCACTGCACCATCAGGATTCAAGCAAGCCGGGCCGACGACGGCTGAAATGCCAGAAACCGGTCCCCGGAAGCTTGTTTCCTTTCCAGTAAAGAATTGGCTTGGTAGTTTGGTCTGCCCTGTTCCCATGATGCACTGGGCCAGGGCCAGACTAATTTGCATGTAGCCATGTTCTGAACTGGGATGGTGCAGTGAGCTAAAAAACAGTGATGGATCAAGCCCTGATCTCTTGACTGGG
This sequence comes from Lissotriton helveticus, assembly GCF_964261635.1. Lineage (NCBI taxonomy): Eukaryota > Metazoa > Chordata > Amphibia > Caudata > Salamandridae > Lissotriton > Lissotriton helveticus. The sequence continues at coordinate 1,501,154,398 of NC_136057.1, read as the reverse complement.
TAGGAGTGTTCTGATTAACTCAAATACTCTGACCATCACCACCCCCTTTTCTGAATCGTTTTTGGCCACTACAGGTGTGGCAGGGTATGCTCAGACATTAGTCCCTTGCTCACTGCACCATCAGGATTCAAGCAAGCCGGGCCGACGATGGCTGAAATGCCAGAAACCGGTCCCAGGAAGCTTGTTTCCTTTCCAGTAAAGAATTGGCTTGGTAGTTTGGTCTGCCCTGTTCCCATGATGCACTGGGCCAGGTCCAGACTAATTTGCATGTAGCCAGGTTCTGAACTGGGATGGTGCAGTGAGCTAAAAAACGGTGAAGGATCAAGCCCTGATCTCTTGACTGGGTAGGAGTGTTCTGATTAACTCAGATACTCTGTCCATCACCACCCCCTTTTCTGAATCGTTTTTGGCCACTACAGGTGTGGCAGGGTATGCTCAGACATGAGTCCCTTGCTCACTGCACCATCAGGATTCAAGCAAGCCGGGCCGACGACGGCTGAAATGCCAGAAACCGGTCCCTGGTAGCTTGTTTCCTTTCCAGTAAAGAACTGGCTTGGTAGTTTGGTCTGCCCTGTTCCCATGATGCACTGGGCCAGGGCCAGACTAATTTGCACGTAGCCAGGTTCTGAACTGGGATGGTGCAGTGAGCTAAAAAACGGTGAAGGATCAAGCCCTGATCTCTTGACTGGGTAGGAGTGTTGTGATTAACTCAGATACTCTGTCCATCACCACCCCCTTTTCTGAATCGTTTTTGGCCACTACAGGTGTGGCAGGGTATGCTCAGACATGAGTCCCTTGCTCACTGCACCATCAGGATTCAAGCAAGCCGGGCCGACGACGGCTGAAATGCCAGAAACCAGTCCCCGGAAGCTTGTTTCCTTTCCAGTAAAGAATTGGCTTGGTAGTTTGGTCTGCCCTGTTCCCATGATGCACTGGGCCAGGGCCAGAATAATTTGCATGTAGCCAGGTTCTGAACTGGGATGGTGCAGTGAGCTAAAAAACGGTGATGGATCAATCCCTGATCTCTTGACTGGGTAGGAGGGTTCTGATTAACTCAGATACTCTGTCCATCACCACCCCCTTTTCTGAATCGTTTTTGGCCACTACAGGTGTGGCAGGGTATGCTCAGACATGAGTCCCTTGCTCACTGCACCATCAGGATTCAAGCAAGCCGGGCCGACGACGGCTGAAATGCCAGAAACCAGTCCCCGGAAGCTTGTTTCCTTTCCAGTAAAGAATTGGCTTGGTAGTTTGGTCTGCCCTGTTCCCATGATGCACTGGGCCAGGGCCAGACTAATTTGCATGTAGCCAGGTTCTGAACTGGGATGGTGCAGTGAGCTACAAAACGGTGATGGATCAAGCCCTGATCTCTTGACTGGGTAGGAGTGTTCTGATTAACTCAGATACTCTGTCCATCACCACCCCCTTTTCTGAATCGTTTTTGGCCACTACAGGTGTGGCAGGGTATGCTCAAACATGAGTCCCTTGCTCACTGCACCATCAGGATTCAAGCAAGCCGGGCCGACGACGCCTGAAATGCCAGAAACCGGTCCCCGGAAGCTTGTTTCCTTTCCAGTAAAGAATTGGCTTGGTAGTTTGGTCTGCCCTGTTCACATGATGCACTGGGCCAGGGCCAGACTAATTTGCATGTAGCCAGGTTCTGAACTGGGATGGTGCAGTGAGCTAAAAAACGGTGATGGATCAAGCCCTGATCTCTTGACTGGGTAGGAGTGTTCTGATTAACTCAGATACTCTGTCCATTACCACCCCCTTTTCTGAATCATTTTTGGCCACTACAGGTGTGGCAGGGTATGCTCAGACATGAGTCCCTTGCTCACTGCAACATCAGGATTCAAGCAAGCCGGGCCGACGACGGCTGAAATGCCAGAAACCGGTCCCCGGAAGCTTGTTTCCTTTTCAGTAAAGAATTGGCTTGGTAGTTTGGTCTTCCCTGTTCCCATGATGCACTGGGCCAGGGCCAGACTAATTTGCATGTAGCTAGGTTCTGAACTGGGATGGTGCAGTGAGCTAAAAAACGGTGATGGATCAAGCCCTGATCTCTTGACTGGGTAGGAGTGTTCTGATTAACTCAGATACTCTGTCCATCACCACCCCCTTTTCTGAATCATTTTTGGCCACTACAGTTGTGGCAGGGTATGCTCAGACATAAGTCCCTTGCTCACTGCACCATCAGGATTCAAACAAGCCGGGCCGACGATGGCTGAAATGCCAGAAACCGGTCCCCGGAAGCTTGTTTCCTTTCCAGTAAAGAATTGGCTTGGTAGTTTGGTCTGCCCTGTTCCCATGATGCACTGGGCCAGGGCCAGACTAATTTGCATGTAGCCAGGTTCTGAACTGGGATGGTGCAGTGAGCTAAAAAACGGTGATGGATCAAGCCCTGATCTCTTGACTGGGTAGGAGTGTTCTGATTAACTCAGATACTCTGTCCATCACCGCCCCCTTTTCTGAATCGTTTTTGGCCACTACAGGTGTGGCAGGGTATGCTCAGACATGAGTCCCTTGCTCACTGCACCATCAGGATTTAAGCAAGCCGGGCCGACGACGGCTGAAATGCCAGAAACCAGTCCCCGGAAGCTTGTTTCCTTTCCAGTAAAGAATTGGCTTGGTAGTTTGGTCTGCCCTGTTCCCATGATGCACTGGGCCAGGGCCAGACTAATTTGCATGTAGCCAGGTTCTGAACTGGGATGGTGCAGTGAGCTAAAAAACGGTGATGGATCAAGCCCTGATCTCTTGACTGGGTAGGAGTGTTCTAATTAACTCAGATACTCTGTCCATCACCACCCCCTTTTCTGAATCGTTTTTTGCCACTACGGGTGTGGCAGGGTATGCTCAGACATGAGTCCCTTGCTCACTGCACCATCAGGATTCAAGCAAGCCGGGCCGACGATGGCTGAGATGCCAGAAACCGGTCCCAGGAAGCTTGTTTCCTTTCCAGTAAAGAATTGGCTTGGTAGTTTGGTCTGCCCTGTTCCCATGATGCACTTGGCCAGGGCCAGACTAATTTGCATGTAGCCAGGTTCTGAACTGGGATGGTGCAGTGAGCTAAAAAACGGTGAAGGATCAAGCCCTGATCTCTTGACTGGGTAGGAGTGTTCTGATTAACTCAGATACTCTGTCCATCACCTCCCCCTTTTCTGAATCGTTTTTGGCCACTACAGGTGTGGCAGGGTATGCTCAGACATGAGTCCCTTGCTCACTGCAACATCAGGATTCAAGCAAGCCGGGCCGACGACGGCTGAAATGCCAGAAACCGGTCCCCGGAAGCTTGTTTCCTTTTCAGTAAAGAATTGGCTTGGTAGTTTGGTCTGCCCTGTTCCCATGATGCACTGGGCCAGGGCCAGACTAATTTGCATGTAGCCAGGTTCTGAACTGGGATGGTGCAGTGAGCTAAAAAACGGTGATGGATCAAGCCCTGATCTCTTGACTGGGTAGGAGTGTTCTGATTAACTCAGATACTCTGTCCATCACCACCCCCTTTTCTGAATCGTTTTTGGCCACTACAGGTGTGGCAGGGTATGCTCAGACATAAGTCCCTTGCTCACTGCACCATCAGGATTCAAACAAGCCGGGCCGACGATGGCTGAAATGCCAGAAACCGGTCCCCGGAAGCTTGTTCCTTTCCAGTAAAGAATTGGCTTGGTAGTTTGGTCTGCCCTGTTCCCATGATGCACTGGGCCAGGGCCAGACTAATTTGCATGTAGCCAGGTTCTGAACTGGGATGGTGCAGTGAGCTAAAAAAACGGTGATGGATCAAGCCCTGATCTCTTGACTGGGTAGGAGTGTTCTGATTAACTCAGATACTCTGTCCATCACCACCCCCTTTTCTGAATCGTTTTTGGCCACTACAGGTGTGGCAGGGTATGCTCAGACATGAGTCCCTTGCTCACTGCACCATCAGGATTCAAGCAAGCCGGGCCGACGATGGCTGAAATGCCAGAAACCGGTCCCCGGAAGCTTGTTTCCTTTCCAGTAAAGAATTGGCTTGGTAGTTTGGTCTGCCCTGTTCCCATGATGCACTGGGCCAGGGCCAGACTAATTTGCATGTAGCCAGGTTCTGAACTGGGATGGTGCAGTGAGCTAAAAAACGGTGATGGATCAAGCCCTGATCTCTTGACTGGGTAGGAGTGTTGTGATTAACTCAGATACTCTGTCCATCACCACCCCCTTTTCTGAATCGTTTTTGGCCACTATAGGTGTGGCAGGGTATGCTCAGACATGAGTCCCTTGCTCACTGCACCATCAGGATTCAAGCAAGCCGGGCCGACGACGGCTGAAATGCCAGAGACCGGTCCCCGGAAGCTTGTTTCCTTTCCAGTAAAGAATTGGCTTGGTAGTTTGGTCTGCCCAGTTCCCATGATGCACTGGGCCAGGGCCAGACTAATTTGCATGTAGCCAGGTTCTGAACTGGGATGGTGCAGTGAGCTAAAAAACGGTGATGGATCAAGCCCTGATCCCTTGACTGGGTAGGAGTGTTCTGATTAACTCAGATACTCTGTCCATCACCACCCCCTTTTCTGAATTGTTTTTGGCCACTACAGTTGTGGCAGGGTATGCTCAGACTTGAGTCCCTTGCTCACTGCAACATCAGGATTCAAGCAAGCCGGGCCGACGACGGCTGAAATGCCAGAAACCGGTCCCCGGAAGCTTGTTTCCTTTTCAGTAAAGAATTGGCTTGGTAGTTTGGTCTGCCCTGTTCCCATGATGCACTGGGCCAGGGCCAGACTAATTTGCATGTAGCCAGGTTCTGAACTGGGATGGTGCAGTGAGCTAAAAAACGGTGATGGATCAAGCCCTGATCTCTTGACTGGGTAGGAGTGTTCTGATTAACTCAGATACTCTGTCCATCACCACCCCCTTTTCTGAATCGTTTTTGGCCACTACAGGTGTGGCAGGGTATGCTCAGACATAAGTCCCTTGCTCACTGCACCATCAGGATTCAAACAAGCCGGGCCGACGATGGCTGAAATGCCAGAAACCGGTCCCCGGAAGCTTGTTTCCTTTCCAGTAAAGAATTGGCTTGGTAGTTTGGTCTGCCCTGTTCCCATGATGCACTGGGCCAGGGCCAGACTAATTTGCATGTAGCCAGGTTCTGAACTGGGATGGTGCAGTGAGCTAAAAAACGGTGATGGATCAAGCCCTGATCTCTTGACTGGGTAGGAGTGTTCTGATTAACTCAGATACTCTGTCCATCACCACCCCCTTTTCTGAATCATTTTTGGCCACTACAGGTGTGGCAGGGTATGCTCAGACATGAGTCCCTTGCTCACTGAACCATCAGGATTCAAGCAAGCCGGGCCGACGACGGCTGAAATGCCAGAAACCGGTCCCCGGAAGCTTGTTTCCTTTCCAGTAAAGAATTGGCTTGGTAGTTTGGTCTGCCCTGTTCCCATGATGCACTGGGCCAGGGCCAGACTAATTTGCATGTAGCCAGGTTCTGAACTGGGATGGTGCAGTGAGCTAAAAAACGGTGATGGATCAAGCCCTGATCTCTTGACTGGGTAGGAGTGTTCTGATTAACTCAGATACTCTGTCCATCACCACCCCCTTTTCTGAATCATTTTTGGCCACTACAGGTGTGGCAGGGTATGCTCAGACATGAGTCCCTTGCTCACTGCACCATTAGGATTTAAGCAAGCCGGGCCGACGACGGCTGAAATGCCAGAAACCAGTCCCCGGAAGCTTGTTTCCTTTCCAGTAAAGAATTGGCTTGGTAGTTTGGTCTGCCCTGTTCCCATGATGCACTGGGCCAGGGCCAGACTAATTTGCATGTAGCCAGGTTCTGAACTGGGATGGTGCAGTGAGCTAAAAAACGGTGATGGATCAAGCCCTGATCTCTTGACTGGGTAGGAGTGTTCTGATTAACTCAGATACTCTGTCCATCACCACCCCCTTTTCTGAATCGTTTTTTGCTACTACAGGTGTGGCAGGGTATGCTCAGACTTGAGTCCCTTGCTCACTGCAACATCAGGATTCAAGCAAGCCGGGCCGACGATGGCTGAAATGCCAGAAACCGGTCCCCGGAAGCTTGTTTCCTTTCCAGTAAAGAATTGGCTTGGTAGTTTGGTCTGCCCTGTTCCCATGATGCACTGGGCCAGGGCCAGACTAATTTGCATGTAGCCAGGTTCTGAACTGGGATGGTGCAGTGAGCTAAAAAACAGTGATGGATCAAGCCCTGATCTCTTGACTGGGTAGGAGCGTTCTGATTAACTCAAATACTCTGACCATCACCACCCCCTTTTCTGAATCGTTTTTGGCCACTACAGGTGTGGCAGGGTATGCTCAGACATGAGTCCCTTGCTCACTGCACCATCAGGATTCAAGCAAGCCGGGCCGACGATGGCTGAAATGCCAGAAACCGGTCCCAGGAAGCTTGTTTCCTTTCCAGTAAAGAATTGGCTTGGTAGTTTGGTCTGCCCTGTTCCCATGATGCACTGGGCCAGGGCCAGACTAATTTGCATGTAGCCAGGTTCTGAACTGGGATGGTGCAGTGAGCTAAAAAATGGTGAAGGATCAAGCCCTGATCTCTTGACTGGGTAGGAGTGTTCTGATTAACTCAGATACTCTGTCCATCACCACCCCCTTTTCTGAATCGTTTTTGGCCACTACAGGTGTGGCAGGGTATGCTCAGACATGAGTCCCTTGCTCACTGCACCATCAGGATTCAAGCAAGCCGGGCCGACGACGGCTGAAATGCCAGAAACCGGTCCCCGGAAGCTTGTTTCCTTTCCAGTAAAGAATTGGCTTGGTAGTTTGGTCTGCCCTGTTCCCATGATGCACTGGGCCAGGGCCAGACTAATTTGCATGTAGCCAGGTTCTGAACTGGGATGGTGCAGTGAGCTAAAAAACAGTGATGGATCAAGCCCTGATCTCTTGACTGGGTAGGAGTGTTCTGATTAACTCAAATACTCTGACCATCACCACCCCCTTTTCTGAATCGTTTTTGGCCACTACAGGTGTGGCAGGGTATGCTCAGACATGAGTCCCTTGCTCACTGCACCATCAGGATTCAAGCAAGCCGGGCCGACGATGGCTGAAATGCCAGAAACCGGTCCCAGGAAGCTTGTTTCCTTTCCAGTAAAGAATTGGCTTGGTAGTTTGGTCTGCCCTGTTCCCATGATGCACTGGGCCAGGGCCAGACTAATTTGCATGTAGCCAGGTTCTGAACTGGGATGGTGCAGTGAGCTAAAAACGGTGAAGGATCAAGCCCTGATCTCTTGACTGGGTAGGAGTGTTCTGATTAACTCAGATACTCTGTCCATCACCACCCCCTTTTCTGAATCGTTTTTGGCCACTACAGGTGTGGCAGGGTATGCTCAGACATGAGTCCCTTGCTCACTGCACCATCAGGATTCAAGCAAGCCGGGCCGACGACGGCTGAAATGCCAGAAACCGGTCCCTGGTAGCTTGTTTCCTTTCCAGTAAAGAACTGGCTTGGTAGTTTGGTCTGCCCTGTTCCCATGATGCACTGGGCCAGGGCCAGACTAATTTGCATGTAGCCAGGTTCTGAACTGGGATGGTGCAGTGAGCTAAAAAACGGTGAAGGATCAAGCCCTGATCTCTTGACTGGGTAGGAGTGTTCTGATTAACTCAGATACTCTGTCCATCACCACCCCCTTTTCTGAATCGTTTTTGGCCACTACAGGTGTGGCAGGGTATGCTCAGACATGAGTCCCTTGCTCACTGCACCATCAGGATTCAAGCAAGCCGGGCCGACGACGGCTGAAATGCCAGAAACCGGTCCCCGGAAGCTTGTTTCCTTTCCAGTAAAGAATTGGCTTGGTAGTTTGGTCTGCCCTGTTCCCATGATGCACTGGGCCAGGGCCAGACTAATTTGCATGTAGCCAGGTTCTGAACTGGGATGGTGCAGTGAGCTAAAAAACAGTGATGGATCAAGCCCTGATCTCTTGACTGGGTAGGAGTGTTCTGATTAACTCAAATACTCTGACCATCACCACCCCCTTTTCTGAATCGTTTTTGGCCACTACAGGTGTGGCAGGGTATGCTCAGACATTAGTCCCTTGCTCACTGCACCATCAGGATTCAAGCAAGCCGGGCCGACGATGGCTGAAATGCCAGAAACCGGTCCCAGGAAGCTTGTTTCCTTTCCAGTAAAGAATTGGCTTGGTAGTTTGGTCTGCCCTGTTCCCATGATGCACTGGGCCAGGTCCAGACTAATTTGCATGTAGCCAGGTTCTGAACTGGGATGGTGCAGTGAGCTAAAAAACGGTGAAGGATCAAGCCCTGATCTCTTGACTGGGTAGGAGTGTTCTGATTAACTCAGATACTCTGTCCATCACCACCCCCTTTTCTGAATCATTTTTGGCCACTACAGGTGTGGCAGGGTATGCTCAGACATGAGTCCCTTGCTCACTGCACCATCAGGATTCAAGCAAGCCGGGCCGACGACGGCTGAAATGCCAGAAACCGGTCCCTGGTAGCTTGTTTCCTTTCCAGTAAAGAACTGGCTTGGTAGTTTGGTCTGCCCTGTTCCCATGATGCACTGGGCCAGGGCCAGACTAATTTGCACGTAGCCAGGTTCTGAACTGGGATGGTGCAGTGAGCTAAAAAACGGTGAAGGATCAAGCCCTGATCTCTTGACTGGGTAGGAGTGTTGTGATTAACTCAGATACTCTGTCCATCACCACCCCCTTTTCTGAATCGTTTTTGGCCACTACAGGTGTGGCAGGGTATGCTCAGACATGAGTCCCTTGCTCACTGCACCATCAGGATTCAAGCAAGCCGGGCCGACGACGGCTGAAATGCCAGAAACCAGTCCCCGGAAGCTTGTTTCCTTTCCAGTAAAGAATTGGCTTGGTAGTTTGGTCTGCCCTGTTCCCATGATGCACTGGGCCAGGGCCAGACTAATTTGCATGTAGCCAGGTTCTGAACTGGGATGGTGCAGTGAGCTAAAAAACGGTGATGGATCAATCCCTGATCTCTTGACTGGGTAGGAGGGTTCTGATTAACTCAGATACTCTGTCCATCACCACCCCCTTTTCTGAATCGTTTTTGGCCACTACAGGTGTGGCAGGGTATGCTCAGACATGAGTCCCTTGCTCACTGCACCATCAGGATTCAAGCAAGCCGGGCCGACGACGGCTGAAATGCCAGAAACCAGTCCCCGGAAGCTTGTTTCCTTTCCAGTAAAGAATTGGCTTGGTAGTTTGGTCTGCCCTGTTCCCATGATGCACTGGGCCAGGGCCAGACTAATTTGCATGTAGCCAGGTTCTGAACTGGGATGGTGCAGTGAGCTACAAAACGGTGATGGATCAAGCCCTGATCTCTTGACTGGGTAGGAGTGTTCTGATTAACTCAGATACTCTGTCCATCACCACCCCCTTTTCTGAATCGTTTTTGGCCACTACAGGTGTGGCAGGGTATGCTCAGACATGAGTCCCTTGCTCACTGCACCATCAGGATTCAAGCAAGCCGGGCCGACGACGCCTGAAATGCCAGAAACCGGTCCCCGGAAGCTTGTTTCCTTTCCAGTAAAGAATTGGCTTGGTAGTTTGGTCTGCCCTGTTCACATGATGCACTGGGCCAGGGCCAGACTAATTTGCATGTAGCCAGGTTCTGAACTGGGATGGTGCAGTGAGCTAAAAAACGGTGATGGATCAAGCCCTGATCTCTTGACTGGGTAGGAGTGTTCTGATTAACTCAGATACTCTGTCCATCACCACCCCCTTTTCTGAATCATTTTTGGCCACTACAGGTGTGGCAGGGTATGCTCAGACATGAGTCCCTTGCTCACTGCAACATCAGGATTCAAGCAAGCCGGGCCGACGACGGCTGAAATGCCAGAAACCGGTCCCCGGAAGCTTGTTTCCTTTTCAGTAAAGAATTGGCTTGGTAGTTTGGTCTTCCCTGTTCCCATGATGCACTGGGCCAGGGCCAGACTAATTTGCATGTAGCTAGGTTCTGAACTGGGATGGTGCAGTGAGCTAAAAAACGGTGATGGATCAAGCCCTGATCTCTTGACTGGGTAGGAGTGTTCTGATTAACTCAAATACTCTGTCCATCACCACCCCCTTTTCTGAATCATTTTTGGCCACTACAGTTGTGGCAGGGTATGCTCAGACATAAGTCCCTTGCTCACTGCACCATCAGGATTCAAACAAGCCGGGCCGACGATGGCTGAAATGCCAGAAACCGGTCCCCGGAAGCTTGTTTCCTTTCCAGTAAAGAATTGGCTTGGTAGTTTGGTCTGCCCTGTTCCCATGATGCACTGGGCCAGGGCCAGACTAATTTGCATGTAGCCAGGTTCTGAACTGGGATGGTGCAGTGAGCTAAAAAACGGTGATGGATCAAGCCCTGATCTCTTGACTGGGTAGGAGTGTTCTGATTAACTCAGATACTCTGTCCATCACCACCACCCCCTTTTCTGAATCGTTTTTGGCCACTACAGGTGTGGCAGGGTATGCTCAGACATGAGTCCCTTGCTCACTGCACCATCAGGATTTAAGCAAGCCGGGCCGACGACGGCTGAAATGCCAGAAACCAGTCCCCGGAAGCTTGTTTCCTTTCCAGTAAAGAATTGGCTTGGTAGTTTGGTCTGCCCTGTTCCCATGATGCACTGGGCCAGGGCCAGACTAATTTGCATGTAGCCAGGTTCTGAACTGGGATGGTGCAGTGAGCTAAAAAACGGTGATGGATCAAGCCCTGATCTCTTGACTGGGTAGGAGTGTTCTGATTAACTCAGATACTCTGTCCATCACCACCCCCTTTTCTGAATCGTTTTTTGCCACTACGGGTGTGGCAGGGTATGCTCAGACATGAGTCCCTTGCTCACTGCAACATCAGGATTCAAGCAAGCCGGGCCGACGACGGCTGAAATGCCAGAAACCGGTCCCCGGAAGCTTGTTTCCTTTCCAGTAAAGAATTGGCTTGGTAGTTTGGTCTGCCCTGTTCCCATGATGCACTGGGCCAGGGCCAGACTAATTTGCATGTAGCCAGGTTCTGAACTGGGATGGTGCAGTGAGCTAAAAAACAGTGATGGATCAAGCCCTGATCTCTTGACTGGGTAGGAGTATTCTGATTAACTCAAATACTCTGACCATCACCACCCCCTTTTCTGAATCGTTTTTGGCCACTACAGGTGTGGCAGGGTATGCTCAGACATGAGTCCCTTGCTCACTGCACCATCAGGATTCAAGCAAGCCGGGCCGACAATGGCTGAAATGCCAGAAACCGGTCCCAGGAAGCTTGTTTCCTTTCCAGTAAAGAATTGGCTTGGTAGGTTGGTCTGCCCTGTTCCCATGATGCACTTGGCCAGGGCCAGACTAATTTGCATGTAGCCAGGTTCTGAACTGGGATGGTGCAGTGAGCTAAAAAACGGTAAAGGATCAAGCCCTGATCTCTTGACTGGGTAGGAGTGTTCTGATTAACTCAGATACTCTGTCCATCACCACCCCCTTTTCTGAATCGTTTTTGGCCACTACAGGTGTGGCAGGGTATGCTCAGACATGAGTCCCTTGCTCACTGCACCATCAGGATTCAAGCAAGCCGGGCCGACGACGGCTGAAATGCCAGAAACCGGTCCCTGGTAGCTTGTTTCCTTTCCAGTAAAGAACTGGCTTGGTAGTTTGGTCTGCCCTGTTCCCATGATGCACTGGGCCAGGGCCAGACTAATTTGCACGTAGCCAGGTTCTGAACTGGGATGGTGCAGTGAGCTAAAAAACGGTGAAGGATCAAGCCCTGATCTCTTGACTGGGTAGGAGTGTTCTGATTAACTCAGATACTCTGTCCATCACCACCCCCTTTTCTGAATCGTTTTTGGCCACTACAGGTGTGGCAGGGTATGCTCAGACATGAGTCCCTTGCTCACTGCACCATCAGGATTCAAGCAAGCCGGGCCGACGACGGCTGAAATGCCAGAAACCAGTCCCCGGAAGCTTGTTTCCTTTCCAGTAAAGAATTGGCTTGGTAGTTTGGTCTGCCCTGTTCCCATGATGCACTGGGCCAGGGCCAGACTAATTTGCATGTAGCCAGGTTCTGAACTGGGATATTGCAGTGAGCTAAAAAACGGTGATGGATCAAGCCCTGATCTCTTGACTGGGTAGGAGGGTTCTGATTAACTCAGATACTCTGTCCATCACCACCCCCTTTTCTGAATCGTTTTTGGCCACTACAGGTGTGGCAGGGTATGCTCAGACATGAGTCCCTTGCTCACTGCACCATCAGGATTCAAGCAAGCCGGGCCGACGACGGCTGAAATGCCAGAAACCAGTCCCCGGAAGCTTGTTTCCTTTTCAGTAAAGAATTGGCTTGGTAGTTTGGTCTGCCCTGTTCCCATGATGCACTGGGCCAGGGCCAGACTAATTTGCATGTAGCCAGGTTCTGAACTGGGATGGTGCAGTGAGCTAAAAAACAGTGATGGATCAAGCCCTGATCTCTTGACTGGGTAGGAGTGTTCTGATTAACTCAAATACTCTGACCATCACCACCCCCTTTTCTGAATCGTTTTTGGCCACTACAGGTGTGGCAGGGTATGCTCAGACATGAGTCCCTTGCTCACTGCACCATCAGGATTCAAGCAAGCCGGGCCGACGATGGCTGAAATGCCAGAAACCGGTCCCAGGAAGCTTGTTTCCTTTCCAGTAAAGAATTGGCTTGGTAGTTTGGTCTGCCCTGTTCCCATGATGCACTTGGCCAGGGCCAGACTAATTTGCATGTAGCCAGGTTCTGAACTGGGATGGTGCAGTGAGCTAAAAAACGGTGATGGATCAAGCCCTGATCTCTTGACTGGGTAGGAGAGTTCTGATTAACTTAGATACTCTGTCCATCACTACCCCCTTTTCTGAATCGTTTTTGGCCACTACAGTTGTGGCAGGGTATGCTCAGACATAAGTCCCTTGCTCACTGCACCATCAGGATTCAAACAAGCCGGGCCGACGATGGCTGAAATGCCAGAAACCGGTCCCCGGAAGCTTGTTTCCTTTCCAGTAAAGAATTGGCTTGGTAGTTTGGTCTGCCCTGTTCCCATGATGCACTTGCCCAGGGCCAGACTAATTTGCATGTAGCCAGGTTCTGAACTGGGATGGTGCAGTGAGCTAAAAAACGGTGAAGGATCAAGCCCTGATCTCTTGACTGGGTAGGAGTGTTCTGATTAACTCAGATACTCTGTCCATCACCACCCCCTTTTCTGAATCGTTTTTGGCCACTACAGGTGTGGCAGGGTATGCTCAGACATGAGTCCCTTGCTCACTGCAACATCAGGATTCAAGCAAGCCGGGCCGACGACGGCTGAAATGCCAGAAACTGGTCCCCGGAAGCTTGTTTCCTTTTCAGTAAAGAATTGGCTTGGTAGTTTGGTCTGCCCTGTTCCCATGATGCACTGGGCCAGGGCCAGACTAATTTGCATGTAGCCAGGTTCTGAACTGGGATGGTGCAGTGAGCTAAAAAACGGTGATGGATCAAGCACTGATCTCTTGACTGGGTAGGAGTGTTCTGATTAACTCAGATACTCTGTCCATCACCACCCCCTTTTCTGAATCGTTTTTGGCCACTACAGGTGTGGCAGGGTATGCTCAGACATAAGTCCCTTGCTCACTGCACCATCAGGATTCAAACAAGCCGGGCCGACGATGGCTGAAATGCCAGAAACCGGTCCCCGGAAGCTTGTTCCTTTCCAGTAAAGAATTGGCTTGGTAGTTTGGTCTGCCCTCTTCCCATGATGCACTGGGCCAGGGCCAGACTAATTTGCATGTAGCCAGGTTCTGAACTGGGATGGTGCAGTGAGCTAAAAAACGGTGATGGATCAAGCCCTGATCTCTTGACTGGGTAGGAGTGTTCTGATTAACTCAGATACTCTGTCCATCACCACCCCCTTTTCTGAATCGTTTTTGGCCACTACAGGTGTGGCAGGGTATGCTCAGACATGAGTCCCTTGCTCACTGCACCATCAGGATTCAAGCAAGCCGGGCCGACGATGGCTGAAATGCCAGAAACCGGTCCCCGGAAGCTTGTTTCCTTTCCAGTAAAGAATTGGCTTGGTAGTTTGGTCTGCCCTGTTCCCATGATGCACTGGGCCAGGGCCAGACTAATTTGCATGTAGCCAGGTTCTGAACTGGGATGGTGCAGTGAGCTAAAAAACGGTGATGGATCAAGCCCTGATCTCTTGACAGGGTAGGAGTGTTGTGATGAACTCAGATACTCTGTCCATCACCACCCCCTTTTCTGAATCATTTTTGGCCACTACAGGTGTGGCAGGGTATGCTCAGACATGAGTCCCTTGCTCACTGCACCATCAGGATTCAAGCAAGCCGGGCCGACGACGGCTGAAATGCCAGAGACCGGTCCCCGGAAGCTTGTTTCCTTTCCAGTAAAGAATTGGCTTGGTAGTTTGGTCTGCCCAGTTCCCATGATGCACTGGGCCAGGGCCAGACTAATTTGCATGTAGCCAGGTTCTGAACTGGGATGGTGCAGTGAGCTAAAAAACGGTGATGGATCAAGCCCTGATCCCTTGACTGGGTAGGAGTGTTCTGATTAACTCAGATACTCTGTCCATCACCACCCCCTTTTCTGAATTGTTTTTGGCCACTACAGTTGTGGCAGGGTATGCTCAGACATGAGTCCCTTGCTCACTGCAACATCAGGATTCAAGCAAGCCGGGCCGACGACGGCTGAAATGCCAGAAACCGGTCCCCGGAAGCTTGTTTCCTTTCCAGTAAAGAATTGGCTTGGTAGTTTGGTCTGCCCTGTTCCCATGATGCACTGGGCCAGGGCCAGACTAATTTGCATGTAGCCAGGTTCTGAACTGGGATGGTGCAGTGAGCTAAAAAACGGTGAAGGATCAAGCCCTGATCTCTTGACTGGGTAGGAGTGTTCTGATTAACTCAGATACTCTGTCCATCACCACCCCCTTTTCTGAATCGTTTTTGGCCACTACAGGTGTGGCAGGGTATGCTCAGACATGAGTCCCTTGCTCACTGCAACATCAGGATTCAAGCAAGCCGGGCCGACGACGGCTGAAATGCCAGAAACCGGTCCCCGGAAGCTTGTTTCCTTTCCAGTAAAGAATTGGCTTGGTAGTTTGGTCTGCCCTGTTCCCATGATGCACTGGGCCAGGGCCAGACTAATTTGCATGTAGCCAGGTTCTGAACTGGGATATTGCAGTGAGCTAAAAAACGGTGATGGATCAAGCCCTGATCTCTTGACTGGGTAGGAGGGTTCTGATTAACTCAGATACTCTGTCCATCACCACCCCCTTTTCTGAATCGTTTTTGGCCACTACAGGTGTGGCAGGGTATGCTCAGACATGAGTCCCTTGCTCACTGCACCATCAGGATTCAAGCAAGCCGGGCCGACGACGGCTGAAATGCCAGAAACCAGTCCCCGGAAGCTTGTTTCCTTTTCAGTAAAGAATTGGCTTGGTAGTTTGGTCTGCCCTGTTCCCATGATGCACTGGGCCAGGGCCAGACTAATTTGCATGTAGCCAGGTTCTGAACTGGGATGGTGCAGTGAGCTAAAAAACAGTGATGGATCAAGCCCTGATCTCTTGACTGGGTAGGAGTGTTCTGATTAACTCAAATACTCTGACCATCACCACCCCCTTTTCTGAATCGTTTTTGGCCACTACAGGTGTGGCAGGGTATGCTCAGACATGAGTCCCTTGCTCACTGCACCATCAGGATTCAAGCAAGCCGGGCCGACGATGGCTGAAATGCCAGAAACCGGTCCCAGGAAGCTTGTTTCCTTTCCAGTAAAGAATTGGCTTGGTAGTTTGGTCTGCCCTGTTCCCATGATGCACTTGGCCAGGGCCAGACTAATTTGCATGTAGCCAGGTTCTGAACTGGGATGGTGCAGTGAGCTAAAAAACGGTGATGGATCAAGCCCTGATCTCTTGACTGGGTAGGAGAGTTCTGATTAACTTAGATACTCTGTCCATCACTACCCCCTTTTCTGAATCGTTTTTGGCCACTACAGTTGTGGCAGGGTATGCTCAGACATAAGTCCCTTGCTCACTGCACCATCAGGATTCAAACAAGCCGGGCCGACGATGGCTGAAATGCCAGAAACCGGTCCCCGGAAGCTTGTTTCCTTTCCAGTAAAGAATTGGCTTGGTAGTTTGGTCTGCCCTGTTCCCATGATGCACTTGCCCAGGGCCAGACTAATTTGCATGTAGCCAGGTTCTGAACTGGGATGGTGCAGTGAGCTAAAAAACGGTGAAGGATCAAGCCCTGATCTCTTGACTGGGTAGGAGTGTTCTGATTAACTCAGATACTCTGTCCATCACCACCCCCTTTTCTGAATCGTTTTTGGCCACTACAGGTGTGGCAGGGTATGCTCAGACATGAGTCCCTTGCTCACTGCAACATCAGGATTCAAGCAAGCCGGGCCGACGACGGCTGAAATGCCAGAAACTGGTCCCCGGAAGCTTGTTTCCTTTTCAGTAAAGAATTGGCTTGGTAGTTTGGTCTGCCCTGTTCCCATGATGCACTGGGCCAGGGCCAGACTAATTTGCATGTAGCCAGGTTCTGAACTGGGATGGTGCAGTGAGCTAAAAAACGGTGATGGATCAAGCACTGATCTCTTGACTGGGTAGGAGTGTTCTGATTAACTCAGATACTCTGTCCATCACCACCCCCTTTTCTGAATCGTTTTTGGCCACTACAGGTGTGGCAGGGTATGCTCAGACATAAGTCCCTTGCTCACTGCACCATCAGGATTCAAACAAGCCGGGCCGACGATGGCTGAAATGCCAGAAACCGGTCCCCGGAAGCTTGTTCCTTTCCAGTAAAGAATTGGCTTGGTAGTTTGGTCTGCCCTCTTCCCATGATGCACTGGGCCAGGGCCAGACTAATTTGCATGTAGCCAGGTTCTGAACTGGGATGGTGCAGTGAGCTAAAAAACGGTGATGGATCAAGCCCTGATCTCTTGACTGGGTAGGAGTGTTCTGATTAACTCAGATACTCTGTCCATCACCACCCCCTTTTCTGAATCGTTTTTGGCCACTACAGGTGTGGCAGGGTATGCTCAGACATGAGTCCCTTGCTCACTGCACCATCAGGATTCAAGCAAGCCGGGCCGACGATGGCTGAAATGCCAGAAACCGGTCCCCGGAAGCTTGTTTCCTTTCCAGTAAAGAATTGGCTTGGTAGTTTGGTCTGCCCTGTTCCCATGATGCACTGGGCCAGGGCCAGACTAATTTGCATGTAGCCAGGTTCTGAACTGGGATGGTGCAGTGAGCTAAAAAACGGTGATGGATCAAGCCCTGATCTCTTGACAGGGTAGGAGTGTTGTGATGAACTCAGATACTCTGTCCATCACCACCCCCTTTTCTGAATCATTTTTGGCCACTACAGGTGTGGCAGGGTATGCTCAGACATGAGTCCCTTGCTCACTGCACCATCAGGATTCAAGCAAGCCGGGCCGACGACGGCTGAAATGCCAGAGACCGGTCCCCGGAAGCTTGTTTCCTTTCCAGTAAAGAATTGGCTTGGTAGTTTGGTCTGCCCAGTTCCCATGATGCACTGGGCCAGGGCCAGACTAATTTGCATGTAGCCAGGTTCTGAACTGGGATGGTGCAGTGAGCTAAAAAACGGTGATGGATCAAGCCCTGATCCCTTGACTGGGTAGGAGTGTTCTGATTAACTCAGATACTCTGTCCATCACCACCCCCTTTTCTGAATTGTTTTTGGCCACTACAGTTGTGGCAGGGTATGCTCAGACATGAGTCCCTTGCTCACTGCAACATCAGGATTCAAGCAAGCCGGGCCGACGACGGCTGAAATGCCAGAAACCGGTCCCCGGAAGCTTGTTTCCTTTCCAGTAAAGAATTGGCTTGGTAGTTTGGTCTGCCCTGTTCCCATGATGCACTGGGCCAGGGCCAGACTAATTTGCATGTAGCCAGGTTCTGAACTGGGATGGTGCAGTGAGCTAAAAAACGGTGAAGGATCAAGCCCTGATCTCTTGACTGGGTAGGAGTGTTCTGATTAACTCAGATACTCTGTCCATCACCACCCCCTTTTCTGAATCGTTTTTGGCCACTACAGGTGTGGCAGGGTATGCTCAGACATGAGTCCCTTGCTCACTGCAACATCAGGATTCAAGCAAGCCGGGCCGACGACGGCTGAAATGCCAGAAACCGGTCCCCGGAAGCTTGTTTCCTTTTCAGTAAAGAATTGGCTTGGTAGTTTGGTCTGCCCTGTTCCCATGATGCACTGGGCCAGGGCCAGACTAATTTGCATGTAGCCAGGTTCTGAACTGGGATGGTGCAGTGAGCTAAAAAACGGTGATGGATCAAGCCCTGATCTCTTGACTGGGTAGGAGTGTTCTGATTAACTCAGATACTCTGTCCATCACCACCCCCTTTTCTGAATCGTTTTTGGCCACTACAGGTGTGGCAGGGTATGCTCAGACATGAGTCCCTTGCTCACTGCAACATCAGGATTCAAGCAAGCCGGGCCGACGATGGCTGAAATGCCAGAAACCGGTCCCCGGAAGTTTGTTTCCTTTTCAGTAAAGAATTGGCTTGGTAGTTTGGTCTGCCCTGTTCCCATGATGCACGGGGCCAGGGCCAGACTAATTTGCATGTAGCCAGGTTCTGAACTGGGATGGTGCAGTGAGCTAAAAAACGGTGATGAATCAAGCCCTGATCTCTTGACTGGGTAGGAGTGTTCTGATTAAATTGGCTTGGTAGTTTGGTCTGCCCTGTTCCCATGATGCACTGGGCCAGGGCCAGACTAATTTGCATGTAGCCAGGTTCTGAACTGGGATGGTGCAGTGAGCTAAAAAACGGTGATGGATCAAGCCCTGATCTCTTGACTGGGTAGGAGTGTTCTGATTAACTCAGATACTCTGTCCATCACCACCCCCTTTTCTGAATCATTTTTGGCCACTACAGGTGTGGCAGGGTATGCTCAGACATGAGTCCCTTGCTCACTGCACCATCAGGATTCAAGCAAGCTGGGCCGACGACGGCTGAAATGCCAGAAACCGGTCCCCGGAAGCTTGTTTCCTTTCCAGTAAAGAATTGGCTTGGTAGTTTGGTCTGCCCTGTTCCCATGATGCACTGGGCCAGGGCCAGACTAATTTGCATGTAGCCAGGTTCTGAACTGGGATGGTGCAGTGAGCTAAAAAACGGTGATGGATCAAGCCCTGATCTCTTGACTGGGTAGGAGTGTTCTGATTAACTCAGATACTCTGTCCATCACTACCCCCTTTTCTGAATCGTTTTTGGCCACTACAGTTGTGGCAGGGTATGCTCAGACATAAGTCCCTTGCTCACTGCACCATCAGGATTCAAACAAGCCGGGCCGACGATGGCTGAAATGCCAGAAACCGGTCCCCGGAAGCTTGTTTCCTTTCCAGTAAAGAATTGGCTTGGTAGTTTGGTCTGCCCTGTTCCCATGATGCACTTGGCCAGGGCCAGACTAATTTGCATGTAGCCAGGTTCTGAACTGGGATGGTGCAGTGAGCTAAAAAACGGTGAAGGATCAAGCCTGATCTCTTGACTGGGTAGGAGTGTTCTGATTAACTCAGATACTCTGTCCATCACCACCCCCTTTTCTGAATCGTTTTTGGCCACTACAGGTGTGGCAGGGTATGCTCAGACATGAGTCCCTTGCTCACTGCAACATCAGGATTCAAGCAAGCCGGGCCGACGACGGCTGAAATGCCAGAAACTGGTCCCCGGAAGCTTGTTTCCTTTTCAGTAAAGAATTGGCTTGGTAGTTTGGTCTGCCCTGTTCCCATGATGCACTGGGCCAGGGCCAGACTAATTTGCATGTAGCCAGGTTCTGAACTGGGATGGTGCAGTGAGCTAAAAAACGGTGATGGATCAAGCCCTGATCTCTTGACTGGGTAGGAGTGTTCTGATTAACTCAGATACTCTGTCCATCACCACCCCCTTTTCTGAATCGTTTTTGGCCACTACAGGTGTGGCAGGGTATGCTCAGACATAAGTCCCTTGCTCACTGCACCATCAGGATTCAAACAAGCCGGGCCGACGATGGCTGAAATGCCAGAAACCGGTCCCCGGAAGCTTGTTCCTTTCCAGTAAAGAATTGGCTTGGTAGTTTGGTCTGCCCTCTTCCCATGATGCACTGGGCCAGGGCCAGACTAATTTGCATGTAGCCAGGTTCTGAACTGGGATGGTGCAGTGAGCTAAAAAACGGTGATGGATCAAGCCCTGATCTCTTGACTGGGTAGGAGTGTTCTGATTAACTCAGATACTCTGTCCATCACCACCCCCTTTTCTGAATCGTTTTTGGCCACTACAGGTGTGGCAGGGTATGCTCAGACATGAGTCCCTTGCTCACTGCACCATCAGGATTCAAGCAAGCCGGGCCGACGATGGCTGAAATGCCAGAAACCGGTCCCCGGAAGCTTGTTTCCTTTCCAGTAAAGAATTGGCTTGGTAGTTTGGTCTGCCCTGTTCCCATGATGCACTGGGCCAGGGCCAGACTAATTTGCATGTAGCCAGGTTCTGAACTGGGATGGTGCAGTGAGCTAAAAAACGGTGATGGATCAAGCCCTGATCTCTTGACAGGGTAGGAGTGTTGTGATTAACTCAGATACTCTGTCCATCACCACCCCCTTTTCTGAATCGTTTTTGGCCACTACAGGTGTGGCAGGGTATGCTCAGACATGAGTCCCTTGCTCACTGCACCATCAGGATTCAAGCAAGCCGGGCCGACGACGGCTGAAATGCCAGAGACCGGTCCCCGGAAGCTTGTTTCCTTTCCAGTAAAGAATTGGCTTGGTAGTTTGGTCTGCCCAGTTCCCATGATGCACTGGGCCAGGGCCAGACTAATTTGCATGTAGCCAGGTTCTGAACTGGGATGGTGCAGTGAGCTAAAAAACGGTGATGGATCAAGCCCTGATCCCTTGACTGGGTAGGAGTGTTCTGATTAACTCAGATACTCTGTCCATCACCACCCCCTTTTCTGAATTGTTTTTGGCCACTACAGTTGTGGCAGGGTATGCTCAGACATGAGTCCCTTGCTCACTGCAACATCAGGATTCAAGCAAGCCGGGCCGACGACGGCTGAAATGCCAGAAACCGGTCCCCGGAAGCTTGTTTCCTTTCCAGTAAAGAATTGGCTTGGTAGTTTGGTCTGCCCTGTTCCCATGATGCACTGGGCCAGGGCCAGACTAATTTGCATGTAGCCAGGTTCTGAACTGGGATGGTGCAGTGAGCTAAAAAACGGTGAAGGATCAAGCCCTGATCTCTTGACTGGGTAGGAGTGTTCTGATTAACTCAGATACTCTGTCCATCACCACCCCCTTTTCTGAATCGTTTTTGGCCACTACAGGTGTGGCAGGGTATGCTCAGACATGAGTCCCTTGCTCACTGCAACATCAGGATTCAAGCAAGCCGGGCCGACGACGGCTGAAATGCCAGAAACCGGTCCCCGGAAGCTTGTTTCCTTTTCAGTAAAGAATTGGCTTGGTAGTTTGGTCTGCCCTGTTCCCATGATGCACTGGGCCAGGGCCAGACTAATTTGCATGTAGCCAGGTTCTGAACTGGGATGGTGCAGTGAGCTAAAAAACGGTGATGGATCAAGCCCTGATCTCTTGACTGGGTAGGAGTGTTCTGATTAACTCAGATACTCTGTCCATTACCACCCCCTTTTCTGAATCGTTTTTGGCCACTACAGGTGTGGCAGGGTATGCTCAGACATGAGTCCCTTGCTCACTGCACCATCAGGATTCAAGCAAGCTGGGCCGACGACGGTTGAAATGCCAGAAACCGGTCCCCGGAAGTTTGTTTCCTTTCCAGTAAAGAATTGGCTTGGTAGTTTGGTCTGCCCTGTTCCCATGATGCACGGGGCCAGGGCCAGACTAATTTGCATGTAGCCAGGTTCTGAACTGGGATGGTGCAGTGAGCTAAAAAACGGTGATGAATCAAGCCCTGATCTCTTGACTGGGTAGGAGTGTTCTGATTAAATTGGCTTGGTAGTTTGGTCTGCCCTGTTCCCATGATGCACTGGGCCAGGGCCAGACTAATTTGCATGTAGCCAGGTTCTGAACTGGGATGGTGCAGTGAGCTAAAAAACGGTGATGGATCAAGCCCTGATCTCTTGACTGGGTAGGAGTGTTCTGATTAACTCAGATACTCTGTCCATCACCACCCCCTTTTCTGAATCATTTTTGGCCACTACAGGTGTGGCAGGGTATGCTCAGACATGAGTCCCTTGCTCACTGCACCATCAGGATTCAAGCAAGCCGGGCCGACGACGGCTGAAATGCCAGAAACCGGTCCCCGGAAGCTTGTTCCTTTCCAGTAAAGAATTGGCTTGGTAGTTTGGTCTGCCCTGTTCCCATGATGCACTGGGCCAGGGCCAGACTAATTTGCATGTAGCCAGGTTCTGAACTGGGATGGTGCAGTGAGCTAAAAAACAGTGATGGATCAAGCCCTGATCTCTTGACTGGGTAGGAGTGTTCTGATTAACTCAAATACTCTGACCATCACCACCCCCTTTTCTGAATCGTTTTTGGCCACTACAGGTGTGGCAGGGTATGCTCAGACATGAGTCCCTTGCTCACTGCACCATCAGGATTCAAGCAAGCCGGGCCGACAATGGCTGAAATGCCAGAAACCGGTCCCAGGAAGCTTGTTTCCTTTCCAGTAAAGAATTGGCTTGGTAGGTTGGTCTGCCCTGTTCCCATGATGCACTTGGCCAGGGCCAGACTAATTTGCATGTAGCCAGGTTCTGAACTGGGATGGTGCAGTGAGCTAAAAAACGGTAAAGGATCAAGCCCTGATCTCTTGACTGGGTAGGAGTGTTCTGATTAACTCAGATACTCTGTCCATCACCACCCCCTTTTCTGAATCGTTTTTGGCCACTACAGGTGTGGCAGGGTATGCTCAGACATGAGTCCCTTGCTCACTGCACCATCAGGATTCAAGCAAGCCGGGCCGACGACGGCTGAAATGCCAGAAACCGGTCCCTGGTAGCTTGTTTCCTTTCCAGTAAAGAACTGGCTTGGTAGTTTGGTCTGCCCTGTTCCCATGATGCACTGGGCCAGGGCCAGACTAATTTGCACGTAGCCAGGTTCTGAACTGGGATGGTGCAGTGAGCTAAAAAACGGTGAAGGATCAAGCCCTGATCTCTTGACTGGGTAGGAGTGTTCTGATTAACTCAGATACTCTGTCCATCACCACCCCCTTTTCTGAATCGTTTTTGGCCACTACAGGTGTGGCAGGGTATGCTCAGACATGAGTCCCTTGCTCACTGCACCATCAGGATTCAAGCAAGCCGGGCCGACGACGGCTGAAATGCCAGAAACCAGTCCCCGGAAGCTTGTTTCCTTTCCAGTAAAGAATTGGCTTGGTAGTTTGGTCTGCCCTGTTCCCATGATGCACTGGGCCAGGGCCAGACTAATTTGCATGTAGCCAGGTTCTGAACTGGGATATTGCAGTGAGCTAAAAAACGGTGATGGATCAAGCCCTGATCTCTTGACTGGGTAGGAGGGTTCTGATTAACTCAGATACTCTGTCCATCACCACCCCCTTTTCTGAATCGTTTTTGGCCACTACAGGTGTGGCAGGGTATGCTCAGACATGAGTCCCTTGCTCACTGCACCATCAGGATTCAAGCAAGCCGGGCCGACGACGGCTGAAATGCCAGAAACCAGTCCCCGGAAGCTTGTTTCCTTTTCAGTAAAGAATTGGCTTGGTAGTTTGGTCTGCCCTGTTCCCATGATGCACTGGGCCAGGGCCAGACTAATTTGCATGTAGCCAGGTTCTGAACTGGGATGGTGCAGTGAGCTAAAAAACAGTGATGGATCAAGCCCTGATCTCTTGACTGGGTAGGAGTGTTCTGATTAACTCAAATACTCTGACCATCACCACCCCCTTTTCTGAATCGTTTTTGGCCACTACAGGTGTGGCAGGGTATGCTCAGACATGAGTCCCTTGCTCACTGCACCATCAGGATTCAAGCAAGCCGGGCCGACGATGGCTGAAATGCCAGAAACCGGTCCCAGGAAGCTTGTTTCCTTTCCAGTAAAGAATTGGCTTGGTAGTTTGGTCTGCCCTGTTCCCATGATGCACTTGGCCAGGGCCAGACTAATTTGCATGTAGCCAGGTTCTGAACTGGGATGGTGCAGTGAGCTAAAAAACGGTGATGGATCAAGCCCTGATCTCTTGACTGGGTAGGAGAGTTCTGATTAACTTAGATACTCTGTCCATCACTACCCCCTTTTCTGAATCGTTTTTGGCCACTACAGTTGTGGCAGGGTATGCTCAGACATAAGTCCCTTGCTCACTGCACCATCAGGATTCAAACAAGCCGGGCCGACGATGGCTGAAATGCCAGAAACCGGTCCCCGGAAGCTTGTTTCCTTTCCAGTAAAGAATTGGCTTGGTAGTTTGGTCTGCCCTGTTCCCATGATGCACTTGCCCAGGGCCAGACTAATTTGCATGTAGCCAGGTTCTGAACTGGGATGGTGCAGTGAGCTAAAAAACGGTGAAGGATCAAGCCCTGATCTCTTGACTGGGTAGGAGTGTTCTGATTAACTCAGATACTCTGTCCATCACCACCCCCTTTTCTGAATCGTTTTTGGCCACTACAGGTGTGGCAGGGTATGCTCAGACATGAGTCCCTTGCTCACTGCAACATCAGGATTCAAGCAAGCCGGGCCGACGACGGCTGAAATGCCAGAAACTGGTCCCCGGAAGCTTGTTTCCTTTTCAGTAAAGAATTGGCTTGGTAGTTTGGTCTGCCCTGTTCCCATGATGCACTGGGCCAGGGCCAGACTAATTTGCATGTAGCCAGGTTCTGAACTGGGATGGTGCAGTGAGCTAAAAAACGGTGATGGATCAAGCCCTGATCTCTTGACTGGGTAGGAGTGTTCTGATTAACTCAGATACTCTGTCCATCACCACCCCCTTTTCTGAATCGTTTTTGGCCACTACAGGTGTGGCAGGGTATGCTCAGACATAAGTCCCTTGCTCACTGCACCATCAGGATTCAAACAAGCCGGGCCGACGATGGCTGAAATGCCAGAAACCGGTCCCCGGAAGCTTGTTCCTTTCCAGTAAAGAATTGGCTTGGTAGTTTGGTCTGCCCTCTTCCCATGATGCACTGGGCCAGGGCCAGACTAATTTGCATGTAGCCAGGTTCTGAACTGGGATGGTGCAGTGAGCTAAAAAACGGTGATGGATCAAGCCCTGATCTCTTGACTGGGTAGGAGTGTTCTGATTAACTCAGATACTCTGTCCATCACCACCCCCTTTTCTGAATCGTTTTTGGCCACTACAGGTGTGGCAGGGTATGCTCAGACATGAGTCCCTTGCTCACTGCACCATCAGGATTCAAGCAAGCCGGGCCGACGATGGCTGAAATGCCAGAAACCGGTCCCCGGAAGCTTGTTTCCTTTCCAGTAAAGAATTGGCTTGGTAGTTTGGTCTGCCCTGTTCCCATGATGCACTGGGCCAGGGCCAGACTAATTTGCATGTAGCCAGGTTCTGAACTGGGATGGTGCAGTGAGCTAAAAAACGGTGATGGATCAAGCCCTGATCTCTTGACAGGGTAGGAGTGTTGTGATTAACTCAGATACTCTGTCCATCACCACCCCCTTTTCTGAATCGTTTTTGGCCACTACAGGTGTGGCAGGGTATGCTCAGACATGAGTCCCTTGCTCACTGCACCATCAGGATTCAAGCAAGCCGGGCCGACGACGGCTGAAATGCCAGAGACCGGTCCCCGGAAGCTTGTTTCCTTTCCAGTAAAGAATTGGCTTGGTAGTTTGGTCTGCCCAGTTCCCATGATGCACTGGGCCAGGGCCAGACTAATTTGCATGTAGCCAGGTTCTGAACTGGGATGGTGCAGTGAGCTAAAAAACGGTGATGGATCAAGCCCTGATCCCTTGACTGGGTAGGAGTGTTCTGATTAACTCAGATACTCTGTCCATCACCACCCCCTTTTCTGAATTGTTTTTGGCCACTACAGTTGTGGCAGGGTATGCTCAGACATGAGTCCCTTGCTCACTGCAACATCAGGATTCAAGCAAGCCGGGCCGACGACGGCTGAAATGCCAGAAACCGGTCCCCGGAAGCTTGTTTCCTTTCCAGTAAAGAATTGGCTTGGTAGTTTGGTCTGCCCTGTTCCCATGATGGACTGGGCCAGGGCCAGACTAATTTGCATGTAGCCAGGTTCTGAACTGGGATGGTGCAGTGAGCTAAAAAACGGTGAAGGATCAAGCCCTGATCTCTTGACTGGGTAGGAGTGTTCTGATTAACTCAGATACTCTGTCCATCACCACCCCCTTTTCTGAATCGTTTTTGGCCACTACAGGTGTGGCAGGGTATGCTCAGACATGAGTCCCTTGCTCACTGCAACATCAGGATTCAAGCAAGCCGGGCCGACGACGGCTGAAATGCCAGAAACCGGTCCCCGGAAGCTTGTTTCCTTTTCAGTAAAGAATTGGCTTGGTAGTTTGGTCTGCCCTGTTCCCATGATGCACTGGGCCAGGGCCAGACTAATTTGCATGTAGCCAGGTTCTGAACTGGGATGGTGCAGTGAGCTAAAAAACGGTGATGGATCAAGCCCTGATCTCTTGACTGGGTAGGAGTGTTCTGATTAACTCAGATACTCTGTTCATCACCACCCCCTTTTCTGAATCGTTTTTGGCCACTACAGGTGTGGCAGGGTATGCTCAGACATGAGTCCCTTGCTCACTGCAACATCAGGATTCAAGCAAGCCGGGCCGACGACGGCTGAAATGCCAGAAACCGGTCCCCGGAAGTTTGTTTCCTTTTCAGTAAAGAATTGGCTTGGTAGTTTGGTCTGCCCTGTTCCCATGATGCACGGGGCCAGGGCCAGACTAATTTGCATGTAGCCAGGTTCTGAACTGGGATGGTGCAGTGAGCTAAAAAACGGTGATGAATCAAGCCCTGATCTCTTGACTGGGTAGGAGTGTTCTGATTAAATTGGCTTGGTAGTTTGGTCTGCCCTGTTCCCATGATGCACTGGGCCAGGGCCAGACTAATTTGCATGTAGCCAGGTTCTGAACTGGGATGGTGCAGTGAGCTAAAAAACGGTGATGGATCAAGCCCTGATCTCTTGACTGGGTAGGAGTGTTCTGATTAACTCAGATACTCTGTCCATCACCACCCCCTTTTCTGAATCATTTTTGGCCACTACAGGTGTGGCAGGGTATGCTCAGACATGAGTCCCTTGCTCACTGCACCATCAGGATTCAAGCAAGCTGGGCCGACGACGGCTGAAATGCCAGAAACCGGTCCCCGGAAGCTTGTTTCCTTTCCAGTAAAGAATTGGCTTGGTAGTTTGGTCTGCCCTGTTCCCATGATGCACTGGGCCAGGGCCAGACTAATTTGCATGTAGCCAGGTTCTGAACTGGGATGGTGCAGTGAGCTAAAAAACGGTGATGGATCAAGCCCTGATCTCTTGACTGGGTAGGAGTGTTCTGATTAACTCAGATACTCTGTCCATCACTACCCCCTTTTCTGAATCGTTTTTGGCCACTACAGTTGTGGCAGGGTATGCTCAGACATAAGTCCCTTGCTCACTGCACCATCAGGATTCAAACAAGCCGGGCCGACGATGGCTGAAATGCCAGAAACCGGTCCCCGGAAGCTTGTTTCCTTTCCAGTAAAGAATTGGCTTGGTAGTTTGGTCTGCCCTGTTCCCATGATGCACTGGGCCAGGGCCAGACTAATTTGCATGTAGCCAGGTTCTGAACTGGGATGGTGCAGTGAGCTAAAAAACGGTGATGGATCAAGCCCTGATCTCTTGACAGGGTAGGAGTGTTGTGATTAACTCAGATACTCTGTCCATCACCACCCCCTTTTCTGAATCGTTTTTGGCCACTACAGGTGTGGCAGGGTATGCTCAGACATGAGTCCCTTGCTCACTGCACCATCAGGATTCAAGCAAGCCGGGCCGACGACGGCTGAAATGCCAGAGACCGGTCCCCGGAAGCTTGTTTCCTTTCCAGTAAAGAATTGGCTTGGTAGTTTGGTCTGCCCAGTTCCCATGATGCACTGGGCCAGGGCCAGACTAATTTGCATGTAGCCAGGTTCTGAACTGGGATGGTGCAGTGAGCTAAAAAACGGTGATGGATCAAGCCCTGATCCCTTGACTGGGTAGGAGTGTTCTGATTAACTCAGATACTCTGTCCATCACCACCCCCTTTTCTGAATTGTTTTTGGCCACTACAGTTGTGGCAGGGTATGCTCAGACATGAGTCCCTTGCTCACTGCAACATCAGGATTCAAGCAAGCCGGTCCGACGACGGCTGAAATGCCAGAAACCGGTCCCCGGAAGCTTGTTTCCTTTCCAGTAAAGAATTGGCTTGGTAGTTTGGTCTGCCCTGTTCCCATGATGCACTGGGCCAGGGCCAGACTAATTTGCATGTAGCCAGGTTCTGAACTGGGATGGTGCAGTGAGCTAAAAAACGGTGAAGGATCAAGCCCTGATCTCTTGACTGGGTAGGAGTGTTCTGATTAACTCAGATACTCTGTCCATCACCACCCCCTTTTCTGAATCGTTTTTGGCCACTACAGGTGTGGCAGGGTATGCTCAGACATGAGTCCCTTGCTCACTGCAACATCAGGATTCAAGCAAGCCGGGCCGACGACGGCTGAAATGCCAGAAACCGGTCCCCGGAAGCTTGTTTCCTTTTCAGTAAAGAATTGGCTTGGTAGTTTGGTCTGCCCTGTTCCCATGATGCACTGGGCCAGGGCCAGACTAATTTGCATGTAGCCAGGTTCTGAACTGGGATGGTGCAGTGAGCTAAAAAACGGTGATGGATCAAGCCCTGATCTCTTGACTGGGTAGGAGTGTTCTGATTAACTCAGATACTCTGTCCATTACCACCCCCTTTTCTGAATCGTTTTTGGCCACTACAGGTGTGGCAGGGTATGCTCAGACATGAGTCCCTTGCTCACTGCATCATCAGGATTCAAGCAAGCTGGGCCGACGACGGTTGAAATGCCAGAAACCGGTCCCCGGAAGTTTGTTTCCTTTCCAGTAAAGAATTGGCTTGGTAGTTTGGTCTGCCCTGTTCCCATGATGCACGGGGCCAGGGCCAGACTAATTTGCATGTAGCCAGGTTCTGAACTGGGATGGTGCAGTGAGCTAAAAAACGGTGATGAATCAAGCCCTGATCTCTTGACTGGGTAGGAGTGTTCTGATTAAATTGGCTTGGTAGTTTGGTCTGCCCTGTTCCCATGATGCACTGGGCCAGGGCCAGACTAATTTGCATGTAGCCAGGTTCTGAACTGGGATGGTGCAGTGAGCTAAAAAACGGTGATGGATCAAGCCCTGATCTCTTGACTGGGTAGGAGTGTTCTGATTAACTCAGATACTCTGTCCATCACCACCCCCTTTTCTGAATCATTTTTGGCCACTACAGGTGTGGCAGGGTATGCTCAGACATGAGTCCCTTGCTCACTGCACCATCAGGATTCAAGCAAGCTGGGCCGACGACGGCTGAAATGCCAGAAACCGGTCCCCGGAAGCTTGTTTCCTTTCCAGTAAAGAATTGGCTTGGTAGTTTGGTCTGCCCTGTTCCCATGATGCACTGGGCCAGGGCCAGACTAATTTGCATGTAGCCAGGTTCTGAACTGGGATGGTGCAGTGAGCTAAAAAACGGTGATGGATCAAGCCCTGATCTCTTGACTGGGTAGGAGTGTTCTGATTAACTCAGATACTCTGTCCATCACCACCCCCTTTTCTGAATCGTTTTTGGCCACTACAGTTGTGGCAGGGTATGCTCAGACATAAGTCCCTTGCTCACTGCACCATCAGGATTCAAACAAGCCGGGCCGACGATGGCTGAAATGCCAGAAACCGGTCTCCGGAAGCTTGTTTCCTTTCCAGTAAAGAATTGGCTTGGTAGTTTGGTCTGCCCTGTTCCCATGATGCACTGGGCCAGGGCCAGACTAATTTGCATGTAGCCAGGTTCTGAACTGGGATGGTGCAGTGAGCTAAAAAATGGTGATGGATCAAGCCCATATCTCTTGACTGGGTAGGAGTGTTCTGATTAACTCAGATACTCTGTCCATCACCACCCCCTTTTCTGAATCGTTTTTGGCCACTACAGGTGTGGCAGGGTATGCTCAGACATGAGTCCCTTGCTCACTGCAACATCAGGATTCAAGCAAGCCGGGCCGACGACGGCTGAAATGCCAGAAACCGGTCCCCGGAAGCTTGTTTCCTTTCCAGTAAAGAATTGGCTTGGTAGTTTGGTCTGCCCTGTTCCCATGATGCACTGGGCCAGGGCCAGACTAATTTGCATGTAGCCAGGTTCTGAACTGGGATGGTGCAGTGAGCTAAAAAACAGTGATGGATCAAGCCCTGATCTCTTGACTGGGTAGGAGTGTTCTGATTAACTCAAATACTCTGACCATCACCACCCCCTTTTCTGAATCGTTTTTGGCCACTACAGGTGTGGCAGGGTATGCTCATACATGAGTCCCTTGCTCACTGCACCATCAGGATTCAAGCAAGCCGGGCCGACGACGGCTGAAATGCCAGAAACCGGTCCCAGGAAGCTTGTTTCCTTTCCAGTAAAGAATTGGCTTGGTAGTTTGGTCTGCCCTGTTCCCATGATGCACTTGGCCAGGGCCAGACTAATTTGCATGTAGCCAGGTTCTGAACTGGGATGGTGCAGTGAGCTAAAAATGGTGATGGATCAAGCCCTGATCTCTTGACTGGGTAGGAGGGTTCTGATTAACTCAGATACTCTCTCCATCACCACCCCCTTTTCTGAATCGTTTTTGGCCACTACAGGTGTGGCAGGGTATGCTCAGACATGAGTCCCTTGCTCACTGCACCATCAGGATTCAAGCAAGCCGGGCCGACGACGGCTGAAATGCCAGAAACCAGTCCCCGGAAGCTTGTTTCCTTTCCAGTAAAGAATTGGCTTGGTAGTTTGGTCTGCCCTGTTCCCATGAAGCACTGGGCCAGGGCCAGACTAATTTGCATGTAGCCAGGTTCTGAACTGGGATGGTGCAGTGAGCTACAAAACGGTGATGGATCAAGCCCTGATCTCTTGACTGGGTAGGAGTGTTCTGATTAACTCAGATACTCTGTCCATCACCGCCCCCTTTTCTGAATCGTTTTTGGCCACTACAGGTGTGGCAGGGTATGCTCAGACATGAGTCCCTTGCTCACTGCACCATCAGGATTTAAGCAAGCCGGGCCGACGACGGCTGAAATGCCAGAAACCAGTCCCCGGAAGCTTGTTTCCTTTCCAGTAAAGAATTGGCTTGGTAGTTTGGTCTGCCCTGTTCCCATGATGCACTGGGCCAGGGCCAGACTAATTTGCATGTAGCCAGGTTCTGAACTGGGATGGTGCAGTGAGCTAAAAAACGGTGATGGATCAAGCCCTGATCTCTTGACTGGGTAGGAGTGTTCTAATTAACTCAGATACTCTGTCCATCACCACCCCCTTTTCTGAATCGTTTTTTGCCACTACGGGTGTGGCAGGGTATGCTCAGACATGAGTCCCTTGCTCACTGCACCATCAGGATTCAAGCAAGCCGGGCCGACGATGGCTGAAATGCCAGAAACCGGTCCCAGGAAGCTTGTTTCCTTTCCAGTAAAGAATTGGCTTGGTAGTTTGGTCTGCCCTGTTCCCATGATGCACTTGGCCAGGGCCAGACTAATTTGCATGTAGCCAGGTTCTGAACTGGGATGGTGCAGTGAGCTAAAAAACGGTGAAGGATCAAGCCCTGATCTCTTGACTGGGTAGGAGTGTTCTGATTAACTCAGATACTCTGTCCATCACCACCCCCTTTTCTGAATCGTTTTTGGCCACTACAGGTGTGGCAGGGTATGCTCAGACATGAGTCCCTTGCTCACTGCAACATCAGGATTCAAGCAAGCCGGGCCGACGACGGCTGAAATGCCAGAAACCGGTCCCCGGAAGCTTGTTTCCTTTTCAGTAAAGAATTGGCTTGGTAGTTTGGTCTGCCCTGTTCCCATGATGCACTGGGCCAGGGCCAGACTAATTTGCATGTAGCCAGGTTCTGAACTGGGATGGTGCAGTGAGCTAAAAAACGGTGATGGATCAAGCCCTGATCTCTTGACTGGGTAGGAGTGTTCTGATTAACTCAGATACTCTGTCCATCACCACCCCCTTTTCTGAATCGTTTTTGGCCACTACAGGTGTGGCAGGGTATGCTCAGACATAAGTCCCTTGCTCACTGCACCATCAGGATTCAAACAAGCCGGGCCGACGATGGCTGAAATGCCAGAAACCGGTCCCCGGAAGCTTGTTCCTTTCCAGTAAAGAATTGGCTTGGTAGTTTGGTCTGCCCTGTTCCCATGATGCACTGGGCCAGGGCCAGACTAATTTGCATGTAGCCAGGTTCTGAACTGGGATGGTGCAGTGAGCTAAAAAACGGTGATGGATCAAGCCCTGATCTCTTGACTGGGTAGGAGTGTTCTGATTAACTCAGATACTCTGTCCATCACCACCCCCTTTTCTGAATCGTTTTTGGCCACTACAGGTGTGGCAGGGTATGCTCAGACATGAGTCCCTTGCTCACTGCACCATCAGGATTCAAGCAAGCCGGGCCGACGATGGCTGAAATGCCAGAAACCGGTCCCCGGAAGCTTGTTTCCTTTCCAGTAAAGAATTGGCTTGGTAGTTTGGTCTGCCCTGTTCCCATGATGCACTGGGCCAGGGCCAGACTAATTTGCATGTAGCCAGGTTCTGAACTGGGATGGTGCAGTGAGCTAAAAAACGGTGATGGATCAAGCCCTGATCTCTTGACTGGGTAGGAGTGTTGTGATTAACTCAGATACTCTGTCCATCACCACCCCCTTTTCTGAATCGTTTTTGGCCACTACAGGTGTGGCAGGGTATGCTCAGACATGAGTCCCTTGCTCACTGCACCATCAGGATTCAAGCAAGCCGGGCCGACGATGGCTGAAATGCCAGAAACCGGTCCCAGGAAGCTTGTTTCCTTTCCAGTAAAGAATTGGCTTGGTAGTTTGGTCTGCCCTGTTCCCATGATGCACTGGGCCAGGTCCAGACTAATTTGCATGTAGCCAGGTTCTGAACTGGGATGGTGCAGTGAGCTAAAAAACGGTGAAGGATCAAGCCCTGATCTCTTGACTGGGTAGGAGTGTTCTGATTAACTCAGATACTCTGTCCATCACCACCCCCTTTTCTGAATCGTTTTTGGCCACTACAGGTGTGGCAGGGTATGCTCAGACATGAGTCCCTTGCTCACTGCACCATCAGGATTCAAGCAAGCCGGGCCGACGACGGCTGAAATGCCAGAAACCGGTCCCTGGTAGCTTGTTTCCTTTCCAGTAAAGAACTGGCTTGGTAGTTTGGTCTGCCCTGTTCCCATGATGCACTGGGCCAGGGCCAGACTAATTTGCACGTAGCCAGGTTCTGAACTGGGATGGTGCAGTGAGCTAAAAAACGGTGAAGGATCAAGCCCTGATCTCTTGACTGGGTAGGAGTGTTGTGATTAACTCAGATACTCTGTCCATCACCACCCCCTTTTCTGAATCGTTTTTGGCCACTACAGGTGTGGCAGGGTATGCTCAGACATGAGTCCCTTGCTCACTGCACCATCAGGATTCAAGCAAGCCGGGCCGACGACGGCTGAAATGCCAGAAACCAGTCCCCGGAAGCTTGTTTCCTTTCCAGTAAAGAATTGGCTTGGTAGTTTGGTCTGCCCTGTTCCCATGATGCACTGGGCCAGGGCCAGACTAATTTGCATGTAGCCAGGTTCTGAACTGGGATGGTGCAGTGAGCTAAAAAACGGTGATGGATCAATCCCTGATCTCTTGACTGGGTAGTAGGGTTCTGATTAACTCAGATACTCTGTCCATCACCACCCCCTTTTCTGAATCGTTTTTGGCCACTACAGGTGTGGCAGGGTATGCTCAGACATGAGTCCCTTGCTCACTGCACCATCAGGATTCAAGCAAGCCGAGCCGACGACGGCTGAAATGCCAGAAACCAGTCCCCGGAAGCTTGTTTCCTTTCCAGTAAAGAATTGGCTTGGTAGTTTGGTCTGCCCTGTTCCCATGATGCACTGGGCCAGGGCCAGACTAATTTGCATGTAGCCAGGTTCTGAACTGGGATGGTGCAGTGAGCTACAAAACGGTGATGGATCAAGCCCTGATCTCTTGACTGGGTAGGAGTGTTCTGATTAACTCAGATACTCTGTCCATCACCACCCCCTTTTCTGAATCGTTTTTGGCCACTACAGGTGTGGCAGGGTATGCTCAGACATGAGTCCCTTGCTCACTGCACCATCAGGATTCAAGCAAGCCGGGCCGACGACGCCTGAAATGCCAGAAACCGGTCCCCGGAAGCTTGTTTCCTTTCCAGTAAAGAATTGGCTTGGTAGTTTGGTCTGCCCTGTTCACATGATGCACTGGGCCAGGGCCAGACTAATTTGCATGTAGCCAGGTTCTGAACTGGGATGGTGCAGTGAGCTAAAAAACGGTGATGGATCAAGCCCTGATCTCTTGACTGGGTAGGAGTGTTCTGATTAACTCAGATACTCTGTCCATCACCACCCCCATTTCTGAATCATTTTTGGCCACTACAGGTGTGGCAGGGTATGCTCAGACATGAGTCCCTTGCTCACTGCAACATCAGGATTCAAGCAAGCCGGGCCGACGACGGCTGAAATGCCAGAAACCAGTCCCCGGAAGCTTGTTTCCTTTCCAGTAAAGAATTGGCTTGGTAGTTTGGTCTGCCCTGTTCCCATGATGCACTGGGCCAGGGCCAGACTAATTTGCATGTAGCCAGGTTCTGAACTGGGATGGTGCAGTGAGCTAAAAAACGGTGATGGATCAAGCCCTGATCTCTTGACTGGGTAGGAGTGTTCTGATTAACTCAGATACTCTGTCCATCACCACCCCCTTTTCTGAATCGTTTTTTGCCACTACGGGTGTGGCAGGGTATGCTCAGACATGAGTCCCTTGCTCACTGCAACATCAGGATTCAAGCAAGCCGGGCCGACGACGGCTGAAACGCCAGAAACCGGTCCCCGGAAGCTTGTTTCCTTTCCAGTAAAGAATTGGCTTGGTAGTTTGGTCTGCCCTGTTCCCATGATGCACTGGGCCAGGGCCAGACTAATTTGCATGTAGCCAGGTTCTGAACTGGGATGGTGCAGTGAGCTAAAAAACAGTGATGGATCAAGCCCTGATCTCTTGACTGGGTAGGAGTGTTCTGATTAACTCAAATACTCTGACCATCACCACCCCCTTTTCTGAATCGTTTTTGGCCACTACAGGTGTGGCAGGGTATGCTCAGACATGAGTCCCTTGCTCACTGCACCATCAGGATTCAAGCAAGCCGGGCCGACGATGGCTGAAATGCCAGAAACCGGTCCCAGGAAGCTTGTTTCCTTTCCAGTAAAGAATTGGCTTGGTAGTTTGGTCTGCCCTGTTCCCATGATGCACTTGGCCAGGGCCAGACTAATTTGCATGTAGCCAGGTTCTGAACTGGGATGGTGCAGTGAGCTAAAAAACGGTAAAGGATCAAGCCCTGATCTCTTGACTGGGTAGGAGTGTTCTGATTAACTCAGATACTCTGTCCATCACCACCCCCTTTTCTGAATCGTTTTTGGCCACTACAGGTGTGGCAGGGTATGCTCAGACATGAGTCCCTTGCTCACTGCACCATCAGGATTCAAGCAAGCCGGGCCGACGACGGCTGAAATGCCAGAAACCGGTCCCTGGTAGCTTGTTTCCTTTCCAGTAAAGAACTGGCTTGGTAGTTTGGTCTGCCCTGTTCCCATGATGCACTGGGCCAGGGCCAGACTAATTTGCACGTAGCCAGGTTCTGAACTGGGATGGTGCAGTGAGCTAAAAAACGGTGAAGGATCAAGCCCTGATCTCTTGACTGGGTAGGAGTGTTCTGATTAACTCAGATACTCTGTCCATCACCACCCCCTTTTCTGAATCGTTTTTGGCCACTACAGGTGTGGCAGGGTATGCTCAGACATGAGTCCCTTGCTCACTGCACCATCAGGATTCAAGCAAGCCGGGCCGACGACGGCTGAAATGCCAGAAACCAGTCCCCGGAAGCTTGTTTCCTTTCCAGTAAAGAATTGGCTTGGTAGTTTGGTCTGCCCTGTTCCCATGATGCACTGGGCCAGGGCCAGACTAATTTGCATGTAGCCAGGTTCTGAACTGGGATATTGCAGTGAGCTAAAAAACGGTGATGGATCAAGCCCTGATCTCTTGACTGGGTAGGAGGGTTCTGATTAACTCAGATACTCTGTCCATCACCACCCCCTTTTCTGAATCGTTTTTGGCCACTACAGGTGTGGCAGGGTATGCTCAGACATGAGTCCCTTGCTCACTGCACCATCAGGATTCAAGCAAGCCGGGCCAACGACGGCTGAAATGCCAGAAACCAGTCCCCGGAAGCTTGTTTCCTTTCCAGTAAAGAATTGGCTTGGTAGTTTGGTCTGCCCTGTTCCCATGATGCACTGGGCCAGGGCCAGACTAATTTGCATGTAGCCAGGTTCTGAACTGGGATGGTGCAGTGAGCTAAAAAACAGTGATGGATCAAGCCCTGATCTCTTGACTGGGTAGGAGTGTTCTGATTAACTCAAATACTCTGACATCACCACCCCCTTTTCTGAATCGTTTTTGGCCACTACAGGTGTGGCAGGGTATGCTCAGACATGAGTCCCTTGCTCACTGCACCATCAGGATTCAAGCAAGCCGGGCCGACGATGGCTGAAATGCCAGAAACCGGTCCCAGGAAGCTTGTTTCCTTTCCAGTAAAGAATTGGCTTGGTAGTTTGGTCTGCCCTGTTCCCATGATGCACTTGGCCAGGGCCAGACTAATTTGCATGTAGCCAGGTTCTGAACTGGGATGGTGCAGTGAGCTAAAAAACGGTGATGGATCAAGCCCTGATCTCTTGACTGGGTAGGAGTGTTCTGATTAACTCAGATACTCTGTCCATCACTACCCCCTTTTCTGAATCGTTTTTGGCCACTACAGTTGTGGCAGGGTATGCTCAGACATAAGTCCCTTGCTCACTGCACCATCAGGATTCAAACAAGCCGGGCCGACGATGGCTGAAATGCCAGAAACCGGTCCCCGGAAGCTTGTTTCCTTTCCAGTAAAGAATTGGCTTGGTAGTTTGGTCTGCCCCGTTCCCATGATGCACTTGGCCAGGGCCAGACTAATTTGCATGTAGCCAGGTTCTGAACTGGGATGGTGCAGTGAGCTAAAAAACGGTGAAGGATCAAGCCCTGATCTCTTGACTGGGTAGGAGTGTTCTGATTAACTCAGATACTCTGTCCATCACCACCCCCTTTTCTGAATCGTTTTTGGCCACTACAGGTGTGGCAGGGTATGCTCAGACATGAGTCCCTTGCTCACTGCAACATCAGGATTCAAGCAAGCCGGGCCGACGACGGCTGAAATGCCAGAAACTGGTCCCCGGAAGCTTGTTTCCTTTTCAGTAAAGAATTGGCTTGGTAGTTTGGTCTGCCCTGTTCCCATGATGCACTGGGCCAGGGCCAGACTAATTTGCATGTAGCCAGGTTCTGAACTGGGATGGTGCAGTGAGCTAAAAAACGGTGATGGATCAAGCCCTGATCT
Source organism: Lissotriton helveticus (assembly GCF_964261635.1). Taxonomy (NCBI): domain Eukaryota; kingdom Metazoa; phylum Chordata; class Amphibia; order Caudata; family Salamandridae; genus Lissotriton; species Lissotriton helveticus. The sequence goes on along the minus strand of NC_136057.1, from coordinate 1,501,116,856 downwards.
CTTGACTGGGTAGGAGTGTTCTGATTAACTCAGATACTCTGTCCATCACCACCCCCTTTTCTGAATCGTTTTTGGCCACTACAGGTGTGGCAGGGTATGCTCAGACATAAGTCCCTTGCTCACTGCACCATCAGGATTCAAACAAGCCGGGCCGACGATGGCTGAAATGCCAGAAACCGGTCCCCGGAAGCTTGTTCCTTTCCAGTAAAGAATTGGCTTGGTAGTTTGGTCTGCCCTGTTCCCATGATGCACTGGGCCAGGGCCAGACTAATTTGCATGTAGCCAGGTTCTGAACTGGGATGGTGCAGTGAGCTAAAAAATGGTGATGGATCAAGCCCTGATCTCTTGACTGGGTAGGAGTGTTCTGATTAACTCAGATACTCTGTCCATCACCACCCCCTTTTCTGAATCGTTTTTGGCCACTACAGGTGTGGCAGGGTATGCTCAGACATGAGTCCCTTGCTCACTGCACCATCAGGATTCAAGCAAGCCGGGCCGACGATGGCTGAAATGCCAGAAACCGGTCCCCGGAAGCTTGTTTCCTTTCCAGTAAAGAATTGGCTTGGTAGTTTGGTCTGCCCTGTTCCCATGATGCACTGGGCCAGGGCCAGACTAATTTGCATGTAGCCAGGTTCTGAACTGGGATGGTGCAGTGAGCTAAAAAACGGTGATGGATCAAGCCCTGATCTCTTGACAGGGTAGGAGTGTTGTGATTAACTCAGATACTCTGTCCATCACCACCCCCTTTTCTGAATCGTTTTTGGCCACTACAGGTGTGGCAGGGTATGCTCAGACATGAGTCCCTTGCTCACTGCACCATCAGGATTCAAGCAAGCCGGGCCGACGACGGCTGAAATGCCAGAGACCGGTCCCCGGAAGCTTGTTTCCTTTCCAGTAAAGAATTGGCTTGGTAGTTTGGTCTGCCCAGTTCCCATGATGCACTGGGCCAGGGCCAGACTAATTTGCATGTAGCCAGGTTCTGAACTGGGATGGTGCAGTGAGCTAAAAAACGGTGATGGATCAAGCCCTGATCCCTTGACTGGGTAGGAGTGTTCTGATTAACTCAGATACTCTGTCCATCACCACCCCCTTTTCTGAATTGTTTTTGGCCACTACAGTTGTGGCAGGGTATGCTCAGACATGAGTCCCTTGCTCACTGCAACATCAGGATTCAAGCAAGCCGGGCCGACGACGGCTGAAATGCCAGAAACCGGTCCCCGGAAGCTTGTTTCCTTTTCAGTAAAGAATTGGCTTGGTAGTTTGGTCTGCCCTGTTCCCATGATGCACTGGGCCAGGGCCAGACTAATTTGCATGTAGCCAGGTTCTGAACTGGGATGGTGCAGTGAGCTAAAAAACGGTGATGGATCAAGCCCTGATCTCTTGACTGGGTAGGAGTGTTCTGATTAACTCAGATACTCTGTCCATCACCACCCCCTTTTCTGAATCGTTTTTGGCCACTACAGGTGTGGCAGGGTATGCTCAGACATAAGTCCCTTGCTCACTGCACCATCAGGATTCAAACAAGCCGGGCCGACGATGGCTGAAATGCCAGAAACCGGTCCCCGGAAGCTTGTTTCCTTTCCAGTAAAGAATTGGCTTGGTAGTTTGGTCTGCCCTGTTCCCATGATGCACTGGGCCAGGGCCAGACTAATTTGCATGTAGCTTGGTTCTGAACTGGGATGGTGCAGTGAGCTAAAAAACGGTGATGGATCAAGCCCTGATCTCTTGACTGGGTAGGAGTGTTCTGATTAACTCAGATACTCTGTCCATCACCACCCCCTTTTCTGAATCATTTTTGGCCACTACAGGTGTGGCAGGGTATGCTCAGACATGAGTCCCTTGCTCATTGAACCATCAGGATTCAAGCAAGCCGGGCCGACGACGGCTGAAATGCCAGAAACCGGTCCCCGGAAGCTTGTTTCCTTTCCAGTAAAGAATTGGCTTGGTAGTTTGGTCTGCCCTGTTCCCATGATGCACTGGGCCAGGGCCAGACTAATTTGCATGTAGCCAGGTTCTGAACTGGGATGGTGCAGTGAGCTAAAAAACGGTGATGGATCAAGCCCTGATCTCTTGACTGGGTAGGAGTGTTCTGATTAACTCAGATACTCTGTCCATCACCACCCCCTTTTCTGAATAATTTTTGGCCACTACAGGTGTGGCAGGGTATGCTCAGACATGAGTCCCTTGCTCACTGCACCATTAGGATTTAAGCAAGCCGGGCCGACGACGGCTGAAATGCCAGAAACCAGTCCCCGGAAGCTTGTTTCCTTTCCAGTAAAGAATTGGCTTGGTAGTTTGGTCTGCCCTGTTCCCATGATGCACTGGGCCAGGGCCAGACTAATTTGCATGTAGCCAGGTTCTGAACTGGGATGGTGCAGTGAGCTAAAAAACGGTGATGGATCAAGCCCTGATCCCTTGACTGGGTAGGAGTGTTCTGATTAACTCAGATACTCTGTCCATCACCACCCCCTTTTCTGAATCGTTTTTTGCCACTACAGGTGTGGCAGGGTATGCTCAGACTTGAGTCCCTTGCTCACTGCAACATCAGGATTCAAGCAAGCCGGGCCGACGACGCCTGAAATGCCAGAAACCGGTCCCCGGAAGCTTGTTTCCTTTCCAGTAAAGAATTGGCTTGGTAGTTTGGTCTGCCCTGTTCCCATGATGCACTGGGCCAGGGCCAGACTAATTTGCATGTAGCCAGGTTCTGAACTGGGATGGTGCAGTGAGCTAAAAAACAGTGATGGATCAAGCCCTGATCTCTTGACTGGGTAGGAGCGTTCTGATTAACTCAAATACTCTGACCATCACCACCCCCTTTTCTGAATCGTTTTTGGCCACTACAGGTGTGGCAGGGTATGCTCAGACATGAGTCCCTTGCTCACTGCACCATCAGGATTCAAGCAAGCCGGGCCGACGATGGCTGAAATGCCAGAAACCGGTCCCAGGAAGCTTGTTACCTTTCCAGTAAAGAATTGGCTTGGTAGTTTGGTCTGCCCTGTTCCCATGATGCACTGGGCCAGGGCCAGACTAATTTGCATGTAGCCAGGTTCTGAACTGGGATGGTGCAGTGAGCTAAAAAACGGTGAAGGATCAAGCCCTGATCTCTTGACTGGGTAGGAGTGTTCTGATTAACTCAGATACTCTGTCCATCACCACCCCCTTTTCTGAATCGTTTTTGGCCACTACAGGTGTGGCAGGGTATGCTCAGACATGAGTCCCTTGCTCACTGCAACATCAGGATTCAAGCAAGCCGGGCCGACGACGGCTGAAATGCCAGAAACCGGTCCCCGGAAGCTTGTTTCCTTTTCAGTAAAGAATTGGCTTGGTAGTTTGGTCTGCCCTGTCCCCATGATGCACTGGGCCAGGGCCAGACTAATTTGCATGTAGCCAGGTTCTGAACTGGGATGGTGCAGTGAGCTAAAAAACGGTGATGGATCAAGCCCTGATCTCTTGACTGGGTAGGAGTGTTCTGATTAACTCAGATACTCTGTCCATCACCACCCCCTTTTCTGAATCGTTTTTGGCCACTACAGGTGTGGCAGGGTATGCTCAGACATGAGTCCCTTGCTCACTGCACCATCAGGATTCAAGCAAGCTGGGCCGACGACGGTTGAAATGCCAGAAACCGGTCCCCGGAAGCTTGTTTCCTTTCCAGTAAAGAATTGGCTTGGTAGTTTGGTCTGCCCTGTTCCCATGATGCACGGGGCCAGGGCCAGACTAATTTGCATGTAGCCAGGTTCTGAACTGGGATGGTGCAGTGAGCTAAAAAACGGTGATGAATCAAGCCCTGATCTCTTGACTGGGTAGGAGTGTTCTGATTAAATTGGCTTGGTAGTTTGGTCTGCCCTGTTCCCATGATGCACTGGGCCAGGGCCAGACTAATTTGCATGTAGCCAGGTTCTGAACTGGGATGGTGCAGTGAGCTAAAAAACGGTGATGGATCAAGCCCTGATCTCTTGACTGGGTAGGAGTGTTCTGATTAACTCAGATACTCTGTCCATCACCACCCCCTTTTCTGAATCATTTTTGGCCACTACAGGTGTGGCAGGGTATGCTCAGACATGAGTCCCTTGCTCACTGCACCATCAGGATTCAAGCAAGCTGGGCCGACGACGGCTGAAATGCCAGAAACCGGTCCCCGGAAGCTTGTTTCCTTTCCAGTAAAGAATTGGCTTGGTAGTTTGGTCTGCCCTGTTCCCATGATGCACTGGGCCAGGGCCAGACTAATTTGCATGTAGCCAGGTTCTGAACTGGGATGGTGCAGTGAGCTAAAAAACGGTGATGGATCAAGCCCTGATCTCTTGACTGGGTAGGAGTGTTCTGATTAACTCAGATACTCTGTCCATCACCACCCCCTTTTCTGAATCGTTTTTGGCCACTACAGTTGTGGCAGGGTATGCTCAGACATAAGTCCCTTGCTCACTGCACCATCAGGATTCAAACAAGCCGGGCCGACGATGGCTGAAATGCCAGAAACCGGTCTCCGGAAGCTTGTTTCCTTTCCAGTAAAGAATTGGCTTGGTAGTTTGGTCTGCCCTGTTCCCATGATGCACTGGGCCAGGGCCAGACTAATTTGCATGTAGCCAGGTTCTGAACTGGGATGGTGCAGTGAGCTAAAAAATGTTGATGGATCAAGCCCATATCTCTTGACTGGGTAGGAGTGTTCTGATTAACTCAGATACTCTGTCCATCACCACCCCCTTTTCTGAATCGTTTTTGGCCACTACAGGTGTGGCAGGATATGCTCAGACATGAGTCCCTTGCTCACTGCAACATCAGGATTCAAGCAAGCCGGGCCGACGACGGCTGAAATGCCAGAAACCGGTCCCCGGAAGCTTGTTTCCTTTCCAGTAAAGAATTGGCTTGGTAGTTTGGTCTGCCCTGTTCCCATGATGCACTGGGCCAGGGCCAGACTAATTTGCATGTAGCCAGGTTCTGAACTGGGATGGTGCAGTGAGCTAAAAAACAGTGATGGATCAAGCCCTGATCTCTTGACTGGGTAGGAGTGTTCTGATTAACTCAAATACTCTGACCATCACCACCCCCTTTTCTGAATCGTTTTTGGCCACTACAGGTGTGGCAGGGTATGCTCATACATGAGTCCCTTGCTCACTGCACCATCAGGATTCAAGCAAGCCGGGCCGACGACGGCTGAAATGCCAGAAACCGGTCCCAGGAAGCTTGTTTCCTTTCCAGTAAAGAATTGGCTTGGTAGTTTGGTCTGCCCTGTTCCCATGATGCACTTGGCCAGGGCCAGACTAATTTGCATGTAGCCAGGTTCTGAACTGGGATGGTGCAGTGAGCTAAAAATGGTGATGGATCAAGCCCTGATCTCTTGACTGGGTAGGAGGGTTCTGATTAACTCAGATACTCTCTCCATCACCACCCCCTTTTCTGAATCGTTTTTGGCCACTACAGGTGTGGCAGGGTATGCTCAGACATGAGTCCCTTGCTCACTGCACCATCAGGATTCAAGCAAGCCGGGCCGACGACGGCTGAAATGCCAGAAACCAGTCCCCGGAAGCTTGTTTCCTTTCCAGTAAAGAATTGGCTTGGTAGTTTGGTCTGCCCTGTTCCCATGAAGCACTGGGCCAGGGCCAGACTAATTTGCATGTAGCCAGGTTCTGAACTGGGATGGTGCAGTGAGCTACAAAACGGTGATGGATCAAGCCCTGATCTCTTGACTGGGTAGGAGTGTTCTGATTAACTCAGATACTCTGTCCATCACCGCCCCCTTTTCTGAATCGTTTTTGGCCACTACAGGTGTGGCAGGGTATGCTCAGACATGAGTCCCTTGCTCACTGCACCATTAGGATTCAAGCAAGCTGGGCCGACGACGGTTGAAATGCCAGAAACCGGTCCCCGGAAGCTTGTTTCCTTTCCAGTAAAGAATTGGCTTGGTAGTTTGGTCTGCCCTGTTCCCATGATGCACGGGGCCAGGGCCAGACTAATTTGCATGTAGCCAGGTTCTGAACTGGGATGGTGCAGTGAGCTAAAAAACGGTGATGAATCAAGCCCTGATCTCTTGACTGGGTAGGAGTGTTCTGATTAAATTGGCTTGGTAGTTTGGTCTGCCCTGTTCCCATGATGCACTGGGCCAGGGCCAGACTAATTTGCATGTAGCCAGGTTCTGAACTGGGATGGTGCAGTGAGCTAAAAAACGGTGATGGATCAAGCCCTGATCTCTTGACTGGGTAGGAGTGTTCTGATTAACTCAGATACTCTGTCCATCACCACCCCCTTTTCTGAATCATTTTTGGCCACTACAGGTGTGGCAGGGTATGCTCAGACATGAGTCCCTTGCTCACTGCACCATCAGGATTCAAGCAAGCTGGGCCGACGACTGCTGAAATGCCAGAAACCGGTCCCCGGAAGCTTGTTTCCTTTCCAGTAAAGAATTGGCTTGGTAGTTTGGTCTGCCCTGTTCCCATGATGCACTGGGCCAGGGCCAGACTAATTTGCATGTAGCCAGGTTCTGAACTGGGATGGTGCAGTGAGCTAAAAAACGGTGATAGATCAAGCCCTGATCTCTTGACTGGGTAGGAGTGTTCTGATTAACTCAGATACTCTGTCCATCACCACCCCCTTTTCTGAATCGTTTTTGGCCACTACAGTTGTGGCAGGGTATGCTCAGACATAAGTCCCTTGCTCACTGCACCATCAGGATTCAAACAAGCCGGGACGACGATGGCTGAAATGCCAGAAACCGGTCCCCGGAAGCTTGTTTCCTTTCCAGTAAAGAATTGGCTTGGTAGTTTGGTCTGCCCTGTTCCCATGATGCACTGGGCCAGGGCCAGACTAATTTGCATGTAGCCAGGTTCTGAACTGGGATGGTGCAGTAAGCTAAAAAACGGTGATGGATCAAGCCCATATCTCTTGACTGGGTAGGAGTGTTCTGATTAACTCAGATACTCTGTCCATCACCACCCCCTTTTCTGAATCGTTTTTGGCCACTACAGGTGTGGCAGGGTATGCTCAGACATGAGTCCCTTGCTCACTGCAACATCAGGATTCAAGCAAGCCGGGCCGACGACGGCTGAAATGCCAGAAACCGGTCCCCGGAAGCTTGTTTCCTTTCCAGTAAAGAATTGGCTTGGTAGTTTTGTCTGCCCTGTTCCCATGATGCACTGGGCCAGGGCCAGAATAATTTGCATGTAGCCAGGTTCTGAACTGGGATGGTGCAGTGAGCTAAAAAACAGTGATGGATCAAGCCCTGATCTCTTGACTGGGTAGGAGTGTTCTGATTAACTCAAATACTCTGACCATCACCACCCCCTTTTCTGAATCGTTTTTGGCCACTACAGGTGTGGCAGGGTATGCTCATACATGAGTCCCTTGCTCACTGCACCAACAGGATTCAAGCAAGCCGGGCCGACGATGGCTGAAATGCCAGAAACCGGTCCCAGGAAGCGTGATTCCTTTCCAGTAAAGAATTGGCTTGGTAGTTTGGTCTGCCCTGTTCCCATGATGCACTTGGCCAGGGCCAGACTAATTTGCATGTAGCCAGGTTCTGAACTGGGATGGTGCAGTGAGCTAAAAAACGGTGAAGGATCAAGCCCTGATCTCTTGACTGGGTAGGAGTGTTCTGATTAACTCAGATACTCTGTCCATCACCACCCCCTTTTCTGAATCGTTTTTGGCCACTACAGGTGTGGCAGGGTATGCTCAGACATGAGTCCCTTGCTCACTGCAACATCAGGATTCAAGCAAGCCGGGCCGACGACGGCTGAAATGCCAGAAACCGGTCCCCGGAAGCTTGTTTCCTTTTCAGTAAAGAATTGGCTTGGTAGTTTGGTCTGCCCTGTTCCCATGATGCACTAGGCCAGGGCCAGACTAATTTGCATGTAGCCAGGTTCTGAACTGGGATGGTGCAGTGAGCTAAAAAACGGTGATGGATCAAGCCCTGATCTCTTGACTGGGTAGGAGTGTTCTGATTAACTCAGATACTCTGTCCATCACCACCCCCTTTTCTGAATCGTTTTTGGCCACTACAGGTGTGGCAGGGTATGCTCAGACATAAGTCCCTTGCTCACTGCACCATCAGGATTCAAACAAGCCGGGCCGACGATGGCTGAAATGCCAGAAACCGGTCCCCGGAAGCTTGTTCCTTTCCAGTAAAGAATTGGCTTGGTAGTTTGGTCTGCCCTGTTCCCATGATGCACTGGGCCAGGGCCAGACTAATTTGCATGTAGCCTGGTTCTGAACTGGGATGGTGCAGTGAGCTAAAAAACGGTGATGGATCAAGCCCTGATCTCTTGACTGGGTAGGAGTGTTCTGATTAACTCAGATACTCTGTCCATCACCACCCCCTTTTCTGAATCGTTTTTGGCCACTACAGGTGTGGCAGGGTATGCTCAGACATGAGTCCCTTGCTCACTGCACCATCAGGATTCAAGCAAGCCGGGCCGACGATGGCTGAAATGCCAGAAACCGGTCCCCGGAAGCATGTTTCCTTTCCAGTAAAGAATTGGCTTGGTAGTTTGGACTGCCCTGTTCCCATGATGCACTGGGCCAGGGCCAGACTAATTTGCATGTAGCCAGGTTCTGAACTGGGATGGTGCAGTGAGCTAAAAAACGGTGATGGATCAAGCCCTGATCTCTTGACTGGGTAGGAGTGTTGTGATTAACTCAGATACTCTGTCCATCACCACCCCCTTTTCTGAATCGTTTTTGGCCACTACAGGTGTGGCAGGGTATGCTCAGACATGAGTCCCTTGCTCACTGCACCATCAGGATTCAAGCAAGCCGGGCCGACGACGGCTGAAATGCCAGAGACCGGTCCCCGGAAGCTTGTTTCCTTTCCAGTAAAGAATTGGCTTGGTAGTTTGGTCTGCCCAGTTCCCATGATGCACTGGGCCAGGGCCAGACTAATTTGCATGTAGCCAGGTTCTGAACTGGGATGGTGCAGTGAGCTAAAAAACGGTGATGGATCAAGCCCTGATCCCTTGACTGGGTAGGAGTGTTCTGATTAACTCAGATACTCTGTCCATCACCACCCCCTTTTCTGAATTGTTTTTGGCCACTACAGTTGTGGCAGGGTATGCTCAGACATGAATCCCTTGCTCACTGCAACATCAGGATTCAAGCAAGCCGGGCCGACGACGGCTGAAATGCCAGAAACCGGTCCCCGGAAGCTTGTTTCCTTTTCAGTAAAGAATTGGCTTGGTAGTTTGGTCTGCCCTGTTCCCATGATGCACTGGGCCAGGGCCAGACTAATTTGCATGTAGCCAGGTTCTGAACTGGGATGGTGCAGTGAGCTAAAAAACGGTGATGGATCAAGCCCTGATCTCTTGACTGGGTAGGAGTGTTCTGATTAACTCAGATACTCTGTCCATCACCACCCCCTTTTCTGAATCGTTTTTGGCCACTACAGGTGTGGCAGGGTATGCTCAGACATAAGTCCCTTGCTCACTGCACCATCAGGATTCAAACAAGCCGGGCCGACGATGGCTGAAATGCCAGAAACCGGTCCCCGGAAGCTTGTTTCCTTTCCAGTAAAGAATTGGCTTGGTAGTTTGGTCTGCCCTGTTCCCATGATGCACTGGGCCAGGGCCAGACTAATTTGCATGTAGCCAGGTTCTGAACTGGGATGGTGCAGTGAGCTAAAAAACGGTGATGGATCAAGCCCTGATCTCTTGACTGGGTAGGAGTGTTCTGATTAACTCAGATACTCTGTCCATCACCACCCCCTTTTCTGAATCATTTTTGGCCACTACAGGTGTGGCAGGGTATGCTCAGACATGAGTCCCTTGCTCACTGAACCATCAGGATTCAAGCAAGCCGGGCCGACGACGGCTGAAATGCCAGAAACCGGTCCCCGGAAGCTTGTTTCCTTTCCAGTAAAGAATTGGCTTGGTAGTTTGGTCTGCCCTGTTCCCATGATGCACTGGGCCAGGGCCAGACTAATTTGCATGTAGCCAGGTTCTGAACTGGGATGGTGCAGTGAGCTAAAAAACGGTGATGGATCAAGCCCTGATCTCTTGACTGGGTAGGAGTGTTCTGATTAACTCAGATACTCTGTCCATCACCACCCCCTTTTCTGAATCATTTTTGGCCACTACAGGTGTGGCAGGGTATGCTCAGACATGAGTCCCTTGCTCACTGCACCATTAGGATTTAAGCAAGCCGGGCCGACGACGGCTGAAATGCCAGAAACCAGTCCCCGGAAGCTTGTTTCCTTTCCAGTAAAGAATTGGCTTGGTAGTTTGGTCTGCCCTGTTCCCATGATGCACTGGGCCAGGGCCAGACTAATTTGCATGTAGCCAGGTTCTGAACTGGGATGGTGCAGTGAGCTAAAAAACGGTGATGGATCAAGCCCTGATCTCTTGACTGGGTAGGAGTGTTCTGATTAACTCAGATACTCTGTCCATCACCACCCCCTTTTCTGAATCGTTTTTTGCCACTACAGGTGTGGCAGGGTATGCTCAGACTTGAGTCCCTTGCTCACTGCAACATCAGGATTCAAGCAAGCCGGGCCGACGATGGCTGAAATGCCAGAAACCGGTCCCCGGAAGCTTGTTCCTTTCCAGTAAAGAATTGGCTTGGTAGTTTGGTCTGCCCTGTTCCCATGATGCACTGGGCCAGGGCCAGACTAATTTGCATGTAGCCTGGTTCTGAACTGGGATGGTGCAGTGAGCTAAAAAACGGTGATGGATCAAGCCCTGATCTCTTGACTGGGTAGGAGTGTTCTGATTAACTCAGATACTCTGTCCATCACCACCCCCTTTTCTGAATCGTTTTTGGCCACTACAGGTGTGGCAGGGTATGCTCAGACATAAGTCCCTTGCTCACTGCACCATCAGGATTCAAACAAGCCGGGCCGACGATGGCTGAAATGCCAGAAACCGGTCCCCGGAAGCTTGTTTCCTTTCCAGTAAAGAATTGGCTTGGTAGTTTGGTCTGCCCTGTTCCCATGATGCACTGGGCCAGGGCCAGACTAATTTGCATGTAGCCAGGTTCTGAACTGGGATGGTGCAGTGAGCTAAAAAACGGTGATGGATCAAGCCCTGATCTCTTGACTGGGTAGGAGTGTTCTGATTAACTCAGATACTCTGTCCATCACCACCCCCTTTTCTGAATCATTTTTGGCCACTACAGGTGTGGCAGGGTATGCTCAGACATGAGTCCCTTGCTCACTGAACCATCAGGATTCAAGCAAGCCGGGCCGACGACGGCTGAAATGCCAGAAACCGGTCCCCGGAAGCTTGTTTCCTTTCCAGTAAAGAATTGGCTTGGTAGTTTGGTCTGCCCTGTTCCCATGATGCACTGGGCCAGGGCCAGACTAATTTGCATGTAGCCAGGTTCTGAACTGGGATGGTGCAGTGAGCTAAAAAACGGTGATGGATCAAGCCCTGATCTCTTGACTGGGTAGGAGTGTTCTGATTAACTCAGATACTCTGTCCATCACCACCCCCTTTTCTGAATCATTTTTGGCCACTACAGGTGTGGCAGGGTATGCTCAGACATGAGTCCCTTGCTCACTGCACCATTAGGATTTAAGCAAGCCGGGCCGACGACGGCTGAAATGCCAGAAACCAGTCCCCGGAAGCTTGTTTCCTTTCCAGTAAAGAATTGGCTTGGTAGTTTGGTCTGCCCTGTTCCCATGATGCACTGGGCCAGGGCCAGACTAATTTGCATGTAGCCAGGTTCTGAACTGGGATGGTGCAGTGAGCTAAAAAACGGTGATGGATCAAGCCCTGATCTCTTGACTGGGTAGGAGTGTTCTGATTAACTCAGATACTCTGTCCATCACCACCCCCTTTTCTGAATCGTTTTTTGCCACTACAGGTGTGGCAGGGTATGCTCAGACTTGAGTCCCTTGCTCACTGCAACATCAGGATTCAAGCAAGCCGGGCCGACGATGGCTGAAATGCCAGAAACCGGTCCCCGGAAGCTTGTTTCCTTTCCAGTAAAGAATTGGCTTGGTAGTTTGGTCTGCCCTGTTCCCATGATGCACTGGGCCAGGGCCAGACTAATTTGCATGTAGCCAGGTTCTGAACTGGGATGGTGCAGTGAGCTAAAAAACAGTGATGGATCAAGCCCTGATCTCTTGACTGGGTAGGAGCGTTCTGATTAACTCAAATACTCTGACCATCACCACCCCCTTTTCTGAATCGTTTTTGGCCACTACAGGTGTGGCAGGGTATGCTCAGACATGAGTCCCTTGCTCACTGCACCATCAGGATTCAAGCAAGCCGGGCCGACGATGGCTGAAATGCCAGAAACCGGTCCCAGGAAGCTTGTTTCCTTTCCAGTAAAGAATTGGCTTGGTAGTTTGGTCTGCCCTGTTCCCATGATGCACTGGGCCAGGGCCAGACTAATTTGCATGTAGCCAGGTTCTGAACTGGGATGGTGCAGTGAGCTAAAAAACGGTGAAGGATCAAGCCCTGATCTCTTGACTGGGTAGGAGTGTTCTGATTAACTCAGATACTCTGTCCATCACCACCCCCTTTTCTGAATCGTTTTTGGCCACTACAGGTGTGGCAGGGTATGCTCAGACATGAGTCCCTTGCTCACTGCACCATCAGGATTCAAGCAAGCCGGGCCGACGACGGCTGAAATGCCAGAAACCGGTCCCCGGAAGCTTGTTTCCTTTCCAGTAAAGAATTGGCTTGGTAGTTTGGTCTGCCCTGTTCCCATGATGCACTGGGCCAGGGCCAGACTAATTTGCATGTAGCCAGGTTCTGAACTGGGATGGTGCAGTGAGCTAAAAACGGTGAAGGATCAAGCCCTGATCGCTTGACTGGGTAGGAGTGTTCTGATTAACTCAGATACTCTGTCCATCACCACCCCCTTTTCTGAATCGTTTTTGGCCACTACAGGTGTGGCAGGGTATGCTCAGACATGAGTCCCTTGCTCACTGCACCATCAGGATTCAAGCAAGCCGGGCCGACGACGGCTGAAATGCCAGAAACCGGTCCCTGGTAGCTTGTTTCCTTTCCAGTAAAGAACTGGCTTGGTAGTTTGGTCTGCCCTGTTCCCATGATGCACTGGGCCAGGGCCAGACTAATTTGCATGTGGCCAGGTTCTGAACTGGGATGGTGCAGTGAGCTAAAAAACAGTGAAGGATCAAGCCCTGATCTCTTGACTGGGTAGGAGTGTTCTGATTAACTCAGATACTCTGTCCATCACCACCCCCTTTTCTGAATCGTTTTTGGCCACTACAGGTGTGGCAGGGTATGCTCAGACATGAGTCCCTTGCTCACTGCACCATCAGGATTCAAGCAAGCCGGGCCGACGACGGCTGAAATGCCAGAAACCGGTACCCGGAAGCTTGTTTCCTTTCCAGTAAAGAATTGGCTTGGTAGTTTGGTCTGCCCTGTTCCCATGATGCACTGGGCCAGGGCCAGACTAATTTGCATGTAGCCAGGTTCTGAACTGGGATGGTGCAGTGAGCTAAAAAACAGTGATGGATCAAGCCCTGATCTCTTGACTGGGTAGGAGTGTTCTGATTAACTCAAATACTCTGACCATCACCACCCCCTTTTCTGAATCGTTTTTGGCCACTACAGGTGTGGCAGGGTATGCTCAGACATTAGTCCCTTGCTCACTGCACCATCAGGATTCAAGCAAGCCGGGCCGACGATGGCTGAAATGCCAGAAACCGGTCCCAGGAAGCTTGTTTCCTTTCCAGTAAAGAATTGGCTTGGTAGTTTGGTCTGCCCTGTTCCCATGATGCACTGGGCCAGGTCCAGACTAATTTGCATGTAGCCAGGTTCTGAACTGGGATGGTGCAGTGAGCTAAAAAACGGTGAAGGATCAAGCCCTGATCTCTTGACTGGGTAGGAGTGTTCTGATTAACTCAGATACTCTGTCCATCACCACCCCCTTTTCTGAATCGTTTTTGGCCACTACAGGTGTGGCAGGGTATGCTCAGACATGAGTCCCTTGCTCACTGCACCATCAGGATTCAAGCAAGCCGGGCCGACGACGGCTGAAATGCCAGAAACCGGTCCCCGGAAGCTTGTTTCCTTTCCAGTAAAGAATTGGCTTGGTAGTTTGGTCTGCCCTGTTCCCATGATGCACTGGGCCAGGGCCAGACTAATTTGCATGTAGCCAGGTTCTGAACTGGGATGGTGCAGTGAGCTAAAAAACAGTGATGGATCAAGCCCTGATCTCTTGACTGGGTAGGAGTGTTCTGATTAACTCAAATACTCTGACCATCACCACCCCCTTTTCTGAATCGTTTTTGGCCACTACAGGTGTGGCAGGGTATGCTCAGACATGAGTCCCTTGCTCACTGCACCATCAGGATTCAAGCAAGCCGGGCCGACGATGGCTGAAATGCCAGAAACCGGTCCCAGGAAGCTTGTTTCCTTTCCAGTAAAGAATTGGCTTGGTAGTTTGGTCTGCCCTGTTCCCATGATGCACTGGGCCAGGGCCAGACTAATTTGCATGTAGCCAGGTTCTGAACTGGGATGGTGCAGTGAGCTAAAAACGGTGAAGGATCAAGCCCTGATCTCTTGACTGGGTAGGAGTGTTCTGATTAACTCAGATACTCTGTCCATCACCACCCCCTTTTCTGAATCGTTTTTGGCCACTACAGGTGTGGCAGGGTATGCTCAGACATGAGTCCCTTGCTCACTGCACCATCAGGATTCAAGCAAGCCGGGCCGACGACGGCTGAAATGCCAGAAACCGGTCCCTGGTAGCTTGTTTCCTTTCCAGTAAAGAACTGGCTTGGTAGTTTGGTCTGCCCTGTTCCCATGATGCACTGGGCCAGGGCCAGACTAATTTGCATGTAGCCAGGTTCTGAACTGGGATGGTGCAGTGAGCTAAAAAATGGTGAAGGATCAAGCCCTGATCTCTTGACTGGGAAGGAGTGTTCTGATTAACTCAGATACTCTGTCCATCACCACCCCCTTTTCTGAATCGTTTTTGGCCACTACAGGTGTGGCAGGGTATGCTCAGACATGAGTCCCTTGCTCACTGCACCATCAGGATTCAAGCAAGCCGGGCCGACGACGGCTGAAATGCCAGAAACCGGTCCCCGGAAGCTTGTTTCCTTTCCAGTAAAGAATTGGCTTGGTAGTTTGGTCTGCCCTGTTCCCATGATGCACTGGGCCAGGGCCAGACTAATTTGCATGTAGCCAGGTTCTGAACTGGGATGGTGCAGTGAGCTAAAAAACAGTGATGGATCAAGCCCTGATCTCTTGACTGGGTAGGAGTGTTCTGATTAACTCAAATACTCTGACCATCACCACCCCCTTTTCTGAATCGTTTTTGGCCACTACAGGTGTGGCAGGGTATGCTCAGACATTAGTCCCTTGCTCACTGCACCATCAGGATTCAAGCAAGCCGGGCCGACGATGGCTGAAATGCCAGAAACCGGTCCCAGGAAGCTTGTTTCCTTTCCAGTAAAGAATTGGCTTGGTAGTTTGGTCTGCCCTGTTCCCATGATGCACTGGGCCAGGTCCAGACTAATTTGCATGTAGCCAGGTTCTGAACTGGGATGGTGCAGTGAGCTAAAAAACGGTGAAGGATCAAGCCCTGATCTCTTGACTGGGTAGGAGTGTTCTGATTAACTCAGATACTATGTCCATCACCACCCCCTTTTCTGAATCGTTTTTGGCCACTACAGGTGTGGCAGGGTATGCTCAGACATGAGTCCCTTGCTCACTGCACCATCAGGATTCAAGCACGCCGGGCCGACGACGGCTGAAATGCCAGAAACCGGTCCCTGGTAGCTTGTTTCCTTTCCAGTAAAGAACTGGCTTGGTAGTTTGGTCTGCCCTGTTCCCATGATGCACTGGGCCAGGGCCAGACTAATTTGCACGTAGCCAGGTTCTGAACTGGGATGGTGCAGTGAGCTAAAAAACGGTGAAGGATCAAGCCCTGATCTCTTGACTGGGTAGGAGTGTTGTGATTAACTCAGATACTCTGTCCATCACCACCCCCTTTTCTGAATCGTTTTTGGCCACTACAGGTGTGGCAGGGTATGCTCAGACATGAGTCCCTTGCTCACTGCACCATCAGGATTCAAGCAAGCCGGGCCGACGACGGCTGAAATGCCAGAAACCAGTCCCCGGAAGCTTGTTTCCTTTCCAGTAAAGAATTGGCTTGGTAGTTTGGTCTGCCCTGTTCCCATGATGCACTGGGCCAGGGCCAGACTAATTTGCATGTAGCCAGGTTCTGAACTGGGATGGTGCAGTGAGCTAAAAAACAGTGATGGATCAATCCCTGATCTCTTGACTGGGTAGGAGGGTTCTGATTAACTCAGATACTCTGTCCATCACCACCCCCTTTTCTGAATCGTTTTTGGCCACTACAGGTGTGGCAGGGTATGCTCAGACATGAGTCCCTTGCTCACTGCACCATCAGGATTCAAGCAAGCCGGGCCGACGACGGCTGAAATGCCAGAAACCAGTCCCCGGAAGCTTGTTTCCTTTCCAGTAAAGAATTGGCTTGGTAGTTTGGTCTGCCCTGTTCCCATGATGCACTGGGCCAGGGCCAGACTAATTTGCATGTAGCCAGGTTCTGAACTGGGATGGTGCAGTGAGCTACAAAACGGTGATGGATCAAGCCCTGATCTCTTGACTGGGTAGGAGTGTTCTGATTAACTCAGATACTCTGTCCATCACCACCCCCTTTTCTGAATCGTTTTTGGCCACTACAGGTGTGGCAGGGTATGCTCAGACATGAGTCCCTTGCTCACTGCACCATCAGGATTCAAGCAAGCCGGGCCGACGACGCCTGAAATGCCAGAAACCGGTCCCCGGAAGCTTGTTTCCTTTCCAGTAAAGAATTGGCTTGGTAGTTTGGTCTGCCCTGTTCACATGATGCACTGGGCCAGGGCCAGACTAATATGCATGTAGCCAGGTTCTGAACTGAGATGGTGCAGTGAGCTAAAAAACGGTGATGGATCAAGCCCTGATCTCTTGACTGGGTAGGAGTGTTCTGATTAACTCAGATACTCTGTCCATCACCACCCCCTTTTCTGAATCATTTTTGGCCACTACAGGTGTGGCAGGGTATGCTCAGACATGAGTCCCTTGCTCACTGCAACATCAGGATTCAAGCAAGCCGGGCCGACGACGTCTGAAATGCCAGAAACCGGTCCCCGGAAGCTTGTTTCCTTTTCAGTAAAGAATTGGCTTGGTAGTTTGGTCTTCCCTGTTCCCATGATGCACTGGGCCAGGGCCAGACTAATTTGCATGTAGCTAGGTTCTGAACTGGGATGGTGCAGTGAGCTAAAAAACGGTGATGGATCAAGCCCTGATCTCTTGACTGGGTAGGAGTGTTCTGATTAACTCAGATACTCTGTCCATCACCACCCCCTTTTCTGAATCATTTTTGGCCACTACAGTTGTGGCAGGGTATGCTCAGACATAAGTCCCTTGCTCACTGCACCATCAGGATTCAAACAAGCCGGGCCGACGATGGCTGAAATGCCAGAAACCGGTCCCCGGAAGCTTGTTTCCTTTCCAGTAAAGAATTGGCTTGGTAGTTTGGTCTGCCCTGTTCCCATGATGCACTGGGCCAGGGCCAGACTAATTTGCATGTAGCCAGGTTCTGAACTGGGATGGTGCAGTGAGCTAAAAAACGGTGATGGATCAAGCCCTGATCTCTTGACTGGGTAGGAGTGTTCTGATTAACTCAGATACTCTGTCCATCACCGCCCCCTTTTCTGAATCGTTTTTGGCCACTACAGGTGTGGCAGGGTATGCTCAGACATGAGTCACTTGCTCACTGCACCATCAGGATTTAAGCAAGCCGGGCCGACGACGGCTGAAATGCCAGAAACCAGTCCCCGGAAGCTTGTTTCCTTTCCAGTAAAGAATTGGCTTGGTAGTTTGGTCTGCCCTGTTCCCATGATGCACTGGGCCAGGGCCAGACTAATTTGCATGTAGCCAGGTTCTGAACTGGGATGGTGCAGTGAGCTAAAAAACGGTGATGGATCAAGCCCTGATCTCTTGACTGGGTAGGAGTGTTCTGATTAACTCAGATACTCTGTCCATCACCACCCCCTTTTCTGAATCGTTTTTTGCCACTACGGGTGTGGCAGGGTATGCTCAGACATGAGTCCCTTGCTCACTGCAACATCAGGATTCAAGCAAGCCGGGCCGACGACGGCTGAAATGCCAGAAACCGGTCCCCGGAAGCTTGTTTCCTTTCCAGTAAAGAATTGGCTTGGTAGTTTGGTCTGCCCTGTTCCCATGATGCACTGGGCCAGGGCCAGACTAATTTGCATGTAGCCAGGTTCTGAACTGGGATGGTGCAGTGAGCTAAAAAACAGTGATGGATCAAGCCCTGATCTCTTGACTGGGTAGGAGTGTTCTGATTAACTCAAATACTCTAACCATCACCACCCCCTTTTCTGAATCGTTTTTGGCCACTACAGGTGTGGCAGGGTATGCTCAGACATGAGTCCCTTGCTCACTGCACCATCAGGATTCAAGCAAGCCGGGTCGACGATGGCTGAAATGCCAGAAACCGGTCCCAGGAAGCTTGTTTCCTTTCCAGTAAAGAATTGGCTTGGTAGTTTGGTCTGCCCTGTTCCCATGATGCACTTGGCCAGGGCCAGACTAATTTGCATGTAGCCAGGTTCTGAACTGGGATGGTGCAGTGAGCTAAAAAACGGTAAAGGATCAAGCCCTGATCTCTTGACTGGGTAGGAGTGTTCTGATTAACTCAGATACTCTGTCCATCACCACCCCCTTTTCTGAATCGTTTTTGGCCACTACAGGTGTGGCAGGGTATGCTCAGACATGAGTCCCTTGCTCACTGCACCATCAGGATTCAAGCAAGCCGGGCCGACGACGGCTGAAATGCCAGAAACCGGTCCCTGGTAGCTTGTTTCCTTTCCAGTAAAGAACTGGCTTGGTAGTTTGGTCTGCCCTGTTCCCATGATGCACTGGGCCAGGGCCAGACTAATTTGCACGTAGCCAGGTTCTGAACTGGGATGGTGCAGTGAGCTAAAAAACGGTGAAGGATCAAGCCCTGATCTCTTGACTGGGTAGGAGTGTTCTGATTAACTCAGATACTCTGTCCATCACCACCCCCTTTTCTGAATCGTTTTTGGCCACTACAGGTGTGGCAGGGTATGCTCAGACATGAGTCCCTTGCTCACTGCACCATCAGGATTCAAGCAAGCCGGGCCGACGACGGCTGAAATGCCAGAAACCAGTCCCCGGAAGCTTGTTTCCTTTCCAGTAAAGAATTGGCTTGGTAGTTTGGTCTGCCCTGTTCCCATGATGCACTGGGCCAGGGCCAGACTAATTTGCATGTAGCCAGGTTCTGAACTGGGATATTGCAGTGAGCTAAAAAACGGTGATGGATCAAGCCCTGATCTCTTGACTGGGTAGGAGGGTTCTGATTAACTCAGATACTCTGTCCATCACCACCCCTTTTCTGAATCGTTTTTGGCCACTACAGGTGTGGCAGGGTATGCTCAGACATGAGTCCCTTGCTCACTGCACCATCAGGATTCAAGCAAGCCGGGCCGACGACGGCTGAAATGCCAGAAACCAGTCCCCGGAAGCTTGTTTCCTTTCCAGTAAAGAATTGGCTTGGTAGTTTGGTCTGCCCTGTTCCCATGATGCACTGGGCCAGGGCCAGACTAATTTGCATGTAGCCAGGTTCTGAACTGGGATGGTGCAGTGAGCTAAAAAACAGTGATGGATCAAGCCCTGATCTCTTGACTGGGTAGGAGTGTTCTGATTAACTCAAATACTCTGACCATCACCACCCCCTTTTCTGAATCGTTTTTGGCCACTACAGGTGTGGCAGGGTATGCTCAGACATGAGTCCCTTGCTCACTGCACCATCAGGATTCAAGCAAGCCGGGCCGACGATGGCTGAAATGCCAGAAACCGGTCCCAGGAAGCTTGTTTCCTTTCCAGTAAAGAATTGGCTTGGTAGTTTGGTCTGCCCTGTTCCCATGATGCACTTGGCCAGGGCCAGACTAATTTGCATGTAGCCAGGTTCTGAACTGGGATGGTGCAGTGAGCTAAAAAACGGTGAAGGATCAAGCCCTGATCTCTTGACTGGGTAGGAGTGTTCTGATTAACTCAGATACTCTGTCCATCACCACCCCCTTTTCTGAATCGTTTTTGGCCACTACAGGTGTGGCAGGGTATGCTCAGACATGAGTCCCTTGCTCACTGCACCATCAGGAGTCAAGCAAGCCAGGCCGACGACGGCTGAAATGCCAGAAACCGGTCCCTGGAAGCTTGTTTCCTTTCCAGTAAAGAACTGGCTTGGTAGTTTGGTCTGCCCTGTTCCCATGATGCACTGGGCCAGGGCCAGACTAATTTGCATGTAGCCAGGTTCTGAACTGGGATGGTGCAGTGAGCTAAAAAACGGTGATGGATCAAGCCCTGATCTCTTGACTGGGTAGGAGTGTTCAGATTAACTCAGATACTCTGTCCATCACCACCCCCTTTTCTGAATTGTTTTTGGCCACTACAGGTGTGGCAGGGTATGCTCAGACATGAGTCCCTTGCTCACTGCACCATCAGGATTCAAGCAAGCCGGGCCGACGACGGCTAAAATGCCAGAAACCGGTCCCTGGAAGCTTGTTTCCTTTCCAGTAAAGAACTGGCTTGGTAGTTTGGTCTGCCCTGTTCCCATGATGCACTGGGCCAGGGCCAGACTAATTTGCATGTAGCCAGGTTCTGAACTGGGATGGTGCAGTGAGCTAAAAAAAGGTGATGGATCAAGCCCTGATCTCTTGACTGGGTAGGAGTGTTCTGATTAACTCAGATACTCTGTCCATCACCACCCCCTTTTCTGAATCGTTTTTGGCCACTACAGGTGTGGCAGGGTATGCTCAGACATGAGTCCCTTGCTCACTGCACCATCAGGATTCAAGCAAGCCGGGCTGACGACGGCTGAAATGCCAGAAACCGGTCCCTGGAAGCTTGTTTCCTTTCCAGTAAAGAACTGGCTTGGTAGTTTGGTCTGCCCTGTTCCCATGATGCACTGGGCCAGGGCCAGACTAATTTGCATGTAGCCAGGTTCTGAACTGGGATGGTGCAGTGAGCTAAAAAACGGTGATGGATCAAGCCCTGATCTCTTGACTGGGTAGGAGTGTTCTGATGAACTCAGATACTCTACAGGTGTGGCAGGGTATGCTCAGACATGAGTCCCTTGCTCACTGCACCATCAGGATTCAAGCAAGCCGGGCCGACGACGGCTGAAATGCCAGAAACCGGTCCCCGGTAGCTTGTTTCCTTTCCAGTGAAGAATTGGCTTGGTAGTTTGGTCTGCCCTGTTCCCATGATGCACTGGGCCAGGGCCAGACTAATTTGCATGTAGCCAGGTTCTGAACTGGGATGGTGCAGTGAGCTAAAAAACAGTGATGGATCAAGCCCTGATCTCTTGACTGGGTAGGAGTGTTCTGATTAACTCAAATACTCTGACCATCACCACCCCCTTTTCTGAATCGTTTTTGGCCACTACAGGTGTGGCAGGGTATGCTCAGACATGAGTCCCTTGCTCACTGCACCATCAGGATTCAAGAAAGCCGGGCCGACGACGGCTGAAATGCCAGAAACCGGTCCCTGGAAGCTTGTTTCCTTTCCAGTAAAGAACTGGCTTGGTAGTTTGGTCTGCCCTGTTCCCATGATGCACTGGGCCAGGGCCAGACTAATTTGCATGTAGCCAGGTTCTGAACTGGGATGGTGCAGTGAGCTAAAAAACGGTGATGGATCAAGCCCTGATCTCTTGACTGGGTAGGAGTGTTCTGATTAACTCAGATACTCTGTCCATCACCACCCCCTTTTCTGAATCGTTTTTTGCCACTACGGGTGTGGCAGGGTATGCTCAGACATGAGTCCCTTGCTCACTGCAACATCAGGATTCAAGCAAGCCGGGCCGACGACGGCTGAAATGCCAGAAACCGGTCCCCGGAAGCTTGTTTCCTTTCCAGTAAAGAATTGGCTTGGTAGTTTGGTCTGCCCTGTTCCCATGATGCACTGGGCCAGGGCCAGACTAATTTGCATGTAGCCAGGTTCTGAACTGGGATGGTGCAGTGAGCTAAAAAACAGTGATGGATCAAGCCCTGATCTCTTGACTGGGTAGGAGTGTTCTGATTAACTCAAATACTCTAACCATCACCACCCCCTTTTCTGAATCGTTTTTGGCCACTACAGGTGTGGCAGGGTATGCTCAGACATGAGTCCCTTGCTCACTGCACCATCAGGATTCAAGCAAGCCGGGCCGACGATGGCTGAAATGCCAGAAACCGGTCCCAGGAAGCTTGTTTCCTTTCCAGTAAAGAATTGGCTTGGTAGTTTGGTCTGCCCTGTTCCCATGATGCACTTGGCCAGGGCCAGACTAATTTGCATGTAGCCAGGTTCTGAACTGGGATGGTGCAGTGAGCTAAAAAACGGTAAAGGATCAAGCCCTGATCTCTTGACTGGGTAGGAGTGTTCTGATTAACTCAGATACTCTGTCCATCACCACCCCCTTTTCTGAATCGTTTTTGGCCACTACAGGTGTGGCAGGGTATGCTCAGACATGAGTCCCTTGCTCACTGCACCATCAGGATTCAAGCAAGCCGGGCCGACGACGGCTGAAATGCCAGAAACCGGTCCCTGGTAGCTTGTTTCCTTTCCAGTAAAGAACTGGCTTGGTAGTTTGGTCTGCCCTGTTCCCATGATGCACTGGGCCAGGGCCAGACTAATTTGCACGTAGCCAGGTTCTGAACTGGGATGGTGCAGTGAGCTAAAAAACGGTGAAGGATCAAGCCCTGATCTCTTGACTGGGTAGGAGTGTTCTGATTAACTCAGATACTCTGTCCATCACCACCCCCTTTTCTGAATCGTTTTTGGCCACTACAGGTGTGGCAGGGTATGCTCAGACATGAGTCCCTTGCTCACTGCACCATCAGGATTCAAGCAAGCCGGGCCGACGACGGCTGAAATGCCAGAAACCAGTCCCCGGAAGCTTGTTTCCTTTCCAGTAAAGAATTGGCTTGGTAGTTTGGTCTGCCCTGTTCCCATGATGCACTGGGCCAGGGCCAGACTAATTTGCATGTAGCCAGGTTCTGAACTGGGATATTGCAGTGAGCTAAAAAACGGTGATGGATCAAGCCCTGATCTCTTGACTGGGTAGGAGGGTTCTGATTAACTCAGATACTCTGTCCATCACCACCCCTTTTCTGAATCGTTTTTGGCCACTACAGGTGTGGCAGGGTATGCTCAGACATGAGTCCCTTGCTCACTGCACCATCAGGATTCAAGCAAGCCGGGCCGACGACGGCTGAAATGCCAGAAACCAGTCCCCGGAAGCTTGTTTCCTTTCCAGTAAAGAATTGGCTTGGTAGTTTGGTCTGCCCTGTTCCCATGATGCACTGGGCCAGGGCCAGACTAATTTGCATGTAGCCAGGTTCTGAACTGGGATGGTGCAGTGAGCTAAAAAACAGTGATGGATCAAGCCCTGATCTCTTGACTGGGTAGGAGTGTTCTGATTAACTCAAATACTCTGACCATCACCACCCCCTTTTCTGAATCGTTTTTGGCCACTACAGGTGTGGCAGGGTATGCTCAGACATGAGTCCCTTGCTCACTGCACCATCAGGATTCAAGCAAGCCGGGCCGACGATGGCTGAAATGCCAGAAACCGGTCCCAGGAAGCTTGTTTCCTTTCCAGTAAAGAATTGGCTTGGTAGTTTGGTCTGCCCTGTTCCCATGATGCACTTGGCCAGGGCCAGACTAATTTGCATGTAGCCAGGTTCTGAACTGGGATGGTGCAGTGAGCTAAAAAACGGTGAAGGATCAAGCCCTGATCTCTTGACTGGGTAGGAGTGTTCTGATTAACTCAGATACTCTGTCCATCACCACCCCCTTTTCTGAATCGTTTTTGGCCACTACAGGTGTGGCAGGGTATGCTCAGACATGAGTCCCTTGCTCACTGCACCATCAGGAGTCAAGCAAGCCAGGCCGACGACGGCTGAAATGCCAGAAACCGGTCCCTGGAAGCTTGTTTCCTTTCCAGTAAAGAACTGGCTTGGTAGTTTGGTCTGCCCTGTTCCCATGATGCACTGGGCCAGGGCCAGACTAATTTGCATGTAGCCAGGTTCTGAACTGGGATGGTGCAGTGAGCTAAAAAACGGTGATGGATCAAGCCCTGATCTCTTGACTGGGTAGGAGTGTTCAGATTAACTCAGATACTCTGTCCATCACCACCCCCTTTTCTGAATTGTTTTTGGCCACTACAGGTGTGGCAGGGTATGCTCAGACATGAGTCCCTTGCTCACTGCACCATCAGGATTCAAGCAAGCCGGGCCGACGACGGCTGAAATGCCAGAAACCGGTCCCTGGAAGCTTGTTTCCTTTCCAGTAAAGAACTGGCTTGGTAGTTTGGTCTGCCCTGTTCCCATGATGCACTGGGCCAGGGCCAGACTAATTTGCATGTAGCCAGGTTCTGAACTGGGATGGTGCAGTGAGCTAAAAAAACGGTGATGGATCAAGCCCTGATCTCTTGACTGGGTAGGAGTGTTCTGATTAACTCAGATACTCTGTCCATCACCACCCCCTTTTCTGAATCGTTTTTGGCCACTACAGGTGTGGCAGGGTATGCTCAGACATGAGTCCCTTGCTCACTGCACCATCAGGATTCAAGCAAGCCGGGCTGACGACGGCTGAAATGCCAGAAACCGGTCCCTGGAAGCTTGTTTCCTTTCCAGTAAAGAACTGGCTTGGTAGTTTGGTCTGCCCTGTTCCCATGATGCACTGGGCCAGGGCCAGACTAATTTGCATGTAGCCAGGTTCTGAACTGGGATGGTGCAGTGAGCTAAAAAACGGTGATGGATCAAGCCCTGATCTCTTGACTGGGTAGGAGTGTTCTGATGAACTCAGAAACTCTACAGGTGTGGCAGGGTATGCTCAGACATGAGTCCCTTGCTCACTGCACCATCAGGATTCAAGCAAGCCGGGCCGACGACGGCTGAAATGCCAGAAACCGGTCCCCGGTAGCTTGTTTCCTTTCCAGTAAAGAATTGGCTTGGTAGTTTGGTCTGCCCTGTTCCCATGATGCACTGGGCCAGGGCCAGACTAATTTGCATGTAGCCAGGTTCTGAACTGGGATGGTGCAGTGAGCTAAAAAACAGTGATGGATCAAGCCCTGATCTCTTGACTGGGTAGGAGTGTTCTGATTAACTCAAATACTCTGACCATCACCACCCCCTTTTCTGAATCGTTTTTGGCCACTACAGGTGTGGCAGGGTATGCTCAGACATGAGTCCCTTGCTCACTGCACCATCAGGATTCAAGAAAGCCGGGCCGACGACGGCTGAAATGCCAGAAACCGGTCCCTGGAAGCTTGTTTCCTTTCCAGTAAAGAACTGGCTTGGTAGTTTGGTCTGCCCTGTTCCCATGATGCACTGGGCCAGGGCCAGACTAATTTGCATGTAGCCAGGTTCTGAACTGGGATGGTGCAGTGAGCTAAAAAACGGTGAAGAATCAAGCCCTGATCTCTTGACTGGGTAGGAGTGTTCTGATTAACTCAGATACTCTGTCCATCACCACCCCCTTTTCTGAATCGTTTTTGGCCACTACAGGTGTGGCAGGGTATGCTCAGACATGAGTCCCTTGCTCACTGCACCATCAGGATTCAAGCAAGCCGGGCCGACGACGGCTGAAATGCCAGAAACCAGTCCCCGGAAGCTTGTTTCCTTTCCAGTAAAGAATTGGCTTGGTAGTTTGGTCTGCCCTGTTCACATGATGCACTGGGCCAGGGCCAGACTAATTTGCATGTAGCCAGGTTCTGAACTGGGATGGTGCAGTGAGCTAAAAAACGGTGATGGATCAAGCCCTGATCTCTTGACTGCATAGGAGTGTTCTGATTAACTCAGATACTCTGTCCATCACCACCCCCTTTTCTGAATCGTTTTTGGCCACTACAGGTGTGGCAGGGTATGCTCAGACATGAGTCCCTTGCTCACTGTAACATCAGGATTCAAGCAAGCCGGTCCGACGACAGCTGAAATGCCAGAAACCGGTCCCCGGAAGCTTGTTTCCTTTTCAGTAAAGAATTGGCTTGGTAGTTTGGTCTGCCCTGTTCCCTTGATGCACTGGGCCAGGGCCAGACTAATTTGCATGTAGCCAGGTTCTGAACTGGGATGGTGCAGTGAGCTAAAAAACGGTGATGGATCAAGCCCTGATCTCTTGACTGGGTAGGAGTGTTCTGATTAACTCAGATACTCTGTCCATCACCACCCCCTTTTCTGAATCGTTTTTGGCCACTACAGGTGTGGCAGGGTATGCTCAGACATAAGTCCCTTGCTCACTGCACCATCAGGATTCAAACAAGCCGGGCCGACGATGGCTGAAATGCCAGAAACCGGTCCCCGGAAGCTTGTTTCCTTTCCAGTAAAGAATTGGCTTGGTAGTTTGGTCTGCCCTGTTCCCATGATGCACTGGGCCAGGGCCAGACTAATTTGCATGTAGCCAGGTTCTGAACTGGGATGGTGCAGTGAGCTAAAAAACGGTGATGGATCAAGCCCTGATCTCTTGACTGGGTAGGAGTGTTCTGATTAACTCAGATACTCTGTCCATCACCACCCCCTTTTCTGAATCGTTTTTGGCCACTACAGGTGTGGCAGGGTATGCTCAGACATGAGTCCCTTGCTCCCTGAACCATCAGGATTCAAGCAAGCCGGGCCGACGACGGCTGAAATGCCAGAAACCGGTCCCCGGAAGCTTGTTTCCTTTCCAGTAAAGAATTGGCTTGGTAGTTTGGTCTGCCCTGTTCCCATGATGCACTGGGCCCGGGCCAGACTAATTTGCATGTAGCCAGGTTCTGAACTGGGATGGTGCAGTGAGCTAAAAAACGGTGATGGATCAAGCCCTGATCTCTTGACTGGGTAGGAGTGTTCTGATTAACTCAGATACTCTGTCCATCACCACCCCCTTTTCTGAATCGTTTTTGGCCACTACAGGTGTGGCAGGGTATATTCAGACATGAGTCCCTTGCTCACTGCACCATCAGGATTCAAGCAAGCCGGGCCAACGAAGGCTGAAATGCCAGAAACCAGTCCCTGGAAGCTTGTTTCCTTTCCAGTAAAGAATTGGCTTGGTAGTTTGGTCTGCCCTGTTCCCATGATGCACTGGGCCAGGGCCAGACTAATTTGCATGTAGCCAGGTTCTGAACTGGGATGGTGCAGTGAGCTACAAAACGGTGATGGATCAAGCCCTGATCTATTGACTGGGTAGGAGTGTTCTGATTAACTCAGATACTCTGTCCATCACCACCTCCTTTTCTGAATCGTTTTTGGCCACTACAGGTGTGGCAGGGTATGCTCAGACATGAGTCTCTTGCTCACTGCACCATCAGGATTCAAGCAAGCCGGGCCGACGACGCCTGAAATGCCAGAAACCGGTCCCCGGAAGCTTGTTTCCTTTCCAGTAAAGAATTGGCTTGGTAGTTTGGTCTGCCCTGTTCCCATGATGCACTGGGCCAGGGCCAGACTAATTTGCATGTAGCCAGGTTCTGAACTGGGATGGTGCAGTGAGCTAAAAAACGGTGATGGATCAAGCCCTGATCTCTTGACTGGGTAGGAGTGTTCTGATTAACTCAGATACTCTGTCCATCACCACCCCCTTTTCTGAATCGTTTTTGGCCACTACAGGTGTGGCAGGGTATGCTCAGACATGAGTCCCTTGCTCCCTGAACCATCAGGATTCAAGCAAGCCGGGCCGACGACGGCTGAAATGCCAGAAACCGGTCCCCGGAAGCTTGTTTCCTTTCCAGTAAAGAATTGGCTTGGTAGTTTGGTCTGCCCTGTTCCCATGATGCACTGGGCCCGGGCCAGACTAATTTGCATGTAGCCAGGTTCTGAACTGGGATGGTGCAGTGAGCTAAAAAACGGTGATGGATCAAGCCCTGATCTCTTGACTGGGTAGGAGTGTTCTGATTAACTCAGATACTCTGTCCATCACCACCCCCTTTTCTGAATTGTTTTTGGCCACTACAGGTGTGGCAGGGTATGCTCAGACATGAGTCCCTTGCTCACTGCACCATCAGGATTCAAGCAAGCCGGGCCAACGAAGGCTGAAATGCCAGAAACCAGTCCCTGGAAGCTTGTTTCCTTTCCAGTAAAGAATTGGCTTGGTAGTTTGGTCTGCCCTGTTCCCATGATGCACTGGGCCAGGGCCAGACTAATTTGCATGTAGCCAGGTTCTGAACTGGGATGGTGCAGTGAGCTACAAAACGGTGATGGATCAAGCCCTGATCTATTGACTGGGTAGGAGTGTTCTGATTAACTCAGATACTCTGTCCATCACCACCTCCTTTTCTGAATCGTTTTTGGCCACTACAGGTGTGGCAGGGTATGCTCAGACATGAGTCTCTTGCTCACTGCACCATCAGGATTCAAGCAAGCCGGGCCGACGACGCCTGAAATGCCAGAAACCGGTCCCCGGAAGCTTGTTTCCTTTCCAGTAAAGAATTGGCTTGGTAGTTTGGTCTGCCCTGTTCCCATGATGCACTGGGCCAGGGCCAGACTAATTTGCATGTAGCCAGGTTCTGAACTGGGATGGTGCAGTGAGCTAAAAAACGGTGATGGATCAAGCCCTGATCTCTTGACTGGGTAGGAGTGTTCTGATTAACTCAGATACTCTGTCCATCACCACCCCCTTTTCTGAATCGTTTTTGGCCACTACAGATGTGGCAGGGTATGCTCAGACATGAGTCCCTTGCTCACTGCACCATCAGGATTCAAGCAAGCTGGGCCGACGACGGCTGAAATGCCAGAAACCGGTCCCCGGAAGCTTGTTTCCTTTCCAGTAAAGAATTGGCTTGGTAATTTGGTCTGCCCTGTTCCCATGATGCACTGGGCCAGGGCCAGACTAATTTGCATGTAGCCAGGTTCTGAACTGGGATGGTGCAGTGAGCTAAAAAACGGTGATGGATCAAGCCCTGATCTCTTGACTGGGTAGGAGTGTTCTGATTAAATTGGCTTGGTAGTTTGGTCTGCCCTGTTCCCATGATGCACTGGGCCAGGGCCAGACTAATTTGCATGTAGCCAGGTTCTGAACTGGGATGGTGCAGTGAGCTAAAAAACGGTGATGGATCAAGCCCTGATCTCTTGACTGGGTAGGAGTGTTCTGATTAACTCAGATACTCAGTCCATCACCACCCCCTTTTCTGAATCATTTTTGGCCACTACAGGTGTGGCAGGGTATGCTCAGACATGAGTCCCTTGCTCACTGCACCATCAGGATTCAAGCAAGCGTGGCCGACGACGGCTGAAATGCCAGAAACCGGTCCCCGGAAGCTTGTTTCCTTTCCAGTAAAGAATTGGCTTGGTAGTTTGGTCTGCCCTGTTCCCATGATGCACTGGGCCAGGGCCAGACTAATTTGCATGTAGCCAGGTTCTGAACTGGGATGGTGCAGTGAGCTAAAAAACGGTGATGGATCAAGCCCTGATCTCTTGACTGGGTAGGAGTGTTGTGATTAACTCAGTTACTCTGTCCATCACCACCCCCTTTTCTGAATCGTTTTTGGCCACTACAGGTGTGGCAGGGTATGCTCAGACATGAGTCCCTTGCTCACTGCACCATCAGGATTCAAGCAAGCCGGGCCGACGACGGCTGAAATGCCAGAAACCCGTCCCCGGAAGCTTGTTTCCTTTCCAGTAAAGAATTGGCTTGGTAGTTTGGTCTGCCCTGTTCCCATGATGCACTGGGCCAGGGCCAGACTAATTTGCATGTAGCCAGGTTCTTAACTGGGATGGTGCAGTGAGCTAAAAAACGGTGATGGATCAAGCCCTGATCTCTTGACTGGGTAGGAGTGTTCTGATTAACTCAGATACTCTGTCCATCACCACCCCCTTTTCTGAATCGTTTTTGGCCACTACAGGTGTGGCAGGGTATGCTCAGACATGAGTCCCTTGCTCACTGCACCATCAGGATTCAAACAAGCCGGGCCGACGACGGCTGAAATGCCAGAAACCGGTCCCCGGAAGCTTGTTTCCTTTCCAGTAAAGAATTGGCTTGGTAGTTTGGTCTGCCCTGTTCCCATGATGCACTGGGCCAGGGCCAGACTAATTTGCATGTAGCCAGGTTCAGAACTGGGATGGTGCAGTGAGCTAAAAAACGGTGATGGGTAGGACTGGGTAGGAGTGTTCTGATTAACTCAGATACTCTGTCCATCACCACCCCCTTTTCTCAATCGTTTTTGGCCACTACAGGTGTGGCAGGGTATGCTCAGACATGAGTCCCTTGCTCACTGCACCATCAGGATTCAAGCAAGCCGGGCTGACGACGGCTGAAATGCCAGAAACCGGTCCCCGGAAGCTTGTTTCCTTTCCAGTAAAGAATTGGCTTGGTAGTTTGGTCTGCCCTGTGGAGTTCTGGACTTTTTGGTTCCGTCCAGAGGTGTCAGGGATAACACCCGAAGACCCCGGAGTTCAACCTGCCTCGGTGCACAAACAAACAGAAACACGGGCTTCTCGATGGTGGCGTCAAAGACCAAAGGTTTATTACTGCAGGGACACAGAAGTCACAGAAACTACACATGGGCAGTATCTAGGAGCCTGTTCAATTTGTACAAAGAGGGTTGCTCCTTATATACTGAATATTGGGCTTCAGGCAAATTTCTTTACATGTTAGCACATTCCAAAACCTTTGTATCTTAAACAATAAATATTTGGCGTTGCACAGGAATCGTCAACAATATCTGATGTCAAAACATTACGAACGAGGGGTTCCCACTATTCCATCATAATCCCATGTCAACTTTCCATTCAAGACCCGGACCGCCTCATCGTAAATTTCGTTACCTCCCCCTAATAAAGGCCCAGAAGGAAAGGAGCAGAGCCAGGTGCAGAAGATAGAAAAGTAGGATAAGAGATGTTTGTGGGTCGTAAATGGGCACGGTTACCAGCTTCGGCCGCCTAATCATGATCAGACCAACGAACACGAGAACCAGTATAGCAGGACTGGCCTCAGGCTGGGGAGGCAGCTCTTGCCGAGTCATGCTGCCACAGCGTTGCTGGCCTAAGGTGCACGTGTCACTAGCAAGGTGAATTGCCGGCTAAAGCCTACGTGTCCTTAAATGAAAAGAGGTCATTGCGTGTCCATTGACTATGTGAGGGCAAGGAATACAAAATGGCTTCCTTGTTCTAAGATGGATGCCACGGGTAGAACAGAAATGTGTTTGTAACAGGAGTGCTCTTGCTCGTAGCATAGCGAAAACACCAGGATATACTAAATGGATCATTTGCGGTTCACTGATACCAAAATTATGCATTTGCGACAATGTTACAAACACGGGTAAAATCGTCACGGAACCTCAGACCCTCCTTTTGCCCTTACATAGGCAATTACTCAGTCTATGTCTGAATCTAACTCTATGCTCATTAGGTCAGTGACATGTTGTTGCATCATCATTCTGTCTCGTGTCTTTTCTCCTAATGCAGGTGGTTTTCTGAAACAGGTTGCAGCACAGAGGCTACACAAAGCGGGACCACATTGGATAATAAGGCAGCATGAGAACAGAAATACTAGGATGACACCAATGACCATCAGAACCTTCCATCCCCACGCTGATACCAGAGTCCAAAACCACTCCATGAAGGACCAGTTTCCCTTGTCTACATGTATAGAGTCGGAAATCTTGTGTAGCTTAGAGATCGCTTCATAGACGGTTGGAGCATTATTGGGAATAAAAACACAGCAGCTCGATTGGATCATTCTGCATACCCCACCTCGATCTGCAAGTATTACGTCTAGAACCATACGGTTCTGCAACGTCATGAGACGATCCGCCTGAAGCTCAGCTGTTAAGTTACTAAGGGCACCAGCAGTTTCTGTAATAGTAGATTCAACTACCCGTGTTAGTTGACGTAGATTTCTACTATTGGCCATAGGCCCCCAAAACGGAAGGAAACCTTTGAAGAAGTCTCCAGCTTCCTGACCAGCGGTATCTTCCTTGCTGAAGACACCTCTTGCTACTCTGGTCTTGTGATAATCTGAAGAAGCAGTGTATGTCGGAGGTAACAATCGAGCAATATAACATGAACCTGAGAAGTCAGCAGGCAGCCATGTATACGCTCTGTCTTGACAGATGAAGTAAGTACCCCTAGCAGTAAGGAAGGCAGGGGAGGAGTTAGACGGAAATACGTAAGTCTCAACGCACTCACTCCTCCCTAGCTGAGCTCTCAGATTTCTCCCATTTCCTTGCAAACAGACCTGACCTCGGTGAGGCACGACCCAGACTGAAGTGGAGCTTTTACGCTTGCTTTCTCCCAAACTAAGGCGATACTCGGTAGAGTTCCAACTCAAATACACCCGTAATTCATCTCTAGGGTAAGATGGAGTATTATTGACGTCTTTAATCATGTCAATTATTCCCTGGACTAAAGCTTTGTTGGCTGAGTTGTATTTAGTGGACCGTGGTGGACGCGGAGGATAGGTCTCAAGGGCATAGGAAAAAATGGTCTGAAAGGCCTGAAATGATCCATTATAGCTAAAAGGCAAGACTAGATAGGGAATGCCTTTATCCATAGTGTGAGGTATCAAGCCACACACCCAGCAGTCTGTAGTATTAACTACCAGTTGGTGTTGATGCAAGAGCTGTACAAATGTATTGTTAATAAATTCAGAGCGTCGAGCTTGTTCGTGTTCAGGAAACGAGTGAAAAGAATGCATAGAAGAAACCGTAGAAGTAGTAGGATCAAGGGGAGGTACTGTAGTTACCGGCATAAAAATCAAATGCACACCAAAGATGATTCCACCCACCAACGTTATCAAAACAATTAAAAATGTAACTGCACATTGCATTAGAAAGCATTTGCTGTGAAGTATTCGGTACAGTCTATTTCTGCGAACATAAATTACATTCTTTCGTTGCAGCTCAGGAAGCTCCATCTTCTACAATCCGCTCGTGACCACTGATGATGTGTACGTAGATGAAAATGCCTCTATCAGCCCTGGGAGTTCCCAGAACTAACAGAAAGATCGACCTTATGTCTGACCCCCGCAGATTCAACTAGGCACACAGCCACGACCCTACGGCTACCCAGACGGCAAGGCAAAATTTAAAACAACAAAATAATAGCAAACTTCCTGGCTGGAGGCAATGTATATTAAATTCAAATCTGAAAATAGGCAGTTTCCTGCTTTATTTGTCCATATTGCGAGGTCGCAAGTTGTATCTCAGTTTTGCAGGAGCTGTCTGATCTGGAAACAATATATTTTCAGCCGACGCTGCAATGTTCGCGTTTGCAGATGACAAATGTTCTTTTGGTGCAGATGGCAAATGTTCAGGGTTCAAAAGAGCAGTTTCAGGAGGAGAGTCAGAGTTTGATGTATCAGTGATCAGTTCTGCATCACTGAAAGGGATGAACCTGGGTATTTGTTCTGCTTCAGAGGCACTGATTCCTTTCTTTACCCAGTTGTTGTAAGGGAGTGGCAGAGGTACACGTTTGACATGTGTCGTGTGGATCCAATTCTTCCGTCCGGCCACTCGAATAGCAGTTCTCGTCGCCAATAGGACTTGGAAAGGGCCAACGAATCTGGGCTGAAGATTTTTCGTTCTTGCAAAATTTCTAATGACTACTTGATCCCCAGGTTTCAGCTGATGACCTGGACTCTCCGGTGGCTTTGGCAATGCATTGAAAACCTGTTGGTGAATAAGGCTCAATTTAGCAGTCAAGTCGAAAAGATAATCAATTAACATTGGGTATTCCAGCTGCTTAAATTCTTTCGGTCTAGGTACCCCCCAAACATTTGCAGGACGACCAAACATTATTTCATATGGACTAAGCCCTACTCTAGAATGTACAGTTGCTCTTGTTGATAACAAAGCCAAAGGCAGTGCATCTGGCCAGGGCAAACCCGTGGATGCTTGTATCTTAGCAAGTTTCAGTTTAAGGGTGCCATTGTAACCCTCAACTAAACCCGCGGACTGGGGATGATTCGCACTGTGAAACTTTTGTCTAATCCCTAGGCCGGCACACACACTCTGCATAACTTTCCCTACGAACTCACTTCCGTTATCTGACCATACAATCCGTGGCATTCCGAATCTGGGGAAGTATTCTTTAAGAAGGATCTTGGCAGTGGACAAAGCAGTATTGTCCTTCAGTGGGTATGCTTCGATCCATCTGGAGAACGCACAAACTACCACTAGGACGTACTTTAGATTATTACAACGATCCATGTGAATGAAGTCTAGCTGGATCACTTCAAAGGGGCAGGAAGGAAGAGCGAAGTGACCTGCAGGTGTGGGGATTCCCTTGCCAGGATTATGCATCAAGCATACCATACAATTTCTCACCACTCTCTCTGCACACTTACTAATCCCATCATTCTTCCAAACTGGAGCCAACATCTTACAAATCCCTTTAGAACTGATGTGCGCTGCTCCATGTGCCATCGTTACTACTGCAAGCACATACGCATCAGGCAACATCCAACGCTGTTGTTCCGACAAGTCAATCCAACACCCACTCGAGTCCAATTTACCCGTGCTCTCTTTCCATGCACGCTTTTCCTCCTCAGTCGCCTCTTTCTGAATTTCTTTCACGCTTTCTACTGTGTCCTCACACATTCCAGACTCAGAAATCCATCTTGCAGACATTGCAACATACATTCTACTCATCATATTTCTAGCTGTCTGTTTTGCAGTCTCATCAGCAAAAGCATTCCCACGACCAACATCATCCGTGATTGCTTTATGAGCACTGCATTTCACAATCGCAACTTCAGTCGGCAAGGTTAGAGATTCCAACAAGTCATTAACTAGCTGGCCATGTTGAATCTTAGTCCCATGGGACGTAATGAAACCTCTCTCTTTCCACAAACGGCCAAAACTATGGGCCACGCCGAACGCGTACTGACTATCTGTGAACACATTCACCCTCTTTCCCTTAGCTAAAACGCACGCTCTTGTCAGCGCGATCAATTCTGCAGCCTGGGCAGAATTCTGACTCACTCTCGCAGTCTCCACAATCGTACTCAAAGTCGTTACTGCATAGGCAGCAGTTACATCACCATTCTCCAATTTGAAGCAAGACCCGTCAACATACAACGTGCCATCTGGATCTGATAATGGAGTATCTTTTAAATCAATTCGTCCTTTTGTTTCTTCCTCAGTTCTGAAACAACAGTCGTGTGGTTCGGAATCACTCGACTCTTGGCTAGTCGGCAACAATGTTGCTGGATTCAATACATTGCATCTTTTGATCTGAATATGACTTGCTAGCAATGTCAGTTCGTAACCTGATAATCTAGCACTGGTAAGGTGCTGCGTCTTGGTTCGGTTCATGAGTGTATCCACAGCAGGAGGAACCAT
This sequence comes from Lissotriton helveticus, assembly GCF_964261635.1. Taxonomy (NCBI): domain Eukaryota; kingdom Metazoa; phylum Chordata; class Amphibia; order Caudata; family Salamandridae; genus Lissotriton; species Lissotriton helveticus. The sequence goes on along the minus strand of NC_136057.1, from coordinate 1,501,081,612 downwards.
AACTACTAGCATGTTGTTCATTACCAAACCAGCAGATTGTCGAATGGAGGCTGCAGCTGCGGCTGTAGCTCTCAAGCAACTAGGCAACGCTCTAGCTACTGGATCTAATGTTGATGAAAAATACGCACAAGGGCGTTGTTTATCACCAAATTTCTGTGTCAAAACACTCAACGCACAACCTTCTCTCTCTGGGCCATAGAGCGTGAATGGTTTACTGTAATCGGGTGTACCCAATATAGGAGCTGAACACAGTGCATTTCGTAACTCAGAAAAACTCTCCTGACATTCGGCAGACCATGGCACTGGACTCGGAACATTTTTCCCAGTCAAAGCTACCAACGGTTTTGCCAAAAGAGAAAAATTTGGGATCCATTGCCTACAATATGAGGTAATACCTAAAAAGGCACGTACTTCTCTCTGCGTGCTAGGAACATTTATCTGTGTAATTGCTTTTATTCTCTCTGGGGTCAACTTCCTTCCCTCCTTTGACAAGAGATGACCTAGGTAGGTCACTTCTTGGCAACAGTATTGCATTTTTGAAGGTGACACCTTGTGATTCAAATTTGACAAATGATGCAATAAAGAAATTGTAGCTGTTTTGCAAGTTTCCTTGTCATCGGCAGCCACTAGAAGATCATCGACATATTGTATTAAAGCAGAACCAGGAGGAAGTACAAATGAGTCTAACTGGCTTTTTAATGCTTGACTGTAAATGGATGGGCTTTCACAATAACCTTGTGGAGCGCGTTTAAACCTGAAGCTTCGTCCTCCCAGAGAGAAACCGAAGATATCTCTGCTTTCCTCGGCTATCGGAATGCTGAAAAAGGCATTTTTCAAGTCGATAACTGAAAACCATGCCGCTGTAGCAGGAATTAACGTTAACAATGCAGTAATGTCTGGAACCACAGGAAACTGTGGAATCACAATTTTATTAACCTCTCTAAGATCAATTACAAATCTATATACTGGAGGTTTTGTTGGGTCAGTTCGTTTCAGAATGGGCAGTACAGGACTATTACAGACATTACCTCTAGTTTCTTCTATAACGCCTTTCTTGATCAGATCTTGTACTATCAGTAGGAGCGCACGCTCACCTTCAGTAGAAATTCTGTATTGTGGAATTCGTGGAAATTTTACATTCGCTTTCAAAGTTACTACATATGGTGCAATTTCTAAAAGACCTACATCATTAGGACCAGTCGCCCAAAGAGTATCAGGGAGTGAACGCAGCTCTGGTGGGAGTGCATCCATCGACAAGTACATTGGAGAGATGATTCTTTTACCCAACGTAAGCTGTACTCCTTCTGGAGAACAGTACAATGTCGCATATAGGCGTTTTAATAAGTCTAAACCAAGCAGATTTTCATTACAACCTGTCGTCAAAATCAGGGGTGCTTTCAATTGTCGGGGTCCAACAGAAATAGACAAAGGACCAGAACCAGGGTTGTGAACAGGGGCGCCTGAAAAACCTACTGAAACGTTTGTTGAGCCAGACAAAGGTGCGCCAGGGAGTTTCGCATGCATGATAGAACTTTTTGCTGCACCAGTATCCAACAGAAACGGTTCGACTATACCTGATGTTGCTACTGCGACATAAGGCCCACTCTGATCTACTGGAACTGATACTACTCCCTCTCTTTGTCCATGGCTGTCCTAGTACTCCCTTGGCTGAACTTCCTCACTAGCTTCATAGTAATCTTCAACATGATATTGTTGAGACCTATTCTGTTGGGCAGATTGTCCATTTCGTTGGTCGAAATAATTAGAAGGGCGATCATTTGTCTGTGGAGGCATAGCACCTCTTCCTCGACCTCTAGAATTCTGCATATAACCACCACGACCTCTCTGAGCTGCCGCAGTATTATTTTGTGCCCGTACCGGACACTCAGTCTTATAATGGCCTTCCATTTTGCAATAAGCACACTGATTCCATTGGTACTGTGGCCTCTGAGAATTATACTCCGTTCTTTGATATGACCCTTGCTGTGTATTGGTCTGATTGGTGCGAGGCGGATATGCTTGCTGTAAAAGAACTTTAGTTTTTAACTCTTTCGTCTTTTTATCTGATTTTTCTTTCTCCTCTTTGTCCCTATTTTCATAGTACTGGGCAGTAGCAAGTATTTGCGCAGTCGTAGAGACAGCCCACGCACTTTCAGAATTTTTTAATTTACCACTAAGTTCTGGCAACAGATTGTGCACAAATTTATCAACAAATAATCTCTGGCCTCCTTCTGTGCTCATATCCTGACCACTATGATCCACAAAAGTCTCCTCGAATCTTGTGAAAAAGTCGGAGACGCTTTCGTCTTTCTTCTGTTTGCACGCGGACAATTTGTCCCAGTTAACGCGTAATGCTGGCATTAGGGTTTTCATTAAATCGATTATTCTACCAGGCAAATTAGCAATTAAGGGTTCAGGTTTAGAACCACCTATTTGTTGACCATCCGCTGCAATTATAGCTGCCCAATCACCACCTAGGGCAACTGGATGATTCTCTTTACGAATTTTAGCCCAAATTGGTTGCGGTACTACATTACCAAATAGCAGATCTATGTCAGCTAGATTTAATACACAAGCGTCAACTGTCTGAGCCAACTCTTTGTAGTACCCTGCAGGATTTTTACGCGGATCTGGCAAGGCCTGTTTCACTGCTAATACTTCAGCTCGCTTCCATGTAATATGTATCCATACTCTCTGGAATTGGGCCGGAGCGGCTGCAATACCAAGGTTTACATTAGCTTGCACAGCTTCACGCCAAATTGGTGGAACCTCTCTCATTGGATATTGACGATTTTGTTTCGTACTACGTTTCTCTGACTCCCTCGGAGAACGAAGGGATGGGTCATTCCTATAACTTAAAACCAGTTCCATCGCTTCTTTTATATTTTGTCCAACTATCATACCTGCAGCAAACTCTTTCTGAACATTAATTAATTCTTCTAGATTTGATTCAGGGTCATCCTCTTCCAATTCCTCACGTAGAAGGAAGCACATTTCATCAAACACATATCGTTGTGTTGGTTCGTTCCATTGCATAAATGTATCTAATACATCTTGTACATTATATCTTCCAACTTTCGAAATCCATCTAAGAGCAGTGGAATCTAATATCCCTCTTTCTTCAGTACTGGGAAGCTGACTACGTCTCTGCACAGAGTCAGAGGTAGGAGTCTTAATCAGAGTTTTATAGAAGGGAGATAGAATGTTAGAGACAGAATCAGTGATTCTTCGACGAACAGAAAGTGGAGTCATAATATTAGCAGAAGCAGTAAATAGAGTAGCAGTTGGAACAGATAGATTAGGAACAGTAGGAGTAGCGGGCAAAATAGCTTGTGAACTAGCAGGTGTGAGCGATACAGGTATAGGTAAAGAAGCCGGCAACCCTGAAAGAGGGGGTGCCGAAGGAACATTAATAGTGACCACAGGAGGTACAGGAACTTGATTCAGAGGAGCGGGAACACCAGGTTGTCCAGTAACCGGTAATTGAACATTCGGTATAGGTGGAGCCGTAGCACCCTGTGCATACGGTGGGGGTGATCGTAACAAGTAAGACAACAGGGGATCCTTTTCAGGGTCCTCTACTATCTTAGCTGTACTTGATGGCAAAGCAGGATAGCACTTGTCTATTGCTAAATTATGCTCTTTATTGGCCACCTCCATCGCTTTCTCAGACTCGTTGAGTTGTAGCTGCTTAGCAGACTGTTCTAAAGTCAACTCTTGCTCTTTCTGTTCTTTCTTCAACTTTTTAATTTCTCTCTGTTTAGATTCTTTTCGCCAATAACGGAAAGAATCAAACATTGCCGGCCGGGCTTTCTTCTTGAATAATTTCGTTTCTAAATTATCAAGAACTTGAGGTTCGAAACTACCATGCAGTGGCCAACTAAGGACACCATCTTTCTCTGTGTAGTGGATCCATACCTCGTTATAAGAGATAGGGCCCACACCAAATTTGCAATATAGATCATAAAGGGGAGTTCCAATCGGAGGAACCGAACACGAGTCCTCCAACTGGGAATCCCTGTTGCAACTAAAACAAGACAACATACAATTTTTCCGACTTACCATTTTATAACCCGGAACACAAAACAGACGAAACACAAATTAAAAGAAAGGTGCGCACTTGAACCAAGAACTTAGGCCTACCAGAACAGACAAACGTATCGATACCCGAACTGAACTGAATGATTATCGTAACCAGAATAACCAGCGATAATCTTATGAAACCGAACCGCCTCCCTCTGAAATCTTCACACGAAGCTTCTCAAACTCTTCAGGCTTTTGGACCGGTACCGAATGACGTCGCCCCACGTTGGGCGCCAATTGGAGTTCTGGACTTTTTGGTTCCGTCCAGAGGTGTCAGGGATAACACCCGAAGACCCCGGAGTTCAACCTGCCTCGGTGCACAAACAAACAGAAACACGGGCTTCTCGATGGTGGCGTCAAAGACCAAAGGTTTATTACTGCAGGGACACAGAAGTCACAGAAACTACACATGGGCAGTATCTAGGAGCCTGTTCAATTTGTACAAAGAGGGTTGCTCCTTATATACTGAATATTGGGCTTCAGGCAAATTTCTTTACATGTTAGCACATTCCAAAACCTTTGTATCTTAAACAATAAATATTTGGCGTTGCACAGGAATCGTCAACAATATCTGATGTCAAAACATTACGAACGAGGGGTTCCCACTATTCCATCATAATCCCATGTCAACTTTCCATTCAAGACCCGGACCGCCTCATCGTAAATTTCGTTACCTCCCCCTAATAAAGGCCCAGAAGGAAAGGAGCAGAGCCAGGTGCAGAAGATAGAAAAGTAGGATAAGAGATGTTTGTGGGTCGTAAATGGGCACGGTTACCAGCTTCGGCCGCCTAATCATGATCAGACCAACGAACACGAGAACCAGTATAGCAGGACTGGCCTCAGGCTGGGGAGGCAGCTCTTGCCGAGTCATGCTGCCACAGCGTTGCTGGCCTAAGGTGCACGTGTCACTAGCAAGGTGAATTGCCGGCTAAAGCCTACGTGTCCTTAAATGAAAAGAGGTCATTGCGTGTCCATTGACTATGTGAGGGCAAGGAATACAAAATGGCTTCCTTGTTCTAAGATGGATGCCACGGGTAGAACAGAAATGTGTTTGTAACAGGAGTGCTCTTGCTCGTAGCATAGCGAAAACACCAGGATATACTAAATGGATCATTTGCGGTTCACTGATACCAAAATTATGCATTTGCGACAATGTTACAAACACGGGTAAAATCGTCACGGAACCTCACCTGTTCCCATGATGCACTGGGCCAGGGCCAGACTAATTTGCATGTAGCCAGGTTCTGAACTGGGATGGTGCAGTGAGCTAAAAAACGGTGATGGATCAAGCCCTGATCTCTTGACTGGGTAGGAGTGTTCTGTTTAACTCAGATACTCTGTCCATCGCCACCCCCTTTTCTGAATAGTTTTTGGCCACTACAGGTGTGGCAGGGTATGCTCAGACATGAGTCCCTTGCTCACTGCACCATCAGGATTCAAGCAAGCCGGGCAGACGACGGCTGAAATGCCAGAAACCGGTCCCCGAAAGCTTGTTTCCTTTCCAGTAAAGAATTGGCTTGGTAGTTTGGTCTGCCCTGTTCCCATGATGCACTGGGCCAGGGCCAGACTAATTTGCATGTAGCCAGGTTCTGAACTGGGATGGTGCAGTGAGCTAAAAAACGGTGATGGATCAAGCCCTGATCTCTTGACTGGGTAGGAGTGTTCTGATTAACTCAGATACTCTGTCCATCACCACCCCCTTTTCTCAATCATTTTTGGCCACTGCAGGTGTGGCAGGGTATGCTCAGACATGAGTCCCTTGCTCACTGCACCATCAGGATTCAAGCAAGCCGGGCCGACAACGGCTGAAATGCCAGAAACCGGTCCCCGGAAGCTTGTTTCCTTTCCAGTAAAGAATTGGCTTGGTAGTTTGGTCTGCCCTGTTCCCATGATGCACTGGGCCAGGGCCAGACTAATTTGCATGTAGCCAGGTTCTGAACTGGGATGGTACAGTGAGCTAAAAAGCGGTGATGGATCAAGCCCTGATCTCTTGATTGGGTAGGAGTGTTCTGATTAACTCACATACTCTGTCCATCACCACCCCCTTTTCTGAATCGTTTTTGGCCACCACAGGTGTGGCAGGGTATGCTCAGACATGAGTCCCTTGCTCACTGCACCATCAGGATTCAAGCAAGCCGGGCCGACGACGGCTGAAATGCCAGAAACCGGTCCCCGGAAGCTTGTTTCCTTTCCAGTAAAGAATTGGCTTGGTAGTTTGGTCTCCCCTGTTCCCATGATGCACTGGGCCAGGGCCAGACTAATTTGCATGTAGTCAGGTTCTGAACCGGGATGGTGCAGTGAGCTAAAAAACGGTGAAGGATCAAGCCCTGATCTCTTGACTGGGTAGGAGTGTTCTGATTAACTCAGATACTCTGTCCATCACCACCCCCTTTTCTGAATCGTTTTTGGCCAGTACAGGTGTGGCAGGGTATGCTCAGACATGAGTCCCTTGCTCACTGCACCGTCAGGATTCAAGCAAGCCGGGCCGACGACGGCTGAAATGCCAGAAACCGGTCCCCGGAAGTTTGTTTCCTTTCCAGTAAAGAATTGGCTTGGTAGTTTGGTCTGCCCTGTTCCCATGATGCACTGGGCCAGGGCCAGACTAATTTGCATGTAGCCAGGTTCTGAACTGGGATGGTGCAGTGAGCTAAAAAACGGTGATGGATCGAGCCCTGATCTCTTGACTGGGTAGGAGTGTTCTGATTAACTCAGATACTCTGTCCATCACCACCCCCTTTTCTGAATCGTGTTTGGCCACTCCAGGTGTGGCAGGGTATGCTCAGACATAAGTACCTTGCTCACTGCACCATCAGGATTCAAGCAAGCCGGGCCGACGATGGCTGGAATGCCAGAAACCAGTCCCCGGAAGATTGTTTCCTTTCCAGTAAAGAGTTGGCTTGGTAGTTTGGTCTGCCCTGTTCCCATGATGCACTGGGCCAGGGCCAGACTAATTTGCATGTAGCCAGGTTCTGAACTGGGATGGTGCAGTGAGCTAAAAACGGTGATGGATCAAGCCCTGATCTCTTGACTGGGTAGGAGTGTTCTGATTAACTCAGATACTCTGTCCATCACCACCCCCTTTTCTGAATCGTTTTTGGCCACTACAAGTGTGGCAGGGTATGCTCAGACATGAGTCCCTTGCTCACTGCACCATCAGGATTCAAGCAAGCCGGGCCGACGACGGCTGAAATGCCAGAAGCCGGTCCCCGGAATCTTGTTTCCTTTCCAGTAAAGAATTGGCTTGGTAGTTTGGTCTGCCCTGTTCCCATGATGCACTGGGCCAGGGCCAGACTAATTTGCATGTAGCCAGGTTCTGAACTGGGATGGTGCAGTGAGCTAAAAAACGGTGATGAATCAAGCCCTGATCTCTTGACTGGGTAGGAGTGTTCTGATTAACTCAGATACTCTGTCCATCACCACCCCTTTTCTGAATCGTTTTTGGCCACTACAGGTGTGGCAGGGTATGCTCAGACATGAGTCCCTTGCTCACTGCAATATCAGGATTCAAGCAAGCTGGGCCGGCGACGGCTGAAATGCCAGAAACCGGTCCCCGGAAGCTTGTTTCCTTTCCAGTAAAGAATTGGCTTGGTAGTTTGGTCTGCCCTGTTCCCATGATGCACTGGGCCAGGGCCAGACTAATTTGCATGTAGCCAGGTCTGAACTGGGATGGTGCAGTGAGCTAAAAAACAGTGATGGATCAAGCCCTGATCTCTTGACTGGGTAGGAGTGTTCTGATTAACTCAGATACTCTGTCCATCACCACCCCCTTTTCTGAATCGTTTTTGGCCACTACAGGTGTGGCAGGGTATGCTCAGACATTAGTCCCTTGCTCACTGCACCATCAGGATTCAAGCAAGCCGGGCTGACGACGGCTGAAATGCCAGAAACCAGTCCCCGGAAGCTTGTTTCCTTTCCAGTAAAGAATTGGCTTGGTAGTTTGGTCTGCCCTGTTCCCATGATGCACTGGACCAGGGCCAGACAAATTTGCATGTAGCCAGGTTCTGAACTGGGATGGTGCAGTGAGCTAAAAAACGGTGATGGATCAAGCCCTGATCTCTTGACTGGGTAGGAGTGTTCTGATTAACTCAGATACTCTGTCCATCACCACCCCCTTTTCTGAATCGTTTTTGGCCACTACAGGTGTGGCAGGGTATGCTCAGACATGAGTCCCTTGCTCACTGCACCATCAGGATTCAAGCAAGCCGGGCCGACAATGGCTGAAATGCCAGAAACCAGTCCCCGGAAGCTTGTTTCCTTTCCAGTAAAGAATTGGCTTGGTAGTTTGGTCTGCCCTGTTCCCATGATGCACTGGGCCAGGGCCAGACTAATTTGCATGTAGCTAGGTTCTGAACTGGGATGGTGCAGTGAGCTAAAAAACGGTGATGGATCAAGCCCTGATCTCTTGACTGGGTAGGAGTGTTCTGATTAACTCAGATACTCTGTCCATCACCACCCCCTTTTCTGAATCGTTTTTGGCCACTACAGGTGTGGCAGGGTATGCTCAGACATGAGTCCCTTGCTCACTGCACCATCAGGATTCAAGCAAGCCGGGCCGACGACGGCTGAAATGCCAGAAACCGGTCCCTGGAAGCTTGTTTCCTTTCCAGTAAAGAACTGGCTTGGTAGTTTGGTCTGCCCTGTTCCCATGATGCACTGGGCCAGGGCCAGACTAATTTGCATGTAGTCAGGTTCTGAACTGGGATGGTGCAGTGAGCTAAAAAACGGTGATGGATCAAGCCCTGATCTCTTGACTGGGTAGGAGTGTTCTGATTAACTCAGATACTCTGTCCATCACCACCCCCTTTTCTGAATCGTTTTTGGCCACTACAGGTGTGGCAGGGTATGCTCAGACATGAGTCCCTTGCTCACTGCACCATCAGGATTCAAGCAAGCCGGGCTGACGACGGCTGAAATGCCAGAAACCAGTCCCCGGAAGCTTTTTTCCTTTCCAGTAAAGAATTGGCTTGGTAGTTTGGTCTGCCCTGTTCCCATGATGCACTGGACCAGGGCCAGACAAATTTGCATGTAGCCAGGTTCTGAACTGGGATGGTGCAGTGAGCTGAAAAACGGTGATGGATCAAGCCCTGATCTCTTGACTGGGTAGGAGTGTTCTGATTAACTCAGATACTCTGTCCATCACCACCCCCTTTTCTGAATCGTTTTTGGCCACTACAGGTGTGGCAGGGTATGCTCAGACATGAGTCCCTTGCTCACTGCACCCTCAGGATTCAAGCAAGCCGGGCCGACAATGGCTGAAATGCCAGAAACCAGTCCCCGGAAGCTTGTTTCCTTTCCAGTAAAGAATTGGCTTGGTAGTTTGGTCTGCCCTGTTCCCATGATGCACTGGGCCAGGGCCAGACTAATTTGCATGTAGCTAGGTTCTGAACTGGGATGGTGCAGTGAGCTAAAAAACGGTGATGGATCAAGCCCTGATCTCTTGACTGGGTAGGAATGTTCTGATTAACTCAGATACTCTGTCCATCACCACCCCCTTTTCTGAATCGTTTTTGGCCACTACAGGTGTGGCAGGGTATGCTCAGACATGAGTCCCTTGCTCACTGCACCATCAGGATTCAAGCAAGCCGGGCCGACGACGGCAGAAATGCCAGGAACCGGTCCCTGGAAGCTTGTTTCCTTTCCAGTAAAGAACTGGCTTGGTAGTTTGGTCTGCCCTGTTCCCATGATGCACTGGGCCAGGGCCAGACTAATTTGCATGTAGTCAGGTTCTGAACTGGGATGGTGCAGTGAGCTAAAAAACGGTGATGGATCAAGCCCTGATCTCTTGACTGGGTAGGAGTGTTCTGATTAACTCAGATACTCTGTCCATCACCACCCCCTTTTCTGAATCGTTTTTGGCCACTACAGGTGTGGCAGGGTATGCTCAGACATGAGTCCCTTGCTCACTGCACCATCAGGATTCAAGCAAGCCGGGCCGACGACGACTGAAATGCCAGAAACCAGTCCCCGGAAGCTTGTTTCCTTTCCAGTAAAGAATTGGCTTGGTAGTTTGGTCTGCCCTGTTCCCATGATGCACTGGGCCAGGGCCAGACTAATTTGCATGTAGCCAGGTTCTGAACTGGGATGGTGCAGTGAGCTAAAAAACGGTGATGGATCAAGCCCTGATCTCTTGACTGGGTAGGAGTGTTCTGATTAACTCAGATACTCTGTCCATCACCACCCCCTTTTCTGAATCATTTTTGGCCACTACAGGTGTGGCAGGGTATGCTCAGACATGAGTCCCTTGCTCACTGCACCATCAGGATTTAAGCAAGCCGGGCAGACGACGGCTGAAATGCCAGAAACCAGTCCCCGGAAGCTTGTTTCCTTTCCAGTAAAGAATTGGCTTGGTAGTTTGGTCTGCCCTGTTCCCATGATGCACTGGGCCAGGGCCAGACTAATTTGCATGTAGCCAGGTTCTGAACTGGGATGGTGCAGTGAGCTAAAAAACAGTGATGGATCAAGCCCTGATCTCTTGACTGGGTAGGAGTGTTCTGATTAACTCAGATACTCTGTCCATCACCACCCCCTTTTCTGAATCGTTTTTTGCCACTACAGGTGTGGCAGGGTATGCTCAGACATGAGTCCCTTGCTCACTGCAACATCAGGATTCAAGCAAGCCGGGCCGACGACGGCTGAAATGCCAGAAACCGGTCCCCGGAAGCTTGTTTCCTTTCCAGTAAAGAATTGGCTTGGTAGTTTGGTCTGCCCTGTTCCCATGATGCACTGGGCCAGGGCCAGACTAATTTGCATGTAGCCAGGTTCTGAACTGGGATGGTGCAGTGAGCTAAAAAACAGTGATGGATCAAGCCCTGATCTCTTGACTGGGTAGGAGTGTTCTGATTAACTCAAATACTCTGACCATCACCACCCCCTTTTCTGAATCGTTTTTGGCCACTACAGGTGTGGCAGGGTATGCTCAGACATGAGTCCCTTGCTCACTGCACCATCAGGATTCAAGCAAGCCGGGCCGACGATGGCTGAAATGCCAGAAACCGGTCCCAGGAAGCTTGTTTCCTTTCCAGTAAATAATTGGCTTGGTAGTTTGATCTGCCCTGTTCCCATGATGCAATGGGCCAGGGCCAGACTAATTTGCATGTAGCCAGGTTCTGAACTGGGATGGTGCAGTGAGCTAAAAAACGGTGAAGGATCAAGCCCTGATCTCTTGACTGGGTAGGAGTGTTCTGATTAACTCAGATACTCTGTCCATCACCACCCCCTTTTCTGAATCGTTTTTGGCCACTACAGGTGTGGCAGGGTATGCTCAGACATGAGTCCCTTGCTCACTGCACCATCAGGATTCAAGCAAGCCAGGCTGACGACGGCTGAAATGCCAGAAACCGGTCCCTGGAAGCTTGTTTCCTTTCCAGTAAAGAACTGGCTTGGTAGTTTGGTCTGCCCTGTTCCCATGATGCACTGGGCCAGGGCCAGACTAATTTGCATGTAGCCAGGTTCTGAACTGGGATGGTGCAGTGAGCTAAAAAACAGTGATGGATCAAGCCCTGATCTCTTGACTGGGTAGGAGTGTTCTGATTAACTCAGATACTCTGTTCATCACCACCCCCTTTTCTGAATCGTTTTTTGCCACTACAGGTGTGGCAGGGTATGCTCAGACATGAGTCCCTTGCTCACTGCAACATCAGGATTCAAGCAAGCCGGGCCGACGACGGCTGAAATGCCAGAAACCGGTCCCCAGAAGCTTGTTTCCTTTCCAGTAAAGAATTGGCTTGGTAGTTTTGTCTGCCCTGTTCCCATGATGCACTGGGCCAGGGCCAGACTAATTTGCATGTAGCCAGGTTCTGAACTGGGATGGTGCAGTGAGCTAAAAAACAGTGATGGATCAAGCCCTGATCTCTTGACTGGGTAGGAGTGTTCTGATTAACTCAGATACTCTGTCCATCACCACCCCCTTTTCTGAATCGTTTTTGGCCACTACAGGTGTGGCAGGGTATGCTCAGACATGAGTCCCTTGCTCACTGCACCATCAGGATTCAAGCAAGCCAGGCTGACGACGGCTGAAATGCCAGAAACCGGTCCCTGGAAGCTTGTTTCCTTTCCAGTAAAGAACTGGCTTGGTAGTTTGGTCTGCCCTGTTCCCATGATGCACTGGGCCAGGGCCAGACTAATTTGCATGTAGCCAGGTTCTGAACTGGGATGGTGCAGTGAGCTAAAAAACGGTGATAGATCAAGCCCTGATCCCTTGACTGGGTAGGAGTGTTCTGATTAACTCAGATACTCTGTCCATCACCACCCCCTTTTCTGAATTGTTTTTGGCCACTACAGGTGTGGCAGGGTATGCTCAGACATGAGTCCCTTGCTCACTGCACCATCAGGATTCAAGCATGCCGGGCCGACGACGGCTGAAATGCCAGAAACCGGTCCCCGGTAGCTTGTTTCCTTTCCAGTAAAGAATTGGCTTGGTAGTTTTGTCTGCCCTGTTCCCATGATGCACTGGGCCAGGGCCAGACTAATTTGCATGTAGCCAGGTTCTGAACTGGGATGGTGCAGTGAGCTAAAAAACAGTGATGGATCAAGCCCTGATCTCTTGACTGGGTAGGAGTGTTCTGATTAACTCAGATACTCTGTCCATCACCACCCCCTTTTCTGAATCGTTTTTGGCCACTACAGGTGTGGCAGGGTATGCTCAGACATGAGTCCCTTGCTCACTGCACCATCAGGATTCAAGCAAGCCAGGCTGACGACGGCTGAAATGCCAGAAACCGGTCCCTGGAAGCTTGTTTCCTTTCCAGTAAAGAACTGGCTTGGTAGTTTGGTCTGCCCTGTTCCCATGATGCACTGGGCCAGGGCCAGACTAATTTGCATGTAGCCAGGTTCTGAACTGGGATGGTGCAGTGAGCTAAAAAACGGTGATAGATCAAGCCCTGATCCCTTGACTGGGTAGGAGTGTTCTGATTAACTCAGATACTCTGTCCATCACCACCCCCTTTTCTGAATTGTTTTTGGCCACTACAGGTGTGGCAGGGTATGCTCAGACATGAGTCCCTTGCTCACTGCAACATCAGGATTCAAGCAAGCCGGGCCGACGACGGCTGAAATGCCAGAAACCGGTCCCCAGAAGCTTGTTTCCTTTTCAGTAAAGAATTGGCTTGGTAGTTTGGTCTGCCCTGTTCCCATGATGCACTGGGCCAGGGCCAGACTAATTTGCATGTAGCCAGGTTCTGAACTGGGATGGTGCAGTGAGCTAAAAAACGGTGATGGATCAAGCCCTGATCTCTTGACTGGGTAGGAGTGTTCTGATTAACTCAGATACTCTGTCCATCACCACCCCCTTTTCTGAATCGTTTTTGGCCACTACAGGTGTGGCAGGGTATGCTTAGACATAAGTCCCTTGCTCACTGCACCATCAGGATTCCAACAAGCCGGGCCGACGATGGCTGAAATGCCAGAAACCGGTCCCCGGAAGCTTGTTTCCTTTCCAGTAAAGAATTGGCTTGGTAGTTTGGTCTGCCCTGTTCCCATGATGCACTGGGCCAGGGCCAGACTAATTTGCATGTAGCCAGGTTCTGAACTGGGATGGTGCAGTGAGCTAAAAAACGGTGATGGATCAAGCCCTGATCTCTTGACTGGGTAGGAGTGTTCTGATTAACTCAGATACTCTGTCCATCACCACCCCCTTTTCTGAATCATTTTTGGCCACTACAGGTGTGGCAGGGTATGCTCAGACATGAGTCCCTTGCTCACTGCACCATCAGGATTCAAGCAAGCTGGGCCGACGACGGCTGAAATGCCAGAAACCGGTCGCCGGAAGCTTGTTTCCTTTCCAGTAAAGAATTGGCTTGGTAGTTTGGTCTGCCCTGTTCCCATGATGCACTGGGCCAGGGCCAGACTAATTTGCATGTAGCCAGGTTCTGAACTGGGATGGTGCAGTGAGCTAAAAAACGTTGATGGATCAAGCCCTGATCTCTTGACTGGGTAGGAGTGTTGTGATTAACTCAGTTACTCTGTCCATCACCACCCCCTTTTCTGAATCGTTTTTGGCCACTACAGGTGTGGCAGGGTATGCTCAGACATGAGTCCCTTGCTCACTGCACCATCAGGATTCAAGCAAGCCGGGCCGACGACGGCTGAAATGCCAGAAACCCGTCCCCGGAAGCTTGTTTCCTTTCCAGTAAAGAATTGGCTTGGTAGTTTGGTCTGCCCTGTTCCCATGATGCACTGGGCCAGGGCCAGACTAATTTGCATGTAGCCAGGTTCTTAACTGGGATGGTGCAGTGAGCTAAAAAACGGTGATGGATCAAGCCCTGATCCCTTGACTGGGTAGGAGTGTTCTGATTAACTCAGATACTCTGTCCATCACCACCCCCTTTTCTGAATCGTTTTTGGCCACTACAGGTGTGGCAGGGTATGCTCAGACATGAGTCCCTTGCTCACTGCACCATCAGGATTCAAGCAAGCCGGGCCGACGACGACTGAAATGCCAGAAACCAGTCCCCGGAAGCTTGTTTCCTTTCCAGTAAAGAATTGGCTTGGTAGTTTGGTCTGCCCTGTTCCCATGATGCACTGGGCCAGGGCCAGACTAATTTGCATGTAGCCAGGTTCTGAACTGGGATGGTGCAGTGAGCTAAAAAACGGTGATGGATCAAGCCCTGATCTCTTGAGTGGGTAGGAGTGTTCTGATTAACTCAGATACTCTGTCCATCACCACCCCCTTTTCTGAATCGTTTTTGGCCACTACAGGTGTGGCAGGGTATGCTCAGACATGAGTCCCTTGCTCACTGCACCATCAGGATTCAAGCAAGCCGGGCCAACGACGGCTGAAATGCCAGAAACCAGTCCCCGGAAGCTTGTTTCCTTTCCAGTAAAGAATTGGCTTGGTAGTTTGGTCTGCCCTGTTCCCATGATGCACTGGGCCAGGGCCAGACTAATTTGCATGTAGCCAGGTTCTGAACTGGGATGGTGCAGTGAGCTACAAAACGGTGATGGATCAAGCCCTGATCTATTGACTGGGTAGGAGTGTTCTGATTAACTCAGATACTCTGTCCATCACCACCTCCTTTTCTGAATCGTTTTTGGCCACTACAGGTGTGGCAGGGTATGCTCAGACATGAGTCTCTTGCTCACTGCACCATCAGGATTCAAGCAAGCTGGGCCGACGACGGCTGAAATGCCAGAAACCGGTCCCCGGAAGCTTGTTTCCTTTCCAGTAAAGAATTGGCTTGGTAGTTTGGTCTGCCCTGTTCCCATGATGCACTGGGCCAGGGCCAGACTAATTTGCATGTAGCCAGGTTCTGAACTGGGATGGTGCAGTGAGCTAAAAAACGGTGATGGATCAAGCCCTGATCTCTTGACTGGGTAGGAGTGTTCTGATTAACTCAGATACTCAGTCCATCACCACCCCCTTTTCTGAATCATTTTTGGCCACTACAGGTGTGGCAGGGTATGCTCAGACATGAGTCCCTTGCTCACTGCACCATCAGGATTCAAGCAAGCTGGGCCGACGACGGCTGAAATGCCAGAGACCGGTCCCCGGAAGCTTGTTTCCTTTCCAGTAAAGAATTGGCTTGGTAGTTTGGTCTGCCCTGTTCCCATGATGCACTGGGCCAGGGCCAGACTAATTTGCATGTAGCCAGGTTCTGAACTGGGATGGTGCAGTGAGCTAAAAAACGGTGATGGATCAAGCCCTGATCTCTTGACTGGGTAGGAGTGTTGTGATTAACTCAGTTACTCTGTCCATCACCACCCCCTTTTCTGAATCGTTTTTGGCCACTACAGGTGTGGCAGGGTATGCTCAGACATGAGTCCCTTGCTCACTGCACCATCAGGATTCAAGCAAGCCGGGCCGACGACGGCTGAAATGCCAGAAACACGTCCCCGGAAGCTTGTTTCCTTTCCAGTAAAGAATTGGCTTGGTAGTTTGGTCTGCCCTGTTCCCATGATGCACTGGGCCAGGGCCAGACTAATTTGCATGTAGCCAGGTTCTTAACTGGGATGGTGCAGTGAGCTAAAAAACGGTGATGGATCAAGCCCTGATCCCTTGACTGGGTAGGAGTGTTCTGATTAACTCAGATACTCTGTCCATCACCACCCCCTTTTCTGAATCGTTTTTGGCCACTACAGGTGTGGCAGGGTATGCTCAGACATAAGTCCCTTGCTCACTGCACCATCAGGATTCAAACAAGCCGGGCTGACGATGGCTGAAATGCCAGAAACCGGTCCCCGGAAGCTTGTTTCCTTTCCAGTAAAGAATTGGCTTGGTAGTTTGGTCTGCCCTGTTCCCATGATGCACTGGGCCAGGGCCAGACTAATTTGCATGTAGCCAGGTTCTGAACTGGGATGGTGCAGTGAGCTAAAAAACGGTGATGGATCAAGCCCTGATCTCTTGACTGGGTAGGAGTGTTCTGATTAACTCAGATACTCTGTCCATCACCACCCCCTTTTCTGAATCGTTTTTGGCCACTACAGGTGTGGCAGGGTATGCTCAGACATGAGTCCCTTGCTCACTGCACCATCAGGATTCAAGCAAGCTGGGCCGACGACGGCTGAAATGCCAGAAACCGGTCCCCGGAAGCTTGTTTCCTTTCCAGTAAAGAATTGGCTTGGTAGTTTGGTCTGCCCTGTTCCCATGATGCACTGGGCCAGGGCCAGACTAATTTGCATGTAGCCAGGTTCTGAACTGGGATGGTGCAGTGAGCTAAAAAACAGTGATGGATCAAGCCCTGATCTCTTGACTGGGTAGGAGTGTTGTGATTAACTCAGATACTCTGTCCATCACCACCCCCTTTTCTGAATCGTTTTTGGCCACTACAGGTGTGGCAGGGTATGCTCAGACATGAGTCCCTTGCTCACTGCACCATCAGGATTCAAGCAAGCCAGGCCGACGACGGCTGAAATGCCAGAAACCAGTCCCCGGAAGCTTGTTTCCTTTCCAGTAAAGAATTGGCTTGGTAGTTTGGTCTGCCCTGTTCCCATGATGCACTGGGCCAGGGCCAGACTAATTTGCATGTAGCCAGGTTCTGAACTGGGATGGTGCAGTGAGCTAAAAAACGGTGATAGATCAAGCCCTGATCCCTTGACTGGGTAGGAGTGTTCTGATTAACTCAGATACTCTGTCCATCACCACCCCCTTTTCTGAATCGTTTTTGGCCACTACAGGTGTGGCAGGGTATGCTCAGACATAAGTCCCTTGCTCACTGCACCATCAGGATTCAAACAAGCCGGGCCGACGATGGCTGAAATGCCAGAAACCAGTCCCCGGAAGCTTGTTTCCTTTCCAGTAAAGAATTGGCTTGGTAGTTTGGTCTGCCCTGTTCCCATGATGCACTGGGCCAGGGCCAGACTAATTTGCATGTAGCCAGGTTCTGAACTGGGATGGTGCAGTGTGCTAAAAAACGGTGATGGATCAAGCCCTGATCTCTTGACTGGGTAGGAGTGTTCTGATTAACTCTGATACTCTGTCCATCACCACCCCCTTTTCTGAATCATTTTTGGCCACTACAGGTGTGGCAGGGTATGCTCAGACATGAGTCCCTTGCTCACTGCACCATCAGGATTCAAGCAAGCTGGGCCGACGACGGCTGAAATGCCAGAAACCGGTCCCCGGAAGCTTGTTTCCTTTCCAGTAAAGAATTGGCTTGGTAGTTTGGTCTGCCCTGTTCCCATGATGCACTGGGCCAGGGCCAGACTAATTTGCATGTAGCCAGGTTCTGAACTGGGATGGTGCAGTGAGCTAAAAAACGGTGATGGATCAAGCCCTGATCTCTTGACTGGGTAGGAGTGTTGTGATTAACTCAGTTACTCTGTCCATCACCACCCCCTTTTCTGAATCGTTTTTGGCCACTACAGGTGTGGCAGGGTATGCTCAGACATGAGTCCCTTGCTCACTGCACCATCAGGATTCAAGCAAGCCGGGCCGACGACGGCTGAAATGCCAGAAACCCGTCCCCGGAAGCTTGTTTCCTTTCCAGTAAAGAATTGGCTTAGTAGTTTGGTCTGCCCTGTTCCCATGATGCACTGGGCCAGGGCCAGACTAATTTGCATGTAGCCAGGTTCTTAACTGGGATGGTGCAGTGAGCTAAAAAACGGTGATGGATCAAGCCCTGATCCCTTGACTGGGTAGGAGTGTTCTGATTAACTCAGATACTCTGTCCATCACCACCCCCTTTTCTGAATCGTTTTTGGCCACTACAGGTGTGGCAGGGTATGCTCAGACATAAGTCCCTTGCTCACTGCACCATCAGGATTCAAACAAGCCGGGCTGACGATGGCTGAAATGCCAGAAACCGGTCCCCGGAAGCTTGTTTCCTTTCCAGTAAAGAATTGGCTTGGTAGTTTGGTCTGCCCTGTTCCCATGATGCACTGGGCCAGGGCCAGACTAATTTGCATGTAGCCAGGTTCTGAACTGGGATGGTGCAGTGAGCTAAAAAATGGTGATGGATCAAGCCCTGATCTCTTGACTGGGTAGGAGTGTTCTGATTAACTCAGATACTCTGTCCATCACCACCCCCTTTTCTGAATCGTTTTTGGCCACTACAGGTGTGGCAGGGTATGCTCAGACATGAGTCCCTTGCTCACTGCACCATCAGGATTCAAGCAAGCTGGGCCGACGACGGCTGAAATGCCAGAAACCGGTCCCCGGAAGCTTGTTTCCTTTTCAGTAAAGAATTGGCTTGGTAGTTTGGTCTGCCCTGTTCCCATGATGCACTGGGCCAGGGCCAGACTAATTTGCATGTAGCCAGGTTCTGAACTGGGATGGTGCAGTGAGCTAAAAAACGGTGATGGATCAAGCCCTGATCTCTTGACTGGGTAGGAGTGTTCTGATTAACTCAGATACTCTGTCCATCACCACCCCCTTTTCTGAATCGTTTTTGGCCACTACAGATGTGGCAGGGTATGCTCAGACATAAGTCCCTTGCTCACTGCACCATCAGGATTCAAACAAGCCGGGCCGATGACGGCTGAAATGCCAGAAACCGGTCCCCGGTAGCTTGTTTCCTTTCCAGTAAAGAATTGGCTTGGTAGTTTGGTCTGCCCTGTTCCCATGATGCACTGGGCCAGGGCCAGACTAATTTGCATGTAGCCAGGTTCTGAACTGGGATGGTGCAGTGAGCTAAAAAACAGTGATGGATCAAGCCCTGATCTCTTGACTGGGTAGGAGTGTTCTGATTAACTCAAATACTCTGACCATCACCACCCCCTTTTCTGAATCGTTTTTGGCCACTACAGGTGTGGCAGGGTATGCTCAGACATGAGTCCCTTGCTCACTGCACCATCAGGATTCAAGCAAGCCGGGCCGACGACGGCTGAAATGCCAGAAACCGGTCCCTGGAAGCTTGTTTCCTTTCCAGTAAAGAACTGGCTTGGTAGTTTGGTCTGCCCTGTTCCCATGATGCACTGGGCCAGGGCCAGACTAATTTGCATGTAGCCAGGTTCTGAACTGGGATGGTGCAGTGAGCTAAAAAACGGTGAAGGATCAAGCCCTGATCTCTTGACTGGGTAGGAGTGTTCTGATTAACTCAGATACTCTGTCCATCACCACCCCCTTTTCTGAATCGTTTTTGGCCACTACAGGTGTGGCAGGGTATGCTCAGACATGAGTCCCTTGCTCACTGCACCATCAGGATTCAAGCAAGCCGGGCCAACGACGGCTGAAATGCCAGAAACCAGTCCCCGGAAGCTTGTTTCCTTTCCAGTAAAGAATTGGCTTGGTAGTTTGGTCTGCCCTGTTCCCATGATGCACTGGGCCAGGGCCAGACTAATTTGCATGTAGCCAGGTTCTGAACTGGGATGGTGCAGGGAGCTAAAAAACGGTGATGGATCAAGCCCTGATCTCTTGACTGGGTAGGAGGGTTCTGATTAACTCAGATACTCTGTCCATCTGTCCATCACCACCCCCTTTTCTGAATCGTTTTTGGCCACTACAGGTGTGGCAGGGTATGCTCAGACATGAGTCCCTTGCTCACTGCACCATCAGGATTCAAGCAAGCCGGGCCGACGACGGCTGAAATGCCAGAAACCAGTCCCCGGAAGCTTGTTTCCTTTCCAGTAAAGAATTGGCTTGGTAGTTTGGTCTGCCCTGTTCCCATGATGCACTGGGCCAGGGCCAGGGCCAGACTAATTTGCATGTAGCCAGGTTCTGAACTGGGATGGTGCAGTGAGCTACAAAACGGTGATGGATCAAGCCCTGATCTCTTGACTGGGTAGGAGTGTTCTGATTAACTCAGATACTCTGTCCATCACCACCCCCTTTTCTGAATCGTTTTTGGCCACTACAGGTGTGGCAGGGTATGCTCAGACATGAGTCCCTTGCTCACTGCACCATCAGGATTCAAGCAAGCTGGGCCGACGACGCCTGAAATGCCAGAAACCGGTCCCCGGAAGCTTGTTTCCTTTCCAGTAAAGAATTGGCTTGGTAGTTTGGTCTGCCCTGTTCACATGATGCACTGGGCCAGGGCCAGACTAATTTGCATGTAGCCAGGTTCTGAACTGTGATGGTGCAGTGAGCTAAAAAACGGTGATGGATCAAGCCCTGATCTCTTGACTGGGTAGGAGTGTTCTGATTAACTCAGATACTCTGTCCATCACCACCCCCTTTTCTGAATCGTTTTTGGCCACTACAGGTGTGGCAGGGTATACTCAGACATGAGTCCCTTGCTCACTGCAACATCAGGATTCAAGCAAGCCGGGCCGACGACAGCTGAAATGCCAGAAACCGGTCCCCGGAAGCTTGTTTCCTTTTCAGTAAAGAATTGGCTTGGTAGTTTGGTCTGCCCTGTTCCCATGATGCACTGGGCCAGGGCCAGACTAATTTGCATGTAGCCAGGTTCTGAACTGGGATGGTGCAGTGAGCTAAAAAACGGTGATGGATCAAGCCCTGATCTCTTGACTGGGTAGGAGTGTTGTGATTAACTCAGTTACTCTGTCCATCACCACCCCCTTTTCTGAATCGTTTTTGGCCACTACAGGTGTGGCAGGGTATGCTCAGACATGAGTCCCTTGCTCACTGCACCATCAGGATTCAAGCAAGCCGGGCCGACGACGGCTGAAATGCCAGAAACCCGTCCCCGGAAGCTTGTTTCCTTTCCAGTAAAGAATTGGCTTGGTAGTTTGGTCTGCCCTGTTCCCATGATGCACTGGGCCAGGGCCAGACTAATTTGCATGTAGCCAGGTTCTGAACTGGGATGGTGCAGTGAGCTAAAAAACGGTGATGGATCAAGCCCTGATCTCTTGACTGGGTAGGAGTGTTGTGATTAACTCAGTTACTCTGTCCATCACCACCCCCTTTTCTGAATCGTTTTTGGCCACTACAGGTGTGGCAGGGTATGCTCAGACATGAGTCCCTTGCTCACTGCACCATCAGGATTCAAGCAAGCCGGGCCGACGACGGCTGAAATGCCAGAAACCCGTCCCCGGAAGCTTGTTTCCTTTCCAGTAAAGAATTGGCTTGGTAGTTTGGTCTGCCCTGTTCCCATGATGCACTGGGCCAGGGCCAGACTAATTTGCATGTAGCCAGGTTCTTAACTGGGATGGTGCAGTGAGCTAAAAAACGGTGATGGATCAAGCCCTGATCCCTTGACTGGGTAGGAGTGTTCTGATTAACTCAGATACTCTGTCCATCACCACCCCGTTTTCTGAATCGTTTTTGGCCACTACAGGTGTGGCAGGGTATGCTCAGACATAAGTCCCTTGCTCACTGCACCATCAGGATTCAAACAAGCCGGGCTGACGATGGCTGAAATGCCAGAAACCGGTCCCCGGAAGCTTGTTTCCTTTCCAGTAAAGAATTGGCTTGGTAGTTTGGTCTGCCCTGTTCCCATGATGCACTGGGCCAGGGCCAGACTAATTTGCATGTAGCCAGGTTCTGAACTGGGATGGTGCAGTGAGCTAAAAAACGGTGATGGATCAAGCCCTGATCTCTTGACTGGGTAGGAGTGTTCTGATTAACTCAGATACTCTGTCCATCACCACCCCCTTTTCTGAATCGTTTTTGGCCACTACAGGTGTGGCAGGGTATGCTCAGACATGAGTCCCTTGCTCACTGCACCATCAGGATTCAAGCAAGCTGGGCCGACGACGGCTGAAATGCCAGAAACCGGTCCCCGGAAGCTTGTTTCCTTTCCAGTAAAGAATTGGCTTGGTAGTTTGGTCTGCCCTGTTCCCATGATGCACTGGGCCAGGGCCAGACTAATTTGCATGTAGCCAGGTTCTGAACTGGGATGGTGCATTGAGCTAAAAAACGGTGATGGATCAAGCCCTGATCTCTTGACTGGGTAGGAGTGTTGTGAATAACTCAGATACTCTGTCCATCACCACCCCCTTTTCTGAATCATTTTTGGCCACTACAGGTGTGGCAGGGTATGCTCAGACATGAGTCCCTTGCTCACTGCACCATCAGGATTCAAGCAAGCCGGGCCGACGACGACTGAAATGCCAGAAACCAGTCCCCGGAAGCTTGTTTCCTTTCCAGTAAAGAATTGGCTTGGTAGTTTGGTCTGCCCTGTTCCCATGATGCACTGGGCCAGGGCCAGACTAATTTGCATGTAGCCAGGTTCTGAACTGGGATGGTGCAGTGAGCTAAAAAACGGTGATGGATCAAGCCCTGATCTCTTGAGTGGGTAGGAGTGTTCTGATTAACTCAGATACTCTGTCCATCACCACCCCCTTTTCTGAATCGTTTTTGGCCACTACAGGTGTGGCAGGGTATGCTCAGACATGAGTCCCTTGCTCACTGCACCATCAGGATTCAAGCAAGCCGGGCCAACGATGGCTGAAATGCCAGAAACCAGTCCCCGGAAGCTTGTTTCCTTTCCAGTAAAGAATTGGCTTGGTAGTTTGGTCTGCCCTGTTCCCATGATGCACTGGGCCAGGGCCAGACTAATTTGCATGTAGCCAGGTTCTGAACTGGGATGGTGCAGTGAGCTACAAAACGGTGATGGATCAAGCCCTGATCTATTGACTGGGTAGGAGTGTTCTGATTAACTCAGATACTCTGTCCATCACCACCTCCTTTTCTGAATCGTTTTTGGCCACTACAGGTGTGGCAGGGTATGCTCAGACATGAGTCTCTTGCTCACTGCACCATCAGGATTCAAGCAAGCTGGGCCGACGACGGCTGAAATGCCAGAAACCGGTCCCCGGAAGCTTGTTTCCTTTCCAGTAAAGAATTGGCTTGGTAGTTTGGTCTGCCCTGTTCCCATGATGCACTGGGCCAGGGCCAGACTAATTTGCATGTAGCCAGGTTCTGAACTGGGATGGTGCAGTGAGCTAAAAAACGGTGATGGATCAAGCCCTGATCTCTTGACTGGGTAGGAGTGTTCTGATTAATTTGGCTTGGTAGTTTGGTCTGCCCTGTTCCCATGATGCACTGGGCCAGGGCCAGACTAATTTGCATGTAGCCAGGTTCTGAACTGGGATGGTGCAGTGAGCTAAAAAACGGTGATGGATCAAGCCCTGATCTCTTGACTGGGTAGGAGTGTTCTGATTAACTCAGATACTCAGTCCATCACCACCCCCTTTTCTGAATCATTTTTGGCCACTACAGGTGTGGCAGGGTATGCTCAGACATGAGTCCCTTGCTCACTGCACCATCAGGATTCAAGCAAGCTGGGCCGACGACGGCTGAAATGCCAGAAACCGGTCCCCGGAAGCTTGTTTCCTTTCCAGTAAAGAATTGGCTTGGTAGTTTGGTCTGCCCTGTTCCCATGATGCACTGGGCCAGGGCCAGACTAATTTGCATGTAGCCAGGTTCTGAACTGGGATGGTGCAGTGAGCTAAAAAACGGTGATGGATCAAGCCCTGATCTCTTGACTGGGTAGGAGTGTTGTGATTAACTCAGTTACTCTGTCCATCACCACCCCCTTTTCTGAATCGTTTTTGGCCACTACAGGTGTGGCAGGGTATGCTCAGACATGAGTCCCTTGCTCACTGCACCATCAGGATTCAAGCAAGCCGGGCCGACGACGGCTGAAATGCCAGAAACACGTCCCCGGAAGCTTGTTTCCTTTCCAGTAAAGAATTGGCTTGGTAGTTTGGTCTGCCCTGTTCCCATGATGCACTGGGCCAGGGCCAGACTAATTTGCATGTAGCCAGGTTCTTAACTGGGATGGTGCAGTGAGCTAAAAAACGGTGATGGATCAAGCCCTGATCCCTTGACTGGGTAGGAGTGTTCTGATTAACTCAGATACTCTGTCCATCACCACCCCCTTTTCTGAATCGTTTTTGGCCACTACAGGTGTGGCAGGGTATGCTCAGACATAAGTCCCTTGCTCACTGCACCATCAGGATTCAAACAAGCCGGGCTGACGATGGCTGAAATGCCAGAAACCGGTCCCCGGAAGCTTGTTTCCTTTCCAGTAAAGAATTGGCTTGGTAGTTTGGTCTGCCCTGTTCCCATGATGCACTGGGCCAGGGCCAGACTAATTTGCATGTAGCCAGGTTCTGAACTGGGATGGTGCAGTGAGCTAAAAAACGGTGATGGATCAAGCCCTGATCTCTTGACTGGGTAGGAGTGTTCTGATTAACTCAGATACTCTGTCCATCACCACCCCCTTTTCTGAATCGTTTTTGGCCACTACAGGTGTGGCAGGGTATGCTCAGACATGAGTCCCTTGCTCACTGCACCATCAGGATTCAAGCAAGCTGGGCCGACGACGGCTGAAATGCCAGAAACCGGTCCCCGGAAGCTTGTTTCCTTTCCAGTAAAGAATTGGCTTGGTAGTTTGGTCTGCCCTGTTCCCATGATGCACTGGGCCAGGGCCAGACTAATTTGCATGTAGCCAGGTTCTGAACTGGGATGGTGCAGTGAGCTAAAAAACGGTGATGGATCAAGCCCTGATCTCTTGACTGGGTAGGAGTGTTGTGATTAACTCAGATACTCTGTCCATCACCACCCCCTTTTCTGAATCGTTTTTGGCCACTACAGGTGTGGCAGGGTATGCTCAGACATGAGTCCCTTGCTCACTGCACCATCAGGATTCAAGCAAGCCAGGCCGACGACGGCTGAAATGCCAGAAACCAGTCCCCGGAAGCTTGTTTCCTTTCCAGTAAAGAATTGGCTTGGTAGTTTGGTCTGCCCTGTTCCCATGATGCACTGGGCCAGGGCCAGACTAATTTGCATGTAGCCAGGTTCTGAACTGGGATGGTGCAGTGAGCTAAAAAACGGTGATAGATCAAGCCCTGATCCCTTGACTGGGTAGGAGTGTTCTGATTAACTCAGATACTCTGTCCATCACCACCCCCTTTTCTGAATCGTTTTTGGCCACTACAGGTGTGGCAGGGTATGCTCAGACATAAGTCCCTTGCTCACTGCACCATCAGGATTCAAACAAGCCGGGCCGACGATGGCTGAAATGCCAGAAACCAGTCCCCGGAAGCTTGTTTCCTTTCCAGTAAAGAATTGGCTTGGTAGTTTGGTCTGCCCTGTTCCCATGATGCACTGGGCCAGGGCCAGACTAATTTGCATGTAGCCAGGTTCTGAACTGGGATGGTGCAGTGAGCTAAAAAACGGTGATGGATCAAGCCCTGATCTCTTGACTGGGTAGGAGTGTTCTGATTAACTCTGATACTCTGTCCATCACCACCCCCTTTTCTGAATCATTTTTGGCCACTACAGGTGTGGCAGGGTATGCTCAGACATGAGTCCCTTGCTCACTGCACCATCAGGATTCAAGCAAGCTGGGCCGACGACGGCTGAAATGCCAGAAACCGGTCCCCGGAAGCTTGTTTCCTTTCCAGTAAAGAATTGGCTTGGTAGTTTGGTCTGCCCTGTTCCCATGATGCACTGGGCCAGGGCCAGACTAATTTGCATGTAGCCAGGTTCTGAACTGGGATGGTGCAGTGAGCTAAAAAACGGTGATGGATCAAGCCCTGATCTCTTGACTGGGTAGGAGTGTTGTGATTAACTCAGTTACTCTGTCTATCACCACCCCCTTTTCTGAATCGTTTTTGGCCACTACAGGTGTGGCAGGGTATGCTCAGACATGAGTCCCTTGCTCACTGCACCATCAGGATTCAAGCAAGCCGGGCCGACGACGGCTGAAATGCCAGAAACCCGTCCCCGGAAGCTTGTTTCCTTTCCAGTAAAGAATTGGCTTAGTAGTTTGGTCTGCCCTGTTCCCATGATGCACTGGGCCAGGGCCAGACTAATTTGCATGTAGCCAGGTTCTTAACTGGGATGGTGCAGTGAGCTAAAAAACGGTGATGGATCAAGCCCTGATCCCTTGACTGGGTAGGAGTGTTCTGATTAACTCAGATACTCTGTCCATCACCACCCCCTTTTCTGAATCGTTTTTGGCCACTACAGGTGTGGCAGGGTATGCTCAGACATAAGTCCCTTGCTCACTGCACCATCAGGATTCAAACAAGCCGGGCTGACGATCGCTGAAATGCCAGAAACCGGTCCCGGAAGCTTGTTTCCTTTCCAGTAAAGAATTGGCTTGGTAGTTTGGTCTGCCCTGTTCCCATGATGCACTGGGCCAGGGCCAGACTAATTTGCATGTAGCCAGGTTCTGAACTGGGATGGTGCAGTGAGCTAAAAAACGGTGATGGATCAAGCCCTGATCCCTTGACTGGGTAGGAGTGTTCTGATTAACTCAGATACTCTGTCCATCACCACCCCCTTTTCTGAATCGTTTTTGGCCACTACAGGTGTGGCAGGGTATGCTCAGACATAAGTCCCTTGCTCACTGCACCATCAGGATTCAAACAAGCCGGGCTGACGATGGCTGAAATGCCAGAAACCGGTCCCCGGAAGCTTGTTTCCTTTCCAGTAAAGAATTGGCTTGGTAGTTTGGTCTGCCCTGTTCCCATGATGCACTGGGCCAGGGCCAGACTAATTTGCATGTAGCCAGGTTCTGAACTGGGATGGTGCAGTGAGCTAAAAAACGGTGATGGATCAAGCCCTGATCTCTTGACTGGGTAGGAGTGTTCTGATTAACTCAGATACTCTGTCCATCACCACCCCCTTTTCTGAATCGTTTTTGGCCACTACAGGTGTGGCAGGGTATGCTCAGACATGAGTCCCTTGCTCACTGCACCATCAGGATTCAAGCAAGCTGGGCCGACGACGGCTGAAATGCCAGAAACCGGTCCCCGGAAGCTTGTTTCCTTTCCAGTAAAGAATTGGCTTGGTAGTTTGGTCTGCCCTGTTCCCATGATGCACTGGGCCAGGGCCAGACTAATTTGCATGTAGCCAGGTTCTGAACTGGGATGGTGCAGTGAGCTAAAAAACGGTGATGGATCAAGCCCTGATCTCTTGACTGGGTAGGAGTGTTGTGATTAACTCAGATACTCTGTCCATCACCACCCCCTTTTCTGAATCGTTTTTGGCCACTACAGGTGTGGCAGGGTATGCTCAGACATGAGTCCCTTGCTCACTGCACCATCAGGATTCAAGCAAGCCAGGCCGACGACGGCTGAAATGCCAGAAACCAGTCCCCGGAAGCTTGTTTCCTTTCCAGTAAAGAATTGGCTTGGTAGTTTGGTCTGCCCTGTTCCCATGATGCACTGGGCCAGGGCCAGACTAATTTGCATGTAGCCAGGTTCTGAACTGGGATGGTGCAGTGAGCTAAAAAACGGTGATAGATCAAGCCCTGATCCCTTGACTGGGTAGGAGTGTTCTGATTAACTCAGATACTCTGTCCATCACCACCCCCTTTTCTGAATCGTTTTTGGCCACTACAGGTGTGGCAGGGTATGCTCAGACATAAGTCCCTTGCTCACTGCACCATCAGGATTCAAACAAGCCGGGCCGACGATGGCTGAAATGCCAGAAACCAGTCCCCGGAAGCTTGTTTCCTTTCCAGTAAAGAATTGGCTTGGTAGTTTGGTCTGCCCTGTTCCCATGATGCACTGGGCCAGGGCCAGACTAATTTGCATGTAGCCAGGTTCTGAACTGGGATGGTGCAGTGAGCTAAAAAACGGTGATGGATCAAGCCCTGATCTCTTGACTGGGTAGGAGTGTTCTGATTAACTCTGATACTCTGTCCATCACCACCCCCTTTTCTGAATCATTTTTGGCCACTACAGGTGTGGCAGGGTATGCTCAGACATGAGTCCCTTGCTCACTGCACCATCAGGATTCAAGCAAGCTGGGCCGACGACGGCTGAAATGCCAGAAACCGGTCCCCGGAAGCTTGTTTCCTTTCCAGTAAAGAATTGGCTTGGTAGTTTGGTCTGCCCTGTTCCCATGATGCACTGGGCCAGGGCCAGACTAATTTGCATGTAGCCAGGTTCTGAACTGGGATGGTGCAGTGAGCTAAAAAACGGTGATGGATCAAGCCCTGATCTCTTGACTGGGTAGGAGTGTTGTGATTAACTCAGTTACTCTGTCCATCACCACCCCCTTTTCTGAATCGTTTTTGGCCACTACAGGTGTGGCAGGGTATGCTCAGACATGAGTCCCTTGCTCACTGCACCATCAGGATTCAAGCAAGCCGGGCCGACGACGGCTGAAATGCCAGAAACCCGTCCCCGGAAGCTTGTTTCCTTTCCAGTAAAGAATTGGCTTAGTAGTTTGGTCTGCCCTGTTCCCATGATGCACTGGGCCAGGGCCAGACTAATTTGCATGTAGCCAGGTTCTTAACTGGGATGGTGCAGTGAGCTAAAAAACGGTGATGGATCAAGCCCTGATCCCTTGACTGGGTAGGAGTGTTCTGATTAACTCAGATACTCTGTCCATCACCACCCCCTTTTCTGAATCGTTTTTGGCCACTACAGGTGTGGCAGGGTATGCTCAGACATAAGTCCCTTGCTCACTGCACCATCAGGATTCAAACAAGCCGGGCTGACGATCGCTGAAATGCCAGAAACCGGTCCCCGGAAGCTTGTTTCCTTTCCAGTAAAGAATTGGCTTGGTAGTTTGGTCTGCCCTGTTCCCATGATGCACTCGGCCAGGGCCAGACTAATTTGCATGTAGCCAGGTTCTGAACTGGGATGGTGCAGTGAGCTAAAAAATGGTAATGGATCAAGCCCTGATCTCTTGACTGGGTAGGAGTGTTCTGATTAACTCAGATACTCTGTCCATCACCACCCCCTTTTCTGAATCGTTTTTGGCCACTACAGGTGTGGCAGGGTATGCTCAGACATGAGTCCCTTGCTCACTGCACCATCAGGATTCAAGCAAGCTGGGCCGACGACGGCTGAAATGCCAGAAACCGGTCCCCGGAAGCTTGTTTCCTTTTCAGTAAAGAATTGGCTTGGTAGTTTGGTCTGCCCTGTTCCCATGATGCACTGGGCCAGGGCCAGACTAATTTGCATGTAGCCAGGTTCTGAACTGGGATGGTGCAGTGAGCTAAAAAACGGTGATGGATCAAGCCCTGATCTCTTGACTGGGTAGGAGTGTTCTGATTAACTCAGATACTCTGTCCATCACCACCCCCTTTTCTGAATCGTTTTTGGCCACTACAGATGTGGCAGGGTATGCTCAGACATAAGTCCCTTGCTCACTGCACCATCAGGATTCAAACAAGCCGGGCCGATGACGGCTGAAATGCCAGAAACCGGTCCCCGGTAGCTTGTTTCCTTTCCAGTAAAGAATTGGCTTGGTAGTTTGGTCTGCCCTGTTCCCATGATGCACTGGGCCAGGGCCAGACTAATTTGCATGTAGCCAGGTTCTGAACTGGGATGGTGCAGTGAGCTAAAAAATAGTGATGGATCAAGCCCTGATCTCTTGACTGGGTAGGAGTGTTCTGATTAACTCAAATACTCTGACCATCACCACCCCCTTTTCTGAATCGTTTTTGGCCACTACAGGTGTGGCAGGGTATGCTCAGACATGAGTCCCTTGCTCACTGCACCATCAGGATTCAAGCAAGCCGGGCCGACGACGGCTGAAATGCCAGAAACCGGTCCCTGGAAGCTTGTTTCCTTTCCAGTAAAGAACTGGCTTGGTAGTTTGGTCTGCCCTGTTCCCATGATGCACTGGGCCAGGGCCAGACTAATTTGCATGTAGCCAGGTTCTGAACTGGGATGGTGCAGTGAGCTAAAAAACGGTGAAGGATCAAGCCCTGATCTCTTGACTGGGTAGGAGTGTTCTGATTAACTCAGATACTCTGTCCATCACCACCCCCTTTTCTGAATCGTTTTTGGCCACTACAGGTGTGGCAGGGTATGCTCAGACATGAGTCCCTTGCTCACTGCACCATCAGGATTCAAGCAAGCCGGGCCGACGACGGCTGAAATGCCAGAAACCAGTCCCCGGAAGCTTGTTTCCTTTCCAGTAAAGAATTGGCTTGGTAGTTTGGTCTGCCCTGTTCCCATGATGCACTGGGCCAGGGCCAGACTAATTTGCATGTAGCCAGGTTCTGAACTGGGATGGTGCAGGGAGCTAAAAATCGGTGATGGATCAAGCCCTGATCTCTTGACTGGGTAGGAGGGTTCTGATTAACTCAGATACTCTGTCCATCTGTCCATCACCACCCCCTTTTCTGAATCGTTTTTGGCCACTACAGGTGTGGCAGGGTATGCTCAGACATGAGTCCCTTGCTCACTGCACCATCAGGATTCAAGCAAGCCGGGCCGACGACGGCTGAAATGCCAGAAACCAGTCCCCGGAAGCTTGTTTCCTTTCCAGTAAAGAATTGGCTTGGTAGTTTGGTCTGCCCTGTTCCCATGATGCACTGGGCCAGGGCCAGACTAATTTGCATGTAGCCAGGTTCTGAACTGGGATGGTGCAGTGAGCTACAAAACGGTGATGGATCAAGCCCTGATCTCTTGACTGGGTAGGAGTGTTCTGATTAACTCAGATACTCTGTCCATCACCACCCCCTTTTCTGAATCGTTTTTGGCCACTACAGGTGTGGCAGGGTATGCTCAGACATGAGTCCCTTGCTCACTGCACCATCAGGATTCAAGCAAGCTGGGCCGACGACGCCTGAAATGCCAGAAACCGGTCCCCGGAAGCTTGTTTCCTTTCCAGTAAAGAATTGGCTTGGTAGTTTGGTCTGCCCTGTTCACATGATGCACTGGGCCAGGGCCAGACTAATTTGCATGTAGCCAGGTTCTGAACTGGGATGGTGCAGTGAGCTAAAAAACGGTGATGGATCAAGCCCTGATCTCTTGACTGGGTAGGAGTGTTCTGATTAACTCAGATACTCAGTCCATCACCACCCTCTTTTCTGAATCGTTTTTGGCCACTACAGGTGTGGCAGGGTATGCTCAGACATGAGTCCCTTGCTCACTGCACCATCAGGATTCAAGCAAGCTGGGCCGACGACGGCTGAAATGCCAGAAACCGGTCCCCGGAAGCTTGTTTCCTTTCCAGTAAAGAATTGGCTTGGTAGTTTGGTCTGCCCTGTTCCCATGATGCACTGGGACAGGGCCAGACTAATTTGCATGTAGCCAGGTTCTGAACTGGGATGGTGCAGTGAGCTAAAAAACGGTGATGGATCAAGCCCTGATCTCTTGACTGGGTAGGAGTGTTGTGATTAACTCAGTTACTCTGTCCATCACCACCCCCTTTTCTGAATCGTTTTTGGCCACTACAGGTGTGGCAGGGTATGCTCAGACATGAGTCCCTTGCTCACTGCACCATCAGGATTCAAGCAAGCCGGGCCGACGACGGCTGAAATGCCAGAAACCCGTCCCCGGAAGCTTGTTTCCTTTCCAGTAAAGAATTGGCTTGGTAGTTTGGTCTGCCCTGTTCCCATGATGCACTGGGCCAGGGCCAGACTAATTTGCATGTAGCCAGGTTCTTAACTGGGATGGTGCAGTGAGCTAAAAAACGGTGATGGATCAAGCCCTGATCCCTTGACTGGGTAGGAGTGTTCTGATTAACTGAGATACTCTGTCCATCACCACCCCCTTTTCTGAATCGCTTTTGGCCACTACAGGTGTGGCAGGGTATGCTCAGACATAAGTCCCTTGCTCACTGCACCATCAGGATTCAAACAAGCCGGGCTGACGATGGCTGAAATGCCAGAAACCGGTCCCCGGAAGCTTGTTTCCTTTCCAGTAAAGAATTGGCTTGGTAGTTTGGTCTGCCCTGTTCCCATGATGCACTGGGCCAGGGCCAGACTAATTTGCATGTAGCCAGGTTCTGAACTGGGATGGTGCAGTGAGCTAAAAAACGGTGATGGATCAAGCCCTGATCTCTTGACTGGGTAGGAGTGTTCTGATTAACTCAGATACTCTGTCCATCACCACCCCCTTTTCTGAATCGTTTTTGGCCACTACCGGTGTGGCAGGGTATGCTCAGACATGAGTCCCTTGCTCACTGCACCATCAGGATTCAAGCAAGCTGGGCCGACGACGGCTGAAATGCCAGAAACCGGTCCCCGGAAGCTTGTTTCCTTTTCCAGTAAAGAATTGGCTTGGTAGTTTGGTCTGCCCTGTTCCCATGATGCACTGGGCCAGGGCCAGACTAATTTGCATGTAGCCAGGTTCTGAACTGGGATGGTGCAGTGAGCTAAAAAACGATGATGGATCAAGCCCTGATCTCTTGACTGGGTAGGAGTGTTGTGATTAACTCAGATACTCTGTCCATCACCACCCCCTTTTCTGAATCGTTTTTGGCCACTACAGGTGTGGCAGGGTATGCTCAGACATGAGTCCCTTGCTCACTGCACCATCAGGATTCAAGCAAGCCGGGCCGACGACGGCTGAAATGCCAGAAACCAGTCCCCGGAAGCTTGTTTCCTTTCCAGTAAAGAATTGGCTTGGTAGTTTGGTCTGCCCTGTTCCCATGATGCACTGGGCCAGGGCCAGACTAATTTGCATGTAGCCAGGTTCTGAACTGGGATGGTGCAGTGAGCTAAAAAACGGTGATGGATCAAGCCCTGATCTCTTGACTGGGTAGGAGTGTTCTGATTAACTCAGATACTCTGTCCATCACCACCCCCTTTTCTGAATCGTTTTTGGCCACTACAGGTGTGGCAGGGTATGCTCAGACATAAGTCCCTTGCTCACTGCACCATCAGGATTCAAACAAGCCGGGTCGACGATGGCTGAAATGCCAGAAACCGGTCCCCGGAAGCTTGTTTCCTTTCCAGTAAAGAATTGGCTTGGTAGTTTGGTCTGCCCTGTTCCCATGATGCACTGGGCCAGGGCCAGACTAATTTGCATGTAGCCAGGTTCTGAACTGGGATGGTGCAGTGAGCTAAAAAACGGTGATGGATCAAGCCCTGATCTCTTGACTGGGTAGGAGTGTTCTGATTAACTCAGATACTCTGTCCATCACCACCCCCTTTTCTGAATCGTTTTTGGCCACTACAGGTGTGGCAGGGTATGCTCAGACATGAGTCCCTTGCTCACTGCACCATCAGGATTCAAGCAAGCTGGGCCGACGACGGCTGAAATGCCAGAAACCGGTCCCCGGAAGCTTGTTTCCTTTCCAGTAAAGAATTGGCTTGGTAGTTTGGTCTGCCCTGTTCCCATGATGCACTGGGCCAGGGCCAGACTAATTTGCATGTAGCCAGGTTCTGAACTGGGATGGTGCAGTGAGCTAAAAAACGGTGATGGATCAAGCCCTGATCTCTTGACTGGGTAGGAGTGTTGTGATTAACTCAGATACTCTGTCCATCACCACCCCCTTTTCTGAATCGTTTTTGGCCACTACAGGTGTGGCAGGGTATGCTCAGACATGAGTCCCTTGCTCACTGCACCATCAGGATTCAAGCAAGCCGGGCCGACGACGGCTGAAATGCCAGAAACCAGTCCCCGGAAGCTTGTTTCCTTTCCAGTAAAGAATTGGCTTGGTAGTTTGGTCTGCCCTGTTCCCATGATGCACTGGGCCAGGGCCAGACTAATTTGCATGTAGCCAGGTTCTGAACTGGGATGGTGCAGTGAGCTAAAAAACGGTGATGGATCAAGCCCTGATCTCTTGACTGGGTAGGAGTGTTCGGATTAACTCAGATACTCTGTCCATCACCACCCCCTTTTCTGAATCGTTTTTGGCCACTACAGGTGTGGCAGGGTATGCTCAGACATAAGTCCCTTGCTCACTGCACCATCAGGATTCAAACAAGCCGGGTCGACGATGGCTGAAATGCCAGAAACCGGTCCCCGGAATCTTGTTTCCTTTCCAGTAAAGAATTGGCTTGGTAGTTTGGTCTGCCCTGTTCCCATGATGCACTGGGCCAGGGCCAGACTAATTTGCATGTAGCCAGGTTCTGAACTGGGATGGTGCAGTGAGCTAAAAAACGGTGATGGATCAAGCCCTGATCTCTTGACTGGGTAGGAGTGTTCTGATTAACTCAGGTACTCTGTCCATCACCACCCCCTTTTCTGAATCGTTTTTGGCCACTACAGGTGTGGCAGGGTATGCTCAGACATGAGTCCCTTGCTCACTGAACCATCAGGATTCAAGCAAGCCGGGCCGACGACGGCTGAAATGCCAGAAACCGGTCCCCGGAAGCTTGTTTCCTTTCCAGTAAAGAATTGGCTTGGTAGTTTGGTCTGCCCTGTTCCCATGATGCACTGGGCCAGGGCCAGACTAATTTGCATGTAGCCAGGTTCTGAACTGGGATGGTGCAGTGAGCTAAAAAACGGTGATGGATCAAGCCCTGATCTCTTGACTGGGTAGGAGTGTTCTGATTAACTCAGATACTCTGTCCATCACCACCCCCTTTTCTGAATCGTTTTTGGCCACTACAGGTGTGGCAGGGTATGCTCAGACATGAGTCCCTTGCTCACTGCACCATCAGGATTCAAGCAAGCCGGGCCGACGACGGCTGAAATGCCAGAAACCGGTCCCCGGAAGCTTGTTTCCTTTCCAGTAAAGAATTGGCTTGGTAGTTTGGTCTGCCCTGTTCCCATGATGCACTGGGCCAGGGCCAGACTAATTTGCATGTAGCCAGGTTCTGAACTGGGATGGTGCAGTGAGCTAAAAAACAGTGATGGATCAAGCCCTGATCTCTTGACTGGGTAGGAGTGTTCTGATTAACTCAAATACTCTGACCATCACCACCCCCTTTTCTGAATCGTTTTTGGCCACTACAGGTGTGGCAGGGTATGCTCAGACATGAGTCCCTTGCTCACTGCACCATCAGGATTCAAGCAAGCCGGGCCGACGATGGCTGAAATGCCAGAAACCGGTCCCAGGAAGCTTGTTTCCTTTCCAGTAAAGAATTGGCTTGGTAGTTTGGTCTGCCCTGTTCCCATGATGCACTGGGCCAGGGCCAGACTAATTTGCATGTAGCCAGGTTCTGAACTGGGATGGTGCAGTGAGCTAAAAAACGGTGAAGGATCAAGCCCTGAACTCTTGACTGGGTAGGAGTGTTCTGATTAACTCAGATACTCTGTCCATCACCACCCCCTTTTCTGAATCGTTTTTGGCCACTACAGGTGTGGCAGGGTATGCTCAGACATGAGTCCCTTGCTCACTGCACCATCAGGATTCAAGCAAGCCGGGCCGACGACGACTGAAATGCCAGAAACCAGTCCCCGGAAGCTTGTTTCCTTTCCAGTAAAGAATTGGCTTGGTAGTTTGGTCTGCCCTGTTCCCATGATGCACTGGGCCAGGGCCAGACTAATTTGCATGTAGCCAGGTTCTGAACTGGGATGGTGCAGTGAGCTAAAAAACGGTGATGGATCAAGCCCTGATCTCTTGACTGGGTAGGAGTGTTCTGATTAACTCAGATACTCTGTCCATCACCACCCCCTTTTCTGAATCGTTTCTGGCCACTACAGGTGTGGCAGGGTATGCTCAGACATGAGTCCCTTGCTCACTGCACCATCAGGATTCAAGCAAGCCGGGCCAACGACGGCTGAAATGCCAGAAACCAGTCCCCGGAAGCTTGTTTCCTTTCCAGTAAAGAATTGGCTTGGTAGTTTGGTCTGCCCTGTTCCCATGATGCACTGGGCCAGGGCCAGACTAATTTGCATGTAGCCAGGTTCTGAACTGGGATGGTGCAGTGAGCTACAAAACGGTGATGGATCAAGCCCTGATCTATTGACTGGGTAGGAGTGTTCTGATTAACTCAGATACTCTGTCCATCACCACCTCCTTTTCTGAATCGTTTTTGGCCACTACAGGTGTGGCAGGGTATGCTCAGACATGAGTCTCTTGCTCACTGCACCATCAGGATTCAAGCAAGCCGGGCCGACGACGCCTGAAATGCCAGAAACCGGTCCCCGGAAGCTTGTTTCCTTTCCAGTAAAGAATTGGCTTGGTAGTTTGGTCTGCCCTGTTCCCATGATGCACTGGGCCAGGGCCAGACTAATTTGCATGTAGCCAGGTTCTGAACTGGGATGGTGCAGTGAGCTAAAAAACGGTGATGGATCAAGCCCTGATCTCTTGACTGGGTAGGAGTGTTCTGATTAACTCAGATACTCTGTCCATCACCACCCCCTTTTCTGAATCGTTTTTGGCCACTACAGGTGTGGCAGGGTATGCTCAGACATGAGTCCCTTGCTCACTGCACCATCAGGATTCAAGCAAGCTGGGCCGACGACGGCTGAAATGCCAGAAACCGGTCCCCGGAAGCTTGTTTCCTTTCCAGTAAAGAATTGGCTTGGTAGTTTGGTCTGCCCTGTTCCCATGATGCACTGGGCCAGGGCCAGACTAATTTGCATGTAGCCAGGTTCTGAACTGGGATGGTGCAGTGAGCTAAAAAACGGTGATGGATCAAGCCCTGATCTCTTGACTGGGTAGGAGTGTTCTGATTAAATTGGCTTGGTAGTTTGGTCTGCCCTGTTCCCATGATGCACTGGGCCAGGGCCAGACTAATTTGCATGTAGCCAGGTTCTGAACTGGGATGGTGCAGTGAGCTAAAAAACGGTGATGGATCAAGCCCTGATCTCTTGACTGGGTAGGAGTGTTCTGATTAACTCAGATACTCAGTCCATCACCACCCCCTTTTCTGAATCATTTTTGGCCACTACAGGTGTGGCAGGGTATGCTCAGACATGAGTCCCTTGCTCACTGCACCATCAGGATTCAAGCAAGCTGGGCCGACGACGGCTGAAATGCCAGAAACCGGTCCCCGGAAGCTTGTTTCCTTTCCAGTAAAGAATTGGCTTGGTAGTTTGGTCTGCCCTGTTCCCATGATGCACTGGGCCAGGGCCAGACTAATTTGCATGTAGCCAGGTTCTGAACTGGGATGGTGCAGTGAGCTAAAAAACGGTGATGGATCAAGCCCTGATCTCTTGACTGGGTAGGAGTGTTGTGATTAACTCAGTTACTCTGTCCATCACCACCCCCTTTTCTGAATCGTTTTTGGCCACTACAGGTGTGGCAGGGTATGCTCAGACATGAGTCCCTTGCTCACTGCACCATCAGGATTCAAGCAAGCCGGGCCGACGACGGCTGAAATGCCAGAAACCCGTCCCCGGAAGCTTGTTTCCTTTCCAGTAAAGAATTAGCTTGGTAGTTTGGTCTGCCCTGTTCCCATGATGCACTGGGCCAGGGCCAGACTAATTTGCATGTAGCCAGGTTCTTAACTGGGATGGTGCAGTGAGCTAAAAAACGGCGATGGATCAAGCCCTGATCTCTTGACTGGGTAGGAGTGTTCTGATTAACTCAGATACTCTGTTCATCACCACCCCCTTTTCTGAATCGTTTTTGGCCACTACAGGTGTGGCAGGGTATGCTCAGACATAAGTCCCTTGCTCACTGCACCATCAGGATTCCAACAAGCCGGGCCGACGATGGCTGAAATGCCAGAAACCGGTCCCCGGAAGCTTGTTTCCTTTCCAGTAAAGAATTGGCTTGGTAGTTTGGTCTGCCCTGTTCCCATGATGCACTGGGCCAGGGCCAGACTAATTTGCATGTAGCCAGGTTCTGAACTGGCATGGTGCAGTGAGCTAAAAAACGGTGATGGATCAAGCCCTGATCTCTTGACTGGGTAGGAGTGTTGTGATTAACTCAGTTACTCTGTCCATCACCACCCCCTTTTCTGAATCGTTTTTGGCCACTACAGGTGTGGCAGGGTATGCTCAGACATGAGTCCCTTGCTCACTGCACCATCAGGATTCAAGCAAGCCGGGCCGACGACGGCTGAAATGCCAGAAACACGTCCCCGGAAGCTTGTTTCCTTTCCAGTAAAGAATTGGCTTGGTAGTTTGGTCTGCCCTGTTCCCATGATGCACTGGGCCAGGGCCAGACTAATTTGCATGTAGCCAGGTTCTTAACTGGGATGGTGCAGTGAGCTAAAAAACGGTGATGGATCAAGCCCTGATCCCTTGACTGGGTAGGAGTGTTCTGATTAACTCAGATACTCTGTCCATCACCACCCCCTTTTCTGAATCGTTTTTGGCCACTACAGGTGTGGCAGGGTATGCTCAGACATAAGTCCCTTGCTCACTGCACCATCAGGATTCAAACAAGCCGGGCTGACGATGGCTGAAATGCCAGAAACCGGTCCCCGGAAGCTTGTTTCCTTTCCAGTAAAGAATTGGCTTGGTAGTTTGGTCTGCCCTGTTCCCATGATGCACTGGGCCAGGGCCAGACTAATTTGCATGTAGCCAGGTTCTGAACTGGGATGGTGCAGTGAGCTAAAAAACGGTGATGGATCAAGCCCTGATCTCTTGACTGGGTAGGAGTGTTCTGATTAACTCAGATACTCTGTCCATCACCACCCCCTTTTCTGAATCGTTTTTGGCCACTACAGGTGTGGCAGGGTATGCTCAGACATGAGTCCCTTGCTCACTGCACCATCAGGATTCAAGCAAGCTGGGCCGACGACGGCTGAAATGCCAGAAACCGGTCGCCGGAAGCTTGTTTCCTTTCCAGTAAAGAATTGGCTTGGTAGTTTGGTCTGCCCTGTTCCCATGATGCACTGGGCCAGGGCCAGACTAATTTGCATGTAGCCAGGTTCTGAACTGGGATGGTGCAGTGAGCTAAAAAACGGTGATGGATCAAGCCCTGATCTCTTGACTGGGTAGGAGTGTTGTGATTAACTCAGATACTCTGTCCATCACCACCCCCTTTTCTGAATCGTTTTTGGCCACTACAGGTGTGGCAGGGTATGCTCAGACATGAGTCCCTTGCTCACTGCACCATCAGGATTCAAGCAAGCCAGGCCGACGACGGCTGAAATGCCAGAAACCAGTCCCCGGAAGCTTGTTTCCTTTCCAGTAAAGAATTGGCTTGGTAGTTTGGTCTGCCCTGTTCCCATGATGCACTGGGCCAGGGCCAGACTAATTTGCATGTAGCCAGGTTCTGAACTGGGATGGTGCAGTGAGCTAAAAAACGGTGATAGATCAAGCCCTGATCCCTTGACTGGGTAGGAGTGTTCTGATTAACTCAGATACTCTGTCCATTACCACCCCCTTTTCTGAATCGTTTTTGGCCACTACAGGTGTGGCAGGGTATGCTCAGACATAAGTCCCTTGCTCACTGCACCATCAGGATTCAAACAAGCCGGGCCGACGATGGCTGAAATGCCAGAAACCGGTCCCCGGAAGCTTGTTTCCTTTCCAGTAAAGAATTGGCTTGGTAGTTTGGTCTGCCCTGTTCCCATGATGCACTGGGCCAGGGCCAGACTAATTTGCATGTAGCCAGGTTCTGAACTGGGATGGTGCAGTGAGCTAAAAAACGGTGATGGATCAAGCCCTGATCTCTTGACTGGGTAGGAGTGTTCTGATTAACTCAGATACTCTGTCCATCACCACCCCCTTTTCTGAATCGTTTTTGGCCACTACAGGTGTGGCAGGGTATGCTCAGACATGAGTCCCTTGCTCACTGCACCATCAGGATTCAAGCAAGCTGGGCCGACGACGGCTGAAATGCCAGAAACCGGTCCCCGGAAGCTTGTTTCCTTTCCAGTAAAGAATTGGCTTGGTAGTTTGGTCTGCCCTGTTCCCATGATGCACTGGGCCAGGGCCAGACTAATTTGCATGTAGCCAGGTTCTGAACTGGGATGGTGCATTGAGCTAAAAAACGGTGATGGATCAAGCCCTGATCTCTTGACTGGGTAGGAGTGTTGTGAATAACTCAGATACTCTGTCCATCACCACCCCCTTTTCTGAATCGTTTTTGGCCACTACAGGTGTGGCAGGGTATGCTCAGACATGAGTCCCTTGCTCACTGCACCATCAGGATTCAAGCAAGCCGGGCCGACGACGACTGAAATGCCAGAAACCAGTCCCCGGAAGCTTGTTTCCTTTCCAGTAAAGAATTGGCTTGGTAGTTTGGTCTGCCCTGTTCCCATGATGCACTGGGCCAGGGCCAGACTAATTTGCATGTAGCCAGGTTCTGAACTGGGATGGTGCAGTGAGCTAAAAAACGGTGATGGATCAAGCCCTGATCTCTTGAGTGGGTAGGAGTGTTCTGATTAACTCAGATACTCTGTCCATCACCACCCCCATTTCTGAATCGTTTTTGGCCACTACAGGTGTGGCAGGGTATGCTCAGACATGAGTCTCTTGCTCACTGCACCATCAGGATTCAATCAAGCCGGGCCAACGACGGCTGAAATGCCAGAAACCAGTCCCCGGAAGCTTGTTTCCTTTTCAGTAAAGAATTGGCTTGGTAGTTTGGTCTGCCCTGTTCCCATGATGCACTGGGCCAGGGCCAGACTAATTTGCATGTAGCCAGGTTCTGAACTGGGATGGTGCAGTGAGCTACAAAACGGTGATGGATCAAGCCCTGATCTATTGACTGGGTAGGAGTGTTCTGATTAACTCAGATACTCTGTCCATCACCACCTCCTTTTCTGAATCGTTTTTGGCCACTACAGGTGTGGCAGGGTATGCTCAGACATGAGTCTCTTGCTCACTGCACCATCAGGATTCAAGCAAGCTGGGCCGACGACGGCTGAAATGCCAGAAACCGGTCCCCGGAAGCTTGTTTCCTTTCCAGTAAAGAATTGGCTTGGTAGTTTGGTCTGCCCTGTTCCCATGATGCACTGGGCCAGGGCCAGACTAATTTGCATGTAGCCAGGTTCTGAACTGGGATGGTGCAGTGAGCTAAAAAACGGTGATGGATCAAGCCCTGATCTCTTGACTGGGTAGGAGTGTTCTGATTAAATTGGCTTGGTAGTTTGGTCTGCCCTGTTCCCATGATGCACTGGGCCAGGGCCAGACTAATTTGCATGTAGCCAGGTTCTGAACTGGGATGGTGCAGTGAGCTAAAAAACGGTGATGGATCAAGCCCTGATCTCTTGACTGGGTAGGAGTGTTCTGATTAACTCAGATACTCAGTCCATCACCACCCCCTTTTCTGAATCATTTTTGGCCACTACAGGTGTGGCAGGGTATGCTCAGACATGAGTCCCTTGCTCACTGCACCATCAGGATTCAAGCAAGCTGGGCCGACGACGGCTGAAATGCCAGAAACCGGTCCCCGGAAGCTTGTTTCCTTTCCAGTAAAGAATTGGCTTGGTAGTTTGGTCTGCCCTGTTCCCATGATGCACTGGGCCAGGGCCAGACTAATTTGCATGTAGCCAGGTTCTGAACTGGGATGGTGCAGTGAGCTAAAAAACGGTGATGGATCAAGCCCTGATCTCTTGACTGGGTAGGAGTGTTGTGATTAACTCAGTTACTCTGTCCATCACCACCCCCTTTTCTGAATCGTTTTTGGCCACTACAGGTGTGGCAGGGTATGCTCAGACATGAGTCCCTTGCTCACTGCACCATCAGGATTCAAGCAAGCCGGGCCGACGACGGCTGAAATGCCAGAAACACGTCCCCGGAAGCTTGTTTCCTTTCCAGTAAAGAATTGGCTTGG
Organism: Lissotriton helveticus; assembly: GCF_964261635.1. Lineage (NCBI taxonomy): Eukaryota > Metazoa > Chordata > Amphibia > Caudata > Salamandridae > Lissotriton > Lissotriton helveticus. The sequence continues at coordinate 1,501,039,971 of NC_136057.1, read as the reverse complement.
TAGTTTGGTCTGCCCTGTTCCCATGATGCACTGGGCCAGGGCCAGACTAATTTGCATGTAGCCAGGTTCTTAACTGGGATGGTGCAGTGAGCTAAAAAACGGTGATGGATCAAGCCCTGATCCCTTTACTGGGTAGGAGTGTTCTGATTAACTCAGATACTCTGTCCATCACCACCCCCTTTTCTGAATCGTTTTTGGCCACTACAGGTGTGGCAGGGTATGCTCAGACATAAGTCCCTTGCTCACTGCACCATCAGGATTCAAACAAGCCGGGCTGACGATGGCTGAAATGCCAGAAACCGGTCCCCGGAAGCTTGTTTCCTTTCCAGTAAAGAATTGGTTTGGTAGTTTGGTCTGCCCTGTTCCCATGATGCACTGGGCCAGGGCCAGACTAATTTGCATGTAGCCAGGTTCTGAACTGGGATGGTGCAGTGAGCTAAAAAACGGTGATGGATCAAGCCCTGATCTCTTGACTGGGTAGGAGTGTTCTGATTAACTCAGATACTCTGTCCATCACCACCCCCTTTTCTGAATCGTTTTTGGCCACTACAGGTGTGGCAGGGTATGCTCAGACATGAGTCCCTTGCTCACTGCACCATCAGGATTCAAGCAAGCTGGGCCGACGACGGCTGAAATGCCAGAAACCGGTCCCCGGAAGCTTGTTTCCTTTCCAGTAAAGAATTGGCTTGGTAGTTTGGTCTGCCCTGTTCCCATGATGCACTGGGCCAGGGCCAGACTAATTTGCATGTAGCCAGGTTCTGAACTGGGATGGTGCAGTGAGCTAAAAAACGGTGATGGATCAAGCCCTGATCTCTTGACTGGGTAGGAGTGTTGTGATTAACTCAGATACTCTGTCCATCACCACCCCCTATTCTGAATCGTTTTTGGCCACTACAGGTGTGGCAGGGTATGCTCAGACATGAGTCCCTTGCTCACTGCACCATCAGGATTCAAGCAAGCCAGGCCGACGACGGCTGAAATGCCAGAAACCAGTCCCCGGAAGCTTGTTTCCTTTCCAGTAAAGAATTGGCTTGGTAGTTTGGTCTGCCCTGTTCCCATGATGCACTGGGCCAGGGCCAGACTAATTTGCATGTAGCCAGGTTCTGAACTGGGATGGTGCAGTGAGCTAAAAAACGGTGATAGATCAAGCCCTGATCCCTTGACTGGGTAGGAGTGTTCTGATTAACTCAGATACTCTGTCCATCACCACCCCCTTTTCTGAATCGTTTTTGGCCACTACAGGTGTGGCAGGGTATGCTCAGACATAAGTCCCTTGCTCACTGCACCATCAGGATTCAAACAAGCCGGGCAGACGATGGCTGAAATGCCAGAAACCAGTCCCCGGAAGCTTGTTTCCTTTCCAGTAAAGAATTGGCTTGGTAGTTTGGTCTGCCCTGTTCCCATGATGCACTGGGCCAGGGCCAGACTAATTTGCATGTAGCCAGGTTCTGAACTGGGATGGTGCAGTGAGCTAAAAAACGGTGATGGATCAAGCCCTGATCTCTTGACTGGGTAGGAGTGTTCTGATTAACTCTGATACTCTGTCCATCACCACCCCCTTTTCTGAATCATTTTTGGCCACTACAGGTGTGGCAGGGTATGCTCAGACATGAGTCCCTTGCTCACTGCACCATCAGGATTCAAGCAAGCTGGGCCGACGACGGCTGAAATGCCAGAAACCGGTCTCCGGAAGCTTGTTTCCTTTCCAGTAAAGAATTGGCTTGGTAGTTTGGTCTGCCCTGTTCCCATGATGCACTGGGCCAGGGCCAGACTAATTTGCATGTAGCCAGGTTCTGAACTGGGATGGTGCAGTGAGCTAAAAAACGGTGATGGATCAAGCCCTGATCTCTTGACTGGGTAGGAGTGTTGTGATTAACTCAGTTACTCTGTCCATCACCACCCCCTTTTCTGAATCGTTTTTGGCCACTACAGGTGTGGCAGGGTATGCTCAGACATGAGTCCCTTGCTCACTGCACCATCAGGATTCAAGCAAGCCGGGCCGACGACGGCTGAAATGCCAGAAACCCGTCCCCGGAAGCTTGTTTCCTTTCCAGTAAAGAATTGGCTTAGTAGTTTGGTCTGCCCTGTTCCCATGATGCACTGGGCCAGGGCCAGACTAATTTGCATGTAGCCAGGTTCTTAACTGGGATGGTGCAGTGAGCTAAAAAACGGTGATGGATCAAGCCCTGATCCCTTGACTGGGTAGGAGTGTTCTGATTAACTCAGATACTCTGTCCATCACCACCCCCTTTTCTGAATCGTTTTTGGCCACTACAGGTGTGGCAGGGTATGCTCAGACATAAGTCCCTTGCTCACTGCACCATCAGGATTCAAACAAGCCGGGCTGACGATCGCTGAAATGCCAGAAACCGGTCCCCGGGAGCTTGTTTCCTTTCCAGTAAAGAATTGGCTTGGTAGTTTGGTCTGCCCTGTTCCCATGATGCACTGGGCCAGGGCCAGACTAATTTGCATGTAGCCAGGTTCTGAACTGGGATGGTGCAGTGAGCTAAAAAATGGTGATGGATCAAGCCCTGATCTCTTGACTGGGTAGGAGTGTTCTGATTAACTCAGATACTCTGTCCATCACCACCCCCTTTTCTGAATCGTTTTTGGCCACTACAGGTGTGGCAGGGTATGCTCAGACATGAGTCCCTTGCTCACTGCACCATCAGGATTCAAGCAAGCTGGGCCGACGACGGCTGAAATGCCAGAAACCGGTCCCCGGAAGCTTGTTTCCTTTTCAGTAAAGAATTGGCTTGGTAGTTTGGTCTGCCCTGTTCCCATGATGCACTGGGCCAGGGCCAGACTAATTTGCATGTAGCCAGGTTCTGAACTGGGATGGTGCAGTGAGCTAAAAACGGTGATGGATCAAGCCCTGATCTCTTGACTGGGTAGGAGTGTTCTGATTAACTCAGATACTCTGTCCATCACCACCCCCTTTTCTGAATCGTTTTTGGCCACTACAGATGTGGCAGGGTATGCTCAGACATAAGTCCCTTGCTCACTGCACCATCAGGATTCAAACAAGCCGGGCCGATGACGGCTGAAATGCCAGAAACCGGTCCCCGGTAGCTTGTTTCCTTTCCAGTAAAGAATTGGCTTGGTAGTTTGGTCTGCCCTGTTCCCATGATGCACTGGGCCAGGGCCAGACTAATTTGCATGTAGCCAGGTTCTGAACTGGGATGGTGCAGTGAGCTAAAAAATAGTGATGGATCAAGCCCTGATCTCTTGACTGGGTAGGAGTGTTCTGATTAACTCAAATACTCTGACCATCACCACCCCCTTTTCTGAATCGTTTTTGGCCACTACAGGTGTGGCAGGGTATGCTCAGACATGAGTCCCTTGCTCACTGCACCATCAGGATTCAAGCAAGCCGGGCCGACGACGGCTGAAATGCCAGAAACCGGTCCCTGGAAGCTTGTTTCCTTTCCAGTAAAGAACTGGCTTGGTAGTTTGGTCTGCCCTGTTCCCATGATGCACTGGGCCAGGGCCAGACTAATTTGCATGTAGCCAGGTTCTGAACTGGGATGGTGCAGTGAGCTAAAAAACGGTGAAGGATCAAGCCCTGATCTCTTGACTGGGTAGGAGTGTTCTGATTAACTCAGATACTCTGTCCATCACCACCCCCTTTTCTGAATCGTTTTTGGCCACTACAGGTGTGGCAGGGTATGCTCAGACATGAGTCCCTTGCTCACTGCACCATCAGGATTCAAGCAAGCCGGGCCGACGACGGCTGAAATGCCAGAAACCAGTCCCCGGAAGCTTGTTTCCTTTCCAGTAAAGAATTGGCTTGGTAGTTTGGTCTGCCCTGTTCCCATGATGCACTGGGCCAGGGCCAGACTAATTTGCATGTAGCCAGGTTCTGAACTGGGATGGTGCAGGGAGCTAAAAATCGGTGATGGATCAAGCCCTGATCTCTTGACTGGGTAGGAGGGTTCTGATTAACTCAGATACTCTGTCCATCTGTCCATCACCACCCCCTTTTCTGAATCGTTTTTGGCCACTACAGGTGTGGCAGGGTATGCTCAGACATGAGTCCCTTGCTCACTGCACCATCAGGATTCAAGCAAGCCGGGCCGACGACGGCTGAAATGCCAGAAACCAGTCCCCGGAAGCTTGTTTCCTTTCCAGTAAAGAATTGGCTTGGTAGTTTGGTCTGCCCTGTTCCCATGATGCACTGGGCCAGGGCCAGACTAATTTGCATGTAGCCAGGTTCTGAACTGGGATGGTGCAGTGAGCTACAAAACGGTGATGGATCAAGCCCTGATCTCTTGACTGGGTAGGAGTGTTCTGATTAACTCAGATACTCTGTCCATCACCACCCCCTTTTCTGAATCGTTTTTGGCCACTACAGGTGTGGCAGGGTATGCTCAGACATGAGTCCCTTGCTCACTGCACCATCAGGATTCAAGCAAGCTGGGCCGACGACGCCTGAAATGCCAGAAACCGGTCCCCGGAAGCTTGTTTCCTTTCCAGTAAAGAATTGGCTTGGTAGTTTGGTCTGCCCTGTTCACATGATGCACTGGGCCAGGGCCAGACTAATTTGCATGTAGCCAGGTTCTGAACTGGGATGGTGCAGTGAGCTAAAAAACGGTGATGGATCAAGCCCTGATCTCTTGACTGGGTAGGAGTGTTCTGATTAACTCAGATACTCAGTCCATCACCACCCTCTTTTCTGAATCGTTTTTGGCCACTACAGGTGTGGCAGGGTATGCTCAGACATGAGTCCCTTGCTCACTGCACCATCAGGATTCAAGCAAGCTGGGCCGACGACGGCTGAAATGCCAGAAACCGGTCCCCGGAAGCTTGTTTCCTTTCCAGTAAAGAATTGGCTTGGTAGTTTGGTCTGCCCTGTTCCCATGATGCACTGGGACAGGGCCAGACTAATTTGCATGTAGCCAGGTTCTGAACTGGGATGGTGCAGTGAGCTAAAAAACGGTGATGGATCAAGCCCTGATCTCTTGACTGGGTAGGAGTGTTGTGATTAACTCAGTTACTCTGTCCATCACCACCCCCTTTTCTGAATCGTTTTTGGCCACTACAGGTGTGGCAGGGTATGCTCAGACATGAGTCCCTTGCTCACTGCACCATCAGGATTCAAGCAAGCCGGGCCGACGACGGCTGAAATGCCAGAAACCCGTCCCCGGAAGCTTGTTTCCTTTCCAGTAAAGAATTGGCTTGGTAGTTTGGTCTGCCCTGTTCCCATGATGCACTGGGCCAGGGCCAGACTAATTTGCATGTAGCCAGGTTCTTAACTGGGATGGTGCAGTGAGCTAAAAAACGGTGATGGATCAAGCCCTGATCCCTTGACTGGGTAGGAGTGTTCTGATTAACTGAGATACTCTGTCCATCACCACCCCCTTTTCTGAATCGCTTTTGGCCACTACAGGTGTGGCAGGGTATGCTCAGACATAAGTCCCTTGCTCACTGCACCATCAGGATTCAAACAAGCCGGGCTGACGATGGCTGAAATGCCAGAAACCGGTCCCCGGAAGCTTGTTTCCTTTCCAGTAAAGAATTGGCTTGGTAGTTTGGTCTGCCCTGTTCCCATGATGCACTGGGCCAGGGCCAGACTAATTTGCATGTAGCCAGGTTCTGAACTGGGATGGTGCAGTGAGCTAAAAAACGGTGATGGATCAAGCCCTGATCTCTTGACTGGGTAGGAGTGTTCTGATTAACTCAGATACTCTGTCCATCACCACCCCCTTTTCTGAATCGTTTTTGGCCACTACAGGTGTGGCAGGGTATGCTCAGACATGAGTCCCTTGCTCACTGCACCATCAGGATTCAAGCAAGCTGGGCCGACGACGGCTGAAATGCCAGAAACCGGTCCCCGGAAGCTTGTTTCCTTTTCCAGTAAAGAATTGGCTTGGTAGTTTGGTCTGCCCTGTTCCCATGATGCACTGGGCCAGGGCCAGACTAATTTGCATGTAGCCAGGTTCTGAACTGGGATGGTGCAGTGAGCTAAAAAACGATGATGGATCAAGCCCTGATCTCTTGACTGGGTAGGAGGGTTGTGATTAACTCAGATACTCTGTCCATCACCACCCCCTTTTCTGAATCGTTTTTGGCCACTACAGGTGTGGCAGGGTATGCTCAGACATGAGTCCCTTGCTCACTGCACCATCAGGATTCAAGCAAGCCGGGCCGACGACGGCTGAAATGCCAGAAACCAGTCCCCGGAAGCTTGTTTCCTTTCCAGTAAAGAATTGGCTTGGTAGTTTGGTCTGCCCTGTTCCCATGATGCACTGGGCCAGGGCCAGACTAATTTGCATGTAGCCAGGTTCTGAACTGGGATGGTGCAGTGAGCTAAAAAACGGTGATGGATCAAGCCCTGATCTCTTGACTGGGTAGGAGTGTTCTGATTAACTCAGATACTCTGTCCATCACCACCCCCTTTTCTGAATCGTTTTTGGCCACTACAGGTGTGGCAGGGTATGCTCAGACATAAGTCCCTTGCTCACTGCATCATCAGGATTCAAACAAGCCGGGTCGACGATGGCTGAAATGCCAGAAACCGGTCCCCGGAAGCTTGTTTCCTTTCCAGTAAAGAATTGGCTTGGTAGTTTGGTCTGCCCTGTTCCCATGATGCACTGGGCCAGGGCCAGACTAATTTGCATGTAGCCAGGTTCTGAACTGGGATGGTGCAGTGAGCTAAAAAACGGTGATGGATCAAGCCCTGATCTCTTGACTGGGTAGGAGTGTTCTGATTAACTCAGATACTCTGTCCATCACCACCCCCTTTTCTGAATCGTTTTTGGCCACTACAGGTGTGGCAGGGTATGCTCAGACATGAGTCCCTTGCTCACTGCACCATCAGGATTCAAGCAAGCTGGGCCGACGACGGCTGAAATGCCAGAAACCGGTCCCCGGAAGCTTGTTTCCTTTCCAGTAAAGAATTGGCTTGGTAGTTTGGTCTGCCCTGTTCCCATGATGCACTGGGCCAGGGCCAGACTAATTTGCATGTAGCCAGGTTCTGAACTGGGATGGTGCAGTGAGCTAAAAAACGGTGATGGATCAAGCCCTGATCTCTTGACTGGGTAGGAGTGTTGTGATTAACTCAGATACTCTGTCCATCACCACCCCCTTTTCTGAATCGTTTTTGGCCACTACAGGTGTGGCAGGGTATGCTCAGACATGAGTCCCTTGCTCACTGCACCATCAGGATTCAAGCAAGCCGGGCCGACGACGGCTGAAATGCCAGAAACCAGTCCCCGGAAGCTTGTTTCCTTTCCAGTAAAGAATTGGCTTGGTAGTTTGGTCTGCCCTGTTCCCATGATGCACTGGGCCAGGGCCAGACTAATTTGCATGTAGCCAGGTTCTGAACTGGGATGGTGCAGTGAGCTAAAAAACGGTGATGGATCAAGCCCTGATCTCTTGACTGGGTAGGAGTGTTCGGATTAACTCAGATACTCTGTCCATCACCACCCCCTTTTCTGAATCGTTTTTGGCCACTACAGGTGTGGCAGGGTATGCTCAGACATAAGTCCCTTGCTCACTGCACCATCAGGATTCAAACAAGCCGGGTCGACGATGGCTGAAATGCCAGAAACCGGTCCCCGGAATCTTGTTTCCTTTCCAGTAAAGAATTGGCTTGGTAGTTTGGTCTGCCCTGTTCCCATGATGCACTGGGCCAGGGCCAGACTAATTTGCATGTAGCCAGGTTCTGAACTGGGATGGTGCAGTGAGCTAAAAAACGGTGATGGATCAAGCCCTGATCTCTTGACTGGGTAGGAGTGTTCTGATTAACTCAGGTACTCTGTCCATCACCACCCCCTTTTCTGAATCGTTTTTGGCCACTACAGGTGTGGCAGGGTATGCTCAGACATGAGTCCCTTGCTCACTGAACCATCAGGATTCAAGCAAGCCGGGCCGACGACGGCTGAAATGCCAGAAACCGGTCCCCGGAAGCTTGTTTCCTTTCCAGTAAAGAATTGGCTTGGTAGTTTGGTCTGCCCTGTTCCCATGATGCACTGGGCCAGGGCCAGACTAATTTGCATGTAGCCAGGTTCTGAACTGGGATGGTGCAGTGAGCTAAAAAACGGTGATGGATCAAGCCCTGATCTCTTGACTGGGTAGGAGTGTTCTGATTAACTCAGATACTCTGTCCATCACCACCCCCTTTTCTGAATCGTTTTTGGCCACTACAGGTGTGGCAGGGTATGCTCAGACATGAGTCCCTTGCTCACTGCACCATCAGGATTCAAGCAAGCCGGGCCGACGACGGCTGAAATGCCAGAAACCGGTCCCCGGAAGCTTGTTTCCTTTCCAGTAAAGAATTGGCTTGGTAGTTTGGTCTGCCCTGTTCCCATGATGCACTGGGCCAGGGCCAGACTAATTTGCATGTAGCCAGGTTCTGAACTGGGATGGTGCAGTGAGCTAAAAAACAGTGATGGATCAAGCCCTGATCTCTTGACTGGGTAGGAGTGTTCTGATTAACTCAAATACTCTGACCATCACCACCCCCTTTTCTGAATCGTTTTTGGCCACTACAGGTGTGGCAGGGTATGCTCAGACATGAGTCCCTTGCTCACTGCACCATCAGGATTCAAGCAAGCCGGGCCGACGATGGCTGAAATGCCAGAAACCGGTCCCAGGAAGCTTGTTTCCTTTCCAGTAAAGAATTGGCTTGGTAGTTTGGTCTGCCCTGTTCCCATGATGCACTGGGCCAGGGCCAGACTAATTTGCATGTAGCCAGGTTCTGAACTGGGATGGTGCAGTGAGCTAAAAAACGGTGAAGGATCAAGCCCTGAACTCTTGACTGGGTAGGAGTGTTCTGATTAACTCAGATACTCTGTCCATCACCACCCCCTTTTCTGAATCGTTTTTGGCCACTACAGGTGTGGCAGGGTATGCTCAGACATGAGTCCCTTGCTCACTGCACCATCAGGATTCAAGCAAGCCGGGCCGACGACGACTGAAATGCCAGAAACCAGTCCCCGGAAGCTTGTTTCCTTTCCAGTAAAGAATTGGCTTGGTAGTTTGGTCTGCCCTGTTCCCATGATGCACTGGGCCAGGGCCAGACTAATTTGCATGTAGCCAGGTTCTGAACTGGGATGGTGCAGTGAGCTAAAAAACGGTGATGGATCAAGCCCTGATCTCTTGACTGGGTAGGAGTGTTCTGATTAACTCAGATACTCTGTCCATCACCACCCCCTTTTCTGAATCGTTTCTGGCCACTACAGGTGTGGCAGGGTATGCTCAGACATGAGTCCCTTGCTCACTGCACCATCAGGATTCAAGTAAGCCGGGCCAACGACGGCTGAAATGCCAGAAACCAGTCCCCGGAAGCTTGTTTCCTTTCCAGTAAAGAATTGGCTTGGTAGTTTGGTCTGCCCTGTTCCCATGATGCACTGGGCCAGGGCCAGACTAATTTGCATGTAGCCAGGTTCTGAACTGGGATGGTGCAGTGAGCTACAAAACGGTGATGGATCAAGCCCTGATCTATTGACTGGGTAGGAGTGTTCTGATTAACTCAGATACTCTGTCCATCACCACCTCCTTTTCTGAATCGTTTTTGGCCACTACAGGTGTGGCAGGGTATGCTCAGACATGAGTCTCTTGCTCACTGCACCATCAGGATTCAAGCAAGCCGGGCCGACGACGCCTGAAATGCCAGAAACCGGTCCCCGGAAGCTTGTTTCCTTTCCAGTAAAGAATTGGCTTGGTAGTTTGGTCTGCCCTGTTCCCATGATGCACTGGGCCAGGGCCAGACTAATTTGCATGTAGCCAGGTTCTGAACTGGGATGGTGCAGTGAGCTAAAAACGGTGATGGATCAAGCCCTGATCTCTTGACTGGGTAGGAGTGTTCTGATTAACTCAGATACTCTGTCCATCACCACCCCCTTTTCTGAATCGTTTTTGGCCACTACAGGTGTGGCAGGGTATGCTCAGACATGAGTCCCTTGCTCACTGCACCATCAGGATTCAAGCAAGCTGGGCCGACGACGGCTGAAATGCCAGAAACCGGTCCCCGGAAGCTTGTTTCCTTTCCAGTAAAGAATTGGCTTGGTAGTTTGGTCTGCCCTGTTCCCATGATGCACTGGGCCAGGGCCAGACTAATTTGCATGTAGCCAGGTTCTGAACTGGGATGGTGCAGTGAGCTAAAAAACGGTGATGGATCAAGCCCTGATCTCTTGACTGGGTAGGAGTGTTCTGATTAAATTGGCTTGGTAGTTTGGTCTGCCCTGTTCCCATGATGCACTGGGCCAGGGCCAGACTAATTTGCATGTAGCCAGGTTCTGAACTGGGATGGTGCAGTGAGCTAAAAAACGGTGATGGATCAAGCCCTGATCTCTTGACTGGGTAGGAGTGTTCTGATTAACTCAGATACTCAGTCCATCACCACCCCCTTTTCTGAATCATTTTTGGCCACTACAGGTGTGGCAGGGTATGCTCAGACATGAGTCCCTTGCTCACTGCACCATCAGGATTCAAGCAAGCTGGGCCGACGACGGCTGAAATGCCAGAAACCGGTCCCCGGAAGCTTGTTTCCTTTCCAGTAAAGAATTGGCTTGGTAGTTTGGTCTGCCCTGTTCCCATGATGCACTGGGCCAGGGCCAGACTAATTTGCATGTAGCCAGGTTCTGAACTGGGATGGTGCAGTGAGCTAAAAAACGGTGATGGATCAAGCCCTGATCTCTTGACTGGGTAGGAGTGTTGTGATTAACTCAGTTACTCTGTCCATCACCACCCCCTTTTCTGAATCGTTTTTGGCCACTACAGGTGTGGCAGGGTATGCTCAGACATGAGTCCCTTGCTCACTGCACCATCAGGATTCAAGCAAGCCGGGCCGACGACGGCTGAAATGCCAGAAACCCGTCCCCGGAAGCTTGTTTCCTTTCCAGTAAAGAATTGGCTTGGTAGTTTGGTCTGCCCTGTTCCCATGATGCACTGGGCCAGGGCCAGACTAATTTGCATGTAGCCAGGTTCTTAACTGGGATGGTGCAGTGAGCTAAAAAACGGTGATGGATCAAGCCCTGATCCCTTGACTGGGTAGGAGTGTTCTGATTAACTCAGATACTCTGTCCATCACCACCCCCTTTTCTGAATCGTTTTTGGCCACTACAGGTGTGGGAGGGTATGCTCAGACATAAGTCCCTTGCTCACTGCACCATCAGGATTCAAACAAGCCGGGCTGACGATGGCTGAAATGCCAGAAACCGGTCCCCGGAAGCTTGTTTCCTTTCCAGTAAAGAATTGGCTTGGTAGTTTGGTCTGCCCTGTTCCCATGATGCACTGGGCCAGGGCCAGACTAATTTGCATGTAGCCAGGTTCTGAACTGGGATGGTGCAGTGAGCTAAAAAACGGTGATGGATCAAGCCCTGATCTCTTGACTGGGTAGGAGTGTTGTGATTAACTCAGATACTCTGTCCATCACCACCCCCTTTTCTGAATCGTTTTTGGCCACTACAGGTGTGGCAGGGTATGCTCAGACATGAGTCCCTTGCTCACTGCACCATCAGGATTCAAGCAAGCCGGGCCGACGACGGCTGAAATGCCAGAAACCAGTCCCCGGAAGCTTGTTTCCTTTCCAGTAAAGAATTGGCTTGGTAGTTTGGTCTGCCCTGTTCCCATGATGCACTGGGCCAGGGCCAGACTAATTTGCATGTAGCCAGGTTCTGAACTGGGATGGTGCAGTGAGCTAAAAAACGGTGATAGATCAAGCCCTGATCCCTTGACTGGGTAGGAGTGTTCTGATTAACTCAGATACTCTGTCCATCACCACCCCCTTTTCTGAATTGTTTTTGGCCACTACAGGTGTGGCAGGGTATGCTCAGACATGAGTCCCTTGCTCACTGCAACATCAGGATTCAAGCAAGCCGGGCCGACGACGGCTGAAATGCCAGAAACCGGTCCCCAGAAGCTTGTTTTCTTTTCAGTAAAGAATTGGCTTGGTAGTTTGGTCTGCCCTGTTCCCATGATGCACTGGGCCAGGGCCAGACTAATTTGCATGTAGCCAGGTTCTGAACTGGGATGGTGCAGTGAGCTAAAAAACGGTGATGGATCAAGCCCTGATCTCTTGACTGGGTAGGAGTGTTCTGATTAACTCAGATACTCTGTCCATCACCACCCCCTTTTCTGAATCGTTTTTGGCCACTACAGGTGTGGCAGGGTATGCTCAGACATAAGTCCCTTGCTCACTGCACCATCAGGATTCCAACAAGCCGGGCCGACGATGGCTGAAATGCCAGAAACCGGTCCCCGGAAGCTTGTTTCCTTTCCAGTAAAGAATTGGCTTGGTAGTTTGGTCTGCCCTGTTCCCATGATGCACTGGGCCAGGGCCAGACTAATTTGCATGTAGCCAGGTTCTGAACTGGCATGGTGCAGTGAGCTAAAAAACGGTGATGGATCAAGCCCTGATCTCTTGACTGGGTAGGAGTGTTGTGATTAACTCAGTTACTCTGTCCATCACCACCCCCTTTTCTGAATCCTTTTTGGCCACTACAGGTGTGGCAGGGTATGCTCAGACATGAGTCCCTTGCTCACTGCACCATCAGGATTCAAGCAAGCCGGGCCGACGACGGCTGAAATGCCAGAAACACGTCCCCGGAAGCTTGTTTCCTTTCCAGTAAAGAATTGGCTTGGTAGTTTGGTCTGCCCTGTTCCCATGATGCACTGGGCCAGGGCCAGACTAATTTGCATGTAGCCAGGTTCTTAACTGGGATGGTGCAGTGAGCTAAAAAACGGTGATGGATCAAGCCCTGATCCCTTGACTGGGTAGGAGTGTTCTGATTAACTCAGATACTCTGTCCATCACCACCCCCTTTTCTGAATCGTTTTTGGCCACTACAGGTGTGGCAGGGTATGCTCAGACATAAGTCCCTTGCTCACTGCACCATCAGGATTCAAACAAGCCGGGCTGACGATGGCTGAAATGCCAGAAACCGGTCCCCGGAAGCTTGTTTCCTTTCCAGTAAAGAATTGGCTTGGTAGTTTGGTCTGCCCTGTTCCCATGATGCACTGGGCCAGGGCCAGACTAATTTGCATGTAGCCAGGTTCTGAACTGGGATGGTGCAGTGAGCTAAAAAACGGTGATGGATCAAGCCCTGATCTCTTGACTGGGTAGGAGTGTTCTGATTAACTCAGATACTCTGTCCATCACCACCCCCTTTTCTGAATCGTTTTTGGCCACTACAGGTGTGGCAGGGTATGCTCAGACATGAGTCCCTTGCTCACTGCACCATCAGGATTCAAGCAAGCTGGGCCGACGACGGCTGAAATGCCAGAAACCGGTCCCCGGAAGCTTGTTTCCTTTCCAGTAAAGAATTGGCTTGGTAGTTTGGTCTGCCCTGTTCCCATGATGCACTGGGCCAGGGCCAGACTAATTTGCATGTAGCCAGGTTCTGAACTGGGATGGTGCAGTGAGCTAAAAAACGGTGATGGATCAAGCCCTGATCTCTTGACTGGGTAGGAGTGTTGTGATTAACTCAGATACTCTGTCCATCACCACCCCCTTTTCTGAATCGTTTTTGGCCACTACAGGTGTGGCAGGGTATGCTCAGACATGAGTCCCTTGCTCACTGCACCATCAGGATTCAAGCAAGCCAGGCCGACGACGGCTGAAATGCCAGAAACCAGTCCCCGGAAGCTTGTTTCCTTTCCAGTAAAGAATTGGCTTGGTAGTTTGGTCTGCCCTGTTCCCATGATGCACTGGGCCAGGGCCAGACTAATTTGCATGTAGCCAGGTTCTGAACTGGGATGGTGCAGTGAGCTAAAAAACGGTGATAGATCAAGCCCTGATCCCTTGACTGGGTAGGAGTGTTCTGATTAACTCAGATACTCTGTCCATTACCACCCCCTTTTCTGAATCGTTTTTGGCCACTACAGGTGTGGCAGGGTATGCTCAGACATAAGTCCCTTGCTCACTGCACCATCAGGATTCAAACAAGCCGGGCCGACGATGGCTGAAATGCCAGAAACCGGTCCCCGGAAGCTTGTTTCCTTTCCAGTAAAGAATTGGCTTGGTAGTTTGGTCTGCCCTGTTCCCATGATGCACTGGGCCAGGGCCAGACTAATTTGCATGTAGCCAGGTTCTGAACTGGGATGGTGCAGTGAGCTAAAAAACGGTGATGGATCAAGCCCTGATCTCTTGACTGGGTAGGAGTGTTCTGATTAACTCAGATACTCTGTCCATCACCACCCCCTTTTCTGAATCGTTTTTGGCCACTACAGGTGTGGCAGGGTATGCTCAGACATGAGTCCCTTGCTCACTGCACCATCAGGATTCAAGCAAGCTGGGCCGACGACGGCTGAAATGCCAGAAACCGGTCCCCGGAAGCTTGTTTCCTTTCCAGTAAAGAATTGGCTTGGTAGTTTGGTCTGCCCTGTTCCCATGATGCACTGGGCCAGGGCCAGACTAATTTGCATGTAGCCAGGTTCTGAACTGGGATGGTGCATTGAGCTAAAAAACGGTGATGGATCAAGCCCTGATCTCTTGACTGGGTAGGAGTGTTGTGAATAACTCAGATACTCTGTCCATCACCACCCCCTTTTCTGAATCGTTTTTGGCCACTACAGGTGTGGCAGGGTATGCTCAGACATGAGTCCCTTGCTCACTGCACCATCAGGATTCAAGCAAGCCGGGCCGACGACGACTGAAATGCCAGAAACCAGTCCCCGGAAGCTTGTTTCCTTTCCAGTAAAGAATTGGCTTGGTAGTTTGGTCTGCCCTGTTCCCATGATGCACTGGGCCAGGGCCAGACTAATTTGCATGTAGCCAGGTTCTGAACTGGGATGGTGCAGTGAGCTAAAAAACGGTGATGGATCAAGCCCTGATCTCTTGAGTGGGTAGGAGTGTTCTGATTAACTCAGATACTCTGTCCATCACCACCCCCATTTCTGAATCGTTTTTGGCCACTACAGGTGTGGCAGGGTATGCTCAGACATGAGTCTCTTGCTCACTGCACCATCAGGATTCAAGCAAGCCGGGCCAACGACGGCTGAAATGCCAGAAACCAGTCCCCGGAAGCTTGTTTCCTTTCCAGTAAAGAATTGGCTTGGTAGTTTGGTCTGCCCTGTTCCCATGATGCACTGGGCCAGGGCCAGACTAATTTGCATGTAGCCAGGTTCTGAACTGGGATGGTGCAGTGAGCTACAAAACGGTGATGGATCAAGCCCTGATCTATTGACTGGGTAGGAGTGTTCTGATTAACTCAGATACTCTGTCCATCACCACCTCCTTTTCTGAATCGTTTTTGGCCACTACAGGTGTGGCAGGGTATGCTCAGACATGAGTCTCTTGCTCACTGCACCATCAGGATTCAAGCAAGCTGGGCCGACGACGGCTGAAATGCCAGAAACCGGTCCGCGGAAGCTTGTTTCCTTTCCAGTAAAGAATTGGCTTGGTAGTTTGGTCTGCCCTGTTCCCATGATGCACTGGGCCAGGGCCAGACTAATTTGCATGTAGCCAGGTTCTGAACTGGGATGGTGCAGTGAGCTAAAAAACGGTGATGGATCAAGCCCTGATCTCTTGACTGGGTAGGAGTGTTCTGATTAAATTGGCTTGGTAGTTTGGTCTGCCCTGTTCCCATGATGCACTGGGCCAGGGCCAGACTAATTTGCATGTAGCCAGGTTCTGAACTGGGATGGTGCAGTGAGCTAAAAAACGGTGATGGATCAAGCCCTGATCTCTTGACTGGGTAGGAGTGTTCTGATTAACTCAGATACTCAGTCCATCACCACCCCCTTTTCTGAATCATTTTTGGCCACTACAGGTGTTGCAGGGTATGCTCAGACATGAGTCCCTTGCTCACTGCACCATCAGGATTCAAGCAAGCTGGGCCGACGACGGCTGAAATGCCAGAAACCGGTCCCCGGAAGCTTGTTTCCTTTCCAGTAAAGAATTGGCTTGGTAGTTTGGTCTGCCCTGTTCCCATGATGCACTGGGCCAGGGCCAGACTAATTTGCATGTAGCCAGGTTCTGAACTGGGATGGTGCAGTGAGCTAAAAAACGGTGATGGATCAAGCCCTGATCTCTTGACTGGGTAGGAGTGTTGTGATTAACTCAGTTACTCTGTCCATCACCACCCCCTTTTCTGAATCGTTTTTGGCCACTACAGGTGTGGCAGGGTATGCTCAGACATGAGTCCCTTGCTCACTGCACCATCAGGATTCAAGCAAGCCGGGCCGACGACGGCTGAAATGCCAGAAACACGTCCCCGGAAGCTTGTTTCCTTTCCAGTAAAGAATTGGCTTGGTAGTTTGGTCTGCCCTGTTCCCATGATGCACTGGGCCAGGGCCAGACTAATTTGCATGTAGCCAGGTTCTTAACTGGGATGGTGCAGTGAGCTAAAAAACGGTGATGGATCAAGCCCTGATCCCTTTACTGGGTAGGAGTGTTCTGATTAACTCAGATACTCTGTCCATCACCACCCCCTTTTCTGAATCGTTTTTGGCCACTACAGGTGTGGCAGGGTATGCTCAGACATAAGTCCCTTGCTCACTGCACCATCAGGATTCAAACAAGCCGGGCTGACGATGGCTGAAATGCCAGAAACCGGTCCCCGGAAGCTTGTTTCCTTTCCAGTAAAGAATTGGCTTGGTAGTTTGGTCTGCCCTGTTCCCATGATGCACTGGGCCAGGGCCAGACTAATTTGCATGTAGCCAGGTTCTGAACTGGGATGGTGCAGTGAGCTAAAAAACGGTGATGGATCAAGCCCTGATCTCTTGACTGGGTAGGAGTGTTCTGATTAACTCAGATACTCTGTCCATCACCACCCCCTTTTCTGAATCGTTTTTGGCCACTACAGGTGTGGCAGGGTATGCTCAGACATGAGTCCCTTGCTCACTGCACCATCAGGATTCAAGCAAGCTGGGCCGACGACGGCTGAAATGCCAGAAACCGGTCCCCGGAAGCTTGTTTCCTTTCCAGTAAAGAATTGGCTTGGTAGTTTGGTCTGCCCTGTTCCCATGATGCACTGGGCCAGGGCCAGACTAATTTGCATGTAGCCAGGTTCTGAACTGGGATGGTGCAGTGAGCTAAAAAACGGTGATGGATCAAGCCCTGATCTCTTGACTGGGTAGGAGTGTTCTGATTAACTCAGATACTCTGTCCATCACCACCCCCTATTCTGAATCGTTTTTGGCCACTACAGGTGTGGCAGGGTATGCTCAGACATGAGTCCCTTGCTCACTGCACCATCAGGATTCAAGCAAGCCAGGCCGACGACGGCTGAAATGCCAGAAACCCGTCCCCGGAAGCTTGTTTCCTTTCCAGTAAAGAATTGGCTTAGTAGTTTGGTCTGCCCTGTTCCCATGATGCACTGGGCCAGGGCCAGACTAATTTGCATGTAGCCAGGTTCTTAACTGGGATGGTGCAGTGAGCTAAAAAACGGTGATGGATCAAGCCCTGATCCCTTGACTGGGTAGGAGTGTTCTGATTAACTCAGATACTCTGTCCATCACCACCCCCTTTTCTGAATCGTTTTTGGCCACTACAGGTGTGGCAGGGTATGCTCAGACATAAGTCCCTTGCTCACTGCACCATCAGGATTCAAACAAGCCGGGCTGACGATGGCTGAAATGCCAGAAACCGGTCCCCGGAAGCTTGTTTCCTTTCCAGTAAAGAATTGGCTTGGTAGTTTGGTCTGCCCTGTTCCCATGATGCACTGGGCCAGGGCCAGACTAATTTGCATGTAGCCAGGTTCTGAACTGGGATGGTGCAGTGAGCTAAAAAATGGTGATGGATCAAGCCCTGATCTCTTGACTGGGTAGGAGTGTTCTGATTAACTCAGATACTCTGTCCATCACCACCCCCTTTTCTGAATCGTTTTTGGCCACTACAGGTGTGGCAGGGTATGCTCAGACATGAGTCCCTTGCTCACTGCACCATCAGGATTCAAGCAAGCTGGGCCGACGACGGCTGAAATGCCAGAAACCGGTCCCCGGAAGCTTGTTTCCTTTTCAGTAAAGAATTGGCTTGGTAGTTTGGTCTGCCCTGTTCCCATGATGCACTGGGCCAGGGCCAGACTAATTTGCATGTAGCCAGGTTCTGAACTGGGATGGTGCAGTGAGCTAAAAAACGGTGATGGATCAAGCCCTGATCTCTTGACTGGGTAGGAGTGTTCTGATTAACTCAGATACTCTGTCCATCACCACCCCCTTTTCTGAATCGTTTTTGGCCACTACAGATGTGGCAGGGTATGCTCAGACATAAGTCCCTTGCTCACTGCACCATCAGGATTCAAACAAGCCGGGCCGATGACGGCTGAAATGCCAGAAACCGGTCCCCCGTAGCTTGTTTCCTTTCCAGTAAAGAATTGGCTTGGTAGTTTGGTCTGCCCTGTTCCCATGATGCACTGGGCCAGGGCCAGACTAATTTGCATGTAGCCAGGTTCTGAACTGGGATGGTGCAGTGAGCTAAAAAATAGTGATGGATCAAGCCCTGATCTCTTGACTGGGTAGGAGTGTTCTGATTAACTCAAATACTCTGACCATCACCACCCCCTTTTCTGAATCGTTTTTGGCCACTACAGGTGTGGCAGGGTATGCTCAGACATGAGTCCCTTGCTCACTGCACCATCAGGATTCAAGCAAGCCGGGCCGACGACGGCTGAAATGCCAGAAACCGGTCCCTGGAAGCTTGTTTCCTTTCCAGTAAAGAACTGGCTTGGTAGTTTGGTCTGCCCTGTTCCCATGATGCACTGGGCCAGGGCCAGACTAATTTGCATGTAGCCAGGTTCTGAACTGGGATGGTGCAGTGAGCTAAAAAACGGTGAAGGATCAAGCCCTGATCTCTTGACTGGGTAGGAGTGTTCTGATTAACTCAGATACTCTGTCCATCACCACCCCCTTTTCTGAATCGTTTTTGGCCACTACAGGTGTGGCAGGGTATGCTCAGACATGAGTCCCTTGCTCACTGCACCATCAGGATTCAAGCAAGCCGGGCCGACGACGGCTGAAATGCCAGAAACCAGTCCCCGGAAGCTTGTTTCCTTTCCAGTAAAGAATTGGCTTGGTAGTTTGGTCTGCCCTGTTCCCATGATGCACTGGGCCAGGGCCAGACTAATTTGCATGTAGCCAGGTTCTGAACTGGGATGGTGCAGGGAGCTAAAAAACGGTGATGGATCAAGCCCTGATCTCTTGACTGGGTAGGAGGGTTCTGATTAACTCAGATACTCTGTCCATCTGTCCATCACCACCCCCTTTTCTGAATCGTTTTTGGCCACTACAGGTGTGGCAGGGTATGCTCAGACATGAGTCCCTTGCTCACTGCACCATCAGGATTCAAGCAAGCCGGGCCGACGACGGCTGAAATGCCAGAAACCAGTCCCCGGAAGCTTGTTTCCTTTCCAGTAAAGAATTGGCTTGGTAGTTTGGTCTGCCCTGTTCCCATGATGCACTGGGCCAGGGCCAGACTAATTTGCATGTAGCCAGGTTCTGAACTGGGATGGTGCAGTGAGCTACAAAACGGTGATGGATCAAGCCCTGATCTCTTGACTGGGTAGGAGTGTTCCTATTAACTCAGATACTCTGTCCATCACCACCCCCTTTTCTGAATCGTTTTTGGCCACTACAGGTGTGGCAGGGTATGCTCAGACATGAGTCCCTTGCTCACTGCACCATCAGGATTCAAGCAAGCTGGGCCGACGACGCCTGAAATGCCAGAAACCGGTCCCCGGAAGCTTGTTTCCTTTCCAGTAAAGAATTGGCTTGGTAGTTTGGTCTGCCCTGTTCACATGATGCACTGGGCCAGGGCCAGACTAATTTGCATGTAGCCAGGTTCTGAACTGTGATGGTGCAGTGAGCTAAAAAACGGTGATGGATCAAGCCCTGATCTCTTGACTGGGTAGGAGTGTTCTGATTAACTCAGATACTCTGTCCATCACCACCCCCTTTTCTGAATCGTTTTTGGCCACTACAGGTGTGGCAGGGTATACTCAGACATGAGTCCCTTGCTCACTGCAACATCAGGATTCAAGCAAGCCGGGCCGACGACAGCTGAAATGCCAGAAACCGGTCCCCGGAAGCTTGTTTCCTTTTCAGTAAAGAATTGGCTTGGTAGTTTGGTCTGCCCTGTTCCCATGATGCACTGGGCCAGGGCCAGACTAATTTGCATGTAGCCAGGTTCTGAACTGGGATGGTGCAGTGAGCTAAAAAACGGTGATGGATCAAGCCCTGATCTCTTGACTGGGTAGGAGTGTTCTGATTAACTCAGATACTCTGTCCATCACCACCCCCTTTTCTGAATCGTTTTTGGCCACTACAGGTGTGGCAGGGTATGCTCAGACATAAGTCCCTTGCTCACTGCACCATCAGGATTCAAACAAGCCGGGCCGACGATGGCTGAAATGCCAGAAACCGGTCCCCGGAAGCTTGTTTCCTTTCCAGTAAAGAATTGGCTTGGTAGTTTGGTCTGCCCTGTTCCCATGATGCACTGGGCCAGGGCCAGACTAATTTGCATGTAGCCAGGTTCTGAACTGGGATGGTGCAGTGAGCTAAAAAACGGTGATGGATCAAGCCCTGATCTCTTGACTGGGTAGGAGTGTTCTGATTAACTCAGATACTCTGTCCATCACCACCCCCTTTTCTGAATCGTTTTTGGCCACTACAGGTGTGGCAGGGTATGCTCAGACATGAGTCCCTTGCTCACTGCACCATCAGGATTCAAGCAAGCTGGGCCGACGACGGCTGAAATGCCAGAAACCGGTCCCCGGAAGCTTGTTTCCTTTCCAGTAAAGAATTGGCTTGGTAGTTTGGTCTGCCCTGTTCCCATGATGCACTGGGCCAGGGCCAGACTAATTTGCATGTAGCCAGGTTCTGAACTGGGATGGTGCAGTGAGCTAAAAAACGGTGATGGATCAAGCCCTGATCTCTTGACTGGGTAGGAGTGTTCTGATTAAATTGGCTTGGTAGTTTGGTCTGCCCTGTTCCCATGATGCACTGGGCCAGGGCCAGACTAATTTGCATGTAGCCAGGTTCTGAACTGGGATGGTGCAGTGAGCTAAAAAACGGTGATGGATCAAGCCCTGATCTCTTGACTGGGTAGGAGTGTTCTGATTAACTCAGATACTCAGTCCATCACCACCCTCTTTTCTGAATCATTTTTGGCCACTACAGGTGTGGCAGGGTATGCTCAGACATGAGTCCCTTGCTCACTGCACCATCAGGATTCAAGCTAGCTGGGCCGACGACGGCTGAAATGCCAGAAACCGGTCCCCGGAAGCTTGTTTCCTTTCCAGTAAAGAATTGGCTTGGTAGTTTGGTCTGCCCTGTTCCCATGATGCACTGGGACAGGGCCAGACTAATTTGCATGTAGCCAGGTTCTGAACTGGGATGGTGCAGTGAGCTAAAAAACGGTGATGGATCAAGCCCTGATCTCTTGACTGGGTAGGAGTGTTGTGATTAACTCAGTTACTCTGTCCATCACCACCCCCTTTTCTGAATCGTTTTTGGCCACTACAGGTGTGGCAGGGTATGCTCAGACATGAGTCCCTTGCTCACTGCACCATCAGGATTCAAGCAAGCCGGGCCGACGACGGCTGAAATGCCAGAAACCCGTCCCCGGAAGCTTGTTTCCTTTCCAGTAAAGAATTGGCTTGGTAGTTTGGTCTGCCCTGTTCCCATGATGCACTGGGCCAGGGCCAGACTAATTTGCATGTAGCCAGGTTCTTAACTGGGATGGTGCAGTGAGCTAAAAAACGGTGATGGATCAAGCCCTGATCCCTTGACTGGGTAGGAGTGTTCTGATTAACTGAGATACTCTGTCCATCACCACCCCCTTTTCTGAATCGCTTTTGGCCACTACAGGTGTGGCAGGGTATGCTCAGACATAAGTCCCTTGCTCACTGCACCATCAGGATTCAAACAAGCCGGGCTGACGATGGCTGAAATGCCAGAAACCGGTCCCCGGAAGCTTGTTTCCTTTCCAGTAAAGAATTGGCTTGGTAGTTTGGTCTGCCCTGTTCCCATGATGCACTGGGCCAGGGCCAGACTAATTTGCATGTAGCCAGGTTCTGAACTGGGATGGTGCAGTGAGCTAAAAAACGGTGATGGATCAAGCCCTGATCTCTTGACTGGGTAGGAGTGTTCTGATTAACTCAGATACTCTGTCCATCACCACCCCCTTTTCTGAATCGTTTTTGGCCACTACAGGTGTGGCAGGGTATGCTCAGACATGAGTCCCTTGCTCACTGCACCATCAGGATTCAAGCAAGCTGGGCCGACGACGGCTGAAATGCCAGAAACCGGTCCCCGGAAGCTTGTTTCCTTTCCAGTAAAGAATTGGCTTGGTAGTTTGGTCTGCCCTGTTCCCATGATGCACTGGGCCAGGGCCAGACTAATTTGCATGTAGCCAGGTTCTGAACTGGGATGGTGCAGTGAGCTAAAAAACGATGATGGATCAAGCCCTGATCTCTTGACTGGGTAGGAGTGTTGTGATTAACTCAGATGCTCTGTCCATCACCACCCCCTTTTCTGAATCGTTTTTGGCCACTACAGGTGTGGCAGGGTATGCTCAGACATGAGTCCCTTGCTCACTGCACCATCAGGATTCAAGCAAGCCGGGCCGACGACGGCTGAAATGCCAGAAACCAGTCCCCGGAAGCTTGTTTCCTTTCCAGTAAAGAATTGGCTTGGTAGTTTGGTCTGCCCTGTTCCCATGATGCACTGGGCCAGGGCCAGACTAATTTGCATGTAGCCAGGTTCTGAACTGGGATGGTGCAGTGAGCTAAAAAACGGTGATGGATCAAGCCCTGATCTCTTGACTGGGTAGGAGTGTTCTGATTAACTCAGATACTCTGTCCATCACCACCCCCTTTTCTGAATCGTTTTTGGCCACTACAGGTGTGGCAGGGTATGCTCAGACATAAGTCCCTTGCTCACTGCACCATCAGGATTCAAACAAGCCGGGTCGACGATGGCTGAAATGCCAGAAACCGGTCCCCGGAAGCTTGTTTCCTTTCCAGTAAAGAATTGGCTTGGTAGTTTGGTCTGCCCTGTTCCCATGATGCACTGGGCCAGGGCCAGACTAATTTGCATGTAGCCAGGTTCTGAACTGGGATGGTGCAGTGAGCTAAAAAACGGTGATGGATCAAGCCCTGATCTCTTGACTGGGTAGGAGTGTTCTGATTAACTCAGATACTCTGTCCATCACCACCCCCTTTTCTGAATCGTTTTTGGCCACTACAGGTGTGGCAGGGTATGCTCAGACATGAGTCCCTTGCTCACTGCACCATCAGGATTCAAGCAAGCTGGGCCGACGACGGCCGAAATGCCAGAAACCGGTCCCCGGAAGCTTGTTTCCTTTCCAGTAAAGAATTGGCTTGGTAGTTTGGTCTGCCCTGTTCCCATGATGCACTGGGCCAGGGCCAGACTAATTTGCATGTAGCCAGGTTCTGAACTGGGATGGTGCAGTGAGCTAAAAAACGGTGATGGATCAAGCCCTGATCTCTTGACTGGGTAGGAGTGTTGTGATTAACTCAGATACTCTGTCCATCACCACCCCCTTTTCTGAATCGTTTTTGGCCACTACAGGTGTGGCAGGGTATGCTCAGACATGAGTCCCTTGCTCACTGCACCATCAGGATTCAAGCAAGCCGGGCCGACGACGGCTGAAATGCCAGAAACCAGTCCCCGGAAGCTTGTTTCCTTTCCAGTAAAGAATTGGCTTGGTAGTTTGGTCTGCCCTGTTCCCATGATGCACTGGGCCAGGGCCAGACTAATTTGCATGTAGCCAGGTTCTGAACTGGGATGGTGCAGTGAGCTAAAAAACGGTGATGGATCAAGCCCTGATCTCTTGACTGGGTAGGAGTGTTCTGATTAACTCAGATACTCTGTCCATCACCACCCCCTTTTCTGAATCATTTTTGGCCACTACAAGTGTGGCAGGGTATGCTCAGACATGAGTCCCTTGCTCACTGCACCATCAGGATTCAAGCAAGCCGGGCCGACGACGGCTGAAATGCCAGAAACCAGTCCCCGGAAGCTTGTTTCCTTTCCAGTAAAGAATTGGCTTGGTAGTTTGGTCTGCCCTGTTCCCATGATGCACTGGGCCAGGGCCAGACTAATTTGCATGTAGCCAGGTTCTGAACTGGGATGGTGCAGTGAGCTAAAAAACGGTGATGGATCAAGCCCTGATCTCTTGACTGGGTAGGAGTGTTCGGATTAACTCAGATACTCTGTCCATCACCACCCCCTTTTCTGAATCGTTTTTGGCCACTACAGGTGTGGCAGGGTATGCTCAGACATAAGTCCCTTGCTCACTGCACCATCAGGATTCAAACAAGCCGGGTCGACGATGGCTGAAATGCCAGAAACCGGTCCCCGGAAGCTTGTTTCCTTTCCAGTAAAGAATTGGCTTGGTAGTTTGGTCTGCCCTGTTCCCATGATGCACTGGGCCAGGGCCAGACTAATTTGCATGTAGCCAGGTTCTGAACTGGGATGGTGCAGTGAGCTAAAAAACGGTGATGGATCAAGCCCTGATCTCTTGACTGGGTAGGAGTGTTCTGATTAACTCAGGTACTCTGTCCATCACCACCCCCTTTTCTGAATCATTTTTGGCCACTACAGGTGTGGCAGGGTATGCTCAGACATGAGTCCCTTGCTCACTGAACCATCAGGATTCAAGCAAGCCGGGCCGACGACGGCTGAAATGCCAGAAACCGGTCCCCGGAAGCTTGTTTCCTTTCCAGTAAAGAATTGGCTTGGTAGTTTGGTCTGCCCTGTTCCCATGA
Organism: Lissotriton helveticus; assembly: GCF_964261635.1. Taxonomy (NCBI): domain Eukaryota; kingdom Metazoa; phylum Chordata; class Amphibia; order Caudata; family Salamandridae; genus Lissotriton; species Lissotriton helveticus. The sequence goes on along the minus strand of NC_136057.1, from coordinate 1,501,015,297 downwards.
TGCACTGGGCCAGGGCCAGACTAATTTGCATGTAGCCAGGTTCTGAACTGGGATGGTGCAGTGAGCTAAAAAACGGTGATGGATCAAGCCCTGATCTCTTGACTGGGTAGGAGTGTTCTGATTAACTCAGATACTCTGTCCATCACCACCCCCTTTTCTGAATCGTTTTTGGCCACTACAGGTGTGGCATGGTATGCTCAGACATGAGTCCCTTGCTCACTGCACCATCAGGATTCAAGCAAGCCGGGCCGACGACGGCTGAAATGCCAGAAACCGGTCCCCGGAAGCTTGTTTCCTTTCCAGTAAAGAATTGGCTTGGTAGTTTGGTCTGCCCTGTTCCCATGATGCACTGGGCCAGGGCCAGACTAATTTGCATGTAGCCAGGTTCTGAACTGGGATGGTGCAGTGAGCTAAAAAACAGTGATGGATCAAGCCCTGATCTCTTGACTGGGTAGGAGTGTTCTGATTAACTCAAATACTCTGACCATCACCACCCCCTTTTCTGAATCGTTTTTGGCCACTACAGGTGTGGCAGGGTATGCTCAGACATGAGTCCCTTGCTCACTGCACCATCAGGATTCAAGCAAGCCGGGCCGACGATGGCTGAAATGCCAGAAACCGGTCCCAGGAAGCTTGTTTCCTTTCCAGTAAAGAATTGGCTTGGTAGTTTGGTCTGCCCTGTTCCCATGATGCACTGGGCCAGGGCCAGACTAATTTGCATGTAGCCAGGTTCTGAACTGGGATGGTGCAGTGAGCTAAAAAACGGTGAAGGATCAAGCCCTGATCTCTTGACTGGGTAGGAGTGTTCTGATTAACTCAGATACTCTGTCCATCACCACCCCCTTTTCTGAATCGTTTTTGGCCACTACAGGTGTGGCAGGGTATGCTCAGACATGAGTCCCTTGCTCACTGCACCATCAGGATTCAAGCAAGCCGGGCCGACGACGACTGAAATGCCAGAAACCAGTCCCCGGAAGCTTGTTTCCTTTCCAGTAAAGAATTGGCTTGGTAGTTTGGTCTGCCCTGTTCCCATGATGCACTGGGCCAGGGCCAGACTAATTTGCATGTAGCCAGGTTCTGAACTGGGATGGTGCAGTGAGCTAAAAAACGGTGATGGATCAAGCCCTGATCTCTTGACTGGGTAGGAGTGTTCTGATTAACTCAGATACTCTGTCCATCACCACCCCCTTTTCTGAATCGTTTTTGGCCACTACAGGTGTGGCAGGGTATGCTCAGACATGAGTCCCTTGCTCACTGCACCATCAGGATTCAAGCAAGCCGGGCCAACGACGGCTGAAATGCCGGAAACCAGTCCCCGGAAGCTTGTTTCCTTTCCAGTAAAGAATTGGCTTGGTAGTTTGGTCTGCCCTGTTCCCATGATGCACTGGGCCAGGGCCAGACTAATTTGCATGTAGCCAGGTTCTGAACTGGGATGGTGCAGTGAGCTACAAAACGGTGATGGATCAAGCCCTGATCTATTGACTGGGTAGGAGTGTTCTGATTAACTCAGATACTCTGTCCATCACCACCTCCTTTTCTGAATCGTTTTTGGCCACTACAGGTGTGGCAGGGTATGCTCAGACATGAGTCTCTTGCTCACTGCACCATCAGGATTCAAGCAAGCCGGGCCGACGACGCCTGAAATGCCAGAAACCGGTCCCCGGAAGCTTGTTTCCTTTCCAGTAAAGAATTGGCTTGGTAGTTTGGTCTGCCCTGTTCCCATGATGCACTGGGCCAGGGCCAGACTAATTTGCATGTAGCCAGGTTCTGAACTGGGATGGTGCAGTGAGCTAAAAAACGGTGATGGATCAAGCCCTGATCTCTTGACTGGGTAGGAGTGTTCTGATTAACTCAGATACTCTGTCCATCACCACCCCCTTTTCTGAATCGTTTTTGGCCACTACAGGTGTGGCAGGGTATGCTCAGACATGAGTCCCTTGCTCACTGCACCATCAGGATTCAAGCAAGCTGGGCCGACGACGGCTGAAATGCCAGAAACCGGTCCCCGGAAGCTTGTTTCCTTTCCAGTAAAGAATTGGCTTGGTAGTTTGGTCTGCCCTGTTCCCATGATGCACTGGGCCAGGGCCAGACTAATTTGCATGTAGCCAGGTTCTGAACTGGGATGGTGCAGTGAGCTAAAAAACGGTGATGGATCAAGCCCTGATCTCTTGACTGGGTAGGAGTGTTCTGATTAAATTGGCTTGGTAGTTTGGTCTGCCCTGTTCCCATGATGCACTGGGCCAGGGCCAGACTAATTTGCATGTAGCCAGGTTCTGAACTGGGATGGTGCAGTGAGCTAAAAAACGGTGATGGATCAAGCCCTGATCTCTTGACTGGGTAGGAGTGTTCTGATTAACTCAGATACTCAGTCCATCACCACCCCCTTTTCTGAATCATTTTTGGCCACTACAGGTGTGGCAGGGTATGCTCAGACATGAGTCCCTTGCTCACTGCACCATCAGGATTCAAGCAAGCTGGGCCGACGACGGCTGAAATGCCAGAAACCGGTCCCCGGAAGCTTGTTTCCTTTCCAGTAAAGAATTGGCTTGGTAGTTTGGTCTGCCCTGTTCCCATGATGCACTGGGCCAGGGCCAGACTAATTTGCATGTAGCCAGGTTCTGAACTGGGATGGTGCAGTGAGCTAAAAAACGGTGATGGATCAAGCCCTGATCTCTTGACTGGGTAGGAGTGTTGTGATTAACTCAGTTACTCTGTCCATCACCACCCCCTTTTCTGAATCGTTTTTGGCCACTACAGGTGTGGCAGGGTATGCTCAGACATGAGTCCCTTGCTCACTGCACCATCAGGATTCAAGCAAGCCGGGCCGACGACGGCTGAAATGCCAGAAACCCGTCCCCGGAAGCTTGTTTCCTTTCCAGTAAAGAATTGGCTTGGTAGTTTGGTCTGCCCTGTTCCCATGATGCACTGGGCCAGGGCCAGACTAATTTGCATGTAGCCAGGTTCTTAACTGGGATGGTGCAGTGAGCTAAAAAACGGTGATGGATCAAGCCCTGATCCCTTGACTGGGTAGGAGTGTTCTGATTAACTCAGATACTCTGTCCATCACCACCCCCTTTTCTGAATCGTTTTTGGCCACTACAGGTGTGGGAGGGTATGCTCAGACATAAGTCCCTTGCTCACTGCACCATCAGGATTCAAACAAGCCGGGCTGACGATGGCTGAAATGCCAGAAACCGGTCCCCGGAAGCTTGTTTCCTTTCCAGTAAAGAATTGGCTTGGTAGTTTGGTCTGCCCTGTTCCCATGATGCACTGGGCCAGGGCCAGACTAATTTGCATGTAGCCAGGTTCTGAACTGGGATGGTGCAGTGAGCTAAAAAACGGTGATGGATCAAGCCCTGATCTCTTGACTGGGTAGGAGTGTTGTGATTAACTCAGATACTCTGTCCATCACCACCCCCTTTTCTGAATCGTTTTTGGCCACTACAGGTGTGGCAGGGTATGCTCAGACATGAGTCCCTTGCTCACTGCACCATCAGGATTCAAGCAAGCCGGGCCGACGACGGCTGAAATGCCAGAAACCAGTCCCCGGAAGCTTGTTTCCTTTCCAGTAAAGAATTGGCTTGGTAGTTTGGTCTGCCCTGTTCCCATGATGCACTGGGCCAGGGCCAGACTAATTTGCATGTAGCCAGGTTCTGAACTGGGATGGTGCAGTGAGCTAAAAAACGGTGATAGATCAAGCCCTGATCCCTTGACTGGGTAGGAGTGTTCTGATTAACTCAGATACTCTGTCCATCACCACCCCCTTTTCTGAATTGTTTTTGGCCACTACAGGTGTGGCAGGGTATGCTCAGACATGAGTCCCTTGCTCACTGCAACATCAGGATTCAAGCAAGCCGGGCCGACGACGGCTGAAATGCCAGAAACCGGTCCCCAGAAGCTTGTTTCCTTTTCAGTAAAGAATTGGCTTGGTAGTTTGGTCTGCCCTGTTCCCATGATGCACTGGGCCAGGGCCAGACTAATTTGCATGTAGCCAGGTTCTGAACTGGGATGGTGCAGTGAGCTAAAAAACGGTGATGGATCAAGCCCTGATCTCTTGACTGGGTAGGAGTGTTCTGATTAACTCAGATACTCTGTCCATCACCACCCCCTTTTCTGAATCGTTTTTGGCCACTACAGGTGTGGCAGGGTATGCTCAGACATAAGTCCCTTGCTCACTGCACCATCAGGATTCCAACAAGCCGGGCCGACGATGGCTGAAATGCCAGAAACCGGTCCCCGGAAGCTTGTTTCCTTTCCAGTAAAGAATTGGCTTGGTAGTTTGGTCTGCCCTGTTCCCATGATGCACTGGGCCAGGGCCAGACTAATTTGCATGTAGCCAGGTTCTGAACTGGGATGGTGCAGTGAGCTAAAAAACGGTGATGGATCAAGCCCTGATCTCTTGACTGGGTAGGAGTGTTCTGATTAACTCAGATACTCTGTCCATCACCACCCCCTTTTCTGAATCATTTTTGGCCACTACAGGTGTGGCAGGGTATGCTCAGACATGAGTCCCTTGCTCACTGCACCATCAGGATTCAAGCAAGCTGGGCCGACGACGGCTGAAATGCCAGAAACCGGTCCCCGGAAGCTTGTTTCCTTTCCAGTAAAGAATTGGCTTGGTAGTTTGGTCTGCCCTGTTCCCATGATGCACTGGGCCAGGGCCAGACTAATTTGCATGTAGCCAGGTTCTGAACTGGGATGGTGCAGTGAGCTAAAAAACGGTGATGGATCAAGCCCTGATCTCTTGACTGGGTAGGAGTGTAGTGATTAACTCAGTTACTCTGTCCATCACCACCCCCTTTTCTGAATCGTTTTTGGCCACTACAGGTGTGGCAGGGTATGCTCAGACATGAGTCCCTTGCTCACTGCACCATCAGGATTCAAGCAAGCCGGGCCGACGACGGCTGAAATGCCAGAAACCCGTCCCCGGAAGCTTGTTTCCTTTCCAGTAAAGAATTGGCTTGGTAGTTTGGTCTGCCCTGTTCCCATGATGCACTGGGCCAGGGCCAGACTAATTTGCATGTAGCCAGGTTCTTAACTGGGATGGTGCAGTGAGCTAAAAAACGGGGATGGATCAAGCCCTGATCCCTTGACTGGGTAGGAGTGTTCTGATTAACTCAGATACTCTGTCCATCACCACCCCCTTTTCTGAATCGTTTTTGGCCACTACAGGTGTGGCAGGGTATGCTCAGACATAAGTCCCTTGCTCACTGCACCATCAGGATTCAAACAAGCCGGGCTGACGATGGCTGAAATGCCAGAAACCGGTCCCCGGAAGCTTGTTTCCTTTCCAGTAAAGAATTGGCTTGGTAGTTTGGTCTGCCCTGTTCCCATGATGCACTGGGCCAGGGCCAGACTAATTTGCATGTAGCCAGGTTCTGAACTGGGATGGTGCAGTGAGCTAAAAAACGGTGATGGATCAAGCCCTGATCTCTTGACTGGGTAGGAGTGTTCTGATTAACTCAGATACTCTGTCCATCACCACCCCCTTTTCTGAATCGTTTTTGGCCACTACAGGTGTGGCAGGGTATGCTCAGACATGAGTCCCTTGCTCACTGCACCATCAGGATTCAAGCAAGCTGGGCCGACGACGGCTGAAATGCCAGAAACCGGTCCCCGGAAGCTTGTTTCCTTTCCAGTAAAGAATTGGCTTGGTAGTTTGGTCTGCCCTGTTCCCATGATGCACTGGGCCAGGGCCAGACTAATTTGCATGTAGCCAGGTTCTGAACTGGGATGGTGCATTGAGCTAAAAAACGGTGATGGATCAAGCCCTGATCTCTTGACTGGGTAGGAGTGTTGTGATTAACTCAGATACTCTGTCCATCACCACCCCCTTTTCTGAATCGTTTTTGGCCACTACAGGTGTGGCAGGGTATGCTCAGACATGAGTCCCTTGCTCACTGCACCATCAGGATTCAAGCAAGCCGGGCCGACGACGACTGAAATGCCAGAAACCAGTCCCCGGAAGCTTGTTTCCTTTCCAGTAAAGAATTGGCTTGGTAGTTTGGTCTGCCCTGTTCCCATGATGCACTGGGCCAGGGCCAGACTAATTTGCATGTAGCCAGGTTCTGAACTGGGATGGTGCAGTGAGCTAAAAAACGGTGATGGATCAAGCCCTGATCTCTTGACTGGGTAGGAGTGTTCTGATTAACTCAGATACTCTGTCCATCACCACCCCCTTTTCTGAATCGTTTTTGGCCACTACAGGTGTGGCAGGGTATGCTCAGACATGAGTCCCTTGCTCACTGCACCATCAGGATTCAAGCAAGCCGGGCCAACGACGGCTGAAATGCCAGAAACCAGTCCCCGGAAGCTTGTTTCCTTTCCAGTAAAGAATTGGCTTGGTAGTTTGGTCTGCCCTGTTCCCATGATGCACTGGGCCAGGGCCAGACTAATTTGCATGTAGCCAGGTTCTGAACTGGGATGGTGCAGTGAGCTACAAAACGGTGATGGATCAAGCCCTGATCTATTGACTGGGTAGGAGTGTTCTGATTAACTCAGATACTCTGTCCATCACCACCTCCTTTTCTGAATCGTTTTTGGCCACTACAGGTGTGGCAGGGTATGCTCAGACATGAGTCTCTTGCTCACTGCACCATCAGGATTCAAGCAAGCTGGGCCGACGACGGCTGAAATGCCAGAAACCGGTCCCCGGAAGCTTGTTTCCTTTCCAGTAAAGAATTGGCTTGGTAGTTTGGTCTGCCCTGTTCCCATGATGCACTGGGCCAGGGCCAGACTAATTTGCATGTAGCCAGGTTCTGAACTGGGATGGTGCAGTGAGCTAAAAAACGGTGATGGATCAAGCCCTGATCTCTTGACTGGGTAGGAGTGTTCTGATTAAATTGGCTTGGTAGTTTGGTCTGCCCTGTTCCCATGATGCACTGGGCCAGGGCCAGACTAATTTGCATGTAGCCAGGTTCTGAACTGGGATGGTGCAGTGAGCTAAAAAACGGTGATGGATCAAGCCCTGATCTCTTGACTGGGTAGGAGTGTTCTGATTAACTCAGATACTCAGTCCATCACCACCCCCTTTTCTGAATCATTTTTGGCCACTACAGGTGTGGCAGGGTATGCTCAGACATGAGTCCCTTGCTCACTGCACCATCAGGATTCAAGCAAGCTGGGCCGACGACGGCTGAAATGCCAGAAACCGGTCCCCGGAAGCTTGTTTCCTTTCCAGTAAAGAATTGGCTTGGTAGTTTGGTCTGCCCTGTTCCCATGATGCACTGGGCCAGGGCCAGACTAATTTGCATGTAGCCAGGTTCTGAACTGGCATGGTGCAGTGAGCTAAAAAACGGTGATGGATCAAGCCCTGATCTCTTGACTGGGTAGGAGTGTTGTGATTAACTCAGTTACTCTGTCCATCACCACCCCCTTTTCTGAATCGTTTTTGGCCACTACAGGTGTGGCAGGGTATGCTCAGACATGAGTCCCTTGCTCACTGCACCATCAGGATTCAAGCAAGCCGGGCCGACGACGGCTGAAATGCCAGAAACACGTCCCCGGAAGCTTGTTTCCTTTCCAGTAAAGAATTGGCTTGGTAGTTTGGTCTGCCCTGTTCCCATGATGCACTGGGCCAGGGCCAGACTAATTTGCATGTAGCCAGGTTCTTAACTGGGATGGTGCAGTGAGCTAAAAAACGGTGATGGATCAAGCCCTGATCCCTTGACTGGGTAGGAGTGTTCTGATTAACTCAGATACTCTGTCCATCACCACCCCCTTTTCTGAATCGTTTTTGGCCACTACAGGTGTGGCAGGGTATGCTCAGACATAAGTCCCTTGCTCACTGCACCATCAGGATTCAAACAAGCCGGGCTGACGACGGCTGAAATGCCAGAAACCGGTCCCCGGAAGCTTGTTTCCTTTCCAGTAAAGAATTGGCTTGGTAGTTTGGTCTGCCCTGTTCCCATGATGCACTGGGCCAGGGCCAGACTAATTTGCATGTAGCCAGGTTCTGAACTGGGATGGTGCAGTGAGCTAAAAAACGGTGATGGATCAAGCCCTGATCTCTTGACTGGGTAGGAGTGTTCTGATTAACTCAGATACTCTGTCCATCACCACCCCCTTTTCTGAATCGTTTTTGGCCACTACAGGTGTGGCAGGGTATGCTCAGACATGAGTCCCTTGCTCACTGCACCATCAGGATTCAAGCAAGCTGGGCCGACGACGGCTGAAATGCCAGAAACCGGTCCCCGGAAGCTTGTTTCCTTTCCAGTAAAGAATTGGCTTGGTAGTTTGGTCTGCCCTGTTCCCATGATGCACTGGGCCAGGGCCAGACTAATTTGCATGTAGCCAGGTTCTGAACTGGGATGGTGCAGTGAGCTAAAAAACGGTGATGGATCAAGCCCTGATCTCTTGACTGGGTAGGAGTGTTGTGATTAACTCAGATACTCTGTCCATCACCACCCCCTTTTCTGAATCGTTTTTGGCCACTACAGGTGTGGCAGGGTATGCTCAGACATGAGTCCCTTGCTCACTGCACCATCAGGATTCAAGCAAGCCAGGCCGACGACGGCTGAAATGCCAGAAACCAGTCCCCGGAAGCTTGTTTCCTTTCCAGTAAAGAATTGGCTTGGTAGTTTGGTCTGCCCTGTTCCCATGATGCACTGGGCCAGGGCCAGACTAATTTGCATGTAGCCAGGTTCTGAACTGGGATGGTGCAGTGAGCTAAAAAACGGTGATAGATCAAGCCCTGATCCCTTGACTGGGTAGGAGTGTTCTGATTAACTCAGATACTCTGTCCATCACCACCCCCTTTTCTGAATCGTTTTTGGCCACTACAGGTGTGGCAGGGTATGCTCAGACATAAGTCCCTTGCTCACTGCACCATCAGGATTCAAACAAGCCGGGCCGACGATGGCTGAAATGCCAGAAACCAGTCCCCGGAAGCTTGTTTCCTTTCCAGTAAAGAATTGGCTTGGTAGTTTGGTCTGCCCTGTTCCCATGATGCACTGGGCCAGGGCCAGACTAATTTGCATGTAGCCAGGTTCTGAACTGGGATGGTGCAGTGAGCTAAAAAACGGTGATGGATCAAGCCCTGATCTCTTGACTGGGTAGGAGTGTTCTGATTAACTCTGATACTCTGTCCATCACCACCCCCTTTTCTGAATCATTTTTGGCCACTACAGGTGTGGCAGGGTATGCTCAGACATGAGTCCCTTGCTCACTGCACCATCAGGATTCAAGCAAGCTGGGCCGACGACGGCTGAAATGCCAGAAACCGGTCCCCGGAAGCTTGTTTCCTTTCCAGTAAAGAATTGGCTTGGTAGTTTGGTCTGCCCTGTTCCCATGATGCACTGGGCCAGGGCCAGACTAATTTGCATGTAGCCAGGTTCTGAACTGGGATGGTGCATTGAGCTAAAAAACGGTGATGGATCAAGCCCTGATCTCTTGACTGGGTAGGAGTGTTGTGATTAACTCAGATACTCTGTCCATCACCACCCCCTTTTCTGAATCGTTTTTGGCCACTACAGGTGTGGCAGGGTATGCTCAGACATGAGTCCCTTGCTCACTGCACCATCAGGATTCAAGCAAGCCGGGCCGACGACGACTGAAATGCCAGAAACCAGTCCCCGGAAGCTTGTTTCCTTTCCAGTAAAGAATTGGCTTGGTAGTTTGGTCTGCCCTGTTCCCATGATGCACTGGGCCAGGGCCAGACTAATTTGCATGTAGCCAGGTTCTGAACTGGGATGGTGCAGTGAGCTAAAAAACGGTGATGGATCAAGCCCTGATCTCTTGACTGGGTAGGAGTGTTCTGATTAACTCAGATACTCTGTCCATCACCACCCCCTTTTCTGAATCGTTTTTGGCCACTACAGGTGTGGCAGGGTATGCTCAGACATGAGTCCCTTGCTCACTGCACCATCAGGATTCAAGCAAGCCGGGCCAACGACGGCTGAAATGCCAGAAACCAGTCCCCGGAAGCTTGTTTCCTTTCCAGTAAAGAATTGGCTTGGTAGTTTGGTCTGCCCTGTTCCCATGATGCACTGGGCCAGGGCCAGACTAATTTGCATGTAGCCAGGTTCTGAACTGGGATGGTGCAGTGAGCTACAAAACGGTGATGGATCAAGCCCTGATCTATTGACTGGGTAGGAGTGTTCTGATTAACTCAGATACTCTGTCCATCACCACCTCCTTTTCTGAATCGTTTTTGGCCACTACAGGTGTGGCAGGGTATGCTCAGACATGAGTCTCTTGCTCACTGCACCATCAGGATTCAAGCAAGCCGGGCCGACGACGCCTGAAATGCCAGAAACCGGTCCCCGGAAGCTTGTTTCCTTTCCAGTAAAGAATTGGCTTGGTAGTTTGGTCTGCCCTGTTCCCATGATGCACTGGGCCAGGGCCAGACTAATTTGCATGTAGCCAGGTTCTGAACTGGGATGGTGCAGTGAGCTAAAAAACGGTGATGGATCAAGCCCTGATCTCTTGACTGGGTAGGAGTGTTCTGATTAACTCAGATACTCTGTCCATCACCACCCCCTTTTCTGAATCGTTTTTGGCCACTACAGGTGTGGCAGGGTATGCTCAGACATGAGTCCCTTGCTCACTGCACCATCAGGATTCAAGCAAGCTGGGCCGACGACGGCTGAAATGCCAGAAACCGGTCCCCGGAAGCTTGTTTCCTTTCCAGTAAAGAATTGGCTTGGTAGTTTGGTCTGCCCTGTTCCCATGATGCACTGGGCCAGGGCCAGACTAATTTGCATGTAGCCAGGTTCTGAACTGGGATGGTGCAGTGAGCTAAAAAACGGTGATGGATCAAGCCCTGATCTCTTGACTGGGTAGGAGTGTTCTGATTAAATTGGCTTGGTAGTTTGGTCTGCCCTGTTCCCATGATGCACTGGGCCAGGGCCAGACTAATTTGCATGTAGCCAGGTTCTGAACTGGGATGGTGCAGTGAGCTAAAAAACGGTGATGGATCAAGCCCTGATCTCTTGACTGGGTAGGAGTGTTCTGATTAACTCAGATACTCAGTCCATCACCACCCCCTTTTCTGAATCATTTTTGGCCACTACAGGTGTGGCAGGGTATGCTCAGACATGAGTCCCTTGCTCACTGCACCATCAGGATTCAAGCAAGCTGGGCCGACGACGGCTGAAATGCCAGAAACCGGTCCCCGGAAGCTTGTTTCCTTTCCAGTAAAGAATTGGCTTGGTAGTTTGGTCTGCCCTGTTCCCATGATGCACTGGGCCAGGGCCAGACTAATTTGCATGTAGCCAGGTTCTGAACTGGGATGGTGCAGTGAGCTAAAAAACGGTGATGGATCAAGCCCTGATCTCTTGACTGGGTAGGAGTGTTGTGATTAACTCAGTTACTCTGTCCATCACCACCCCCTTTTCTGAATCGTTTTTGGCCACTACAGGTGTGGCAGGGTATGCTCAGACATGAGTCCCTTGCTCACTGCACCATCAGGATTCAAGCAAGCCGGGCCGACGACGGCTGAAATGCCAGAAACCCGTCCCCGGAAGCTTGTTTCCTTTCCAGTAAAGAATTGGCTTGGTAGTTTGGTCTGCCCTGTTCCCATGATGCACTGGGCCAGGGCCAGACTAATTTGCATGTAGCCAGGTTCTTAACTGGGATGGTGCAGTGAGCTAAAAAACGGTGATGGATCAAGCCCTGATCCCTTGACTGGGTAGGAGTGTTCTGATTAACTCAGATACTCTGTCCATCACCACCCCCTTTTCTGAATCGTTTTTGGCCACTACAGGTGTGGGAGGGTATGCTCAGACATAAGTCCCTTGCTCACTGCACCATCAGGATTCAAACAAGCCGGGCTGACGATGGCTGAAATGCCAGAAACCGGTCCCCGGAAGCTTGTTTCCTTTCCAGTAAAGAATTGGCTTGGTAGTTTGGTCTGCCCTGTTCCCATGATGCACTGGGCCAGGGCCAGACTAATTTGCATGTAGCCAGGTTCTGAACTGGGATGGTGCAGTGAGCTAAAAAACGGTGATGGATCAAGCCCTGATCTCTTGACTGGGTAGGAGTGTTGTGATTAACTCAGATACTCTGTCCATCACCACCCCCTTTTCTGAATCGTTTTTGGCCACTACAGGTGTGGCAGGGTATGCTCAGACATGAGTCCCTTGCTCACTGCACCATCAGGATTCAAGCAAGCCGGGCCGACGACGGCTGAAATGCCAGAAACCAGTCCCCGGAAGCTTGTTTCCTTTCCAGTAAAGAATTGGCTTGGTAGTTTGGTCTGCCCTGTTCCCATGATGCACTGGGCCAGGGCCAGACTAATTTGCATGTAGCCAGGTTCTGAACTGGGATGGTGCAGTGAGCTAAAAAACGGTGATAGATCAAGCCCTGATCCCTTGACTGGGTAGGAGTGTTCTGATTAACTCAGATACTCTGTCCATCACCACCCCCTTTTCTGAATTGTTTTTGGCCACTACAGGTGTGGCAGGGTATGCTCAGACATGAGTCCCTTGCTCACTGCAACATCAGGATTCAAGCAAGCCGGGCCGACGACGGCTGAAATGCCAGAAACCGGTCCCCAGAAGCTTGTTTCCTTTTCAGTAAAGAATTGGCTTGGTAGTTTGGTCTGCCCTGTTCCCATGATGCACTGGGCCAGGGCCAGACTAATTTGCATGTAGCCAGGTTCTGAACTGGGATGGTGCAGTGAGCTAAAAAACGGTGATGGATCAAGCCCTGATCTCTTGACTGGGTAGGAGTGTTCTGATTAACTCAGATACTCTGTCCATCACCACCCCCTTTTCTGAATCGTTTTTGGCCACTACAGGTGTGGCAGGGTATGCTCAGACATAAGTCCCTTGCTCACTGCACCATCAGGATTCCAACAAGCCGGGCCGACGATGGCTGAAATGCCAGAAACCGGTCCCCGGAAGCTTGTTTCCTTTCCAGTAAAGAATTGGCTTGGTAGTTTGGTCTGCCCTGTTCCCATGATGCACTGGGCCAGGGCCAGACTAATTTGCATGTAGCCAGGTTCTGAACTGGGATGGTGCAGTGAGCTAAAAAACGGTGATGGATCAAGCCCTGATCTCTTGACTGGGTAGGAGTGTTCTGATTAACTCAGATACTCTGTCCATCACCACCCCCTTTTCTGAATCATTTTTGGCCACTACAGGTGTGGCAGGGTATGCTCAGACATGAGTCCCTTGCTCACTGCACCATCAGGATTCAAGCAAGCTGGGCCGACGACGGCTGAAATGCCAGAAACCGGTCCCCGGAAGCTTGTTTCCTTTCCAGTAAAGAATTGGCTTGGTAGTTTGGTCTGCCCTGTTCCCATGATGCACTGGGCCAGGGCCAGACTAATTTGCATGTAGCCAGGTTCTGAACTGGGATGGTGCAGTGAGCTAAAAAACGGTGATGGATCAAGCCCTGATCTCTTGACTGGGTAGGAGTGTAGTGATTAACTCAGTTACTCTGTCCATCACCACCCCCTTTTCTGAATCGTTTTTGGCCACTACAGGTGTGGCAGGGTATGCTCAGACATGAGTCCCTTGCTCACTGCACCATCAGGATTCAAGCAAGCCGGGCCGACGACGGCTGAAATGCCAGAAACCCGTCCCCGGAAGCTTGTTTCCTTTCCAGTAAAGAATTGGCTTGGTAGTTTGGTCTGCCCTGTTCCCATGATGCACTGGGCCAGGGCCAGACTAATTTGCATGTAGCCAGGTTCTTAACTGGGATGGTGCAGTGAGCTAAAAAACGGGGATGGATCAAGCCCTGATCCCTTGACTGGGTAGGAGTGTTCTGATTAACTCAGATACTCTGTCCATCACCACCCCCTTTTCTGAATCGTTTTTGGCCACTACAGGTGTGGCAGGGTATGCTCAGACATAAGTCCCTTGCTCACTGCACCATCAGGATTCAAACAAGCCGGGCTGACGATGGCTGAAATGCCAGAAACCGGTCCCCGGAAGCTTGTTTCCTTTCCAGTAAAGAATTGGCTTGGTAGTTTGGTCTGCCCTGTTCCCATGATGCACTGGGCCAGGGCCAGACTAATTTGCATGTAGCCAGGTTCTGAACTGGGATGGTGCAGTGAGCTAAAAAACGGTGATGGATCAAGCCCTGATCTCTTGACTGGGTAGGAGTGTTCTGATTAACTCAGATACTCTGTCCATCACCACCCCCTTTTCTGAATCGTTTTTGGCCACTACAGGTGTGGCAGGGTATGCTCAGACATGAGTCCCTTGCTCACTGCACCATCAGGATTCAAGCAAGCTGGGCCGACGACGGCTGAAATGCCAGAAACCGGTCCCCGGAAGCTTGTTTCCTTTCCAGTAAAGAATTGGCTTGGTAGTTTGGTCTGCCCTGTTCCCATGATGCACTGGGCCAGGGCCAGACTAATTTGCATGTAGCCAGGTTCTGAACTGGGATGGTGCATTGAGCTAAAAAACGGTGATGGATCAAGCCCTGATCTCTTGACTGGGTAGGAGTGTTGTGATTAACTCAGATACTCTGTCCATCACCACCCCCTTTTCTGAATCGTTTTTGGCCACTACAGGTGTGGCAGGGTATGCTCAGACATGAGTCCCTTGCTCACTGCACCATCAGGATTCAAGCAAGCCGGGCCGACGACGACTGAAATGCCAGAAACCAGTCCCCGGAAGCTTGTTTCCTTTCCAGTAAAGAATTGGCTTGGTAGTTTGGTCTGCCCTGTTCCCATGATGCACTGGGCCAGGGCCAGACTAATTTGCATGTAGCCAGGTTCTGAACTGGGATGGTGCAGTGAGCTAAAAAACGGTGATGGATCAAGCCCTGATCTCTTGACTGGGTAGGAGTGTTCTGATTAACTCAGATACTCTGTCCATCACCACCCCCTTTTCTGAATCGTTTTTGGCCACTACAGGTGTGGCAGGGTATGCTCAGACATGAGTCCCTTGCTCACTGCACCATCAGGATTCAAGCAAGCCGGGCCAACGACGGCTGAAATGCCAGAAACCAGTCCCCGGAAGCTTGTTTCCTTTCCAGTAAAGAATTGGCTTGGTAGTTTGGTCTGCCCTGTTCCCATGATGCACTGGGCCAGGGCCAGACTAATTTGCATGTAGCCAGGTTCTGAACTGGGATGGTGCAGTGAGCTACAAAACGGTGATGGATCAAGCCCTGATCTATTGACTGGGTAGGAGTGTTCTGATTAACTCAGATACTCTGTCCATCACCACCTCCTTTTCTGAATCGTTTTTGGCCACTACAGGTGTGGCAGGGTATGCTCAGACATGAGTCTCTTGCTCACTGCACCATCAGGATTCAAGCAAGCTGGGCCGACGACGGCTGAAATGCCAGAAACCGGTCCCCGGAAGCTTGTTTCCTTTCCAGTAAAGAATTGGCTTGGTAGTTTGGTCTGCCCTGTTCCCATGATGCACTGGGCCAGGGCCA
Source organism: Lissotriton helveticus (assembly GCF_964261635.1). Classification (NCBI taxonomy): domain Eukaryota; kingdom Metazoa; phylum Chordata; class Amphibia; order Caudata; family Salamandridae; genus Lissotriton; species Lissotriton helveticus. The sequence goes on along the minus strand of NC_136057.1, from coordinate 1,500,999,961 downwards.
GACTAATTTGCATGTAGCCAGGTTCTGAACTGGGATGGTGCAGTGAGCTAAAAAACGGTGATGGATCAAGCCCTGATCTCTTGACTGGGTAGGAGTGTTCTGATTAAATTGGCTTGGTAGTTTGGTCTGCCCTGTTCCCATGATGCACTGGGCCAGGGCCAGACTAATTTGCATGTAGCCAGGTTCTGAACTGGGATGGTGCAGTGAGCTAAAAAACGGTGATGGATCAAGCCCTGATCTCTTGACTGGGTAGGAGTGTTCTGATTAACTCAGATACTCAGTCCATCACCACCCCCTTTTCTGAATCATTTTTGGCCACTACAGGTGTGGCAGGGTATGCTCAGACATGAGTCCCTTGCTCACTGCACCATCAGGATTCAAGCAAGCTGGGCCGACGACGGCTGAAATGCCAGAAACCGGTCCCCGGAAGCTTGTTTCCTTTCCAGTAAAGAATTGGCTTGGTAGTTTGGTCTGCCCTGTTCCCATGATGCACTGGGCCAGGGCCAGACTAATTTGCATGTAGCCAGGTTCTGAACTGGCATGGTGCAGTGAGCTAAAAAACGGTGATGGATCAAGCCCTGATCTCTTGACTGGGTAGGAGTGTTGTGATTAACTCAGTTACTCTGTCCATCACCACCCCCTTTTCTGAATCGTTTTTGGCCACTACAGGTGTGGCAGGGTATGCTCAGACATGAGTCCCTTGCTCACTGCACCATCAGGATTCAAGCAAGCCGGGCCGACGACGGCTGAAATGCCAGAAACACGTCCCCGGAAGCTTGTTTCCTTTCCAGTAAAGAATTGGCTTGGTAGTTTGGTCTGCCCTGTTCCCATGATGCACTGGGCCAGGGCCAGACTAATTTGCATGTAGCCAGGTTCTTAACTGGGATGGTGCAGTGAGCTAAAAAACGGTGATGGATCAAGCCCTGATCCCTTGACTGGGTAGGAGTGTTCTGATTAACTCAGATACTCTGTCCATCACCACCCCCTTTTCTGAATCGTTTTTGGCCACTACAGGTGTGGCAGGGTATGCTCAGACATAAGTCCCTTGCTCACTGCACCATCAGGATTCAAACAAGCCGGGCTGACGACGGCTGAAATGCCAGAAACCGGTCCCCGGAAGCTTGTTTCCTTTCCAGTAAAGAATTGGCTTGGTAGTTTGGTCTGCCCTGTTCCCATGATGCACTGGGCCAGGGCCAGACTAATTTGCATGTAGCCAGGTTCTGAACTGGGATGGTGCAGTGAGCTAAAAAACGGTGATGGATCAAGCCCTGATCTCTTGACTGGGTAGGAGTGTTCTGATTAACTCAGATACTCTGTCCATCACCACCCCCTTTTCTGAATCGTTTTTGGCCACTACAGGTGTGGCAGGGTATGCTCAGACATGAGTCCCTTGCTCACTGCACCATCAGGATTCAAGCAAGCTGGGCCGACGACGGCTGAAATGCCAGAAACCGGTCCCCGGAAGCTTGTTTCCTTTCCAGTAAAGAATTGGCTTGGTAGTTTGGTCTGCCCTGTTCCCATGATGCACTGGGCCAGGGCCAGACTAATTTGCATGTAGCCAGGTTCTGAACTGGGATGGTGCAGTGAGCTAAAAAACGGTGATGGATCAAGCCCTGATCTCTTGACTGGGTAGGAGTGTTGTGATTAACTCAGATACTCTGTCCATCACCACCCCCTTTTCTGAATCGTTTTTGGCCACTACAGGTGTGGCAGGGTATGCTCAGACATGAGTCCCTTGCTCACTGCACCATCAGGATTCAAGCAAGCCAGGCCGACGACGGCTGAAATGCCAGAAACCAGTCCCCGGAAGCTTGTTTCCTTTCCAGTAAAGAATTGGCTTGGTAGTTTGGTCTGCCCTGTTCCCATGATGCACTGGGCCAGGGCCAGACTAATTTGCATGTAGCCAGGTTCTGAACTGGGATGGTGCAGTGAGCTAAAAAACGGTGATAGATCAAGCCCTGATCCCTTGACTGGGTAGGAGTGTTCTGATTAACTCAGATACTCTGTCCATCACCACCCCCTTTTCTGAATCGTTTTTGGCCACTACAGGTGTGGCAGGGTATGCTCAGACATAAGTCCCTTGCTCACTGCACCATCAGGATTCAAACAAGCCGGGCCGACGATGGCTGAAATGCCAGAAACCAGTCCCCGGAAGCTTGTTTCCTTTCCAGTAAAGAATTGGCTTGGTAGTTTGGTCTGCCCTGTTCCCATGATGCACTGGGCCAGGGCCAGACTAATTTGCATGTAGCCAGGTTCTGAACTGGGATGGTGCAGTGAGCTAAAAAACGGTGATGGATCAAGCCCTGATCTCTTGACTGGGTAGGAGTGTTCTGATTAACTCTGATACTCTGTCCATCACCACCCCCTTTTCTGAATCATTTTTGGCCACTACAGGTGTGGCAGGGTATGCTCAGACATGAGTCCCTTGCTCACTGCACCATCAGGATTCAAGCAAGCTGGGCCGACGACGGCTGAAATGCCAGAAACCGGTCCCCGGAAGCTTGTTTCCTTTCCAGTAAAGAATTGGCTTGGTAGTTTGGTCTGCCCTGTTCCCATGATGCACTGGGCCAGGGCCAGACTAATTTGCATGTAGCCAGGTTCTGAACTGGGATGGTGCAGTGAGCTAAAAAACGGTGATGGATCAAGCCCTGATCTCTTGACTGGGTAGGAGTGTTGTGATTAACTCAGTTACTCTGGCCATCACCACCCCCTTTTCTGAATCGTTTTTGGCCACTACAGGTGTGGCAGGGTATGCTCAGACATGAGTCCCTTGCTCACTGCACCATCAGGATTCAAGCAAGCCGGGCCGACGACGGCTGAAATGCCAGAAACCCGTCCCCGGAAGCTTGTTTCCTTTCCAGTAAAGAATTGGCTTGGTAGTTTGGTCTGCCCTGTTCCCATGATGCACTGGGCCAGGGCCAGACTAATTTGCATGTAGCCAGGTTCTTAACTGGGATGGTGCAGTGAGCTAAAAAACGGTGATGGATCAAGCCCTGATCCCTTGACTGGGTAGGAGTGTTCTGATTAACTCAGATACTCTGTCCATCACCACCCCCTTTTCTGAATCGTTTTTGGCCACCACAGGTGTGGCAGGGTATGCTCAGACATAAGTCCCTTGCTCACTGCACCATCAGGATTCAAACAAGCCGGGCTGACGATGGCTGAAATGCCAGAAACCGGTCCCCGGAAGCTTGTTTCCTTTCCAGTAAAGAATTGGCTTGGTAGTTTGGTCTGCCCTGTTCCCATGATGCACTGGGCCAGGGCCAGACTAATTTGCATGTAGCCAGGTTCTGAACTGGGATGGTGCAGTGAGCTAAAAAATGGTGATGGATCAAGCCCTGATCTCTTGACTGGGTAGGAGTGTTCTGATTAACTCAGATACTCTGTCCATCACCACCCCCTTTTCTGAATCGTTTTTGGCCACTACAGGTGTGGCAGGGTATGCTCAGACATGAGTCCCTTGCTCACTGCACCATCAGGATTCAAGCAAGCTGGGCCGACGACGGCTGAAATGCCAGAAACCGGTCCCCGGAAGCTTGTTTCCTTTCCAGTAAAGAATTGGCTTGGTAGTTTGGTCTGCCCTGTTTCCATGATGCACTGGGCCAGGGCCAGACTAATTTGCATGTAGCCAGGTTCTGAACTGGGATGGTGCATTGAGCTAAAAAACGGTGATGGATCAAGCCCTGATCTCTTGACTGGGTAGGAGTGTTGTGATTAACTCAGATACTCTGTCCATCACCACCCCTTTTCTGAATCATTTTTGGCCACTACAGGTGTGGCAGGGTATGCTCAGACATGAGTCCCTTGCTCACTGCACCATCAGGATTCAAGCAAGCCGGGCCAACGACGGCTGAAATGCCAGAAACCAGTCCCCGGAAGCTTGTTTCCTTTCCAGTAAAGAATTGGCTTGGTAGTTTGGTCTGCCCTGTTCCCATGATGCACTGGGCCAGGGCCAGACTAATTTGCATGTAGCCAGGTTCTGAACTGGGATGGTGCAGTGAGCTACAAAACGGTGATGGATCAAGCCCTGATCTATTGACTGGGTAGGAGTGTTCTGATTAACTCAGATACTCTGTCCATCACCACCTCCTTTTCTGAATCATTTTTGGCCACTACAGGTGTGGCAGGGTATGCTCAGACATGAGTCTCTTGCTCACTGCACCATCAGGATTCAAGCAAGCCGGGCCGACGACGCCTGAAATGCCAGAAACCGGTCCCCGGAAGCTTGTTTCCTTTCCAGTAAAGAATTGGCTTGGTAGTTTGGTCTGCCCTGTTCCCATGATGCACTGGGCCAGGGCCAGACTAATTTGCATGTAGCCAGGTTCTGAACTGGGATGGTGCAGTGAGCTAAAAAACGGTGATGGATCAAGCCCTGATCTCTTGACTGGGTAGGAGTGTTCTGATTAACTCAGATACTCTGTCCATCACCACCCCCTTTTCTGAATCGTTTTTGGCCACTACAGGTGTGGCAGGGTATGCTCAGACATGAGTCCCTTGCTCACTGCACCATCAGGATTCAAGCAAGCTGGGCCGACGACGGCTGAAATGCCAGAAACCGGTCCCCGGAAGCTTGTTTCCTTTCCAGTAAAGAATTGGCTTGGTAGTTTGGTCTGCCCTGTTCCCATGATGCACTGGGCCAGGGCCAGACTAATTTGCATGTAGCCAGGTTCTGAACTGGGATGGTGCAGTGAGCTAAAAAACGGTGATGGATCAAGCCCTATCTCTTGACTGGGTAGGAGTGTTCTGATTAAATTGGCTTGGTAGTTTGGTCTGCCCTGTTCCCATGATGCACTGGGCCAGGGCCAGACTAATTTGCATGTAGCCAGGTTCTGAACTGGGATGGTGCAGTGAGCTAAAAAACGGTGATGGATCAAGCCCTGATCTCTTGACTGGGTAGGAGTGTTCTGATTAACTCAGATACTCAGTCCATCACCACCCCCTTTTCTGAATCATTTTTGGCCACTACAGGTGTGGCAGGGTATGCTCAGACATGAGTCCCTTGCTCACTGCACCATCAGGATTCAAGCAAGCTGGGCCGACGACGGCTGAAATGCCAGAAACCGGTCCCCGGAAGCTTGTTTCCTTTCCAGTAAAGAATTGGCTTGGTAGTTTGGTCTGCCCTGTTCCCATGATGCACTGGGCCAGGGCCAGACTAATTTGCATGTAGCCAGGTTCTGAACTGGGATGGTGCAGTGAGCTAAAAAACGGTGATGGATCAAGCCCTGATCTCTTGACTGGGTAGGAGTGTTGTGATTAACTCAGTTACTCTGTCCATCACCACCCCCTTTTCTGAATCGTTTTTGGCCACTACAGGTGTGGCAGGGTATGCTCAGACATGAGTCCCTTGCTCACTGCACCATCAGGATTCAAGCAAGCCGGGCCAACGACGGCTGAAATGCCAGAAACCCGTCCCCGGAAGCTTGTTTCCTTTCCAGTAAAGAATTGGCTTGGTAGTTTGGTCTGCCCTGTTCCCATGATGCACTGGGCCAGGGCCAGACTAATTTGCATGTAGCCAGGTTCTTAACTGGGATGGTGCAGTGAGCTAAAAAACGGTGATGGATCAAGCCCTGATCCCTTGACTGGGTAGGAGTCTTCTGATTAACTCAGATACTCTGTCCATCACCACCCCCTTTTCTGAATCGTTTTTGGCCCCTACAGGTGTGGCAGGGTATGCTCAGACATAAGTCCCTTGCTCACTGCACCATCAGGATTCAAACAAGCCGGGCTGACGATGGCTGAAATGCCAGAAACCGGTCCCCGGAAGCTTGTTTCCTTTCCAGTAAAGAATTGGCTTGGTAGTTTGGTCTGCCCTGTTCCCATGATGCACTGGGCCAGGGCCAGACTAATTTGCATGTAGCCAGGTTCTGAACTGGGATGGTGCAGTGAGCTAAAAAACGGTGATGGATCAAGCCCTGATCTCTTGACTGGGTAGGAGTGTTCTGATTAACTCAGATACTCTGTCCATCACCACCCCCTTTTCTGAATCGTTTTTGGCCACTACAGGTGTGGCAGGGTATGCTCAGACATGAGTCCCTTGCTCACTGCACCATCAGGATTCAAGCAAGCTGGGCCGACGACGGCTGAAATGCCAGAAACCGGTCCCCGGAAGTTTGTTTCCTTTCCAGTAAAGAATTGGCTTGGTAGTTTGGTCTGCCCTGTTCCCATGATGCACTGGGCCAGGGCCAGACTAATTTGCATGTAGCCAGGTTCTGAACTGGGATGGTGCAGTGAGCTAAAAAACGGTGATGGATCAAGCCCTGATCTCTTGACTGGGTAGGAGTGTTGTGATTAACTCAGATACTCTGTCCATCACCACCCCCTTTTCTGAATCGTTTTTGGCCACTACAGGTGTGGCAGGGTATGCTCAGACATGAGTCCCTTGCTCACTGCACCATCAGGATTCAAGCAAGCCGGGCCGACGACGGCTGAAATGCCAGAAACCAGTCCCCGGAAGCTTGTTTCCTTTCCAGTAAAGAATTGGCTTGGTAGTTTGGTCTGCCCTGTTCCCATGATGCACTGGGCCAGGGCCAGACTAATTTGCATGTAGCCAGGTTCTGAACTGGGATGGTGCAGTGAGCTAAAAAACGGTGATAGATCAAGCCCTGATCCCTTGACTGGGTAGGAGTGTTCTGATTAACTCAGATACTCTGTCCATCACCACCCCCTTTTCTGAATTGTTTTTGGCCACTACAGGTGTGGCAGGGTATGCTCAGACATGAGTCCCTTGCTCACTGCAACATCAGGATTCAAGCAAGCCGGGCCGACGACGGCTGAAATGCCAGAAACCGGTCCCCAGAAGCTTGTTTCCTTTTCAGTAAAGAATTGGCTTGGTAGTTTGGTCTGCCCTGTTCCCATGATGCACTGGGCCAGGGCCAGACTAATTTGCATGTAGCCAGGTTCTGAACTGGGATGGTGCAGTGAGCTAAAAAACGGTGATGGATCAAGCCCTGATCTCTTGACTGGGTAGGAGTGTTCTGATTAACTCAGATACTCTGTCCATCACCACCCCCTTTTCTGAATCGTTTTTGGCCACTACAGGTGTGGCAGGGTATGCTCAGACATAAGTCCCTTGCTCACTGCACCATCAGGATTCAAACAAGCCGGGCCGACGATGGCTGAAATGCCAGAAACCAGTCCCCGGAAGCTTGTTTCCTTTCCAGTAAAGAATTGGCTTGGTAGTTTGGTCTGCCCTGTTCCCATGATGCACTGGGCCAGGGCCAGACTAATTTGCATGTAGCCAGGTTCTGAACTGGGATGGTGCAGTGAGCTAAAAAACGGTGATGGATCAAGCCCTGATCTCTTGACTGGGTAGGAGTGTTCTGATTAACTCTGATACTCTGTCCATCACCACCCCCTTTTCTGAATCATTTTTGGCCACTACAGGTGTGGCAGGGTATGCTCAGACATGAGTCCCTTGCTCACTGCACCATCAGGATTCAAGCAAGCTGGGCCGACGACGGCTGAAATGCCAGAAACCGGTCCCCGGAAGCTTGTTTCCTTTCCAGTAAAGAATTGGCTTGGTAGTTTGGTCTGCCCTGTTCCCATGATGCACTGGGCCAGGGCCAGACTAATTTGCATGTAGCCAGGTTCTGAACTGGGATGGTGCAGTGAGCTAAAAAACGGTGATGGATCAAGCCCTGATCTCTTGACTGGGTAGGAGTGTTGTGATTAACTCAGTTACTCTGTCCATCACCACCCCCTTTTCTGAATCGTTTTTGGCCACTACAGGTGTGGCAGGGTATGCTCAGACATGAGTCCCTTGCTCACTGCACCATCAGGATTCAAGCAAGCCGGGCCGACGACGGCTGAAATGCCAGAAACCCGTCCCCGGAAGCTTGTTTCCTTTCCAGTAAAGAATTGGCTTGGTAGTTTGGTCTGCCCTGTTCCCATGATGCACTGGGCCAGGGCCAGACTAATTTGCATGTAGCCAGGTTCTTAACTGGGATGGTGCAGTGAGCTAAAAAACGGTGATGGATCAAGCCCTGATCCCTTGACTGGGTAGGAGTGTTCTGATTAACTCAGATACTCAGTCCATCACCACCCCCTTTTCTGAATCATTTTTGGCCACTACAGGTGTGGCAGGGTATGCTCAGACATGAGTCCCTTGCTCACTGCACCATCAGGATTCAAGCAAGCTGGGCCGACGACGGCTGAAATGCCAGAAACCGGTCCCCGGAAGCTTGTTTCCTTTCCAGTAAAGAATTGGCTTGGTAGTTTGGTCTGCCCTGTTCCCATGATGCACTGGGCCAGGGCCAGACTAATTTGCATGTAGCCAGGTTCTGAACTGGGATGGTGCAGTGAGCTAAAAAACGGTGATGGATCAAGCCCTGATCTCTTGACTGGGTAGGAGTGTTGTGATTAACTCAGTTACTCTGTCCATCACCACCCCCTTTTCTGAATCGTTTTTGGCCACTACAGGTGTGGCAGGGTATGCTCAGACATGAGTCCCTTGCTCACTGCACCATCAGGATTCAAGCAAGCCGGGCCAACGACGGCTGAAATGCCAGAAACCCGTCCCCGGAAGCTTGTTTCCTTTCCAGTAAAGAATTGGCTTGGTAGTTTGGTCTGCCCTGTTCCCATGATGCACTGGGCCAGGGCCAGACTAATTTGCATGTAGCCAGGTTCTTAACTGGGATGGTGCAGTGAGCTAAAAAACGGTGATGGATCAAGCCCTGATCCCTTGACTGGGTAGGAGTCTTCTGATTAACTCAGATACTCTGTCCATCACCACCCCCTTTTCTGAATCGTTTTTGGCCCCTACAGGTGTGGCAGGGTATGCTCAGACATAAGTCCCTTGCTCACTGCACCATCAGGATTCAAACAAGCCGGGCTGACGATGGCTGAAATGCCAGAAACCGGTCCCCGGAAGCTTGTTTCCTTTCCAGTAAAGAATTGGCTTGGTAGTTTGGTCTGCCCTGTTCCCATGATGCACTGGGCCAGGGCCAGACTAATTTGCATGTAGCCAGGTTCTGAACTGGGATGGTGCAGTGAGCTAAAAAACGGTGATGGATCAAGCCCTGATCTCTTGACTGGGTAGGAGTGTTCTGATTAACTCAGATACTCTGTCCATCACCACCCCCTTTTCTGAATCGTTTTTGGCCACTACAGGTGTGGCAGGGTATGCTCAGACATGAGTCCCTTGCTCACTGCACCATCAGGATTCAAGCAAGCTGGGCCGACGACGGCTGAAATGCCAGAAACCGGTCCCCGGAAGTTTGTTTCCTTTCCAGTAAAGAATTGGCTTGGTAGTTTGGTCTGCCCTGTTCCCATGATGCACTGGGCCAGGGCCAGACTAATTTGCATGTAGCCAGGTTCTGAACTGGGATGGTGCAGTGAGCTAAAAAACGGTGATGGATCAAGCCCTGATCTCTTGACTGGGTAGGAGTGTTGTGATTAACTCAGATACTCTGTCCATCACCACCCCCTTTTCTGAATCGTTTTTGGCCACTACAGGTGTGGCAGGGTATGCTCAGACATGAGTCCCTTGCTCACTGCACCATCAGGATTCAAGCAAGCCGGGCCGACGACGGCTGAAATGCCAGAAACCAGTCCCCGGAAGCTTGTTTCCTTTCCAGTAAAGAATTGGCTTGGTAGTTTGGTCTGCCCTGTTCCCATGATGCACTGGGCCAGGGCCAGACTAATTTGCATGTAGCCAGGTTCTGAACTGGGATGGTGCAGTGAGCTAAAAAACGGTGATAGATCAAGCCCTGATCCCTTGACTGGGTAGGAGTGTTCTGATTAACTCAGATACTCTGTCCATCACCACCCCCTTTTCTGAATTGTTTTTGGCCACTACAGGTGTGGCAGGGTATGCTCAGACATGAGTCCCTTGCTCACTGCAACATCAGGATTCAAGCAAGCCGGGCCGACGACGGCTGAAATGCCAGAAACCGGTCCCCAGAAGCTTGTTTCCTTTTCAGTAAAGAATTGGCTTGGTAGTTTGGTCTGCCCTGTTCCCATGATGCACTGGGCCAGGGCCAGACTAATTTGCATGTAGCCAGGTTCTGAACTGGGATGGTGCAGTGAGCTAAAAAACGGTGATGGATCAAGCCCTGATCTCTTGACTGGGTAGGAGTGTTCTGATTAACTCAGATACTCTGTCCATCACCACCCCCTTTTCTGAATCGTTTTTGGCCACTACAGGTGTGGCAGGGTATGCTCAGACATAAGTCCCTTGCTCACTGCACCATCAGGATTCAAACAAGCCGGGCCGACGATGGCTGAAATGCCAGAAACCAGTCCCCGGAAGCTTGTTTCCTTTCCAGTAAAGAATTGGCTTGGTAGTTTGGTCTGCCCTGTTCCCATGATGCACTGGGCCAGGGCCAGACTAATTTGCATGTAGCCAGGTTCTGAACTGGGATGGTGCAGTGAGCTAAAAAACGGTGATGGATCAAGCCCTGATCTCTTGACTGGGTAGGAGTGTTCTGATTAACTCTGATACTCTGTCCATCACCACCCCCTTTTCTGAATCATTTTTGGCCACTACAGGTGTGGCAGGGTATGCTCAGACATGAGTCCCTTGCTCACTGCACCATCAGGATTCAAGCAAGCTGGGCCGACGACGGCTGAAATGCCAGAAACCGGTCCCCGGAAGCTTGTTTCCTTTCCAGTAAAGAATTGGCTTGGTAGTTTGGTCTGCCCTGTTCCCATGATGCACTGGGCCAGGGCCAGACTAATTTGCATGTAGCCAGGTTCTGAACTGGGATGGTGCAGTGAGCTAAAAAACGGTGATGGATCAAGCCCTGATCTCTTGACTGGGTAGGAGTGTTGTGATTAACTCAGTTACTCTGTCCATCACCACCCCCTTTTCTGAATCGTTTTTGGCCACTACAGGTGTGGCAGGGTATGCTCAGACATGAGTCCCTTGCTCACTGCACCATCAGGATTCAAGCAAGCCGGGCCGACGACGGCTGAAATGCCAGAAACCCGTCCCCGGAAGCTTGTTTCCTTTCCAGTAAAGAATTGGCTTGGTAGTTTGGTCTGCCCTGTTCCCATGATGCACTGGGCCAGGGCCAGACTAATTTGCATGTAGCCAGGTTCTTAACTGGGATGGTGCAGTGAGCTAAAAAACGGTGATGGATCAAGCCCTGATCCCTTGACTGGGTAGGAGTGTTCTGATTAACTCAGATACTCTGTCCATCACCACCCCCTTTTCTGAATCGTTTTTGGCCACTACAGGTGTGGCAGGGTATGCTCAGACATAAGTCCCTTGCTCACTGCACCATCAGGATTCAAACAAGCCGGGCTGACGATGGCTGAAATGCCAGAAACCGGTCCCCGGAAGCTTGTTTCCTTTCCAGTAAAGAATTGGCTTGGTAGTTTGGTCTGCCCTGTTCCCATGATGCACTGGGCCAGGGCCAGACTAATTTGCATGTAGCCAGGTTCTGAACTGGGATGGTGCAGTGAGCTAAAAAACGGTGATGGATCAAGCCCTGATCTCTTGACTGGGTAGGAGTGTTCTGATTAACTCAGATACTCTGTCCATCACCACCCCCTTTTCTGAATCGTTTTTGGCCACTACAGGTGTGGCAGGGTATGCTCAGACATGAGTCCCTTGCTCACTGCACCATCAGGATTCAAGCAAGCTGGGCCGACGACGGCTGAAATGCCAGAAACCGGTCCCCGGAAGCTTGTTTCCTTTCCAGTAAAGAATTGGCTTGGTAGTTTGGTCTGCCCTGTTCCCATGATGCACTGGGCCAGGGCCAGACTAATTTGCATGTAGCCAGGTTCTGAACTGGGATGGTGCATTGAGCTAAAAAACGGTGATGGATCAAGCCCTGATCTCTTGACTGGGTAGGAGTGTTGTGATTAACTCAGATACTCTGTCCATCACCACCCCCTTTTCTGAATCGTTTTTGGCCACTACAGGTGTGGCAGGGTATGCTCAGACATGAGTCCCTTGCTCACTGCACCATCAGGATTCAAGCAAGCCGGGCCGACGACGGCTGAAATGCCAGAAACCAGTCCCCGGAAGCTTGTTTCCTTTCCAGTAAAGAATTGGCTTGGTAGTTTGGTCTGCCCTGTTCCCATGATGCACTGGGCCAGGGCCAGACTAATTTGCATGTAGCCAGGTTCTGAACTGGGATGGTGCAGTGAGCTAAAAAACGGTGATAGATCAAGCCCTGATCCCTTGACTGGGTAGGAGTGTTCTGATTAACTCAGATACTCTGTCCATCACCACCCCCTTTTCTGAATTGTTTTTGGCCACTACAGGTGTGGCAGGGTATGCTCAGACATGAGTCCCTTGCTCACTGCAACATCAGGATTCAAGCAAGCCGGGCCGACGACGGCTGAAATGCCAGAAACCGGTCCCCAGAAGCTTGTTTCCTTTTCAGTAAAGAATTGGCTTGGTAGTTTGGTCTGCCCTGTTCCCATGATGCACTGGGCCAGGGCCAGACTAATTTGCATGTAGCCAGGTTCTGAACTGGGATGGTGCAGTGAGCTAAAAAACGGTGATGGATCAAGCCCTGATCTCTTGACTGGGTAGGAGTGTTCTGATTAACTCAGATACTCTGTCCATCACCACCCCCTTTTCTGAATCGTTTTTGGCCACTACAGGTGTGGCAGGGTATGCTCAGACATAATTCCCTTGCTCACTGCACCATCAGGATTCAAGCAAGCCGGGCCGACGACGGCTGAAATGCCAGAAACCGGTCCCCGGAAGCTTGTTTCCTTTCCAGTAAAGAATTGGCTTGGTAGTTTGGTCTGCCCTATTCCCATGATGCACTGGGCCAGGGCCAGACTAATTTGCATGTAGCCAGGTTCTGAACTGGGATGGTGCAGTGAGCTAAAAAACGGTGATGGATTAAGCCCTGATCTCTTGAATGGGTAGGAGTGTTCTGTTTAACTCAGATACTCTGTCCATCGCCACCCCCTTTTCTGAATAGTTTTTGGCCACTACAGGTGTGCCAGGGTATGCTCAGACATGAGTCCCTTGCTCACCGCACCATCAGGATTCAAGCAAGCCGGGCCGACGACGGCTGAAATGCCAGAAACCGGTCCCCGAAAGCTTGTTACCTTTCCAGTAAAGAATTGGCTTGGTAGTTTGGTCTGCCCTGTTCCCATGATGCACTGGGCCAGGGCCAGACTAATTTGCATGTAGCCAGGTTCTGAACTGGGATGGTGCAGTGAGCTAAAAAACGGTGATGGATCAAGCCCTGATCTCTTGATTGGGTAGGAGTGTTCTGATTAACTCAGATACTCTGTCCATCACCACCCCCTTTTCTGAATCGTTTTTGGCCACCACAGGTGTGGCAGGGTATGCTCAGACATGAGTCCCTTGCTCACTGCACCATCAGGATTCAAGCAAGCCGGGCCGACGACGGCTGAAATGCCAGAAACCGGTCCCCGGAAGCTTGTTTCCTTTCCAGTAAAGAATTGGCTTGGTAGTTTGGTCTCCCCTGTTCCCATGATGCACTGGGCCAGGGCCAGACTAATTTGCATGTAGTCAGGTTCTGAACCGGGATGGTGCAGTGAGCTAAAAAACGGTGAAGGATCAAGCCCTGATCTCTTGACTGGGTAGGAGTGTTCTGATTAACTCAGATACTCTGTCCATCACCACCCCCTTTTCTGAATCGTTTTTGGCCAGTACAGGTGTGGCAGGGTATGCTCAGACATGAGTCCCTTGCTCACTGCACCGTCAGGATTCAAGCAAGCCGGGCCGACGACGGCTGAAATGCCAGAAACCGGTCCCCGGTAGCTTGTTTCCTTTCCAGTAAAGAATTGGCTTGGTAGTTTGGTCTGCCCTGTTCCCATGATGCACTGGGCCAGGGCCAGACTAATTTGCATGTAGCAAGGTTCTGAACTGGGACGGTGCAGTGAGCTAAAAAACGGTGATGGATCAAGCCCTGATCTCTTGACTGGGTAGGAGTGTTCTGATTAACTCAGATACTCTGTCCATCACCACCCCTTTTTCTGAATCGTTTTTGGCCACTACAGGTGTGGCAGGGTATGCTCAGACATGAGTCCCTTGCTCACTGCACCATCAGGATTCAAGCAAGCCGGGCCGACGACGGCTGAAATACCAGAAACCGGTCCCCGGAAGTTTGTTTCCTTTCCAGTAAAGAATTGGCTTGGTAGTTTGGTCTGCCCTGTTCCCATGATGCACTGGGCCAGGGCCAGACTAATTTGCATGTAGCCAGGTTCTGAACTGGGATGGTGCAGTGAGCTAAAAAACGGTGATGGATCGAGCCCTGATCTCTTGACTGGGTAGGAGTGTTCTGATTAACTCAGATACTCTGTCCATCACTACCCCCTTTTCTGAATCGTTTTTGGCCACTACAAGTGTGGCAGGGTATGCTCAGACATGAGTCCCTTGCTCACTGCACCATCAGGATTCAAGCAAGCCGGGCCGACGACGGCTGCAATGCCAGAAACCGGTCCCCGGAATCTTGTTTCCTTTCCAGTAAAGAATTGGCTTGGTAGTTTGGTCTGCCCTGTTCCCATGATGCACTGGGCCAGGGCCAGACTAATTTGCATGTAGCCAGGTTCTGAACTGGGATGGTGCAGTGAGCTAAAAAACGGTGATGAATCAAGCCCTGATCTCTTGACTGGGTAGGAGTGTTCTGATTAACTCAGATACTCTGTCCATCACCACCCCTTTTCTGAATCGTTTTTGGCCACTACAGGTGTGGCAGGGTATGCTCAGACATGAGTCCCTTGCTCACTGCAATATTAGGATTCAAGCAAGCTGGGCCGGCGACGGCTGAAATGCCAGAAACCGGTCCCCGGAAGCTTGTTTCCTTTCCAGTAAAGAATTGGCTTGGTAGTTTGTTCTGCCCTGTTCCCATGATGCACTGGGCCAGGGCCAGACTAATTTGCATGTAGCCAGGTCTGAACTGGGATGGTGCAGTGAGCTAAAAAACAGTGATGGATCAAACCCTGATCTCTTGACTGGGTAGGAGTGTTCTGATTAACTCAGATACTCTGTCCATCACCACCCCCTTTTCTGAATCGTTTTTGGCCACTACAGGTGTGGCAGGGTATGCTCAGACATTAGTCCCTTGCTCACTGCACCATCAGGATTCAAGCAAGCCGGGCCGACGACGGCTGAAATGCCAGAAACCGGTCCCCGGAATCTTGTTTCCTTTCCAGTAAAGAATTGGCTTGGTAGTTTGGTCTGCCCTGTTCCCATGATGCACTGGGCCAGGGCCAGACTAATTTGCATGTAGCCAGGTTCTGAACTGGGATGGTGCAGTGAGCTAAAAAACGGTGATGAATCAAGCCCTGATCTCTTGACTGGGTAGGAGTGTTCTGATTAACTCAGATACTCTGTCCATCACCACCCCTTTTCTGAATCGTTTTTGGCCACTACAGGTGTGGCAGGGTATGCTCAGACATGAGTCCCTTGCTCACTGCAATATCAGGATTCAAGCAAGCTGGGCCGGCGACGGCTGAAATGCCAGAAACCGGTCCCCGGAAGCTTGTTTCCTTTCCAGTAAAGAATTGGCTTGGTAGTTTGGTCTGCCCTGTTCCCATGATGCACTGGGCCAGGGCCAGACTAATTTGCATGTAGCCAGGTCTGAACTGGGATGGTGCAGTGAGCTAAAAAACGGTGATGGATCAAGCCCTGATCTCTTGACTGGGTAGGAGTGTTCTGATTAACTCAGATACTCTGTCCATCACCACCCCTTTTTCTGAATCGTTTTTGGCCACTACAGGTGTGGCAGGGTATGCTCAGACATGAGTCCCTTGCTCACTGCACCATCAGGATTCAAGCAAGCCGGGCCGACGACGGCTGAAATACCAGAAACCGGTCCCCGGAAGTTTGTTTCCTTTCCAGTAAAGAATTGGCTTGGTAGTTTGGTCTGCCCTGTTCCCATGATGCACTGGGCCAGGGCCAGACTAATTTGCATGTAGCCAGGTTCTGAACTGGGATGGTGCAGTGAGCTAAAAAACGGTGATGGATCGAGCCCTGATCTCTTGACTGGGTAGGAGTGTTCTGATTAACTCAGATACTCTGTCCATCACTACCCCCTTTTCTGAATCGTTTTTGGCCACTACAAGTGTGGCAGGGTATGCTCAGACATGAGTCCCTTGCTCACTGCACCATCAGGATTCAAGCAAGCCGGGCCGACGACGGCTGCAATGCCAGAAACCGGTCCCCGGAATCTTGTTTCCTTTCCAGTAAAGAATTGGCTTGGTAGTTTGGTCTGCCCTGTTCCCATGATGCACTGGGCCAGGGCCAGACTAATTTGCATGTAGCCAGGTTCTGAACTGGGATGGTGCAGTGAGCTAAAAAACGGTGATGAATCAAGCCCTGATCTCTTGACTGGGTAGGAGTGTTCTGATTAACTCAGATACTCTGTCCATCACCACCCCTTTTCTGAATCGTTTTTGGCCACTACAGGTGTGGCAGGGTATGCTCAGACATGAGTCCCTTGCTCACTGCAATATTAGGATTCAAGCAAGCTGGGCCGGCGACGGCTGAAATGCCAGAAACCGGTCCCCGGAAGCTTGTTTCCTTTCCAGTAAAGAATTGGCTTGGTAGTTTGTTCTGCCCTGTTCCCATGATGCACTGGGCCAGGGCCAGACTAATTTGCATGTAGCCAGGTCTGAACTGGGATGGTGCAGTGAGCTAAAAAACAGTGATGGATCAAACCCTGATCTCTTGACTGGGTAGGAGTGTTCTGATTAACTCAGATACTCTGTCCATCACCACCCCCTTTTCTGAATCGTTTTTGGCCACTACAGGTGTGGCAGGGTATGCTCAGACATTAGTCCCTTGCTCACTGCACCATCAGGATTCAAGCAAGCCGGGCCGACGACGGCTGAAATGCCAGAAACCGGTCCCCGGAATCTTGTTTCCTTTCCAGTAAAGAATTGGCTTGGTAGTTTGGTCTGCCCTGTTCCCATGATGCACTGGGCCAGGGCCAGACTAATTTGCATGTAGCCAGGTTCTGAACTGGGATGGTGCAGTGAGCTAAAAAACGGTGATGAATCAAGCCCTGATCTCTTGACTGGGTAGGAGTGTTCTGATTAACTCAGATACTCTGTCCATCACCACCCCTTTTCTGAATCGTTTTTGGCCACTACAGGTGTGGCAGGGTATGCTCAGACATGAGTCCCTTGCTCACTGCAATATCAGGATTCAAGCAAGCTGGGCCGGCGACGGCTGAAATGCCAGAAACCGGTCCCCGGAAGCTTGTTTCCTTTCCAGTAAAGAATTGGCTTGGTAGTTTGGTCTGCCCTGTTCCCATGATGCACTGGGCCAGGGCCAGACTAATTTGCATGTAGCCAGGTCTGAACTGGGATGGTGCAGTGAGCTAAAAAACAGTGATGGATCAAACCCTGATCTCTTGACTGGGTAGGAGTGTTCTGATTAACTCAGATACTCTGTCCATCACCACCCCCTTTTCTGAATCGTTTTTGGCCACTCCAGGTGTGGCAGGGTATGCTCAGACATTAGTCCCTTGCTCACTGCACCATCAGGATTCAAGCAAGCCGGGCTGACGACGGCTGAAATGCCAGAAACCAGTCCCCGGAAGCTTGTTTCCTTTCCAGTAAAGAATTGGCTTGGTAGTTTGGTCTGCCCTGTTCCCATGATGCACTGGACCAGGGCCAGACACATTTGCATGTAGCCAGGTTCTGAACTGGGATGGTGCAGTGAGCTAAAAAACGGTGATGGATCAAGCCCTGATCTCTTGACTGGGTAGGAGTGTTCTGATTAACTCAGATACTCTGTCCATCACCACCCCCTTTTCTGAATCGTTTTTGGCCACTACAGGTGTGGCAGGGTATGCTCAGACATGAGTCCCTTGCTCACTGCACCATCAGGATTCAAGCAAGCCGGGCCGACAACGGCTGAAATGCCAGAAACCAGTCCCCGGAAGCTTGTTTCCTTTCCAGTAAAGAATTGGCTTGGTAGTTTCGTCTGCCCTGTTCCCATGATGCACTGGGCCAGGGCCAGACTAATTTGCATGTAGCTAGGTTCTGAACTGGGATGGTGCAGTGAGCTAAAAAACGGTGATGGATCAAGCCCTGATCTCTTGACTGGGTAGGAGTGTTCTGATTAACTCAGATACTCTGTCCATCACCACCCCCTTTTCTGAATCGTTTTTGGCCACTACAGGTGTGGCAGGGTATGCTCAGACATGAGTCCCTTGCTCACTGCACCGTCAGGATTCAAGCAAGCCGGGCCGACGACGGCTGAAATGCCAGAAACCGGTCCCCGGTAGCTTGTTTCCTTTCCAGTAAAGAATTGGCTTGGTAGTTTGGTCTGCCCTGTTCCCATGATGCACTGGGCCAGGGCCAGACTAATTTGCATGTAGCAAGGTTCTGAACTGGGATGGTGCAGTGAGCTAAAAAACGGTGATGGATCAAGCCCTGATCTCTTGACTGGGTAGGAGTGTTCTGATTAACTCAGATACTCTGTCCATCACCACCCCTTTTTCTGAATCGTTTTTGGCCACTACAGGTGTGGCAGGGTATGCTCAGACATGAGTCCCTTGCTCACTGCACCATCAGGATTCAAGCAAGCCGGGCCGACGACGGCTGAAATGCCAGAAACCGGTCCCCGGAAGTTTGTTTCCTTTCCAGTAAAGAATTGGCTTGGCAGTTTGGTCTGCCCTGTTCCCATGATGCACTGGGCCAGGGCCAGACTAATTTGCATGTAGCCAGGTTCTGAACTGGGATGGTGCAGTGAGCTAAAAAACGGTGATGGATCGAGCCCTGATCTCTTGACTGGGTAGGAGTGTTCTGATTAACTCAGATACTCTGTCCATCACCACCCCCTTTTCTGAATCGTTTTTGGCCACTACAGGTGTGGCAGGGTATGCTGAGACATAAGTACCTTGCTCACTGCACCATCAGGATTCAAGCAAGCCGGGCCGATGATGGCTGAAATGCAAGAAACCAGTTCCCGGAAGATTGTTTCCTTTCCAGTAAAGAATTGGCTTGGTAGTTTGGTCTGCCCTGTTCCCATGATGCACTGGGCCAGGGCAAGACTAATTTGCATGTAGCCAGGTTCTGAACTGGGATGGTGCAGTGAGCTAAAAAACGGTGATGGATCAAGCCCTGATCTCTTGACTGGGTAGGAGTGTTCTGATTAACTCAGATACTCTGTCCATCACCACCCCCTTTTCTGAATCATTTTTGGCCACTACAAGTGTGGCAGGGTATGCTCAGACATGAGTCCCTTGCTCACTGCACCATCAGGATTCAAGCAAGCCGGGCCGACGACGGCTGAAATGCCAGAAACCGGTCCCCGGAATCTTGTTTCCTTTCCAGTAAAGAATTGGCTTGGTAGTTTGGTCTGCCCTGTTCCCATGATGCACTGGGCCAGGGCCAGACTAATTTGCATGTAGCCAGGTTCTGAACTGGGATGGTGCAGTGAGCTAAAAAACGGTGATGAATCAAGCACTGATCTCTTGACTGGGTAGGAGTGTTCTGATTAACTCAGATACTCTGTCCATCACCACCCCTTTTCTGAATCGTTTTTGGCCACTACAGGTGTGGCAGGGTATGCTCAGACATGAGTCCCTTGCTCACTGCAATATCAGGATTCAAGCAAGCTGGGTCGGCGACGGCTGAAATGCCAGAAACCGGTCCCCGGAAGCTTGTTTCCTTTCCAGTAAAGAATTGGCTTGGTAGTTTGGTCTGCCCTGTTCCCATGATGCACTGGGCCAGGGCCAGACTAATTTGCATGTAGCCAGGTCTGAACTGGGATGGTGCAGTGAGCTAAAAAACAGTGATGGATCAAGCCCTGATCTCTTGACTGGGTAGGAGTGTTCTGATTAACTCAGATACTCTGTCCATCACCACCCCCTTTTCTGAATCGTTTTTGGCCACTACAGGTGTGGCAGGGTATGCTCAGACATTAGTCCCTTGCTCACTGCACCATCAGGATTCAAGCAAGCCGGGCCGACGACGGCTGAAATGCCAGAAACCGGTCCCCGGAAGCTTGTTTCCTTTCCAGTAAAGAATTGGCTTGGTAGTTTGGTCTGCCCTGTTCCCATGATGCACTGGGCCAGGGCCAGACTAATTTGCATGTAGCCAGGTTCTGAACTGGGATGGTGCAGTGAGCTAAAAAACGGTGATGGATCAAGCCCTGATCTCTTGACTGGGTAGGAGTGTTCTGATTAACTCAGATACTCTGTCCATCACCACCCCCTTTTCTGAATCGTTTTTGGCCACTACAGGTGTGGCAGGGTGTGCTCAGACATGAGTCCCTTGCTCACTGCACCATCAGGATTCAAGCAAGCCGGGCCGACGACGGCTGAAATGCCAGAAACCAGTCCCCGGAAGCTTGTTTCCTTTCCAGTAAAGAATTGGCTTGGTAGTTTGGTCTGCCCTGTTCCCATGATGCACTGGGCCAGGGCCAGACTAATTTGCATGTAGCCAGGTTCTGAACTGGGATGGTGCAGTGAGCTAAAAACGGTGATGGATCAAGCCCTGATCTCTTGACTGGGTAGGAGTGTTGTGATTAACTCAGTTACTCTGTCCATCACCACCCCCTTTTCTGAATCGTTTTTGGCCACTACAGGTGTGGCAGGGTATGCTCAGACATGAGTCCCTTGCTCACTGCACCATCAGGATTCAAGCAAGCCGGGCCGACGACGGCTGAAATGCCAGAAACCCGTCCCCGGAAGCTTGTTTCCTTTCCAGTAAAGAATTGGCTTGGTAGTTTGGTCTGCCCTGTTCCCATGATGCACTGGGCCAGGGCCAGACTAATTTGCATGTAGCCAGGTTCTTAACTGGGATGGTGCAGTGAGCTAAAAAACGGTGATGGATCAAGCCCTGATCCCTTGACTGGGTAGGAGTGTTCTGATTAACTCAGATACTCTGTCCATCACCACCCCCTTTTCTGAATCGTTTTTGGCCACTACAGGTGTGGCAGGGTATGCTCAGACATAAGTCCCTTGCTCACTGCACCATCAGGATTCAAACAAGCCGGGCTGACGATGGCTGAAATGCCAGAAACCGGTCCCCGGAAGCTTGTTTCCTTTCCAGTAAAGAATTGGCTTGGTAGTTTGGTCTGCCCTGTTCCCATGATGCACTGGGCCAGGGCCAGACTAATTTGCATGTAGCCAGGTTCTGAACTGGGATGGTGCAGTGAGCTAAAAAACGGTGATGGATCAAGCCCTGATCTCTTGACTGGGTAGGAGTGTTCTGATTAACTCAGATACTCTGTCCATCACCACCCCCTTTTCTGAATCGTTTTTGGCCACTACAGGTGTGGCAGGGTATGCTCAGACATGAGTCCCTTGCTCACTGCACCATCAGGATTCAAGCAAGCTGGGCCGACGATGGCTGAAATGCCAGAAACCGGTCCCCGGAAGCTTGTTTCCTTTCCAGTAAAGAATTGGCTTGGTAGTTTGGTCTGCCCTGTTCCCATGATGCACTGGGCCAGGGCCAGACTAATTTGCATGTAGCCAGGTTCTGAACTGGGATGGTGCAGTGAGCTAAAACACGGTGATGGATCAAGCCCTGATCTCTTGACTGGGTAGGAGTGTTGTGATTAACTCAGATACTCTGTCCATCACCACCCCCTTTTCTGAATCGTTTTTGGCCACTACAGGTGTGGCAGGGTATGCTCAGACATGAGTCCCTTGCTCACTGCACCATCAGGATTCAAGCAAGCCGGGCCGACGACGGCTGAAATGCCAGAAACCAGTCCCCGGAAGCTTGTTTCCTTTCCAGTAAAGAATTGGCTTGGTAGTTTGGTCTGCCCTGTTCCCATGATGCACTGGGCCAGGGCCAGACTAATTTGCATGTAGCCAGGTTCTGAACTGGGATGGTGCAGTGAGCTAAAAAACGGTGATAGATCAAGCCTTGATCCCTTGACTGGGTAGGAGTGTTCTGATTAACTCAGATACTCTGTCCATCACCACCCCCTTTTCTGAATTGTTTTTGGCCACTACAGGTGTGGCAGGGTATGCTCAGACATGAGTCCCTTGCTCACTGCAACATCAGGATTCAAGCAAGCCGGGCCGACGACGGCTGAAATGCCAGAAACCGGTCCCCAGAAGCTTGTTTCCTTTTCAGTAAAGAATTGGCTTGGTAGTTTGGTCTGCCCTGTTCCCATGATGCACTGGGCCAGGGCCAGACTAATTTGCATGTAGCCAGGTTCTGAACTGGGATGGTGCAGTGAGCTAAAAAACGGTGATGGATCAAGCCCTGATCTCTTGACTGGGTAGGAGTGTTCTGATTAACTCTGATACTCTGTCCATCACCACCCCCTTTTCTGAATCATTTTTGGCCACTACAGGTGTGGCAGGGTATGCTCAGACATGAGTCCCTTGCTCACTGCACCATCAGGATTCAAGCAAGCCGGGCCGACGACGGCTGAAATGCCAGAAACCCGTCCCCGGAAGCTTGTTTCCTTTCCAGTAAAGAATTGGCTTGGTAGTTTGGTCTGCCCTGTTCCCATGATGCACTGGGCCAGGGCCAGACTAATTTGCATGTAGCCAGGTTCTGAACTGGGATGGTGCAGTGAGCTAAAAAACGGTGATGGATCAAGCCCTGATCTCTTGACTGGGTAGGAGTGTTCTGATTAACTCAGATACTCTGTCCATCACCACCCCCTTTTCTGAATCGTTTTTGGCCACTACAGGTGTGGCAGGGTATGCTCAGACATAAGTCCCTTGCTCACTGCACCATCAGGATTCAAACAAGCCGGGCCGACGATGGCTGAAATGCCAGAAACCAGTCCCCGGAAGCTTGTTTCCTTTCCAGTAAAGAATTGGCTTGGTAGTTTGGTCTGCCCTGTTCCCATGATGCACTGGGCCAGGGCCAGACTAATTTGCATGTAGCCAGGTTCTGAACTGGGATGGTGCAGTGAGCTAAAAAACGGTGATGGATCAAGCCCTGATCTCTTGACTGGGTAGGAGTGTTCTGATTAACTCTGATACTCTGTCCATCACCACCCCCTTTTCTGAATCATTTTTGGCCACTACAGGTGTGGCAGGGTATGCTCAGACATGAGTCCCTTGCTCACTGCACCATCAGGATTCAAGCAAGCCGGGCCGACGACGGCTGAAATGCCAGAAACCCGTCCCCGGAAGCTTGTTTCCTTTCCAGTAAAGAATTGGCTTGGTAGTTTGGTCTGCCCTGTTCCCATGATGCACTGGGCCAGGGCCAGACTAATTTGCATGTAGCCAGGTTCTTAACTGGGATGGTGCAGTGAGCTAAAAAACGGTGATGGATCAAGCCCTGATCCCTTGACTGGGTAGGAGTGTTCTGATTAACTCAGATACTCTGTCCATCACCACCCCCTTTTCTGAATCGTTTTTGGCCACTACAGGTGTGGCAGGGTATGCTCAGACATAAGTCCCTTGCTCACTGCACCATCAGGATTCAAACAAGCCGGGCTGACGATGGCTGAAATGCCAGAAACCGGTCCCCGGAAGCTTGTTTCCTTTCCAGTAAAGAATTGGCTTGGTAGTTTGGTCTGCCCTGTTCCCATGATGCACTGGGCCAGGGCCAGACTAATTTGCATGTAGCCAGGTTCTGAACTGGGATGGTGCAGTGAGCTAAAAAACGGTGATGGATCAAGCCCTGATCTCTTGACTGGGTAGGAGTGTTCTGATTAACTCAGATACTCTGTCCATCACCACCCCCTTTTCTGAATCGTTTTTGGCCACTACAGGTGTGGCAGGGTATGCTCAGACATGAGTCCCTTGCTCACTGCACCATCAGGATTCAAGCAAGCTGGGCCGACGACGGCTGAAATGCCAGAAACCGGTCCCCGGAAGCTTGTTTCCTTTCCAGTAAAGAATTGGCTTGGTAGTTTGGTCTGCCCTGTTCCCACGATGCACTGGGCCAGGGCCAGACTAATTTGCATGTAGCCAGGTTCTGAACTGGGATGGTGCATTGAGCTAAAAAACGGTGATGGATCAAGCCCTGATCTCTTGACTGGGTAGGAGTGTTGTGATTAACTCAGATACTCTGTCCATCACCACCCCCTTTTCTGAATCGTTTTTGGCCACTACAGGTGTGGCAGGGTATGCTCAGACATGAGTCCCTTGCTCACTGCACCATCAGGATTCAAGCAAGCCGGGCCGACGACGGCTGAAATGCCAGAAACCAGTCCCCGGAAGCTTGTTTCCTTTCCAGTAAAGAATTGGCTTGGTAGTTTGGTCTGCCCTGTTCCCATGATGCACTGGGCCAGGGCCAGACTAATTTGCATGTAGCCAGGTTCTGAACTGGGATGGTGCAGTGAGCTAAAAAACGGTGATAGATCAAGCCCTGATCCCTTGACTGGGTAGGAGTGTTCTGATTAACTCAGATACTCTGTCCATCACCACCCCCTTTTCTGAATTGTTTTTGGCCACTACAGGTGTGGCAGGGTATGCTCAGACATGAGTCCCTTGCTCACTGCAACATCAGGATTCAAGCAAGCCGGGCCGACGACGGCTGAAATGCCAGAAACCGGTCCCCAGAAGCTTGTTTCCTTTTCAGTAAAGAATTGGCTTGGTAGTTTGGTCTGCCCTGTTCCCATGATGCACTGGGCCAGGGCCAGACTAATTTGCATGTAGCCAGGTTCTGAACTGGGATGGTGCAGTGAGCTAAAAAACGGTGATGGATCAAGCCCTGATCTCTTGACTGGGTAGGAGTGTTCTGATTAACTCAGATACTCTGTCCATCACCACCCCCTTTTCTGAATCGTTTTTGGCCACTACAGGTGTGGCAGGGTATGCTCAGACATAAGTCCCTTGCTCACTGCACCATCAGGATTCAAACAAGCCGGGCCGACGATGGCTGAAATGCCAGAAACCGGTCCCCGGAAGCTTGTTTTCTTTCCAGTAAAGAATTGGCTTGGTAGTTTGGTCTGCCCTGTTCCCATGATGCACTGGGCCAGGGCCAGACTAATTTGCATGTAGCCAGGTTCTGAACTGGGATGGTGCAGTGAGCTAAAAAACGGTGATGGATCAAGCCCTGATCTCTTGACTGGGTAGGAGTGTTCTGATTAACTCAGATACTCTGTCCATCACCACCCCCTTTTCTGAATCGTTTTTGGCCACTACAGGTGTGGCAGGGTATGCTCAGACATGAGTCCCTTGCTCACTGAACCATCAGGATTCAAGCAAGCCGGGCCGACGACGGCTGAAATGCCAGAAACCGGTCCCCGGAAGCTTGTTTCCTTTCCAGTAAAGAATTGGCTTGGTAGTTTGGTCTGCCCTGTTCCCATGATGCACTGGGCCAGGACCAGACTAATTTGCATGTAGCCAGGTTCTGAACTGGGATGGTGCAGTGAGCTAAAAAACGGTGATGGATCAAGCCCTGATCTCTTGACTGGTTAGGAGTGTTCTGATTAACTCAGATACTCTGTCCATCACCACCCCCTTTTCTGAATCATTTTTGGCCACTACAGGTGTGGCAGGGTATGCTCAGACATGAGTCCCTTGCTCACTGCACCATCAGGATTTAAGCAAGCCGGGCCGACGACGGATGAAATGCCAGAAACCAGTCCCCGGAAGCTTGTTTCCTTTCCAGTAAAGAATTGGCTTGGTAGTTTGGTCTGCCCTGTTCCCATGATGCACTGGGCCAGGGCCAGACTAATTTGCATGTAGCCAGGTTCTGAACTGGGATGGTGCAGTGAGCTAAAAAACGGTGATGGATCAAGCCCTGATCTCTTGACTGGGTAGGAGTGTTCTGATTAACTCAGATACTCTGTCCATCGCCACCCCCTTTTCTGAATCGTTTTTGGCCACTACAGGTGTGGCAGGGTATGCTCAGACATGAGTCCCTTGCTCACTGCAACATCAGGATTCAAGCAAGCCGGGCCGACGACGGCTGAAATGCCAGAAACTGGTCCCCGGAAGCTTGTTTCCTTTCCAGTAAAGAATTGGCTTGGTAGTTTGGTCTGCCCTGTTCCCATGATGCACTGGGCCAGGGCCAGACTAATTTGCATGTAGCCAGGTTCTGAACTGGGATGGTGCAGTGAGCTAAAAAACGGTGATGGATCAAGCCCTGATCTCTTGACTGGGTAGGAGTGTTCTGATTAACTCAGATACTCTGTCCATCACCACCCCCTTTTCTGAATTGTTTTTGGCCACTACAGGTGTGGCAGGGTATGCTCAGACATGAGTCCCTTGCTCACTGCACCATCAGGATTCAAGCAAGCCGGGCTGACGACGGCTGAAATGCCAGAAACCGGTCCCCGGAAGCTTGTTTCCTTTCCAGTAAAGAATTGGCTTGGTAGTTTGGTCTGCCCTATTCCCATGATGCACTGGGCCAGGGCCAGACTAATTTGCATGTAGCCAGGTTCTGAACTGGGATGGTGCAGTGAGCTAAAAAACGGTGATGGATCAAGCCCTGATCTCTTGACTGGGTAGGAGTGTTCTGTTTAACTCAGATACTCTGTCCATCGCCACCCCCTTTTCTGAATAGTTTTTGGCCACTACAGGTGTGGCAGGGTATGCTCAGACATGAGTCCCTTGCTCACTGCACCATCAGGATTCAAGCAAGCCGGGCCGACGACGGCTGAAATGCCAGAAACCGGTCCCCGAAAGCTTGTTACCTTTCCAGTAAAGAATTGGCTTGGTAGTTTGGTCTGCCCTGTTCCCATGATGCACTGGGCCAGGGCCAGACTAATTTGCATGTAGCCAGGTTCTGAACTGGGATGGTGCAGTGAGCTAAAAAACGGTGATGGATCAAGCCCTGATCTCTTGATTGGGTAGGAGTGTTCTGATTAACTCAGATACTCTGTCCATCACCACCCCCTTTTCTGAATCGTTTTTGGCCACCACAGGTGTGGCAGGGTATGCTCAGACATGAGTCCCTTGCTCACTGCACCATCAGGATTCAAGCAAGCCGGGCCGACGACGGCTGAAATGCCAGAAACCGGTCCCCGGAAGCTTGTTTCCTTTCCAGTAAAGAATTGGCTTGGTAGTTTGGTCTCCCCTGTTCCCATGATGCACTGGGCCAGGGCCAGACTAATTTGCATGTAGTCAGGTTCTGAACCGGGATGGTGCAGTGAGCTAAAAAACGGTGAAGGATCAAGCCCTGATCTCTTGACTGGGTAGGAGTGTTCTGATTAACTCAGATACTCTGTCCATCACCACCCCCTTTTCTGAATCGTTTTTGGCCAGTACAGGTGTGGCAGGGTATGCTCAGACATGAGTCCCTTGCTCACTGCACCG
Source organism: Lissotriton helveticus (assembly GCF_964261635.1). Lineage (NCBI taxonomy): Eukaryota > Metazoa > Chordata > Amphibia > Caudata > Salamandridae > Lissotriton > Lissotriton helveticus. Next base: position 1,500,972,878 of record NC_136057.1, on the reverse strand, counting down.
TCAGGATTCAAGCAAGCCGGGCCGACGACGGCTGAAATGCCAGAAACCGGTCCCCGGTAGCTTGTTTCCTTTCCAGTAAAGAATTGGCTTGGTAGTTTGGTCTGCCCTGTTCCCATGATGCACTGGGCCAGGGCCAGACTAATTTGCATGTAGCAAGGTTCTGAACTGGGATGGTGTAGTGAGCTAAAAAACGGTGATGGATCAAGCCCTGATCTCTTGACTGGGTAGGAGTGTTCTGATTAACTCAGATACTCTGTCCATCACCACCCCTTTTTCTGAATCGTTTTTGGCCACTACAGGTGTGGCAGGGTATGCTCAGACATGAGTCCCTTGCTCACTGCACCATCAGGATTCAAGCAAGCCGGGCCGACGACGGCTGAAATGCCAGAAACCGGTCCCCGGAAGTTTGTTTCCTTTCCAGTAAAGAATTGGCTTGGTAGTTTGGTCTGCCCTGTTCCCATGATGCACTGGGCCAGGGCCAGACTAATTTGCATGTAGCCAGGTTCTGAACTGGGATGGTGCAGTGAGCTAAAAAACGGTGATGGATCGAGCCCTGATCTCTTGACTGGGTAGGAGTGTTCTGATTAACTCAGATACTCTGTCCATCACCACCCCCTTTTCTGAATCGTTTTTGGCCACTACAGGTGTGGCAGGGTATGCTCAGACATAAGTACCTTGCTCACTGCACCATCAGGATTCAAGCAAGCCGGGCCGACGATGGCTGGAATGCCAGAAACCAGTCCCCGGAAGATTGTTTCCTTTCCAGTAAAGAATTGGCTTGGTAGTTTGGTCTGCCCTGTTCCCATGATGCACTGGGCCAGGGCCAGACTAATTTGCATGTAGCCAGATTCTGAACTGGGATGGTGCAGTGAGCTAAAAAACGGTGATGGATCAAGCCCTGATCTCTTGACTGGGTAGGAGTGTTCTGATTAACTCAGATACTCTGTCCATCACCACCCCCTTTTCTGAATCGTTTTTGGCCACTACAAGTGTGGCAGGGTATGCTCAGACATGAGTCCCTTGCTCACTGCACCATCAGGATTCAAGCAAGCCGGGCCGACGACGGCTGAAATGCCAGAAACCGGTCCCCGGAATCTTGTTTCCTTTCCAGTAAAGAATTGGCTTGGTAGTTTGGTCTGCCCTGTTCCCATGATGCACTGGGCCAGGGCCAGACTAATTTGCATGTAGCCAGGTTCTGAACTGGGATGGTGCAGTGAGCTAAAAAACAGTGATGGATCAAACCCTGATCTCTTGACTGGGTAGGAGTGTTCTGATTAACTCAGATACTCTGTCCATCACCACCCCCTTTTCTGAATCGTTTTTGGCCACTCCAGGTGTGGCAGGGTATGCTCAGACATTAGTCCCTTGCTCACTGCACCATCAGGATTCAAGCAAGCCGGGCTGACGGCTGAAATGCCAGAAACCAGTCCCCGGAAGCTTGTTTCCTTTCCAGTAAAGAATTGGCTTGGTAGTTTGGTCTGCCCTGTTCCCATGATGCACTGGGCCAGGGCCAGACTAATTTGCATGTAGCCAGGTTCTGAACTGGGATGGTGCAGTGAGCTAAAAAACGGTGATGAATCAAGCCCTGATCTCTTGACTGGGTAGGAGTGTTCTGATTAACTCAGATACTCTGTCCATCACCACCCCTTTTCTGAATCGTTTTTGGCCACTACAGGTGTGGCAGGGTATGCTCAGACATGAGTCCCTTGCTCACTGCAATATCAGGATTCAAGCAAGCTGGGCCGGCGACGGCTGAAATGCCAGAAACCGGTCCCCGGAAGCTTGTTTCCTTTCCAGTAAAGAATTGGCTTGTTAGTTTGGTCTGCCCTGTTCCCATGATGCACTGGGCCAGGGCCAGACTAATTTGCATGTAGCCAGGTTCTGAACTGGGATGGTGCAGTGAGCTAAAAAACGGTGATGAATCAAGCCCTGATCTCTTGACTGGGTAGGAGTGTTCTGATTAACTCAGATACTCTGTCCATCACCACCCCTTTTCTGAATCGTTTTTGGCCACTACAGGTGTGGCAGGGTATGCTCAGACATGAGTTCCTTGCTCACTGCAATATCAGGATTCAAGCAAGCTGGGCCGGCGACGGCTGAAATGCCAGAAACCGGTCCCCGGAAGCTTGTTTCCTTTCCAGTAAAGAATTGGCTTGGTAGTTTGGTCTGCCCTGTTCCCATGATGCACTGGGCCAGGGCCAGACTAATTTGCATGTAGCCAGGTCTGAACTGGGATGGTGCAGTGAGCTAAAAAACAGTGATGGATCAAACCCTGATCTCTTGACTGGGTAGGAGTGTTCTGATTAACTCAGATACTCTGTCCATCACCACCCCCTTTTCTGAATCGTTTTTGGCCACTCCAGGTGTGGCAGGGTATGCTCAGACATTAGTCCCTTGCTCACTGCACCATCAGGATTCAAGCAAGCCGGGCTGACGGCTGAAATGCCAGAAACCAGTCCCCGGAAGCTTGTTTCCTTTCCAGTAAAGAATTGGCTTGGTAGTTTGGTCTGCCCTGTTCCCATGATGCACTGGACCAGGGCCAGACACATTTGCATGTAGCCAGGTTCTGAACTGGGATGGTGCAGTGAGCTAAAAAACGGTGATGGATCAAGCCCTGATCTCTTGACTGGGTAGGAGTGTTCTGATTAACTCAGATACTCTGTCCATCACCACCCCCTTTTCTGAATCGTTTTTGGCCACTACAGGTGTGGCAGGGTATGCTCAGACATGAGTCCCTTGCTCACTGCACCATCAGGATTCAAGCAAGCCGGGCCGACAACGGCTGAAATGCCAGAAACCAGTCCCCGGAAGCTTGTTTCCTTTCCAGTAAAGAATTGGCTTGGTAGTTTCGTCTGCCCTGTTCCCATGATGCACTGGGCCAGGGCCAGACTAATTTGCATGTAGCTAGGTTCTGAACTGGGATGGTGCAGTGAGCTAAAAAACGGTGATGGATCAAGCCCTGATCTCTTGACTGGGTAGGAGTGTTCTGATTAACTCAGATACTCTGTCCATCACCACCCCCTTTTCTGAATCGTTTTTGGCCACTACAGGTGTGGCAGGGTATGCTCAGACATGAGTCCCTTGCTCACTGCACCGTCAGGATTCAAGCAAGCCGGGCCGACGACGGCTGAAATGCCAGAAACCGGTCCCCTGTAGCTTGTTTCCTTTCCAGTAAAGAATTGGCTTGGTAGTTTGGTCTGCCCTGTTCCCATGATGCACTGGGCCAGGGCCAGACTAATTTGCATGTAGCAAGGTTCTGAACTGGGATGGTGCAGTGAGCTAAAAAACGGTGATGGATCAAGCCCTGATCTCTTGACTGGGTAGGAGTGTTCTGATTAACTCAGATACTCTGTCCATCACCACCCCTTTTTCTGAATCGTTTTTGGCCACTACAGGTGTGGCAGGGTATGCTCAGACATGAGTCCCTTGCTCACTGCACCATCAGGATTCAAGCAAGCCGGGCCGACGACGGCTGAAATGCCAGAAACCGGTCCCCGGAAGTTTGTTTCCTTTCCAGTAAAGAATTGGCTTGGTAGTTTGGTCTGCCCTGTTCCCATGATGCACTGGGCCAGGGCCAGACTAATTTGCATGTAGCCAGGTTCTGAACTGGGATGGTGCAGTGAGCTAAAAAAAGGTGATGGATCGAGCCCTGATCTCTTGACTGGGTAGGAGTGTTCTGATTAACTCAGATACTCTGTCCATCACCACCCCCTTTTTCTGAATCGTTTTTGGCCACTACAGGTGTGGCAGGGTATGCTGAGACATAAGTACCTTGCTCACTGCACCATCAGGATTCAAGCAAGCCGGGCCGATGATGGCTGAAATGCCAGAAACCAGTCCCCGGAAGATTGTTTCCTTTCCAGTAAAGAATTGGCTTGGTAGTTTGGTCTGCCCTGTTCCCATGATGCACTGGGCCAGGGCCAGACTAATTTGCATGTAGCCAGGTTCTGAACTGGGATGGTGCAGTGAGCTAAAAAACGGTGATGGATCAAGCCCTGATCTCTTGACTGGGTAGGAGTGTTCTGATTAACTCAGATACTCTGTCCATCACCACCCCCTTTTCTGAATCATTTTTGGCCACTACAAGTGTGGCAGGGTATGCTCAGACATGAGTCCCTTGCTCACTGCACCATCAGGATTCAAGCAAGCCGGGCCGACGACGGCTGAAATGCCAGAAACCGGTCCCCGGAATCTTGTTTCCTTTCCAGTAAAGAATTGGCTTGGTAGTTTGGTCTGCCCTGTTCCCATGATGCACTGGGCCAGGGCCAGACTAATTTGCATGTAGCCAGGTTCTGAACTGGGATGGTGCAGTGAGCTAAAAAACGGTGATGAATCAAGCCCTGATCTCTTGACTGGGTAGGAGTGTTCTGATTAACTCAGATACTCTGTCCATCACCACCCCTTTTCTGAATCGTTTTTGGCCACTACAGGTGTGGCAGGGTATGCTCAGACATGAGTCCCTTGCTCACTGCAATATCAGGATTCAAGCAAGCTGGGTCGGCGACGGCTGAAATGCCAGAAACCGGTCCCCGGAAGCTTGTTTCCTTTCCAGTAAAGAATTGGCTTGGTAGTTTGGTCTGCCCTGTTCCCATGATGCACTGGGCCAGGGCCAGACTAATTTGCATGTAGCCAGGTCTGAACTGGGATGGTGCAGTGAGCTAAAAAACAGTGATGGATCAAGCCCTGATCTCTTGACTGGGTAGGAGTGTTCTGATTAACTCAGATACTCTGTCCATCACCACCCCCTTTTCTGAATCGTTTTTGGCCACTACAGGTGTGGCAGGGTATGCTCAGACATTAGTCCCTTGCTCACTGCACCATCAGGATTCAAGCAAGCCGGGCCGACGACGGCTGAAATGCCAGAAACCAGTCCCCGGAAGCTTGTTTCCTTTCCAGTAAAGAATTGGCTTGGTAGTTTGGTCTGCCCTGTTCCCATGATGCACTGGGCCAGGGCCAGACTAATTTGCATGTAGCCAGGTTCTGAACTGGGATGGTGCAGTGAGCTAAAAACGGTGATGGATCAAGCCCTGATCTCTTGACTGGGTAGGAGTGTTCTGATTAACTCAGATACTCTGTCCATCACCACCCCCTTTTCTGAATCATTTTTGGCCACTACAGGTATGGCAGGGTATGCTCAGACATGAGTCCCTTGCTCACTGCACCATCAGGATTCAAGCAAGCCGGGCCGACGACGGCTGAAATGCCAGAAACCAGTCCCCGGAAGCTTGTTTCCTTTCCAGTAAAGAATTGGCTTGGTAGTTTGGTCTGCCATGTTCCCATGATGCACTGGGCCAGGGCCAGACTAATTTGCATGTAGCCAGGTTCTGAACTGGGATGGTGCAGTGAGCTAAAAAACGGTGATGGATCAAGCCCTGATCTCTTGACTGGGTAGGAGTGTTCTGATTAACTCAGATACTCTGTCCATCACCACCCCCTTTTCTGAATCGTTTTTGGCCAGTACAGGTGTGGCAGGGTATGCTCAGACATGAGTCCCTTGCTCACTGCACCGTCAGGATTCAAGCAAGCCGGGCCGACGATGGCTGAAATGCCAGAAACCGGTCCCCGGAAGTTTGTTTCCTTTCCAGTAAAGAATTGGCTTGGTAGTTTGGTCTGCCCTGTTCCCATGATGCACTGGGCCAGGGCCAGACTAATTTGCATGTAGCCAGGTTCTGAACTGGGATGGTGCAGTGAGCTAAAAAACGGTGATGGATAGAGCCCTGATCTCTTGACTGGGTAGGAGTGTTCTGATTAACTCAGATACTCTGTCCATCACCACCCCCTTTTCTGAATCGTTTTTGGCCACTACAGGTGTGGCAGGGTATGCTCAGACATAAGTACCTTGCTCACTGCACCATCAGGATTCAAGCAAGCCGGGCCGACCATGGCTGAAATGCCAGAAACCAGTCCCCGGAAGATTGTTTCCTTTCCAGTAAAGAATTGGCTTGGTAGTTTGGTCTGCCCTGTTCCCATGATGCACTGGGCCAGGGCCAGACTAATTTGCATGTAGCCAGGTTCTGAACTGGGATGGTGCAGTGAGCTAAAAAACGGTGATGGATCAAGCCCTGATCTCTTGACTGGGTAGGAGTGTTCTGATTAACTCAGATACTCTGTCCACCACCACCCCCTTTTCTGAATCGTTTTTGGCCACTACAAATGTGGCAGGGTATGCTCAGACATGAGTCCCTTGCTCACTGCACCATCAGGATTCAAGCAAGCCGGGCCGACGACGGCTGAAATGCCAGAAACCGGTCCCCGGAATCTTGTTTCCTTTCCAGTAAAGAATTGGCTTGGTAGTTTGGTCTGCCCTGTTCCCATGATGCACTGGGCCAGGGCCAGACTAATTTGCATGTAGCCAGGTTCTGAACTGGGATGGTGCAGTGAGCTAAAAAACGGTGATGGATCAAGCCCTGATCTCTTGACTGGGTAGGAGGGTTCTGATTAACTCAGATACTCTGTCCATCACCACCCCTTTTCTGAATCGTTTTTGGCCACTACAGGTGTGGCAGGGTATGCTCAGACATGAGTCCCTTGCTCACTGCAATATCAGGATTCAAGCAAGCTGGGTCGGCGACGGCTGAAATGCCAGAAACCGGTCCCCGGAAGCTTGTTTCCTTTCCAGTAAAGAATTGGCTTGGTAGTTTGGTCTGCCCTGTTCCCATGATGCACTGGGCCAGGGCCAGACTAATTTGCATGTAGCCAGGTCTGAACTGGGATGGTGCAGTGAGCTAAAAAACAGTGATGGATCAAGCCCTGATCTCTTGACTGGGTAGGAGTGTTCTGATTAACTCAGATACTCTGTCCATCACCACCCCCTTTTCTGAATCGTTTTTGGCCACTACAGGTGTGGCAGGGTATGCTCAGACATTAGTCCCTTGCTCACTGCACCATCAGGATTCAAGCAAGCCGGGCCGACGACGGCTGAAATGCCAGAAACCGGTCCCCGGAAGCTTGTTTCCTTTCCAGTAAAGAATTGGCTTGGTAGTTTGGTCTGCCCTGTTCCCATGATGCACTGGGCCAGGGCCAGACTAATTTGCATGTAGCCAGGTTCTGAACTGGGATGGTGCAGTGAGCTAAAAAACGGTGATGGATCAAGCCCTGATCTCTTGACTGGGTAGGAGTGTTCTGATTAACTCAGATACTCTGTCCATCACCACCCCCTTTTCTGAATCGTTTTTGGCCACTACAGGTGTGGCAGGGTATGCTCAGACATGAGTCCCTTGCTCACTGCACCATCAGGATTCAAGCAAGCCGGGCCAACGACGGCTGAAATGCCAGAAACCAGTCCCCGGAAGCTTGTTTCCTTTCCAGTAAAGAATTGGCTTGGTAGTTTGGTCTGCCCTGTTCCCATGATGCACTGGGCCAGGGCCAGACTAATTTGCATGTAGCCAGGTTCTGAACTGGGATGGTGCAGTGAGCTAAAAACGGTGATGGATCAAGCCCTGATCTCTTGACTGGGTAGGAGTGTTCTGATTAACTCAGATACTCTGTCCATCACCACCCCCTTTTCTGAATCGTTTTTGGCCACTACAGGTATGGCAGGGTATGCTCAGACATGAGTCCCTTGCTCACTGCACCATCAGGATTCAAGCAAGCCGGGCCGACGACGGCTGAAATGCCAGAAACCAGTCCCCGGAAGCGTGTTTCCTTTCCAGTAAAGAATTGGCTTGGTAGTTTGGTCTGCCATGTTCCCATGATGCACTGGGCCAGGGCCAGACTAATTTGCATGTAGCCAGGTTCTGAACTGGGATGGTGCAGTGAGCTAAAAAACGGTGATGGATCAAGCCCTGATCTCTTGACTGGGTAGGAGTGTTCTGATTAACTCAGATACTCTGTCCATCACCACCCCCTTTTCTGAATCGTTTTTGGCCAGTACAGGTGTGGCAGGGTATGCTCAGACATGAGTCCCTTGCTCACTGCACCGTCAGGATTCAAGCAAGCCGGGCCGACGATGGCTGAAATGCCAGAAACCGGTCCCCGGAAGTTTGTTTCCTTTCCAGTAAAGAATTGGCTTGGTAGTTTGGTCTGCCCTGTTCCCATGATGCACTGGGCCAGGGCCAGACTAATTTGCATGTAGCCAGGTTCTGAACTGGGATGGTGCAGTGAGCTAAAAAACGGTGATGGATAGAGCCCTGATCTCTTGACTGGGTAGGAGTGTTCTGATTAACTCAGATACTCTGTCCATCACCACCCCCTTTTCTGAATCGTTTTTGGCCACTACAGGTGTGGCAGGGTATGCTCAGACATAAGTACCTTGCTCACTGCACCATCAGGATTCAAGCAAGCCGGGCCGACCATGGCTGAAATGCCAGAAACCAGTCCCCGGAAGATTGTTTCCTTTCCAGTAAAGAATTGGCTTGGTAGTTTGGTCTGCCCTGTTCCCATGATGCACTGGGCCAGGGCCAGACTAATTTGCATGTAGCCAGGTTCTGAACTGGGATGGTGCAGTGAGCTAAAAAACGGTGATGGATCAAGCCCTGATCTCTTGACTGGGTAGGAGTGTTCTGATTAACTCAGATACTCTGTCCACCACCACCCCCTTTTCTGAATCGTTTTTGGCCACTACAAATGTGGCAGGGTATGCTCAGACATGAGTCCCTTGCTCACTGCACCATCAGGATTCAAGCAAGCCGGGCCGACGACGGCTGAAATGCCAGAAACCGGTCCCCGGAATCTTGTTTCCTTTCCAGTAAAGAATTGGCTTGGTAGTTTGGTCTGCCCTGTTCCCATGATGCACTGGGCCAGGGCCAGACTAATTTGCATGTAGCCAGGTTCTGAACTGGGATGGTGCAGTGAGCTAAAAAACGGTGATGAATCAAGCCCTGATCTCTTGACTGGGTAGGAGTGTTCTGATTAACTCAGATACTCTGTCCATCACCACCCCTTTTCTGAATCGTTTTTGGCCACTACAGGTGTGGCAGGGTATGCTCAGACATGAGTCCCTTGCTCACTGCAATATCAGGATTCAAGCAAGCTGGGCCGGCGACGGCTGAAATGCCAGAAACCGGTCCCTGGAAGCTTGTTTCCTTTCCAGTAAAGAATTGGCTTTGTAGTTTGGTCTGCCCTGTTCCCATGATGCACTGGGCCAGGGCCAGACTAATTTGCATGTAGCCAGGTCTGAACTGGGATGGTGCAGTGAGCTAAAAAACAGTGATGGATCAAGCCCTGATCTCTTGACTGGGTAGGAGTGTTCTGATTAACTCAGATACTCTGTCCATCACCACCCCCTTTTCTGAATCGTTTTTGGCCACTACAGGTGTGGCAGGGTATGCTCAGACATTAGTCCCTTGCTCACTGCACCATCAGGATTCAAGCAAGCCAGGCCGACGACGGCTGAAATGCCAGAAACCGGTCCCCGGAAGCTTGTTTCCTTTCCAGTAAAGAATTGGCTTGGTAGTTTGGTCTGCCCTGTTCCCATAATGCACTGGGCCAGGGCCAGACTAATTTGCATGTAGCCAGGTTCTGAACTGGGATGGTGCAGTGAGCTAAAAAACGGTGATGGATCAAGCCCTGATCTCTTGACTGGGTAGGAGTGTTCTGATTAACTCAGATACTCTGACCCTCACCACCCCCTTTTCTGAATCGTTTTTGGCCACTACAGGTGTGGCAGGGTATGCTCAGACATGAGTCCCTTGCTCACTGCACCATCAGGATTCAAGCAAACCGGGCCGACGACGGCTGAAATGCCAGAAACCGGTCCCCGGAAGCTTGTTTCCTTTCCAGTAAAGAATTGGCTTGGTAGTTTGGTCTGCCCTGTTCCCATGATGCACTGGGCCAGGGCCAGACTAATTTGCATGTAGCCAGGTTCTGAACTGGGATGGTGCAGTGAGCTAAAAAACGGTGATGGATCAAGCCCTGATCTCTTGACTGGGTAGGAGTGTTCTGATTAACTCAGATACTCTGTCCATCGCCACCCCCTTTTCTGAATCGTTTTTGGCCACTACAGGTGTGGCAGGGTATGCTCAGACATGAGTCCCTTGCTCACTGCACCATCAGGATTCAAGCAAGCCGGGCCGACGACGGCTGAAATGCCAGAAACCGGTCCCCGAAAGCTTGTTTCCTTTCCAGTAAAGAATTGGCTTGGTAGTTTGGTCTGCCCTGTTCCCATGATGCACTGGGCCAGGGCCAGACTAATTTGCATGTAGCCAGGTTCTGAACTGGGATGGTGCAGTGAGCTAAAAAACGGTGATGGATCAAGCCCTGATCTCTTGATTGGGTAGGAGTGTTCTGATTAACTCAGATACTCTGTCCATCACCACCCCCTTTTCTGAATCGTTTTTGGCCACCACAGGTGTGGCAGGGTATGCTCAGACATGAGTCCCTTGCTCACTGCACCATCAGGATTCAAGCAAGCCGGGCCGACGACGGCTGAAATGCCAGAAACCGGTCCCCGGAAGCTTGTTTCCTTTCCAGTAAAGAATTGGCTTGGTAGTTTGGTCTCCCCTGTTCCCATGATGCACTGGGCCAGGGCCAGACTAATTTGCATGTAGCCAGGTTCTGAACTGGGATGGTGCAGTGAGCTAAAAAACGGTGATGGATCAAGACCTGATCTCTTGACTGGGTAGGAGTGTTCTGATTAACTCAGATACTCTGTCCATCACCACCCCCTTTTCTGAATCGTTTTTGGCCACTACAGGTGTGGAAGGGTTTGCTCAGACATGAGTCCCTTGCTCACTGCACCATCAGGATTCAAGCAAGCCGGGCCGACGACGGCTGAAATGCCAGAAACCGGTCCCCGGAAGCTTGTTTCCTTTCCAGTAAAGAATTGGCTTGGTAGTTTGGTCTGCCCTGTTCCCATGATGCACTAGGCCAGGGCCAGACTAATTTGCATGTAGCCAGGTTCTGAACTGGGATGGTGCAGTGAGCTAAAAAACGGTGATGGATCAAGCCCTGATCTCTTGACTGGGTAGGAGTGTTCTGATTAACTCAGATACTCTGTCCATCACCACCCCCTTTTCTCAATCGTTTTTGGCCACTGCAGGTGTGGCAGGGTATGCTCAAACATGAGTCCCTTGCTCACTGCACCATCAGGATTCAAGCAAGCCGGGCCGACGACGGCTGAAATGCCAGAAACCGGTCCCCGGAAGCTTGTTTCCTTTCCAGTAAAGAATTAGCTTGGTAGTTTGGTCTGCCATGTTCCCATGATGCACTGGGCCAGGGCCAGACTAATTTGCATGTAGCCAGGTTCTGAACTGGGATGGTGCAGTGAGCTAAAAAACGGTGATGGATCAAGCCCTGATCTCTTGACTGGGTAGGAGTGTTCTGATTAACTCAGATACTCTGTCCATCACCACCCCCTTTTCTGAATCGTTTTTGGCCAGTACAGGTGTGGCAGGGTATGCTCAGACATGAGTCCCTTGCTCACTGCACCGTCAGGATTCAAGCAAGCCGGGCCGACGATGGCTGAAATGCCAGAAACCGGTCCCCGGAAGTTTGTTTCCTTTCCAGTAAAGAATTGGCTTGGTAGTTTGGTCTGCCCTGTTCCCATGATGCACTGGGCCAGGGCCAGACTAATTTGCATGTAGCCAGGTTCTGAACTGGGATGGTGCAGTGAGCTAAAAAACGGTGATGGATAGAGCCCTGATCTCTTGACTGGGTAGGAGTGTTCTGATTAACTCAGATACTCTGTCCATCACCACCCCCTTTTCTGAATCGTTTTTGGCCACTACAGGTGTGGCAGGGTATGCTCAGACATAAGTACCTTGCTCACTGCACCATCAGGATTCAAGCAAGCCGGGCCGACCATGGCTGAAATGCCAGAAACCAGTCCCCGGAAGATTGTTTCCTTTCCAGTAAAGAATTGGCTTGGTAGTTTGGTCTGCCCTGTTCCCATGATGCACTGGGCCAGGGCCAGACTAATTTGCATGTAGCCAGGTTCTGAACTGGGATGGTGCAGTGAGCTAAAAAACGGTGATGGATCAAGCCCTGATCTCTTGACTGGGTAGGAGTGTTCTGATTAACTCAGATACTCTGTCCACCACCACCCCCTTTTCTGAATCGTTTTTGGCCACTACAAATGTGGCAGGGTATGCTCAGACATGAGTCCCTTGCTCACTGCACCATCAGGATTCAAGCAAGCCGGGCCGACGACGGCTGAAATGCCAGAAACCGGTCCCCGGAATCTTGTTTCCTTTCCAGTAAAGAATTGGCTTGGTAGTTTGGTCTGCCCTGTTCCCATGATGCACTGGGCCAGGGCCAGACTAATTTGCATGTAGCCAGGTTCTGAACTGGGATGGTGCAGTGAGCTAAAAAACGGTGATGAATCAAGCCCTGATCTCTTGACTGGGTAGGAGTGTTCTGATTAACTCAGATACTCTGTCCATCACCACCCCTTTTCTGAATCGTTTTTGGCCACTACAGGTGTGGCAGGGTATGCTCAGACATGAGTCCCTTGCTCACTGCAATATCAGGATTCAAGCAAGCTGGGCCGGCGACGGCTGAAATGCCAGAAACCGGTCCCTGGAAGCTTGTTTCCTTTCCAGTAAAGAATTGGCTTTGTAGTTTGGTCTGCCCTGTTCCCATGATGCACTGGGCCAGGGCCAGACTAATTTGCATGTAGCCAGGTCTGAACTGGGATGGTGCAGTGAGCTAAAAAACAGTGATGGATCAAGCCCTGATCTCTTGACTGGGTAGGAGTGTTCTGATTAACTCAGATACTCTGTCCATCACCACCCCCTTTTCTGAATCGTTTTTGGCCACTACAGGTGTGGCAGGGTATGCTCAGACATTAGTCCCTTGCTCACTGCACCATCAGGATTCAAGCAAGCCAGGCCGACGACGGCTGAAATGCCAGAAACCGGTCCCCGGAAGCTTGTTTCCTTTCCAGTAAAGAATTGGCTTGGTAGTTTGGTCTGCCCTGTTCCCATAATGCACTGGGCCAGGGCCAGACTAATTTGCATGTAGCCAGGTTCTGAACTGGGATGGTGCAGTGAGCTAAAAAACGGTGATGGATCAAGCCCTGATCTCTTGACTGGGTAGGAGTGTTCTGATTAACTCAGATACTCTGACCCTCACCACCCCCTTTTCTGAATCGTTTTTGGCCACTACAGGTGTGGCAGGGTATGCTCAGACATGAGTCCCTTGCTCACTGCACCATCAGGATTCAAGCAAACCGGGCCGACGACGGCTGAAATGCCAGAAACCGGTCCCCGGAAGCTTGTTTCCTTTCCAGTAAAGAATTGGCTTGGTAGTTTGGTCTGCCCTGTTCCCATGATGCACTGGGCCAGGGCCAGACTAATTTGCATGTAGCCAGGTTCTGAACTGGGATGGTGCAGTGAGCTAAAAAACGGTGATGGATCAAGCCCTGATCTCTTGACTGGGTAGGAGTGTTCTGATTAACTCAGATACTCTGTCCATCGCCACCCCCTTTTCTGAATCGTTTTTGGCCACTACAGGTGTGGCAGGGTATGCTCAGACATGAGTCCCTTGCTCACTGCACCATCAGGATTCAAGCAAGCCGGGCCGACGACGGCTGAAATGCCAGAAACCGGTCCCCGAAAGCTTGTTTCCTTTCCAGTAAAGAATTGGCTTGGTAGTTTGGTCTGCCCTGTTCCCATGATGCACTGGGCCAGGGCCAGACTAATTTGCATGTAGCCAGGTTCTGAACTGGGATGGTGCAGTGAGCTAAAAAACGGTGATGGATCAAGCCCTGATCTCTTGATTGGGTAGGAGTGTTCTGATTAACTCAGATACTCTGTCCATCACCACCCCCTTTTCTGAATCGTTTTTGGCCACCACAGGTGTGGCAGGGTATGCTCAGACATGAGTCCCTTGCTCACTGCACCATCAGGATTCAAGCAAGCCGGGCCGACGACGGCTGAAATGCCAGAAACCGGTCCCCGGAAGCTTGTTTCCTTTCCAGTAAAGAATTGGCTTGGTAGTTTGGTCTCCCCTGTTCCCATGATGCACTGGGCCAGGGCCAGACTAATTTGCATGTAGCCAGGTTCTGAACTGGGATGGTGCAGTGAGCTAAAAAACGGTGATGGATCAAGACCTGATCTCTTGACTGGGTAGGAGTGTTCTGATTAACTCAGATACTCTGTCCATCACCACCCCCTTTTCTGAATCGTTTTTGGCCACTACAGGTGTGGAAGGGTTTGCTCAGACATGAGTCCCTTGCTCACTGCACCATCAGGATTCAAGCAAGCCGGGCCGACGACGGCTGAAATGCCAGAAACCGGTCCCCGGAAGCTTGTTTCCTTTCCAGTAAAGAATTGGCTTGGTAGTTTGGTCTGCCCTGTTCCCATGATGCACTAGGCCAGGGCCAGACTAATTTGCATGTAGCCAGGTTCTGAACTGGGATGGTGCAGTGAGCTAAAAAACGGTGATGGATCAAGCCCTGATCTCTTGACTGGGTAGGAGTGTTCTGATTAACTCAGATACTCTGTCCATCACCACCCCCTTTTCTCAATCGTTTTTGGCCACTGCAGGTGTGGCAGGGTATGCTCAAACATGAGTCCCTTGCTCACTGCACCATCAGGATTCAAGCAAGCCGGGCCGACGACGGCTGAAATGCCAGAAACCGGTCCCCGGAAGCTTGTTTCCTTTCCAGTAAAGAATTAGCTTGGTAGTTTGGTCTGCCCTGTTCCCATGATGCACTGGGCCAGGGCCAGACTAATTTGCATGTAGCCAGGTTCTGAACTGGGATGGTGCAGTGAGCTAAAAAACGGTGATGGATCAAGCCCTGATCTCTTGACTGGGTAGGAGTGTTCTGATTAACTCAGATACTCTGTCCATCACCACCCCCTTTTCTGAATCGTTTTTGGCCACTACAGGTGTGGCAGGGTATGCTCAGACATGAGTCCCTTGCTCACTGCACCATCAGGATTCAAGCAAGCCGGGCCGACGACGGCTGAAATGCCAGAAACCGGTCCCCGGAAGCTTGTTTCCTTTCCAGTAAAGAATTGGCTTGGTAGTTTGGTCTGCCCTGTTCCCATGATGCACTGGGCCAGGGCCAGACTAATTTGCATGTAGCCAGGTTCTGAACTGGGATGGTGCAGTGAACTAAAAAACGGTGATGGATCAAGCCCTGATCCCTTGACTGGGTAGGAGTGTTCTGATTAACTCAGATACTCTGTCCATCACCACCCCCTTTTCTGAATTGTTTTTGGCCACTACAGGTGTGGCAGGGTATGCTCAGACATGAGTCCCTTGCTCACTGCACCATCAGGATTCAAGCAAGCCGGGCCGACGACGGCTGAAATGCCAGAAACCGGTCCCCGGAAGCTTGTTTCCTTTTCAGTAAAGAATTGGCTTGGTAGTTTGGTCTGCCCTGTTCCCACGATGCACTGGGCCAGGGCCAGACTAATTTGCATGTAGCCAGGTTCTGAACTGGGATGGTGCAGTGAGCTAAAAAACGGTGATGGATCAAGCCCTGATCTCTTGACTGGGTAGGAGTGTTCTGATTAACTCAGATACTCTGTCCATCACCACCCCCTTTTCTGAATCGTTTTTGGCCACTACAGGTGTGGCAGGGTATGCTCAGACATAAGTCCCTTGCTCACTGCACCATCAGGATTCAAACAAGCCGGGCCGACGATGGCTGAAATGCCAGAAACCGGTCCCCGGAAGCTTGTTTCCTTTCCAGTAAAGAATTGGCTTGGTAGTTTGGTCTGCCCTGTTCCCATGATGCACTGGGCCAGGGCCAGACTAATTTGTATGTAGCCAGGTTCTGAACTGGGATGGTGCAGTGAGCTAAAAAACGGTGATGGATCAAGCCCTGATCTCTTGACTGGGTAGGAGTGTTCTGATTAACTCAGATACTCTGTCCATCACCACCCCCTTTTCTGAATCGTTTTTGGCCACTACAGGTGTGGCAGGGTATGCTCAGACATGAGTCCCTTGCTCACTGCACCATCAGGATTCAAGCAAGCCGGGCCGACGATGGATGAAATGCCAGAAACCGGTCCCCGGAAGCTTGTTTCCTTTCCAGTAAAGAATTGGCTTGGTAGTTTGGTCTGCCCTGTTCCCATGATGCACTGGGCCAGGGCCAGACTAATTTGCATGTAGCCAGGTTCTGAACTGGGATGGTGCAGTGAGCTAAAAAACGGTGATGGATCAAGCCCTGATCTCTTGACTGGGTAGGAGTGTTGTGATTAACTCAGATACTCTGTCCATCACCACCCCCTTTTCTGAATCGTTTTTGGCCACTACAGGTGTGGCAGGGTATGCTCAGACATGAGTCCCTTGCTCACTGCACCATGAGGATTCAAGCAAGCCGGGCCGACGACGGCTGAAATGCCAGAAACCGGTCCCCGTAAGCTTGTTTCCTTTCCAGTAAAGAATTGGCTTGGTAGTTTGGTCTGCCCTGTTCCCATGATGCACTGGGCCAGGGCCAGACTAATTTGCATGTAGCCAGGTTCTGAACTGGGATGGTGCAGTGAGCTAAAAAACGGTGATGGATCAAGCCCTGATCCCTTGACTGGGTAGGAGTGTTCTGATTAACTCAGATACTCTGTCCATCACCACCCCCTTTTCTGAATTGTTTTTGGCCACTACAGGTGTGGCAGGGTATGCTCAGACATGAGTCCCTTGCTCACTGCAACATCAGGATTCAAGCAAGCCGGGCCGACGACGGCTGAAATGCCAGAAACCGGTCCCCGGAAGCTTGTTTCCTTTTCAGTAAAGAATTGGCTTGGTAGTTTGGTCTGCCCTGTTCCCATGATGCACTGGGCCAGGGCCAGACTAATTTGCATGTAGCCAGGTTCTGAACTGGGATGGTGCGGTGAGCTAAAAAACGGTGATGGATCAAGCCCGGATCTCTTGACTGGGTAGGAGTGTTCTGATTAACTCAGATACTCTGTTCATCACCACCCCCTTTTCTGAATCGTTTTTGGCCACTACAGGTGTGGCAGGGTATGCTCAGACATAAGTCCCTTGCTCACTGCACCATCAGGATTCAAACAAGCCGGGCCGACGATGGCTGAAATGCCAGAAACCGGTCCCCGGAAGCTTGTTTCCTTTCCAGTAAAGAATTGGCTTGGTAGTTTGGTCTGCCCTGTTCCCATGATGCACTGGGCCAGGGCCAGACTAATTTGCATGTAGCCAGGTTCTGAACTGGGATGGTGCAGTGAGCTAAAAAACGGTGATGGATCAAGCCCTGATCTCTTGACTGGGTAGGAGTGTTCTGATTAACTCAGATACTCTGTCCATCACCACCCCCTTTTCTAAATCGTTTTTGGCCACTACAGGTGTGGCAGGGTATGCTCATACATGAGTCCCTTGCTCACTGCACCATCAGGATTTAAGCAAGCCGGGCCGACGACGGCTGAAATGCCAGAAACCAGTCCCCGGAAGCTTGTTTCCTTTCCAGTAAAGAATTGGCTTGGTAGTTTGGTCTGCCCTGTTCCCATGATGCACTGGGCCAGGGCCAGACTAATTTGCATGTAGCCAGGTTCTGAACTGGGATGGTGCAGTGAGCTAAAAAACGGTGATGGATCAAGCCCTGATCTCTTGACTGGGTAGGAGTGTTCTGATTAACTCAGATACTCTGTCCATCACCACCCCCTTTTCTGAATTGTTTTTTGCCACTACAGGTGTGGCAGGGTATGCTCAGACATGAGTCCCTTGCTCACTGCAACATCAGGATTCAAGCAAGCCGGGCCGACGATGGCTGAAATGCCAGAAACCGGTCCCCGGAAGCTTGTTTCCTTTCCAGTAAAGAATTGGCTTGGTAGTTTGGTCTGCCCTGTTCCCATGATGCACTGGGCCAGGGCCAGACTAATTTGCATGTAGCCAGGTTCTGAACTGGGATGGTGCAGTTAGCTAAAAAACAGTGATGGATCAAGCCCTAATCTCTTGACTGGGTAGGAGTGTTCTGATTAACTCAAATACTCTGACCATCACCACCCCCTTTTCTGAATCGTTTTTGGCCACTACAGGTGTGGCAGGGTATGCTCAGACATGAGTCCCTTGCTCACTGCACCATCAGGATTCAAGCAAGCCGGGCCGACGATGGCTGAAATGCCAGAAACCGGTCCCAGGAAGCTTGTTTCCTTTCCAGTAAAGAATTGGCTTGGTAGTTTGGTCTGCCCTGTTCCCATGATGCACTGGGCCAGGGCCAGACTAATTTGCATGTAGCCAGGTTCTGAACTGGGATGGTGCAGTGAGCTAAAAAACGGTGAAGGATCAAGCCCTGATCTCTTGACTGGGTAGGAGTGTTCTGATTAACTCAGATACTCTGTCCATCACCACCCCCTTTTCTGAATCGTTTTTGGCCACTACAGGTGTGGCAGGGTATGCTCAGACATGAGTCCCTTGCTCACTGCACCATCAGGATTCAAGCAAGCCAGGCCGACGACGGCTGAAATGCAAGAAACCGGTCCCTGGAAGCTTGTTTCCTTTCCAGTAAAGAACTGGCTTGGTAGTTTGGTCTGCCCTGTTCCCATGATGCACTGGGCCAGGGCCAGACTAATTTGCATGTAGCCAGGTTCTGAACTGGGATGGTGCAGTGAGCTAAAAAACGGTGATGGATCAAGCCCTGATCTCTTGACTGGGTAGGAGTGTTCTGATTAACTCAGATACTCTGTCCATCACCACCCCCTTTTCTGAATCGTTTTTGGCCACTACAGGTGTGGCAGGGTATGCTCAGACATGAGTCCCTTGCTCACTGCACCATCAGGATTCAAGCAAGCCGGGCCGACGACGGCTGAAATGCCAGAAACCGGTCCCCGGAAGCTTGTTTCCTTTCCAGTAAAGAATTGGCTTGGTAGTTTGGTCTGCCCTGTTCCCATGATGCACTGGGCCAGGGCCAGACTAATTTGCATGTAGCCAGGTTCTGAACTGGGATGGTGCAGTGAGCTAAAAAACAGTGATGGATCAAGCCCTGATCTCTTGACTGGGTAGGAGTGTTCTGATTAACTCAAATACTCTGACCATCACCACCCCCTTTTCTGAATCGTTTTTGGCCACTACAGGTGTGGCAGGGTATGCTCAGACATGAGTCCCTTGCTCACTGCACCATCAGGATTCAAGCAAGCCGGGCCGACGATGGCTGAAATGCCAGAAACCGGTCCCAGGAAGCTTGTTTCCTTTCCAGTAAAGAATTGTCTTGGTAGTTTGGTCTGCCCTGTTCCCATGATGCACTGGGCCAGGGCCAGACTAATTTGCATGTAGCCAGGTTCTGAACTGGGATGGTGCAGTGAGCTAAAAAACGGTGAAGGATCAAGCCCTGATCTCTTGACTGGGTAGGAGTGTTCTGATTAACTCAGATACTCTGTCCATCACCACCCCCTTTTCTTAATCGTTTTTGGCCACTACAGGTGTGGCAGGGTATGCTCAGACATGAGTCCCTTGCTCACTGCACCATCAGGATTCAAGCAAGCCGGGCCGACGACGGCTGAAATGCCAGAAACCGGTCCCTGGAAGCTTGTTTCCTTTCCAGTAAAGAACTGGCTTGGTAGTTTGGTCTGCCCTGTTCCCATGATGCACTGGGCCAGGGCCAGACTAATTTGCATGTAGCCAGGTTCTGAACTGGGATGGTGCAGTGAGCTAAAAAACGGTGATGGATCAAGCCCTGATCTCTTGATTGGGTAGGAGTGTTCTGATTAACTCAGATACTCTGTCCATCACCACCCCCTTTTCTGAATCGTTTTTGGCCACCACAGGTGTGGCAGGGTATGCTCAGACATGAGTCCCTTGCTCACTGCACCATCAGGATTCAAGCAAGCCGGGCCGACGACGGCTGAAATGCCAGAAACCGGTCCCCGGAAGCTTGTTTCCTTTCCAGTAAAGAATTGGCTTGGTAGTTTGGTCTCCCCTGTTCCCATGATGCACTGGGCCAGGGCCAGACTAATTTGCATGTAGCCAGGTTCTGAACTGGGATGGTGCAGTGAGCTAAAAAACGTGATGGATCAAGACCTGATCTCTTGACTGGGTAGGAGTGTTCTGATTAACTCAGATACTCTGTCCATCACCACCCCCTTTTCTGAATCGTTTTTGGCCACTACAGGTGTGGAAGGGTTTGCTCAGACATGAGTCCCTTGCTCACTGCACCATCAGGATTCAAGCAAGCCAGGCCGACGACGGCTGAAATGCCAGAAACCGGTCCCCGGAAGCTTGTTTCCTTTCCAGTAAAGAATTGGCTTGGTAGTTTGGTCTGCCCTGTTCCCATGATGCACTAGGCCAGGGCCAGACTAATTTGCATGTAGCCAGGTTCTGAACTGGGATGGTGCAGTGAGCTAAAAAACGGTGATGGATCAAGCCCTGATCTCTTGACTGGGTAGGAGTGTTCTGATTAACTCAGATACTCTGTCCATCACCACCCCCTTTTCTCAATCGTTTTTGGCCACTGCAGGTGTGGCAGGGTATGCTCAAACATGAGTCCCTTGCTCACTGCACCATCAGGATTCAAGCAAGCCGGGCCGACGACGGCTGAAATGCCAGAAACCGGTCCCCGGAAGCTTGTTTCCTTTCCAGTAAAGAATTAGCTTGGTAGTTTGGTCTGCCCTGTTCCCATGATGCACTGGGCCAGGGCCAGACTAATTTGCATGTAGCCAGGTTCTGAACTGGGATGGTGCAGTGAGCTAAAAAACGGTGATGGATCAAGCCCTGATCTCTTGACTGGGTAGGAGTGTTCTGATTAACTCAGATACTCTGTCCATCACCACCCCCTTTTCTGAATCGTTTTTGGCCACTACAGGTGTGGCAGGGTATGCTCAGACATGAGTCCCTTGCTCACTGCACCATCAGGATTCAAGCAAGCCGGGCCGACGACGGCTGAAATGCCAGAAACCGGTCCCCGGAAGCTTGTTTCCTTTCCAGTAAAGAATTGGCTTGGTAGTTTGGTCTGCCCTGTTCCCATGATGCACTGGGCCAGGGCCAGACTAATTTGCATGTAGCCAGGTTCTGAACTGGGATGGTGCAGTGAACTAAAAAACGGTGATGGATCAAGCCCTGATCCCTTGACTGGGTAGGAGTGTTCTGATTAACTCAGATACTCTGTCCATCACCACCCCCTTTTCTGAATTGTTTTTGGCCACTACAGGTGTGGCAGGGTATGCTCAGACATGAGTCCCTTGCTCACTGCACCATCAGGATTCAAGCAAGCCGGGCCGACGACGGCTGAAATGCCAGAAACCGGTCCCCGGAAGCTTGTTTCCTTTTCAGTAAAGAATTGGCTTGGTAGTTTGGTCTGCCCTGTTCCCATGATGCACTGGGCCAGGGCCAGACTAATTTGCATGTAGCCAGGTTCTGAACTGGGATGGTGCAGTGAGCTAAAAAACGGTGATGGATCAAGCCCTGATCTCTTGACTGGGTAGGAGTGTTCTGATTAACTCAGATACTCTGTCCATCACCACCCCCTTTTCTGAATCGTTTTTGGCCACTACAGGTGTGGCAGGGTATGCTCAGACATAAGTCCCTTGCTCACTGCACCATCAGGATTCAAACAAGCCGGGCCGACGATGGCTGAAATGCCAGAAACCGGTCCCCGGAAGCTTGTTTCCTTTCCAGTAAAGAATTGGCTTGGTAGTTTGGTCTGCCCTGTTCCCATGATGCACTGGGCCAGGGCCAGACTAATTTGTATGTAGCCAGGTTCTGAACTGGGATGGTGCAGTGAGCTAAAAAACGGTGATGGATCAAGCCCTGATCTCTTGACTGGGTAGGAGTGTTCTGATTAACTCAGATACTCTGTCCATCACCACCCCCTTTTCTGAATCGTTTTTGGCCACTACAGGTGTGGCAGGGTATGCTCAGACATGAGTCCCTTGCTCACTGCACCATCAGGATTCAAGCAAGCCGGGCCGACGATGGATGAAATGCCAGAAACCGGTCCCCGGAAGCTTGTTTCCTTTCCAGTAAAGAATTGGCTTGGTAGTTTGGTCTGCCCTGTTCCCATGATGCACTGGGCCAGGGCCAGACTAATTTGCATGTAGCCAGGTTCTGAACTGGGATGGTGCAGTGAGCTAAAAAACGGTGATGGATCAAGCCCTGATCTCTTGACTGGGTAGGAGTGTTGTGATTAACTCAGATACTCTGTCCATCACCACCCCCTTTTCTGAATCGTTTTTGGCCACTACAGGTGTGGCAGGGTATGCTCAGACATGAGTCCCTTGCTCACTGCACCATCAGGATTCAAGCAAGCCGGGCCGACGACGGCTGAAATGCCAGAAACCGGTCCCCGTAAGCTTGTTTCCTTTCCAGTAAAGAATTGGCTTGGTAGTTTGGTCTGCCCTGTTCCCATGATGCACTGGGCCAGGGCCAGACTAATTTGCATGTAGCCAGGTTCTGAACTGGGATGGTGCAGTGAGCTAAAAAACGGTGATGGATCAAGCCCTGATCCCTTGACTGGGTAGGAGTGTTCTGATTAACTCAGATACTCTGTCCATCACCACCCCCTTTTCTGAATTGTTTTTGGCCACTACAGGTGTGGCAGGGTATGCTCAGACATGAGTCCCTTGCTCACTGCAACATCAGGATTCAAGCAAGCCGGGCCGACGACGGCTGAAATGCCAGAAACCGGTCCCCGGAAGCTTGTTTCCTTTTCAGTAAAGAATTGGCTTGGTAGTTTGGTCTGCCCTGTTCCCATGATGCACTGGGCCAGGGCCAGACTAATTTGCATGTAGCCAGGTTCTGAACTGGGATGGTGCAGTGAGCTAAAAAACGGTGATGGATCAAGCCCGGATCTCTTGACTGGGTAGGAGTGTTCTGATTAACTCAGATACTCTGTTCATCACCACCCCCTTTTCTGAATCGTTTTTGGCCACTACAGGTGTGGCAGGGTATGCTCAGACATAAGTCCCTTGCTCACTGCACCATCAGGATTCAAACAAGCCGGGCCGACGATGGCTGAAATGCCAGAAACCGGTCCCCGGAAGCTTGTTTCCTTTCCAGTAAAGAATTGGCTTGGTAGTTTGGTCTGCCCTGTTCCCATGATGCACTGGGCCAGGGCCAGACTAATTTGCATGTAGCCAGGTTCTGAACTGGGATGGTGCAGTGAGCTAAAAAACGGTGATGGATCAAGCCCTGATCTCTTGACTGGGTAGGAGTGTTCTGATTAACTCAGATACTCTGTCCATCACCACCCCCTTTTCTAAATCGTTTTTGGCCACTACAGGTGTGGCAGGGTATGCTCAGACATGAGTCCCTTGCTCACTGAACCATCAGGATTCAAGCAAGCCGGGCCGACGACGGCTGAAATGCCAGAAACCAGTCCCCGGAAGCTTGTTTCCTTTCCAGTAAAGAATTGGCTTGGTAGTTTGGTCTGCCCTGTTCCCATGATGCACTGGGCCAGGGCCAGACTAATTTGCATGTAGCCAGGTTCTGAACTGGGATGGTGCAGTGAGCTAAAAAACGGTGATGGATCAAGCCCTGATCTCTTGACTGGGTAGGAGTGTTCTGATTAACTCAGATACTCTGTCCATCACCACCCCCTTTTCTGAATAATTTTTGGCCACTACAGGTGTGGCAGGGTATGCTCAGACATGAGTCCCTTGCTCACTGCACCATCAGGATTTAAGCAAGCCGGGCCGACGACGGCTGAAATGCCAGAAACCAGTCCCCGGAAGCTTGTTTCCTTTCCAGTAAAGAATTGGCTTGGTAGTTTGGTCTGCCCTGTTCCCATGATGCACTGGGCCAGGGCCAGACTAATTTGCATGTAGCCAGGTTCTGAACTGGGATGGTGCAGTGAGCTAAAAAACGGTGATGGATCAAGCCCTGATCTCTTGACTGGGTAGGAGTGTTCTGATTAACTCAGATACTCTGTCCATCACCACCCCCTTTTCTGAATTGTTTTTTGCCACTACAGGTGTGGCAGGGTATGCTCAGACATGAGTCCCTTGCTCACTGCAACATCAGGATTCAAGCAAGCCGGGCCGACGATGGCTGAAATGCCAGAAACCGGTCCCCGGAAGCTTGTTTCCTTTCCAGTAAAGAATTGGCTTGGTAGTTTGGTCTGCCCTGTTCCCATGATGCACTGGGCCAGGGCCAGACTAATTTGCATGTAGCCAGGTTCTGAACTGGGATGGTGCAGTTAGCTAAAAAACAGTGATGGATCAAGCCCTAATCTCTTGACTGGGTAGGAGTGTTCTGATTAACTCAAATACTCTGACCATCACCACCCCCTTTTCTGAATCGCTTTTGGCCACTACAGGTGTGGCAGGGTATGCTCAGACATGAGTCCCTTGCTCACTGCACCATCAGGATTCAAGCAAGCCGGGCCGACGATGGCTGAAATGCCAGAAACCGGTCCCAGGAAGCTTGTTTCCTTTCCAGTAAAGAATTGGCTTGGTAGTTTGGTCTGCCCTGTTCCCATGATGCACTGGGCCAGGGCCAGACTAATTTGCATGTAGCCAGGTTCTGAACTGGGATGGTGCAGTGAGCTAAAAAACGGTGAAGGATCAAGCCCTGATCTCTTGACTGGGTAGGAGTGTTCTGATTAACTCAGATACTCTGTCCATCACCACCCCCTTTTCTGAATCGTTTTTGGCCACTACAGGTGTGGCAGGGTATGCTCAGACATGAGTCCCTTGCTCACTGCACCATCAGGATTCAAGCAAGCCAGGCCGACGACGGCTGAAATGCAAGAAACCGGTCCCTGGAAGCTTGTGTCCTTTCCAGTAAAGAACTGGCTTGGTAGTTTGGTCTGCCCTGTTCCCATGATGCACTGGGCCAGGGCCAGACTAATTTGCATGTAGCCAGGTTCTGAACTGGGATGGTGCAGTGAGCTAAAAAACGGTGATGGATCAAGCCCTGATCTCTTGACTGGGTAGGAGTGTTCTGATTAACTCAGATACTCTGTCCATCACCACCCCCTTTTCTGAATCGTTTTTGGCCACTACAGGTGTGGCAGGGTATGCTCAGACATGAGTCCCTTGCTCACTGCACCATCAGGATTCAAGCAAGCCGGGCCGACGACGGCTGAAATGCCAGAAACCGGTCCCCGGAAGCTTGTTTCCTTTCCAGTAAAGAATTGGCTTGGTAGTTTGGTCTGCCCTGTTCCCATGATGCACTGGGCCAGGGCCAGACTAATTTGTATGTAGCCAGGTTCTGAACTGGGATGGTGCAGTGAGCTAAAAAACAGTGATGGATCAAGCCCTGATCTCTTGACTGGGTAGGAGTGTTCTGATTAACTCAAATACTCTGACCATCACCACCCCCTTTTCTGAATCGTTTTTGACCACTACAGGTGTGGCAGGGTATGCTCAGACATGAGTCCCTTGCTCACTGCACCATCAGGATTCAAGCAAGCCGGGCCGACGATGGCTGAAATGCCAGAAACCGGTCCCAGGAAGCTTGTTTCCTTTCCAGTAAAGAATTGGCTTGGTAGTTTGGTCTGCCCTGTTCCCATGATGCACTGGGCCAGGGCCAGACTAATTTGCATGTAGCCAGGTTCTGAACTGGGATGGTGCAGTGAGCTAAAAAATGGTGAAGGATCAAGCCCTGATCTCTTGACTGGGTAGGAGTGTTCTGATTAACTCAGATACTCTGTCCATCACCACCCCCTTTTCTTAATCGTTTTTGGCCACTACAGGTGTGGCAGGGTATGCTCAGACATGAGTCCCTTGCTCACTGCACCATCAGGATTCAAGCAAGCCGGGCCGACGACGGCTGAAATGCCAGAAACCGGTCCCTGGAAGCTTGTTTCCTTTCCAGTAAAGAACTACAGGTGTGGCAGGGTATGCTCAGACATGAGTCCCTTGCTCACTGCACCATCAGGATTCAAGCAAGCCGGGCCGACGACGGCTGAAATGCCAGAAACCGGTCCCCGGAAGCTTGTTTCCTTTCCAGTAAAGAATTGGCTTGGTAGTTTGGTCTGCCCTGTTCCCATGATGCACTGGGCCAGGGCCAGACTAATTTGCATGTAGCCAGGTTCTGAACTGGGATGGTGCAGTGAGCTAAAAAACGGTGATGGATCAAGCCCTGATCTCTTGACTGGGTAGGAGTGTTCTGATTAACTCAGATACTCTGTCCATCACCACCCCCTTTTCTGAATCGTTTTTGGCCACTACAGGTGTGGCAGGGTATGCTCAGACATGAGTCCCTTGCTCACTGCACCATCAGGATTCAAGCAAGCCAGGCCGACGACGGCTGAAATGCCAGAAACCGGTCCCTGGAAGCTTGTTTCCTTTCCAGTAAAGAACTGGCTTGGTTGTTTGGTCTGCCCTGTTCCCATGATGCACTGGGCCAGGGTCAGACTAATTTGCATGTAGCCAGGTTCTGAACTGGGATGGTGCAGTGAGCTAAAAAACGGTGAAGGATCAAGCCCTGATCTCTTGACTGGGTAGGAGTGTTCTGATTAACTCAGATACTCTGTCCATCACCACCCCCTTTTCTGAATCGTTTTTGGCCACTACAGGTGTGGCAGGGTATGCTCAGACATTAGTCCCTTGCTCACTGCACCATCAGGATTCAAGCAAGCCAGGCCGACGACGGCTGAAATGCCAGAAACCGGTCCCCGGAAGCTTGTTTCCTTTCCAGTAAAGAATTGGCTTGGTAGTTTGGTCTGCCCTGTTCCCATAATGCACTGGGCCAGGGCCAGACTAATTTGCATGTAGCCAGGTTCTGAACTGGGATGGTGCAGTGAGCTAAAAAACGGTGATGGATCAAGCCCTGATCTCTTGACTGGGTAGGAGTGTTCTGATTAACTCAGATACTCTGACCCTCACCACCCCCTTTTCTGAATCGTTTTTGGCCACTACAGGTGTGGCAGGGTATGCTCAGACATGAGTCCCTTGCTCACTGCACCATCAGGATTCAAGCAAACCGGGCCGACGACGGCTGAAATGCCAGAAACCGGTCCCCGGAAGCTTGTTTCCTTTCCAGTAAAGAATTGGCTTGGTAGTTTGGTCTGCCCTGTTCCCATGATGCACTGGGCCAGGGCCAGACTAATTTGCATGTAGCCAGGTTCTGAACTGGGATGGTGCAGTGAGCTAAAAAACGGTGATGGATCAAGCCCTGATCTCTTGACTGGGTAGGAGTGTTCTGATTAACTCAGATACTCTGTCCATCGCCACCCCCTTTTCTGAATCGTTTTTGGCCACTACAGGTGTGGCAGGGTATGCTCAGACATGAGTCCCTTGCTCACTGCACCATCAGGATTCAAGCAAGCCGGGCCGACGACGGCTGAAATGCCAGAAACCGGTCCCCGAAAGCTTGTTTCCTTTCCAGTAAAGAATTGGCTTGGTAGTTTGGTCTGCCCTGTTCCCATGATGCACTGGGCCAGGGCCAGACTAATTTGCATGTAGCCAGGTTCTGAACTGGGATGGTGCAGTGAGCTAAAAAACGGTGATGGATCAAGCCCTGATCTCTTGATTGGGTAGGAGTGTTCTGATTAACTCAGATACTCTGTCCATCACCACCCCCTTTTCTGAATCGTTTTTGGCCACCACAGGTGTGGCAGGGTATGCTCAGACATGAGTCCCTTGCTCACTGCACCATCAGGATTCAAGCAAGCCGGGCCGACAACGGCTGAAATGCCAGAAACCGGTCCCCGGAAGCTTGTTTCCTTTCCAGTAAAGAATTGGCTTGGTAGTTTGGTCTCCCCTGTTCCCATGATGCACTGGGCCAGGGCCAGACTAATTTGCATGTAGCCAGGTTCTGAACTGGGATGGTGCAGTGAGCTAAAAAACGGTGATGGATCAAGACCTGATCTCTTGACTGGGTAGGAGTGTTCTGATTAACTCAGATACTCTGTCCATCACCACCCCCTTTTCTGAATCGTTTTTGGCCACTACAGGTGTGGAAGGGTTTGCTCAGACATGAGTCCCTTGCTCACTGCACCATCAGGATTCAAGCAAGCCGGGCCGACGACGGCTGAAATGCCAGAAACCGGTCCCCGGAAGCTTGTTTCCTTTCCAGTAAAGAATTGGCTTGGTAGTTTGGTCTGCCCTGTTCCCATGATGCACTAGGCCAGGGCCAGACTAATTTGCATGTAGCCAGGTTCTGAACTGGGATGGTGCAGTGAGCTAAAAAACGGTGATGGATCAAGCCCTGATCTCTTGACTGGGTAGGAGTGTTCTGATTAACTCAGATACTCTGTCCATCACCACCCCCTTTTCTCAATCGTTTTTGGCCACTGCAGGTGTGGCAGGGTATGCTCAAACATGAGTCCCTTGCTCACTGCACCATCAGGATTCAAGCAAGCCGGGCCGACGACGGCTGAAATGCCAGAAACCGGTCCCCGGAAGCTTGTTTCCTTTCCAGTAAAGAATTAGCTTGGTAGTTTGGTCTGCCCTGTTCCCATGATGCACTGGGCCAGGGCCAGACTAATTTGCATGTAGCCAGGTTCTGAACTGGGATGGTGCAGTGAGCTAAAAAACGGTGATGGATCAAGCCCTGATCTCTTGACTGGGTAGGAGTGTTCTGATTAACTCAGATACTCTGTCCATCACCACCCCCTTTTCTGAATCGTTTTTGGCCACTACAGGTGTGGCAGGGTATGCTCAGACATGAGTCCCTTGCTCACTGCACCATCAGGATTCAAGCAAGCCGGGCCGACGACGGCTGAAATGCCAGAAACCGGTCCCCGGAAGCTTGTTTCCTTTCCAGTAAAGAATTGGCTTGGTAGTTTGGTCTGCCCTGTTCCCATGATGCACTGGGCCAGGGCCAGACTAATTTGCATGTAGCCAGGTTCTGAACTGGGATGGTGCAGTGAACTAAAAAACGGTGATGGATCAAGCCCTGATCCCTTGACTGGGTAGGAGTGTTCTGATTAACTCAGATACTCTGTCCATCACCACCCCCTTTTCTGAATTGTTTTTGGCCACTACAGGTGTGGCAGGGTATGCTCAGACATGAGTCCCTTGCTCACTGCACCATCAGGATTCAAGCAAGCCGGGCCGACGACGGCTGAAATGCCAGAAACCGGTCCCCGGAAGCTTGTTTCCTTTTCAGTAAAGAATTGGCTTGGTAGTTTGGTCTGCCCTGTTCCCACGATGCACTGGGCCAGGGCCAGACTAATTTGCATGTAGCCAGGTTCTGAACTGGGATGGTGCAGTGAGCTAAAAAACGGTGATGGATCAAGCCCTGATCTCTTGACTGGGTAGGAGTGTTCTGATTAACTCAGATACTCTGTCCATCACCACCCCCTTTTCTGAATCGTTTTTGGCCACTACAGGTGTGGCAGGGTATGCTCAGACATAAGTCCCTTGCTCACTGCACCATCAGGATTCAAACAAGCCGGGCCGACGATGGCTGAAATGCCAGAAACCGGTCCCCGGAAGCTTGTTTCCTTTCCAGTAAAGAATTGGCTTGGTAGTTTGGTCTGCCCTGTTCCCATGATGCACTGGGCCAGGGCCAGACTAATTTGTATGTAGCCAGGTTCTGAACTGGGATGGTGCAGTGAGCTAAAAAACGGTGATGGATCAAGCCCTGATCTCTTGACTGGGTAGGAGTGTTCTGATTAACTCAGATACTCTGTCCATCACCACCCCCTTTTCTGAATCGTTTTTGGCCACTACAGGTGTGGCAGGGTATGCTCAGACATGAGTCCCTTGCTCACTGCACCATCAGGATTCAAGCAAGCCGGGCCGACGATGGATGAAATGCCAGAAACCGGTCCCCGGAAGCTTGTTTCCTTTCCAGTAAAGAATTGGCTTGGTAGTTTGGTCTGCCCTGTTCCCATGATGCACTGGGCCAGGGCCAGACTAATTTGCATGTAGCCAGGTTCTGAACTGGGATGGTGCAGTGAGCTAAAAAACGGTGATGGATCAAGCCCTGATCTCTTGACTGGGTAGGAGTGTTGTGATTAACTCAGATACTCTGTCCATCACCACCCCCTTTTCTGAATCGTTTTTGGCCACTACAGGTGTGGCAGGGTATGCTCAGACATGAGTCCCTTGCTCACTGCACCATGAGGATTCAAGCAAGCCGGGCCGACGACGGCTGAAATGCCAGAAACCGGTCCCCGTAAGCTTGTTTCCTTTCCAGTAAAGAATTGGCTTGGTAGTTTGGTCTGCCCTGTTCCCATGATGCACTGGGCCAGGGCCAGACTAATTTGCATGTAGCCAGGTTCTGAACTGGGATGGTGCAGTGAGCTAAAAAACGGTGATGGATCAAGCCCTGATCCCTTGACTGGGTAGGAGTGTTCTGATTAACTCAGATACTCTGTCCATCACCACCCCCTTTTCTGAATTGTTTTTGGCCACTACAGGTGTGGCAGGGTATGCTCAGACATGAGTCCCTTGCTCACTGCAACATCAGGATTCAAGCAAGCCGGGCCGACGACGGCTGAAATGCCAGAAACCGGTCCCCGGAAGCTTGTTTCCTTTTCAGTAAAGAATTGGCTTGGTAGTTTGGTCTGCCCTGTTCCCATGATGCACTGGGCCAGGGCCAGACTAATTTGCATGTAGCCAGGTTCTGAACTGGGATGGTGCGGTGAGCTAAAAAACGGTGATGGATCAAGCCCGGATCTCTTGACTGGGTAGGAGTGTTCTGATTAACTCAGATACTCTGTTCATCACCACCCCCTTTTCTGAATCGTTTTTGGCCACTACAGGTGTGGCAGGGTATGCTCAGACATAAGTCCCTTGCTCACTGCACCATCAGGATTCAAACAAGCCGGGCCGACGATGGCTGAAATGCCAGAAACCGGTCCCCGGAAGCTTGTTTCCTTTCCAGTAAAGAATTGGCTTGGTAGTTTGGTCTGCCCTGTTCCCATGATGCACTGGGCCAGGGCCAGACTAATTTGCATGTAGCCAGGTTCTGAACTGGGATGGTGCAGTGAGCTAAAAAACGGTGATGGATCAAGCCCTGATCTCTTGACTGGGTAGGAGTGTTCTGATTAACTCAGATACTCTGTCCATCACCACCCCCTTTTCTAAATCGTTTTTGGCCACTACAGGTGTGGCAGGGTATGCTCAGACATGAGTCCCTTGCTCACTGCACCATCAGGATTTAAGCAAGCCGGGCCGACGACGGCTGAAATGCCAGAAACCAGTCCCCGGAAGCTTGTTTCCTTTCCAGTAAAGAATTGGCTTGGTAGTTTGGTCTGCCCTGTTCCCATGATGCACTGGGCCAGGGCCAGACTAATTTGCATGTAGCCAGGTTCTGAACTGGGATGGTGCAGTGAGCTAAAAAACGGTGATGGATCAAGCCCTGATCTCTTGACTGGGTAGGAGTGTTCTGATTAACTCAGATACTCTGTCCATCACCACCCCCTTTTCTGAATTGTTTTTTGCCACTACAGGTGTGGCAGGGTATGCTCAGACATGAGTCCCTTGCTCACTGCAACATCAGGATTCAAGCAAGCCGGGCCGACGATGGCTGAAATGCCAGAAACCGGTCCCCGGAAGCTTGTTTCCTTTCCAGTAAAGAATTGGCTTGGTAGTTTGGTCTGCCCTGTTCCCATGATGCACTGGGCCAGGGCCAGACTAATTTGCATGTAGCCAGGTTCTGAACTGGGATGGTGCAGTTAGCTAAAAAACAGTGATGGATCAAGCCCTAATCTCTTGACTGGGTAGGAGTGTTCTGATTAACTCAAATACTCTGACCATCACCACCCCCTTTTCTGAATCGTTTTTGGCCACTACAGGTGTGGCAGGGTATGCTCAGACATGAGTCCCTTGCTCACTGCACCATCAGGATTCAAGCAAGCCGGGCCGACGATGGCTGAAATGCCAGAAACCGGTCCCAGGAAGCTTGTTTCCTTTCCAGTAAAGAATTGGCTTGGTAGTTTGGTCTGCCCTGTTCCCATGATGCACTGGGCCAGGGCCAGACTAATTTGCATGTAGCCAGGTTCTGAACTGGGATGGTGCAGTGAGCTAAAAAACGGTGAAGGATCAAGCCCTGATCTCTTGACTGGGTAGGAGTGTTCTGATTAACTCAGATACTCTGTCCATCACCACCCCCTTTTCTGAATCGTTTTTGGCCACTACAGGTGTGGCAGGGTATGCTCAGACATGAGTCCCTTGCTCACTGCACCATCAGGATTCAAGCAAGCCAGGCCGACGACGGCTGAAATGCAAGAAACCGGTCCCTGGAAGCTTGTTTCCTTTCCAGTAAAGAACTGGCTTGGTAGTTTGGTCTGCCCTGTTCCCATGATGCACTGGGCCAGGGCCAGACTAATTTGCATGTAGCCAGGTTCTGAACTGGGATGGTGCAGTGAGCTAAAAAACGGTGATGGATCAAGCCCTGATCTCTTGACTGGGTAGGAGTGTTCTGATTAACTCAGATACTCTGTCCATCACCACCCCCTTTTCTGAATCGTTTTTGGCCACTACAGGTGTGGCAGGGTATGCTCAGACATGAGTCCCTTGCTCACTGCACCATCAGGATTCAAGCAAGCCGGGCCGACGACGGCTGAAATGCCAGAAACCGGTCCCCGGAAGCTTGTTTCCTTTCCAGTAAAGAATTGGCTTGGTAGTTTGGTCTGCCCTGTTCCCATGATGCACTGGGCCAGGGCCAGACTAATTTGCATGTAGCCAGGTTCTGAACTGGGATGGTGCAGTGAGCTAAAAAACAGTGATGGATCAAGCCCTGATCTCTTGACTGGGTAGGAGTGTTCTGATTAACTCAAATACTCTGACCATCACCACCCCCTTTTCTGAATCGTTTTTGGCCACTACAGGTGTGGCAGGGTATGCTCAGACATGAGTCCCTTGCTCACTGCACCATCAGGATTCAAGCAAGCCGGGCCGACGATGGCTGAAATGCCAGAAACCGGTCCCAGGAAGCTTGTTTCCTTTCCAGTAAAGAATTGTCTTGGTAGTTTGGTCTGCCCTGTTCCCATGATGCACTGGGCCAGGGCCAGACTAATTTGCATGTAGCCAGGTTCTGAACTGGGATGGTGCAGTGAGCTAAAAAACGGTGAAGAATCAAGCCCTGATCTCTTGACTGGGTAGGAGTGTTCTGATTAACTCAGATACTCTGTCCATCACCACCCCCTTTTCTTAATCGTTTTTGGCCACTACAGGTGTGGCAGGGTATGCTCAGACATGAGTCCCTTGCTCACTGCACCATCAGGATTCAAGCAAGCCGGGCCGACGACGGCTGAAATGCCAGAAACCGGTCCCTGGAAGCTTGTTTCCTTTCCAGTAAAGAACTGGCTTGGTAGTTTGGTCTGCCCTGTTCCCATGATGCACTGGGCCAGGGCCAGACTAATTTGCATGTAGCCAGGTTCTGAACTGGGATGGTGCAGTGAGCTAAAAAACGGTGATGGATCAAGCCCTGATCTCTTGATTGGGTAGGAGTGTTCTGATTAACTCAGATACTCTGTCCATCACCACCCCCTTTTCTGAATCGTTTTTGGCCACCACAGGTGTGGCAGGGTATGCTCAGACATGAGTCCCTTGCTCACTGCACCATCAGGATTCAAGCAAGCCGGGCCGACGACGGCTGAAATGCCAGAAACCGGTCCCCGGAAGCTTGTTTCCTTTCCAGTAAAGAATTGGCTTGGTAGTTTGGTCTCCCCTGTTCCCATGATGCACTGGGCCAGGGCCAGACTAATTTGCATGTAGCCAGGTTCTGAACTGGGATGGTGCAGTGAGCTAAAAAACGGTGATGGATCAAGACCTGATCTCTTGACTGGGTAGGAGTGTTCTGATTAACTCAGATACTCTGTCCATCACCACCCCCTTTTCTGAATCGTTTTTGGCCACTACAGGTGTGGAAGGGTTTGCTCAGACATGAGTCCCTTGCTCACTGCACCATCAGGATTCAAGCAAGCCAGGCCGACGACGGCTGAAATGCCAGAAACCGGTCCCCGGAAGCTTGTTTCCTTTCCAGTAAAGAATTGGCTTGGTAGTTTGGTCTGCCCTGTTCCCATGATGCACTAGGCCAGGGCCAGACTAATTTGCATGTAGCCAGGTTCTGAACTGGGATGGTGCAGTGAGCTAAAAAACGGTGATGGATCAAGCCCTGATCTCTTGACTGGGTAGGAGTGTTCTGATTAACTCAGATACTCTGTCCATCACCACCCCCTTTTCTCAATCGTTTTTGGCCACTGCAGGTGTGGCAGGGTATGCTCAAACATGAGTCCCTTGCTCACTGCACCATCAGGATTCAAGCAAGCCGGGCCGACGACGGCTGAAATGCCAGAAACCGGTCCCCGGAAGCTTGTTTCCTTTCCAGTAAAGAATTAGCTTGGTAGTTTGGTCTGCCCTGTTCCCATGATGCACTGGGCCAGGGCCAGACTAATTTGCATGTAGCCAGGTTCTGAACTGGGATGGTGCAGTGAGCTAAAAAACGGTGATGGATCAAGCCCTGATCTCTTGACTGGGTAGGAGTGTTCTGATTAACTCAGATACTCTGTCCATCACCACCCCCTTTTCTGAATCGT
This sequence comes from Lissotriton helveticus, assembly GCF_964261635.1. Taxonomy (NCBI): domain Eukaryota; kingdom Metazoa; phylum Chordata; class Amphibia; order Caudata; family Salamandridae; genus Lissotriton; species Lissotriton helveticus. Next base: position 1,500,938,668 of record NC_136057.1, on the reverse strand, counting down.
TTTTGGCCACTACAGGTGTGGCAGGGTATGCTCAGACATGAGTCCCTTGCTCACTGCACCATCAGGATTCAAGCAAGCCGGGCCGACGACGGCTGAAATGCCAGAAACCGGTCCCCGGAAGCTTGTTTCCTTTCCAGTAAAGAATTGGCTTGGTAGTTTGGTCTGCCCTGTTCCCATGATGCACTGGGCCAGGGCCAGACTAATTTGCATGTAGCCAGGTTCTGAACTGGGATGGTGCAGTGAACTAAAAAACGGTGATGGATCAAGCCCTGATCCCTTGACTGGGTAGGAGTGTTCTGATTAACTCAGATACTCTGTCCATCACCACCCCCTTTTCTGAATTGTTTTTGGCCACTACAGGTGTGGCAGGGTATGCTCAGACATGAGTCCCTTGCTCACTGCACCATCAGGATTCAAGCAAGCCGGGCCGACGACGGCTGAAATGCCAGAAACCGGTCCCCGGAAGCTTGTTTCCTTTTCAGTAAAGAATTGGCTTGGTAGTTTGGTCTGCCCTGTTCCCATGATGCACTGGGCCAGGGCCAGACTAATTTGCATGTAGCCAGGTTCTGAACTGGGATGGTGCAGTGAGCTAAAAAACGGTGATGGATCAAGCCCTGATCTCTTGACTGGGTAGGAGTGTTCTGATTAACTCAGATACTCTGTCCATCACCACCCCCTTTTCTGAATCGTTTTTGGCCACTACAGGTGTGGCAGGGTATGCTCAGACATAAGTCCCTTGCTCACTGCACCATCAGGATTCAAACAAGCCGGGCCGACGATGGCTGAAATGCCAGAAACCGGTCCCCGGAAGCTTGTTTCCTTTCCAGTAAAGAATTGGCTTGGTAGTTTGGTCTGCCCTGTTCCCATGATGCACTGGGCCAGGGCCAGACTAATTTGTATGTAGCCAGGTTCTGAACTGGGATGGTGCAGTGAGCTAAAAAACGGTGATGGATCAAGCCCTGATCTCTTGACTGGGTAGGAGTGTTCTGATTAACTCAGATACTCTGTCCATCACCACCCCCTTTTCTGAATCGTTTTTGGCCACTACAGGTGTGGCAGGGTATGCTCAGACATGAGTCCCTTGCTCACTGCACCATCAGGATTCAAGCAAGCCGGGCCGACGATGGATGAAATGCCAGAAACCGGTCCCCGGAAGCTTGTTTCCTTTCCAGTAAAGAATTGGCTTGGTAGTTTGGTCTGCCCTGTTCCCATGATGCACTGGGCCATGGCCAGACTAATTTGCATGTAGCCAGGTTCTGAACTGGGATGGTGCAGTGAGCTAAAAAACGGTGATGGATCAAGCCCTGATCTCTTGACTGGGTAGGAGTGTTGTGATTAACTCAGATACTCTGTCCATCACCACCCCCTTTTCTGAATCGTTTTTGGCCACTACAGGTGTGGCAGGGTATGCTCAGACATGAGTCCCTTGCTCACTGCACCATCAGGATTCAAGCAAGCCGGGCCGACGACGGCTGAAATGCCAGAAACCGGTCCCCGTAAGCTTGTTTCCTTTCCAGTAAAGAATTGGCTTGGTAGTTTGGTCTGCCCTGTTCCCATGATGCACTGGGCCAGGGCCAGACTAATTTGCATGTAGCCAGGTTCTGAACTGGGATGGTGCAGTGAGCTAAAAAACGGTGATGGATCAAGCCCTGATCCCTTGACTGGGTAGGAGTGTTCTGATTAACTCAGATACTCTGTCCATCACCACCCCCTTTTCTGAATTGTTTTTGGCCACTACAGGTGTGGCAGGGTATGCTCAGACATGAGTCCCTTGCTCACTGCAACATCAGGATTCAAGCAAGCCGGGCCGACGACGGCTGAAATGCCAGAAACCGGTCCCCGGAAGCTTGTTTCCTTTTCAGTAAAGAATTGGCTTGGTAGTTTGGTCTGCCCTGTTCCCATGATGCACTGGGCCAGGGCCAGACTAATTTGCATGTAGCCAGGTTCTGAACTGGGATGGTGCAGTGAGCTAAAAAACGGTGATGGATCAAGCCCGGATCTCTTGACTGGGTAGGAGTGTTCTGATTAACTCAGATACTCTGTTCATCACCACCCCCTTTTCTGAATCGTTTTTGGCCACTACAGGTGTGGCAGGGTATGCTCAGACATAAGTCCCTTGCTCACTGCACCATCAGGATTCAAACAAGCCGGGCCGACGATGGCTGAAATGCCAGAAACCGGTCCCCGGAAGCTTGTTTCCTTTCCAGTAAAGAATTGGCTTGGTAGTTTGGTCTGCCCTGTTCCCATGATGCACTGGGCCAGGGCCAGACTAATTTGCATGTAGCCAGGTTCTGAACTGGGATGGTGCAGTGAGCTAAAAAACGGTGATGGATCAAGCCCTGATCTCTTGACTGGGTAGGAGTGTTCTGATTAACTCAGATACTCTGTCCATCACCACCCCCTTTTCTAAATCGTTTTTGGCCACTACAGGTGTGGCAGGGTATGCTCAGACATGAGTCCCTTGCTCACTGAACCATCAGGATTCAAGCAAGCCGGGCCGACGACGGCTGAAATGCCAGAAACCAGTCCCCGGAAGCTTGTTTCCTTTCCAGTAAAGAATTGGCTTGGTAGTTTGGTCTGCCCTGTTCCCATGATGCACTGGGCCAGGGCCAGACTAATTTGCATGTAGCCAGGTTCTGAACTGGGATGGTGCAGTGAGCTAAAAAACGGTGATGGATCAAGCCCTGATCTCTTGACTGGGTAGGAGTGTTCTGATTAACTCAGATACTCTGACCCTCACCACCCCCTTTTCTGAATCGTTTTTGGCCACTACAGGTGTGGCAGGGTATGCTCAGACATGAGTCCCTTGCTCACTGCACCATCAGGATTCAAGCAAACCGGGCCGACGACGGCTGAAATGCCAGAAACCGGTCCCCGGAAGCTTGTTTCCTTTCCAGTAAAGAATTGGCTTGGTAGTTTGGTCTGCCCTGTTCCCATGATGCACTGGGCCAGGGCCAGACTAATTTGCATGTAGCCAGGTTCTGAACTGGGATGGTGCAGTGAGCTAAAAAACGGTGATGGATCAAGCCCTGATCTCTTGACTGGGTAGGAGTGTTCTGATTAACTCAGATACTCTGTCCATCGCCACCCCCTTTTCTGAATCGTTTTTGGCCACTACAGGTGTGGCAGGGTATGCTCAGACATGAGTCCCTTGCTCACTGCACCATCAGGATTCAAGCAAGCCGGGCCGACGACGGCTGAAATGCCAGAAACCGGTCCCCGAAAGCTTGTTTCCTTTCCAGTAAAGAATTGGCTTGGTAGTTTGGTCTGCCCTGTTCCCATGATGCACTGGGCCAGGGCCAGACTAATTTGCATGTAGCCAGGTTCTGAACTGGGATGGTGCAGTGAGCTAAAAAACGGTGATGGATCAAGCCCTGATCTCTTGATTGGGTAGGAGTGTTCTGATTAACTCAGATACTCTGTCCATCACCACCCCCTTTTCTGAATCGTTTTTGGCCACCACAGGTGTGGCAGGGTATGCTCAGACATGAGTCCCTTGCTCACTGCACCATCAGGATTCAAGCAAGCCGGGCCGACAACGGCTGAAATGCCAGAAACCGGTCCCCGGAAGCTTGTTTCCTTTCCAGTAAAGAATTGGCTTGGTAGTTTGGTCTCCCCTGTTCCCATGATGCACTGGGCCAGGGCCAGACTAATTTGCATGTAGCCAGGTTCTGAACTGGGATGGTGCAGTGAGCTAAAAAACGGTGATGGATCAAGACCTGATCTCTTGACTGGGTAGGAGTGTTCTGATTAACTCAGATACTCTGTCCATCACCACCCCCTTTTCTGAATCGTTTTTGGCCACTACAGGTGTGGAAGGGTTTGCTCAGACATGAGTCCCTTGCTCACTGCACCATCAGGATTCAAGCAAGCCGGGCCGACGACGGCTGAAATGCCAGAAACCGGTCCCCGGAAGCTTGTTTCCTTTCCAGTAAAGAATTGGCTTGGTAGTTTGGTCTGCCCTGTTCCCATGATGCACTAGGCCAGGGCCAGACTAATTTGCATGTAGCCAGGTTCTGAACTGGGATGGTGCAGTGAGCTAAAAAACGGTGATGGATCAAGCCCTGATCTCTTGACTGGGTAGGAGTGTTCTGATTAACTCAGATACTCTGTCCATCACCACCCCCTTTTCTCAATCGTTTTTGGCCACTGCAGGTGTGGCAGGGTATGCTCAAACATGAGTCCCTTGCTCACTGCACCATCAGGATTCAAGCAAGCCGGGCCGACGACGGCTGAAATGCCAGAAACCGGTCCCCGGAAGCTTGTTTCCTTTCCAGTAAAGAATTAGCTTGGTAGTTTGGTCTGCCCTGTTCCCATGATGCACTGGGCCAGGGCCAGACTAATTTGCATGTAGCCAGGTTCTGAACTGGGATGGTGCAGTGAGCTAAAAAACGGTGATGGATCAAGCCCTGATCTCTTGACTGGGTAGGAGTGTTCTGATTAACTCAGATACTCTGTCCATCACCACCCCCTTTTCTGAATCGTTTTTGGCCACTACAGGTGTGGCAGGGTATGCTCAGACATGAGTCCCTTGCTCACTGCACCATCAGGATTCAAGCAAGCCGGGCCGACGACGGCTGAAATGCCAGAAACCGGTCCCCGGAAGCTTGTTTCCTTTCCAGTAAAGAATTGGCTTGGTAGTTTGGTCTGCCCTGTTCCCATGATGCACTGGGCCAGGGCCAGACTAATTTGCATGTAGCCAGGTTCTGAACTGGGATGGTGCAGTGAACTAAAAAACGGTGATGGATCAAGCCCTGATCCCTTGACTGGGTAGGAGTGTTCTGATTAACTCAGATACTCTGTCCATCACCACCCCCTTTTCTGAATTGTTTTTGGCCACTACAGGTGTGGCAGGGTATGCTCAGACATGAGTCCCTTGCTCACTGCACCATCAGGATTCAAGCAAGCCGGGCCGACGACGGCTGAAATGCCAGAAACCGGTCCCCGGAAGCTTGTTTCCTTTTCAGTAAAGAATTGGCTTGGTAGTTTGGTCTGCCCTGTTCCCACGATGCACTGGGCCAGGGCCAGACTAATTTGCATGTAGCCAGGTTCTGAACTGGGATGGTGCAGTGAGCTAAAAAACGGTGATGGATCAAGCCCTGATCTCTTGACTGGGTAGGAGTGTTCTGATTAACTCAGATACTCTGTCCATCACCACCCCCTTTTCTGAATCGTTTTTGGCCACTACAGGTGTGGCAGGGTATGCTCAGACATAAGTCCCTTGCTCACTGCACCATCAGGATTCAAACAAGCCGGGCCGACGATGGCTGAAATGCCAGAAACCGGTCCCCGGAAGCTTGTTTCCTTTCCAGTAAAGAATTGGCTTGGTAGTTTGGTCTGCCCTGTTCCCATGATGCACTGGGCCAGGGCCAGACTAATTTGTATGTAGCCAGGTTCTGAACTGGGATGGTGCAGTGAGCTAAAAAACGGTGATGGATCAAGCCCTGATCTCTTGACTGGGTAGGAGTGTTCTGATTAACTCAGATACTCTGTCCATCACCACCCCCTTTTCTGAATCGTTTTTGGCCACTACAGGTGTGGCAGGGTATGCTCAGACATGAGTCCCTTGCTCACTGCACCATCAGGATTCAAGCAAGCCGGGCCGACGATGGATGAAATGCCAGAAACCGGTCCCCGGAAGCTTGTTTCCTTTCCAGTAAAGAATTGGCTTGGTAGTTTGGTCTGCCCTGTTCCCATGATGCACTGGGCCAGGGCCAGACTAATTTGCATGTAGCCAGGTTCTGAACTGGGATGGTGCAGTGAGCTAAAAAACGGTGATGGATCAAGCCCTGATCTCTTGACTGGGTAGGAGTGTTGTGATTAACTCAGATACTCTGTCCATCACCACCCCCTTTTCTGAATCGTTTTTGGCCACTACAGGTGTGGCAGGGTATGCTCAGACATGAGTCCCTTGCTCACTGCACCATGAGGATTCAAGCAAGCCGGGCCGACGACGGCTGAAATGCCAGAAACCGGTCCCCGTAAGCTTGTTTCCTTTCCAGTAAAGAATTGGCTTGGTAGTTTGGTCTGCCCTGTTCCCATGATGCACTGGGCCAGGGCCAGACTAATTTGCATGTAGCCAGGTTCTGAACTGGGATGGTGCAGTGAGCTAAAAAACGGTGATGGATCAAGCCCTGATCCCTTGACTGGGTAGGAGTGTTCTGATTAACTCAGATACTCTGTCCATCACCACCCCCTTTTCTGAATTGTTTTTGGCCACTACAGGTGTGGCAGGGTATGCTCAGACATGAGTCCCTTGCTCACTGCAACATCAGGATTCAAGCAAGCCGGGCCGACGACGGCTGAAATGCCAGAAACCGGTCCCCGGAAGCTTGTTTCCTTTTCAGTAAAGAATTGGCTTGGTAGTTTGGTCTGCCCTGTTCCCATGATGCACTGGGCCAGGGCCAGACTAATTTGCATGTAGCCAGGTTCTGAACTGGGATGGTGCGGTGAGCTAAAAAACGGTGATGGATCAAGCCCGGATCTCTTGACTGGGTAGGAGTGTTCTGATTAACTCAGATACTCTGTTCATCACCACCCCCTTTTCTGAATCGTTTTTGGCCACTACAGGTGTGGCAGGGTATGCTCAGACATAAGTCCCTTGCTCACTGCACCATCAGGATTCAAACAAGCCGGGCCGACGATGGCTGAAATGCCAGAAACCGGTCCCCGGAAGCTTGTTTCCTTTCCAGTAAAGAATTGGCTTGGTAGTTTGGTCTGCCCTGTTCCCATGATGCACTGGGCCAGGGCCAGACTAATTTGCATGTAGCCAGGTTCTGAACTGGGATGGTGCAGTGAGCTAAAAAACGGTGATGGATCAAGCCCTGATCTCTTGACTGGGTAGGAGTGTTCTGATTAACTCAGATACTCTGTCCATCACCACCCCCTTTTCTAAATCGTTTTTGGCCACTACAGGTGTGGCAGGGTATGCTCAGACATGAGTCCCTTGCTCACTGCACCATCAGGATTTAAGCAAGCCGGGCCGACGACGGCTGAAATGCCAGAAACCAGTCCCCGGAAGCTTGTTTCCTTTCCAGTAAAGAATTGGCTTGGTAGTTTGGTCTGCCCTGTTCCCATGATGCACTGGGCCAGGGCCAGACTAATTTGCATGTAGCCAGGTTCTGAACTGGGATGGTGCAGTGAGCTAAAAAACGGTGATGGATCAAGCCCTGATCTCTTGACTGGGTAGGAGTGTTCTGATTAACTCAGATACTCTGTCCATCACCACCCCCTTTTCTGAATTGTTTTTTGCCACTACAGGTGTGGCAGGGTATGCTCAGACATGAGTCCCTTGCTCACTGCAACATCAGGATTCAAGCAAGCCGGGCCGACGATGGCTGAAATGCCAGAAACCGGTCCCCGGAAGCTTGTTTCCTTTCCAGTAAAGAATTGGCTTGGTAGTTTGGTCTGCCCTGTTCCCATGATGCACTGGGCCAGGGCCAGACTAATTTGCATGTAGCCAGGTTCTGAACTGGGATGGTGCAGTTAGCTAAAAAACAGTGATGGATCAAGCCCTAATCTCTTGACTGGGTAGGAGTGTTCTGATTAACTCAAATACTCTGACCATCACCACCCCCTTTTCTGAATCGTTTTTGGCCACTACAGGTGTGGCAGGGTATGCTCAGACATGAGTCCCTTGCTCACTGCACCATCAGGATTCAAGCAAGCCGGGCCGACGATGGCTGAAATGCCAGAAACCGGTCCCAGGAAGCTTGTTTCCTTTCCAGTAAAGAATTGGCTTGGTAGTTTGGTCTGCCCTGTTCCCATGATGCACTGGGCCAGGGCCAGACTAATTTGCATGTAGCCAGGTTCTGAACTGGGATGGTGCAGTGAGCTAAAAAACGGTGAAGGATCAAGCCCTGATCTCTTGACTGGGTAGGAGTGTTCTGATTAACTCAGATACTCTGTCCATCACCACCCCCTTTTCTGAATCGTTTTTGGCCACTACAGGTGTGGCAGGGTATGCTCAGACATGAGTCCCTTGCTCACTGCACCATCAGGATTCAAGCAAGCCAGGCCGACGACGGCTGAAATGCAAGAAACCGGTCCCTGGAAGCTTGTTTCCTTTCCAGTAAAGAACTGGCTTGGTAGTTTGGTCTGCCCTGTTCCCATGATGCACTGGGCCAGGGCCAGACTAATTTGCATGTAGCCAGGTTCTGAACTGGGATGGTGCAGTGAGCTAAAAAACGGTGATGGATCAAGCCCTGATCTCTTGACTGGGTAGGAGTGTTCTGATTAACTCAGATACTCTGTCCATCACCACCCCCTTTTCTGAATCGTTTTTGGCCACTACAGGTGTGGCAGGGTATGCTCAGACATGAGTCCCTTGCTCACTGCACCATCAGGATTCAAGCAAGCCGGGCCGACGACGGCTGAAATGCCAGAAACCGGTCCCCGGAAGCTTGTTTCCTTTCCAGTAAAGAATTGGCTTGGTAGTTTGGTCTGCCCTGTTCCCATGATGCACTGGGCCAGGGCCAGACTAATTTGCATGTAGCCAGGTTCTGAACTGGGATGGTGCAGTGAGCTAAAAAACAGTGATGGATCAAGCCCTGATCTCTTGACTGGGTAGGAGTGTTCTGATTAACTCAAATACTCTGACCATCACCACCCCCTTTTCTGAATCGTTTTTGGCCACTACAGGTGTGGCAGGGTATGCTCAGACATGAGTCCCTTGCTCACTGCACCATCAGGATTCAAGCAAGCCGGGCCGACGATGGCTGAAATGCCAGAAACCGGTCCCAGGAAGCTTGTTTCCTTTCCAGTAAAGAATTGTCTTGGTAGTTTGGTCTGCCCTGTTCCCATGATGCACTGGGCCAGGGCCAGACTAATTTGCATTTAGCCAGGTTCTGAACTGGGATGGTGCAGTGAGCTAAAAAACGGTGAAGAATCAAGCCCTGATCTCTTGACTGGGTAGGAGTGTTCTGATTAACTCAGATACTCTGTCCATCACCACCCCCTTTTCTTAATCGTTTTTGGCCACTACAGGTGTGGCAGGGTATGCTCAGACATGAGTCCCTTGCTCACTGCACCATCAGGATTCAAGCAAGCCGGGCCGACGACGGCTGAAATGCCAGAAACCGGTCCCTGGAAGCTTGTTTCCTTTCCAGTAAAGAACTGGCTTGGTAGTTTGGTCTGCCCTGTTCCCATGATGCACTGGGCCAGGGCCAGACTAATTTGCATGTAGCCAGGTTCTGAACTGGGATGGTGCAGTGAGCTAAAAAACGGTGATGGATCAAGCCCTGATCTCTTGATTGGGTAGGAGTGTTCTGATTAACTCAGATACTCTGTCCATCACCACCCCCTTTTCTGAATCGTTTTTGGCCACCACAGGTGTGGCAGGGTATGCTCAGACATGAGTCCCTTGCTCACTGCACCATCAGGATTCAAGCAAGCCGGGCCGACGACGGCTGAAATGCCAGAAACCGGTCCCCGGAAGCTTGTTTCCTTTCCAGTAAAGAATTGGCTTGGTAGTTTGGTCTCCCCTGTTCCCATGATGCACTGGGCCAGGGCCAGACTAATTTGCATGTAGCCAGGTTCTGAACTGGGATGGTGCAGTGAGCTAAAAAACGGTGATGGATCAAGACCTGATCTCTTGACTGGGTAGGAGTGTTCTGATTAACTCAGATACTCTGTCCATCACCACCCCCTTTTCTGAATCGTTTTTGGCCACTACAGGTGTGGAAGGGTTTGCTCAGACATGAGTCCCTTGCTCACTGCACCATCAGGATTCAAGCAAGCCAGGCCGACGACGGCTGAAATGCCAGAAACCGGTCCCCGGAAGCTTGTTTCCTTTCCAGTAAAGAATTGGCTTGGTAGTTTGGTCTGCCCTGTTCCCATGATGCACTAGGCCAGGGCCAGACTAATTTGCATGTAGCCAGGTTCTGAACTGGGATGGTGCAGTGAGCTAAAAAACGGTGATGGATCAAGCCCTGATCTCTTGACTGGGTAGGAGTGTTCTGATTAACTCAGATACTCTGTCCATCACCACCCCCTTTTCTCAATCGTTTTTGGCCACTGCAGGTGTGGCAGGGTATGCTCAAACATGAGTCCCTTGCTCACTGCACCATCAGGATTCAAGCAAGCCGGGCCGACGACGGCTGAAATGCCAGAAACCGGTCCCCGGAAGCTTGTTTCCTTTCCAGTAAAGAATTAGCTTGGTAGTTTGGTCTGCCCTGTTCCCATGATGCACTGGGCCAGGGCCAGACTAATTTGCATGTAGCCAGGTTCTGAACTGGGATGGTGCAGTGAGCTAAAAAACGGTGATGGATCAAGCCCTGATCTCTTGACTGGGTAGGAGTGTTCTGATTAACTCAGATACTCTGTCCATCACCACCCCCTTTTCTGAATCGTTTTTGGCCACTACAGGTGTGGCAGGGTATGCTCAGACATGAGTCCCTTGCTCACTGCACCATCAGGATTCAAGCAAGCCGGGCCGACGACGGCTGAAATGCCAGAAACCGGTCCCCGGAAGCTTGTTTCCTTTCCAGTAAAGAATTGGCTTGGTAGTTTGGTCTGCCCTGTTCCCATGATGCACTGGGCCAGGGCCAGACTAATTTGCATGTAGCCAGGTTCTGAACTGGGATGGTGCAGTGAACTAAAAAACGGTGATGGATCAAGCCCTGATCCCTTGACTGGGTAGGAGTGTTCTGATTAACTCAGATACTCTGTCCATCACCACCCCCTTTTCTGAATTGTTTTTGGCCACTACAGGTGTGGCAGGGTATGCTCAGACATGAGTCCCTTGCTCACTGCACCATCAGGATTCAAGCAAGCCGGGCCGACGACGGCTGAAATGCCAGAAACCGGTCCCCGGAAGCTTGTTTCCTTTTCAGTAAAGAATTGGCTTGGTAGTTTGGTCTGCCCTGTTCCCATGATGCACTGGGCCAGGGCCAGACTAATTTGCATGTAGCCAGGTTCTGAACTGGGATGGTGCAGTGAGCTAAAAAACGGTGATGGATCAAGCCCTGATCTCTTGACTGGGTAGGAGTGTTCTGATTAACTCAGATACTCTGTCCATCACCACCCCCTTTTCTGAATCGTTTTTGGCCACTACAGGTGTGGCAGGGTATGCTCAGACATAAGTCCCTTGCTCACTGCACCATCAGGATTCAAACAAGCCGGGCCGACGATGGCTGAAATGCCAGAAACCGGTCCCCGGAAGCTTGTTTCCTTTCCAGTAAAGAATTGGCTTGGTAGTTTGGTCTGCCCTGTTCCCATGATGCACTGGGCCAGGGCCAGACTAATTTGTATGTAGCCAGGTTCTGAACTGGGATGGTGCAGTGAGCTAAAAAACGGTGATGGATCAAGCCCTGATCTCTTGACTGGGTAGGAGTGTTCTGATTAACTCAGATACTCTGTCCATCACCACCCCCTTTTCTGAATCGTTTTTGGCCACTACAGGTGTGGCAGGGTATGCTCAGACATGAGTCCCTTGCTCACTGCACCATCAGGATTCAAGCAAGCCGGGCCGACGATGGATGAAATGCCAGAAACCGGTCCCCGGAAGCTTGTTTCCTTTCCAGTAAAGAATTGGCTTGGTAGTTTGGTCTGCCCTGTTCCCATGATGCACTGGGCCATGGCCAGACTAATTTGCATGTAGCCAGGTTCTGAACTGGGATGGTGCAGTGAGCTAAAAAACGGTGATGGATCAAGCCCTGATCTCTTGACTGGGTAGGAGTGTTGTGATTAACTCAGATACTCTGTCCATCACCACCCCCTTTTCTGAATCGTTTTTGGCCACTACAGGTGTGGCAGGGTATGCTCAGACATGAGTCCCTTGCTCACTGCACCATCAGGATTCAAGCAAGCCGGGCCGACGACGGCTGAAATGCCAGAAACCGGTCCCCGTAAGCTTGTTTCCTTTCCAGTAAAGAATTGGCTTGGTAGTTTGGTCTGCCCTGTTCCCATGATGCACTGGGCCAGGGCCAGACTAATTTGCATGTAGCCAGGTTCTGAACTGGGATGGTGCAGTGAGCTAAAAAACGGTGATGGATCAAGCCCTGATCCCTTGACTGGGTAGGAGTGTTCTGATTAACTCAGATACTCTGTCCATCACCACCCCCTTTTCTGAATTGTTTTTGGCCACTACAGGTGTGGCAGGGTATGCTCAGACATGAGTCCCTTGCTCACTGCAACATCAGGATTCAAGCAAGCCGGGCCGACGACGGCTGAAATGCCAGAAACCGGTCCCCGGAAGCTTGTTTCCTTTTCAGTAAAGAATTGGCTTGGTAGTTTGGTCTGCCCTGTTCCCATGATGCACTGGGCCAGGGCCAGACTAATTTGCATGTAGCCAGGTTCTGAACTGGGATGGTGCAGTGAGCTAAAAAACGGTGATGGATCAAGCCCGGATCTCTTGACTGGGTAGGAGTGTTCTGATTAACTCAGATACTCTGTTCATCACCACCCCCTTTTCTGAATCGTTTTTGGCCACTACAGGTGTGGCAGGGTATGCTCAGACATAAGTCCCTTGCTCACTGCACCATCAGGATTCAAACAAGCCGGGCCGACGATGGCTGAAATGCCAGAAACCGGTCCCCGGAAGCTTGTTTCCTTTCCAGTAAAGAATTGGCTTGGTAGTTTGGTCTGCCCTGTTCCCATGATGCACTGGGCCAGGGCCAGACTAATTTGCATGTAGCCAGGTTCTGAACTGGGATGGTGCAGTGAGCTAAAAAACGGTGATGGATCAAGCCCTGATCTCTTGACTGGGTAGGAGTGTTCTGATTAACTCAGATACTCTGTCCATCACCACCCCCTTTTCTAAATCGTTTTTGGCCACTACAGGTGTGGCAGGGTATGCTCAGACATGAGTCCCTTGCTCACTGAACCATCAGGATTCAAGCAAGCCGGGCCGACGACGGCTGAAATGCCAGAAACCAGTCCCCGGAAGCTTGTTTCCTTTCCAGTAAAGAATTGGCTTGGTAGTTTGGTCTGCCCTGTTCCCATGATGCACTGGGCCAGGGCCAGACTAATTTGCATGTAGCCAGGTTCTGAACTGGGATGGTGCAGTGAGCTAAAAAACGGTGATGGATCAAGCCCTGATCTCTTGACTGGGTAGGAGTGTTCTGATTAACTCAGATACTCTGTCCATCACCACCCCCTTTTCTGAATCATTTTTGGCCACTACAGGTGTGGCAGGGTATGCTCAGACATGAGTCCCTTGCTCACTGCACCATCAGGATTTAAGCAAGCCGGGCCGACGACGGCTGAAATGCCAGAAACCAGTCCCCGGAAGCTTGTTTCCTTTCCAGTAAAGAATTGGCTTGGTAGTTTGGTCTGCCCTGTTCCCATGATGCACTGGGCCAGGGCCAGACTAATTTGCATGTAGCCAGGTTCTGAACTGGGATGGTGCAGTGAGCTAAAAAACGGTGATGGATCAAGCCCTGATCTCTTGACTGGGTAGGAGTGTTCTGATTAACTCAGATACTCTGTCCATCACCACCCCCTTTTCTGAATTGTTTTTTGCCACTACAGGTGTGGCAGGGTATGCTCAGACATGAGTCCCTTGCTCACTGCAACATCAGGATTCAAGCAAGCCGGGCCGACGATGGCTGAAATGCCAGAAACCGGTCCCCGGAAGCTTGTTTCCTTTCCAGTAAAGAATTGGCTTGGTAGTTTGGTCTGCCCTGTTCCCATGATGCACTGGGCCAGGGCCAGACTAATTTGCATGTAGCCAGGTTCTGAACTGGGATGGTGCAGTTAGCTAAAAAACAGTGATGGATCAAGCCCTAATCTCTTGACTGGGTAGGAGTGTTCTGATTAACTCAAATACTCTGACCATCACCACCCCCTTTTCTGAATCGCTTTTGGCCACTACAGGTGTGGCAGGGTATGCTCAGACATGAGTCCCTTGCTCACTGCACCATCAGGATTCAAGCAAGCCGGGCCGACGATGGCTGAAATGCCAGAAACCGGTCCCAGGAAGCTTGTTTCCTTTCCAGTAAAGAATTGGCTTGGTAGTTTGGTCTGCCCTGTTCCCATGATGCACTGGGCCAGGGCCAGACTAATTTGCATGTAGCCAGGTTCTGAACTGGGATGGTGCAGTGAGCTAAAAAACGGTGAAGGATCAAGCCCTGATCTCTTGACTGGGTAGGAGTGTTCTGATTAACTCAGATACTCTGTCCATCACCACCCCCTTTTCTGAATCGTTTTTGGCCACTACAGGTGTGGCAGGGTATGCTCAGACATGAGTCCCTTGCTCACTGCACCATCAGGATTCAAGCAAGCCAGGCCGACGACGGCTGAAATGCAAGAAACCGGTCCCTGGAAGCTTGTTTCCTTTCCAGTAAAGAACTGGCTTGGTAGTTTGGTCTGCCCTGTTCCCATGATGCACTGGGCCAGGGCCAGACTAATTTGCATGTAGCCAGGTTCTGAACTGGGATGGTGCAGTGAGCTAAAAAACGGTGATGGATCAAGCCCTGATCTCTTGACTGGGTAGGAGTGTTCTGATTAACTCAGATACTCTGTCCATCACCACCCCCTTTTCTGAATCGTTTTTGGCCACTACAGGTGTGGCAGGGTATGCTCAGACATGAGTCCCTTGCTCACTGCACCATCAGGATTCAAGCAAGCCGGGCCGACGACGGCTGAAATGCCAGAAACCGGTCCCCGGAAGCTTGTTTCCTTTCCAGTAAAGAATTGGCTTGGTAGTTTGGTCTGCCCTGTTCCCATGATGCACTGGGCCAGGGCCAGACTAATTTGTATGTAGCCAGGTTCTGAACTGGGATGGTGCAGTGAGCTAAAAAACAGTGATGGATCAAGCCCTGATCTCTTGACTGGGTAGGAGTGTTCTGATTAACTCAAATACTCTGACCATCACCACCCCCTTTTCTGAATCGTTTTTGACCACTACAGGTGTGGCAGGGTATGCTCAGACATGAGTCCCTTGCTCACTGCACCATCAGGATTCAAGCAAGCCGGGCCGACGATGGCTGAAATGCCAGAAACCGGTCCCAGGAAGCTTGTTTCCTTTCCAGTAAAGAATTGGCTTGGTAGTTTGGTCTGCCCTGTTCCCATGATGCACTGGGCCAGGGCCAGACTAATTTGCATGTAGCCA
Source organism: Lissotriton helveticus (assembly GCF_964261635.1). Taxonomy (NCBI): domain Eukaryota; kingdom Metazoa; phylum Chordata; class Amphibia; order Caudata; family Salamandridae; genus Lissotriton; species Lissotriton helveticus. The sequence continues at coordinate 1,500,923,616 of NC_136057.1, read as the reverse complement.
GGTTCTGAACTGGGATGGTGCAGTGAGCTAAAAAATGGTGAAGGATCAAGCCCTGATCTCTTGACTGGGTAGGAGTGTTCTGATTAACTCAGATACTCTGTCCATCACCACCCCCTTTTCTTAATCGTTTTTGGCCACTACAGGTGTGGCAGGGTATGCTCAGACATGAGTCCCTTGCTCACTGCACCATCAGGATTCAAGCAAGCCGGGCCGACGACGGCTGAAATGCCAGAAACCGGTCCCTGGAAGCTTGTTTCCTTTCCAGTAAAGAACTACAGGTGTGGCAGGGTATGCTCAGACATGAGTCCCTTGCTCACTGCACCATCAGGATTCAAGCAAGCCGGGCCGACGACGGCTGAAATGCCAGAAACCGGTCCCCGGAAGCTTGTTTCCTTTCCAGTAAAGAATTGGCTTGGTAGTTTGGTCTGCCCTGTTCCCATGATGCACTGGGCCAGGGCCAGACTAATTTGCATGTAGCCAGGTTCTGAACTGGGATGGTGCAGTGAGCTAAAAAACGGTGATGGATCAAGCCCTGATCTCTTGACTGGGTAGGAGTGTTCTGATTAACTCAGATACTCTGTCCATCACCACCCCCTTTTCTGAATCGTTTTTGGCCACTACAGGTGTGGCAGGGTATGCTCAGACATGAGTCCCTTGCTCACTGCACCATCAGGATTCAAGCAAGCCAGGCCGACGACGGCTGAAATGCCAGAAACCGGTCCCTGGAAGCTTGTTTCCTTTCCAGTAAAGAACTGGCTTGGTTGTTTGGTCTGCCCTGTTCCCATGATGCACTGGGCCAGGGTCAGACTAATTTGCATGTAGCCAGGTTCTGAACTGGGATGGTGCAGTGAGCTAAAAAACGGTGAAGGATCAAGCCCTGATCTCTTGACTGGGTAGGAGTGTTCTGATTAACTCAGATACTCTGTCCATCACCACCCCCTTTTCTGAATCGTTTTTGGCCACTACAGGTGTGGCAGGGTATGCTCAGACATGAGTCCCTTGCTCACTGCACCATCAGGATTCAAGCAAGCCGGTCCGACGACGGCTGAAATGCCAGAAACCGGTCCCCGGAAGCTTGTTTCCTTTCCAGTAAAGAATTGGCTTGGTAGTTTGGTCTGCCCTGTTCCCATGATGCACTGGGCCAGGGCCAGACTAATTTGCATGTAGCCAGGTTCTGAACTGGGATGGTGCAGTGAGCTAAAAAACGGTGATGGATCAAGCCCTGATCTCTTGACTGGGTAGGAGTGTTCTGATTAACTCAGATACTCTGTCCATCACCACCCCCTTTTCTGAATCGTTTTTGGCCACTACAGGTGTAGCAGGGTATGCTCAGACATGAGTCCCTTGCTCACTGCACCATCAGGATTCAAGCAAGCTGGGCCGACGACGGCTGAAATGCCAGAAACCGGTCCCCGGAAGCTTGTTTCCTTTCCAGTAAAGAATTGGCTTGGTAGTTTGGTCTGCCCTGTTCCCATGATGCACTGGGCCAGGGCCAGACTAATTTGCATGTAGCCAGGTTCTGAACTGGGATGGTGCAGTGAGCTAAAAAACGGTGATGGATCAAGCCCTGATCTCTTGACTGGGTAGGAGTGTTCTGATTAACTCAGATACTCTGTCCATCACCACCCCCTTTTCTGAATCTTTTGGCCACTACAGGTGTGGCAGGGTATGCTCAGACATGAGTCCCTTGCTCACTGCACCATCAGGATTCAAGCAAGCCGGGCCGACGACGGCTGAAATGCCAGAAACCAGTCCCCGGAAGCTTGTTTCCTTTCCAGTAAAGAATTGGCTTGGTAGTTTGGTCTGCCCTGTTCCCATGATGCACTGGGCCAGGGCCAGACTAATTTGCATGTAGCCAGGTTCTGAACTGGGATGGTGCAGTGAGCTACAAAACGGTGATGGATCAAGCCCTGATCTCTTGACTGGGTAGGAGTGTTCTGATTAACTCAGATACTCTGTCCATCACCACCCCCTTTTCTGAATTGTTTTTGGCCACTACAGGTGTGGCAGGGTATGCTCAGACATGAGTCCCTTGCTCACTGCAACATCAGGATTCAAGCAAGCCGGGCCGACGACGGCTGAAATGCCAGAAACCGGTCCCCGGAAGCTTGTTTCCTTTTCAGTAAAGAATTGGCTTGGTAGTTTGGTCTGCCCTGTTCCCATGATGCACTGGGCCAGGGCCAGACTAATTTGCATGTAGCCAGGTTCTGAACTGGGATGGTGCAGTGAGCTAAAAAACGGTGATGGATCAAGCCCGGATCTCTTGACTGGGTAGGAGTGTTCTGATTAACTCAGATACTCTGTTCATCACCACCCCCTTTTCTGAATCGTTTTTGGCCACTACAGGTGTGGCAGGGTATGCTCAGACATAAGTCCCTTGCTCACTGCACCATCAGGATTCAAACAAGCCGGGCCGACGATGGCTGAAATGCCAGAAACCGGTCCCCGGAAGCTTGTTTCCTTTCCAGTAAAGAATTGGCTTGGTAGTTTGGTCTGCCCTGTTCCCATGATGCACTGGGCCAGGGCCAGACTAATTTGCATGTAGCCAGGTTCTGAACTGGGATGGTGCAGTGAGCTAAAAAACGGTGATGGATCAAGCCCTGATCTCTTGACTGGGTAGGAGTGTTCTGATTAACTCAGATACTCTGTCCATCACCACCCCCTTTTCTAAATCGTTTTTGGCCACTACAGGTGTGGCAGGGTATGCTCAGACATGAGTCCCTTGCTCACTGAACCATCAGGATTCAAGCAAGCCGGGCCGACGACGGCTGAAATGCCAGAAACCGGTCCCCGGAAGCTTGTTTCCTTTCCAGTAAAGAATTGGCTTGGTAGTTTGGTCTGCCCTGTTCCCATGATGCACTGGGCCAGGGCCAGACTAATTTGCATGTAGCCAGGTTCTGAACTGGGATGGTGCAGTGAGCTAAAAAACGGTGATGGATCAAGCCCTGATCTCTTGACTGGGTAGGAGTGTTCTGATTAACTCAGATACTCTGTCCATCACCACCCCCTTTTCTGAATCATTTTTGGCCACTACAGGTGTGGCAGGGTATGCTCAGACATGAGTCCCTTGCTCACTGCACCATCAGGATTTAAGCAAGCCGGGCCGACGACGGCTGAAATGCCAGAAACCAGTCCCCGGAAGCTTGTTTCCTTTCCAGTAAAGAATTGGCTTGGTAGTTTGGTCTGCCCTGTTCCCATGATGCACTGGGCCAGGGCCAGACTAATTTGCATGTAGCCAGGTTCTGAACTGGGATGGTGCAGTGAGCTAAAAAACGGTGATGGATCAAGCCCTGATCTCTTGACTGGGTAGGAGTGTTCTGATTAACTCAGATACTCTGTCCATCACCACCCCCATTTCTGAATTGTTTTTTGCCACTACAGGTGTGGCAGGGTATGCTCAGACATGAGTCCCTTGCTCACTGCAACATCAGGATTCAAGCAAGCCGGGCCGACGATGGCTGAAATGCCAGAAACCGGTCCCCGGAAGCTTGTTTCCTTTCCAGTAAAGAATTGGCTTGGTAGTTTGGTCTGCCCTGTTCCCATGATGCACTGGGCCAGGGCCAGACTAATTTGCATGTAGCCAGGTTCTGAACTGGGATGGTGCAGTTAGCTAAAAAACAGTGATGGATCAAGCCCTAATCTCTTGACTGGGTAGGAGTGTTCTGATTAACTCAAATACTCTGACCATCACCACCCCCTTTTCTGAATCGTTTTTGGCCACTACAGGTGTGGCAGGGTATGCTCAGACATGAGTCCCTTGCTCACTGCACCATCAGGATTCAAGCAAGCTGGGCCGACGATGGCTGAAATGCCAGAAACCGGTCCCAGGAAGCTTGTTTCCTTTCCAGTAAAGAATTGGCTTGGTAGTTTGGTCTGCCCTGTTCCCATGATGCACTGGGCCAGGGCCAGACTAATTTGCATGTAGCCAGGTTCTGAACTGGGATGGTGCAGTGAGCTAAAAAACGGTGAAGGATCAAGCCCTGATCTCTTGACTGGGTAGGAGTGTTCTGATTAACTCAGATACTCTGTCCATCACCACCCCCTTTTCTGAATCGTTTTTGGCCACTACAGGTGTGGCAGGGTATGCTCAGACATGAGTCCCTTGCTCACTGCACCATCAGGATTCAAGCAAGCCAGGCCGACGACGGCTGAAATGCAAGAAACCGGTCCCTGGAAGCTTGTTTCCTTTCCAGTAAAGAACTGGCTTGGTAGTTTGGTCTGCCCTGTTCCCATGATGCACTGGGCCAGGGCCAGACTAATTTGCATGTAGCCAGGTTCTGAACTGGGATGGTGCAGTGAGCTAAAAAACGGTGATGGATCAAGCCCTGATCTCTTGACTGGGTAGGAGTGTTCTGATTAACTCAGATACTCTGTCCATCACCACCCCCTTTTCTGAATCGTTTTTGGCCACTACAGGTGTGGCAGGGTATGCTCAGACATGAGTCCCTTGCTCACTGCACCATCAGGATTCAAGCAAGCCGGGCCGACGACGGCTGAAATGCCAGAAACCGGTCCCCGGAAGCTTGTTTCCTTTCCAGTAAAGAATTGGGTTGGTAGTTTGGTCTGCCCTGTTCCCATGATGCACTGGGCCAGGGCCAGACTAATTTGTATGTAGCCAGGTTCTGAACTGGGATGGTGCAGTGAGCTAAAAAACAGTGATGGATCAAGCCCTGATCTCTTGACTGGGTAGGAGTGTTCTGATTAACTCAAATACTCTGACCATCACCACCCCCTTTTCTGAATCGTTTTTGGCCACTACAGGTGTGGCAGGGTATGCTCAGACATGAGTCCCTTGCTCACTGCACCATCAGGATTCAAGCAAGCCGGGCCGACGATGGCTGAAATGCCAGAAACCGGTCCCAGGAAGCTTGTTTCCTTTCCAGTAAAGAATTGGCTTGGTAGTTTGGTCTGCCCTATTCCCATGATGCACTGGGCCAGGGCCAGACTAATTTGCATGTAGCCAGGTTCTGAACTGGGATGGTGCAGTGAGCTAAAAAATGGTGAAGGATCAAGCCCTGATCTCTTGACTGGGTAGGAGTGTTCTGATTAACTCAGATACTATGTCCATCACCACCCCCTTTTCTTAATCGTTTTTGGCCACTACAGGTGTGGCAGGGTATGCTCAGACATGAGTCCCTTGCTCACTGCACCATCAGGATTCAAGCAAGCCGGGCCGACGACGGCTGAAATGCCAGAAACCGGTCCCTGGAAGCTTGTTTCCTTTCCAGTAAAGAACTACAGGTGTGGCAGGGTATGCTCAGACATGAGTCCCTTGCTCACTGCACCATCAGGATTCAAGCAAGCCGGGCCGACGACGGCTGAAATGCCAGAAACCGGTCCCCGGAAGCTTGTTTCCTTTCCAGTAAAGAATTGGCTTGGTAGTTTGGTCTGCCCTGTTCCCATGATGCACTGGGCCAGGGCCAGACTAATTTGCATGTAGCCAGGTTCTGAACTGGGATGGTGCAGTGAGCTAAAAAACGGTGATGGATCAAGCCCTGATCTCTTGACTGGGTAGGAGTGTTCTGATTAACTCAGATACTCTGTCCATCACCACCCCCTTTTCTGAATCGTTTTTGGCCACTACAGGTGTGGCAGGGTATGCTCAGACATGAGTCCCTTGCTCACTGCACCATCAGGATTCAAGCAAGCCAGGCCGACGACGGCTGAAATGCCAGAAACCGGTCCCTGGAAGCTTGTTTCCTTTCCAGTAAAGAACTGGCTTGGTTGTTTGGTCTGCCCTGTTCCCATGATGCACTGGGCCAGGGTCAGACTAATTTGCATGTAGCCAGGTTCTGAACTGGGATGGTGCAGTGAGCTAAAAAACGGTGAAGGATCAAGCCCTGATCTCTTGACTGGGTAGGAGTGTTCTGATTAACTCAGATACTCTGTCCATCACCACCCCCTTTTCTGAATCGTTTTTGGCCACTACAGGTGTGGCAGGGTATGCTCAGACATGAGTCCCTTGCTCACTGCACCATCAGGATTCAAGCAAGCCGGTCCGACGACGGCTGAAATGCCAGAAACCGGTCCCCGGAAGCTTGTTTCCTTTCCAGTAAAGAATTGGCTTGGTAGTTTGGTCTGCCCTGTTCCCATGATGCACTGGGCCAGGGCCAGACTAATTTGCATGTAGCCAGGTTCTGAACTGGGATGGTGCAGTGAGCTAAAAAACGGTGATGGATCAAGCCCTGATCTCTTGACTGGGTAGGAGTGTTCTGATTAACTCAGATACTCTGTCCATCACCACCCCCTTTTCTGAATCGTTTTTGGCCACTACAGGTGTAGCAGGGTATGCTCAGACATGAGTCCCTTGCTCACTGCACCATCAGGATTCAAGCAAGCTGGGCCGACGACGGCTGAAATGCCAGAAACCGGTCCCCGGAAGCTTGTTTCCTTTCCAGTAAAGAATTGGCTTGGTAGTTTGGTCTGCCCTGTTCCCATGATGCACTGGGCCAGGGCCAGACTAATTTGCATGTAGCCAGGTTCTGAACTGGGATGGTGCAGTGAGCTAAAAAACGGTGATGGATCAAGCCCTGATCTCTTGACTGGGTAGGAGTGTTCTGATTAACTCAGATACTCTGTCCATCACCACCCCCTTTTCTGAATCTTTTGGCCACTACAGGTGTGGCAGGGTATGCTCAGACATGAGTCCCTTGCTCACTGCACCATCAGGATTCAAGCAAGCCGGGCCGACGACGGCTGAAATGCCAGAAACCAGTCCCCGGAAGCTTGTTTCCTTTCCAGTAAAGAATTGGCTTGGTAGTTTGGTCTGCCCTGTTCCCATGATGCACTGGGCCAGGGCCAGACTAATTTGCATGTAGCCAGGTTCTGAACTGGGATGGTGCAGTGAGCTACAAAACGGTGATGGATCAAGCCCTGATCTCTTGACTGGGTAGGAGTGTTCTGATTAACTCAGATACTCTGTCCATCACCACCCCCTTTTCTGTATCGTTTTTGGCCACTACAGGTGTGGCAGGGTATGCTCAGACATGAGTCCCTTGCTCACTGCACCATCAGGATTCAAGCAAGCCGGGCCGACGACGCCTGAAATGCCAGAAACCGGTCCCCGGAAGCTTGTTTCCTTTCCAGTAAAGAATTGGCTTGGTAGTTTGGTCTGCCCTGTTCACATGATGCACTGGGCCAGGGTCAGACTAATTTGCATGTAGCCAGGTTCTGAACTGGGATGGTGCAGTGAGCTTAAAAACGGTGATGGATCAAGCCCTGATCTCTTGACTGGGTAGGAGTGTTCTGATTAACTCAGATACTCTGTCCATCACCACCCCCTTTTCTGAATCGTTTTTGGCCACTACAGGTGTGGCAGGGTATGCTCAGACATGAGTCCCTTGCTCACTCCAACATCAGGATTCAAGCAAGCCGGGCCGACGACGGCTGAAATGCCAGAAACCGGTCCCCGGAAGCTTGTTTCCTTTCCAGTAAAGAATTGGCTTGGTAGTTTGGTCTGCCCTGTTCCCATGATGCACTGGGCCAGGGCCAGACTAATTTGCATGTAGCCAGGTTCTGAACTGGGATGGTGCAGTGAGCTAAAAAACGGTGATGGATCAAGCCCTGATCTCTTGACTGGGTAGGAGTGTTCTGATTAACTCAGATACTCTGTCCATCACCACCCCCTTTTCTGAATCGTTTTTGGCCACTACAGGTGTGGCAGGGTATGCTCAGACATGAGTCCCTTGCTCACTGCACCATCAGGATTCAAGCAAGCCAGGCCGACGACGGCTGAAATGCCAGAAACCGGTCCCTGGAAGCTTGTTTCCTTTCCAGTAAAGAACTGGCTTGGTTGTTTGGTCTGCCCTGTTCCCATGATGCACTGGGCCAGGGTCAGACTAATTTGCATGTAGCCAGGTTCTGAACTGGGATGGTGCAGTGAGCTAAAAAACGGTGATGGATCAAGCCCTGATCTCTTGACTGGGTAGGAGTGTTCTGATTAACTCAGATACTCTGTCCATCACCACCCCCTTTTCTGAATCGTTTTTGGCCACTACAGGTGTAGCAGGGTATGCTCAGACATGAGTCCCTTGCTCACTGCACCATCAGGATTCAAGCAAGCTGGGCCGACGACGGCTGAAATGCCAGAAACCGGTCCCCGGAAGCTTGTTTCCTTTCCAGTAAAGAATTGGCTTGGTAGTTTGGTCTGCCCTGTTCCCATGATGCACTGGGCCAGGGCCAGACTAATTTGCATGTAGCCAGGTTCTGAACTGGGATGGTGCAGTGAGCTAAAAAACGGTGATGGATCAAGCCCTGATCTCTTGACTGGGTAGGAGTGTTCTGATTAACTCAGATACTCTGTCCATCACCACCCCCTTTTCTGAATCTTTTGGCCACTACAGGTGTGGCAGGGTATGCTCAGACATGAGTCCCTTGCTCACTGCACCATCAGGATTCAAGCAAGCCGGGCCGACGACGGCTGAAATGCCAGAAACCAGTCCCCGGAAGCTTGTTTCCTTTCCAGTAAAGAATTGGCTTGGTAGTTTGGTCTGCCCTGTTCCCATGATGCACTGGGCCAGGGCCAGACTAATTTGCATGTAGCCAGGTTCTGAACTGGGATGGTGCAGTGAGCTACAAAACGGTGATGGATCAAGCCCTGATCTCTTGACTGGGTAGGAGTGTTCTGATTAACTCAGATACTCTGTCCATCACCACCCCCTTTTCTGTATCGTTTTTGGCCACTACAGGTGTGGCAGGGTATGCTCAGACATGAGTCCCTTGCTCACTGCACCATCAGGATTCAAGCAAGCCGGGCCGACGACGCCTGAAATGCCAGAAACCGGTCCCCGGAAGCTTGTTTCCTTTCCAGTAAAGAATTGGCTTGGTAGTTTGGTCTGCCCTGTTCACATGATGCACTGGGCCAGGGTCAGACTAATTTGCATGTAGCCAGGTTCTGAACTGGGATGGTGCAGTGAGCTTAAAAACGGTGATGGATCAAGCCCTGATCTCTTGACTGGGTAGGAGTGTTCTGATTAACTCAGATACTCTGTCCATCACCACCCCCTTTTCTGAATCGTTTTTGGCCACTACAGGTGTGGCAGGGTATGCTCAGACATGAGTCCCTTGCTCACTGCAACATCAGGATTCAAGCAAGCCGGGCCGACGACGGCTGAAATGCCAGAAACCGGTCCCCGGAAGCTTGTTTCCTTTTCAGTAAAGAATTGGCTTGGTAGTTTGGTCTTCCCTGTTCCCATGATGCACTGGGCCAGGGCCAGACTAATTTGCATGTAGCCAGGTTCTGAACTGGGATGGTGCAGTGAGCTAAAAAACGGTGATGGATCAAGCCCTGATCTCTTGACTGGGTAGGAGTGTTCTGATTAACTCAGATACTCTGTCCATCACCACCCCCTTTTCTGAATCGTTTTTGGCCACTACAGGTGTGGCAGGGTATGCTCAGACATGAGTCCCTTGCTCACTGCACCATCAGGATTCAAGCAAGCCGGGCCGACGACGGCTGAAATGCCAGAAACCGGTCCCCGGAAGCTTGTTTCCTTTCCAGTAAAGAATTGGCTTGGTAGTTTGGTCTGCCCTGTTCCCATGATGCACTGGGCCAGGGCCAGACTAATTTGCATGTAGCCAGGTTCTGAACTGGGATGGTGCAGTGAGCTAAAAAACGGTGATGGATCAAGCCCTGATCTCTTGACTGGGTAGGAGTGTTGTGATTAACTCAGATACTCTGTCCATCACCACCCCCTTTTCTGAATCGTTTTTGGCCACTACAGGTGTGGCAGGGTATGCTCAGACATGAGTCCCTTGCTCACTGCACCATCAGGATTCAAGCAAGCCGGGCCGACGACGCCTGAAATGCCAAAAACCGGTCCCCGGGAGCTTGTTTCCTTTCCAGTAAAGAATTGGCTTGGTAGTTTGGTCTGCCCTGTTCACATGATGCACTGGGCCAGGGTCAGACTAATTTGCATGTAGCCAGGTTCTGAACTGGGATGGTGCAGTGAGCTAAAAAACGGTGATGGATCAAGCCCTGATCTCTTGACTGGGTAGGAGTGTTCTGATTAACTCAGATACTCTGTCCATCACCACCCCCTTTTCTGAATCGTTTTTGGCCACTACAGGTGTGGCAGGGTATGCTCAGACATGAGTCCCTTGCTCTCTGCAACATCAGGATTCAAGCAAGCCGGGCCGACGACGGCTGAAATGCCAGAAACCGGTCCCCGGAAGCTTGTTTCCTTTTCAGTAAAGAATTGGCTTGGTAGTTTGGTCTTCCCTGTTCCCATGATGCACTGGGCCAGGGCCAGACTAATTTGCATGTAGCCAGGTTCTGAACTGGGATGGTGCAGTGAGCTAAAAAACGGTGATGGATCAAGCCCTGATCTCTTGACTGGGTAGGAGTGTTCTGATTGACTCAGATACTCTGTCCATCACCACCCCCTTTTCTGAATCGTTTTTGGCCACTACAGTTGTGGCAGGGTATGCTCAGACATAAGTCCCTTGCTCACTGCACCATCAGGATTCAAACAAGCCGGGCCGACGATGGCTGAAATGCCAGAAACCGGTCCCCGGAAGCTTGTTTCCTTTCCAGTAAAGAATTGGCTTGGTAGTTTGGTCTGCCCTGTTCCCATGATGCACTGGGCCAGGGCCAGACTAATTTGCATGTAGCCAGGTTCTGAACTGGGATGGTGCAGTGAGCTAAAAAACGGTGATGGATCAAGCCCTGATCCCTTGACTGGGTAGGAGTGTTCTGATTAACTCAGATACTCTGTCCATCACCACCCCCTTTTCTGAATTGTTTTTGGCCACTACAGGTGTGGCAGGGTATGCTCAGACATGAGTCCCTTGCTCACTGCACAATTAGGATTTAAGCAAGCCGGGCCGACGATGGCTGAAATGCCAGAAACCAGTCCCCGGAAGCTTGTTTCCTTTCCAGTAAAGAATTGGCTTGGTAGTTTGGTCTGCCCTGTTCCCATGATGCACTGGGCCAGGGCCAGACTAATTTGCATGTAGCCAGGTTCTGAACTGGGATGGTGCAGTGAGCTAAAAAATGGTGATGGATCAAGCCCTGATCTCTTGACTGGGTAGGAGTGTTCTGATTAACTCAGATACTCTGTCCATCACCACCCCCTTTTCTGAATCTTTTGGCCACTACAGGTGTGGCAGGGTATGCTCAGACATGAGTCCCTTGCTCACTGCACCATCAGGATTCAAGCAAGCCGGGCCGACGACGGCTGAAATGCCAGAAACCAGTCCCCGGAAGCTTGTTTCCTTTCCAGTAAAGAATTGGCTTGGTAGTTTGGTCTGCCCTGTTCCCATGATGCACTGGGCCAGGGCCAGACTAATTTGCATGTAGCCAGGTTCTGAACTGGGATGGTGCAGTGAGCTACAAAACGGTGATGGATCAAGCCCTGATCTCTTGACTGGGTAGGAGTGTTCTGATTAACTCAGATACTCTGTCCATCACCACCCCCTTTTCTGTATCGTTTTTGGCCACTACAGGTGTGGCAGGGTATGCTCAGACATGAGTCCCTTGCTCACTGCACCATCAGGATTCAAGCAAGCCGGGCCGACGACGCCTGAAATGCCAGAAACCGGTCCCCGGAAGCTTGTTTCCTTTCCAGTAAAGAATTGGCTTGGTAGTTTGGTCTGCCCTGTTCACATGATGCACTGGGCCAGGGTCAGACTAATTTGCATGTAGCCAGGTTCTGAACTGGGATGGTGCAGTGAGCTTAAAAACGGTGATGGATCAAGCCCTGATCTCTTGACTGGGTAGGAGTGTTCTGATTAACTCAGATACTCTGTCCATCACCACCCCCTTTTCTGAATCGTTTTTGGCCACTACAGGTGTGGCAGGGTATGCTCAGACATGAGTCCCTTGCTCACTGCAACATCAGGATTCAAGCAAGCCGGGCCGACGACGGCTGAAATGCCAGAAACCGGTCCCCGGAAGCTTGTTTCCTTTTCAGTAAAGAATTGGCTTGGTAGTTTGGTCTTCCCTGTTCCCATGATGCACTGGGCCAGGGCCAGACTAATTTGCATGTAGCCAGGTTCTGAACTGGGATGGTGCAGTGAGCTAAAAAACGGTGATGGATCAAGCCCTGATCTCTTGACTGGGTAGGAGTGTTCTGATTAACTCAGATACTCTGTCCATCACCACCCCCTTTTCTGAATCGTTTTTGGCCACTACAGGTGTGGCAGGGTATGCTCAGACATGAGTCCCTTGCTCACTGCACCATCAGGATTCAAGCAAGCCGGGCCGACGACGGCTGAAATGCCAGAAACCGGTCCCCGGAAGCTTGTTTCCTTTCCAGTAAAGAATTGGCTTGGTAGTTTGGTCTGCCCTGTTCCCATGATGCACTGGGCCAGGGCCAGACTAATTTGCATGTAGCCAGGTTCTGAACTGGGATGGTGCAGTGAGCTAAAAAACGGTGATGGATCAAGCCCTGATCTCTTGACTGGGTAGGAGTGTTGTGATTAACTCAGATACTCTGTCCATCACCACCCCCTTTTCTGAATCGTTTTTGGCCACTACAGGTGTGGCAGGGTATGCTCAGACATGAGTCCCTTGCTCACTGCACCATCAGGATTCAAGCAAGCCGGGCCGACGACGCCTGAAATGCCAGAAACCGGTCCCCGGGAGCTTGTTTCCTTTCCAGTAAAGAATTGGCTTGGTAGTTTGGTCTGCCCTGTTCACATGATGCACTGGGCCAGGGTCAGACTAATTTGCATGTAGCCAGGTTCTGAACTGGGATGGTGCAGTGAGCTAAAAAACGGTGATGGATCAAGCCCTGATCTCTTGACTGGGTAGGAGTGTTCTGATTAACTCAGATACTCTGTCCATCACCACCCCCTTTTCTGAATCGTTTTTGGCCACTACAGGTGTGGCAGGGTATGCTCAGACATGAGTCCCTTGCTCTCTGCAACATCAGGATTCAAGCAAGCCGGGCCGACGACGGCTGAAATGCCAGAAACCGGTCCCCGGAAGCTTGTTTCCTTTTCAGTAAAGAATTGGCTTGGTAGTTTGGTCTTCCCTGTTCCCATGATGCACTGGGCCAGGGCCAGACTAATTTGCATGTAGCCAGGTTCTGAACTGGGATGGTGCAGTGAGCTAAAAAACGGTGATGGATCAAGCCCTGATCTCTTGACTGGGTAGGAGTGTTCTGATTGACTCAGATACTCTGTCCATCACCACCCCCTTTTCTGAATCGTTTTTGGCCACTACAGTTGTGGCAGGGTATGCTCAGACATAAGTCCCTTGCTCACTGCACCATCAGGATTCAAACAAGCCGGGCCGACGATGGCTGAAATGCCAGAAACCGGTCCCCGGAAGCTTGTTTCCTTTCCAGTAAAGAATTGGCTTGGTAGTTTGGTCTGCCCTGTTCCCATGATGCACTGGGCCAGGGCCAGACTAATTTGCATGTAGCCAGGTTCTGAACTGGGATGGTGCAGTGAGCTAAAAAACGGTGATGGATCAAGCCCTGATCCCTTGACTGGGTAGGAGTGTTCTGATTAACTCAGATACTCTGTCCATCACCACCCCCTTTTCTGAATTGTTTTTGGCCACTACAGGTGTGGCAGGGTATGCTCAGACATGAGTCCCTTGCTCACTGCAACATCAGGATTCAAGCAAGCCGGGCCGACGACGGCTGAAATGCCAGAAACCGGTCCCCGGAAGCTTGTTTCCTTTTCAGTAAATTATTGGCTTGGTAGTTTGGTCTGCCCTGTTCCCATGATGCACTGGGCCAGGGCCAGACTAATTTGCATGTAGCCAGGTTCTGAACTGGGATGGTGCAGTGAGCTAAAAAACGGTGATGGATCAAGCCCTGATCTCTTGACTGGGTAGGAGTGTTCTGATTAACTCAGATACTCTGTCCATCACCACCCCCTTTTCTGAATCATTTTTGGCCACTACAGGTGTGGCAGGGTATGCTCAGACATAAGTCCCTTGCTCACTGCACCATCAGGATTCAAACAAGCCGGGCCGACGATGGCTGAAATGCCAGAAACCGGTCCCCGGAAGCTTGTTTCCTTTCCAGTAAAGAATTGGCTTGGTAGTTTGGTCTGCCCTGTTCCCATGATGCACTGGGCCAGGGCCAGACTAATTTGCATGTAGCCAGGTTCTGAACTGGGATGGTGCAGTGAGCTAAAAAACGGTGATGGATCAAGCCCTGATCTCTTGACTGGGTAGGAGTGTTCTGATTAACTCAGATACTCTGTCCATCACCACCCCCTTTTCTGAATCGTTTTTGGCCACTACAGGTGTGGCAGGGTATGCTCAGACATGAGTCCCTTGCTCACTGCACCATCAGGATTCAAGCAAGCCGGGCCGACGACGGCTGAAATGCCAGAAACCGGTCCCCGGAAGCTTGTTTCCTTTCCAGTAAAGAATTGGCTTGGTAGTTTGGTCTGCCCTGTTCCCATGATGCACTGGGCCAGGGCCAGACTAATTTGCATGTAGCCAGGTTCTGAACTAGGATGGTGCAGTGAGCTAAAAAACGGTGATGGATCAAGCCCTGATCTCTTGACTGGGTAGGAGTGTTCTGATTAACTCAGATACTCTGTCCATCACCACCCCCTTTTCTGAATCGTTTTTGGCCACTACAGGTGTGGCAGGGTATGCTCAGACATGAGTCCCTTGCTCACTGCACCATCAGGATTCAAGCAAGCCAGGCCGACGACGGCTGAAATGCCAGAAACCGGTCCCTGGAAGCTTGTTTCCTTTCCAGTAAAGAACTGGCTTGGTAGTTTGGTCTGCCCTGTTCCCATGATGCACTGGGCCAGGGCCAGACTAATTTGCATGTAGCCAGGTTCTGAACTGGGATGGTGCAGTGAGCTAAAAAACGGTGAAGGATCAAGCCCTGATCTCTTGACTGGGTAGGAGTGTTCTGATTAACTCAGATACTCTGTCCATCACCACCCCCTTTTCTGAATCGTTTTTGGCCACTACAGGTGTGGCAGGGTATGCTCAGACATGAGTCCCTTGCTCACTGCACCATCAGGATTCAAGCAAGCCGGTCCGACGACGGCTGAAATGCCAGAAACCGGTCCCCGGAAGCTTGTTTCCTTTCCAGTAAAGAATTGGCTTGGTAGTTTGGTCTGCCCTGTTCCCATGATGCACTGGGCCAGGGCCAGACTAATTTGCATGTAGCCAGGTTCTGAACTGGGATGGTGCAGTGAGCTAAAAAACGGTGATGGATCAAGCCCTGATCTCTTGACTGGGTAGGAGTGTTCTGATTAACTCAGATACTCTGTCCATCACCACCCCCTTTTCTGAATCGTTTTTGGCCACTACAGGTGTAGCAGGGTATGCTCAGACATGAGTCCCTTGCTCACTGCACCATCAGGATTCAAGCAAGCTGGGCCGACGACGGCTGAAATGCCAGAAACCGGTCCCCGGAAGCTTGTTTCCTTTCCAGTAAAGAATTGGCTTGGTAGTTTGGTCTGCCCTGTTCCAATGATGCACTGGGCCAGGGCCAGACTAATTTGCATGTAGCCAGGTTCTGAACTGGGATGGTGCAGTGAGCTAAAAAACGGTGATGGATCAAGCCCTGATCTCTTGACTGGGTAGGAGTGTTCTGATTAACTCAGATACTCTGTCCATCACCACCCCCTTTTCTGAATCGTTTTTGGCCACTACAGGTGTGGCAGGGTATGCTCAGACATGAGTCCCTTGCTCACTGCACCATCAGGATTCAAGCAAGCCGGGCCGACGACGGCTGAAATGCCAGAAACCGGTCCCCGGAAGCTTGTTTCCTTTCCAGTAAAGAATTGGCTTGGTAGTTTGGTCTGCCCTGTTCCCATGATGCACTGGGCCAGGGCCAGACTAATTTGCATGTAGCCAGGTTCTGAACTGGGATGGTGCAGTGAGCTAAAAAACGGTGATGGATCAAGCCCTGATCTCTTGACTGGGTAGGAGTGTTCTGATTAACTCAGATACTCTGTCCATCACCACCCCCTTTTCTGAATCGTTTTTGGCCACTACAGGTGTGGCAGGGTATGCTCAGACATGAGTCCCTTGCTCACTGCACCATCAGGATTCAAGCAAGCCAGGCCGACGACGGCTGAAATGCCAGAAACCGGTCCCTGGAAGCTTGTTTCCTTTCCAGTAAAGAACTGGCTTGGTAGTTTGGTCTGCCCTGTTCCCATGATGCACTGGGACAGGGTCAGACTAATTTGCATGTAGCCAGGTTCTGAACTGGGATGGTGCAGTGAGCTAAAAAACGGTGAAGGATCAAGCCCTGATCTCTTGACTGGGTAGGAGTGTTCTGATTAACTCAAATACTCTGACCATCACCACCCCCTTTTCTGAATCGCTTTTGGCCACTACAGGTGTGGCAGGGTATGCTCAGACATGAGTCCCTTGCTCACTGCACCATCAGGATTCAAGCAAGCCGGGCCGACGATGGCTGAAATGCCAGAAACCGGTCCCAGGAAGCTTGTTTCCTTTCCAGTAAAGAATTGGCTTGGTAGTTTGGTCTGCCCTGTTCCCATGATGCACTGGGCCAGGGCCAGACTAATTTGCATGTAGCCAGGTTCTGAACTGGGATGGTGCAGTGAGCTAAAAAACGGTGAAGGATCAAGCCCTGATCTCTTGACTGGGTAGGAGTGTTCTGATTAACTCAGATACTCTGTCCATCACCACCCCCTTTTCTGAATCGTTTTTGGCCACTACAGGTGTGGCAGGGTATGCTCAGACATGAGTCCCTTGCTCACTGCACCATCAGGATTCAAGCAAGCCAGGCCGACGACGGCTGAAATGCAAGAAACCGGTCCCTGGAAGCTTGTTTCCTTTCCAGTAAAGAACTGGCTTGGTAGTTTGGTCTGCCCTGTTCCCATGATGCACTGGGCCAGGGCCAGACTAATTTGCATGTAGCCAGGTTCTGAACTGGGATGGTGCAGTGAGCTAAAAAACGGTGATGGATCAAGCCCTGATCTCTTGACTGGGTAGGAGTGTTCTGATTAACTCAGATACTCTGTCCATCACCACCCCCTTTTCTGAATCGTTTTTGGCCACTACAGGTGTGGCAGGGTATGCTCAGACATGAGTCCCTTGCTCACTGCACCATCAGGATTCAAGCAAGCCGGGCCGACGACGGCTGAAATGCCAGAAACCGGTCCCCGGAAGCTTGTTTCCTTTCCAGTAAAGAATTGGCTTGGTAGTTTGGTCTGCCCTGTTCCCATGATGCACTGGGCCAGGGCCAGACTAATTTGTATGTAGCCAGGTTCTGAACTGGGATGGTGCAGTGAGCTAAAAAACAGTGATGGATCAAGCCCTGATCTCTTGACTGGGTAGGAGTGTTCTGATTAACTCAAATACTCTGACCATCACCACCCCCTTTTCTGAATCGTTTTTGACCACTACAGGTGTGGCAGGGTATGCTCAGACATGAGTCCCTTGCTCACTGCACCATCAGGATTCAAGCAAGCCGGGCCGACGATGGCTGAAATGCCAGAAACCGGTCCCAGGAAGCTTGTTTCCTTTCCAGTAAAGAATTGGCTTGGTAGTTTGGTCTGCCCTGTTCCCATGATGCACTGGGCCAGGGCCAGACTAATTTGCATGTAGCCAGGTTCTGAACTGGGATGGTGCAGTGAGCTAAAAAATGGTGAAGGATCAAGCCCTGATCTCTTGACTGGGTAGGAGTGTTCTGATTAACTCAGATACTCTGTCCATCACCACCCCCTTTTCTTAATCGTTTTTGGCCACTACAGGTGTGGCAGGGTATGCTCAGACATGAGTCCCTTGCTCACTGCACCATCAGGATTCAAGCAAGCCGGGCCGACGACGGCTGAAATGCCAGAAACCGGTCCCTGGAAGCTTGTTTCCTTTCCAGTAAAGAACTACAGGTGTGGCAGGGTATGCTCAGACATGAGTCCCTTGCTCACTGCACCATCAGGATTCAAGCAAGCCGGGCCGACGACGGCTGAAATGCCAGAAACCGGTCCCCGGAAGCTTGTTTCCTTTCCAGTAAAGAATTGGCTTGGTAGTTTGGTCTGCCCTGTTCCCATGATGCACTGGGCCAGGGCCAGACTAATTTGCATGTAGCCAGGTTCTGAACTGGGATGGTGCAGTGAGCTAAAAAACGGTGATGGATCAAGCCCTGATCTCTTGACTGGGTAGGAGTGTTCTGATTAACTCAGATACTCTGTCCATCACCACCCCCTTTTCTGAATCGTTTTTGGCCACTACAGGTGTGGCAGGGTATGCTCAGACATGAGTCCCTTGCTCACTGCACCATCAGGATTCAAGCAAGCCAGGCCGACGACGGCTGAAATGCCAGAAACCGGTCCCTGGAAGCTTGTTTCCTTTCCAGTAAAGAACTGGCTTGGTTGTTTGGTCTGCCCTGTTCCCATGATGCACTGGGCCAGGGTCAGACTAATTTGCATGTAGCCAGGTTCTGAACTGGGATGGTGCAGTGAGCTAAAAAACGGTGAAGGATCAAGCCCTGATCTCTTGACTGGGTAGGAGTGTTCTGATTAACTCAGATACTCTGTCCATCACCACCCCCTTTTCTGAATCGTTTTTGGCCACTACAGGTGTGGCAGGGTATGCTCAGACATGAGTCCCTTGCTCACTGCACCATCAGGATTCAAGCAAGCCGGTCCGACGACGGCTGAAATGCCAGAAACCGGTCCCCGGAAGCTTGTTTCCTTTCCAGTAAAGAATTGGCTTGGTAGTTTGGTCTGCCCTGTTCCCATGATGCACTGGGCCAGGGCCAGACTAATTTGCATGTAGCCAGGTTCTGAACTGGGATGGTGCAGTGAGCTAAAAAACGGTGATGGATCAAGCCCTGATCTCTTGACTGGGTAGGAGTGTTCTGATTAACTCAGATACTCTGTCCATCACCACCCCCTTTTCTGAATCGTTTTTGGCCACTACAGGTGTAGCAGGGTATGCTCAGACATGAGTCCCTTGCTCACTGCACCATCAGGATTCAAGCAAGCTGGGCCGACGACGGCTGAAATGCCAGAAACCGGTCCCCGGAAGCTTGTTTCCTTTCCAGTAAAGAATTGGCTTGGTAGTTTGGTCTGCCCTGTTCCCATGATGCACTGGGCCAGGGCCAGACTAATTTGCATGTAGCCAGGTTCTGAACTGGGATGGTGCAGTGAGCTAAAAAACGGTGATGGATCAAGCCCTGATCTCTTGACTGGGTAGGAGTGTTCTGATTAACTCAGATACTCTGTCCATCACCACCCCCTTTTCTGAATCTTTTGGCCACTACAGGTGTGGCAGGGTATGCTCAGACATGAGTCCCTTGCTCACTGCACCATCAGGATTCAAGCAAGCCGGGCCGACGACGGCTGAAATGCCAGAAACCAGTCCCCGGAAGCTTGTTTCCTTTCCAGTAAAGAATTGGCTTGGTAGTTTGGTCTGCCCTGTTCCCATGATGCACTGGGCCAGGGCCAGACTAATTTGCATGTAGCCAGGTTCTGAACTGGGATGGTGCAGTGAGCTACAAAACGGTGATGGATCAAGCCCTGATCTCTTGACTGGGTAGGAGTGTTCTGATTAACTCAGATACTCTGTCCATCACCACCCCCTTTTCTGAATTGTTTTTGGCCACTACAGGTGTGGCAGGGTATGCTCAGACATGAGTCCCTTGCTCACTGCAACATCAGGATTCAAGCAAGCCGGGCCGACGACGGCTGAAATGCCAGAAACCGGTCCCCGGAAGCTTGTTTCCTTTTCAGTAAAGAATTGGCTTGGTAGTTTGGTCTGCCCTGTTCCCATGATGCACTGGGCCAGGGCCAGACTAATTTGCATGTAGCCAGGTTCTGAACTGGGATGGTGCAGTGAGCTAAAAAACGGTGATGGATCAAGCCCGGATCTCTTGACTGGGTAGGAGTGTTCTGATTAACTCAGATACTCTGTTCATCACCACCCCCTTTTCTGAATCGTTTTTGGCCACTACAGGTGTGGCAGGGTATGCTCAGACATAAGTCCCTTGCTCACTGCACCATCAGGATTCAAACAAGCCGGGCCGACGATGGCTGAAATGCCAGAAACCGGTCCCCGGAAGCTTGTTTCCTTTCCAGTAAAGAATTGGCTTGGTAGTTTGGTCTGCCCTGTTCCCATGATGCACTGGGCCAGGGCCAGACTAATTTGCATGTAGCCAGGTTCTGAACTGGGATGGTGCAGTGAGCTAAAAAACGGTGATGGATCAAGCCCTGATCTCTTGACTGGGTAGGAGTGTTCTGATTAACTCAGATACTCTGTCCATCACCACCCCCTTTTCTAAATCGTTTTTGGCCACTACAGGTGTGGCAGGGTATGCTCAGACATGAGTCCCTTGCTCACTGAACCATCAGGATTCAAGCAAGCCGGGCCGACGACGGCTGAAATGCCAGAAACCGGTCCCCGGAAGCTTGTTTCCTTTCCAGTAAAGAATTGGCTTGGTAGTTTGGTCTGCCCTGTTCCCATGATGCACTGGGCCAGGGCCAGACTAATTTGCATGTAGCCAGGTTCTGAACTGGGATGGTGCAGTGAGCTAAAAAACGGTGATGGATCAAGCCCTGATCTCTTGACTGGGTAGGAGTGTTCTGATTAACTCAGATACTCTGTCCATCACCACCCCCTTTTCTGAATCATTTTTGGCCACTACAGGTGTGGCAGGGTATGCTCAGACATGAGTCCCTTGCTCACTGCACCATCAGGATTTAAGCAAGCCGGGCCGACGACGGCTGAAATGCCAGAAACCAGTCCCCGGAAGCTTGTTTCCTTTCCAGTAAAGAATTGGCTTGGTAGTTTGGTCTGCCCTGTTCCCATGATGCACTGGGCCAGGGCCAGACTAATTTGCATGTAGCCAGGTTCTGAACTGGGATGGTGCAGTGAGCTAAAAAACGGTGATGGATCAAGCCCTGATCTCTTGACTGGGTAGGAGTGTTCTGATTAACTCAGATACTCTGTCCATCACCACCCCTTTTCTGAATTGTTTTTTGCCACTACAGGTGTGGCAGGGTATGCTCAGACATGAGTCCCTTGCTCACTGCAACATCAGGATTCAAGCAAGCCGGGCCGACGATGGCTGAAATGCCAGAAACCGGTCCCCGGAAGCTTGTTTCCTTTCCAGTAAAGAATTGGCTTGGTAGTTTGGTCTGCCCTGTTCCCATGATGCACTGGGCCAGGGCCAGACTAATTTGCATGTAGCCAGGTTCTGAACTGGGATGGTGCAGTTAGCTAAAAAACAGTGATGGATCAAGCCCTAATCTCTTGACTGGGTAGGAGTGTTCTGATTAACTCAAATACTCTGACCATCACCACCCCCTTTTCTGAATCGTTTTTGGCCACTACAGGTGTGGCAGGGTATGCTCAGACATGAGTCCCTTGCTCACTGCACCATCAGGATTCAAGCAAGCTGGGCCGACGATGGCTGAAATGCCAGAAACCGGTCCCAGGAAGCTTGTTTCCTTTCCAGTAAAGAATTGGCTTGGTAGTTTGGTCTGCCCTGTTCCCATGATGCACTGGGCCAGGGCCAGACTAATTTGCATGTAGCCAGGTTCTGAACTGGGATGGTGCAGTGAGCTAAAAAACGGTGAAGGATCAAGCCCTGATCTCTTGACTGGGTAGGAGTGTTCTGATTAACTCAGATACTCTGTCCATCACCACCCCCTTTTCTGAATCGTTTTTGGCCACTACAGGTGTGGCAGGGTATGCTCAGACATGAGTCCCTTGCTCACTGCACCATCAGGATTCAAGCAAGCCAGGCCGACGACGGCTGAAATGCAAGAAACCGGTCCCTGGAAGCTTGTTTCCTTTCCAGTAAAGAACTGGCTTGGTAGTTTGGTCTGCCCTGTTCCCATGATGCACTGGGCCAGGGCCAGACTAATTTGCATGTAGCCAGGTTCTGAACTGGGATGGTGCAGTGAGCTAAAAAACGGTGATGGATCAAGCCCTGATCTCTTGACTGGGTAGGAGTGTTCTGATTAACTCAGATACTCTGTCCATCACCACCCCCTTTTCTGAATCGTTTTTGGCCACTACAGGTGTGGCAGGGTATGCTCAGACATGAGTCCCTTGCTCACTGCACCATCAGGATTCAAGCAAGCCGGGCCGACGACGGCTGAAATGCCAGAAACCGGTCCCCGGAAGCTTGTTTCCTTTCCAGTAAAGAATTGGCTTGGTAGTTTGGTCTGCCCTGTTCCCATGATGCACTGGGCCAGGGCCAGACTAATTTGTATGTAGCCAGGTTCTGAACTGGGATGGTGCAGTGAGCTAAAAAACAGTGATGGATCAAGCCCTGATCTCTTGACTGGGTAGGAGTGTTCTGATTAACTCAAATACTCTGACCATCACCACCCCCTTTTCTGAATCGTTTTTGGCCACTACAGGTGTGGCAGGGTATGCTCAGACATGAGTCCCTTGCTCACTGCACCATCAGGATTCAAGCAAGCCGGGCCGACGATGGCTGAAATGCCAGAAACCGGTCCCAGGAAGCTTGTTTCCTTTCCAGTAAAGAATTGGCTTGGTAGTTTGGTCTGCCCTGTTCCCATGATGCACTGGGCCAGGGCCAGACTAATTTGCATGTAGCCAGGTTCTGAACTGGGATGGTGCAGTGAGCTAAAAAATGGTGAAGGATCAAGCCCTGATCTCTTGACTGGGTAGGAGTGTTCTGATTAACTCAGATACTATGTCCATCACCACCCCCTTTTCTTAATCGTTTTTGGCCACTACAGGTGTGGCAGGGTATGCTCAGACATGAGTCCCTTGCTCACTGCACCATCAGGATTCAAGCAAGCCGGGCCGACGACGGCTGAAATGCCAGAAACCGGTCCCTGGAAGCTTGTTTCCTTTCCAGTAAAGAACTACAGGTGTGGCAGGGTATGCTCAGACATGAGTCCCTTGCTCACTGCACCATCAGGATTCAAGCAAGCCGGGCCGACGACGGCTGAAATGCCAGAAACCGGTCCCCGGAAGCTTGTTTCCTTTCCAGTAAAGAATTGGCTTGGTAGTTTGGTCTGCCCTGTTCCCATGATGCACTGGGCCAGGGCCAGACTAATTTGCATGTAGCCAGGTTCTGAACTGGGATGGTGCAGTGAGCTAAAAAACGGTGATGGATCAAGCCCTGATCTCTTGACTGGGTAGGAGTGTTCTGATTAACTCAGATACTCTGTCCATCACCACCCCCTTTTCTGAATCGTTTTTGGCCACTACAGGTGTGGCAGGGTATGCTCAGACATGAGTCCCTTGCTCACTGCACCATCAGGATTCAAGCAAGCCAGGCCGACGACGGCTGAAATGCCAGAAACCGGTCCCTGGAAGCTTGTTTCCTTTCCAGTAAAGAACTGGCTTGGTTGTTTGGTCTGCCCTGTTCCCATGATGCACTGGGCCAGGGTCAGACTAATTTGCATGTAGCCAGGTTCTGAACTGGGATGGTGCAGTGAGCTAAAAAACGGTGAAGGATCAAGCCCTGATCTCTTGACTGGGTAGGAGTGTTCTGATTAACTCAGATACTCTGTCCATCACCACCCCCTTTTCTGAATCGTTTTTGGCCACTACAGGTGTGGCAGGGTATGCTCAGACATGAGTCCCTTGCTCACTGCACCATCAGGATTCAAGCAAGCCGGTCCGACGACGGCTGAAATGCCAGAAACCGGTCCCCGGAAGCTTGTTTCCTTTCCAGTAAAGAATTGGCTTGGTAGTTTGGTCTGCCCTGTTCCCATGATGCACTGGGCCAGGGCCAGACTAATTTGCATGTAGCCAGGTTCTGAACTGGGATGGTGCAGTGAGCTAAAAAACGGTGATGGATCAAGCCCTGATCTCTTGACTGGGTAGGAGTGTTCTGATTAACTCAGATACTCTGTCCATCACCACCCCCTTTTCTGAATCGTTTTTGGCCACTACAGGTGTAGCAGGGTATGCTCAGACATGAGTCCCTTGCTCACTGCACCATCAGGATTCAAGCAAGCTGGGCCGACGACGGCTGAAATGCCAGAAACCGGTCCCCGGAAGCTTGTTTCCTTTCCAGTAAAGAATTGGCTTGGTAGTTTGGTCTGCCCTGTTCCCATGATGCACTGGGCCAGGGCCAGACTAATTTGCATGTAGCCAGGTTCTGAACTGGGATGGTGCAGTGAGCTAAAAAACGGTGATGGATCAAGCCCTGATCTCTTGACTGGGTAGGAGTGTTCTGATTAACTCAGATACTCTGTCCATCACCACCCCCTTTTCTGAATCTTTTGGCCACTACAGGTGTGGCAGGGTATGCTCAGACATGAGTCCCTTGCTCACTGCACCATCAGGATTCAAGCAAGCCGGGCCGACGACGGCTGAAATGCCAGAAACCAGTCCCCGGAAGCTTGTTTCCTTTCCAGTAAAGAATTGGCTTGGTAGTTTGGTCTGCCCTGTTCCCATGATGCACTGGGCCAGGGCCAGACTAATTTGCATGTAGCCAGGTTCTGAACTGGGATGGTGCAGTGAGCTACAAAACGGTGATGGATCAAGCCCTGATCTCTTGACTGGGTAGGAGTGTTCTGATTAACTCAGATACTCTGTCCATCACCACCCCCTTTTCTGTATCGTTTTTGGCCACTACAGGTGTGGCAGGGTATGCTCAGACATGAGTCCCTTGCTCACTGCACCATCAGGATTCAAGCAAGCCGGGCCGACGACGCCTGAAATGCCAGAAACCGGTCCCCGGAAGCTTGTTTCCTTTCCAGTAAAGAATTGGCTTGGTAGTTTGGTCTGCCCTGTTCACATGATGCACTGGGCCAGGGTCAGACTAATTTGCATGTAGCCAGGTTCTGAACTGGGATGGTGCAGTGAGCTTAAAAACGGTGATGGATCAAGCCCTGATCTCTTGACTGGGTAGGAGTGTTCTGATTAACTCAGATACTCTGTCCATCACCACCCCCTTTTCTGAATCGTTTTTGGCCACTACAGGTGTGGCAGGGTATGCTCAGACATGAGTCCCTTGCTCACTGCAACATCAGGATTCAAGCAAGCCGGGCCGACGACGGCTGAAATGCCAGAAACCGGTCCCCGGAAGCTTGTTTCCTTTCCAGTAAAGAATTGGCTTGGTAGTTTGGTCTGCCCTGTTCCCATGATGCACTGGGCCAGGGCCAGACTAATTTGCATGTAGCCAGGTTCTGAACTGGGATGGTGCAGTGAGCTAAAAAACGGTGATGGATCAAGCCCTGATCTCTTGACTGGGTAGGAGTGTTCTGATTAACTCAGATACTCTGTCCATCACCACCCCCTTTTCTGAATCGTTTTTGGCCACTACAGGTGTGGCAGGGTATGCTCAGACATGAGTCCCTTGCTCACTGCACCATCAGGATTCAAGCAAGCCAGGCCGACGACGGCTGAAATGCCAGAAACCGGTCCCTGGAAGCTTGTTTCCTTTCCAGTAAAGAACTGGCTTGGTTGTTTGGTCTGCCCTGTTCCCATGATGCACTGGGCCAGGGTCAGACTAATTTGCATGTAGCCAGGTTCTGAACTGGGATGGTGCAGTGAGCTAAAAAACGGTGATGGATCAAGCCCTGATCTCTTGACTGGGTAGGAGTGTTCTGATTAACTCAGATACTCTGTCCATCACCACCCCCTTTTCTGAATCGTTTTTGGCCACTACAGGTGTAGCAGGGTATGCTCAGACATGAGTCCCTTGCTCACTGCACCATCAGGATTCAAGCAAGCTGGGCCGACGACGGCTGAAATGCCAGAAACCGGTCCCCGGAAGCTTGTTTCCTTTCCAGTAAAGAATTGGCTTGGTAGTTTGGTCTGCCCTGTTCCCATGATGCACTGGGCCAGGGCCAGACTAATTTGCATGTAGCCAGGTTCTGAACTGGGATGGTGCAGTGAGCTAAAAAACGGTGATGGATCAAGCCCTGATCTCTTGACTGGGTAGGAGTGTTCTGATTAACTCAGATACTCTGTCCATCACCACCCCCTTTTCTGAATCTTTTGGCCACTACAGGTGTGGCAGGGTATGCTCAGACATGAGTCCCTTGCTCACTGCACCATCAGGATTCAAGCAAGCCGGGCCGACGACGGCTGAAATGCCAGAAACCAGTCCCCGGAAGCTTGTTTCCTTTCCAGTAAAGAATTGGCTTGGTAGTTTGGTCTGCCCTGTTCCCATGATGCACTGGGCCAGGGCCAGACTAATTTGCATGTAGCCAGGTTCTGAACTGGGATGGTGCAGTGAGCTACAAAACGGTGATGGATCAAGCCCTGATCTCTTGACTGGGTAGGAGTGTTCTGATTAACTCAGATACTCTGTCCATCACCACCCCCTTTTCTGTATCGTTTTTGGCCACTACAGGTGTGGCAGGGTATGCTCAGACATGAGTCCCTTGCTCACTGCACCATCAGGATTCAAGCAAGCCGGGCCGACGACGCCTGAAATGCCAGAAACCGGTCCCCGGAAGCTTGTTTCCTTTCCAGTAAAGAATTGGCTTGGTAGTTTGGTCTGCCCTGTTCACATGATGCACTGGGCCAGGGTCAGACTAATTTGCATGTAGCCAGGTTCTGAACTGGGATGGTGCAGTGAGCTTAAAAACGGTGATGGATCAAGCCCTGATCTCTTGACTGGGTAGGAGTGTTCTGATTAACTCAGATACTCTGTCCATCACCACCCCCTTTTCTGAATCGTTTTTGGCCACTACAGGTGTGGCAGGGTATGCTCAGACATGAGTCCCTTGCTCACTGCAACATCAGGATTCAAGCAAGCCGGGCCGACGACGGCTGAAATGCCAGAAACCGGTCCCCGGAAGCTTGTTTCCTTTTCAGTAAAGAATTGGCTTGGTAGTTTGGTCTTCCCTGTTCCCATGATGCACTGGGCCAGGGCCAGACTAATTTGCATGTAGCCAGGTTCTGAACTGGGATGGTGCAGTGAGCTAAAAAACGGTGATGGATCAAGCCCTGATCTCTTGACTGGGTAGGAGTGTTCTGATTAACTCAGATACTCTGTCCATCACCACCCCCTTTTCTGAATCGTTTTTGGCCACTACAGGTGTGGCAGGGTATGCTCAGACATGAGTCCCTTGCTCACTGCACCATCAGGATTCAAGCAAGCCGGGCCGACGACGGCTGAAATGCCAGAAACCGGTCCCCGGAAGCTTGTTTCCTTTCCAGTAAAGAATTGGCTTGGTAGTTTGGTCTGCCCTGTTCCCATGATGCACTGGGCCAGGGCCAGACTAATTTGCATGTAGCCAGGTTCTGAACTGGGATGGTGCAGTGAGCTAAAAAACGGTGATGGATCAAGCCCTGATCTCTTGACTGGGTAGGAGTGTTGTGATTAACTCAGATACTCTGTCCATCACCACCCCCTTTTCTGAATCGTTTTTGGCCACTACAGGTGTGGCAGGGTATGCTCAGACATGAGTCCCTTGCTCACTGCACCATCAGGATTCAAGCAAGCCGGGCCGACGACGCCTGAAATGCCAGAAACCGGTCCCCGGGAGCTTGTTTCCTTTCCAGTAAAGAATTGGCTTGGTAGTTTGGTCTGCCCTGTTCACATGATGCACTGGGCCAGGGTCAGACTAATTTGCATGTAGCCAGGTTCTGAACTGGGATGGTGCAGTGAGCTAAAAAACGGTGATGGATCAAGCCCTGATCTCTTGACTGGGTAGGAGTGTTCTGATTAACTCAGATACTCTGTCCATCACCACCCCCTTTTCTGAATCGTTTTTGGCCACTACAGGTGTGGCAGGGTATGCTCAGACATGAGTCCCTTGCTCTCTGCAACATCAGGATTCAAGCAAGCCGGGCCGACGACGGCTGAAATGCCAGAAACCGGTCCCCGGAAGCTTGTTTCCTTTTCAGTAAAGAATTGGCTTGGTAGTTTGGTCTTCCCTGTTCCCATGATGCACTGGGCCAGGGCCAGACTAATTTGCATGTAGCCAGGTTCTGAACTGGGATGGTGCAGTGAGCTAAAAAACGGTGATGGATCAAGCCCTGATCTCTTGACTGGGTAGGAGTGTTCTGATTGACTCAGATACTCTGTCCATCACCACCCCCTTTTCTGAATCGTTTTTGGCCACTACAGTTGTGGCAGGATATGCTCAGACATAAGTCCCTTGCTCACTGCACCATCAGGATTCAAACAAGCCGGGCCGACGATGGCTGAAATGCCAGAAACCGGTCCCCGGAAGCTTGTTTCCTTTCCAGTAAAGAATTGGCTTGGTAGTTTGGTCTGCCCTGTTCCCATGATGCACTGGGCCAGGGCCAGACTAATTTGCATGTAGCCAGGTTCTGAACTGGGATGGTGCAGTGAGCTAAAAAACGGTGATGGATCAAGCCCTGATCCCTTGACTGGGTAGGAGTGTTCTGATTAACTCAGATACTCTGTCCATCACCACCCCCTTTTCTGAATTGTTTTTGGCCACTACAGGTGTGGCAGGGTATGCTCAGACATGAGTCCCTTGCTCACTGCACAATTAGGATTTAAGCAAGCCGGGCCGACGATGGCTGAAATGCCAGAAACCAGTCCCCGGAAGCTTGTTTCCTTTCCAGTAAAGAATTGGCTTGGTAGTTTGGTCTGCCCTGTTCCCATGATGCACTGGGCCAGGGCCAGACTAATTTGCATGTAGCCAGGTTCTGAACTGGGATGGTGCAGTGAGCTAAAAAACGGTGATGGATCAAGCCCTGATCTCTTGACTGGGTAGGAGTGTTCTGATTAACTCAGATACTCTGTCCATCACCACCCCCTTTTCTGAATCTTTTGGCCACTACAGGTGTGGCAGGGTATGCTCAGACATGAGTCCCTTGCTCACTGCACCATCAGGATTCAAGCAAGCCGGGCCGACGACGGCTGAAATGCCAGAAACCAGTCCCCGGAAGCTTGTTTCCTTTCCAGTAAAGAATTGGCTTGGTAGTTTGGTCTGCCCTGTTCCCATGATGCACTGGGCCAGGGCCAGACTAATTTGCATGTAGCCAGGTTCTGAACTGGGATGGTGCAGTGAGCTACAAAACGGTGATGGATCAAGCCCTGATCTCTTGACTGGGTAGGAGTGTTCTGATTAACTCAGATACTCTGTCCATCACCACCCCCTTTTCTGTATCGTTTTTGGCCACTACAGGTGTGGCAGGGTATGCTCAGACATGAGTCCCTTGCTCACTGCACCATCAGGATTCAAGCAAGCCGGGCCGACGACGCCTGAAATGCCAGAAACCGGTCCCCGGAAGCTTGTTTCCTTTCCAGTAAAGAATTGGCTTGGTAGTTTGGTCTGCCCTGTTCACATGATGCACTGGGCCAGGGTCAGACTAATTTGCATGTAGCCAGGTTCTGAACTGGGATGGTGCAGTGAGCTTAAAAACGGTGATGGATCAAGCCCTGATCTCTTGACTGGGTAGGAGTGTTCTGATTAACTCAGATACTCTGTCCATCACCACCCCCTTTTCTGAATCGTTTTTGGCCACTACAGGTGTGGCAGGGTATGCTCAGACATGAGTCCCTTGCTCACTGCAACATCAGGATTCAAGCAAGCCGGGCCGACGACGGCTGAAATGCCAGAAACCGGTCCCCGGAAGCTTGTTTCCTTTTCAGTAAAGAATTGGCTTGGTAGTTTGGTCTTCCCTGTTCCCATGATGCACTGGGCCAGGGCCAGACTAATTTGCATGTAGCCAGGTTCTGAACTGGGATGGTGCAGTGAGCTAAAAAACGGTGATGGATCAAGCCCTGATCTCTTGACTGGGTAGGAGTGTTCTGATTAACTCAGATACTCTGTCCATCACCACCCCCTTTTCTGAATCGTTTTTGGCCACTACAGGTGTGGCAGGGTATGCTCAGACATGAGTCCCTTGCTCACTGCACCATCAGGATTCAAGCAAGCCGGGCCGACGACGGCTGAAATGCCAGAAACCGGTCCCCGGAAGCTTGTTTCCTTTCCAGTAAAGAATTGGCTTGGTAGTTTGGTCTGCCCTGTTCCCATGATGCACTGGGCCAGGGCCAGACTAATTTGCATGTAGCCAGGTTCTGAACTGGGATGGTGCAGTGAGCTAAAAAACGGTGATGGATCAAGCCCTGATCTCTTGACTGGGTAGGAGTGTTGTGATTAACTCAGATACTCTGTCCATCACCACCCCCTTTTCTGAATCGTTTTTGGCCACTACAGGTGTGGCAGGGTATGCTCAGACATGAGTCCCTTGCTCACTGCACCATCAGGATTCAAGCAAGCCGGGCCGACGACGCCTGAAATGCCAGAAACCGGTCCCCGGGAGCTTGTTTCCTTTCCAGTAAAGAATTGGCTTGGTAGTTTGGTCTGCCCTGTTCACATGATGCACTGGGCCAGGGTCAGACTAATTTGCATGTAGCCAGGTTCTGAACTGGGATGGTGCAGTGAGCTAAAAAACGGTGATGGATCAAGCCCTGATCTCTTGACTGGGTAGGAGTGTTCTGATTAACTCAGATACTCTGTCCATCACCACCCCCTTTTCTGAATCGTTTTTGGCCACTACAGGTGTGGCAGGGTATGCTCAGACATGAGTCCCTTGCTCTCTGCAACATCAGGATTCAAGCAAGCCGGGCCGACGACGGCTGAAATGCCAGAAACCGGTCCCCGGAAGCTTGTTTCCTTTTCAGTAAAGAATTGGCTTGGTAGTTTGGTCTTCCCTGTTCCCATGATGCACTGGGCCAGGGCCAGACTAATTTGCATGTAGCCAGGTTCTGAACTGGGATGGTGCAGTGAGCTAAAAAACGGTGATGGATCAAGCCCTGATCTCTTGACTGGGTAGGAGTGTTCTGATTGACTCAGATACTCTGTCCATCACCACCCCCTTTTCTGAATCGTTTTTGGCCACTACAGTTGTGGCAGGGTATGCTCAGACATAAGTCCCTTGCTCACTGCACCATCAGGATTCAAACAAGCCGGGCCGACGATGGCTGAAATGCCAGAAACCGGTCCCCGGAAGCTTGTTTCCTTTCCAGTAAAGAATTGGCTTGGTAGTTTGGTCTGCCCTGTTCCCATGATGCACTGGGCCAGGGCCAGACTAATTTGCATGTAGCCAGGTTCTGAACTGGGATGGTGCAGTGAGCTAAAAAACGGTGATGGATCAAGCCCTGATCCCTTGACTGGGTAGGAGTGTTCTGATTAACTCAGATACTCTGTCCATCACCACCCCCTTTTCTGAATTGTTTTTGGCCACTACAGGTGTGGCAGGGTATGCTCAGACATGAGTCCCTTGCTCACTGCAACATCAGGATTCAAGCAAGCCGGGCCGACGACGGCTGAAATGCCAGAAACCGGTCCCCGGAAGCTTGTTTCCTTTTCAGTAAATTATTGGCTTGGTAGTTTGGTCTGCCCTGTTCCCATGATGCACTGGGCCAGGGCCAGACTAATTTGCATGTAGCCAGGTTCTGAACTGGGATGGTGCAGTGAGCTAAAAAACGGTGATGGATCAAGCCCTGATCTCTTGACTGGGTAGGAGTGTTCTGATTAACTCAGATACTCTGTCCATCACCACCCCCTTTTCTGAATCATTTTTGGCCACTACAGGTGTGGCAGGGTATGCTCAGACATAAGTCCCTTGCTCACTGCACCATCAGGATTCAAACAAGCCGGGCCGACGATGGCTGAAATGCCAGAAACCGGTCCCCGGAAGCTTGTTTCCTTTCCAGTAAAGAATTGGCTTGGTAGTTTGGTCTGCCCTGTTCCCATGATGCACTGGGCCAGGGCCAGACTAATTTGCATGTAGCCAGGTTCTGAACTGGGATGGTGCAGTGAGCTAAAAAACGGTGATGGATCAAGCCCTGATCTCTTGACTGGGTAGGAGTGTTCTGATTAACTCAGATACTCTGTCCATCACCACCCCCTTTTCTGAATCGTTTTTGGCCACTACAGGTGTGGCAGGGTATGCTCAGACATGAGTCCCTTGCTCACTGCACCATCAGGATTCAAGCAAGCCGGGCCGACGACGGCTGAAATGCCAGAAACCGGTTCCCGGAAGCTTGTTTCCTTTCCAGTAAAGAATTGGCTTGGTAGTTTGGTCTGCCCTGTTCCCATGATGCACTGGGCCAGGGCCAGACTAATTTGCATGTAGCCAGGTTCTGAACTAGGATGGTGCAGTGAGCTAAAAAACGGTGATGGATCAAGCCCTGATCTCTTGACTGGGTAGGAGTGTTCTGATTAACTCAGATACTCTGTCCATCACCACCCCCTTTTCTGAATCGTTTTTGGCCACTACAGGTGTGGCAGGGTATGCTCAGACATGAGTCCCTTGCTCACTGCACCATCAGGATTCAAGCAAGCCAGGCCGACGACGGCTGAAATGCCAGAAACCGGTCCCTGGAAGCTTGTTTCCTTTCCAGTAAAGAACTGGCTTGGTAGTTTGGTCTGCCCTGTTCCCATGATGCACTGGGCCAGGGCCAGACTAATTTGCATGTAGCCAGGTTCTGAACTGGGATGGTGCAGTGAGCTAAAAAACGGTGAAGGATCAAGCCCTGATCTCTTGACTGGGTAGGAGTGTTCTGATTAACTCAGATACTCTGTCCATCACCACCCCCTTTTCTGAATCGTTTTTGGCCACTACAGGTGTGGCAGGGTATGCTCAGACATGAGTCCCTTGCTCACTGCACCATCAGGATTCAAGCAAGCCGGTCCGACGACGGCTGAAATGCCAGAAACCGGTCCCCGGAAGCTTGTTTCCTTTCCAGTAAAGAATTGGCTTGGTAGTTTGGTCTGCCCTGTTCCCATGATGCACTGGGCCAGGGCCAGACTAATTTGCATGTAGCCAGGTTCTGAACTGGGATGGTGCAGTGAGCTAAAAAACGGTGATGGATCAAGCCCTGATCTCTTGACTGGGTAGGAGTGTTCTGATTAACTCAGATACTCTGTCCATCACCACCCCCTTTTCTGAATCGTTTTTGGCCACTACAGGTGTAGCAGGGTATGCTCAGACATGAGTCCCTTGCTCACTGCACCATCAGGATTCAAGCAAGCTGGGCCGACGACGGCTGAAATGCCAGAAACCGGTCCCCGGAAGCTTGTTTCCTTTCCAGTAAAGAATTGGCTTGGTAGTTTGGTCTGCCCTGTTCCAATGATGCACTGGGCCAGGGCCAGACTAATTTGCATGTAGCCAGGTTCTGAACTGGGATGGTGCAGTGAGCTAAAAAACGGTGATGGATCAAGCCCTGATCTCTTGACTGGGTAGGAGTGTTCTGATTAACTCAGATACTCTGTCCATCACCACCCCCTTTTCTGAATCGTTTTTGGCCACTACAGGTGTGGCAGGGTATGCTCAGACATGAGTCCCTTGCTCACTGCACCATCAGGATTCAAGCAAGCCGGGCCGACGACGGCTGAAATGCCAGAAACCGGTCCCCGGAAGCTTGTTTCCTTTCCAGTAAAGAATTGGCTTGGTAGTTTGGTCTGCCCTGTTCCCATGATGCACTGGGCCAGGGCCAGACTAATTTGCATGTAGCCAGGTTCTGAACTGGGATGGTGCAGTGAGCTAAAAAACGGTGATGGATCAAGCCCTGATCTCTTGACTGGGTAGGAGTGTTCTGATTAACTCAGATACTCTGTCCATCACCACCCCCTTTTCTGAATCGTTTTTGGCCACTACAGGTGTGGCAGGGTATGCTCAGACATGAGTCCCTTGCTCACTGCACCATCAGGATTCAAGCAAGCCAGGCCGACGACGGCTGAAATGCCAGAAACCGGTCCCTGGAAGCTTGTTTCCTTTCCAGTAAAGAACTGGCTTGGTAGTTTGGTCTGCCCTGTTCCCATGATGCACTGGGACAGGGTCAGACTAATTTGCATGTAGCCAGGTTCTGAACTGGGATGGTGCAGTGAGCTAAAAAACGGTGAAGGATCAAGCCCTGATCTCTTGACTGGGTAGGAGTGTTCTGATTAACTCAGATACTCTGTCCATCACCACCCCCTTTTCTGAATCGTTTTTGGCCACTACAGGTGTGGCAGGGTATGCTCAGACATGAGTCCCTTGCTCACTGCACCATCAGGATTCAAGCAAGCCGGTCCGACGACGGCTGAAATGCCAGAAACCGGTCCCCGGAAGCTTGTTTCCTTTCCAGTAAAGAATTGGCTTGGTAGTTTGGTCTGCCCTGTTCCCATGATGCACTGGGCCAGGGCCAGACTAATTTGCATGTAGCCAGGTTCTGAACTGGGATGGTGCAGTGAGCTAAAAAACGGTGATGGATCAAGCCCTGATCTCTTGACTGGGTAGGAGTGTTCTGATTAACTCAGATACTCTGTCCATCACCACCCCCTTTTCTGAATCGTTTTTGGCCACTACAGGTGTAGCAGGGTATGCTCAGACATGAGTCCCTTGCTCACTGCACCATCAGGATTCAAGCAAGCTGGGCCGACGACGGCTGAAATGCCAGAAACCGGTCCCCGGAAGCTTGTTTCCTTTCCAGTAAAGAATTGGCTTGGTAGTTTGGTCTGCCCTGTTCCCATGATGCACTGGGCCAGGGCCAGACTAATTTGCATGTAGCCAGGTTCTGAACTGGGATGGTGCAGTGAGCTAAAAAACGGTGATGGATCAAGCCCTGATCTCTTGACTGGGTAGGAGTGTTCTGATTAACTCAGATACTCTGTCCATCACCACCCCCTTTTCTGAATCATTTTTGGCCACTACAGGTGTGGCAGGGTATGCTCAGACATAAGTCCCTTGCTCACTGCACCATCAGGATTCAAACAAGCCGGGCCGACGATGGCTGAAATGCCAGAAACCGGTCCCTGGAAGCTTGTTTCCTTTCCAGTAAAGAATTGGCTTGGTAGTTTGGTCTGCCCTGTTCCCATGATGCACTGGGCCAGGGCCAGACTAATTTGCATGTAGCCAGGTTCTGAACTGGGATGGTGCAGTGAGCTAAAAAACGGTGATGGATCAAGCCCTGATCTCTTGACTGGGTAGGAGTGTTCTGATTAACTCAGATACTCTGTCCATCACCACCCCCTTTTCTGAATCGTTTTTGGCCACTACAGGTGTGGCAGGGTATGCTCAGACATGAGTCCCTTGCTCACTGCACCATCAGGATTCAAGCAAGCCGGGCCGACGACGGCTGAAATGCCAGAAACCGGTCCCCGGAAGCTTGTTTCCTTTCCAGTAAAGAATTGGCTTGGTAGTTTGGTCTGCCCTGTTCCCATGATGCACTGGGCCAGGGCCAGACTAATTTGCATGTAGCCAGGTTCTGAACTAGGATGGTGCAGTGAGCTAAAAAACGGTGATGGATCAAGCCCTGATCTCTTGACTGGGTAGGAGTGTTCTGATTAACTCAGATACTCTGTCCATCACCACCCCCTTTTCTGAATCGTTTTTGGCCACTACAGGTGTGGCAGGGTATGCTCAGACATGAGTCCCTTGCTCACTGCACCATCAGGATTCAAGCAAGCCAGGCCGACGACGGCTGAAATGCCAGAAACCGGTCCCTGGAAGCTTGTTTCCTTTCCAGTAAAGAACTGGCTTGGTAGTTTGGTCTGCCCTGTTCCCATGATGCACTGGGCCAGGGCCAGACTAATTTGCATGTAGCCAGGTTCTGAACTGGGATGGTGCAGTGAGCTAAAAAACGGTGAAGGATCAAGCCCTGATCTCTTGACTGGGTAGGAGTGTTCTGATTAACTCAGATACTCTGTCCATCACCACCCCCTTTTCTGAATCGTTTTTGGCCACTACAGGTGTGGCAGGGTATGCTCAGACATGAGTCCCTTGCTCACTGCACCATCAGGATTCAAGCAAGCCGGTCCGACGACGGCTGAAATGCCAGAAACCGGTCCCCGGAAGCTTGTTTCCTTTCCAGTAAAGAATTGGCTTGGTAGTTTGGTCTGCCCTGTTCCCATGATGCACTGGGCCAGGGCCAGACTAATTTGCATGTAGCCAGGTTCTGAACTGGGATGGTGCAGTGAGCTAAAAAACGGTGATGGATCAAGCCCTGATCTCTTGACTGGGTAGGAGTGTTCTGATTAACTCAGATACTCTGTCCATCACCACCCCCTTTTCTGAATCGTTTTTGGCCACTACAGGTGTAGCAGGGTATGCTCAGACATGAGTCCCTTGCTCACTGCACCATCAGGATTCAAGCAAGCTGGGCCGACGACGGCTGAAATGCCAGAAACCGGTCCCCGGAAGCTTGTTTCCTTTCCAGTAAAGAATTGGCTTGGTAGTTTGGTCTGCCCTGTTCCCATGATGCACTGGGCCAGGGCCAGACTAATTTGCATGTAGCCAGGTTCTGAACTGGGATGGTGCAGTGAGCTAAAAAACGGTGATGGATCAAGCCCTGATCTCTTGACTGGGTAGGAGTGTTCTGATTAACTCAGATACTCTGTCCATCACCACCCCCTTTTCTGAATCGTTTTTGGCCACTACAGGTGTGGCAGGGTATGCTCAGACATGAGTCCCTTGCTCACTGCACCATCAGGATTCAAGCAAGCCGGGCCGACGACGGCTGAAATGCCAGAAACCGGTCCCCGGAAGCTTGTTTCCTTTCCAGTAAAGAATTGGCTTGGTAGTTTGGTCTGCCCTGTTCCCATGATGCACTGGGCCAGGGCCAGACTAATTTGCATGTAGCCAGGTTCTGAACTGGGATGGTGCAGTGAGCTAAAAAACGGTGAT
Organism: Lissotriton helveticus; assembly: GCF_964261635.1. Classification (NCBI taxonomy): domain Eukaryota; kingdom Metazoa; phylum Chordata; class Amphibia; order Caudata; family Salamandridae; genus Lissotriton; species Lissotriton helveticus. Next base: position 1,500,887,171 of record NC_136057.1, on the reverse strand, counting down.
GGATCAAGCCCTGATCTCTTGACTGGGTAGGAGTGTTCTGATTAACTCAGATACTCTGTCCATCACCACCCCCTTTTCTGAATAGTTTTTGGCCACTACAGGTGTGGCAGGGTATGCTCAGACATGAGTCCCTTGCTCACTGCACCATCAGGATTCAAGCAAGCCAGGCCGACGACGGCTGAAATGCCAGAAACCGGTCCCTGGAAGCTTGTTTCCTTTCCAGTAAAGAACTGGCTTGGTAGTTTGGTCTGCCCTGTTCCCATGATGCACTGGGACAGGGTCAGACTAATTTGCATGTAGCCAGGTTCTGAACTGGGATGGTGCAGTGAGCTAAAAAACGGTGAAGGATCAAGCCCTGATCTCTTGACTGGGTAGGAGTGTTCTGATTAACTCAGATACTCTGTCCATCACCACCCCCTTTTCTGAATCGTTTTTGGCCACTACAGGTGTGGCAGGGTATGCTCAGACATGAGTCCCTTGCTCACTGCACCATCAGGATTCAAGCAAGCCGGTCCGACGACGGCTGAAATGCCAGAAACCGGTCCCCGGAAGCTTGTTTCCTTTCCAGTAAAGAATTGGCTTGGTAGTTTGGTCTGCCCTGTTCCCATGATGCACTGGGCCAGGGCCAGACTAATTTGCATGTAGCCAGGTTCTGAACTGGGATGGTGCAGTGAGCTAAAAAACGGTGATGGATCAAGCCCTGATCTCTTGACTGGGTAGGAGTGTTCTGATTAACTCAGATACTCTGTCCATCACCACCCCCTTTTCTGAATCGTTTTTGGCCACTACAGGTGTAGCAGGGTATGCTCAGACATGAGTCCCTTGCTCACTGCACCATCAGGATTCAAGCAAGCTGGGCCGACGACGGCTGAAATGCCAGAAACCGGTCCCCGGAAGCTTGTTTCCTTTCCAGTAAAGAATTGGCTTGGTAGTTTGGTCTGCCCTGTTCCCATGATGCACTGGGCCAGAGCCAGACTAATTTGCATGTAGCCAGGTTCTGAACTGGGATGGTGCAGTGAGCTAAAAAACGGTGATGGATCAAGCCCTGATCTCTTGACTGGGTAGGAGTGTTCTGATTAACTCAGATACTCTGTCCATCACCACCCCCTTTTCCTAATCTTTTGGCCACTACAGGTGTGGCAGGGTATGCTCAGACATGAGTCCCTTGCTCACTGCACCATCAGGATTCAAGCAAGCCGGGCCGACGACGGCTGAAATGCCAGAAACCAGTCCCCGGAAGCTTGTTTCCTTTCCAGTAAAGAATTGGCTTGGTAGTTTGGTCTGCCCTGTTCCCATGATGCACTGGGCCAGGGCCAGACTAATTTGCATGTAGCCAGGTTCTGAACTGGGATGGTGCAGTGAGCTACAAAACGGTGATGGATCAAGCCCTGATCTCTTGACTGGGTAGGAGTGTTCTGATTAACTCAGATACTCTGTCCATCACCACCCCCTTTTCTGAATCGTTTTTGGCCACTACAGGTGTGGCAGGGTATGCTTAGACATGAGTCCCTTGCTCACTGCACCATCAGGATTCAAGCAAGCCGGGCCGACGACGCCTGAAATGCCAGAAACCGGTCCCCGGAAGCTTGTTTCCTTTCCAGTAAAGAATTGGCTTGGTAGTTTGGTCTGCCCTGTTCACATGATGCACTGGGCCAGGGTCAGACTAATTTGCATGTAGCCAGGTTCTGAACTGGGATGGTGCAGTGAGCTAAAAAACGGTGATGGATCAAGCCCTGATCTCTTGACTGGGTAGGAGTGTTCTGATTAACTCAGATACTCTGTCCATCACCACCCCCTTTTCTGAATCGTTTTTGGCCACTACAGGTGTGGCAGGGTATGCTCAGACATGAGTCCCTTGCTCACTGCTTTTACAACAATAGTTAGCGATATGCACTCCTCTATTGAAACAATTTTTCTAAATGTCAACAAATTATACTGCTCGGTGCTGTCCCATATCTTGACTAGCTCCTAGCCAAGTTGGAAATAATTAATGAATCACAGAAACCTGTGTTGTGGGAAGCACTGTTCACTTATTCACTATAACGTGATTTTTGTTTTTCTATTGATCAACCATACATTCAATTCACTTTTAACAAAAATTAAACAGATTCTGTTTCATCACAGATTCAAAATTTTCATATGTCCACAGTCTTTTTTGAACAAACAGAAAGCCAAAACCAATTCCCAAATTATATGCTCATCACAAGATGGACGTTTTTCTTTTCTTCAAAAATGATTTTATTCTTCTCATTCATCCATAAACGCGACAGTCTGTGTTTTTCAAACAAATCTTCATGGTTCAACGAATACTGACATATCCCAATGCATTTCGGTATGCACCTTCGTCAGGGGAATGTATTCTAAATAACAAAAGATTATACGTAATTACCAAAAACTAAATCTTATGTATATCCAATACATACACTATTTACAATTGCACATGCCTTAAATTCCAAAACTTATTAATGAACAACAACCAGAGAATCTCCTAATGTCATTTGGACATCTAGTGTGTATTAGAGAATTCATGCTCACAAAAGTTCACCTGCAACCTCCTAAATTAAACCGAAAAACATGCTACCAACCCAGTGCTACCACCACCTCATGCTAGCTGTGATCCAATAATAACCAAAAACGTAACATAAATTTCATGCATTTAAAAGTTCACAGCTCCTACCTTCGTCAAATCAATTAAACTGAGAAAACGACCAGCTCCAACATCCGTCCTACTCTCTTCTACAAAACATAATGGTACCTTTGAAACCTCAGCTCGTTACTACTCAGCTTGCACTAACTTGCATACAAAGCCAGTACTTACTTGGTCTCCTCGACCCCAATGTTAGAACGCTCCGTGCTACTTCAATTTCAAGATATTTTCTTTTCCGTTCTGTAATACATGAGGGCATAAAGCTCCTTAGTCACTAGTTATATTATATAGTTGTATAGTCGGAAAACTGCTTCTCAACTCGCTGCCATGAATTCTTACCTCTTTCTGTACAAACAGAACGCTGCACATTACTCTTGGGTTCACTCGAGATCTACCGCTTTCTCGCTAGGTCAAACCCTAAGCGAGCCGCCTGAATATGGCGTCTGCCGTCATACGTCATGAAAATCAAAGACGGACTGTAACCAAAAACATCCTCATTCAAAATGGCACCCGTGAGATGCCTAATTGCGATGAATACGAACAAAATAGTCCCATTTCGAAGATGGCAAAGTAAACTAGCTTCAGAATGATAAACTGTAGAAGAAAAAAAATGTAAAAAACTAACGACTTAATAAAAAACCTATTCTCAAAAAAACCTATTTCTCAAAAAAACGTGAGGTTTTATGAGCATGAGTACCAATACCATCTAAATACAAAACATATATAGTCCTAAGCATACATTGTACAGCACAATATTACAAATTATAAAAAGCAGATCATTTCAATTTTGTCGTTAAGCCCATAGGGCGTCAGTGTCCTAAGGAACTTGATCCAGTGTGTTTCTCTCTGTGCCAACATTTTGGCTGTGTCAACATGTGGTTTCTCCACCAATCTTTCTAGCACAGTGAATTTTAGTTGAGGTATTGAATGCCCCCTCTCATGCCAATGAGCAGCCAAACATGATTTCATGTTTTTTGTACGTATCGTGCTTTTATGTTCGGTTATTCTAACCTTCACTTTCCTGGTGGTACGGCCAACATAGACCAGACCACATGGGCATTTGATTGCATAGATTAAAACACTCGAATTGCAATCAGACGTGTGTCTCAACATGATGTTTTTACCTGTTTGCGGGTGAGTGAAAAGATTGCCTACCATTACATTACCACAATGTCCACAGTTAAAACACTTCCTCATGCCTTTTTGGCCTAGATCTGTGTCTTCATGTTCCCTATGCTTCAAAAGTTCCTTAAGATTACGTGATCTAGAATGTGCAAATAAAGGTTTATCTAAAAATACCTGCTTGAAATCAGGTTCTTGCTCGATTATTTCCCAACGTTTCGTTACACATCTTTTTATCGCCGCTGCGGCTGTGGAAAATTTAAGTACATAGACTTCCCTCTTATTTGAGCTCTTCTCACTTTTTTTTAGCATGGTGGACCTAGGCATGGTTTTAACTCTATTCTCAGCTTCATCTAGTATAGCTGCCGGATACCCCCTTGTAAGGTAATCAGTGCGCATGTTATTGATGGTTTCAAACCCTTGCTTTTCATCTGAACAAATCCTTCTTGCCCGAATAAATTGTGATAGTGGTAGGTGTCTTTTCAATGCATCTGAGTGAAAGCTCTCATAGTGTAAAGCGTTATTTCTGTCAGTTGGCTTCTTGAAAACGCTTGTCACAAGTTTATTTCCTTCTTTTTTAATCAAAATGTCAAGGTAACTTATCTGTGCCGAACTGATAGTGTAGGTGAATTTGATAAAAGCATGACAATTATTCAGCTCATGGAGTTGCGCTCTTAACTTTGCTTCTGAGCCCTTCCAAACAACTAGTATATCATCGATATACCTTAAGTATAACGCTAGATGTTGCTGCCATTCATGGTTCTGTAATATGTGGGTGTCTTCAAATTTGGACATGAACATGTTTGCATACGTGGGTGCCCCGGTAAACCCCATTGAGGTACCCGTCTTCTGTAAGAAAAAGCATTTCTGCCACTGGAAATATCCATGATATAGACAAAATTGCAATAGTTCAAGCAAAAAAATGTTGTGCCCCTCCTCATAGTTATGCCTCAATAGCATCCACTCTGCTGCCTCCAGACCTTCCATATGCGGGATTGAGGTGTACAGGGCTGAAACATCAACCGTGCACAACCACACTTCCTCGTTATCAAAAATAGGCACTCCTTGCAGTTTCCGTAAGCAATCTGTAGTGTCTTGCACAAAAGTTGACCACTGTTGTACCAAAGGTTGCATGAAATAATCTAGATACCTTCCTACGGGTTCATGTAATGACCCACATCCCGCCACAATGGGTCGGAATGGTGGGTCTACCGGGTCTTTATGCATTTTAGGCAACATATATATATATGGCCTACATGGGTATTCGGTGGTCAGATACCTTCTTGTTTGTTCGTCAATCCTCCCTAACTCAAGCGCTCTTTTCAAAATCTCAGATAGAACTGTCTGAAACTCCATTGTGGGGTCCATTTCTAACTGTATATAGGTGTTGGTGTCTTTCACATGTTGATCTACTTTCTCATGGTAATAGGCGGTATTGAGCACCACAAGTGCTCCGCCTTTGTCCGCAGATACTATGGTCAGTGCATCATTCGATGCCAATTCATTAAGTGCCGTCATTTCTTGTCTAGTCAGATTCCTTTTGGTTTTCCTCTGATAATTTAATTCAGCAAAATCTTTCCTTACCAACGTTTCGAAGAGATCTAAAGCCTTATGTGACATAGGTGACATAAATGTGCTTTTGGGTTTAAATTGTTTAGTCTCTGATGTTTCTGTCACGGGTTCTGGATTTTCCATGGCTATTTGATGAAAGAACCATCTAAGTCTCAACTTCCTCATGAATTTAAAGAAGGAAATGTCAGTCTCTAAGTCATTACTCTGATACGTAGGCACAAACGACATCCCCTTGTTCAAAACAGCTACTTGTGTAGGGGTTAACACAATGTCTGAGATGTTCATAATCAATTCCTCTTTGGATTGCGCCTTGCCACGTCTTGTTTTTTTCCCTTGTCCCCTCCTGGTTCGCTTGCGCCACTCTGTGTATGTTGTGCATCTGGTGGATGATTGGAACTGTGGCCCCCCTCTAAAAAAGGCTGCCTACCCTGATTACCTGTCCTGCTGTCTACATGTGCACCTGCTGCTGATGTTTCTACTGGGGGACGTGTGGGCAAAGTATCTCGGTCTGAGGCTAAACTCTCCTCTGAGGTATTTTCTGTTGGTTTTCTAAAAACCCTCCTTTGTGCGTAGTTATCAGCCCAACTATAAACTTCATCAAGCTTATAGTCGAGTGTATCTCGCTTAAACTTCCTCAATTTCCTTTCATGGACTTCCTTTGTGTGTTCGTCTAATTTTTCAGTGATTTCTTTCAAAGCCTTATCCATATCCTCAGCAGACATACGTGTTGCCAATTCAGTCTTCATGTCATTAATTTCTACCTCTAACTCCTTCAAAACATCAGACAACTCTTCAACTATAAGGAGTACTAAATCAAGCGAACACTTATTCAATATTGCAAACCATCTTGCTAAAAATGGTTTGTTAAATTTAAACAGCATAGGTCTTAATGAAATGCGAAGTCCCCTCGGAATGCGCTTAGCCCTATGGTATTGTATCAGAGTTGTGGCATGAAGCCTCTGATTGATTTCTTTACGTAATGTGTACTGTAGTTGCTTTACTAATTGTGCTGTGGTGCCTGGTTTAGTTTTGAGATCTCTGGTTTCTTTGATCAGGGTGTAAATGTTCTCGGCTTCCGCTGCTGTGTACCCTTTTACATCCGCCTGATTCTTAGTCATTTGAGCTATCTCATCAAAATCCATCTCTATACGTGGGTGCAAGTCACAAATGGAGCTAAAACAGTACTATATTTACAACAATAGTTAGCGATATGCACTCCTCTATTGAAACAATTTTTCTAAATGTCAACAAATTATACTGCTCGGTGCTGTCCCATATCTTGACTAGCTCCTAGCCAAGTTGGAAATAATTAATGAATCACAGAAACCTGTGTTGTGGGAAGCACTGTTCACTTATTCACTATAACGTGATTTTTGTTTTTCTATTGATCAACCATACATTCAATTCACTTTTAACAAAAATTAAACAGATTCTGTTTCATCACAGATTCAAAATTTTCATATGTCCACAGTCTTTTTTGAACAAACAGAAAGCCAAAACCAATTCCCAAATTATATGCTCATCACAAGATGGACGTTTTTCTTTTCTTCAAAAATGATTTTATTCTTCTCATTCATCCATAAACGCGACAGTCTGTGTTTTTCAAACAAATCTTCATGGTTCAACGAATACTGACATATCCCAATGCATTTCGGTATGCACCTTCGTCAGGGGAATGTATTCTAAATAACAAAAGATTATACGTAATTACCAAAAACTAAATCTTATGTATATCCAATACATACACTATTTACAATTGCACATGCCTTAAATTCCAAAACTTATTAATGAACAACAACCAGAGAATCTCCTAATGTCATTTGGACATCTAGTGTGTATTAGAGAATTCATGCTCACAAAAGTTCACCTGCAACCTCCTAAATTAAACCGAAAAACATGCTACCAACCCAGTGCTACCACCACCTCATGCTAGCTGTGATCCAATAATAACCAAAAACGTAACATAAATTTCATGCATTTAAAAGTTCACAGCTCCTACCTTCGTCAAATCAATTAAACTGAGAAAACGACCAGCTCCAACATCCGTCCTACTCTCTTCTACAAAACATAATGGTACCTTTGAAACCTCAGCTCGTTACTACTCAGCTTGCACTAACTTGCATACAAAGCCAGTACTTACTTGGTCTCCTCGACCCCAATGTTAGAACGCTCCGTGCTACTTCAATTTCAAGATATTTTCTTTTCCGTTCTGTAATACATGAGGGCATAAAGCTCCTTAGTCACTAGTTATATTATATAGTTGTATAGTCGGAAAACTGCTTCTCAACTCGCTGCCATGAATTCTTACCTCTTTCTGTACAAACAGAACGCTGCACATTACTCTTGGGTTCACTCGAGATCTACCGCTTTCTCGCTAGGTCAAACCCTAAGCGAGCCGCCTGAATATGGCGTCTGCCGTCATACGTCATGAAAATCAAAGACGGACTGTAACCAAAAACATCCTCATTCAAAATGGCACCCGTGAGATGCCTAATTGCGATGAATACGAACAAAATAGTCCCATTTCGAAGATGGCAAAGTAAACTAGCTTCAGAATGATAAACTGTAGAAGAAAAAAAATGTAAAAAACTAACGACTTAATAAAAAACCTATTCTCAAAAAAACCTATTTCTCAAAAAAACGTGAGGTTTTATGAGCATGAGTACCAATACCATCTAAATACAAAACATATATAGTCCTAAGCATACATTGTACAGCACAATATTACAAATTATAAAAAGCAGATCATTTCAATTTTGTCGTTAAGCCCATAGGGCGTCAGTGTCCTAAGGAACTTGATCCAGTGTGTTTCTCTCTGTGCCAACATTTTGGCTGTGTCAACATGTGGTTTCTCCACCAATCTTTCTAGCACAGTGAATTTTAGTTGAGGTATTGAATGCCCCCTCTCATGCCAATGAGCAGCCAAACATGATTTCATGTTTTTTGTACGTATCGTGCTTTTATGTTCGGTTATTCTAACCTTCACTTTCCTGGTGGTACGGCCAACATAGACCAGACCACATGGGCATTTGATTGCATAGATTAAAACACTCGAATTGCAATCAGACGTGTGTCTCAACATGATGTTTTTACCTGTTTGCGGGTGAGTGAAAAGATTGCCTACCATTACATTACCACAATGTCCACAGTTAAAACACTTCCTCATGCCTTTTTGGCCTAGATCTGTGTCTTCATGTTCCCTATGCTTCAAAAGTTCCTTAAGATTACGTGATCTAGAATGTGCAAATAAAGGTTTATCTAAAAATACCTGCTTGAAATCAGGTTCTTGCTCGATTATTTCCCAACGTTTCGTTACACATCTTTTTATCGCCGCTGCGGCTGTGGAAAATTTAAGTACATAGACTTCCCTCTTATTTGAGCTCTTCTCACTTTGCTCACTGCACCATCAGGATTCAAGCAAGCCAGGCCGACGACGGCTGAAATGCCAGAAACCGGTCCCTGGAAGCTTGTTTCCTTTCCAGTAAAGAACTGGCTTGGTAGTTTGGTCTGCCCTGTTCCCATGATGCACTGGGCCAGGGTCAGACTAATTTGCATGTAGCCAGGTTCTGAACTGGGATGGTGCAGTGAGCTAAAAAACGGTGAAGGATCAAGCCCTGATCTCTTGACTGGGTAGGAGTGTTCTGATTAACTCAGATACTCTGTCCATCACCACCCCCTTTTCTGAATCGTTTTTGGCCACTACAGGTGTGGCAGGGTATGCTCAGACATGAGTCCCTTGCTCACTGCACCATCAGGATTCAAGCAAGCCGGTCCGACGACGGCTGAAATGCCAGAAACCGGTCCCCGGAAGCTTGTTTCCTTTCCAGTAAAGAATTGGCTTGGTAGTTTGGTCTGCCCTGTTCCCATGATGCACTGGGCCAGGGCCAGACTAATTTGCATGTAGCCAGGTTCTGAACTGGGATGGTGCAGTGAGCTAAAAAACGGTGATGGATCAAGCCCTGATCTCTTGACTGGGTAGGAGTGTTCTGATTAACTCAGATACTCTGTCCATCACCACCCCCTTTTCTGAATCGTTTTTGGCCACTACAGGTGTAGCAGGGTATGCTCAGACATGAGTCCCTTGCTCACTGCACCATCAGGATTCAAGCAAGCTGGGCCGACGACGGCTGAAATGCCAGAAACCGGTCCCCGGAAGCTTGTTTCCTTTCCAGTAAAGAATTGGCTTGGTAGTTTGGTCTGCCCTGTTCCCATGATGCACTGGGCCAGGGCCAGACTAATTTGCATGTAGCCAGGTTCTGAACTGGGATGGTGCAGTGAGCTAAAAAACGGTGATGGATCAAGCCCTGATCTCTTGACTGGGTAGGAGTGTTCTGATTAACTCAGATACTCTGTCCATCACCACCCCCTTTTCTGAATCTTTTGGCCACTACAGGTGTGGCAGGGTATGCTCAGACATGAGTCCCTTGCTCACTGCACCATCAGGATTCAAGCAAGCCGGGCCGACGACGGCTGAAATGCCAGAAACCAGTCCCCGGAAGCTTGTTTCCTTTCCAGTAAAGAATTGGCTTGGTAGTTTGGTCTGCCCTGTTCCCATGATGCACTGGGCCAGGGCCAGACTAATTTGCATGTAGCCAGGTTCTGAACTGGGATGGTGCAGTGAGCTACAAAACGGTGATGGATCAAGCCCTGATCTCTTGACTGGGTAGGAGTGTTCTGATTAACTCAGATACTCTGTCCATCACCACCCCCTTTTCTGAATCGTTTTTGGCCACTACAGGTGTGGCAGGGTATGCTCAGACATGAGTCCCTTGCTCACTGCACCATCAGGATTCAAGCAAGCCAGGCCGACGACGCCTGAAATGCCAGAAACCGGTCCCCGGAAGCTTGTTTCCTTTCCAGTAAAGAATTGGCTTGGTAGTTTGGTCTGCCCTGTTCACATGATGCACTGGGCCAGGGTCAGACTAATTTGCATGTAGCCAGGTTCTGAACTGGGATGGTGCAGTGAGCTAAAAAACGGTGATGGATCAAGCCCTGATCTCTTGACTGGGTAGGAGTGTTCTGATTAACTCAGATACTCTGTCCATCACCACCCCCTTTTCTGAATCGTTTTTTGGCCACTACAGGTGTGGCAGGGTATGCTCAGACATGAGTCCCTTGCTCACTGCAACATCAGGATTCAAGCAAGCCGGGCCGACGACGGCTGAAATGCCAGAAACCGGTCCCCGGAAGCTTGTTTCCTTTTCAGTAAAGAATTGGCTTGGTAGTTTGGTCTTCCCTGTTCCCATGATGCACTGGGCCAGGGCCAGACTAATTTGCATGTAGCCAGGTTCTGAACTGGGATGGTGCAGTGAGCTAAAAAACGGTGATGGATCAAGCCCTGATCTCTTGACTGGGTAGGAGTGTTCTGATTAACTCAGATACTCTGTCCATCACCACCCCCTTTTCTGAATCGTTTTTGGCCACTACAGGTGTGGCAGGGTATGCTCAGACATGAGTCCCTTGCTCACTGCACCATCAGGATTCAAGCAAGCCGGGCCGACGACGGCTGAAATGCCAGAAACCGGTCCCCGGAAGCTTGTTTCCTTTCCAGTAAAGAATTGGCTTGGTAGTTTGGTCTGCCCTGTTCCCATGATGCACTGGGCCAGGGCCAGACTAATTTGCATGTAGCCAGGTTCTGAACTGGGATGGTGCAGTGAGCTAAAAAACGGTGATGGATCAAGCCCTGATCTCTTGACTGGGTAGGAGTGTTGTGATTAACTCAGATACTCTGTCCATCACCACCCCCTTTTCTGAATCGTTTTTGGCCACTACAGGTGTGGCAGGGTATGCTCAGACATGAGTCCCTTGCTCACTGCACCATCAGGATTCAAGCAAGCCGGGCCGACGACGCCTGAAATGCCAGAAACCGGTCCCCGGAAGCTTGTTTCCTTTCCAGTAAAGAATTGGCTTGGTAGTTTGGTCTGCCCTGTTCACATGATGCACTGGGCCAGGGTCAGACTAATTTGCATGTAGCCAGGTTCTGAACTGGGATGGTGCAGTGAGCTAAAAAACGGTGATGGATCAAGCCCTGATCTCTTGACTGGGTAGGAGTGTTCTGATTAACTCAGATACTCTGTCCATCACCACCCCCTTTTCTGAATCGTTTTTGGCCACTACAGGTGTGGCAGGGTATGCTCAGACATGAGTCCCTTGCTCACTGCAACATCAGGATTCAAGCAAGCCGGGCCGACGACGGCTGAAATGCCAGAAACCGGTCCCCGGAAGCTTGTTTCCTTTTCAGTAAAGAATTGGCTTGGTAGTTTGGTCTTCCCTGTTCCCATGATCCACTGGGCCAGGGCCAGACTAATTTGCATGTAGCCAGGTTCTGAACTGGGATGGTGCAGTGAGCTAAAAAACGGTGATGGATCAAGCCCTGATCTCTTGACTGGGTAGGAGTGTTCTGATTAACTCAGATACTCTGTCCATCACCACCCCCTTTTCTGAATCGTTTTTGGCCACTACAGTTGTGGCAGGGTATGCTCAGACATAAGTCCCTTGCTCACTGCACCATCAGGATTCAAACAAGCCGGGCCGACGATGGCTGAAATGCCAGAAACCGGTCCCCGGAAGCTTGTTTCCTTTCCAGTAAAGAATTGGCTTGGTAGTTTGGTCTGCCCTGTTCCCATGATGCACTGGGCCAGGGCCAGACTAATTTGCATGTAGCCAGGTTCTGAACTGGGATGGTGCAGTGAGCTAAAAAACGGTGATGGATCAAGCCCTGATCCCTTGACTGGGTAGGAGTGTTCTGATTAACTCAGATACTCTGTCCATCACCACCCCCTTTTCTGAATTGTTTTTGGCCACTACAGGTGTGGCAGGGTATGCTCAGACATGAGTCCCTTGCTCACTGCAACATCAGGATTCAAGCAAGCCGGGCCGACGACGGCTGAAATGCCAGAAACCGGTCCCCGGAAGCTTGTTTCCTTTTCAGTAAATTATTGGCTTGGTAGTTTGGTCTGCCCTGTTCCCATGATGCACTGGGCCAGGGCCAGACTAATTTGCATGTAGCCAGGTTCTGAACTGGGATGGTGCAGTGAGCTAAAAAACGGTGATGGATCAAGCCCTGATCTCTTGACTGGGTAGGAGTGTTCTGATTAACTCAGATACTCTGTCCATCACCACCCCCTTTTCTGAATCATTTTTGGCCACTACAGGTGTGGCAGGGTATGCTCAGACATAAGTCCCTTGCTCACTGCACCATCAGGATTCAAACAAGCCGGGCCGACGATGGCTGAAATGCCAGAAACCGGTCCCCGGAAGCTTGTTTCCTTTCCAGTAAAGAATTGGCTTGGTAGTTTGGTCTGCCCTGTTCCCATGATGCACTGGGCCAGGGCCAGACTAATTTGCATGTAGCCAGGTTCTGAACTGGGATGGTGCAGTGAGCTACAAAACGGTGATGGATCAAGCCCTGATCTCTTGACTGGGTAGGAGTGTTCTGATTAACTCAGATACTCTGTCCATCACCACCCCCTTTTCTGAATCGTTTTTGGCCACTACAGGTGTGGCAGGGTATGCTCAGACATGAGTCCCTTGCTCACTGCACCATCAGGATTCAAGCAAGCCAGGCCGACGACGCCTGAAATGCCAGAAACCGGTCCCCGGAAGCTTGTTTCCTTTCCAGTAAAGAATTGGCTTGGTAGTTTGGTCTGCCCTGTTCACATGATGCACTGGGCCAGGGTCAGACTAATTTGCATGTAGCCAGGTTCTGAACTGGGATGGTGCAGTGAGCTAAAAAACGGTGATGGATCAAGCCCTGATCTCTTGACTGGGTAGGAGTGTTCTGATTAACTCAGATACTCTGTCCATCACCACCCCCTTTTCTGAATCGTTTTTGGCCACTACAGGTGTGGCAGGGTATGCTCAGACATGAGTCCCTTGCTCACTGCAACATCAGGATTCAAGCAAGCCGGGCCGACGACGGCTGAAATGCCAGAAACCGGTCCCCGGAAGCTTGTTTCCTTTTCAGTAAAGAATTGGCTTGGTAGTTTGGTCTTCCCTGTTCCCATGATGCACTGGGCCAGGGCCAGACTAATTTGCATGTAGCCAGGTTCTGAACTGGGATGGTGCAGTGAGCTAAAAAACGGTGATGGATCAAGCCCTGATCTCTTGACTGGGTAGGAGTGTTCTGATTAACTCAGATACTCTGTCCATCACCACCCCCTTTTCTGAATCGTTTTTGGCCACTACAGGTGTGGCAGGGTATGCTCAGACATGAGTCCCTTGCTCACTGCACCATCAGGATTCAAGCAAGCCGGGCCGACGACGGCTGAAATGCCAGAAACCGGTCCCCGGAAGCTTGTTTCCTTTCCAGTAAAGAATTGGCTTGGTAGTTTGGTCTGCCCTGTTCCCATGATGCACTGGGCCAGGGCCAGACTAATTTGCATGTAGCCAGGTTCTGAACTGGGATGGTGCAGTGAGCTAAAAAACGGTGATGGATCAAGCCCTGATCTCTTGACTGGGTAGGAGTGTTGTGATTAACTCAGATACTCTGTCCATCACCACCCCCTTTTCTGAATCGTTTTTGGCCACTACAGGTGTGGCAGGGTATGCTCAGACATGAGTCCCTTGCTCACTGCACCATCAGGATTCAAGCAAGCCGGGCCGACGACGCCTGAAATGCCAGAAACCGGTCCCCGGAAGCTTGTTTCCTTTCCAGTAAAGAATTGGCTTGGTAGTTTGGTCTGCCCTGTTCACATGATGCACTGGGCCAGGGTCAGACTAATTTGCATGTAGCCAGGTTCTGAACTGGGATGGTGCAGTGAGCTAAAAAACGGTGATGGATCAAGCCCTGATCTCTTGACTGGGTAGGAGTGTTCTGATTAACTCAGATACTCTGTCCATCACCACCCCCTTTTCTGAATCGTTTTTGGCCACTACAGGTGTGGCAGGGTATGCTCAGACATGAGTCCCTTGCTCACTGCAACATCAGGATTCAAGCAAGCCGGGCCGACGACGGCTGAAATGCCAGAAACCGGTCCCCGGAAGCTTGTTTCCTTTTCAGTAAAGAATTGGCTTGGTAGTTTGGTCTTCCCTGTTCCCATGATCCACTGGGCCAGGGCCAGACTAATTTGCATGTAGCCAGGTTCTGAACTGGGATGGTGCAGTGAGCTAAAAAACGGTGATGGATCAAGCCCTGATCTCTTGACTGGGTAGGAGTGTTCTGATTAACTCAGATACTCTGTCCATCACCACCCCCTTTTCTGAATCGTTTTTGGCCACTACAGTTGTGGCAGGGTATGCTCAGACATAAGTCCCTTGCTCACTGCACCATCAGGATTCAAACAAGCCGGGCCGACGATGGCTGAAATGCCAGAAACCGGTCCCCGGAAGCTTGTTTCCTTTCCAGTAAAGAATTGGCTTGGTAGTTTGGTCTGCCCTGTTCCCATGATGCACTGGGCCAGGGCCAGACTAATTTGCATGTAGCCAGGTTCTGAACTGGGATGGTGCAGTGAGCTAAAAAACGGTGATGGATCAAGCCCTGATCCCTTGACTGGGTAGGAGTGTTCTGATTAACTCAGATACTCTGTCCATCACCACCCCCTTTTCTGAATTGTTTTTGGCCACTACAGGTGTGGCAGGGTATGCTCAGACATGAGTCCCTTGCTCACTGCAACATCAGGATTCAAGCAAGCCGGGCCGACGACGGCTGAAATGCCAGAAACCGGTCCCCGGAAGCTTGTTTCCTTTTCAGTAAATTATTGGCTTGGTAGTTTGGTCTGCCCTGTTCCCATGATGCACTGGGCCAGGGCCAGACTAATTTGCATGTAGCCAGGTTCTGAACTGGGATGGTGCAGTGAGCTAAAAAACGGTGATGGATCAAGCCCTGATCTCTTGACTGGGTAGGAGTGTTCTGATTAACTCAGATACTCTGTCCATCACCACCCCCTTTTCTGAATCATTTTTGGCCACTACAGGTGTGGCAGGGTATGCTCAGACATAAGTCCCTTGCTCACTGCACCATCAGGATTCAAACAAGCCGGGCCGACGATGGCTGAAATGCCAGAAACCGGTCCCCGGAAGCTTGTTTCCTTTCCAGTAAAGAATTGGCTTGGTAGTTTGGTCTGCCCTGTTCCCATGATGCACTGGGCCAGGGCCAGACTAATTTGCATGTAGCCAGGTTCTGAACTGGGATGGTGCAGTGAGCTAAAAAACGGTGATGGATCAAGCCCTGATCTCTTGACTGGGTAGGAGTGTTCTGATTAACTCAGATACTCTGTCCATCACCACCCCCTTTTCTGTATCGTTTTTGGCCACTACAGGTGTGGCAGGGTATGCTCAGACATGAGTCCCTTGCTCACTGCACCATCAGGATTCAAGCAAGCCGGGCCGACGACGGCTGAAATGCCAGAAACCGGTCCCCGGAAGCTTGTTTCCTTTCCAGTAAAGAATTGGCTTGGTAGTTTGGTCTGCCCTGTTCCCATGATGCACTGGGCCAGGGCCAGACTAATTTGCATGTAGCCAGGTTCTGAACTAGGATGGTGCAGTGAGCTAAAAAACGGTGATGGATCAAGCCCTGATCTCTTGACTGGGTAGGAGTGTTCTGATTAACTCAGATACTCTGTCCATCACCACCCCCTTTTCTGAATCGTTTTTGGCCACTACAGGTGTGGCAGGGTATGCTCAGACATGAGTCCCTTGCTCACTGCACCATCAGGATTCAAGCAAGCCAGGCCGACGACGGCTGAAATGCCAGAAACCGGTCCCTGGAAGCTTGTTTCCTTTCCAGTAAAGAACTGGCTTGGTAGTTTGGTCTGCCCTGTTCCCATGATGCACTGGGCCAGGGCCAGACTAATTTGCATGTAGCCAGGTTCTGAACTGGGATGGTGCAGTGAGCTAAAAAACGGTGAAGGATCAAGCCCTGATCTCTTGACTGGGTAGGAGTGTTCTGATTAACTCAGATACTCTGTCCATCACCACCCCCTTTTCTGAATCGTTTTTGGCCACTACAGGTGTGGCAGGGTATGCTCAGACATGAGTCCCTTGCTCACTGCACCATCAGGATTCAAGCAAGCCGGTCCGACGACGGCTAAAATGCCAGAAACCGGTCCCCGGAAGCTTGTTTCCTTTCCAGTAAAGAATTGGCTTGGTAGTTTGGTCTGCCCTGTTCCCATGATGCACTGGGCCAGGGCCAGACTAATTTGCATGTAGCCAGGTTCTGAACTGGGATGGTGCAGTGAGCTAAAAAACGGTGATGGATCAAGCCCTGATCTCTTGACTGGGTAGGAGTGTTCTGATTAACTCAGATACTCTGTCCATCACCACCCCCTTTTCTGAATCATTTTTGGCCACTACAGGTGTAGCAGGGTATGCTCAGACATGAGTCCCTTGCTCACTGCACCATCAGGATTCAAGCAAGCTGGGCCGACGACGGCTGAAATGCCAGAAACCGGTCCCCGGAAGCTTGTTTCCTTTCCAGTAAAGAATTGGCTTGGTAGTTTGGTCTGCCCTGTTCCCATGATGCACTGGGCCAGGGCCAGACTAATTTGCATGTAGCCAGGTTCTGAACTGGGATGGTGCAGTGAGCTAAAAAACGGTGATGGATCAAGCCCTGATCTCTTGACTGGGTAGGAGTGTTCTGATTAACTCAGATACTCTGTCCTTCACCACCCCCTTTTCTGAATCTTTTGGCCACTACAGGTGTGGCAGGGTATGCTCAGACATGAGTCCCTTGCTCACTGCACCATCAGGATTCAAGCAAGCCGGGCCGACAATGGCTGAAATGCCAGAAACCAGTCCCCGGAAGCTTGTTTCCTTTCCAGTAAAGAATTGGCTTGGTAGTTTGGTCTGCCCTGTTCCCATGATGCACTGGGCCAGGGCCAGACTAATTTGCATGTAGCCAGGTTCTGAACTGGGATGGTGCAGTGAGCTAAAAAACGGTGATGGATCAAGCCCTGATCTCTTGACTGGGTAGGAGTGTTCTGATTAACTCAGATACTCTGTCCATCACCACCCCCTTTTCTGAATCGTTTTTGGCCACTACAGGTGTGGCAGGGTATGCTCAGACTTGAGTCCCTTGCTCACTGCCCCATCAGGATTCAAGCAAGCCGAGCCGACGACGGCTGAAATGCCAGAAACCGGTCCCCGGAAGCTTGTTTCCTTTCCAGTAAAGAATTGGCTTGGTAGTTTGGTCTGCCCTGTTCCCATGATGCACTGGGCCAGGGCCAGACTAATTTGCATGTAGCAAGGTTCTGAACTGGGATGGTGCAGTGAGCTAAAAAAAGGGTGATGGATCAAGCCCTGATCTCTTGACTGGGTAGGAGTGTTCTTATTAACTCAGATACTCTGACCATCACCACCCCCTTTTCTGAATCGTTTTTGGCCACTACAGGTGTGGCAGGGTATGCTCAGACATGAGTCCCTTGCTCACTGCTCCATCAGGATTCAAGCAAGCCGGGCCGACGATGGCTGAAATGCCAGAAACCGGTCCCAGGAAGCTTGTTTCCTTTCCAGTAAAGAATTGGCTTGGTAGTTTGGTCTGCCCTGTTCCCATGATTCCCTGGGCCAGGGCCAGACTAATTTGCATGTAGCCAGGTTCTGAACTGGGATGGTGCAGTGAGCTAAAAAACGGTGAAGGATCAAGCCCTGATCTCTTGACTGGGTAGGAGTGTTCTGATTAACTCAGATACTCTGTCCATCACCACCCCCTTTTCTGAATCGTTTTTGGCCACTACAGGTGTGGCAGGGTATGCTCAGACATGAGTCCCTTGCTCACTGCACCATCAGGATTCAAGCAAGCCAGGCCGACAACGGCTGAAATGCCAGAAACCGGTCACTGGAAGCTTGTTTCCTTTCCAGTAAAGAACTGGCTTGGTAGTTTGGTCTGCCCTGTTCCCATGATGCACTGGGCCAGGGCCAGACTAATTTGCATGTAGCCAGGTTCTGAACTGGGATGGTGCAGTGAGCTAAAAAACGGCGAAGGATCAAGCCCTGATCTCTTGACTGGGTAGGAGTGTTCTGATTAACTCAGATACTTTGTCCATCACCACCCCCTTTTCGGAATCGTTTTTGGCCACTACAGGTGTGGCAGGGTATGCTCAGACATGAGTCCCTTGCTCACTGCACCATCAGGATTCAAGCAAGCTGGTCCGACGACGGCTGAAATGCCAGAAACCGGTCCCCGGAAGCTTGTTTCCTTTCCAGTAAAGAATTGGCTTGGTAATTTGGTCTGCCCTGTTCCCATGATGCACTGGGCCAGGGCCAGACTAATTTGCATGTAGCCAGGTTCTGAACTGGGATGGTGCAGTGAGCTAAAAAACGGTGATGGATCAAGCCCTGATCTCTTGACTGGGTAGGAGTGTTCTGATTAACTCAGATACTCTGTCCATCACCACCCCCTTTTCTGAATCGTTTTTGGCCACTACAGGTGTGGCAGGGTATGCTCAGACATGAGTCCCTTGCTCACTGCACCATCAGGATTCAAGCAAGCCGGTCCGACGACGGCTGAAATGCCAGAAACCGGTCCCCGGAAGCTTGTTTCCTTTCCAGTAAAGAATTGGCTTGGTAGTTTGGTCTGCCCTGTTCCCATGATGCACTGGGCCAGGGCCAGACTAATTTGCATGTAGCCAGGTTCTGAACTGGGATGGTGCAGTGAGCTAAAAAAACGGTGATGGATCAAGCCCTGATCTCTTGACTGGGTAGGAGTGTTCTGATTAGCTCAGATACTCTGTCCATCACCACCCCCTTTTCTGAATGGTTTTTGGCCACTACAGGTGTGGCAGGGTATGCTCAGACATGAGTTCCTTGCTCACTGCACCATCAGGATTCAAGCAAGCCGGGCCGACGACGGCTGAAATGCCAGAAACCGGTCCCCGGAAGCTTGTTTCCTTTCCAGTAAAGAATTGGCTTGGTAGTTTGGTCTGCCCTGTTCCCATGATGCACTGGGCCAGGGCCAGACTAATTTGCATGTAGCCAGGTTCTGAACTGGGATGGTGCAGTGAGCTAAAAACAGTGATGGATCAAGCCCTGATCTCTTGACTGGGTAGGAGTGTTCTGATTAACTCAAATACTCTGACCATCACCACCCCCTTTTCTGAATCGTTTTTGGCCACTACAGGTGTGGCAGGGTATGCTCAGACATGAGTCCCTTGCTCACTGCTCCATCAGGATTCAAGCAAGCCGGGCCGACGATGGCTGAAATGCCAGAAACCGGTCCCAGGAAGCTTGTTTCCTTTCCAGTAAAGAATTGGCTTGGTAGGTTGGTCTGCCCTGTTCCCATGATTCCCTGGGCCAGGGCCAGACTAATTTGCATGTAGCCAGGTTCTGAACTGGGATGGTGCAGTGAGCTACAAAACGGTGAAGGATCAAGCCCTGATCTCTTGACTGGGTAGGAGTGTTCTGATTAACTCAGATACTCTGTCCATCACCACCCCCTTTTCTGAATCGTTTTTGGCCACTACAGGTGTGGCAGGGTATGCTCAGACATGAGTCCCTTGCTCACTGCACCATCAGGATTCAAGCAAGCCAGGCCGACAACGGCTGAAATGCCAGAAACCGGTCCCTGGAAGCTTGTTTCCTTTCCAGTAAAGAACTGGCTTGGTAGTTTGGTCTGCCCTGTTCCCATGATGCACTGGGCCAGGGCCAGACTAATTTGCATGTAGCCAGGTTCTGAACTGGGATGGTGCAGTGAGCTAAAAAACGGTGAAGGATCAAGCCCTGATCTCTTGACTGGGTAGGAGTGTTCTGATTAACTCAGATACTCTGTCCATCACCACCCCCTTTTCTGAATCGTTTTTGGCCACTACAGGTGTGGCAGGGTATGCTCAGACATGAGTCCCTTGCTCACTGCACCATCAGGATTCAAGCAAGCCGGTCCGACGACGGCTGAAATGCCAGAAACCGGTCCCCGGAAGTTTGTTTCCTTTCCAGTAAAGAATTGGCTTGGTAGTTTGGTCTGCCCTGTTCCCACGATGCACTGGGCCAGGGCCAGACTAATTTGCATGTAGCCAGGTTCTGAACTGGGATGGTGCAGTGAGCTAAAAAACGGTGATGGATCAAGCCCTGATCTCTTGACTGGGTAGGAGTGTTCTGATT
Source organism: Lissotriton helveticus (assembly GCF_964261635.1). Taxonomy (NCBI): domain Eukaryota; kingdom Metazoa; phylum Chordata; class Amphibia; order Caudata; family Salamandridae; genus Lissotriton; species Lissotriton helveticus. The sequence continues at coordinate 1,500,866,800 of NC_136057.1, read as the reverse complement.
AACTCAGATACTCTGTCCATCACCACCCCCTTTTCTGAATCATTTTTGGCCACTACAGGTGTAGCAGGGTATGCTCAGACATGAGTCCCTTGCTCACTGCACCATCAGGATTCAAGCAAGCTGGGCCGACGACGGCTGAAATGCCAGAAACCGGTCCCCGGAAGCTTGTTTCCTTTCCAGTAAAGAATTGGCTTGGTAGTTTGGTCTGCCCTGTTCCCATGATGCACTGGGCCAGGGCCAGACTAATTTGCATGTAGCCAGGTTCTGAACTGGGATGGTGCAGTGAGCTAAAAAACGGTGATGGATCAAGCCCTGATCTCTTGACTGGGTAGGAGTGTTCTGATTAACTCAGATACTTTGTCCATCACCACCCCCTTTTCGGAATCGTTTTTGGCCACTACAGGTGTGGCAGGGTATGCTCAGACATGAGTCCCTTGCTCACTGCACCATCAGGATTCAAGCAAGCTGGTCCGACGACGGCTGAAATGCCAGAAACCGGTCCCCGGAAGCTTGTTTCCTTTCCAGTAAAGAATTGGCTTGGTAATTTGGTCTGCCCTGTTCCCATGATGCACTGGGCCAGGGCCAGACTAATTTGCATGTAGCCAGGTTCTGAACTGGGATGGTGCAGTGAGCTAAAAAACGGTGATGGATCAAGCCCTGATCTCTTGACTGGGTAGGAGTATTCTGATTAACTCAGATACTCTGTCCATCACCACCCCCTTTTCTGAATCGTTTTTGGCCACTACAGGTGTGGCAGGGTATGCTCAGACATGAGTCCCTTGCTCACTGCACCATCAGGATTCAAGCAAGCCGGTCCGACGACGGCTGAAATGCCAGAAACCGGTCCCCGGAAGCTTGTTTCCTTTCCAGTAAAGAATTGGCTTGGTAGTTTGGTCTGCCCTGTTCCCATGATGCACTGGGCCAGGGCCAGACTAATTTGCATGTAGCCAGGTTCTGAACTGGGATGGTGCAGTGAGCTAAAAAAACGGTGATGGATCAAGCCCTGATCTCTTGACTGGGTAGGAGTGTTCTGATTAGCTCAGATACTCTGTCCATCACCACCCCCTTTTCTGAATGGTTTTTGGCCACTACAGGTGTGGCAGGGTATGCTCAGACATGAGTTCCTTGCTCACTGCACCATCAGGATTCAAGCAAGCCGGGCCGACGACGGCTGAAATGCCAGAAACCGGTCCCCGGAAGCTTGTTTCCTTTCCAGTAAAGAATTGGCTTGGTAGTTTGGTCTGCCCTGTTCCCATGATGCACTGGGCCAGGGCCAGACTAATTTGCATGTAGCCAGGTTCTGAACTGGGATGGTGCAGTGAGCTAAAAACAGTGATGGATCAAGCCCTGATCTCTTGACTGGGTAGGAGTGTTCTGATTAACTCAAATACTCTGACCATCACCACCCCCTTTTCTGAATCGTTTTTGGCCACTACAGGTGTGGCAGGGTATGCTCAGACATGAGTCCCTTGCTCACTGCTCCATCAGGATTCAAGCAAGCCGGGCCGACGATGGCTGAAATGCCAGAAACCGGTCCCAGGAAGCTTGTTTCCTTTCCAGTAAAGAATTGGCTTGGTAGTTTGGTCTGCCCTGTTCCCATGATTCCCTGGGCCAGGGCCAGACTAATTTGCATGTAGCCAGGTTCTGAACTGGGATGGTGCAGTGAGCTACAAAACGGTGAAGGATCAAGCCCTGATCTCTTGACTGGGTAGGAGTGTTCTGATTAACTCAGATACTCTGTCCATCACCACCCCCTTTTCTGAATCGTTTTTGGCCACTACAGGTGTGGCAGGGTATGCTCAGACATGAGTCCCTTGCTCACTGCACCATCAGGATTCAAGCAAGCCAGGCCGACAACGGCTGAAATGCCAGAAACCGGTCCCTGGAAGCTTGTTTCCTTTCCAGTAAAGAACTGGCTTGGTAGTTTGGTCTGCCCTGTTCCCATGATGCACTGGGCCAGGGCCAGACTAATTTGCATGTAGCCAGGTTCTGAACTGGGATGGTGCAGTGAGCTAAAAAACGGTGAAGGATCAAGCCCTGATCTCTTGACTGGGTAGGAGTGTTCTGATTAACTCAGATACTCTGTCCATCACCACCCCCTTTTCTGAATCGTTTTTGGCCACTACAGGTGTGGCAGGGTATGCTCAGACATGAGTCCCTTGCTCACTGCACCATCAGGATTCAAGCAAGCCGGTCCGACGACGGCTAAAATGCCAGAAACCGGTCCCCGGAAGCTTGTTTCCTTTCCAGTAAAGAATTGGCTTGGTAGTTTGGTCTGCCCTGTTCCCATGATGCACTGGGCCAGGGCCAGACTAATTTGCATGTAGCCAGGTTCTGAACTGGGATGGTGCAGTGAGCTAAAAAACGGTGATGGATCAAGCCCTGATCTCTTGACTGGGTAGGAGTGTTCTGATTAACTCAGATACTCTGTCCATCACCACCCCCTTTTCTGAATCATTTTTGGCCACTACAGGTGTAGCAGGGTATGCTCAGACATGAGTCCCTTGCTCACTGCACCATCAGGATTCAAGCAAGCTGGGCCGACGACGGCTGAAATGCCAGAAACCGGTCCCCGGAAGCTTGTTTCCTTTCCAGTAAAGAATTGGCTTGGTAGTTTGGTCTGCCCTGTTCCCATGATGCACTGGGCCAGGGCCAGACTAATTTGCATGTAGCCAGGTTCTGAACTGGGATGGTGCAGTGAGCTAAAAAACGGTGATGGATCAAGCCCTGATCTCTTGACTGGGTAGGAGTGTTCTGATTAACTCAGATACTCTGTCCATCACCACCCCCTTTTCTGAATCTTTTGGCCACTACAGGTGTGGCAGGGTATGCTCAGACATGAGTCCCTTGCTCACTGCACCATCAGGATTCAAGCAAGCCGGGCCGACAATGGCTGAAATGCCAGAAACCAGTCCCCGGAAGCTTGTTTCCTTTCCAGTAAAGAATTGGCTTGGTAGTTTGGTCTGCCCTGTTCCCATGATGCACTGGGCCAGGGCCAGACTAATTTGCATGTAGCCAGGTTCTGAACTGGGATGGTGCAGTGAGCTAAAAAACGGTGATGGATCAAGCCCTGATCTCTTGACTGGGTAGGAGTGTTCTGATTAACTCAGATACTCTGTCCATCACCACCCCCTTTTCTGAATCGTTTTTGGCCACTACAGGTGTGGCAGGGTATGCTCAGACATGAGTCCCTTGCTCACTGCCCCATCAGGATTCAAGCAAGCCGAGCCGACGACGGCTGAAATGCCAGAAACCGGTCCCCGGAAGCTTGTTTCCTTTCCAGTAAAGAATTGGCTTGGTAGTTTGGTCTGCCCTGTTCCCATGATGCACTGGGCCAGGGCCAGACTAATTTGCATGTAGCAAGGTTCTGAACTGGGATGGTGCAGTGAGCTAAAAAAAGGGTGATGGATCAAGCCCTGATCTCTTGACTGGGTAGGAGTGTTCTTATTAACTCAGATACTCTGACCATCACCACCCCCTTTTCTGAATCGTTTTTGGCCACTACAGGTGTGGCAGGGTATGCTCAGACATGAGTCCCTTGCTCACTGCTCCATCAGGATTCAAGCAAGCCGGGCCGACGATGGCTGAAATGCCAGAAACCGGTCCCAGGAAGCTTGTTTCCTTTCCAGTAAAGAATTGGCTTGGTAGTTTGGTCTGCCCTGTTCCCATGATTCCCTGGGCCAGGGCCAGACTAATTTGCATGTAGCCAGGTTCTGAACTGGGATGGTGCAGTGAGCTACAAAACGGTGAAGGATCAAGCCCTGATCTCTTGACTGGGTAGGAGTGTTCTGATTAACTCAGATACTCTGTCCATCACCACCCCCTTTTCTGAATCGTTTTTGGCCACTACAGGTGTGGCAGGGTATGCTCAGACATGAGTCCCTTGCTCACTGCACCATCAGGATTCAAGCAAGCCAGGCCGACAACGGCTGAAATGCCAGAAACCGGTCCCTGGAAGCTTGTTTCCTTTCCAGTAAAGAACTGGCTTGGTAGTTTGGTCTGCCCTGTTCCCATGATGCACTGGGCCAGGGCCAGACTAATTTGCATGTAGCCAGGTTCTGAACTGGGATGGTGCAGTGAGCTAAAAAACGGTGAAGGATCAAGCCCTGATCTCTTGACTGGGTAGGAGTGTTCTGATTAACTCAGATACTCTGTCCATCACCACCCCCTTTTCTGAATCGTTTTTGGCCACTACAGGTGTGGCAGGGTATGCTCAGACATGAGTCCCTTGCTCACTGCACCATCAGGATTCAAGCAAGCCGGTCCGACGACGGCTGAAATGCCAGAAACCGGTCCCCGGAAGTTTGTTTCCTTTCCAGTAAAGAATTGGCTTGGTAGTTTGGTCTGCCCTGTTCCCACGATGCACTGGGCCAGGGCCAGACTAATTTGCATGTAGCCAGGTTCTGAACTGGGATGGTGCAGTGAGCTAAAAAACGGTGATGGATCAAGCCCTGATCTCTTGACTGGGTAGGAGTGTTCTGATTAACTCAGATACTCTGTCCATCACCACCCCCTTTTCTGAATCATTTTTGGCCACTACAGGTGTAGCAGGGTATGCTCAGACATGAGTCCCTTGCTCACTGCACCATCAGGATTCAAGCAAGCTGGGCCGACGACGGCTGAAATGCCAGAAACCGGTCCCCGGAAGCTTGTTTCCTTTCCAGTAAAGAATTGGCTTGGTAGTTTGGTCTGCCCTGTTCCCATGATGCACTGGGCCAGGGCCAGACTAATTTGCATGTAGCCAGGTTCTGAACTGGGATGGTGCAGTGAGCTAAAAAACGGTGATGGATCAAGCCCTGATCTCTTGACTGGGTAGGAGTGTTCTGATTAACTCAGATACTTTGTCCATCACCACCCCCTTTTCGGAATCGTTTTTGGCCACTACAGGTGTGGCAGGGTATGCTCAGACATGAGTCCCTTGCTCACTGCACCATCAGGATTCAAGCAAGCTGGTCCGACGACGGCTGAAATGCCAGAAACCGGTCCCCGGAAGCTTGTTTCCTTTCCAGTAAAGAATTGGCTTGGTAATTTGGTCTGCCCTGTTCCCATGATGCACTGGGCCAGGGCCAGACTAATTTGCATGTAGCCAGGTTCTGAACTGGGATGGTGCAGTGAGCTAAAAAACGGTGATGGATCAAGCCCTGATCTCTTGACTGGGTAGGAGTGTTCTGATTAACTCAGATACTCTGTCCATCACCACCCCCTTTTCTGAATCGTTTTTGGCCACTACAGGTGTGGCAGGGTATGCTCAGACATGAGTCCCTTGCTCACTGCACCATCAGGATTCAAGCAAGCCGGTCCGACGACGGCTGAAATGCCAGAAACCGGTCCCCGGAAGCTTGTTTCCTTTCCAGTAAAGAATTGGCTTGGTAGTTTGGTCTGCCCTGTTCCCATGATGCACTGGGCCAGGGCCAGACTAATTTGCATGTAGCCAGGTTCTGAACTGGGATGGTGCAGTGAGCTAAAAAAACGGTGATGGATCAAGCCCTGATCTCTTGACTGGGTAGGAGTGTTCTGATTAGCTCAGATACTCTGTCCATCACCACCCCCTTTTCTGAATGGTTTTTGGCCACTACAGGTGTGGCAGGGTATGCTCAGACATGAGTTCCTTGCTCACTGCACCATCAGGATTCAAGCAAGCCGGGCCGACGACGGCTGAAATGCCAGAAACCGGTCCCCGGAAGCTTGTTTCCTTTCCAGTAAAGAATTGGCTTGGTAGTTTGGTCTGCCCTGTTCCCATGATGCACTGGGCCAGGGCCAGACTAATTTGCATGTAGCCAGGTTCTGAACTGGGATGGTGCAGTGAGCTAAAAACAGTGATGGATCAAGCCCTGATCTCTTGACTGGGTAGGAGTGTTCTGATTAACTCAAATACTCTGACCATCACCACCCCCTTTTCTGAATCGTTTTTGCCACTACAGGTGTGGCAGGGTATGCTCAGACATGAGTCCCTTGCTCACTGCTCCATCAGGATTCAAGCAAGCCGGGCCGACGATGGCTGAAATGCCAGAAACCGGTCCCAGGAAGCTTGTTTCCTTTCCAGTAAAGAATTGGCTTGGTAGTTTGGTCTGCCCTGTTCCCATGATTCCCTGGGCCAGGGCCAGACTAATTTGCATGTAGCCAGGTTCTGAACTGGGATGGTGCAGTGAGCTACAAAACGGTGAAGGATCAAGCCCTGATCTCTTGACTGGGTAGGAGTGTTCTGATTAACTCAGATACTCTGTCCATCACCACCCCCTTTTCTGAATCGTTTTTGGCCACTACAGGTGTGGCAGGGTATGCTCAGACATGAGTCCCTTGCTCACTGCACCATCAGGATTCAAGCAAGCCAGGCCGACAACGGCTGAAATGCCAGAAACCGGTCCCTGGAAGCTTGTTTCCTTTCCAGTAAAGAACTGGCTTGGTAGTTTGGTCTGCCCTGTTCCCATGATGCACTGGGCCAGGGCCAGACTAATTTGCATGTAGCCAGGTTCTGAACTGGGATGGTGCAGTGAGCTAAAAAACGGTGAAGGATCAAGCCCTGATCTCTTGACTGGGTAGGAGTGTTCTGATTAACTCAGATACTCTGTCCATCACCACCCCCTTTTCTGAATCGTTTTTGGCCACTACAGGTGTGGCAGGGTATGCTCAGACATGAGTCCCTTGCTCACTGCACCATCAGGATTCAAGCAAGCCGGTCCGACGACGGCTAAAATGCCAGAAACCGGTCCCCGGAAGCTTGTTTCCTTTCCAGTAAAGAATTGGCTTGGTAGTTTGGTCTGCCCTGTTCCCATGATGCACTGGGCCAGGGCCAGACTAATTTGCATGTAGCCAGGTTCTGAACTGGGATGGTGCAGTGAGCTAAAAAACGGTGATGGATCAAGCCCTGATCTCTTGACTGGGTAGGAGTGTTCTGATTAACTCAGATACTCTGTCCATCACCACCCCCTTTTCTGAATCATTTTTGGCCACTACAGGTGTAGCAGGGTATGCTCAGACATGAGTCCCTTGCTCACTGCACCATCAGGATTCAAGCAAGCTGGGCCGACGACGGCTGAAATGCCAGAAACCGGTCCCCGGAAGCTTGTTTCCTTTCCAGTAAAGAATTGGCTTGGTAGTTTGGTCTGCCCTGTTCCCATGATGCACTGGGCCAGGGCCAGACTAATTTGCATGTAGCCAGGTTCTGAACTGGGATGGTGCAGTGAGCTAAAAAACGGTGATGGATCAAGCCCTGATCTCTTGACTGGGTAGGAGTGTTCTGATTAACTCAGATACTCTGTCCATCACCACCCCCTTTTCTGAATCTTTTGGCCACTACAGGTGTGGCAGGATATGCTCAGACATGAGTCCCTTGCTCACTGCACCATCAGGATTCAAGCAAGCCGGGCCGACAATGGCTGAAATGCCAGAAACCAGTCCCCGGAAGCTTGTTTCCTTTCCAGTAAAGAATTGGCTTGGTAGTTTGGTCTGCCCTGTTCCCATGATGCACTGGGCCAGGGCCAGACTAATTTGCATGTAGCCAGGTTCTGAACTGGGATGGTGCAGTGAGCTAAAAAACGGTGATGGATCAAGCCCTGATCTCTTGACTGGGTAGGAGTGTTCTGATTAACTCAGATACTCTGTCCATCACCACCCCCTTTTCTGAATCGTTTTTGGCCACTACAGGTGTGGCAGGGTATGCTCAGACATGAGTCCCTTGCTCACTGCCCCATCAGGATTCAAGCAAGCCGAGCCGACGACGGCTGAAATGCCAGAAACCGGTCCCCGGAAGCTTGTTTCCTTTCCAGTAAAGAATTGGCTTGGTAGTTTGGTCTGCCCTGTTCCCATGATGCACTGGGCCAGGGCCAGACTAATTTGCATGTAGCAAGGTTCTGAACTGGGATGGTGCAGTGAGCTAAAAAAAGGGTGATGGATCAAGCCCTGATCTCTTGACTGGGTAGGAGTGTTCTTATTAACTCAGATACTCTGACCATCACCACCCCCTTTTCTGAATCGTTTTTGGCCACTACAGGTGTGGCAGGGTATGCTCAGACATGAGTCCCTTGCTCACTGCTCCATCAGGATTCAAGCAAGCCGGGCCGACGATGGCTGAAATGCCAGAAACCGGTCCCAGGAAGCTTGTTTCCTTTCCAGTAAAGAATTGGCTTGGTAGTTTGGTCTGCCCTGTTCCCATGATTCCCTGGGCCAGGGCCAGACTAATTTGCATGTAGCCAGGTTCTGAACTGGGATGGTGCAGTGAGCTAAAAAACGGTGAAGGATCAAGCCCTGATCTCTTGACTGGGTAGGAGTGTTCTGATTAACTCAGATACTCTGTCCATCACCACCCCCTTTTCTGAATCGTTTTTGGCCACTACAGGTGTGGCAGGGTATGCTCAGACATGAGTCCCTTGCTCACTGCACCATCAGGATTCAAGCAAGCCAGGCCGACAACGGCTGAAATGCCAGAAACCGGTCACTGGAAGCTTGTTTCCTTTCCAGTAAAGAACTGGCTTGGTAGTTTGGTCTGCCCTGTTCCCATGATGCACTGGGCCAGGGCCAGACTAATTTGCATGTAGCCAGGTTCTGAACTGGGATGGTGCAGTGAGCTAAAAAACGGCGAAGGATCAAGCCCTGATCTCTTGACTGGGTAGGAGTGTTCTGATTAACTCAGATACTTTGTCCATCACCACCCCCTTTTCGGAATCGTTTTTGGCCACTACAGGTGTGGCAGGGTATGCTCAGACATGAGTCCCTTGCTCACTGCACCATCAGGATTCAAGCAAGCTGGTCCGACGACGGCTGAAATGCCAGAAACCGGTCCCCGGAAGCTTGTTTCCTTTCCAGTAAAGAATTGGCTTGGTAATTTGGTCTGCCCTGTTCCCATGATGCACTGGGCCAGGGCCAGACTAATTTGCATGTAGCCAGGTTCTGAACTGGGATGGTGCAGTGAGCTAAAAAACGGTGATGGATCAAGCCCTGATCTCTTGACTGGGTAGGAGTGTTCTGATTAACTCAGATACTCTGTCCATCACCACCCCCTTTTCTGAATCGTTTTTGGCCACTACAGGTGTGGCAGGGTATGCTCAGACATGAGTCCCTTGCTCACTGCACCATCAGGATTCAAGCAAGCCGGTCCGACGACGGCTGAAATGCCAGAAACCGGTCCCCGGAAGCTTGTTTCCTTTCCAGTAAAGAATTGGCTTGGTAGTTTGGTCTGCCCTGTTCCCATGATGCACTGGGCCAGGGCCAGACTAATTTGCATGTAGCCAGGTTCTGAACTGGGATGGTGCAGTGAGCTAAAAAAACGGTGATGGATCAAGCCCTGATCTCTTGACTGGGTAGGAGTGTTCTGATTAGCTCAGATACTCTGTCCATCACCACCCCCTTTTCTGAATGGTTTTTGGCCACTACAGGTGTGGCAGGGTATGCTCAGACATGAGTTCCTTGCTCACTGCACCATCAGGATTCAAGCAAGCCGGGCCGACGACGGCTGAAATGCCAGAAACCGGTCCCCGGAAGCTTGTTTCCTTTCCAGTAAAGAATTGGCTTGGTAGTTTGGTCTGCCCTGTTCCCATGATGCACTGGGCCAGGGCCAGACTAATTTGCATGTAGCCAGGTTCTGAACTGGGATGGTGCAGTGAGCTAAAAACAGTGATGGATCAAGCCCTGATCTCTTGACTGGGTAGGAGTGTTCTGATTAACTCAAATACTCTGACCATCACCACCCCCTTTTCTGAATCGTTTTTGGCCACTACAGGTGTGGCAGGGTATGCTCAGACATGAGTCCCTTGCTCACTGCTCCATCAGGATTCAAGCAAGCCGGGCCGACGATGGCTGAAATGCCAGAAACCGGTCCCAGGAAGCTTGTTTCCTTTCCAGTAAAGAATTGGCTTGGTAGTTTGGTCTGCCCTGTTCCCATGATTCCCTGGGCCAGGGCCAGACTAATTTGCATGTAGCCAGGTTCTGAACTGGGATGGTGCAGTGAGCTACAAAACGGTGAAGGATCAAGCCCTGATCTCTTGACTGGGTAGGAGTGTTCTGATTAACTCAGATACTCTGTCCATCACCACCCCCTTTTCTGAATCGTTTTTGGCCACTACAGGTGTGGCAGGGTATGCTCAGACATGAGTCCCTTGCTCACTGCACCATCAGGATTCAAGCAAGCCAGGCCGACAACGGCTGAAATGCCAGAAACCGGTCCCTGGAAGCTTGTTTCCTTTCCAGTAAAGAACTGGCTTGGTAGTTTGGTCTGCCCTGTTCCCATGATGCACTGGGCCAGGGCCAGACTAATTTGCATGTAGCCAGGTTCTGAACTGGGATGGTGCAGTGAGCTAAAAAAAGGGTGATGGATCAAGCCCTGATCTCTTGACTGGGTAGGAGTGTTCTTATTAACTCAGATACTCTGACCATCACCACCCCCTTTTCTGAATCGTTTTTGGCCACTACAGGTGTGGCAGGGTATGCTCAGACATGAGTCCCTTGCTCACTGCTCCATCAGGATTCAAGCAAGCCGGGCCGACGATGGCTGAAATGCCAGAAACCGGTCCCAGGAAGCTTGTTTCCTTTCCAGTAAAGAATTGGCTTGGTAGTTTGGTCTGCCCTGTTCCCATGATTCCCTGGGCCAGGGCCAGACTAATTTGCATGTAGCCAGGTTCTGAACTGGGATGGTGCAGTGAGCTAAAAAACGGTGAAGGATCAAGCCCTGATCTCTTGACTGGGTAGGAGTGTTCTGATTAACTCAGATACTCTGTCCATCACCACCCCCTTTTCTGAATCGTTTTTGGCCACTACAGGTGTGGCAGGGTATGCTCAGACATGAGTCCCTTGCTCACTGCACCATCAGGATTCAAGCAAGCCAGGCCGACAACGGCTGAAATGCCAGAAACCGGTCACTGGAAGCTTGTTTCCTTTCCAGTAAAGAACTGGCTTGGTAGTTTGGTCTGCCCTGTTCCCATGATGCACTGGGCCAGGGCCAGACTAATTTGCATGTAGCCAGGTTCTGAACTGGGATGGTGCAGTGAGCTAAAAAACGGCGAAGGATCAAGCCCTGATCTCTTGACTGGGTAGGAGTGTTCTGATTAACTCAGATACTTTGTCCATCACCACCCCCTTTTCGGAATCGTTTTTGGCCACTACAGGTGTGGCAGGGTATGCTCAGACATGAGTCCCTTGCTCACTGCACCATCAGGATTCAAGCAAGCTGGTCCGACGACGGCTGAAATGCCAGAAACCGGTCCCCGGAAGCTTGTTTCCTTTCCAGTAAAGAATTGGCTTGGTAATTTGGTCTGCCCTGTTCCCATGATGCACTGGGCCAGGGCCAGACTAATTTGCATGTAGCCAGGTTCTGAACTGGGATGGTGCAGTGAGCTAAAAAACGGTGATGGATCAAGCCCTGATCTCTTGACTGGGTAGGAGTGTTCTGATTAACTCAGATACTCTGTCCATCACCACCCCCTTTTCTGAATCGTTTTTGGCCACTACAGGTGTGGCAGGGTATGCTCAGACATGAGTCCCTTGCTCACTGCACCATCAGGATTCAAGCAAGCCGGTCCGACGACGGCTGAAATGCCAGAAACCGGTCCCCGGAAGCTTGTTTCCTTTCCAGTAAAGAATTGGCTTGGTAGTTTGGTCTGCCCTGTTCCCATGATGCACTGGGCCAGGGCCAGACTAATTTGCATGTAGCCAGGTTCTGAACTGGGATGGTGCAGTGAGCTAAAAAAACGGTGATGGATCAAGCCCTGATCTCTTGACTGGGTAGGAGTGTTCTGATTAGCTCAGATACTCTGTCCATCACCACCCCCTTTTCTGAATGGTTTTTGGCCACTACAGGTGTGGCAGGGTATGCTCAGACATGAGTTCCTTGCTCACTGCACCATCAGGATTCAAGCAAGCCGGGCCGACGACGGCTGAAATGCCAGAAACCGGTCCCCGGAAGCTTGTTTCCTTTCCAGTAAAGAATTGGCTTGGTAGTTTGGTCTACCCTGTTCCCATGATGCACTGGGCCAGGGCCAGACTAATTTGCATGTAGCCAGGTTCTGAACTGGGATGGTGCAGTGAGCTAAAAACAGTGATGGATCAAGCCCTGATCTCTTGACTGGGTAGGAGTGTCTGATTAACTCAAATACTCTGACCATCACCACCCCCTTTTCTGAATCGTTTTTGGCCACTACAGGTGTGGCAGGGTATGCTCAGACATGAGTCCCTTGCTCACTGCTCCATCAGGATTCAAGCAAGCCGGGCCGACGATGGCTGAAATGCCAGAAACCGGTCCCAGGAAGCTTGTTTCCTTTCCAGTAAAGAATTGGCTTGGTAGTTTGGTCTGCCCTGTTCCCATGATTCCCTGGGCCAGGGCCAGACTAATTTGCATGTAGCCAGGTTCTGAACTGGGATGGTGCAGTGAGCTACAAAACGGTGAAGGATCAAGCCCTGATCTCTTGACTGGGTAGGAGTGTTCTGATTAACTCAGATACTCTGTCCATCACCACCCCCTTTTCTGAATCGTTTTTGGCCACTACAGGTGTGGCAGGGTATGCTCAGACATGAGTCCCTTGCTCACTGCACCATCAGGATTCAAGCAAGCCAGGCCGACAACGGCTGAAATGCCAGAAACCGGTCCCTGGAAGCTTGTTTCCTTTCCAGTAAAGAACTGGCTTGGTAGTTTGGTCTGCCCTGTTCCCATGATGCACTGGGCCAGGGCCAGACTAATTTGCATGTAGCCAGGTTCTGAACTGGGATGGTGCAGTGAGCTAAAAAACGGTGAAGGATCAAGCCCTGATCTCTTGACTGGGTAGGAGTGTTCTGATTAACTCAGATACTCTGTCCATCACCACCCCCTTTTCTGAATCGTTTTTGGCCACTACAGGTGTGGCAGGGTATGCTCAGACATGAGTCCCTTGCTCACTGCACCATCAGGATTCAAGCAAGCCGGTCCGACGACGGCTGAAATGCCAGAAACCGGTCCCCGGAAGTTTGTTTCCTTTCCAGTAAAGAATTGGCTTGGTAGTTTGGTCTGCCCTGTTCCCATGATGCACTGGGCCAGGGCCAGACTAATTTGCATGTAGCCAGGTTCTGAACTGGGATGGTGCAGTGAGCTAAAAAACGGTGATGGATCAAGCCCTGATCTCTTGACTGGGTAGGAGTGTTCTGATTAACTCAGATACCCTGTCCATCACCACCCCCTTTTCTGAATCATTTTTGGCCACTACAGGTGTAGCAGGGTATGCTCAGACATGAGTCCCTTGCTCACTGCACCATCAGGATTCAAGCAAGCTGGGCCGACGACGGCTGAAATGCCAGAAACCGGTCCCCGGAAGCTTGTTTCCTTTCCAGTAAAGAATTGGCTTGGTAGTTTGGTCTGCCCTGTTCCCATGATGCACTGGGCCAGGGCCAGACTAATTTGCATGTAGCCAGGTTCTGAACTGGGATGGTGCAGTGAGCTAAAAAACGGTGATGGATCAAGCCCTGATCTCTTGACTGGGTAGGAGTGTTCTCATTAACTCAGATACTTTGTCCATCACCACCCCCTTTTCGGAATCGTTTTTGGCCACTACAGGTGTGGCAGGGTATGCTCAGACATGAGTCCCTTGCTCACTGCACCATCAGGATTCAAGCAAGCTGGTCCGACGACGGCTGAAATGCCAGAAACCGGTCCCCGGAAGCTTGTTTCCTTTCCAGTAAAGAATTGGCTTGGTAATTTGGTCTGCCCTGTTCCCATGATGCACTGGGCCAGGGCCAGACTAATTTGCATGTAGCCAGGTTCTGAACTGGGATGGTGCAGTGAGCTAAAAAATGGTGATGGATCAAGCCCTGATCTCTTGACTGGGTAGGAGTGTTCTGATTAACTCAGATACTCTGTCCATCACCACCCCCTTTTCTGAATCGTTTTTGGCCACTACAGGTGTGGCAGGGTATGCTCAGACATGAGTCCCTTGCTCACTGCACCATCAGGATTCAAGCAAGCCGGTCCGACGACGGCTGAAATGCCAGAAACCGGTCCCCGGAAGCTTGTTTCCTTTCCAGTAAAGAATTGGCTTGGTAGTTTGGTCTGCCCTGTTCCCATGATGCACTGGGCCAGGGCCAGACTAATTTGCATGTAGCCAGGTTCTGAACTGGGATGGTGCAGTGAGCTAAAAAAACGGTGATGGATCAAGCCCTGATCTCTTGACTGGGTAGGAGTGTTCTGATTAGCTCAGATACTCTGTCCATCACCACCCCCTTTTCTGAATGGTTTTTGGCCACTACAGGTGTGGCAGGGTATGCTCAGACATGAGTTCCTTGCTCACTGCACCATCAGGATTCAAGCAAGCCGGGCCGACGACGGCTGAAATGCCAGAAACCGGTCCCCGGAAGCTTGTTTCCTTTCCAGTAAAGAATTGGCTTGGTAGTTTGGTCTGCCCTGTTCCCATGATGCACTGGGCCAGGGCCAGACTAATTTGCATGTAGCCAGGTTCTGAACTGGGATGGTGCAGTGAGCTAAAAACAGTGATGGATCAAGCCCTGATCTCTTGACTGGGTAGGAGTGTTCTGATTAACTCAAATACTCTGACCATCACCACCCCCTTTTCTGAATCGTTTTTGGCCACTACAGGTGTGGCAGGGTATGCTCAGACATGAGTCCCTTGCTCACTGCTCCATCAGGATTCAAGCAAGCCGGGGCGACGATGGCTGAAATGCCAGAAACCGGTCCCAGGAAGCTTGTTTCCTTTCCAGTAAAGAATTGGCTTGGTAGTTTGGTCTGCCCTGTTCCCATGATTCCCTGGGCCAGGGCCAGACTAATTTGCATGTAGCCAGGTTCTGAACTGGGATGGTGCAGTGAGCTACAAAACGGTGAAGGATCAAGCCCTGATCTCTTGACTGGGTAGGAGTGTTCTGATTAACTCAGATACTCTGTCCATCACCACCCCCTTTTCTGAATCGTTTTTGGCCACTACAGGTGTGGCAGGGTATGCTCAGACATGAGTCCCTTGCTCACTGCACCATCAGGATTCAAGCAAGCCAGGCCGACAACGGCTGAAATGCCAGAAACCGGTCCCTGGAAGCTTGTTTCCTTTCCAGTAAAGAACTGGCTTGGTAGTTTGGTCTGCCCTGTTCCCATGATGCACTGGGCCAGGGCCAGACTAATTTGCATGTAGCCAGGTTCTGAACTGGGATGGTGCAGTGAGCTAAAAAACGGTGAAGGATCAAGCCCTGATCTCTTGACTGGGTAGGAGTGTTCTGATTAACTCAGATACTCTGTCCATCACCACCCCCTTTTCTGAATCGTTTTTGGCCACTACAGGTGTGGCAGGGTATGCTCAGACATGAGTCCCTTGCTCACTGCACCATCAGGATTCAAGCAAGCCGGTCCGACGACGGCTGAAATGCCAGAAACCGGTCCCCGGAAGTTTGTTTCCTTTCCAGTAAAGAATTGGCTTGGTAGTTTGGTCTGCCCTGTTCCCATGATGCACTGGGCCAGGGCCAGACTAATTTGCATGTAGCCAGGTTCTGAACTGGGATGGTGCAGTGAGCTAAAAAACGGTGATGGATCAAGCCCTGATCTCTTGACTGGGTAGGAGTGTTCTGATTAACTCAGATACTCTGTCCATCACCACCCCCTTTTCTGAATCATTTTTGGCCACTACAGGTGTAGCAGGGTATGCTCAGACATGAGTCCCTTGCTCACTGCACCATCAGGATTCAAGCAAGCTGGGCCGACGACGGCTGAAATGCCAGAAACCGGTCCCCGGAAGCTTGTTTCCTTTCCAGTAAAGAATTGGCTTGGTAGTTTGGTCTGCCCTGTTCCCATGATGCACTGGGCCAGGGCCAGACTAATTTGCATGTAGCCAGGTTCTGAACTGGGATGGTGCAGTGAGCTAAAAAACGGTGATGGATCAAGCCCTGATCTCTTGACTGGGTAGGAGTGTTCTGATTAACTCAGATACTCTGTCCATCACCACCCCCTTTTCTGAATCTTTTGGCCACTACAGGTGTGGCAGGGTATGCTCAGACATGAGTCCCTTGCTCACTGCACCATCAGGATTCAAGCAAGCCGGGCCGACGACGGCTGAAATGCCAGAAATTAGTCCCCGGAAGCTTGTTTCCTTTCCAGTAAAGAATTGGCTTGGTAGTTTGGTCTGCCCTGTTCCCATGATGCACTGGGCCAGGGCCAGACTAATTTGCATGTAGCCAGGTTCTGAACTGGGATGGTGCAGTGAGCTAAAAAACGGTGATGGATCAAGCCCTAATCTCTTGACTGGGTAGGAGTGTTCTGATTAACTCAGATACTCTGTCCATCACCACCCCCTTTTCTGAATCGTTTTTGGCCACTACAGGTGTGGCAGGGTATGCTCAGACATGAGTCCCTTGCTCACTGCCCCATCAGGATTCAAGCAAGCCGAGCCGACGACGGCTGAAATGCCAGAAACCGGTCCCCGGAAGCTTGTTTCCTTTCCAGTAAAGAATTGGCTTGGTAGTTTGGTCTGCCCTGTTCCCATGATGCACTGGGCCAGGGCCAGACTAATTTGCATGTAGCCAGGTTCTGAACTGGGATGGTGCAGTGAGCTAAAAAAAGGGTGATGGATCAAGCCCTGATCTCTTGACTGGGTAGGAGTGTTCTTATTAACTCAGATACTCTGTCCATCCCCACCCCCTTTTCTGAATCGTTTTTGGCCACTACAGGTGTGGCAGGGTATGCTCAGACATGAGTCCCTTGCTCACTGCACCATCAGGATTCAAGCAAGCTGGGCCGACGACGGCTGATATGCCAGAAACCGGTCCCCGGCAGCTTGTTTCCTTTCCAGTAAAGAATTGGCTTGGTAGTTTGGTCTGCCCTGTTCCCATGATGCACTGGGCAAGGGCCAGACTAATTTGCATGTAGCCAGGTTCTGAACTGGGATGGTGCAGTGAGCTAAAAAACGGTGATGGATCAAACCCTGATCTCTTGACTGGGTAGGAGTGTTCTGATTAACTCAGATACTCTGTCCATCACCACCCCCTTTTCTGAATCGTTTTTGGCCGCTACAGGTGTGGCAGGGTATGCTCAGACATGAGTCCCTTGCTCACTGCACCATCAGGATTCAAGCAAGCCGGGCCGACGACGGCTGAAATGCCAGAAACCGGTCCCCGGAAGCTTGTTTCCTTTCCAGTAAAGAATTGGCTTGGTAGTTTGGTCTGCCCTGTTCCCATGATGCACTGGGCCAGGGCCAGACTAATTTGCATGTAGCCAGGTTCTGAACTGGGATGGTGCAGTGAGCTAAAAAACGGTGATGGATCAAGCCCTGATCTCTTGACTGGGTAGGAGTGTTCTGATTAACTCAGATACTCTGTCCATCACCACCCCCTTTTCTGAATCGTTTTTGGCCACTACAGGTGTAGCAGGGTATGCTCAGACATAAGTCCTTTGCTCACTGCACCATCAGGATTCAAGCAAGCTGGGCCGACGACGGCTGAAATGTCAGAAACCGGTCCCCGGAAGCTTGTTTCCTTTCCAGTAAAGAATTTGCTTGGTAGTTTGGTCTGCCCTGTTCCCATGATGCACTGGGCCAGGGCCAGACTAATTTGCATGTAGCCAGGTTCTGAACTGGGATGGTGCAGTGAGCTAAAAAACGGTGATGGATCAAGCCCTGATCTCTTGACTGGGTAGGAGTGTTCTGATTAACTCAGATACTCAGTCCATCACCACCCCCTTTTCTGAATCATTTTTGGCCACTACAGGTGTGGCAGGGTATGCTCAGACATGAGTCCCTTGCTCACTGCACCATCAGGATTCAAGCAAGCTGGGCCGACGACGGCTGAAATGCCAGAAACCGGTCCCCGGAAGCTTGTTTCCTTTCCAGTAAAGAATTGGCTTGGTAGTTTGGTCTGCCCTGTTCCCATGATGCACTGGGCCAGGGCCAGACTAATTTGCATGTAGCCAGGTTCTGAACTGGGATGGTGCAGTGAGCTAAAAAACGGTGATGGATCAAGCCCTGATCTCTTGACTGGGTAGGAGTGTTCTGATTAACTCAGATACTCTGTCCATCACCACCCCCTTTTCTGAATCGTTTTTGGCCACTACAGGTGTGGCAGGGTATGCTCAGACATAAGTCCCTTGCTCACTGCACCATCAGGATTCAAACAAGCCGGGCTGACGATGGCTGAAATGCCAGAAACCGGTCCCCGGAAGCTTGTTTCCTTTCCAGTAAAGAATTGGCTTGGTAGTTTGGTCTGCCCTGTTCCCATGATGCACTGTGCCAGGGCCAGACTAATTTGCATGTAGCCAGGTTCTGAACTGGGATGGTGCAGTCAGCTAAAAAACGGTGATGGATCAAGCCCTGATCTCTTGACTGGGTAGGAGTGTTCTGATTAACTCAGATACTCTGTCCATCACCACCCCCTTTTCTGAATCGTTTTTGGCCACTACAGGTGTGGCAGGGTATGCTCAGACATGAGTTCCTTGCTCACTGCACCATCAGGATTCAAGCAAGCCGGGCCGACGACGGCTGAAATGCCAGAAACCGGTCCCCGGAAGCTTGTTTCCTTTCCAGTAAAGAATTGGCTTGGTAGTTTGGTCTGCCCTGTTCCCATGATGCACTGGGCCAGGGCCAGACTAATTTGCATGTAGCCAGGTTCTGAACTGGGATGGTGCAGTGAGCTAAAAAACAGTGATGGATCAAGCCCTGATCTCTTGACTGGGTAGGAGATTCTGATTAACTCAAATACTCTGACCATCACCACCCCCTTTTCTGAATCGTTTTTGGCCACTACAGGTGTGGCAGGGTATGCTCAGACATGAGTCCCTTGCTCACTGCACCATCAGGATTCAAGCAAGCCGGGCCGACGATGGCTGAAATGCCAGAAACCGGTCCCAGGAAGCTTGTTTCCTTTCCAGTAAAGAATTGGCTTGGTAGTTTGGTCTGCCCTGTTCCCATGATGCACTGGGCCAGGGCCAGACTAATTTGCATGTAGCCAGGTTCTGAACTGGGATGGTGCAGTGAGCTAAAAAACGGTGAAGGATCAAGCCCTGATCTCTTGACTGGGTAGGAGTGTTCTGATTAACTCAGATACTCTGTCCATCACCACCCCCTTTTCTGAATCGTTTTTGGCCACTACAAGTGTGGCAGGGTATGCTCAGACATGAGTCCCTTGCTCACTGCACCATCAGGATTCAAGCAAGCTGGGCCGGCGACGGCTGATATGCCAGAAACCGGTCCCCGGAAGCTTGTTTCCTTTCCAGTAAAGAATTGGCTTGGTAGTTTGGTCTGCCCTGTTCCCATGATGCACTGGGCCAGGGCCAGACTAATTTGCATGTAGCCAGGTTCTGAACTGGGATGGTGCAGTGAGCTAAAAAACGGTGATGGATCAAGCCCTGATCTCTTGACTGGGTAGGAGTGTTCTGATTAACTCAGATACTCTGTCCATCACCACCCCCTTTTCTGAATCGTTTTTGGCCACTACAGGTGTAGCAGGGTATGCTCAGACATAAGTCCCTTGCTCACTGCACCATCAGGATTCAAGCAAGCTGGGCCGACGACGGCTGAAATGCCAGAAACCGGTCCCCGGAAGCTTGTTTCCTTTCCAGTAAAGAATTGGCTTGGTAGTTTGGTCTGCCCTGTTCCCATGATGCACTGGGCCAGGGCCAGACTAATTTGCATGTAGCCAGGTTCTGAACTGGGATGGTGCAGTGAGCTAAAAAACGGTGATGGATCAAGCCCTGATCTCTTGACTGGGTAGGAGTGTTCTGATTAACTCAGATACTCTGTCCATCACCACCCCCTTTTCTGAATCGTTTTTGGCCACTACAGGTGTGGCAGGGTATGCTCAGACATGAGTTCCTTGCTCACTGCACCATCAGGATTCAAGCAAGCCGGGCAGACGACGGCTGAAATGCCAGAAACCGGTCCCCGGAAGCTTGTTTCCTTTCCAGTAAAGAATTGGCTTGGTAGTTTGGTCTGCCCTGTTCCCATGATGCACTGGGCCAGGGCCAGACTAATTTGCATGTAGCCAGGTTCTGAACTGGGATGGTGCAGTGAGCTAAAAAACAGTGATGGATCAAGCCCTGATCTCTTGACTGGGTAGGAGGTTCTGATTAACTCAAATACTCTGACCATCACCACCCCCTTTTCTGAATCGTTTTTGGCCACTACAGGTGTGGCAGGGTATGCTCAGACATGAGTCCCTTTCTCACTGCACCATCAGGATTCAAGCAAGCCGGGCCGACGATGGCTGAAATGCCAGAAACCGGTCCCAGGAAGCTTGTTTCCTTTCCAGTAAAGAATTGGTTTGGTAGTTTGGTCTGCCCTGTTCCCATGATGCACTGGGCCAGGGCCAGACTAATTTGCATGTAGCCAGGTTCTGAACTGGGATGGTGCAGTGAGCTAAAAAACGGTGAAGGATCAAGCCCTGATCTCTTGACTGGGTAGGAGTGTTCTGATTAACTCAGATACTCTGTCCATCACCACCCCCTTTTCTGAATCGTTTTTGGCCACTACAAGTGTGGCAGGGTATGCTCAGACATGAGTCCCTTGCTCACTGCACCATCAGGATTCAAGCAAGCTGGGCCGGCGACGGCTGATATGCCAGAAACCGGTCCCCGGAAGCTTGTTTCCTTTCCAGTAAAGAATTGGCTTGGTAGTTTGGTCTGCCCTGTTCCCATGATGCACTGGGCCAGGGCCAGACTAATTTGCATGTAGCCAGGTTCTGAACTGGGATGGTGCAGTGAGCTAAAAAACGGTGATGGATCAAGCCCTGATCTCTTGACTGGGTAGGAGTGTTCTGATTAACTCAGATACTCTGTCCATCACCACCCCCTTTTCTGAATCGTTTTTGGCCACTACAGGTGTAGCAGGGTATGCTCAGACATAAGTCCCTTGCTCACTGCACCATCAGGATTCAAGCAAGCTGGGCCGACGACGGCTGAAATGCCAGAAACCGGTCCCCGGAAGCTTGTTTCCTTTCCAGTAAAGAATTGGCTTGGTAGTTTGGTCTGCCCTGTTCCCATGATGCACTGGGCCAGGGCCAGACTAATTTGCATGTAGCCAGGTTCTGAACTGGGATGGTGCAGTGAGCTAAAAAACGGTGATGGATCAAGCCCTGATCTCTTGACTGGGTAGGAGTGTTCTGATTAACTCAGATACTCTGTCCATCACCACCCCCTTTTCTGAATCGTTTTTGGCCACTACAGGTGTGGCAGGGTATGCTCAGACATGAGTTCCTTGCTCACTGCACCATCAGGATTCAAGCAAGCCGGGCAGACGACGGCTGAAATGCCAGAAACCGGTCCCCGGAAGCTTGTTTCCTTTCCAGTAAAGAATTGGCTTGGTAGTTTGGTCTGCCCTGTTCCCATGATGCACTGGGCCAGGGCCAGACTAATTTGCATGTAGCCAGGTTCTGAACTGGGATGGTGCAGTGAGCTAAAAAACAGTGATGGATCAAGCCCTGATCTCTTGACTGGGTAGGAGGTTCTGATTAACTCAAATACTCTGACCATCACCACCCCCTTTTCTGAATCGTTTTTGGCCACTACAGGTGTGGCAGGGTATGCTCAGACATGAGTCCCTTTCTCACTGCACCATCAGGATTCAAGCAAGCCGGGCCGACGATGGCTGAAATGCCAGAAACCGGTCCCAGGAAGCTTGTTTCCTTTCCAGTAAAGAATTGGTTTGGTAGTTTGGTCTGCCCTGTTCCCATGATGCACTGGGCCAGGGCCAGACTAATTTGCATGTAGCCAGGTTCTGAACTGGGATGGTGCAGTGAGCTAAAAAACGGTGAAGGATCAAGCCCTGATCTCTTGACTGGGTAGGAGTGTTCTGATTAACTCAGATACTCTGTCCATCACCACCCCCTTTTCTGAATCGTTTTTGGCCACTACAGGTGTGGCAGGGTATGCTCAGACATGAGTCCCTTGCTCACTGCACCATCAGGATTCAAGCAAGCTGGGCCGACGACGGCTGATATGCCAGAAACCGGTCCCCGGAAGCTTGTTTCCTTTCCAGTAAAGAATTGGCTTGGTAGTTTGGTCTGCCCTGTTCCCATGATGCACTGGGCCAGGGCCAGACTAATTTGCATGTAGCCAGGTTCTGAACTGGGATGGTGCAGTGAGCTAAAAAACGGTGATGGATCAAGCCCTGATCTCTTGACTGGGTAGGAGTGTTCTGATTAACTCAGATACTCTGTCCATCACCACCCCCTTTTCTGAATCGTTTTTGGCCACTACAGGTGTGGCAGGGTATGCTCAGACATGAGTCCCTTGCTCACTGCACCATCAGGATTCAAGCAAGCCAGGCCGACGACGGCTGAAATGCCAGAAACCGGTCCCTGGAAGCTTGTTTCCTTTCCAGTAAAGAACTGGCTTGGTAGTTTGGTCTGCCCTGTTCCCATGATGCACTGGGCCAGGGCCAGACTAATTTGCATGTAGCCAGGTTCTGAACTGGGATGGTGCAGTGAGCTAAAAAACGGTGATGGATCAAGCCCTGATCTCTTGACTGGGTAGGAGTGTTCTGATTAACTCAGATACTCTGTCCATCACCACCCCCTTTTCTGAATCGTTTTTGGCCACTACAGGTGTGGCAGGGTATGCTCAGACATGAGTCCCTTGCTCACTGCGCCATCAGGATTCAAGCAAGCCGGGCCGACGACGGCTGAAATGCCAGAAACCGGTCCCCGGAAGCTTGTTTCCTTTCTAGTAAAGAATTGGCTTGGTAGTTTGGTCTGCCCTGTTCCCATGATGCACTGGGCCAGGGCCAGACTAATTTGCATGTAGCCAGGTTCTGAACTGGGATGGTGCAGTGAGCTAAAAAACAGTGATGGATCAAGCCCTGATCTCTTGACTGGGTAGGAGTGTTCTGATTAACTCAAATACTCTGACCATCACCACCCCCTTTTCTGAATCGTTTTTGGCCACTACAGGTGTGGCAGGGTATGCTCAGACATGAGTCCCTTGCTCACTGCACCATCAGGATTCAAGCAAGCTGGGCCGACGATGGCTGAAATGCCAGAAACCGGTCCCAGGAAGCTTGTTTCCTTTCCAGTAAAGAATTGGCTTGGTAGTTTGGTCTGCCCTGTTCCCATGATGCACTGGGCCAGGGCCAGACTAATTTGCATGTAGCCAGGTTCTGAACTGGGATGGTGCAGTGAGCTAAAAAACGGTGAAGGATCAAGCCCTGATCTCTTGACTGGGTAGGAGTGTTCTGATTAACTCAGATACTCTGTCCATCACCACCCCCTTTTCTGAATCGTTTTTGGCCACTACAGGTGTGGCAGGGTATGCTCAGACATGAGTCCCTTGCTCACTGCACCATCAGGATTCAAGCAAGCCGGGCCGGCGACGGCTGAAATGCCAGAAACCGGTCCCTGGAAGCTTGTTTCCTTTCCAGTAAAGAACTGGCTTGGTAGTTTGGTCTGCCCTGTTCCCATGATGCACTGGGCCAGGGCCAGACTAATTTGCATGTAGCCAGGTTCTGAACTGGGATGGTGCAGTGAGCTCAAAAACGGTGAAGGATCAAGCCCTGATCTCTTGACTGGGTAGGAGTGTTCTGATTAACTCAGATACTCTGTCCATCACCACCCCCTTTTCTGAATCGTTTTTGGCCACTACAGGTGTGGCAGGGTATGCTCAGACATGAGTCCCTTGCTCACTGCACCATCAGGATTCAAGCAAGCCGGGCCGACGACGGCTGAAATGCCAGAAACCAGTCCCCGGAAGCTTGTTTCCTTTCCAGTAAAGAATTGGCTTGGTAGTTTGGTCTGCCCTGTTCCCATGATGCACTGGGCCAGGGCCAGACTAATTTGCATGTAGCCAGGTTCTGAACTGGGATGGTGCAGTGAGCTAAAAAATGGTGATGGATCAAGCCCTGATCTCTTGACTGGGTAGGAGGGTTCTGATTAACTCAGATACTCTCTCCATCACCACCCCCTTTTCTGAATCGTTTTTGGCCACTACAGGTGTGGCAGGGTATGCTCAGACATGAGTCCCTTGCTCACTGCACCATCAGGATTCAAGCAAGCCGGGCGGACGACGCCTGAAATGCCAGAAACCAGTCCCCGGAAGCTTGTTTCCTTTCCAGTAAAGAATTGGCTTGGTAGTTTGGTCTGCCCTGTTCCCATGAAGCACTGGGCCAGGGCCAGACTAATTTGCATGTAGCCAGGTTCTGAACTGGGATGGTGCAGTGAGCTAAAAAACGGTGATGGATCAAGCCCTGATCTCTTGACTGGGTAGGAGTGTTCTGATTAACTCAGATACTCTGTCCATCACCACCCCCTTTTCTGAATCGTTTTTGGCCACTACAGGTGTGGCAGGGTATGCTCAGACATGAGTCCCTTGCTCACTGAACCATCAGGATTCAAG
The DNA here is from genome assembly GCF_964261635.1 of Lissotriton helveticus. Taxonomy (NCBI): domain Eukaryota; kingdom Metazoa; phylum Chordata; class Amphibia; order Caudata; family Salamandridae; genus Lissotriton; species Lissotriton helveticus. The sequence continues at coordinate 1,500,842,541 of NC_136057.1, read as the reverse complement.
CAAGCCGGGCCGACGACGGCTGCAATGCCAGAAACCAGTCCCCGTAAGCTTGTTTCCTTTCCAGTAAAGAATTGGCTTGGTAGTTTGGTCTGCCCTGTTCCCATGATGCACTGGGCCAGGGCCAGACTAATTTGCATGTAGCCAGGTTCTGAACTGGGATGGTGCAGTGAGCTCAAAAAAGGTGAAGGATCAAGCCCTGATCTCTTGACTGGGTAGGAGTGTTCTGATTAACTCAGATACTCTGTCCATCACCACCCCCTTTTCTGAATCGTTTTTGGCCACTACAGGTGTGGCAGGGTATGCTCAGACATGAGTCCCTTGCTCACTGCACCATCAGGATTCAAGCAAGCTGGGCCGACGACGGCTGATATGCCAGAAACCGGTCCCGGGAAGCTTGTTTCCTTTCCAGTAAAGAATTGGCTTGGTAGTTTGCTCTGCCCTGTTCCCATGATGCACTGGGCCAGGGCCAGACTAATTTGCATGTAGCCAGGTTCTGAACTGGGATGGTGCAGTGAGCTAAAAAACGGTGATGGATCAAGCCCTGATCTCTTGACTGGGTAGGAGTGTTCTGATTAACTCAGATACTCTGTCCATCACCACCCCCTTTTCTGAATCGTTTTTGGCCACTACAGGTGTGGCAGGGTATGCTCAGACATGAGTCCCTTGCTCACTGCACCATCAGGATTCAAGCAAGCCAGGCCGACGACGGCTGAAATGCCAGAAACCGGTCCCTGGAAGCTTGTTTCCTTTCCAGTAAAGAACTGGCTTGGTAGTTTGGTCTGCCCTGTTCCCATGATGCACTGGGCCAGGGCCAGACTAATTTGCATGTAGCCAGGTTCTGAACTGGGATGGTGCAGTGAGCTAAAAAACGGTGATGGATCAAGCCCTGATCTCTTGACTGGGTAGGAGTGTTCTGATTAACTCAGATACTCTGTCCATCACCACCCCCTTTTCTGAATCGTTTTTGGCCACTACAGGTGTAGCAGGGTATGCTCAGACATAAGTCCCTTGCTCACTGCACCATCAGGATTCAAGCAAGCTGGGCCGACGACGGCTGAAATGTCAGAAACCGGTCCCCGGAAGCTTGTTTCCTTTCCAGTAAAGAATTTGCTTGGTAGTTTGGTCTGCCCTGTTCCCATGATGCACTGGGCCAGGGCCAGACTAATTTGCATGTAGCCAGGTTCTGAACTGGGATGGTGCAGTGAGCTAAAAAACGGTGATGGATCAAGCCCTGATCTCTTGACTGGGTAGGAGTGTTCTGATTAACTCAGATACTCTGTCCATCACCACCCCCTTTTCTGAATCGTTTTTGGCCACTACAGGTGTGGCAGGGTATGCTCAGACATGAGTTCCTTGCTCACTGCACCATCAGGATTCAAGCAAGCCGGGCCGACGACGGCTGAAATGCCAGAAACCGGTCCCCGGAAGCTTGTTTCCTTTCCAGTAAAGAATTGGCTTGGTAGTTTGGTCTGCCCTGTTCCCATGATGCACTGGGCCAGGGCCAGACTAATTTGCATGTAGCCAGGTTCTGAACTGGGATGGTGCAGTGAGCTAAAAACAGTGATGGATCAAGCCCTGATCTCTTGACTGGGTAGGAGTGTTCTGATTAACTCAAATACTCTGACCATCACCACCCCCTTTTCTGAATCGTTTTTGGCCACTACAGGTGTGGCAGGGTATGCTCAGACATGAGTCCCTTGCTCACTGCTCCATCAGGATTCAAGCAAGCCGGGCCGACGATGGCTGAAATGCCAGAAACCGGTCCCAGGAAGCTTGTTTCCTTTCCAGTAAAGAATTGGCTTGGTAGTTTGGTCTGCCCTGTTCCCATGATTCCCTGGGCCAGGGCCAGACTAATTTGCATGTAGCCAGGTTCTGAACTGGGATGGTGCAGTGAGCTACAAAACGGTGAAGGATCAAGCCCTGATCTCTTGACTTGGTAGGAGTGTTCTGATTAACTCAGATACTCTGTCCATCACCACCCCCTTTTCTAAATCGTTTTTGGCCACTACAGGTGTGGCAGGGTATGCTCAGACATGAGTCCCTTGCTCACTGCACCATCAGGATTCAAGCAAGCCAGGCCGACAACGGCTGAAATGCCAGAAACCGGTCCCTGGAAGCTTGTTTCCTTTCCAGTAAAGAACTGGCTTGGTAGTTTGGTCTGCCCTGTTCCCATGATGCACTGGGCCAGGGCCAGACTAATTTGCATGTAGCCAGGTTCTGAACTGGGATGGTGCAGTGAGCTAAAAAACGGTGAAGGATCAAGCCCTGATCTCTTGACTGGGTAGGAGTGTTCTGATTAACTCAGATACTCTGTCCATCACCACCCCCTTTTCTGAATCGTTTTTGGCCACTACAGGTGTGGCAGGGTATGCTCAGACATGAGTCCCTTGCTCACTGCACCATCAGGATTCAAGCAAGCCGGTCCGACGACGGCTGAAATGCCAGAAACCGGTCCCCGGAAGTTTGTTTCCTTTCCAGTAAAGAATTGGCTTGGTAGTTTGGTCTGCCCTGTTCCCATGATGCACTGGGCCAGGGCCAGACTAATTTGCATGTAGCCAGGTTCTGAACTGGGATGGTGCAGTGAGCTAAAAAACGGTGATGGATCAAGCCCTGATCTCTTGACTGGGTAGGAGTGTTCTGATTAACTCAGATACTCTGTCCATCACCACCCCCTTTTCTGAATCATTTTTGGCCACTACAGGTGTAGCAGGGTATGCTCAGACATGAGTCCCTTGCTCACTGCACCATCAGGATTCAAGCAAGCTGGGCCGACGACGGCTGAAATGCCAGAAACCGGTCCCCGGAAGCTTGTTTCCTTTCCAGTAAAGAATTGGCTTGGTAGTTTGGTCTGCCCTGTTCCCATGATGCACTGGGCCAGGGCCAGACTAATTTGCATGTAGCCAGGTTCTGAACTGGGATGGTGCAGTGAGCTAAAAAACGGTGATGGATCAAGCCCTGATCTCTTGACTGGGTAGGAGTGTTCTGATTAACTCAGATACTCTGTCCATCACCACCCCCTTTTCTGAATCTTTTGGCCACTACAGGTGTGGCAGGGTATGCTCAGACATGAGTCCCTTGCTCACTGCACCATCAGGATTCAAGCAAGCCGGGCCGACGACGGCTGAAATGCCAGAAATTAGTCCCCGGAAGCTTGTTTCCTTTCCAGTAAAGAATTGGCTTGGTAGTTTGGTCTGCCCTGTTCCCATGATGCACTGGGCCAGGGCCAGACTAATTTGCATGTAGCCAGGTTCTGAACTGGGATGGTGCAGTGAGCTAAAAAACGGTGATGGATCAAGCCCTGATCTCTTGACTGGGTAGGAGTGTTCTGATTAACTCAGATACTCTGTCCATCACCACCCCCTTTTCTGAATCGTTTTTGGCCACTACAGGTGTGGCAGGGTATGCTCAGACATGAGTCCCTTGCTCACTGCCCCATCAGGATTCAAGCAAGCCGAGCTGACGACGGCTGAAATGCCAGAAACCGGTCCCCGGAAGCTTGTTTCCTTTCCAGTAAAGAATTGGCTTGGTAGTTTGGTCTGCCCTGTTCCCATGATGCACTGGGCCAGGGCCAGACTAATTTGCATGTAGCCAGGTTCTGAACTGGGATGGTGCAGTGAGCTAAAAAAAGGGTGATGGATCAAGCCCTGATCTCTTGACTGGGTAGGAGTGTTCTTATTAACTCAGATACTCTGTCCATCCCCACCCCCTTTTCTGAATCGTTTTTGGCCACTACAGGTGTGGCAGGGTATGCTCAGACATGAGTCCCTTGCTCACTGCACCATCAGGATTCAAGCAAGCTGGGCCGACGACGGCTGATATGCCAGAAACCGGTCCCCGGCAGCTTGTTTCCTTTCCAGTAAAGAATTGGCTTGGTAGTTTGGTCTGCCCTGTTCCCATGATGCACTGGGCAAGGGCCAGACTAATTTGCATGTAGCCAGGTTCTGAACTGGGATGGTGCAGTGAGCTAAAAAACGGTGATGGATCAAACCCTGATCTCTTGACTGGGTAGGAGTGTTCTGATTAACTCAGATACTCTGTCCATCACCACCCCCTTTTCTGAATCGTTTTTGGCCGCTACAGGTGTGGCAGGGTATGCTCAGACATGAGTCCCTTGCTCACTGCACCATCAGGATTCAAGCAAGCCGGGCCGACGACGGCTGAAATGCCAGAAACCGGTCCCCGGAAGCTTGTTTCCTTTCCAGTAAAGAATTGGCTTGGTAGTTTGGTCTGCCCTGTTCCCATGATGCACTGGGCCAGGGCCAGACTAATTTGCATGTAGCCAGGTTCTGAACTGGGATGGTGCAGTGAGCTAAAAAACGGTGATGGATCAAGCCCTGATCTCTTGACTGGGTAGGAGTGTTCTGATTAACTCAGATACTCTGTCCATCACCACCCCCTTTTCTGAATCGTTTTTGGCCACTACAGGTGTAGCAGGGTATGCTCAGACATAAGTCCTTTGCTCACTGCACCATCAGGATTCAAGCAAGCTGGGCCGACGACGGCTGAAATGTCAGAAACCGGTCCCCGGAAGCTTGTTTCCTTTCCAGTAAAGAATTTGCTTGGTAGTTTGGTCTGCCCTGTTCCCATGATGCACTGGGCCAGGGCCAGACTAATTTGCATGTAGCCAGGTTCTGAACTGGGATGGTGCAGTGAGCTAAAAAACGGTGATGGATCAAGCCCTGATCTCTTGACTGGGTAGGAGTGTTCTGATTAACTCAGATACTCTGTCCATCACCACCCCCTTTTCTGAATCGTTTTTGGCCACTACAGGTGTGGCAGGGTATGCTCAGACATGAGTTCCTTGCTCACTGCACCATCAGGATTCAAGCAAGCCGGGCCGACGACGGCTGAAATGCCAGAAACCGGTCCCCGGAAGCTTGTTTCCTTTCCAGTAAAGAATTGGCTTGGTAGTTTGGTCTGCCCTGTTCCCATGATGCACTGGGCCAGGGCCAGACTAATTTGCATGTAGCCAGGTTCTGAACTGGGATGGTGCAGTGAGCTAAAAAACAGTGATGGATCAAGCCCTGATCTCTTGACTGGGTAGGAGGTTCTGATTAACTCAAATACTCTGACCATCACCACCCCCTTTTCTGAATCGTTTTTGGCCACTACAGGTGTGGCAGGGTATGCTCAGACATGAGTCCCTTGCTCACTGCACCATCAGGATTCAAGCAAGCCGGGCCGACGATGGCTGAAATGCCAGAAACCGGTCCCAGGAAGCTTGTTTCCTTTCCAGTAAAGAATTGGCTTGGTAGTTTGGTCTGCCCTGTTCCCATGATGCACTGGGCCAGGGCCAGACTAATTTGCATGTAGCCAGGTTCTGAACTGGGATGGTGCAGTGAGCTAAAAAACGGTGAAGGATCAAGCCCTGATCTCTTGACTGGGTAGGAGTGTTCTGATTAACTCAGATACTCTGTCCATCACCACCCCCTTTTCTGAATCGTTTTTGGCCACTACAAGTGTGGCAGGGTATGCTCAGACATGAGTCCCTTGCTCACTGCACCATCAGGATTCAAGCAAGCTGGGCCGGCGACGGCTGATATGCCAGAAACCGGTCCCCGGAAGCTTGTTTCCTTTCCAGTAAAGAATTGGCTTGGTAGTTTGGTCTGCCCTGTTCCCATGATGCACTGGGCCAGGGCCAGACTAATTTGCATGTAGCCAGGTTCTGAACTGGGATGGTGCAGTGAGCTAAAAAACGGTGATGGATCAAGCCCTGATCTCTTGACTGGGTAGGAGTGTTCTGATTAACTCAGATACTCTGTCCATCACCACCCCCTTTTCTGAATCGTTTTTGGCCACTACAGGTGTAGCAGGGTATGCTCAGACATAAGTCCCTTGCTCACTGCACCATCAGGATTCAAGCAAGCTGGGCCGACGACGGCTGAAATGCCAGAAACCGGTCCCCGGAAGCTTGTTTCCTTTCCAGTAAAGAATTGGCTTGGTAGTTTGGTCTGCCCTGTTCCCATGATGCACTGGGCCAGGGCCAGACTAATTTGCATGTAGCCAGGTTCTGAACTGGGATGGTGCAGTGAGCTAAAAAACGGGGATGGATTAAGCCCTGATCTCTTGACTGGGTAGGAGTGTTCTGATTAACTCAGATACTCTGTCCATCACCACCCCCTTTTCTGAATCGTTTTTGGCCACTACAGGTGTGGCAGGGTATGCTCAGACATGAGTTCCTTGCTCACTGCACCATCAGGATTCAAGCAAGCCGGGCCGACGACGGCTGAAATGCCAGAAACCGGTCCCCGGAAGCTTGTTTCCTTTCCAGTAAAGAATTGGCTTGGTAGTTTGGTCTGCCCTGTTCCCATGATGCACTGGGCCAGGGCCAGACTAATTTGCATGTAGCCAGGTTCTGAACTGGGATGGTGCAGTGAGCTAAAAAACAGTGATGGATCAAGCCCTGATCTCTTGACTGGGTAGGAGGTTCTGATTAACTCAAATACTCTGACCATCACCACCCCCTTTTCTGAATCGTTTTTGGCCACTACAGGTGTGGCAGGGTATGCTCAGACATGAGTCCCTTTCTCACTGCACCATCAGGATTCAAGCAAGCCGGGTCGACGATGGCTGAAATGCCAGAAACCGGTCCCAGGAAGCTTGTTTCCTTTCCAGTAAAGAATTGGTTTGGTAGTTTGGTCTGCCCTGTTCCCATGATGCACTGGGCCAGGGCCAGACTAATTTGCATGTAGCCAGGTTCTGAACTGGGATGGTGCAGTGAGCTAAAAAACGGTGAAGGATCAAGCCCTGATCTCTTGACTGGGTAGGAGTGTTCTGATTAACTCAGATACTCTGTCCATCACCACCCCCTTTTCTGAATCGTTTTTGGCCACTACAGGTGTGGCAGGGTATGCTCAGACATGAGTCCCTTGCTCACTGCACCATCAGGATTCAAGCAAGCTGGGCCGACGACGGCTGATATGCCAGAAACCGGTCCCCGGAAGCTTGTTTCCTTTCCAGTAAAGAATTGGCTTGGTAGTTTGGTCTGCCCTGTTCCCATGATGCACTGGGCCAGGGCCAAACTAATTTGCATGTAGCCAGGTTCTGAACTGGGATGGTGCAGTGAGCTAAAAAACGGTGATGGATCAAGCCCTGATCTCTTGACTGGGTAGGAGTGTTCTGATTAACTCAGATACTCTGTCCATCACCACCCCCTTTTCTGAATCGTTTTTGGCCACTACAGGTGTGGCAGGGTATGCTCAGACATGAGTCCCTTGCTCACTGCACCATCAGGATTCAAGCAAGCCAGGCCGACGACGGCTGAAATGCCAGAAACCGGTCCCTGGAAGCTTGTTTCCTTTCCAGTAAAGAACTGGCTTGGTAGTTTGGTCTGCCCTGTTCCCATGATGCACTGGGCCAGGGCCAGACTAATTTGCATGTAGCCAGGTTCTGAACTGGGATGGTGCAGTGAGCTAAAAAACGGTGATGGATCAAGCCCTGATCTCTTGACTGGGTAGGAGTGTTCTGATTAACTCAGATACTCTGTCCATCACCACCCCCTTTTCTGAATCGTTTTTGGCCACTACAGGTGTGGCAGGGTATGCTCAGACATGAGTCCCTTGCTCACTGCGCCATCAGGATTCAAGCAAGCCGGGCCGACGACGGCTGAAATGCCAGAAACCGGTCCCCGGAAGCTTGTTTCCTTTCTAGTAAAGAATTGGCTTGGTAGTTTGGTCTGCCCTGTTCCCATGATGCACTGGGCCAGGGCCAGACTAATTTGCATGTAGCCAGGTTCTGAACTGGGATGGTGCAGTGAGCTAAAAAACAGTGATGGATCAAGCCCTGATCTCTTGACTGGGTAGGAGTGTTCTGATTAACTCAAATACTCTGACCATCACCACCCCCTTTTCTGAATCGTTTTTGGCCACTACAGGTGTGGCAGGGTATGCTCAGACATGAGTCCCTTGCTCACTGCACCATCAGGATTCAAGCAAGCTGGGCCGACGATGGCTGAAATGCCAGAAACCGGTCCCAGGAAGCTTGTTTCCTTTCCAGTAAAGAATTGGCTTGGTAGTTTGGTCTGCCCTGTTCCCATGATGCACTGGGCCAGGGCCAGACTAATTTGCATGTAGCCAGGTTCTGAACTGGGATGGTGCAGTGAGCTAAAAAACGGTGAAGGATCAAGCCCTGATCTCTTGACTGGGTAGGAGTGTTCTGATTAACTCAGATACTCTGTCCATCACCACCCCCTTTTCTGAATCGTTTTTGGCCACTACAGGTGTGGCAGGGTATGCTCAGACATGAGTCCCTTGCTCACTGCACCATCAGGATTCAAGCAAGCCGGGCCGGCGACGGCTGAAATGCCAGAAACCGGTCCCTGGAAGCTTGTTTCCTTTCCAGTAAAGAACTGGCTTGGTAGTTTGGTCTGCCCTGTTCCCATGATGCACTGGGCCAGGGCCAGACTAATTTGCATGTAGCCAGGTTCTGAACTGGGATGGTGCAGTGAGCTCAAAAACGGTGAAGGATCAAGCCCTGATCTCTTGACTGGGTAGGAGTGTTCTGATTAACTCAGATACTCTGTCCATCACCACCCCCTTTTCTGAATCGTTTTTGGCCACTACAGGTGTGGCAGGGTATGCTCAGACATGAGTCCCTTGCTCACTGCACCATCAGGATTCAAGCAAGCCGGGCCGACGACGGCTGAAATGCCAGAAACCAGTCCCCGGAAGCTTGTTTCCTTTCCAGTAAAGAATTGGCTTGGTAGTTTGGTCTGCCCTGTTCCCATGATGCACTGGGCCAGGGCCAGACTAATTTGCATGTAGCCAGGTTCTGAACTGGGATGGTGCAGTGAGCTAAAAAATGGTGATGGATCAAGCCCTGATCTCTTGACTGGGTAGGAGGGTTCTGATTAACTCAGATACTCTCTCCATCACCACCCCCTTTTCTGAATCGTTTTTGGCCACTACAGGTGTGGCAGGGTATGCTCAGACATGAGTCCCTTGCTCACTGCACCATCAGGATTCAAGCAAGCCGGGCGGACGACGCCTGAAATGCCAGAAACCAGTCCCCGGAAGCTTGTTTCCTTTCCAGTAAAGAATTGGCTTGGTAGTTTGGTCTTCCCTGTTCCCATGAAGCACTGGGCCAGGGCCAGACTAATTTGCATGTAGCCAGGTTCTGAACTGGGATGGTGCAGTGAGCTAAAAAACGGTGATGGATCAAGCCCTGATCTCTTGACTGGGTAGGAGTGTTCTGATTAACTCAGATACTCTGTCCATCACCACCCCCTTTTCTGAATCGTTTTTGGCCACTACAGGTGTGGCAGGGTATGCTCAGACATGAGTCCCTTGCTCACTGAACCATCAGGATTCAAGCAAGCCGGGCCGACGACGGCTGAAATGCCAGAAACCAGTCCCCGGAAGCTTGTTTCCTTTCCAGTAAAGAATTGGCTTGGTAGTTTGGTCTGCCCTGTTCCCATGATGCACTGGGCCAGGGCCAGACTAATTTGCATGTAGCCAGGTTCTGAACTGGGATGGTGCAGTGAGCTCAAAAAAGGTGAAGGATCAAGCCCTGATCTCTTGACTGGGTAGGAGTGTTCTGATTAACTCAGATACCCTGTCCATCACCACCCCCTTTTCTGAATCGTTTTTGGCCACTACAGGTGTGGCAGGGTATGCTCAGACATGAGTCCCTTGCTCACTGCACCATCAGGATTCAAGCAAGCTGGGCCGACGACGGCTGATATGCCAGAAACCGGTCCCGGGAAGCTTGTTTCCTTTCCAGTAAAGAATTGGCTTGGTAGTTTGGTCTGCCCTGTTCCCATGATGCACTGGGCCAGGGCCAGACTAATTTGCATGTAGCCAGGTTCTGAACTGGGATGGTGCAGTGAGCTAAAAAACGGTGATGGATCAAGCCCTGATCTCTTGACTGGGTAGGAGTGTTCTGATTAACTCAGATACTCTGTCCATCACCACCCCCTTTTCTGAATCGTTTTTGGCCACTACAGGTGTGGCAGGGTATGCTCAGACATGAGTCCCTTGCTCACTGCACCATCAGGATTCAAGCAAGCCAGGCCGACGACGGCTGAAATGCCAGAAACCGGTCCCTGGAAGCTTGTTTCCTTTCCAGTAAAGAACTGGCTTGGTAGTTTGGTCTGCCCTGTTCCCATGATGCACTGGGCCAGGGCCAGACTAATTTGCATGTAGCCAGGTTCTGAACTGGGATGGTGCAGTGAGCTAAAAAACGGTGATGGATCAAGCCCTGATCTCTTGACTGGGTAGGAGTGTTCTGATTAACTCAGATACTCTGTCCATCACCACCCCCTTTTCTGAATCGTTTTTGGCCACTACAGGTGTAGCAGGGTATGCTCAGACATAAGTCCCTTGCTCACTGCACCATCAGGATTCAAGCAAGCTGGGCCGACGACGGCTGAAATGTCAGAAACCGGTCCCCGGAAGCTTGTTTCCTTTCCAGTAAAGAATTTGCTTGGTAGTTTGGTCTGCCCTGTTCCCATGATGCACTGGGCCAGGGCCAGACAAATTTGCATGTAGCCAGGTTCTGAACTGGGATGGTGCAGTGAGCTCAAAAAAGGTGAAGGATCAAGCCCTGATCTCTTGACTGGGTAGGAGTGTTCTGATTAACTCAGATACTCTGTCCATCACCACCCCCTTTTCTGAATCGTTTTTGGCCACTACAGGTGTGGCAGGGTATGCTCAGACATGAGTCCCTTGCTCACTGCACCATCAGGATTCAAGCAAGCTGGGCCGACGACGGCTGATATGCCAGAAACCGGTCCCGGGAAGCTTGTTTCCTTTCCAGTAAAGAATTGGCTTGGTAGTTTGGTCTGCCCTGTTCCCATGATGCACTGGGCCAGGGCCAGACTAATTTGCATGTAGCCAGGTTCTGAACTGGGATGGTGCAGTGAGCTAAAAAACGGTGATGGATCAAGCCCTGATCTCTTGACTGGGTAGGAGTGTTCTGATTAACTCAGATACTCTGTCCATCACCACCCCCTTTTCTGAATCGTTTTTGGCCACTACAGGTGTGGCAGGGTATGCTCAGACATGAGTCCCTTGCTCACTGCACCATCAGGATTCAAGCAAGCCAGGCCGACGACGGCTGAAATGCCAGAAACCGGTCCCTGGAAGCTTGTTTCCTTTCCAGTAAAGAACTGGCTTGGTAGTTTGGTCTGCCCTGTTCCCATGATGCACTGGGCCAGGGCCAGACTAATTTGCATGTAGCCAGGTTCTGAACTGGGATGGTGCAGTGAGCTAAAAAACGGTGATGGATCAAGCCCTGATCTCTTGACTGGGTAGGAGTGTTCTGATTAACTCAGATACTCTGTCCATCACCACCCCCTTTTCTGAATCGTTTTTGGCCACTACAGGTGTAGCAGGGTATGCTCAGACATAAGTCCCTTGCTCACTGCACCATCAGGATTCAAGCAAGCTGGGCCGACGACGGCTGAAATGTCAGAAACCGGTCCCCGGAAGCTTGTTTCCTTTCCAGTAAAGAATTTGCTTGGTAGTTTGGTCTGCCCTGTTCCCATGATGCACTGGGCCAGGGCCAGACTAATTTGCATGTAGCCAGGTTCTGAACTGGGATGGTGCAGTGAGCTAAAAAACGGTGATGGATCAAGCCCTGATCTCTTGACTGGGTAGGAGTGTTCTGATTAACTCAGATACTCTGTCCATCACCACCCCCTTTTCTGAATCGTTTTTGGCCACTACAGGTGTGGCAGGGTATGCTCAGACATGAGTTCCTTGCTCACTGCACCATCAGGATTCAAGCAAGCCGGGCCGACGACGGCTGAAATGCCAGAAACCGGTCCCCGGAAGCTTGTTTCCTTTCCAGTAAAGAATTGGCTTGGTAGTTTGGTCTGCCCTGTTCCCATGATGCACTGGGCCAGGGCCAGACTAATTTGCATGTAGCCAGGTTCTGAACTGGGATGGTGCAGTGAGCTAAAAAACAGTGATGGATCAAGCCCTGATCTCTTGACTGGGTAGGAGGTTCTGATTAACTCAAATACTCTGACCATCACCACCCCCTTTTCTGAATCGTTTTTGGCCACTACAGGTGTGGCAGGGTATGCTCAGACATGAGTCCCTTGCTCACTGCACCATCAGGATTCAAGCAAGCCGGGCCGACGATGGCTGAAATGCCAGAAACCGGTCCCAGGAAGCTTGTTTCCTTTCCAGTAAAGAATTGGCTTGGTAGTTTGGTCTGCCCTGTTCCCATGATGCACTGGGCCAGGGCCAGACTAATTTGCATGTAGCCAGGTTCTGAACTGGGATGGTGCAGTGAGCTAAAAAACGGTGAAGGATCAAGCCCTGATCTCTTGACTGGGTAGGAGTGTTCTGATTAACTCAGATACTCTGTCCATCACCACCCCCTTTTCTGAATCGTTTTTGGCCACTACAGGTGTGGCAGGGTATGCTCAGACATGAGTCCCTTGCTCACTGCACCATCAGGATTCAAGCAAGCTGGGCCGACGACGGCTGATATGCCAGAAACCGGTCCCCGGAAGCTTGTTTCCTTTCCAGTAAAGAATTGGCTTGGTAGTTTGGTCTGCCCTGTTCCCATGATGCACTGGGCCAGGGCCAGACTAATTTGCATGTAGCCAGGTTCTGAACTGGGATGGTGCAGTGAGCTAAAAAACGGTGATGGATCAAGCCCTGATCTCTTGACTGGGTAGGAGTGTTCTGATTAACTCAGATACTCTGTCCATCACCACCCCCTTTTCTGAATCGTTTTTGGCCACTACAGGTGTAGCAGGGTATGCTCAGACATAAGTCCCTTGCTCACTGCACCATCAGGATTCAAGCAAGCTGGGCCGACGACGGCTGAAATGCCAGAAACCGGTCCCCGGAAGCTTGTTTCCTTTCCAGTAAAGAATTGGCTTGGTAGTTTGGTCTGCCCTGTTCCCATGATGCACTGGGCCAGGGCCAGACTAATTTGCATGTAGCCAGGTTCTGAACTGGGATGGTGCAGTGAGCTAAAAAACGGTGATGGATCAAGCCCTGATCTCTTGACTGGGTAGGAGTGTTCTGATTAACTCAGATACTCTGTCCATCACCACCCCCTTTTCTGAATCGTTTTTGGCCACTACAGGTGTGGCAGGGTATGCTCAGACATGAGTTCCTTGCTCACTGCACCATCAGGATTCAAGCAAGCCGGGCCGACGACGGCTGAAATGCCAGAAACCGGTCCCCGGAAGCTTGTTTCCTTTCCAGTAAAGAATTGGCTTGGTAGTTTGGTCTGCCCTGTTCCCATGATGCACTGGGCCAGGGCCAGACTAATTTGCATGTAGCCAGGTTCTGAACTGGGATGGTGCAGTGAGCTAAAAAACAGTGATGGATCAAGCCCTGATCTCTTGACTGGGTAGGAGGTTCTGATTAACTCAAATACTCTGACCATCACCACCCCCTTTTCTGAATCGTTTTTGGCCACTACAGGTGTGGCAGGGTATGCTCAGACATGAGTCCCTTTCTCACTGCACCATCAGGATTCAAGCAAGCCGGGCCGACGATGGCTGAAATGCCAGAAACCGGTCCCAGGAAGCTTGTTTCCTTTCCAGTAAAGAATTGGTTTGGTAGTTTGGTCTGCCCTGTTCCCATGATGCACTGGGCCAGGGCCAGACTAATTTGCATGTAGCCAGGTTCTGAACTGGGATGGTGCAGTGAGCTAAAAAACGGTGAAGGATCAAGCCCTGATCTCTTGACTGGGTAGGAGTGTTCTGATTAACTCAGATACTCTGTCCATCACCACCCCCTTTTCTGAATCGTTTTTGGCCACTACAGGTGTGGCAGGGTATGCTCAGACATGAGTCCCTTGCTCACTGCACCATCAGGATTCAAGCAAGCTGGGCCGACGACGGCTGATATGCCAGAAACCGGTCCCCGGAAGCTTGTTTCCTTTCCAGTAAAGAATTGGCTTGGTAGTTTGGTCTGCCCTGTTCCCATGATGCACTGGGCCAGGGCCAGACTAATTTGCATGTAGCCAGGTTCTGAACTGGGATGGTGCAGTGAGCTAAAAAACGGTGATGGATCAAGCCCTGATCTCTTGACTGGGTAGGAGTGTTCTGATTAACTCAGATACTCTGTCCATCACCACCCCCTTTTCTGAATCGTTTTTGGCCACTACAGGTGTGGCAGGGTATGCTCAGACATGAGTCCCTTGCTCACTGCACCATCAGGATTCAAGCAAGCCAGGCCGACGACGGCTGAAATGCCAGAAACCGGTCCCTGGAAGCTTGTTTCCTTTCCAGTAAAGAACTGGCTTGGTAGTTTGGTCTGCCCTGTTCCCATGATGCACTGGGCCAGGGCCAGACTAATTTGCATGTAGCCAGGTTCCGAACTGGGATGGTGCAGTGAGCTAAAAAACGGTGATGGATCAAGCCCTGATCTCTTGACTGGGTAGGAGTGTTCTGATTAACTCAGATACTCTGTCCATCACCACCCCCTTTTCTGAATCGTTTTTGGCCACTACAGGTGTGGCAGGGTATGCTCAGACATGAGTCCCTTGCTCACTGCGCCATCAGGATTCAAGCAAGCCGGGCCGACGACGGCTGAAATGCCAGAAACCGGTCCCCGGAAGTTTGTTTCCTTTCTAGTAAAGAATTGGCTTGGTAGTTTGGTCTGCCCTGTTCCCATGATGCACTGGGCCAGGGCCAGACTAATTTGCATGTAGCCAGGTTCTGAACTGGGATGGTGCAGTGAGCTAAAAAACAGTGATGGATCAAGCCCTGATCTCTTGACTGGGTAGGAGTGTTCTGATTAACTCAAATACTCTGACCATCACCACCCCCTTTTCTGAATCGTTTTTGGCCACTACAGGTGTGGCAGGGTATGCTCAGACATGAGTCCCTTGCTCACTGCACCATCAGGATTCAAGCAAGCTGGGCCGACGATGGCTGAAATGCCAGAAACCGGTCCCAGGAAGCTTGTTTCCTTTCCAGTAAAGAATTGGCTTGGTAGTTTGGTCTGCCCTGTTCCCATGATGCACTGGGCCAGGGCCAGACTAATTTGCATGTAGCCAGGTTCTGAACTGGGATGGTGCAGTGAGCTAAAAAACGGTGAAGGATCAAGCCCTGATCTCTTGACTGGGTAGGAGTGTTCTGATTAACTCAGATACTCTGTCCATCACCACCCCCTTTTCTGAATCGTTTTTGGCCACTACAGGTGTGGCAGGGTATGCTCAGACATGAGTCCCTTGCTCACTGCACCATCAGGATTCAAGCAAGCCGGGCCGGCGACGGCTGAAATGCCAGAAACCGGTCCCTGGAAGCTTGTTTCCTTTCCAGTAAAGAACTGGCTTGGTAGTTTGGTCTGCCCTGTTCCCATGATGCACTGGGCCAGGGCCAGACTAATTTGCATGTAGCCAGGTTCTGAACTGGGATGGTGCAGTGAGCTCAAAAACGGTGAAGGATCAAGCCCTGATCTCTTGACTGGGTAGGAGTGTTCTGATTAACTCAGATACTCTGTCCATCACCACCCCCTTTTCTGAATCGTTTTTGGCCACTACAGGTGTGGCAGGGTATGCTCAGACATGAGTCCCTTGCTCACTGCACCATCAGGATTCAAGCAAGCCGGGCCGACGACGCCTGAAATGCCAGAAACCAGTCCCCGGAAGCTTGTTTCCTTTCCAGTAAAGAATTGGCTTGGTAGTTTGGTCTGCCCTGTTCCCATGAAGCACTGGGCCAGGGCCAGACTAATTTGCATGTAGCCAGGTTCTGAACTGGGATGGTGCAGTGAGCTAAAAAACGGTGATGGATCAAGCCCTGATCTCTTGACTGGGTAGGAGTGTTCTGATTAACTCAGATACTCTGTCCATCACCACCCCCTTTTCTGAATCGTTTTTGGCCACTACAGGTGTGGCAGGGTATGCTCAGACATGAGTCCCTTGCTCACTGCACCATCAGGATTCAAGCAAGCCGGGCCGACGACGGCTGAAATGCCAGAAACCGGTCCCCGGAAGCTTGTTTCCTTTCCAGTAAAGAATTGGCTTGGTAGTTTGGTCTGCCCTGTTCCCATGATGCACTGGGCCAGGGCCAGACTAATTTGCATGTAGCCAGGTTCTGAACTGGGATGGTGCAGTGAGCTCAAAAAAGGTGAAGGATCAAGCCCTGATCTCTTGACTGGGTAGGAGTGTTCTGATTAACTCAGATACTCTGTCCATCACCACCCCCTTTTCTGAATCGTTTTTGGCCACTACAGGTGTGGCAGGGTATGCTCAGACATGAGTCCCTTGCTCACTGCACCATCAGGATTCAAGCAAGCTGGGCCGACGATGGCTGAAATGCCAGAAACCGGTCCCAGGAAGCTTGTTTCCTTTCCAGTAAAGAATTGGCTTGGTAGTTTGGTCTGCCCTGTTCCCATGATGCACTGGGCCAGGGCCAGACTAATTTGCATGTAGCCAGGTTCTGAACTGGGATGGTGCAGTGAGCTACAAAACGGTGATGGATCAAGCCCTGATCTCTTGACTGGGTAGGAGTGTTCTGATTAACTCAGATACTCTGTCCATCACCACCCCCTTTTCTGAATCGTTTTTGGCCACTACAGGTGTGGCAGGGTATGCTCAGACATGAGTCCCTTGCTCACTGCACCATCAGGATTCAAGCAAGCTGGGCCGACGATGGCTGAAATGCCAGAAACCGGTCCCAGGAAGCTTGTTTCCTTTCCAGTAAAGAATTGGCTTGGTAGTTTGGTCTGCCCTGTTCCCATGATGCACTGGGCCAGGGCCAGACTAATTTGCATGTAGCCAGGTTCTGAACTGGGATGGTGCAGTGAGCTAAAAAACAGTGATGGATCAAGCCCTGATCTCTTGACTGGGTAGGAGTGTTCTGATTAACTCAAATACTCTGACCATCACCACCCCCTTTTCTGAATCGTTTTTGGCCACTACAGGTGTGGCAGGGTATGCTCAGACATGAGTCCCTTGCTCACTGCACCATCAGGATTCAAGCAAGCCGGGCCGACGATGGCTGAAATGCCAGAAACCGGTCCCAGGAAGCTTGTTTCCTTTCCAGTAAAGAATTGGCTTGGTAGTTTGGTCTGCCCTGTTCCCATGATGCACTGGGCCAGGGCCAGACTAATTTGCATGTAGCCAGGTTCTGAACTGGGATGGTGCAGTGAGCTAAAAAACGGTGAAGGATCAAGCCCTGATCTCTTGACTGGGTAGGAGTGTTCTGATTAACTCAGATACTCTGTCCATCACCACCCCCTTTTCTGAATCGTTTTTGGCCACTACAGGTGTGGCAGGGTATGCTCAGACATGAGTCCCTTGCTCACTGCACCATCAGGATTCAAGCAAGCCAGGCCGACGACAGCTGAAATGCCAGAAACCGGTCCCTGGAAGCTTGTTTCCTTTCCAGTAAAGAACTGGCTTGGTAGTTTGGTCTGCCCTGTTCCCATGATGCACTGGGCCAGGGCCAGACTAATTTGCATGTAGCCAGGTTCTGAACTGGGATGGTGCAGTGAGCTAAAAAACGGTGAAGGATCAAGCCCTGATCTCTTGACTGGGTAGGAGTGTTCTGATTAACTCAGATACTCTGTCCATCCCCACCCCCTTTTCTGAATCGTTTTTGGCCACTACAGGTGTGGCAGGGTATGCTCAGACATGAGTCCCTTGCTCACTGCACCATCAGGATTCAAGCAAGCCAGGCCGACGACGGCTGAAATGCCAGAAACCGGTCCCCGGAAGCTTGTTTCCTTTCCAGTAAAGAACTGGCTTGGTAGTTTGGTCTGCCCTGTTCCCATGATGCACTGGGCAAGGGCCAGACTAATTTGCATGTAGCCAGGTTCTGAACTGGGATGGTGCAGTGAGATAAAAAACGGTGATGGATCAAGCCCTGATCTCTTGACTGGGTAGGAGTGTTCTGATTAACTCAGATACCCTGTCTATCACCACCCCCTTTTCTGAATCGTTTTTGGCCACTACAGGTGTGGCAGGGTATGCTCAGACATGAGTCCCTTGCTCACTGCACCATCAGGATTCAAGCAAGCCGGTCCGACGACGGCTGAAATGCCAGAAACCGGTCCCCGGAAGCTTGTTTCCTTTCCAGTAAAGAATTGGCTTGGTAGTTTGGTCTGCCCTGTTCCCATGATGCACTGGGCCAGGGCCAGACTAATTTGCATGTAGCCAGGTTCTGAACTGGGATGGTGCAGTGAGCTCAAAAAAGGTGAAGGATCAAGCCCTGATCTCTTGACTGGGTAGGAGTGTTCTGATTAACTCAGATACTCTGTCCATCACCACCCCCTTTTCTGAATCGTTTTTGGCCACTACAGGTGTGGCAGGGTATGCTCAGACATGAGTCCCTTGCTCACTGCACCATCAGGATTCAAGCAAGCTGGGCCGACGATGGCTGAAATGCCAGAAACCGGTCCCAGGAAGCTTGTTTCCTTTCCAGTAAAGAATTGGCTTGGTAGTTTGGTCTGCCCTGTTCCCATGATGCACTGGGCCAGGGCCAGACTAATTTGCATGTAGCCAGGTTCTGAACTGGGATGGTGCAGTGAGCTAAAAAACGGTGAAGGATCAAGCCCTGATCTCTTGACTGGGTAGGAGTGTTCTGATTAACTCAGATACTCTGTCCATCACCACCCCCTTTTCTGAATCGTTTTTGGCCACTACAGGTGTGGCAGGGTATGCTCAGACATGAGTCCCTTGCTCACTGCACCATCAGGATTCAAGCAAGCCGGGCCGGCGACGGCTGAAATGCCAGAAACCGGTCCCTGGAAGCTTGTTTCCTTTCCAGTAAAGAACTGGCTTGGTAGTTTGGTCTGCCCTGTTCCCATGATGCACTGGGCCAGGGCCAGACTAATTTGCATGTAGCCAGGTTCTGAACTGGGATGGTGCAGTGAGCTCAAAAACGGTGAAGGATCAAGCCCTGATCTCTTGACTGGGTAGGAGTGTTCTGATTAACTCAGATACTCTGTCCATCACCACCCCCTTTTCTGAATCGTTTTTGGCCACTACAGGTGTGGCAGGGTATGCTCAGACATGAGTCCCTTGCTCACTGCACCATCAGGATTCAAGCAAGCCGGGCCGACGACGGCTGAAATGCCAGAAACCAGTCCCCGGAAGCTTGTTTCCTTTCCAGTAAAGAATTGGCTTGGTAGTTTGGTCTGCCCTGTTCCCATGATGCACTGGGCCTGGGCCAGACTAATTTGCATGTAGCCAGGTTCTGAACTGGGATGGTGCAGTGAGCTAAAAAATGGTGATGGATCAAGCCCTGATCTCTTGACTGGGTAGGAGGGTTCTGATTAACTCAGATACTCTCTCCATCACCACCCCCTTTTCTGAATCGTTTTTGGCCACTACAAGTGTGGCAGGGTATGCTCAGACATGAGTCCCTTGCTCACTGCACCATCAGGATTCAAGCAAGCCGGGCCGACGACGCCTGAAATGCCAGAAACCAGTCCCCGGAAGCTTGTTTCCTTTCCAGTAAAGAATTGGCTTGGTAGTTTGGTCTGCCCTGTTCCCATGAAGCACTGGGCCAGGGCCAGACTAATTTGCATGTAGCCAGGTTCTGAACTGGGATGGTGCAGTGAGCTACAAAACGGTGATGGATCAAGCCCTGATCTCTTGACTGGGTAGGAGTGTTCTGATTAACTCAGATACTCTGTCCATCACCACCCCCTTTTCTGAATCGTTTTTGGCCACTACAGGTGTGGCAGGGTATGCTCAGACATGAGTCCCTTGCTCACTGCACCATCAGGATTCAAGCAAGCTGGGCCGACGATGGCTGAAATGCCAGAAACCGGTCCCAGGAAGCTTGTTTCCTTTCCAGTAAAGAATTGGCTTGGTAGTTTGGTCTGCCCTGTTCCCATGATGCACTGGGCCAGGGCCAGACTAATTTGCATGTAGCCAGGTTCTGAACTGGGATGGTGCAGTGAGCTAAAAAACAGTGATGGATCAAGCCCTGATCTCTTGACTGGGTAGGAGTGTTCTGATTAACTCAAATACTCTGACCATCACCACCCCCTTTTCTGAATCGTTTTTGGCCACTACAGGTGTGGCAGGGTATGCTCAGACATGAGTCCCTTGCTCACTGCACCATCAGGATTCAAGCAAGCCGGGCCGACGATGGCTGAAATGCCAGAAACCGGTCCCAGGAAGCTTGTTTCCTTTCCAGTAAAGAATTGGCTTGGTAGTTTGGTCTGCCCTGTTCCCATGATGCACTGGGCCAGGGCCAGACTAATTTGCATGTAGCCAGGTTCTGAACTGGGATGGTGCAGTGAGCTAAAAAACGGTGAAGGATCAAGCCCTGATCTCTTGACTGGGTAGGAGTGTTCTGATTAACTCAGATACTCTGTCCATCACCACCCCCTTTTCTGAATCGTTTTTGGCCACTACAGGTGTGGCAGGGTATGCTCAGACATGAGTCCCTTGCTCACTGCACCATCAGGATTCAAGCAAGCCAGGCCGACGACAGCTGAAATGCCAGAAACCGGTCCCTGGAAGCTTGTTTCCTTTCCAGTAAAGAACTGGCTTGGTAGTTTGGTCTGCCCTGTTCCCATGATGCACTGGGCCAGGGCCAGACTAATTTGCATGTAGCCAGGTTCTGAACTGGGATGGTGCAGTGAGCTAAAAAACGGTGAAGGATCAAGCCCTGATCTCTTGACTGGGTAGGAGTGTTCTGATTAACTCAGATACTCTGTCCATCCCCACCCCCTTTTCTGAATCGTTTTTGGCCACTACAGGTGTGGCAGGGTATGCTCAGACATGAGTCCCTTGCTCACTGCACCATCAGGATTCAAGCAAGCCAGGCCGACGACGGCTGAAATGCCAGAAACCGGTCCCCGGAAGCTTGTTTCCTTTCCAGTAAAGAACTGGCTTGGTAGTTTGGTCTGCCCTGTTCCCATGATGCACTGGGCAAGGGCCAGACTAATTTGCATGTAGCCAGGTTCTGAACTGGGATGGTGCAGTGAGATAAAAAACGGTGATGGATCAAGCCCTGATCTCTTGACTGGGTAGGAGTGTTCTGATTAACTCAGATACCCTGTCTATCACCACCCCCTTTTCTGAATCGTTTTTGGCCACTACAGGTGTGGCAGGGTATGCTCAGACATGAGTCCCTTGCTCACTGCACCATCAGGATTCAAGCAAGCCGGTCCGACGACGGCTGAAATGCCAGAAACCGGTCCCCGGAAGCTTGTTTCCTTTCCAGTAAAGAATTGGCTTGGTAGTTTGGTCTGCCCTGTTCCCATGATGGACTGGGCCAGGGCCAGACTAATTTGCATGTAGCCAGGTTCTGAACTGGGATGGTGCAGTGAGCTAAAAAACGGTGATGGATCAAGCCCTGATCTCTTGACTGGGTAGGAGTGTTCTGATTAACTCAGATACTCTGTCCATCACCACCCCCTTTTCTGAATCGTTTTTGGCCACTACAGGTGTAGCAGGGTATGCTCAGACATGAATCCCTTGCTCACTGCACCATCAGGATTCAAGCAAGCTGGTCCGACGACGGCTGAAATACCATAAACCGGTCCCCGGAAGCTTGTTTCCTTTCCAGTAAAGAATTGGCTTGGTTGTTTGGTCTGCCCTGTTCCCATGATGCACTGGGCCAGGGCCAGACTAATTTGCATGTAGCCAGGTTCTGAACTGGGATGGTGCAGTGAGCTAAAAAAACGGTGATGGATCAAGCCCTGATCTCTTGACTGGGTAGGAGTGTTCTGATTAGCTCAGATACTCTGTCCATCACCACCCCCTTTTCTGAATGGTTTTTGGCCACTACAGGTGTGGCAGGGTATGCTCAGACATGAGTTCCTTGCTCACTGCACCATCAGGATTCAAGCAAGCCGGGCCGACGACGGCTGAAATGCCAGAAACCGGTCCCCGGAAGCTTGTTTCCTTTCCAGTAAAGAATTGGCTTGGTAGTTTGGTCTGCCCTGTTCCCATGATGCACTGGGCCAGGGCCAGACTAATTTGCATGTAGCCAGGTTCTGAACTGGGATGGTGCAGTGAGCTAAAAAACGGTGATGGATCAAGCCCTGATCTCTTGACTGGGTAGGAGTGTTCTGATTAACTCAGATACTCTGTCCATCACCACCCCCTTTTCTGAATCGTTTTTGGCCACTACAGGTGTGGCAGGGTATGCTCAGACATGAGTTCCTTGCTCACTGCACCATCAGGATTCAAGCAAGCCGGGCCGACGACGGCTGAAATGCCAGAAACCGGTCCCCGGAAGCTTGTTTCCTTTCCAGTAAAGAATTGGCTTGGTAGTTTGGTCTGCCCTGTTCCCATGATGCACTGGGCCAGGGCCAGACTAATTTGCATGTAGCCAGGTTCTGAACTGGGATGGTGCAGTGAGCTAAAAAACAGTTATGGATCAAGCCCTGATCTCTTGACTGGGTAGGAGTGTTCTGATTAACTCAAATACTCTGACCATCACCACCCCCTTTTCTGAATCGTTTTTGGCCACTACAGGTGTGGCAGGGTATGCTCAGACATGAGTCCCTTGCTCACTGCTCCATCAGGATTCAAGCAAGCCGGGCCGACGATGGCTGAAATGCCAGAAACCGGTCCCAGGAAGCTTGTTTCCTTTCCAGTAAAGAATTGGCTTGGTAGTTTGGTCTGCCCTGTTCCCATGATTCCCTGGGCCAGGGCCAGACTAATTTGCATGTAGCCAGGTTCTGAACTGGGATGGTGCAGTGAGCTAAAAAACGGTGAAGGATCAAGCCCTGATCTCTTGACTGGGTAGGAGTGTTCTGATTAACTCAGATACTCTGTCCATCACCACCCCCTTTTCTGAATCGTTTTTGGCCACTACAGGTGTGGCAGGGTATGCTCAGACATGAGTCCCTTGCTCACTGCACCATCAGGATTCAAGCAAGCCAGGCCGACGACGGCTGAAATGCCAGAAACCGGTCCCTGGAAGCTTGTTTCCTTTCCAGTAAAGAACTGGCTTGGTAGTTTGGTCTGCCCTGTTCCCATGATGCACTGGGCAAGGGCCAGACTAATTTGCATGTAGCCAGGTTCTGAACTGGGATGGTGCAGTGAGCTAAAAAACGGTGAAGGATCAAGCCCTGATCTCTTGACTGGGTAGGAGTGTTCTGATTAACTCAGATACCCTGTCCATCACCACCCCCTTTTCTGAATCGTTTTTGGCCACTACAGGTGTGGCAGGGTATGCTCAGACATGAGTCCCTTGCTCACTGCTCCATCAGGATTCAAGCAAGCCGGGCCGACGATGGCTGAAATGCCAGAAACCGGTCCCAGGAAGCTTGTTTCCTTTCCAGTAAAGAATTGGCTTCGTAGTTTGGTCTGCCCTGTTCCCATGATTCCCTGGGCCAGGGCCAGACTAATTTGCATGTAGCCAGGTTCTGAACTGGGATGGTGCAGTGAGCTAAAAAACGGTGAAGGATCAAGCCCTGATCTCTTGACTGGGTAGGAGTGTTCTGATTAACTCAGATACTCTGTCCATCACCACCCCCTTTTCTGAATCGTTTTTGGCCACTACAGGTGTGGCAGGGTATGCTCAGACATGAGTCCCTTGCTCACTGCACCATCAGGATTCAAGCAAGCCGGTCCGACGATGGCTGAAATGCCAGAAACCGGTCCCCGGAAGCTTGTTTCCTTTCCAGTAAAGAATTGGCTTGGTAGTTTGGTCTGCCCTGTTCCCATGATGGACTGGGCCAGGGCCAGACTAATTTGCATGTAGCCAGGTTCTGAACTGGGATGGTGCAGTGAGCTAAAAAACGGTGATGGATCAAGCCCTGATCTCTTGACTGGGTAGGAGTGTTCTGATTAACTCAGATACTCTGTCCATCACCACCCCCTTTTCTGAATCGTTTTTGGCCACTACAGGTGTAGCAGGGTATGCTCAGACATGAATCCCTTGCTCACTGCACCATCAGGATTCAAGCAAGCTGGGCCGACGACGGCTGAAATACCAGAAACCGGTCCCCGGAAGCTTGTTTCCTTTCCAGTAAAGAATTGGCTTGGTAGTTTGGTCTGCCCTGTTCCCATGATGCACTGGGCCAGGGCTAGACTAATTTGCATGTAGCCAGGTTCTGAACTGGGATGGTGCAGTGAGCTAAAAAATGGTGATGGATCAAGCCCTGATCTCTTGACTGGGTAGGAGTGTTCTGATTAACTCAGATACTCTGTCCATCACCACCCCCTTTTCTGAATTGTTTTTGGCCACTACAGGTGTGGCAGGGTATGCTCAGACATGAGTCCCTTGCTCACTGCCCCATCAGGATTCAAGCAAGCCGAGCCGACGACGGCTGAAATGCCAGAAACCGGTCCCCGGAAGCTTGTTTCCTTTCCAGTAAAGAATTGGCTTGGTAGTTTGGTCTGCCCTGTTCCCATGATGCACTGGGCCAGGGCCAGACTAATTTGCATGTAGCCAGGTTCTGAACTGGGATGGTGCAGTGAGCTAAAAAAAGGGTGATGGATCAAGCCCTGATCTCTTGACTGGGTAGGAGTGTTCTTATTAACTCAGATACTCTGTCCATCCCCACCCCCTTTTCTGAATCGTTTTTGGCCACTACAGGTGTGGCAGGGTATGCTCAGACATGAGCCCCTTGCTCACTGCACCATCAGGATTCAAGCAAGCTGGGCCGACGACGGCTGAAATGCCAGAAACCGGTCCCCGGCAGCTTGTTTCCTTTCCAGTAAAGAATTGGCTTGGTAGTTTGGTCTGCCCTGTTCCCATGATGCACTGGGCCAGGGCCAGACTAATTTGCATGTAGCCAGGTTCTGAACTGGGATGGTGCAGTGAGCTAAAAAACGGTGATGGATCAAGCCCTGATCTCTTGACTGGGTAGGAGTGTTCTGATTAACTCAGATACTCTGTCCATCACCACCCCCTTTTCTGAATCGTTTTTGGCCACTACAGGTGTGGCAGGGTATGCTCAGACATGAGTCCCTTGCTCACTGCACCATCAGGATTCAAGCAAGCCGGGCCGACGACGGCTGAAATGCCAGAAACCGGTCCCCGGAAGCTTGTTTCCTTTCCAGTAAAGAATTGGCTTGGTAGTTTGGTCTGCCCTGTTCCCATGATGCACTGGGCCAGGGCCAGACTAATTTGCATGTAGCCAGGTTCTGAACTGGGATGGTGCAGTGAGCTAAAAAACGGTGATGGATCAAGCCCTGATCTCTTGACTGGGTAGGAGTGTTCTGATTAACTCAGATACTCTGTCCATCACCACCCCCTTTTCTGAATCGTTTTTGGCCACTACAGGTGTAGCAGGGTATGCTCAGACATAAGTCCCTTGCTCACTGCACCATCAGCATTCAAGCAAGCTGGGCCGACGACGGCTGAAATGCCAGAAACCGGTCCCCGGAAGCTTGTTTCCTTTCCAGTAAAGAATTGGCTTGGTAGTTTGGTCTGCCCTGTTCCCATGATGCACTGGGCCAGGGCCAGACTAATTTGCATGTAGCCAGGTTCTGAACTGGGATGGTGCAGTGAGCTAAAAAACGGTGATGGATCAAGCCCTGATCTCTTGACTGGGTAGGAGTGTTCTGATTAACTCAGATACTCTGTCCATCACCACCCCCTTTTCTGAATCTTTTTGCCACTACAGGTGTGGCAGGGTATGCTCAGACATGAGTCCCCTGCTCACTGCACCATCAGGATTCAAGCAAGCCGAGCCGACGATGGCTGAAATGCCAGAAACCAGTCCCCGGAAGCTTGTTTCCTTTCCAGTAAAGAATTGGCTTGGTTGTTTGGTCTGCCCTGTTCCCATGATGCACTGGGCCAGGGCCAGACTAATTTGCATGTAGCCAGGTTCTGATCTGGGATGGTGCAGTTAGCTAAAAAAACGGTGATGGATCAAGCCCTGATCTCTTGACTGGGTAGGAGTGTTCTGATTAACTCAGATACTCTGTCCATCACCACCCCCTTTTCTGAATGGTTTTTGGCCACTACAGGTGTGGCAGGGTATGCTCAGACATGAGTTCCTTGCTCACTGCACCATCAGGATTCAAGCAAGCCGGGCCGACGACGGCTGAAATGCCAGAAACCGGTCCCCGGAAGCTTGTTTCCTTTCCAGTAAAGAATTGGCTTGGTAGTTTGGTCTGCCCTGTTCCCATGATGCACGGGGCCAGGGCCAGACTAATTTGCATGTAGCCAGGTTCTGAACTGGGATGGTGCAGTGAGCTAAAAAACGGTGATGGATCAAGCCCTGATCTCTTGACTGGGTAGGAGTGTTCTGATTAACTCAGATACTCTGTCCATCACCACCCCCTTTTCTGAATCGTTTTTGGCCACTACAGGTGTGGCAGGGTATGCTCAGACATGAGTTCCTTGCTCACTGCACCATCAGGATTCAAGCAAGCCGGGCAGACGACGGCTGAAATGCCAGAAACCGGTTCCAGGAAGCTTGTTTCCTTTCCAGTAAAGAATTGGCTTGGTAGTTTGGTCTGCCCTGTTCCCATGATGCACTGGGCCAGGGCCAGACTAATTTGCATGTAGCCAGGTTCTGAACTGGGATGGTGCAGTGAGCTAAAAAACGGTGATGGATCAAGCCCTGATCTCTTGACTGGGTAGGAGTGTTCTGATTAACTCAGATACTCTGTCCATCACCACCCCCTTTTCTGAATCGTTTTTGGCCACTACAGGTGTGGCAGGGTATGCTCAGACATGAGTTCCTTGCTCACTGCACCATCAGGATTCAAGCAAGCCGGGCCGACGACGGCTGAAATGCCAGAAACCGGTCCCCGGAAGCTTGTTTCCTTTCCAGTAAAGAATTGGCTTGGTAGTTTGGTCTGCCCTGTTCCCATGATGCACTGGGCTAGGGCCAGACTAATTTGCATGTAGCCAGGTTCTGAACTGGCATGGTGCAGTGAGCTAAAAAACAGTGATGGATCAAGCCCTGATCTCTTGACTGGGTAGGAGTGTTCTGATTAACTCAAATACTCTGACCATCACCTCCCCCTTTTCTGAATTGTTTTTGGCCACTACAGGTGTGGCAGGGTATGCTCAGACATGAGTCCCTTGCTCACTGCACCATCAGGATTCAAGCAAGCCGGGCCGACGATGGCTGAAATGCCAGAAACCGGTCCCAGGAAGCTTGTTTCCTTTCCAGTAAAGAATTGGCTTGGTAGTTTGGTCTGCCCTGTTCCCATGATTCCCTGGGCCAGGGCCAGACTAATTTGCATGTAGCCAGGTTCTGAACTGGGATGGTGCAGTGAGCTAAAAAACGGTGAAGGATCAAGCCCTGATCTCTTGACTGGGTAGGAGTGTTCTGATTAACTCAGATACTCTGTCCATCACCACCCCCTTTTCTGAATCGTTTTTGGCCACTACAGGTGTGGCAGGGTATGCTCAGACATGAGTCCCTTGCTCACTGCACCATCAGGATTCAAGCAAGCCGGTCCGACGACGGCTGAAATGCCAGAAACCGGTCCCCGGAAGCTTGTTTCCTTTCCAGTAAAGAATTGGCTTGGTAGTTTGGTCTGCCCTGTTCCCATGATGCACTGGGCCAGGGCCAGACTAATTTGCATGTAGCCAGGTTCTGAACTGGGATGGTGCAGTGAGCTAAAAAACGGTGATGGATCAAGCCCTGATCTCTTGACTGGGTAGGAGTGTTCTGATTAACTCAGATACTCTGTCCATCACCACCCCCTTTTCTGAATCGTTTTTGGCCACTACAGGTGTAGCAGGGTATGCTCAGACATGAGTCCCTTGCTCACTGCACCATCAGGATTCAAGCAAGCTGGGCCGACGACGGCTGTAATGCCAGAAACCGGTCCCCGGAAGCTTGTTTCCTTTCCAGTAAAGAATTGGCTTGGTAGTTTGGTCTGCCCTGTTCCCATGATGCACTGGGCCAGGGCCAGACTAATTTGCATGTAGCCAGGTTCTGACCTGGGATGGTGCAGTGAGCTAAAAAACGGTGATGGATCAAGCCCTGATCTCTTGACTGGGTAGGAGTGTTCTGATTAACTCAGATACTCTGTCCATCACCACCCCCTTTTCTGAATCTTTTGGCCACTACAGGTGTGGCAGGGTATGCTCAGACATGAGTCCCTTGCTCACTGCACCATCAGGATTCAAGCAAGCCGGGCCGACGACGGCTGAAATGCCAGAAACCAGTCCCCGGAAGCTTGTTTCCTTTCCAGTAAAAAATTGGCTTGGTAGTTTGGTCTGCCCTGTTCCCATGATGCACTGGGCCAGGGCCAGACTAATTTGCATGTAGCCAGGTTCTGAACTGGGATGGTGCAGTGAGCTAAAAAACGGTGATGGATCAAGCCCTGATCTCTTGACTGGGTAGGAGTGTTCTGATTGACTCAGATACTCTGTCCATCACCACCCCCTTTTCTGAATCGTTTTTGGCCACTACAGGTGTGGCAGGGTATGCTCAGACATGAGTCCCTTGCTCACTGCCCCATCAGGATTCAAGCAAGCCGAGCCGACGACGGCTGAAATGCCAGAAACCGGTCCCCGGAAGCTTGTTTCCTTTCCAGTAAAGAATTGGCTTGGTAGTTTGGTCTGCCCTGTTCCCATGATGCACTGGGCCAGGGCCAGACTAATTTGCATGTAGCCAGGTTCTGAACTGGGATGGTGCAGTGAGCTAAAAAAAGGGTGATGGATCAAGCCCTGATCTCTTGACTGGGTAGGAGTGTTCTTATTAACTCAGATACTCTGTCCATCCCCACCCCCTTTTCTGAATCGTTTTTGGCCACTACAGGTGTGGCAGGGTATGCTCAGACATGAGTCCCTTGCTCACTGCACCATCAGGATTCAAGCAAGCTGGGCCGACGACGGCTGATATGCCAGAAACCGGTCCCCGGCAGCTTGTTTCCTTTCCAGTAAAGAATTGGCTTGGTAGTTTGGTCTGCCCTGTTCCCATGATGCACTGGGCCAGGGCCAGACTAATTTGCATGTAGCCAGGTTCTGAACTGGGATGGTGCAGTGAGCTAAAAAACGGTGATGGATCAAGCCCTGATCTCTTGACTGGGTAGGAGTGTTCTGATTAACTCAGATACTCTGTCCATCACCACCCCCTTTTCTGAATCGTTTTTGGCCACTACAGGTGTGGCAGGGTATGCTCAGACATGAGTCCCTTGCTCACTGCACCATCAGGATTCAAGCAAGCTGGGCCGACGATGGCTGAAATGCCAGAAACCGGTCCCAGGAAGCTTGTTTCCTTTCCAGTAAAGAATTGGCTTGGTAGTTTGGTCTGCCCTGTTCCCATGATGCACTGGGCCAGGGCCAGACTAATTTGCATGTAGCCAGGTTCTGAACTGGGATGGTGCAGTGAGCTAAAAAACGGTGAAGGATCAAGCCCTGATCTCTTGACTGGGTAGGAGTGTTCTGATTAACTCAGATACTCTGTCCATCACCACCCCCTTTTCTGAATTGTTTTTGGCCACTACAGGTGTGGCAGGGTATGCTCAGACATGAGTCCCTTGCTCACTGCACCATCAGGATTCAAGCAAGCCGGGCCGGCGACGGCTGAAATGCCAGAAACCGGTCCCTGGAAGCTTGTTTCCTTTCCAGTAAAGAACTGGCTTGGTAGTTTGGTCTGCCCTGTTCCCATGATGCACTGGGCCAGGGCCAGACTAATTTGCATGTAGCCAGGTTCTGAACTGGGATGGTGCAGTGAGCTAAAAAACGGTGAAGGATCAAGCCCTGATCTCTTGACTGGGTAGGAGTGTTCTGATTAACTCAGATACTCTGTCCATCACCACCCCCTTTTCTGAATCGTTTTTGCCCACTACAGGTGTGGCAGGGTATGCTCAGACATGAGTCCCTTGCTCACTGCACCATCAGGATTCAAGCAAGCCGGGCCGACGACGGCTGAAATGCCAGAAACCAGTCCCCGGAAGCTTGTTTCCTTTCCAGTAAAGAATTGGCTTGGTAGTTTGGTCTGCCCTGTTCCCATGATGCACTGGGCCAGGGCCAGACTAATTTGCATGTAGCCAGGTTCTGAACTGGGATGGTGCAGTGAGCTAAAAAACGGTGATGGATCAAGCCCTGATCTCTTGACTGGGTATGAGTGTTCTGATTAACTCAGATACTCTCTCCATCACCACCCCCTTTTCTGAATCGTTTTTGGCCACTACAGGTGTGGCAGGGTATGCTCAGACATGAGTCCCTTGCTCACTGCACCATCAGGATTCAAGCAAGCTGGGCCGACGACGGCTGAAATGCCAGAAACCGGTCCCCGGAAGCTTGTTTCCTTTCCAGTAAAGAATTGGCTTGGTAGTTTGGTCTGCCCTGTTCCCATGATGCACTGGGCCAGGGCCAGACTAATTTGCATGTAGCCAGGTTCTGAACTGGGATGGTGCAGTGAGCTAAAAAACGGTGATGAATCAAGCCCTGATCTCTTGACTGGGTAGGAGTGTTCTGATTAAATTGGCTTGGTAGTTTGGTCTGCCCTGTTCCCATGATGCACTGGGCCAGGGCCAGACTAATTTGCATGTAGCCAGGTTCTGAACTGGGATGGTGCAGTGAGCTAAAAAACGGTGATGGATCAAGCCCTGATCTCTTGACTGGGTAGGAGTGTTCTGATTAACTCAGATACTCTGTCCATCACCACCCCCTTTTCTGAATCATTTTTGGCCACTACAGGTGTGGCAGGGTATGCTCAGACATGAGTCCCTTGCTCACTGCACCATCAGGATTCAAGCAAGCTGGGCCGACGACGGCTGAAATGCCAGAAACCGGTCCCCGGAAGCTTGTTTCCTTTCCAGTAAAGAATTGGCTTGGTAGTTTGGTCTGCCCTGTTCCCATGATGCACTGGGCCAGGGCCAGACTAATTTGCATGTAGCCAGGTTCTGAACTGGGATGGTGCAGTGAGCTAAAAAACGGTGATGGATCAAGCCCTCATCCCTTGACTGGGTAGGAGTGTTCTGATTAACTCAGATACTCTGTCCATCACCACCCCCTTTTCTGAATTGTTTTTGGCCACTACAGGTGTGGCAGGGTATGCTCAGACATGAGTCCCTTGCTCACTGCAACATCAGGATTCAAGCAAGCCGGGCCGACGACGGCTGAAATGCCATAAACCGGTCCCCGGAAGCTTGTTTCCTTTTCAGTAAAGAATTGGCTTGGTAGTTTGGTCTGCCCTGTTCCCATGATGCACTGGGCCAGGGCCAGACTAATTTGCATGTAGCCAGGTTCTGAACTGGGATGGTGCAGTGAGCTAAAAAACGGTGATGGATCAAGCCCTGATCTCTTGACTGGGTAGGAGTGTTCTGATTAACTCAGATACTCTGTCCATCACCACCCCCTTTTCTGAATCGTTTTTGGCCACTACAGGTGTGGCAGGGTATGCTCAGACATAAGTCCCTTGCTCACTGCACCATCAGGATTCAAACAAGCCGGGCCGACGATGGCTGAAATGCCAGAAACCGGTCCCCGGAAGCTTGTTTCCTTTCCAGTAAAGAATTGGCTTGGTAGTTTGGTCTGCCCTGTTCCCATGATGCACTGGGCCAGGGCCAGACTAATTTGCATGTAGCCAGGTTCTGAACTGGGATGGTGCAGTGAGCTAAAAAACGGTGATGGATCAAGCCCTGATCTCTTGACTGGGTAGGAGTGTTCTGATTAACTCAGATACTCTGTCCATCACCACCCCCTTTTCTGAATCGTTTTTGGCCACTACAGGTGTGGCAGGGTATGCTCAGACATGAGTCCCTTGCTCACTGCACCATCAGGATTCAAGCAAGCCGGGCCGACGATGGCTGAAATGCCAGAAACCGGTCCCCGGAAGCTTGTTTCCTTTCCAGTAAAGAATTGGCTTGGTAGTTTGGTCTGCCCTGTTCCCATGATGCACTGGGCCAGGGCCAGACTAATTTGCATGTAGCCAGGTTCTGAACTGGGATGGTGCAGTGAGCTAAAAAACGGTGATGGATCAAGCCCTGATCTCTTGACTGGGTAGGAGTGTTGTGATTAACTCAGATACTCTGTCCATCACCACCCCCTTTTCTGAATCGTTTTTGGCCACTACAGGTGTGGCAGGGTATGCTCAGACATGAGTCCCTTGCTCACTGCACCATCAGGATTCAAGCAAGCCGGGCCGACGACGGCTGAAATGCCAGAAACCGGTCCCCGGAAGCTTGTTTCCTTTCCAGTAAAGAATTGGCTTGGTAGTTTGGTCTGCCCTGTTCCCATTATGCACTGGGCCAGGGCCAGACTAATTTGCATGTAGCCAGGTTCTGAACTGGGATGGTGCAGTGAGCTAAAAAACGGTGATGGATCAAGCCCTGATCCCTTGACTGGGTAGGAGTGTTCTGATTAACTCAGATACTCTGTCCATCACCACCCCCTTTTCTGAATTGTTTTTGGCCACTACAGGTGTGGCAGGGTATGCTCAGACATGAGTCCCTTGCTCACTGCAACATCAGGATTCAAGCAAGCCGGGCCGACGACGGCTGAAATGCCAGAAACCGGTCCCCGGAAGCTTGTTTCCTTTTCAGTAAAGAATTGGCTTGGTAGTTTGGTCTGCCCTGTTCCCATGATGCACTGGGCCAGGCCAGACTAATTTGCATGTAGCCAGGTTCTGAACTGGGATTGTGCAGTGAGCTAAAAAACGGTGATGGATCAAGCCCTGATCTCTTGACTGGGTAGGAGTGTTCTGATTAACTCAGATACTCTGTCCATCACCACCCCCTTTTCTGAATCGTTTTTGGCCACTACAGGTGTGGCAGGGTATGCTCAGACATAAGTCCCTTGCTCACTGCACCATCAGGATTCAAACAAGCCGGGCCGACGATGGCTGAAATGCCAGAAACCGGTCCCCGGAAGCTTGTTTCCTTTCCAGTAAAGAATTGGCTTGGTAGTTTGGTCTGCCCTGTTCCCATGATGCACTGGGCCAGGGCCAGACTAATTTGCATGTAGCCAGGTTCTGAACTGGGATGGTGCAGTGAGCTAAAAAACGGTGATGGATCAAGCCCTGATCTCTTGACTGGGTAGGAGTGTTCTGATTAACTCAGATACTCTGTCTATCACCACCCCCTTTTCTGAATCGTTTTTGGCCACTACAGGTGTGGCAGGGTATGCTCAGACATGAGTCCCTTGCTCACTGAACCATCAGGATTCAAGCAAGCTGGGCCGACGACGGCTGATATGCCAGAAACCGGTCCCCGGCAGCTTGTTTCCTTTCCAGTAAAGAATTGGCTTGGTAGTTTGGTCTGCCCTGTTCCCATGATGCACTGGGCCAGGGCCAGACTAATTTGCATGTAGCCAGGTTCTGAACTGGGATGGTGCAGTGAGCTAAAAAACGGTGATGGATCAAGCCCTGATCTCTTGACTGGGTAGGAGTGTTCTGATTAACTCAGATACTCTGTCCATCACCACCCCCTTTTCTGAATCGTTTTTGGCCACTACAGGTGTGGCAGGGTATGCTCAGACATGAGTCCCTTGCTCACTGCACCATCAGGATTCAAGCAAGCTGGGCCGACGATGGCTGAAATGCCAGAAACCGGTCCCAGGAAGCTTGTTTCCTTTCCAGTAAAGAATTGGCTTGGTAGTTTGGTCTGCCCTGTTCCCATGATGCACTGGGCCAGGGCCAGACTAATTTGCATGTAGCCAGGTTCTGAACTGGGATGGTGCAGTGAGCTAAAAAACGGTGAAGGATCAAGCCCTGATCTCTTGACTGGGTAGGAGTGTTCTGATTAACTCAGATACTCTGTCCATCACCACCCCCTTTTCTGAATTGTTTTTGGCCACTACAGGTGTGGCAGGGTATGCTCAGACATGAGTCCCTTGCTCACTGCACCATCAGGATTCAAGCAAGCCGGGCCGGCGACGGCTGAAATGCCAGAAACCGGTCCCTGGAAGCTTGTTTCCTTTCCAGTAAAGAACTGGCTTGGTAGTTTGGTCTGCCCTGTTCCCATGATGCACTGGGCCAGGGCCAGACTAATTTGCATGTAGCCAGGTTCTGAACTGGGATGGTGCAGTGAGCTAAAAAACGGTGAAGGATCAAGCCCTGATCTCTTGACTGGGTAGGAGTGTTCTGATTAACTCAGATACTCTGTCCATCACCACCCCCTTTTCTGAATCGTTTTTGCCCACTACAGGTGTGGCAGGGTATGCTCAGACATGAGTCCCTTGCTCACTGCACCATCAGGATTCAAGCAAGCCGGGCCGACGACGGCTGAAATGCCAGAAACCAGTCCCCGGAAGCTTGTTTCCTTTCCAGTAAAGAATTGGCTTGGTAGTTTGGTCTGCCCTGTTCCCATGATGCACTGGGCCAGGGCCAGACTAATTTGCATGTAGCCAGGTTCTGAACTGGGATGGTGCAGTGAGCTAAAAAACGGTGATGGATCAAGCCCTGATCTCTTGACTGGGTATGAGTGTTCTGATTAACTCAGATACTCTCTCCATCACCACCCCCTTTTCTGAATCGTTTTTGGCCACTACAGGTGTGGCAGGGTATGCTCAGACATGAGTCCCTTGCTCACTGCACCATCAGGATTCAAGCAAGCTGGGCCGACGACGGCTGAAATGCCAGAAACCGGTCCCCGGAAGCTTGTTTCCTTTCCAGTAAAGAATTGGCTTGGTAGTTTGGTCTGCCCTGTTCCCATGATGCACTGGGCCAGGGCCAGACTAATTTGCATGTAGCCAGGTTCTGAACTGGGATGGTGCAGTGAGCTAAAAAACGGTGATGAATCAAGCCCTGATCTCTTGACTGGGTAGGAGTGTTCTGATTAAATTGGCTTGGTAGTTTGGTCTGCCCTGTTCCCATGATGCACTGGGCCAGGGCCAGACTAATTTGCATGTAGCCAGGTTCTGAACTGGGATGGTGCAGTGAGCTAAAAAACGGTGATGGATCAAGCCCTGATCTCTTGACTGGGTAGGAGTGTTCTGATTAACTCAGATACTCTGTCCATCACCACCCCCTTTTCTGAATCATTTTTGGCCACTACAGGTGTGGCAGGGTATGCTCAGACATGAGTCCCTTGCTCACTGCACCATCAGGATTCAAGCAAGCTGGGCCGACGACGGCTGAAATGCCAGAAACCGGTCCCCGGAAGCTTGTTTCCTTTCCAGTAAAGAATTGGCTTGGTAGTTTGGTCTGCCCTGTTCCCATGATGCACTGGGCCAGGGCCAGACTAATTTGCATGTAGCCAGGTTCTGAACTGGGATGGTGCAGTGAGCTAAAAAACGGTGATGGATCAAGCCCTCATCCCTTGACTGGGTAGGAGTGTTCTGATTAACTCAGATACTCTGTCCATCACCACCCCCTTTTCTGAATTGTTTTTGGCCACTACAGGTGTGGCAGGGTATGCTCAGACATGAGTCCCTTGCTCACTGCAACATCAGGATTCAAGCAAGCCGGGCCGACGACGGCTGAAATGCCATAAACCGGTCCCCGGAAGCTTGTTTCCTTTTCAGTAAAGAATTGGCTTGGTAGTTTGGTCTGCCCTGTTCCCATGATGCACTGGGCCAGGGCCAGACTAATTTGCATGTAGCCAGGTTCTGAACTGGGATGGTGCAGTGAGCTAAAAAACGGTGATGGATCAAGCCCTGATCTCTTGACTGGGTAGGAGTGTTCTGATTAACTCAGATACTCTGTCCATCACCACCCCCTTTTCTGAATCGTTTTTGGCCACTACAGGTGTGGCAGGGTATGCTCAGACATAAGTCCCTTGCTCACTGCACCATCAGGATTCAAACAAGCCGGGCCGACGATGGCTGAAATGCCAGAAACCGGTCCCCGGAAGCTTGTTTCCTTTCCAGTAAAGAATTGGCTTGGTAGTTTGGTCTGCCCTGTTCCCATGATGCACTGGGCCAGGGCCAGACTAATTTGCATGTAGCCAGGTTCTGAACTGGGATGGTGCAGTGAGCTAAAAAACGGTGATGGATCAAGCCCTGATCTCTTGACTGGGTAGGAGTGTTCTGATTAACTCAGATACTCTGTCCATCACCACCCCCTTTTCTGAATCGTTTTTGGCCACTACAGGTGTGGCAGGGTATGCTCAGACATGAGTCCCTTGCTCACTGCACCATCAGGATTCAAGCAAGCCGGGCCGACGATGGCTGAAATGCCAGAAACCGGTCCCCGGAAGCTTGTTTCCTTTCCAGTAAAGAATTGGCTTGGTAGTTTGGTCTGCCCTGTTCCCATGATGCACTGGGCCAGGGCCAGACTAATTTGCATGTAGCCAGGTTCTGAACTGGGATGGTGCAGTGAGCTAAAAAACGGTGATGGATCAAGCCCTGATCTCTTGACTGGGTAGGAGTGTTGTGATTAACTCAGATACTCTGTCCATCACCACCCCCTTTTCTGAATCGTTTTTGGCCACTACAGGTGTGGCAGGGTATGCTCAGACATGAGTCCCTTGCTCACTGCACCATCAGGATTCAAGCAAGCCGGGCCGACGACGGCTGAAATGCCAGAAACCGGTCCCCGGAAGCTTGTTTCCTTTCCAGTAAAGAATTGGCTTGGTAGTTTGGTCTGCCCTGTTCCCATTATGCACTGGGCCAGGGCCAGACTAATTTGCATGTAGCCAGGTTCTGAACTGGGATGGTGCAGTGAGCTAAAAAACGGTGATGGATCAAGCCCTGATCCCTTGACTGGGTAGGAGTGTTCTGATTAACTCAGATACTCTGTCCATCACCACCCCCTTTTCTGAATTGTTTTTGGCCACTACAGGTGTGGCAGGGTATGCTCAGACATGAGTCCCTTGCTCACTGCAACATCAGGATTCAAGCAAGCCGGGCCGACGACGGCTGAAATGCCAGAAACCGGTCCCCGGAAGCTTGTTTCCTTTTCAGTAAAGAATTGGCTTGGTAGTTTGGTCTGCCCTGTTCCCATGATGCACTGGGCCAGGCCAGACTAATTTGCATGTAGCCAGGTTCTGAACTGGGATTGTGCAGTGAGCTAAAAAACGGTGATGGATCAAGCCCTGATCTCTTGACTGGGTAGGAGTGTTCTGATTAACTCAGATACTCTGTCCATCACCACCCCCTTTTCTGAATCGTTTTTGGCCACTACAGGTGTGGCAGGGTATGCTCAGACATAAGTCCCTTGCTCACTGCACCATCAGGATTCAAACAAGCCGGGCCGACGATGGCTGAAATGCCAGAAACCGGTCCCCGGAAGCTTGTTTCCTTTCCAGTAAAGAATTGGCTTGGTAGTTTGGTCTGCCCTGTTCCCATGATGCACTGGGCCAGGGCCAGACTAATTTGCATGTAGCCAGGTTCTGAACTGGGATGGTGCAGTGAGCTAAAAAACGGTGATGGATCAAGCCCTGATCTCTTGACTGGGTAGGAGTGTTCTGATTAACTCAGATACTCTGTCTATCACCACCCCCTTTTCTGAATCGTTTTTGGCCACTACAGGTGTGGCAGGGTATGCTCAGACATGAGTCCCTTGCTCACTGAACCATCAGGATTCAAGCAAGCCGGGCCGACGACGGCTGAAATGCCAGAAACCGGTCCCCGGAAGCTTGTTTCCTTTCCAGTAAAGAATTGGCTTGGTAGTTTGGTCTGCCCTGTTCCCATGATGCACTGGGCCAGGGCCAGACTAATTTGCATGTAGCCAGGTTCTGAACTGGGATGGTGCAGTGAGCTAAAAAACGGTGATGGATCAAGCCCTGATCTCTTGACTGGGTAGGAGTGTTCTGATTAACTCAGATACTCTGTCCATCACCACCCCCTTTTCTGAATCATTTTTGGCCACTACAGGTGTGGCAGGGTATGCTCAGACATGAGTCCCTTGCTCACTGCACCATCAGGATTTAAGCAAGCCGGGCCGACGACGGCTGAAATGCCAGAAACCAGTCCCCGGAAGCTTGTTTCCTTTCCAGTAAAGAATTGGCTTGGTAGTTTGGTCTGCCCTGTTCCCATGATGCACTGGGCCAGGGCCAGACTAATTTGCATGTAGCCAGGTTCTGAACTGGGATGGTGCAGTGAGCTAAAAAACGGTGATGGATCAAGCCCTGATCTCTTGACTGGGTAGGAGTGTTCTGATTAACTCAGATACTCTGTCCATCACCACCCCCTTTTCTGAATCGTTTTTGGCCACTACAGGTGTGGCAGGGTATGCTCAGACATGAGTCCCTTGCTCACTGCAACATCAGGATTCAAGCAAGCCAGGCCGACGACGGCTGAAATGCCAGAAACCGGTCCCCGGAAACTTGTTTCCTTTCCAGTAAAGAATTGGCTTGGTAGTTTGGTCTTCCCTGTTCCCATGATGCACTGGGCCAGGGCCAGACTAATTTGCATGTAGCCAGGTTCTGAACTGGGATGGTGCAGTGAGCTAAAAAACGGTGAAGGATCAAGCCCTGATCTCTTGACTGGGTAGGAGTGTTCTGATTAACTCAGATACTCTGTCCATCACCACCCCCTTTTCTGAATCGTTTTTGGCCACTACAGGTGTGGCAGGGTATGCTCAGACATGAGTCCCTTGCTCACTGCACCATCAGGATTCAAGCAAGCCGGGCCGACGACGGCTGAAATGCCAGAAACCGGTCCCCGGAAGCTTGTTTCCTTTCCAGTAAAGAATTGGCTTGGTAGTTTGGTCTGCCCTGTTCCCATGATGCACTGGGCCAGGGCCAGACTAATTTGCATGTAGCCAGGTTCTGAACTGGGATGGTGCAGTGAGCTAAAAAACAGTGATGGATCAAGCCCTGATCTCTTGACTGGGTAGGAGTGTTCTGATTAACTCAAATACTCTGACCATCACCACCCCCTTTTCTGAATCGTTTTTGGCCACTACAGGTGTGGCAGGGTATGCTCAGACATGAGTCCCTTGCTCACTGCACCATCAGGATTCAAGCAAGCCGGGCCGACGATGGCTGAAATGCCAGAAACCGGTCCCAGGAAGCTTGTTTCCTTTCCAGTAAAGAATTGGCTTGGTAGTTTGGTCTGCCCTGTTCCCATGATGCACTGGGCCAGGGCCAGACTAATTTGCATGTAGCCAGGTTCTGAACTGGGATGGTGCAGTGAGCTAAAAAACGGTGATGGATCAAGCCCTGATCTCTTGACTGGGTAGGAGGGTTCTGATTAACTCAGATACTCTGTCCATCACCACCCCCTTTTCTGAATCGTTTTTGGCCACTACAGGTGTGGCAGGGTATGCTCAGACATGAGTCCCTTGCTCACTGCACCATCAGGATTCAAGCAAGCCGGGCCGACGACGGCTGAAATGCCAGAAACCAGTCCCCGGAAGTTTGTTTCCTTTCCAGTAAAGAATTGGCTTGGTAGTTTGGTCTGCCCTGTTCCCATGATGCACTGGGCCAGGGCCAGACTAATTTGCATGTAGCCAGGTTCTGAACTGGGATGGTGCAGTGAGCTACAAAACGGTGATGGATCAAGCCCTGATCTCTTGACTGGGTAGGAGTGTTCTGATTAACTCAGATACTCTGTCCATCACCACCCCCTTTTCTGAATCGTTTTTGGCCACTACAGGTGTGGCAGGGTATGCTCAGACATGAGTCCCTTGCTCACTGCACCATCAGGATTCAAGCAAGCCGGGCCGACGACGCCTGAAATGCCAGAAACCGGTCCCCGGAAGCTTGTTTCCTTTCCAGTAAAGAATTGGCTTGGTAGTTTGGTCTGCCCTGTTCACATGATGCACTGGGCCAGGGTCAGACTAATTTGCATGTAGCCAGGTTCTGAACTGGGATGGTGCAGTGAGCTAAAAAACGGTGATGGATCAAGCCCTGATCTCTTGACTGGGTAGGAGTGTTCTGATTAACTCAGATACTCTGTCCATCACCACCCCCTTTTCTGAATCGTTTTTGGCCACTACAGGTGTGGCAGGGTATGCTCAGACATGAGTCCCTTGCTCACTGCAACATCAGGATTCAAGCAAGCCGGGCCGACGACGGCTGAAATGCCAGAAACCGGTCCCCGGAAGCTTGTTTCCTTTTCAGTAAAGAATTGGCTTGGTAGTTTGGTCTTCCCTGTTCCCATGATGCACTGGGCCAGGGCCAGACTAATTTGCATGTAGCCAGGTTCTGAACTGGGATGGTGCAGTGAGCTAAAAAACGGTGATGGATCAAGCCCTGATCTCTTGACTGGGTAGGAGTTTTCTGATTAACTCAGATACTCTGTCCATCACCACCCCCTTTTCTGAATCATTTTTGGCCACTACAGTTGTGGCAGGGTATGCTCAGACATAAGTCCCTTGCTCACTGCACCATCAGGATTCAAGCAAGCCGGGCCGACGACGGCTGAAATGCCAGAAACCAGTCCCCGGAAGCTTGTTTCCTTTCCAGTAAAGAATTGGCTTGGTAGTTTGGTCTGCCCTGTTCCCATGATGCACTGGGCCAGGGCCAGACCAATTTGCATGTAGCCAGGTTCTGAACTGGGATGGTGCAGTGAGCTAAAAAACAGTGATGGATCAAGCCCTGATCTCTTGACTGGGTAGGAGTGTTCTGATTAACTCTAATACTCTGACCATCACCACCCCCTTTTCTGAATCGTTTTTGGCCACTACAGGTGTGGCAGGGTATGCTCAGACATGAGTCCCTTGCTCACTGCACCATCAGGATTCAAGCAAGCCGGGCCGACGATGGCTGAAATGCCAGAAACCGGTCCCAGGAAGCTTGTTTCCTTTCCAGTAAAGAATTGGCTTGGTAGTTTGGTCTGCCCTGTTCCCATGATGCACTGGGCCAGGGCCAGACTAATTTGCATGTAGCCAGGTTCTGAACTGGGATGGTGCAGTGAGCTAAAAAACGGTGATGGATCAAGCCCTGATCTCTTGACTGGGTAGGAGGGTTCTGATTAACTCAGATACTCTGTCCATCACCACCCCCTTTTCTGAATCGTTTTTGGCCACTACAGGTGTGGCAGGGTATGCTCAGACATGAGTCCCTTGCTCACTGCACCATCAGGATTCAAGCAAGCCGGGCCGACGACGGCTGAAATGCCAGAAACCAGTCCCCGGAAGCTTGTTTCCTTTCCAGTAAAGAATTGGCTTGGTAGTTTGGTCTGCCCTGTTCCCATGATGCACTGGGCCAGGGCCAGACTAATTTGCATGTAGCCAGGTTCTGAACTGGGATGGTGCAGTGAGCTACAAAACGGTGATGGATCAAGCCCTGATCTCTTGACTGGGTAGGAGTGTTCTGATTAACTCAGATACTCTGTCCATCACCACCCCCTTTTCTGAATCGTTTTTGGCCACTACAGGTGTGGCAGGGTATGCTCAGACATGAGTCCCTTGCTCACTGCACCATCAGGATTCAAGCAAGCCGGGCCGACGACGCCTGAAATGCCAGAAACCGGTCCCCGGAAGCTTGTTTCCTTTCCAGTAAAGAATTGGCTTGGTAGTTTGGTCTGCCCTGTTCACATGATGCACTGGGCCAGGGTCAGACTAATTTGCATGTAGCCAGGTTCTGAACTGGGATGGTGCAGTGAGCTAAAAAACGGTGATGGATCAAGCCCTGATCTCTTGACTGGGTAGGAGTGTTCTGAATAACTCAGATACTCTGTCCATCACCACCCCCTTTTCTGAATCGTTTTTGGCCACTACAGGTGTGGCAGGGTATGCTCAGACATGAGTCCCTTGCTCACTGCAACATCAGGATTCAAGCAAGCCGGGCCGACGACGGCTGAAATGCCAGAAACCGGTCCCCGGAAGCTTGTTTCCTTTTCAGTAAAGAATTGGCTTGGTAGTTTGGTCTTCCCTGTTCCCATGATGCACTGGGCCAGGGCCAGACTAATTTGCATGTAGCCAGGTTCTGAACTGGGATGGTGCAGTGAGCTAAAAAACGGTGATGGATCAAGCTCTGATCTCTTGACTGGGTAGGAGTTTTCTGATTAACTCAGATACTCTGTCCATCACCACCCCCTTTTCTGAATCGTTTTTGGCCACGACAGTTGTGGCAGGGTATGCTCAGACATAAGTCCCTTGCTCACTGCACCATCAGGATTCAAACAAGCCGGGCCGACGACGGCTGAAATGCCAGAAACCAGTCCCCGGAAGCTTGTTTCCTTTCCAGTAAAGAATTGGCTTGGTAGTTTGGTCTGCCCTGTTCCCATGATGCACTGGGCCAGGGCCAGACTAATTTGCATGTAGCCAGGTTCTGAACTGGGATGGTGCAGTGAGCTAAAAAACAGTGATGGATCAAGCCCTGATCTCTTGACTGGGTAGGAGTGTTCTGATTAACTCAAATACTCTGACCATCACCACCCCCTTTTCTGAATCGTTTTTGGCCACTACAGGTGTGGCAGGGTATGCTCAGACATGAGTCCCTTGCTCACTGCACCATCAGGATTCAAGCAAGCCGGGCCGACGACGCCTGAAATGCCAGAAACCGGTCCCCGGAAGCTTGTTTCCTTTCCAGTAAAGAATTGGCTTGGTAGTTTGGTCTGCCCTGTTCACATGATGCACTGGGCCAGGGTCAGACTAATTTGCATGTAGCCAGGTTCTGAACTGGGATGGTGCAGTGAGCTAAAAAACGGTGATGGATCAAGCCCTGATCTCTTGACTGGGTAGGAGTGTTCTGATTAACTCAGATACTCTGTCCATCACCACCCCCTTTTCTGAATCGTTTTTGGCCACTACAGGTGTGGCAGGGTATGCTCAGACATGAGTCCCTTGCTCACTGCAACATCAGGATTCAAGCAAGCCGGGCCGACGACGGCTGAAATGCCAGAAACCGGTCCCCGGAAGCTTGTTTCCTTTTCAGTAAAGAATTGGCTTGGTAGTTTGGTCT
Organism: Lissotriton helveticus; assembly: GCF_964261635.1. NCBI lineage: Eukaryota > Metazoa > Chordata > Amphibia > Caudata > Salamandridae > Lissotriton > Lissotriton helveticus. The sequence continues at coordinate 1,500,800,046 of NC_136057.1, read as the reverse complement.
TCCCTGTTCCCATGATGCACTGGGCCAGGGCCAGACTAATTTGCATGTAGCCAGGTTCTGAACTGGGATGGTGCAGTGAGCTAAAAAACGGTGATGGATCAAGCCCTGATCTCTTGACTGGGTAGGAGTGTTCTGATTAACTCAGATACTCTGTCCATCACCACCCCCTTTTCTGAATCGTTTTTGGCCACTACAGTTGTGGCAGGGTATGCTCAGACATAAGTCCCTTGCTCACTGCACCATCAGGATTCAAACAAGCCGGGCCGACGATGGCTGAAATGCCAGAAACCGGTCCCCGGAAGCTTGTTTCCTTTCCAGTAAAGAATTGGCTTGGTAGTTTGGTCTGCCCTGTTCCCATGATGCACTGGGCCAGGGCCAGACTAATTTGCATGTAGCCAGGTTCTGAACTGGGATGGTGCAGTGAGCTAAAAAACGGTGATGGATCAAGCCCTGATCTCTTGACTGGGTAGGAGTGTTGTGATTAACTCAGATACTCTGTCCATCACCACCCCCTTTTCTGAATCGTTTTTGGCCACTACAGGTGTGGCAGGGTATGCTCAGACATGAGTCCCTTGCTCACTGCACCATCAGGATTCAAGCAAGCCGGGCCGACGCCGCCTGAAATGCCAGAAACCGGTCCCCGGAAGCTTGTTTCCTTTCCAGTAAAGAATTGGCTTGGTAGTTTGGTCTGCCCTGTTCACATGATGCACTGGGCCAGGGTCAGACTAATTTGCATGTAGCCAGGTTCTGAACTGGGATGGTGCAGTGAGCTAAAAAACGGTGATGGATCAAGCCCTGATCTCTTGACTGGGTAGGAGTGTTCTGATTAACTCAGATACTCTGTCCATCACCACCCCCTTTTCTGAATCGTTTTTGGCCACTACAGGTGTGGCAGGGTATGCTCAGACATGAGTCCCTTGCTCACTGCAACATCAGGATTCAAGCAAGCCGGGCCGACGACGGCTGAAATGCCAGAAACCGGTCCCCGGAAGCTTGTTTCCTTTTCAGTAAAGAATTGGCTTGGTAGTTTGGTCTTCCCTGTTCCCATGATGCACTGGGCCAGGGCCAGACTAATTTGCATGTAGCCAGGTTCTGAACTGGGATGGTGCAGTGAGCTAAAAAACGGTGATGGATCAAGCCCTGATCTCTTGACTGGGTAGGAGTGTTCTGATTAACTCAGATACTCTGTCCATCACCACCCCCTTTTCTGAATCATTTTTGGCCACTACAGTTGTGGCAGGGTATGCTCAGACATAAGTCCCTTGCTCACTGCACCATCAGGATTCAAACAAGCCGGGCCGACGATGGCTGAAATGCCAGAAACCGGTCCCCGGAAGCTTGTTTCCTTTCCAGTAAAGAATTGGCTTGGTAGTTTGGTCTGCCCTGTTCCCATGATGCACTGGGCCAGGGCCAGACTAATTTGCATGTAGCCAGGTTCTGAACTGGGATGGTGCAGTGAGCTAAAAAACGGTGATGGATCAAGCCCTGATCCCTTGACTGGGTAGGAGTGTTCTGATTAACTCAGATACTCTGTCCATCACCACCCCCTTTTCTGAATTGTTTTTGGCCACTACAGGTGTGGCAGGGTATGCTCAGACATGAGTCCCTTGCTCACTGCAACATCAGGATTCAAGCAAGCCGGGCCGACAACGGCTGAAATGCCAGAAAGCGGTCCCCGGAAGATTGTTTCCTTTTCAGTAAAGAATTGGCTTGGTAGTTTGGTCTGCCCTGTTCCCATGATGCACTGGGCCAGGGCCAGACTAATTTGCATGTAGCCAGGTTCTGAACTGGGATGGTGCAGTGAGCTAAAAAACGGTGATGGATCAAGCCCTGATCTCTTGACTGGGTAGGAGTGTTCTGATTAACTCAGATACTCTGTCCATCACCACCCCCTTTTCTGAATCGTTTTTGGCCACTACAGGTGTGGCAGGGTATGCTCAGACATAAGTCCCTTGCTCACTGCACCATCAGGATTCAAACAAGCCGGGCCGACGATGGCTGAAATGCCAGAAACCGGTCCCCGGAAGCTTGTTTCCTTTCCAGTAAATTGGCTTGGTAGTTTGGTCTGCCCTGTTCCCATGATGCACTGGGCCAGGGCCAGACTAATTTGCATGTAGCCAGGTTCTGAACTGGGATGGTGCAGTGAGCTAAAAAACGGTGATGGATCAAGCCCTGATCTCTTGACTGGGTAGGAGTGTTCTGATTAACTCAGATACTCTGTCCATCACCACCCCCTTTTCTGAATCGTTTTTGGCCACTACAGGTGTGGCAGGGTATGCTCAGACATGAGTCCCTTGCTCACTGAACCATCAGGATTCAAGCAAGCCGGGCCGACGACGGCTGAAATGCCAGAAACCGGTCCCCGGAAGCTTGTTTCCTTTCCAGTAAAGAATTGGCTTGGTAGTTTGGTCTGCCCTGTTCCCATGATGCACTGGGCCAGGGCCAGACTAATTTGCATGTAGCCAGGTTCTGAACTGGGATGGTGCAGTGAGCTAAAAAACGGTGATGGATCAAGCCCTGATCTCTTGACTGGGTAGGAGTGTTCTGATTAACTCAGATACTCTGTCCATCACCACCCCCTTTTCTGAATCATTTTTGGCCACTACAGGTGTGGCAGGGTATGCTCAGACATGAGTCCCTTGCTCACTGCACCATCAGGATTTAAGCAAGCCGGGCCGACGACGGCTGAAATGCCAGAAACCAGTCCCCGGAAGCTTGTTTCCTTTCTAGTAAAGAATTGGCTTGGTAGTTTGGTCTGCCCTGTTCCCATGATGCACTGGGCCAGGGCCAGACTAATTTGCATGTAGCCAGGTTCTGAACTGGGATGGTGCAGTGAGCTAAAAAACGGTGATGGATCAAGCCCTGATCTCTTGACTGGGTAGGAGTGTTCTGATTAACTCAGATACTCTGTCCATCACCACCCCCTTTTCTGAATCGTTTTTTGCCACTACAGGTGTGGCAGGGTATGCTCAGACATGAGTCCCTTGCTCACTGCAACATCAGGATTCAAGCAAGCCGGGCCGACGACGGCTGAAATGCCAGAAACCGGTCCCCGGAAGCTTGTTTCCTTTCCAGTAAAGAATTGGCTTGGTAGTTTGGTCTGCCCTGTTCCCATGATGCACTGGGCCAGGGCCAGACTAATTTGCATGTAGCCAGGTTCTGAACTGGGATGGTGCAGTGAGCTAAAAAACAGTGATGGATCAAGCCCTGATCTCTTGACTGGGTAGGAGTGTTCTGATTAACTCAAATACTCTGACCATCACCACCCCCTTTTCTGAATCATTTTTGGCCACTACAGGTGTGGCAGGGTATGCTCAGACATGAGTCCCTTGCTCACTGCACCATCAGGATTCAAGCAAGCCGGGCCGACGATGGCTGAAATGCCAGAAACCGGTCCCAGGAAGCTTGTTTCCTTTCCAGTAAAGAATTGGCTTGGTAGTTTGGTCTGCCCTGTTCCCATGATGCCCTGGGCCAGGGCCAGACTAATTTGCATGTAGCCAGGTTCTGAACTGGGATGGTGCAGTGAGCTAAAAAACGGTGATGGATCAAGCCCTGATCTCTTGACTGGGTAGGAGTGTTCTGATTAACTCAGATACTCTGTCCATCACCACCCCCTTTTCTGAATCGTTTTTGGCCACTACAGGTGTGGCAGGGTATGCTCAGACATGAGTCCCTTGCTCACTGCACCATCAGGATTCAAGCAAGCCGGGCCGACGATGGCTGAAATGCCAGAAACCGGTCCCAGGAAGCTTGTTTCCTTTCCAGTAAAGAATTGGCTTGGTAGTTTGGTCTGCCCTGTTCCCATGATGCACTGGGCCAGGGCCAGACTAATTTGCATGTAGCCAGGTTCTGAACTGGGATGGTGCAGTGAGCTAAAAAACGGTGATGGATCAAGCCCTGATCTCTTGACTGGGTAGGAGGGTTCTGATTAACCAGATACTCTGTCCATCACCACCCCCTTTTCTGAATCGTTTTTGGCCACTACAGGTGTGGCAGGGTATGCTCAGACATGAGTCCCTTGCTCACTGCACCATCAGGATTCAAGCAAGCCGGGCCGACGACGGCTGAAATGCCAGAAACCAGTCCCCGGAAGCTTGTTTCCTTTCCAGTAAAGAATTGGCTTGGTAGTTTGGTCTGCCCTGTTCCCATGATGCACTGGGCCAGGGCCAGACTAATTTGCATGTAGCCAGGTTCTGAACTGGGATGGTGCAGTGAGCTACAAAACGGTGATGGATCAAGCCCTGATCTCTTGACTGGGTAGGAGTGTTCTGATTAACTCAGATACTCTGTCCATCACCACCCCCTTTTCTGAATCGTTTTTGGCCACTACAGGTGTGGCAGGGTATGCTCAGACATGAGTCCCTTGCTCACTGCACCATCAGGATTCAAGCAAGCCGGGCCGACGACGCCTGAAATGCCAGAAACCGGTCCCCGGAAGCTTGTTTCCTTTCCAGTAAAGAATTGGCTTTGTAGTTTGGTCTGCCCTGTTCACATGATGCACTGGGCCAGGGTCAGACTAATTTGCATGTAGCCAGGTTCTGAACTGGGATGGTGCAGTGAGCTAAAAAACGGTGATGGATCAAGCCCTGATCTCTTGACTGGGTAGGAGTGTTCTGATTAACTCAGATACTCTGTCCATCACCACCCCCTTTTCTGAATCGTTTTTGGCCACTACAGGTGTGGCAGGGTATGCTCAGACATGAGTCCCTTGCTCACTGCAACATCAGGATTCAAGCAAGCCGGGCCGACGACGGCTGAAATGCCAGAAACCGGTCCCCGGAAGCTTGTTTCCTTTTCAGTAAAGAATTGGCTTGGTAGTTTGGTCTTCCCTGTTCCCATGATGCACTGGGCCAGGGCCAGACTAATTTGCATGTAGCCAGGTTCTGAACTGGGATGGTGCAGTGAGCTAAAAAACGGTGATGGATCAAGCCCTGATCTCTTGACTGGGTAGGAGTGTTCTGATTAACTCAGATACTCTGTCCATCACCACCCCCTTTTCTGAATCGTTTTTGGCCACTACAGTTGTGGCAGGGTATGCTCATACATGAGTCCCTTGCTCACTGCACCATCAGGATTCAAGCAAGCCGGGCCGACGATGGCTGAAATGCCAGAAACCGGTCCCAGGAAGCTTGTTTCCTTTCCAGTAAAGAATTGGCTTGGTAGTTTGGTCTGCCCTGTTCCCATGATGCACTGGGCCAGGGCCAGACTAATTTGCATGTAGCCAGGTTCTGAACTGGGATGGTGCAGTGAGCTAAAAAACGGTGAAGGATCAAGCCCTGATCTCTTGACTGGGTAGGAGTGTTCTGATTAACTCAGATACTCTGTCCATCACCACCCCCTTTTCTGAATCGTTTTTGGCCACTACAGGTGTGGCAGGGTATGCTCAGACATGAGTCCCTTGCTCACTGCAACATCAGGATTCAAGCAAGCCGGGCCGACGACGGCTGAAATGCCAGAAACCGGTCCCCGGAAGCTTGTTTCCTTTTCAGTAAAGAATTGGCTTGGTAGTTTGGTCTGCCCTGTTCCCATGATGCACTGGGCCAGGGCCAGACTAATTTGCATGTAGCCAGGTTCTGAACTGGGATGGTGCAGTGAGCTAAAAAACGGTGATGGATCAAGCCCTGATCTCTTGACTGGGTAGGAGTGTTCTGATTAACTCAGATACTCTGTCCATCACCACCCCCTTTTCTGAATCGTTTTTGGCCACTACAGGTGTGGCAGGGTATGCTCAGACATAAGTCCCTTGCTCACTGCACCATCAGGATTCAAACAAGCCGGGCCGACGATGGCTGAAATGCCAGAAACCGGTCCCCGGAAGCTTGTTCCTTTCCAGTAAAGAATTGGCTTGGTAGTTTGGTCTGCCCTGTTCCCATGATGCACTGGGCCAGGGCCAGACTAATTTGCATGTAGCCAGGTTCTGAACTGGGATGGTGCAGTGAGCTAAAAAACGGTGATGGATCAAGCCCTGATCTCTTGACTGGGTAGGAGTGTTCTGATTAACTCAGATACTCTGTCCATCACCACCCCCTTTTCTGAATCGTTTTTGGCCACTACAGGTGTGGCAGGGTATGCTCAGACATGAGTCCCTTGCTCACTGCACCATCAGGATTCAAGCAAGCCGGGCCGACGATGGCTGAAATGCCAGACACCGGTCCCCGGAAGCTTGTTTCCTTTCCAGTAAAGAATTGGCTTGGTAGTTTGGTCTGCCCTGTTCCCATGATGCACTGGGCCAGGGCCAGACTAATTTGCATGTAGCCAGGTTCTGAACTGGGATGGTGCAGTGAGCTAAAAAACGGTGATGGATCAAGCCCTGATCTCTTGACTGGGTAGGAGTGTTCTGATTAACTCAGATACTCTGTCCATCACCACCCCCTTTTCTGAATCGTTTTTGGCCACTACAGGTGTGGCAGGGTATGCTCAGACATAAGTCCCTTGCTCACTGCACCATCAGGATTCAAGCAAGCCGGGCCGACGACGGCTGAAATGCCAGAAACCAGTCCCCGGAAGCTTGTTTCCTTTCCAGTAAAGAATTGGCTTGGTAGTTTGGTCTGCCCTGTTCCCATGATGCACTGGGCCAGGGCCAGACTAATTTGCATGTAGCCAGGTTCTGAACAGGGATGGTGCAGTGAGCTAAAAAACGGTGATGGATCAAGCCCTGATCTCTTGACTGGGTAGGAGTGTTCTGATTAACTCAGATACTCTGTCCATCACCACCCCCTTTTCTGAATCGTTTTTGGCCACTACAGTCGTGGCAGGGTATGCTCAGACATAAGTCCCTTGCTCACTGCACCATCAGGATTCAAACAAGCCGGGCCGACGATGGCTGAAATGCCAGAAACCGGTCCCCGGAAGCTTGTTTCCTTTCCAGTAAAGAATTGGCTTGGTAGTTTGGTCTGCCCTGTTCCCATGATGCACTGGGCCAGGGCCAGACTAATTTGCATGTAGCCAGGTTCTGAACTGGGATGGTGCAGTGAGCTAAAAAACAGTGATGGATCAAGCCCATATCTCTTGACTGGGTAGGAGTGTTCTGATTAACTCAGATACTCTGTCCATCACCACCCCCTTTTCTGAATCGTTTTTGGCCACTACAGGTGTGGCAGGGTATGCTCAGACATGAGTCCCTTGCTCACTGCAACATCAGGATTCAAGCAAGCCGGGCCGACGACGGCTGAAATGCCAGAAACCGGTCCCCGGAAGCTTGTTTCCTTTCCAGTAAAGAATTGGCTTGGTAGTTTGGTCTGCCCTGTTCCCATGATGCACTGGGCCAGGGCCAGACTAATTTGCATGTAGCCAGGTTCTGAACTGGGATGGTGCAGTGAGCTAAAAAACAGTGATGGATCAAGCCCTGATCTCTTGACTGGGTAGGAGTGTTCTGATTAACTCAGATACTCTGTCCATCACCACCCCCTTTTCTGAATCGTTTTTGGCCACTACAGGTGTGGCAGGGTATGCTCAGACATGAGTCCCTTGCTCACTGCACCATCAGGATTCAAGCAAGCCGGGCCGACGACGCCTGAAATGCCAGAAACCGGTCCCCGGAAGCTTGTTTCCTTTCCAGTAAAGAATTGGCTTGGTAGTTTGGTCTGCCCTGTTCACATGATGCACTGGGCCAGGGTCAGACTAATTTGCATGTAGCCAGGTTCTGAACTGGGATGGTGCAGTGAGCTAAAAAACGGTGATGGATCAAGCCCTGATCTCTTGACTGGGTAGGAGTGTTCTGATTAACTCAGATACTCTGTCCATCACCACCCCCTTTTCTGAATTGTTTTTGGCCACTACAGGTGTGGCAGGGTATGCTCAGACATGAGTCCCTTGCTCACTGCAACATCAGGATTCAAGCAAGCCGGGCCGACGACGGCTGAAATGCCAGAAACCGGTCCCCGGAAGCTTGTTTCCTTTTCAGTAAAGAATTGGCTTGGTAGTTTGGTCTTCCCTGTTCCCATGATGCACTGGGCCAGGGCCAGACTAATTTGCATGTAGCCAGGTTCTGAACTGGGATGGTGCAGTGAGCTAAAAAACGGTGATGGATCAAGCCCTGATCTCTTGACTGGGTAGGAGTGTTCTGATTAACTCAGATACTCTGTCCATCACCACCCCCTTTTCTGAATCGTTTTTGGCCACTACAGTTGTGGCAGGGTATGCTCAGACATAAGTCCCTTGCTCACTGCACCATCAGGATTCAAACAAGCCGGGCCGACGATGGCTGAAATGCCAGAAACCGGTCCCCGGAAGCTTGTTTCCTTTCCAGTAAAGAATTGGCTTGGTAGTTTGGTCTGCCCTGTTCCCATGATGCACTGGGCCAGGGCCAGACTAATTTGCATGTAGCCAGGTTCTGAACTGGGATGGTGCAGTGAGCTAAAAAACGGTGATGGATCAAGCCCTGATCTCTTGACTGGGTAGGAGTGTTGTGATTAACTCAGATACTCTGTCCATCACCACCCCCTTTTCTGAATCGTTTTTGGCCACTACAGGTGTGGCAGGGTATGCTCAGACATGAGTCCCTTGCTCACTGCACCATCAGGATTCAAGCAAGCCGGGCCGACGACGCCTGAAATGCCAGAAACCGGTTCCCGGAAGCTTGTTTCCTTTCCAGTAAAGAATTGGCTTGGTAGTTTGGTCTGCCCTGTTCACATGATGCACTGGGCCAGGGTCAGACTAATTTGCATGTAGCCAGGTTCTGAACTGGGATGGTGCAGTGAGCTAAAAAACGGTGATGGATCAAGCCCTGATCTCTTGACTGGGTAGGAGTGTTCTGATTAACTCAGATACTCTGTCCATCACCACCCCCTTTTCTGAATCGTTTTTGGCCACTACAGGTGTGGCAGGGTATGCTCAGACATGAGTCCCTTGCTCACTGCAACATCAGGATTCAAGCAAGCCGGGCCGACGACGGCTGAAATGCCAGAAACCGGTCCCCGGAAGCTTGTTTCCTTTTCAGTAAAGAATTGGCTTGGTAGTTTGGTCTTCCCTGTTCCCATGATGCACTGGGCCAGGGCCAGACTAATTTGCATGTAGCCAGGTTCTGAACTGGGATGGTGCAGTGAGCTAAAAAACGGTGATGGATCAAGCCCTGATCTCTTGACTGGGTAGGAGTGTTCTGATTAACTCAGATACTCTGTCCATCACCACCCCCTTTTCTGAATCATTTTTGGCCACTACAGTTGTGGCAGGGTATGCTCAGACATAAGTCCCTTGCTCACTGCACCATCAGGATTCAAACAAGCCGGGCCGACGATGGCTGAAATGCCAGAAACCGGTCCCCGGAAGCTTGTTTCCTTTCCAGTAAAGAATTGGCTTGGTAGTTTGGTCTGCCCTGTTCCCATGATGCACTGGGCCAGGGCCAGACTAATTTGCATGTAGCCAAGTTCTGAACTGGGATGGTGCAGTGAGCTAAAAAACGGTGATGGATCAAGCCCTGATCCCTTGACTGGGTAGGAGTGTTCTGATTAACTCAGATACTCTGTCCATCACCACCCCCTTTTCTGAATTGTTTTTGGCCACTACAGGTGTGGCAGGGTATGCTCAGACATGAGTCCCTTGCTCACTGCAACATCAGGATTCAAGCAAGCCGGGCCAACGACGGCTGAAATGCCAGAAACCGGTCCCCGGAAGATTGTTTCCTTTTCAGTAAAGAATTGGCTTGGTAGTTTGGTCTGCCCTGTTCCCATGATGCACTGGGCCAGGGCCAGACTAATTTGCATGTAGCCAGGTTCTGAACTGGGATGGTGCAGTGAGCTAAAAAACGGTGATGGATCAAGCCCTGATCTCTTGACTGGGTAGGAGTGTTCTGATTAACTCAGATACTCTGTCCATCACCACCCCCTTTTCTGAATCGTTTTTGGCCACTACAGGTGTGGCAGGGTATGCTCAGACATGAGTCCCTTGCTCACTGCAACATCAGGATTCAAGCAAGCCGGGCCGACGACGGCTGAAATGCCAGAAACCGGTCCCCGGAAGCTTGTTTCCTTTCCAGTAAAGAATTGGCTTGGTAGTTTGGTCTGCCCTGTTCCCATGATGCACTGGGCCAGGGCCAGACTAATTTGCATGTAGCCAGGTTCTGAACTGGGATGGTGCAGTGAGCTAAAAAACAGTGATGGATCAAGCCCTGATCTCTTGACTGGGTAGGAGTGTTCTGATTAACTCAGATACTCTGTCCATCACCACCCCCTTTTCTGAATCGTTTTTGGCCACTACAGGTGTGGCAGGGTATGCTCAGACATGAGTCCCTTGCTCACTGCACCATCAGGATTCAAGCAAGCCGGGCCGACGACGCCTGAAATGCCAGAAACCGGTCCCCGGAAGCTTGTTTCCTTTCCAGTAAAGAATTGGCTTGGTAGTTTGGTCTGCCCTGTTCACATGATGCACTGGGCCAGGGTCAGACTAATTTGCATGTAGCCAGGTTCTGAACTGGGATGGTGCAGTGAGCTAAAAAACGGTGATGGATCAAGCCCTGATCTCTTGACTGGGTAGGAGTGTTCTGATTAACTCAGATACTCTGTCCATCACCACCCCCTTTTCTGAATCGTTTTTGGCCACTACAGGTGTGGCAGGGTATGCTCAGACATGAGTCCCTTGCTCACTGCAACATCAGGATTCAAGCAAGCCGGGCCGACGACGGCTGAAATGCCAGAAACCGGTCCCCGGAAGCTTGTTTCCTTTTCAGTAAAGAATTGGCTTGGTAGTTTGGTCTTCCCTTTTCCCATGATGCACTGGGCCAGGGCCAGACTAATTTGCATGTAGCCAGGTTCTGAACTGGGGTGGTGCAGTGAGCTAAAAAACGGTGATGGATCAAGCCCTGATCTCTTGACTGGGTAGGAGTGTTCTGATTAACTCAGATACTCTGTCCATCACCACCCCCTTTTCTGAATCGTTTTTGGCCACTACAGTTGTGGCAGGGTATGCTCAGACATAAGTCCCTTGCTCACTGCACCATCAGGATTCAAACAAGCCGGGCCGACGATGGCTGAAATGCCAGAAACCGGTCCCCGGAAGCTTGTTTCCTTTCCAGTAAAGAATTGGCTTGGTAGTTTGGTCTGCCCTGTTCCCATGATGCACTGGGCCAGGGCCAGACTAATTTGCATGTAGCCAGGTTCTGAACTGGGATGGTGCAGTGAGCTAAAAAACGGTGATGGATCAAGCCCTGATCTCTTGACTGGGTAGGAGTGTTCTGATTAACTCAGATACTCTGTCCATCACCACCCCCTTTTCTGAATCGTTTTTGGCCACTACAGGTGTGGCAGGGTATGCTCAGACATGAGTCCCTTGCTCACTGCAACATCAGGATTCAAGCAAGCCGGGCCGACGACGGCTGAAATGCCAGAAACCGGTCCCCGGAAGCTTGTTTCCTTTTCAGTAAAGAATTGGCTTGGTAGTTTGGTCTTCCCTGTTCCCATGATGCACTGGGCCAGGGCCAGACTAATTTGCATGTAGCCAGGTTCTGAACTGGGATGGTGCAGTGAGCTAAAAAACGGTGATGGATCAAGCCCTGATCTCTTGACTGGGTAGGAGTGTTCTGATTAACTCAGATACTCTGTCCATCACCACCCCCTTTTCTGAATCATTTTTGGCCACTACAGTTGTGGCAGGGTATGCTCAGACATAAGTCCCTTGCTCACTGCGTCATCAGGATTCAAACAAGCCGGGCCGACGATGGCTGAAATGCCAGAAACCGGTCCCCGGAAGCTTGTTTCCTTTCCAGTAAAGAATTGGCTTGGTAGTTTGGTCTGCCCTGTTCCCATGATGCACTGGGCCAGGGCCAGACTAATTTGCATGTAGCCAGGTTCTGAACTGGGATGGTGCAGTGAGCTAAAAAACGGTGATGGATCAAGCCCTGATCCCTTGACTGGGTAGGAGTGTTCTGATTAACTCAGATACTCTGTCCATCACCACCCCCTTTTCTGAATTGTTTTTGGCCACTACAGGTGTGGCAGGGTATGCTCAGACATGAGTCCCTTGCTCACTGCAACATCAGGATTCAAGCAAGCCGGGCCGACGACGGCTGAAATGCCAGAAACCGGTCCCCGGAAGATTGTTTCCTTTTCAGTAAAGAATTGGCTTGGTAGTTTGGTCTGCCCTGTTCCCATGATGCACTGGGCCAGGGCCAGACTAATTTGCATGTAGCCAGGTTCTGAACTGGGATGGTGCAGTGAGCTAAAAAACGGTGATGGATCAAGCCCTGATCTCTTGACTGGGTAGGAGTGTTCTGATTAACTCAGATACTCTGTCCATCACCACCCCCTTTTCTGAATCGTTTTTGGCCACTACAGGTGTGGCAGGGTATGCTCAGACATAAGTCCCTTGCTCACTGCACCATCAGGATTCAAACAAGCCGGGCCGACGATGGCTGAAATGCCAGAAACCGGTCCCCGGAAGCTTGTTTCCTTTCCAGTAAAGAATTGGCTTGGTAGTTTGGTCTGCCCTGTTCCCATGATGCACTGGGCCAGGGCCAGACTAATTTGCATGTAGCCAGGTTCTGAACTGGGATGGTGCAGTGAGCTAAAAAACGGTGATGGATCAAGCCCTGATCTCTTGACTGGGTAGGAGTGTTCTGATTAACTCAGATACTCTGTCCATCACCACCCCCTTTTCTGAATCGTTTTTGGCCACTACAGGTGTGGCAGGGTATGCTCAGACATGAGTCCCTTGCTCACTGAACCATCAGGATTCAAGCAAGCCGGGCCGACGACGGCTGAAATGCCAGAAACCGGTCCCCGGAAGCTTGTTTCCTTTCCAGTAAAGAATTGGCTTGGTAGTTTGGTCTGCCCTGTTCCCATGATGCACTGGGCCAGGGCCAGACTAATTTGCATGTAGCCAGGTTCTGAACTGGGATGGTGCAGTGAGCTAAAAAACGGTGATGGATCAAGCCCTGATCTCTTGACTGGGTAGGAGTGTTCTGATTAACTCAGATACTCTGTCCATCACCACCCCCTTTTCTGAATCATTTTTGGCCACTACAGGTGTGGCAGGGTATGCTCAGACATGAGTCCCTTGCTCACTGCACCATCAGGATTTAAGCAAGCCGGGCCGACGACGGCTGAAATGCCAGAAACCAGTCCCCGGAAGCTTGTTTCCTTTCTAGTAAAGAATTGGCTTGGTAGTTTGGTCTGCCCTGTTCCCATGATGCACTGGGCCAGGGCCAGACTAATTTGCATGTAGCCAGGTTCTGAACTGGGATGGTGCAGTGAGCTAAAAAACGGTGATGGATCAAGCCCTGATCTCTTGACTGGGTAGGAGTGTTCTGATTAACTCAGATACTCTGTCCATCACCACCCCCTTTTCTGAATCGTTTTTTGCCACTACAGGTGTGGCAGGGTATGCTCAGACATGAGTCCCTTGCTCACTGCAACATCAGGATTCAAGCAAGCCGGTGAGGAAAAGTTGAAAATGACTCACTCTCCCCACCAGGGATCTATCCAGAAGTTTGCATAATAAAGCAGCAAAGGAATTGACAGGCAATCTGTAAAATTAAAAGACATCTTTATTATAATTAATTATGAGGCTTCGTCGTCCAACCGTAGTTCTACAGCTGAAAGAGGGAGCCTGCCTGAGCTTTCTCAGGCAGGCCTTTTATACAAAAAGTTTGCCCCTAGGCTCACATTCTTGCTGTGACACACATCATTGTAGGTCGCTCCCATGGTACCATAACAAAGCAGGCTATAATTATGAATTCTATTCTACTTGCCCAAACTGACCAACCCATCTTCCATCATGAACATATGTCAAACTTCACATATTTTCCTGTGCAGGCCGGAGAAGCTCACAATAGAACTGGTTTCCTCCCCATCATATAAACAGTCACCTCCCCATTGTAAAAGCCCAGAAGCAGAGAAACAGAGCCAGGTGTGGAAGATAGAAATGTAGGATAAGGGGTGCTTATGGACCATAAACAGGCATGGCTACTGTATTCGGCCTTCTTATCTTGCTCAGGCCAATGTACACAACAAGTTGCTCAGATATTTAATATAGATTGACTAGAGGGCATGGACTGGTTTGGTGAGGCCAACATCACGTAGGCAGATTCAGCCTGTTCAGGTCAAATGGGAATCAGGAAGAACTCAAGCTAAGGGGTACGTGTCCTTTCATACTTGCTCTACCAGAATCATTGGCTCATGTATATGCCTATGTAAAGGGCAACACCTAAAATGGACGCTGTTCACAACATGGGTGCCTGTGGGCTCAGAATGAATTTGCCAATAACTCCTGCATGCATCATTGTATTGTGATGAAAATACATACACATATAAAACTTGCCATTTTCGTTTCTCTGATATCAAAATCATAGCAGAATAATGATATTTTAAACACAGGTTCAGATTTCAAAGAACCTCAGACGCCCCTTTTGCCCTTACATAGGCAATAACCTATACTCACGCTAGTCTGGGTCCAGATCTATATTTTATAAAAATCCTCAAGATGTTACTGAAGCATAATCCTATTACCTAGCATCTTTCTCGGGACAGGTCTCCCTACACACGTAGTAGAACAAAGGCCATATATGGCAGGACAAAAATAGGGAGTGCCTCTATCTGTAGTATGTGGTACAAGGCCACATACCCAACAATAAGTGATGTCCAACTACTAACTGGTGTTGATGAAAACGATACAAAAGGAATTATCAGTAAACTCTGATCTCCTAACTATCCGTGTTCGGGAAACATCTGGAAAGATGCAAAGAAGTAGAAGAAAGACATAGGTGTGGGAGGTGGGTGCAGATGTGAATTGGGCAGAGAAAAAAACAAACAATCCTACCCATAAAAGACAACGCCATGTTTAAAACACACTAGAAAACACGTCATTAGGAACATATAAACAAAGCAGTGACCGCTATTACAAATGAATCATAATTTTCCACAACCCTAAGCAAACGTAAATCCTAAAATTATCTAGTACATTTTAGGTATTCTTATGCATTTCTGTAATTCATCATATGTTCAAGTGAAACAGTGGTGACTCTCATTAATGCTCTGAGGTGAAAAGGGGGTACTCTTTCACAGAAAAGGGACGTTATTCTGCTTCAACTCAAGGGAATAGTACTTTAAAATAATGCTAGCAAAGCTGCAAAAATTAGTTTCCAAACTCCAATTCTAGACAAGCTCACAGAAAATACCCAGAGTCCGTCAAAGCCTCTACTGGTAGGCTTCTATTGTCCATCAAATCCGCTTCCAGTGTCTTCTTCGCGTTGGGCCTCTCCATTCAGGCTCTTCATGACTCAGTATCCGTTGGAGTGCCCTCTTGGCAAACACTCATAGCTCAATTACAAAGTCTCAATGTCTCAAGGCAGTGCACCAGTGTCTCTTCTTCGTGGCAGATACTACAGATGATGCGCCCTTCATTGATCAAGGGCACAAAGCATTTCATGCAGATCCAAGCACTACTGAAAAACAAGCCAGCAAGATCAGCAGCACTTTCAGACTCCAACACTCATTATTTAGTGTCAGAGGACGCTCAAGCTGCTCTCTCACGGGCACCAGAATGTAGTGCCTTTTTCCAAACTCATATTCTCAGGTGCACTGCCTTTCCGCTGGACCAAAGAAAAAGAGGTGTGTGTGGGGAAAGGCCAAAAACTCAGGCCAAGGGGGGTCAGGGGACCGCGCGCTGTCAGAGGTTCAAGCACATGACAGTTTGAACAAGTTGAACAAAGTAGATGACAGTTCTGCCATCAGAAGCAGGGATCCTCCGCATCTTTGCACTGAACTTCTGAGGCAAAAACAGAAAATCAGCTCCTTTTTTTTTTTTCTTTTTACAACGCCTTCTGATGAAACAAATGGCTTGCTTAGGAGGTACCACTGAAGGCACGCTGATGATCGCTGTCCATGCTGATGACCGCTGCCCATGCTGCTGATTGCTGTTCACGCTGCTGATTGCTGTCACGCTGCTGATTGCTGTCAGGAATTGCAAGGCCAAGAAGTCTGTAGTCGTCTGCCATGTTTACTGATGGGGACCAGACTTTTTCTTGATCACCGGTCTGCAGGGTAACATTCTTCCTTTTTGAGTCTGGAAGATTCCCGCAGAACCTAGTGATATAGGAAGTGTAACACAATTGTTAGTTTCCTTCAAGTCAGATATAAGAACAGTTCATGGGTTGGCTTTTTTGGCAAGAGGACTGCAAGCAAGTGGCCTGTAATTCTGCAAGGGAGTGGCAATACGTCATGGGAACCTAAATGGATGCCCTCACACAGTGGCATTATCTAATGGGATACATTATTTAATGGGGTAAATACATATTCTCCTTAATGATGAAGCCTAGGTGTTCCTAAACTCCTTATCTAGAACATCTCAAATAGAGAAATAACATGATTCAGATTATCAAGGACATGAAGAAAAGTCCCTTAAAAATGTGCATTAAGTGCACTATGCAACACAAAGGCTAATGATCAAATGTGAAGACAAAGAACAAACACTAGAAAGTCCTGGTATTTGCATGATTAGAACACATCTAATTAAAAAAATTGAAACAGCAGAAACAGAAGAGAACTGAAAAATTAAAAATAGACATTAAAAATATGTCGTACTAAAAAGAATGTAAACTTGAGATATCTCCTATTGAGATGGAAAACTTGTATTGGGTCAATTAACCAGGCTATCACTATCCTGACAGTCAGTCTGAAAAGACATTTGAAGTAGGCCTAAAGAAAATTCTTGAAAACCAGTCTGGTCACACAAAAGGGAATAGTATGTAGCATAAGGGGGGTTCCTAATACATCACTGCAGTCTAGAAGTGTGAACATGAACAATACACCCATAATAATAAATGGGCTGACTGGTGAAAGGAAGATGGAGAAGGGAAAATGGACGTAGAACACAACAAAAATCTTCAATAACTAAACATGATGCAACATTGGTCAGGTAAGAAGCAAAAAGAAAAATCTATAGGAAGGACAAGAGTTTGCTTGGGTGGCCTAAGGCATGTGACACAGCACCAAGAGCACGGGGATACATGAAAGACCAATGTTACAGAAATTTAACTCTACCGCTGACAATCCATACCCTACACGGTAATTCTAACTAATGTTCAGTTGTCTCTTCAGGGAAAGAGAAAAAAATGAATCCATAGGCTAATCAAAAAAATGCGATCAAAAAATGCGATATCGAAATTAGGCCACCTTTAGTCACGGATCTATAATTCCATCCTTAGGCCCAATCAAGGATACATAAATGCAGAGCTGCCTGTCCTTAAGGAAAAAGGGCAGTTAAGTGACTAACAACGGATGGCACACTTTGATCCAGTATATCATTTTAGTTTTCTTAAAATATCATTACAGCCAAATTTAGGCATGCACTAGAAAAACTGCTGCCTTACTCGCTCACAGTATGAGGTCCATATCTGTGAAATTTATCTTAATACAATATTCATCCAATTTATTGTGAAATAACACATATCATCATATGTGTTCCTTTACAGCACAGGGGATAAAAAAAAATACATATCAAGCCATCTCAAGCCATAAGATATACTTGCTGTATATCAAGCACAAGGAAAAAAACAGCCCAGACAAACAAACAGCATATATGAATAAGCGGTCATGCATAATACCATGGCACATGTACTGTATACTATAAACCTGCAGCCCAATCTCAATTGTCAAGTCTAAAATCCTATACCCTACTTTTGACAGCAGGGCATCAGGTAATTGATACTCTGCTGTAAAAATATTATGTCGCTGTGTCAAATAACGCGTTTCAGTGGACCAAATGTATAAATGAAACATAAACACACATTTTTTTTTTTAAAGAAATTACGCAAAAAAAACATTTCTCTTCAACCAGCCAACTCATGTGTCTTGTGAATTAATCCATGAATTATCTATTGGAAGAAGCAGAAAAGATACACAACACACACATTTCTCATAATACAACATCAATTATAACCCTTTTTATCAAACATGACACAATGTGACATACAAAAACTTTTCATTATTTACCTGTAACTTTTTGTCCATGCACCTTGCAAAAACGCCCATTCTCACTCAGGCCTAAGGCCTTTAAGTTGCAGAATTTTGGGGAAGGGCTTTTACTTATTGCCTATCTAAAACTTAATGTAACACTTCGTTTTTCTTTTTGTCAAATAAACTTAACTAAAAAAAAAAATCATTAGTTCCTAGCATGGAGACACACATATACCAGTTCTACAGATCATTTAGCAGAATGTTTGATATTTTTTTTTAAAGAAATCACTTTTGCATTTGCCCTTTTTAAATCATGTTCCCTCATTTTACACAGTGCTTAATTTGTAAGACATGAAGTGCAGGTGCTATAATTTTGCATGAGGAATACCTTTCCTATTTGTTTATTATCTCAGATGTGCGCTTTTAACGCAGATGTAATGTGAATGCGGCAAATGAGAACAAGCCAGCCTGCAATGAATGAAGGTTACAGATTTAAATCATATACAATCAACTACATCTCATATAAAGCGCTTGTGTGCAGCATTTTGAAAGCAACTGGGAGCTATGCAAACCACGTGTGGGCTCTAGAATCCTTCAGGGTACTGACAAATGAGGCTGCAGTTTTTCAAATTAAATAGTGTTCCTTTTATTATTATTAGCGGGATGCAATGCTGTGTCAGCCCTGCCGTATTTCTAATTTGAGATAAATGTGTTGATGACATAATTTACCGAACAACAAGCGTTTTGTGGGAACATGCTGGAGCTATTATTTATTCTTTGGCTAAAATGCAATCATCATTTGCTGTACATGTGCCCTGCATCCTCTGCTCATTTTAGTTCAAAAACAGAAACCCCATCCCAGCTAATGTCAAATTTGTAACGCTTTAAGAAGACACTTTTAAATTATGAACATGAGCAGGAATTAAATTTATCGGAGCAAGTCAGGCTATTCAAGTGACCTCAGGTCAGGACCGTGGCTGGGGCAGGGATTTAAATATAATGAGGCAGCTGAAGTTAGCATCAAATGCATGTTTAACCATGTCATGCTGCATTCCACAGGCGAGGCCCTAATTAAAAGGTCACAAATGTCAACAAGACAGCCTTACAAGATAACATCTCGGCCGCTACTGCTGGAACACGTTATACAGGTTCTGCCAGTCCCCTGCTCGTGGTAACTGAAGCTGACAAAGCCAGTAGGTTTAACCACTTCCACATAACCTGCAATATTTCACTATATTTAAAACAATTTCTATGACACATTGACTCGCTGAATCATAAGAAGGCACAAACTGCAAACATATATTATGACCTAAATGTATGCATTTTACTGAAGTGACGCTTTAAAAAGGGGCCCTGAAACCATTCAAAACAGTCTATTTATCTGAAAATCGACTTTTGCATTCTGGATACTAAGAAATAAATATCCTACAATTTTTTTTTATAATGGGTATTACTAGAATGTCTAATATCAAATTTAGGAGTCATACATTTGAAAATAATTATTTATACCTTATAGAAATGAGCTTGTTTGCGCCTAGGGTAAGGGAAATTGCGCACAGAAGTGTTTGGTCATTTTCGTGGTACAACATAACTTAAATCAAACATTTTAATGCTAGGGGGTCATAGTATGAGTGTTAAGCTTCACAAATATTAAAAAACGATTTTTGTAGCACTTGTTTTTAATTATTATTTTTCATAATTAATAATTTTTTCCTCCTAATGAAGCCTAATTATTGCTATTTGTGACTGTTCTACATGTAAAACGCTCACTATATCCCTAGCCTATTATTTAGATACATATTAACACACAAGCTTAGGCGCAGCTGCCTAACTGGGACTGCGTGAGATTACTGCGCCATATTTATGTAAAAAGGACTATTTGCAAAATTCCACCACCCGTGTTTAACTAAAGAGGTGCTGGCTGAATGAACATTCTTATTAGATATACTGCAGCTGAAAAGACTTGGCTGTGAACATCTAACACCGTGCGTCTAAAGAACAGGCAATTTCGTTTTTTTCATTTTTTTTCTTTGGAGCCTTATTTACATCTATTGAACGTGACCCATACACATACATACATTGAGCTCATTCCAGACACAAAACAGAAGGGGAGTCAAACACTCAGGCCACACAAAACAGCGCTCTCTAACCATTTCTTGTACATAGCGCCGTTCTTGTACATAGCGCCGTCGCAATGTACAACAAAACCTACAAACAACATAGACATTTAAACACACATTTTAACCCATAGGTCAACACTTAGGACAGAAACAAGGAACAGCCTACAGACTGTGCTCAAAAATAACCTGCCAATATTAGTTGTAAACCATATTTACAACAAAAACTTTTTTGTTCCTATTTTTTTTCGTTTTTTTTTTGTTAAATTCTTCAACAGATTTCCAGAAGGCTGCAAAAGGGACAGCCTCACAGACCTTTAGAGAGAGCTCATAAATTGGAGTTCCAACCGGAGGTATCAGACGCGAATCCTCCAACCGGGAATCCTTTGTTGCAACCTAGTCAATACTAATACAAAACAAAATACCGCGACCAGGCATCTGCGCTCACTAGTCGGGTTTCAGACTTCATGGGGCTATCTCCAACGATATACACGCAAATGTACGTGACCCACGGTTTTTGAATACTGCAGTGTTCAAATAATACTAAGGAACCAATACTGAGGAAGATTATCCAACTAAAGCAACCGGCGATAATCTGAACCACAGCAACCAAAGGCCTACCAAACGAACCAAATGTATCGATACCCGAACTGAACTGAACTGAACCGAATGATTATCGTAACCAGATAATCTTACAAAACCGAACTGAACCGAGAATCTTACGAAGGACTGCGTCACATTTCTGCGACCAATAAATAACTGAGGACTCAGAACCAAAAAGGAGTGGGAGCGACCCACTTATTCTTCAATTAAAGCAGATGGAGAAAATATCTCTTCATTAACTGCGTATACAAATTGCAATTTGCATATACACAAATATTTGTCCAAATTATAACTGTCAATTCCCCACTGCACTAACAGTCTGTTAAAAAATACTTACAGCAAAAAAAAAGAATGGGTTCCTTAGTCAGGAGTGACATCTTTAGGAGAGTTTTAAGTCAGAAAAATCAAAAAACATACTGGGCCACAGAGACAGATAATCCCCCAGAAAACCCTGTGCCCAGAGTACCTCTTTTTGGTAGAATTCTGTCTTGTCTTCCCCAGCAGTTTTTCCATCCTTTGACAAATCACTACTGAAGATAACCACTCCATTATAAGGCCCACAGTTGGATGCGCCATTTGAGGAAAAGTTGAAAATGACTCACTCTCCCCACCAGGGATCTATCCAGAAGTTTGCATAATAAAGCAGCAAAGGAATTGACAGGCAATCTGTAAAATTAAAAGACATCTTTATTATAATTAATTATGAGGCTTCGTCGTCCAACCGTAGTTCTACAGCTGAAAGAGGGAGCCTGCCTGAGCTTTCTCAGGCAGGCCTTTTATACAAAAAGTTTGCCCCTAGGCTCACATTCTTGCTGTGACACACATCATTGTAGGTCGCTCCCATGGTACCATAACAAAGCAGGCTATAATTATGAATTCCATTCTACTTGCCCAAACTGACCAACCCATCTTCCATCATGAACATATGTCAAACTTCACATATTTTCCTGTGCAGGC
The DNA here is from genome assembly GCF_964261635.1 of Lissotriton helveticus. NCBI lineage: Eukaryota > Metazoa > Chordata > Amphibia > Caudata > Salamandridae > Lissotriton > Lissotriton helveticus. Next base: position 1,500,778,484 of record NC_136057.1, on the reverse strand, counting down.
CGGAGAAGCTCACAATAGAACTGGTTTCCTCCCCATCATATAAACAGTCACCTCCCCATTGTAAAAGCCCAGAAGCAGAGAAACAGAGCCAGGTGTGGAAGATAGAAATGTAGGATAAGGGGTGCTTATGGACCATAAACAGGCATGGCTACTGTATTCGGCCTTCTTATCTTGCTCAGGCCAATGTACACAACAAGTTGCTCAGATCTTTAATATAGATTGACTAGAGGGCATGGACTGGTTTGGTGAGGCCAACATCACGTAGGCAGATTCAGCCTGTTCAGGTCAAATGGGAATCAGGAAGAACTCAAGCTAAGGGGTACGTGTCCTTTCATACTTGCTCTACCAGAATCATTGGCTCATGTATATGCCTATGTAAAGGGCAACACCTAAAATGGACGCTGTTCACAACATGGGTGCCTGTGGGCTCAGAATGAATTTGCCAATAACTCCTGCATGCATCATTGTATTGTGATGAAAATACATACACATATAAAACTTGCCATTTTCGTTTCTCTGATATCAAAATCATAGCAGAATAATGATATTTTAAACACAGGTTCAGATTTCAAAGAACCTCACCGGGCCGACGACGGCTGAAATGCCAGAAACCGGTCCCCGGAAGCTTGTTTCCTTTCCAGTAAAGAATTGGCTTGGTAGTTTGGTCTGCCCTGTTCCCATGATGCACTGGGCCAGGGCCAGACTAATTTGCATGTAGCCAGGTTCTGAACTGGGATGGTGCAGTGAGCTAAAAAACAGTGATGGATCAAGCCCTGATCTCTTGACTGGGTAGGAGTGTTCTGATTAACTCAAATACTCTGACCATCACCACCCCCTTTTCTGAATCGTTTTTGGCCACTACAGGTGTGGCAGGGTATGCTCAGACATGAGTCCCTTGCTCACTGCAACATCAGGATTCAAGCAAGCCGGGCCGACGACGGCTGAAATGCCAGAAACCGGTCCCCGGAAGCTTGTTTCCTTTTCAGTAAAGAATTGGCTTGGTAGTTTGGTCTTCCCTGTTCCCATGATGCACTGGGCCAGGGCCAGACTAATTTGCATGTAGCCAGGTTCTGAACTGGGATGGTGCAGTGAGCTAAAAAACGGTGATGGATCAAGCCCTGATCTCTTGACTGGGTAGGAGTGTTCTGATTAACTCAGATACTCTGTCCATCACCACCCCCTTTTCTGAATCGTTTTTGGCCACTACAGTTGTGGCAGGGTATGCTCATACATGAGTCCCTTGCTCACTGCACCATCAGGATTCAAGCAAGCTGGGCCGACGATGGCTGAAATGCCAGAAACCGGTCCCAGGAAGCTTGTTTCCTTTCCAGTAAAGAATTGGCTTGGTAGTTTGGTCTGCCCTGTTCCCATGATGCACTTGGCCAGGGCCAGACTAATTTGCATGTAGCCAGGTTCTGAACTGGGATGGTGCAGTGAGCTAAAAAACGGTGAAGGATCAAGCCCTGATCTCTTGACTGGGTAGGAGTGTTCTGATTAACTCAGATACTCTGTCCATCACCACCCCCTTTTCTGAATCGTTTTTGGCCACTACAGGTGTGGCAGGGTATGCTCAGACATGAGTCCCTTGCTCACTGCAACATCAGGATTCAAGCAAGCCGGGCCGACGACGGCTGAAATGCCAGAAACCGGTCCCCGGAAGCTTGTTTCCTTTTCAGTAAAGAATTGGCTTGGTAGTTTGGTCTTCCCTGTTCCCATGATGCACTGGGCCAGGGCCAGACTAATTTGCATGTAGCCAGGTTCTGAACTGGGATGGTGCAGTGAGCTAAAAAACGGTGATGGATCAAGCCCTGATCTCTTGACTGGGTAGGAGTGTTCTGATTAACTCAGATACTCTGTCCATCACCACCCCCTTTTCTGAATCATTTTTGGCCACTACAGTTGTGGCAGGGTATGCTCAGACATAAGTCCCTTGCTCACTGCACCATCAGGATTCAAACAAGCCGGGCCGACGATGGCTGAAATGCCAGAAACCGGTCCCCGGAAGCTTGTTTCCTTTCCAGTAAAGAATTGGCTTGGTAGTTTGGTCTGCCCTGTTCCCATGATGCACTGGGCCAGGGCCAGACTAATTTGCATGTAGCCAGGTTCTGAACTGGGATGGTGCAGTGAGCTAAAAAACGGTGATGGATCAAGCCCTGATCCCTTGACTGGGTAGGAGTGTTCTGATTAACTCAGATACTCTGTCCATCACCACCCCCTTTTCTGAATTGTTTTTGGCCACTACAGGTGTGGCAGGGTATGCTCAGACATGAGTCCCTTGCTCACTGCAACATCAGGATTCAAGCAAGCCGGGCCAACGACGGCTGAAATGCCAGAAACCGGTCCCCGGAAGATTGTTTCCTTTTCAGTAAAGAATTGGCTTGGTAGTTTGGTCTGCCCTGTTCCCATGATGCACTGGGCCAGGGCCAGACTAATTTGCATGTAGCCAGGTTCTGAACTGGGATGGTGCAGTGAGCTAAAAAACGGTGATGGATCAAGCCCTGATCTCTTGACTGGGTAGGAGTGTTCTGATTAACTCAGATACTCTGTCCATCACCACCCCCTTTTCTGAATCGTTTTTGGCCACTACAGGTGTGGCAGGGTATGCTCAGACATGAGTCCCTTGCTCACTGCAACATCAGGATTCAAGCAAGCCGGGCCGACGACGGCTGAAATGCCAGAAACCGGTCCCCGGAAGCTTGTTTCCTTTCCAGTAAAGAATTGGCTTGGTAGTTTGGTCTGCCCTGTTCCCATGATGCACTGGGCCAGGGCCAGACTAATTTGCATGTAGCCAGGTTCTGAACTGGGATGGTGCAGTGAGCTAAAAAACAGTGATGGATCAAGCCCTGATCTCTTGACTGGGTAGGAGTGTTCTGATTAACTCAGATACTCTGTCCATCACCACCCCCTTTTCTGAATCGTTTTTGGCCACTAGAGGTGTGGCAGGGTATGCTCAGACATGAGTCCCTTGCTCACTGCACCATCAGGATTCAAGCAAGCCGGGCCGACGACGCCTGAAATGCCAGAAACCGGTCCCCGGAAGCTTGTTTCCTTTCCAGTAAAGAATTGGCTTGGTAGTTTGGTCTGCCCTGTTCACATGATGCACTGGGCCAGGGTCAGACTAATTTGCATGTAGCCAGGTTCTGAACTGGGATGGTGCAGTGAGCTAAAAAACGGTGATGGATCAAGCCCTGATCTCTTGACTGGGTAGGAGTGTTCTGATTAACTCAGATACTCTGTCCATCACCACCCCCTTTTCTGAATCGTTTTTGGCCACTACAGGTGTGGCAGGGTATGCTCAGACATGAGTCCCTTGCTCACTGCAACATCAGGATTCAAGCAAGCCGGGCCGACGACGGCTGAAATGCCAGAAACCGGTCCCCGGAAGCTTGTTTCCTTTTCAGTAAAGAATTGGCTTGGTAGTTTGGTCTTCCCTGTTCCCATGATGCACTGGGCCAGGGCCAGACTAATTTGCATGTAGCCAGGTTCTGAACTGGGATGGTGCAGTGAGCTAAAAAACGGTGATGGATCAAGCCCTGATCTCTTGACTGGGTAGGAGTGTTCTGATTAACTCAGATACTCTGTCCATCACCACCCCCTTTTCTGAATCGTTTTTGGCCACTGCAGTTGTGGCAGGGTATGCTCAGACATAAGTCCCTTGCTCACTGCACCATCAGGATTCAAACAAGCCGGGCCGACGATGGCTGAAATGCCAGAAACCGGTCCCCGGAAGCTTGTTTCCTTTCCAGTAAAGAATTGGCTTGGTAGTTTGGTCTGCCCTGTTCCCATGATGCACTGGGCCAGGGCCAGACTAATTTGCATGTAGCCAGGTTCTGAACTGGGATGGTGCAGTGAGCTAAAAAACGGTGATGGATCAAGCCCTGATCTCTTGACTGGGTAGGAGTGTTGTGATTAACTCAGATACTCTGTCCATCACCACCCCCTTTTCTGAATCGTTTTTGGCCACTACAGGTGTGGCAGGGTATGCTCAGACATGAGTCCCTTGCTCACTGCACCATCAGGATTCAAGCAAGCCGGGCCGACGACGCCTGAAATGCCAGAAACCGGTCCCCGGAAGCTTGTTTCCTTTCCAGTAAAGAATTGGCTTGGTAGTTTGGTCTGCCCTGTTCACATGATGCACTGGGCCAGGGTCAGACTAATTTGCATGTAGCCAGGTTCTGAACTGGGATGGTGCAGTGAGCTAAAAAACGGTGATGGATCAAGCCCTGATCTCTTGACTGGGTAGGAGTGTTCTGATTAACTCAGATACTCTGTCCATCACCACCCCCTTTTCTGAATCGTTTTTGGCCACTACAGGTGTGGCAGGGTATGCTCAGACATGAGTCCCTTGCTCACTGCAACATCAGGATTCAAGCAAGCCGGGCCGACGACGGCTGAAATGCCAGAAACCGGTCCCCGGAAGCTTGTTTCCTTTTCAGTAAAGAATTGGCTTGGTAGTTTGGTCTTCCCTGTTCCCATGATGCACTGGGCCAGGGCCAGACTAATTTGCATGTAGCCAGGTTCTGAACTGGGATGGTGCAGTGAGCTAAAAAACGGTGATGGATCAAGCCCTGATCTCTTGACTGGGTAGGAGTGTTCTGATTAACTCAGATACTCTGTCCATCACCACCCCCTTTTCTGAATCATTTTTGGCCACTACAGTTGTGGCAGGGTATGCTCAGACATAAGTCCCTTGCTCACTGCACCATCAGGATTCAAACAAGCCGGGCCGACGATGGCTGAAATGCCAGAAACCGGTCCCCGGAAGCTTGTTTCCTTTCCAGTAAAGAATTGGCTTGGTAGTTTGGTCTGCCCTGTTCCCATGATGCACTGGGCCAGGGCCAGACTAATTTGCATGTAGCCAGGTTCTGAACTGGGATGGTGCAGTGAGCTAAAAAACGGTGATGGATCAAGCCCTGATCCCTTGACTGGGTAGGAGTGTTCTGATTAACTCAGATACTCTGTCCATCACCACCCCCTTTTCTGAATTGTTTTTGGCCACTACAGGTGTGGCAGGGTATGCTCAGACATGAGTCCCTTGCTCACTGCAACATCAGGATTCAAGCAAGCCGGGCCGACGACGGCTGAAATGCCAGAAACCGGTCCCCGGAAGATTGTTTCCTTTTCAGTAAAGAATTGGCTTGGTAGTTTGGTCTGCCCTGTTCCCATGATGCACTGGGCCAGGGCCAGACTAATTTGCATGTAGCCAGGTTCTGAACTGGGATGGTGCAGTGAGCTAAAAAACGGTGATGGATCAAGCCCTGATCTCTTGACTGGGTAGGAGTGTTCTGATTAACTCAGATACTCTGTCCATCACCACCCCCTTTTCTGAATCGTTTTTGGCCACTACAGGTGTGGCAGGGTATGCTCAGACATGAGTCCCTTGCTCACTGCAACATCAGGATTCAAGCAAGCCGGGCCGACGACGGCTGAAATGCCAGAAACCTGTCCCCGGAAGCTTGTTTCCTTTCCAGTAAAGAATTGGCTTGGTAGTTTGGTCTGCCCTGTTCCCATGATGCACTGGGCCAGGGCCAGACTAATTTGCATGTAGCCAGGTTCTGAACTGGGATGGTGCAGTGAGCTAAAAAACAGTGATGGATCAAGCCCTGATCTCTTGACTGGGTAGGAGTGTTCTGATTAACTCAGATACTCTGTCCATCACCACCCCCTTTTCTGAATCGTTTTTGGCCACTACAGGTGTGGCAGGGTATGCTCAGACATGAGTCCCTTGCTCACTGCACCATCAGGATTCAAGCAAGCCGGGCCGACGACGCCTGAAATGCCAGAAACCGGTCCCCGGAAGCTTGTTTCCTTTTCAGTAAAGAATTGGCTTGGTAGTTTGGTCTTCCCTGTTCCCATGATGCACTGGGCCAGGGCCAGACTAATTTGCATGTAGCCAGGTTCTGAACTGGGATGGTGCAGTGAGCTAAAAAACGGTGATGGATCAAGCCCTGATCTCTTGACTGGGTAGGAGTGTTCTGATTAACTCAGATACTCTGTCCATCACCACCCCCTTTTCTGAATCGTTTTTGGCCACTACAGTTGTGGCAGGGTATGCTCAGACATAAGTCCCTTGCTCACTGCACCATCAGGATTCAAACAAGCCGGGCCGACGATGGCTGAAATGCCAGAAACCGGTCCCCGGAAGCTTGTTTCCTTTCCAGTAAAGAATTGGCTTGGTAGTTTGGTCTGCCCTGTTCCCATGATGCACTGGGCCAGGGCCAGACTAATTTGCATGTAGCCAGGTTCTGAACTGGGATGGTGCAGTGAGCTAAAAAACGGTGATGGATCAAGCCCTGATCTCTTGACTGGGTAGGAGTGTTGTGATTAACTCAGATACTCTGTCCATCACCACCCCCTTTTCTGAATCGTTTTTGGCCACTACAGGTGTGGCAGGGTATGCTCAGACATGAGTCCCTTGCTCACTGCACCATCAGGATTCAAGCAAGCCGGGCCGACGACGCCTGAAATGCCAGAAACCGGTCCCCGGAAGCTTGTTTCCTTTCCAGTAAAGAATTGGCTTGGTAGTTTGGTCTGCCCTGTTCCCATGATGCACTGGGCCAGGGCCAGACTAATTTGCATGTAGCCAGGTTCTGAACTGGGATGGTGCAGTGAGCTAAAAAACGGTGATGGATCAAGCCCTGATCTCTTGACTGGGTAGGAGTGTTCTGATTAACTCAGATACTCTGTCCATCACCACCCCCTTTTCTGAATCATTTTTGGCCACTACAGTTGTGGCAGGGTATGCTCAGACATAAGTCCCTTGCTCACTGCACCATCAGGATTCAAACAAGCCGGGCCGACGATGGCTGAAATGCCAGAAACCGGTCCCCGGAAGCTTGTTTCCTTTCCAGTAAAGAATTGGCTTGGTAGTTTGGTCTGCCCTGTTCCCATGATGCACTGGGCCAGGGCCAGACTAATTTGCATGTAGCCAGGTTCTGAACTGGGATGGTGCAGTGAGCTAAAAAACGGTGATGGATCAAGCCCTGATCCCTTGACTGGGTAGGAGTGTTCTGATTAACTCAGATACTCTGTCCATCACCACCCCCTTTTCTGAATTGTTTTTGGCCACTACAGGTGTGGCAGGGTATGCTCAGACATGAGTCCCTTGCTCACTGCAACATCAGGATTCAAGCAAGCCGGGCCGACGACGGCTGAAATGCCAGAAACCGGTCCCCGGAAGATTGTTTCCTTTTCAGTAAAGAATTGGCTTGGTAGTTTGGTCTGCCCTGTTCCCATGATGCACTGGGCCAGGGCCAGACTAATTTGCATGTAGCCAGGTTCTGAACTGGGATGGTGCAGTGAGCTAAAAAACGGTGATGGATCAAGCCCTGATCTCTTGACTGGGTAGGAGTGTTCTGATTAACTCAGATACTCTGTCCATCACCACCCCCTTTTCTGAATCGTTTTTGGCCACTACAGGTGTGGCAGGGTATGCTCAGACATGAGTCCCTTGCTCACTGCAACATCAGGATTCAAGCAAGCCGGGCCGACGACGGCTGAAATGCCAGAAACCGGTCCCCGGAAGCTTGTTTCCTTTCCAGTAAAGAATTGGCTTGGTAGTTTGGTCTGCCCTGTTCCCATGATGCACTGGGCCAGGGCCAGACTAATTTGCATGTAGCCAGGTTCTGAACTGGGATGGTGCAGTGAGCTAAAAAACAGTGATGGATCAAGCCCTGATCTCTTGACTGGGTAGGAGTGTTCTGATTAACTCAGATACTCTGTCCATCACCACCCCCTTTTCTGAATCGTTTTTGGCCACTACAGGTGTGGCAGGGTATGCTCAGACATGAGTCCCTTGCTCACTGCACCATCAGGATTCAAGCAAGCCGGGCCGACGACGCCTGAAATGCCAGAAACCGGTCCCCGGAAGCTTGTTTCCTTTTCAGTAAAGAATTGGCTTGGTAGTTTGGTCTTCCCTGTTCCCATGATGCACTGGGCCAGGGCCAGACTAATTTGCATGTAGCCAGGTTCTGAACTGGGATGGTGCAGTGAGCTAAAAAACGGTGATGGATCAAGCCCTGATCTCTTGACTGGGTAGGAGTGTTCTGATTAACTCAGATACTCTGTCCATCACCACCCCCTTTTCTGAATCGTTTTTGGCCACTACAGTTGTGGCAGGGTATGCTCAGACATAAGTCCCTTGCTCACTGCACCATCAGGATTCAAACAAGCCGGGCCGACGATGGCTGAAATGCCAGAAACCGGTCCCCGGAAGCTTGTTTCCTTTCCAGTAAAGAATTGGCTTGGTAGTTTGGTCTGCCCTGTTCCCATGATGCACTGGGCCAGGGCCAGACTAATTTGCATGTAGCCAGGTTCTGAACTGGGATGGTGCAGTGAGCTAAAAAACGGTGATGGATCAAGCCCTGATCTCTTGACTGGGTAGGAGTGTTGTGATTAACTCAGATACTCTGTCCATCACCACCCCCTTTTCTGAATCGTTTTTGGCCACTACAGGTGTGGCAGGGTATGCTCAGACATGAGTCCCTTGCTCACTGCACCATCAGGATTCAAGCAAGCCGGGCCGACGACGCCTGAAATGCCAGAAACCGGTCCCCGGAAGCTTGTTTCCTTTCCAGTAAAGAATTGGCTTGGTAGTTTGGTCTGCCCTGTTCACATGATGCACTGGGCCAGGGTCAGACTAATTTGCATGTAGCCAGGTTCTGAACTGGGATGGTGCAGTGAGCTAAAAAACGGTGATGGATCAAGCCCTGATCTCTTGACTGGGTAGGAGTGTTCTGATTAACTCAGATACTCTGTCCATCACCACCCCCTTTTCTGAATCGTTTTTGGCCACTACAGGTGTGGCAGGGTATGCTCAGACATGAGTCCCTTGCTCACTGCAACATCAGGATTCAAGCAAGCCGGGCCGACGACGGCTGAAATGCCAGAAACCGGTCCCCGGAAGCTTGTTTCCTTTTCAGTAAAGAATTGGCTTGGTAGTTTGGTCTTCCCTGTTCCCAAGATGCACTGGGCCAGGGCCAGACTAATTTGCATGTAGCCAGGTTCTGAACTGGGATGGTGCAGTGAGCTAAAAAACGGTGATGGATCAAGCCCTGATCTCTTGACTGGGTAGGAGTGTTCTGATTAACTCAGATACTCTGTCCATCACCACCCCCTTTTCTGAATCATTTTTGGCCACTACAGTTGTGGCAGGGTATGCTCAGACATAAGTCCCTTGCTCACTGCACCATCAGGATTCAAACAAGCCGGGCCGACGATGGCTGAAATGCCAGAAACCGGTCCCCGGAAGCTTGTTTCCTTTCCAGTAAAGAATTGGCTTGGTAGTTTGGTCTGCCCTGTTCCCATGATGCACTGGGCCAGGGCCAGACTAATTTGCATGTAGCCAGGTTCTGAACTGGGATGGTGCAGTGAGCTAAAAAACGGTGATGGATCAAGCCCTGATCCCTTGACTGGGTAGGAGTGTTCTGATTAACTCAGATACTCTGTCCATCACCACCCCCTTTTCTGAATTGTTTTTGGCCACTACAGGTGTGGCAGGGTATGCTCAGACATGAGTCCCTTGCTCACTGCAACATCAGGATTCAAGCAAGCCGGGCCGACGACGGCTGAAATGCCAGAAACCGGTCCCCGGAAGATTGTTTCCTTTTCAGTAAAGAATTGGCTTGGTAGTTTGGTCTGCCCTGTTCCCATGATGCACTGGGCCAGGGCCAGACTAATTTGCATGTAGCCAGGTTCTGAACTGGGATGGTGCAGTGAGCTAAAAAACGGTGATGGATCAAGCCCTGATCTCTTGACTGGGTAGGAGTGTTCTGATTAACTCAGATACTCTGTCCATCACCACCCCCTTTTCTGAATCGTTTTTGGCCACTACAGGTGTGGCAGGGTATGCTCAGACATAAGTCCCTTGCTCACTGCACCATCAGGATTCAAACAAGCCGGGCCGACGATGGCTGAAATGCCAGAAACCGGTCCCCGGAAGCTTGTTTCCTTTCCAGTAAAGAATTGGCTTGGTAGTTTGGTCTGCCCTGTTCCCATGATGCACTGGGACAGGGCCAGACTAATTTGCATGTAGCCAGGTTCTGAACTGGGATGGTGCAGTGAGCTAAAAAACGGTGATGGATCAAGCCCTGATCTCTTGACTGGGTAGGAGTGTTCTGATTAACTCAGATACTCTGTCCATCACCACCCCCTTTTCTGAATCGTTTTTGGCCACTACAGGTGTGGCAGGGTATGCTCAGACATGAGTCCCTTGCTCACTGAACCATCAGGATTCAAGCAAGCCGGGCCGACGACGGCTGAAATGCCAGAAACCGGTCCCCGGAAGCTTGTTTCCTTTCCAGTAAAGAATTGGCTTGGTAGTTTGGTCTGCCCTGTTCCCATGATGCACTGGGCCAGGGCCAGACTAATTTGCATGTAGCCAGGTTCTGAACTGGGATGGTGCAGTGAGCTAAAAAACGGTGATGGATCAAGCCCTGATCTCTTGACTGGGTAGGAGTGTTCTGATTAACTCAGATACTCTGTCCATCACCACCCCCTTTTCTGAATCATTTTTGGCCACTACAGGTGTGGCAGGGTATGCTCAGACATGAGTCCCTTGCTCACTGCACCATCAGGATTTAAGCAAGCCGGGCCGACGACGGCTGAAATGCCAGAAACCAGTCCCCGGAAGCTTGTTTCCTTTCTAGTAAAGAATTGGCTTGGTAGTTTGGTCTGCCCTGTTCCCATGATGCACTGGGCCAGGGCCAGACTAATTTGCATGTAGCCAGGTTCTGAACTGGGATGGTGCAGTGAGCTAAAAAACGGTGATGGATCAAGCCCTGATCTCTTGACTGGGTAGGAGTGTTCTGATTAACTCAGATACTCTGTCCATCACCACCCCCTTTTCTGAATCGTTTTTTGCCACTACAGGTGTGGCAGGGTATGCTCAGACATGAGTCCCTTGCTCACTGCAACATCAGGATTCAAGCAAGCCGGGCCGACGACGGCTGAAATGCCAGAAACCGGTCCCCGGAAGCTTGTTTCCTTTCCAGTAAAGAATTGGCTTGGTAGTTTGGTCTGCCCTGTTCCCATGATGCACTGGGCCAGGGCCAGACTAATTTGCATGTAGCCAGGTTCTGAACTGGGATGGTGCAGTGAGCTAAAAAACAGTGATGGATCAAGCCCTGATCTCTTGACTGGGTAGGAGTGTTCTGATTAACTCAAATACTCTGACCATCACCACCCCCTTTTCTGAATCGTTTTTGGCCACTACAGGTGTGGCAGGGTATGCTCAGACATGAGTCCCTTGCTCACTGCACCATCAGGATTCAAGCAAGCCGGGCCGACGATGGCTGAAATGCCAGAAACCGGTCCCAGGAAGCTTGTTTCCTTTCCAGTAAAGAATTGGCTTGGTAGTTTGGTCTGCCCTGTTCCCATGATGCACTGGGCCAGGGCCAGACTAATTTGCATGTAGCCAGGTTCTGAACTGGGATGGTGCAGTGAGCTAAAAAACGGTGATGGATCAAGCCCTGATCTCTTGACTGAGTAGGAGTGTTCTGATTAACTCAGATACTCTGTCCATCACCACCCCCTTTTCTGAATCGTTTTTGGCCACTACAGGTGTGGCAGGGTATGCTCAGACATGAGTCCCTTGCTCACTGCACCATCAGGATTCAAGCAAGCCGGGCCGACGATGGCTGAAATGCCAGAAACCGGTCCCAGGAAGCTTGTTTCCTTTCCAGTAAAGAATTGGCTTGGTAGTTTGGTCTGCCCTGTTCCAATGATGCACTGGGCCAGGGCCAGACTAATTTGCATGTAGCCAGGTTCTGAACTGGGATGGTGCAGTGAGCTAAAAAACGGTGATGGATCAAGCCCTGATCTCTTGACTGGGTAGGAGGGTTCTGATTAACCAGATACTCTGTCCATCACCACCCCCTTTTCTGAATCGTTTTTGGCCACTACAGGTGTGGCAGGGTATGCTCAGACATGAGTCCCTTGCTCACTGCACCATCAGGATTCAAGCAAGCCGGGCCGACGACGGCTGAAATGCCAGAAACCAGTCCCCGGAAGCTTGTTTCCTTTCCAGTAAAGAATTGGCTTGGTAGTTTGGTCTGCCCTGTTCCCATGATGCACTGGGCCAGGGCCAGACTAATTTGCATGTAGCCAGGTTCTGAACTGGGATGGTGCAGTGAGCTACAAAACGGTGATGGATCAAGCCCTGATCTCTTGACTGGGTAGGAGTGTTCTGATTAACTCAGATACTCTGTCCATCACCACCCCCTTTTCTGAATCGTTTTTGGCCACTACAGGTGTGGCAGGGTATGCTCAGACATGAGTCCCTTGCTCACTGCACCATCAGGATTCAAGCAAGCCGGGCCGACGACACCTGAAATGCCAGAAACCGGTCCCCGGAAGCTTGTTTCCTTTCCAGTAAAGAATTGGCTTGGTAGTTTGGTCTGCCCTGTTCACATGATGCACTGGGCCAGGGTCAGACTAATTTGCATGTAGCCAGGTACTGAACTGGGATGGTGCAGTGAGCTAAAAAACGGTGATGGATCAAGCCCTGATCTCTTGACTGGGTAGGAGTGTTCTGATTAACTCAGATACTCTGTCCATCACCACCCCCTTTTCTGAATCGTTTTTGGCCACTACAGGTGTGGCAGGGTATGCTCAGACATGAGTCCCTTGCTCACTGCAACATCAGGATTCAAGCAAGCCGGGCCGACGACGGCTGAAATGCCAGAAACCGGTCCCCGGAAGCTTGTTTCCTTTTCAGTAAAGAATTGGCTTGGTAGTTTGGTCTTCCCTGTTCCCATGATGCACTGGGCCAGGGCCAGACTAATTTGCATGTAGCCAGGTTCTGAACTGGGATGGTGCAGTGAGCTAAAAAACGGTGATGGATCAAGCCCTGATCTCTTGACTGGGTAGGAGTGTTCTGATTAACTCAGATACTCTGTCCATCACCACCCCCTTTTCTGAATCGTTTTTGGCCACTACAGTTGTGGCAGGGTATGCTCATACATGAGTCCCTTGCTCACTGCACCATCAGGATTCAAGCAAGCCGGGCCGACGATGGCTGAAATGCCAGAAACCGGTCCCAGGAAGCTTGTTTCCTTTCCAGTAAAGAATTGGCTTGGTAGTTTGGTCTGCCCTGTTCCCATGATGCACTTGGCCAGGGCCAGACTAATTTGCATGTAGCCAGGTTCTGAACTGGGATGGTGCAGTGAGCTAAAAAACGGTGAAGGATCAAGCCCTGATCTCTTGACTGGGTAGGAGTGTTCTGATTAACTCAGATACTCTGTCCATCACCACCCCCTTTTCTGAATCGTTTTTGGCCACTACAGGTGTGGCAGGGTATGCTCAGACATGAGTCCCTTGCTCACTGCAACATCAGGATTCAAGCAAGCCGGGCCGACGACGGCTGAAATGCCAGAAACCGGTCCCCGGAAGCTTGTTTCCTTTTCAGTAAAGAATTGGCTTGGTAGTTTGGTCTGCCCTGTTCCCATGATGCACTGGGCCAGGGCCAGACTAATTTGCATGTAGCCAGGTTCTGAACTGGGATGGTGCAGTGAGCTAAAAAACGGTGATGGATCAAGCCCTGATCTCTTGACTGGGTAGGAGTGTTCTGATTAACTCAGATACTCTGTCCATCACCACCCCCTTTTCTGAATCGTTTTTGGCCACTACAGGTGTGGCAGGGTATGCTCAGACATAAGTCCCTTGCTCACTGCACCATCAGGATTCAAACAAGCCGGGCCGACGATGGCTGAAATGCCAGAAACCGGTCCCCGGAAGCTTGTTCCTTTCCAGTAAAGAATTGGCTTGGTAGTTTGGTCTGCCCTGTTCCCATGATGCACTGGGCCAGGGCCAGACTAATTTGCATGTAGCCAGGTTCTGAACTGGGATGGTGCAGTGAGCTAAAAAACGGTGATGGATCAAGCCCTGATCTCTTGACTGGGTAGGAGTGTTCTGATTAACTCAGATACTCTGTCCATCACCACCCCCTTTTCTGAATCGTTTTTGGCCACTACAGGTGTGGCAGGGTATGCTCAGACATGAGTCCCTTGCTCACTGCACCATCAGGATTCAAGCAAGCCGGGCCGACGACGGCTGAAATGCCAGACACCGGTCCCCGGAAGCTTGTTTCCTTTCCAGTAAAGAATTGGCTTGGTAGTTTGGTCTGCCCTGTTCCCATGATGCACTGGGCCAGGGCCAGACTAATTTGCATGTAGCCAGGTTCTGAACTGGGATGGTGCAGTGAGCTAAAAAACGGTGATGGATCAAGCCCTGATCTCTTGACTGGGTAGGAGTGTTCTGATTAACTCAGATACTCTGTCCATCACCACCCCCTTTTCTGAATCGTTTTTGGCCACTACAGGTGTGGCAGGGTATGCTCAGACATAAGTCCCTTGCTCACTGCACCATCAGGATTCAAGCAAGCCGGGCCGACGACGGCTGAAATGCCAGAAACCAGTCCCCGGAAGCTTGTTTCCTTTCCAGTAAAGAATTGGCTTGGTAGTTTGGTCTGCCCTGTTCCCATGATGCACTGGGCCAGGGCCAGACTAATTTGCATGTAGCCAGGTTCTGAACTGGGATGGTGCAGTGAGCTAAAAAACGGTGATGGATCAAGCCCTGATCTCTTGACTGGGTAGGAGTGTTCTGATTAACTCAGATACTCTGTCCATCACCACCCCCTTTTCTGAATCGTTTTTGGCCACTACAGTTGTGGCAGGGTATGCTCAGACATAAGTCCCTTGCTCACTGCACCATCAGGATTCAAACAAGCCGGGCCGACGATGGCTGAAATGCCAGAAACCGGTCCCCGGAAGCTTGTTTCCTTTCCAGTAAAGAATTGGCTTGGTAGTTTGGTCTGCCCTGTTCCCATGATGCACTGGGCCAGGGCCAGACTAATTTGCATGTAGCCAGGTTCTGAACTGGGATGGTGCAGTGAGCTAAAAAACAGTGATGGATCAAGCCCATATCTCTTGACTGGGTAGGAGTGTTCTGATTAACTCAGATACTCTGTCCATCACCACCCCCTTTTCTGAATCGTTTTTGGCCACTACAGGTGTGGCAGGGTATGCTCAGACATGAGTCCCTTGCTCACTGCAACATCAGGATTCAAGCAAGCCGGGCCGACGACGGCTGAAATGCCAGAAACCGGTCCCCGGAAGCTTGTTTCCTTTCCAGTAAAGAATTGGCTTGGTAGTTTGGTCTGCCCTGTTCCCATGATGCACTGGGCCAGGGCCAGACTAATTTGCATGTAGCCAGGTTCTGAACTGGGATGGTGCAGTGAGCTAAAAAACAGTGATGGATCAAGCCCTGATCTCTTGACTGGGTAGGAGTGTTCTGATTAACTCAAATACTCTGACCATCACCACCCCCTTTTCTGAATCGTTTTTGGCCACTACAGGTGTGGCAGGGTATGCTCAGACATGAGTCCCTTGCTCACTGCACCATCAGGATTCAAGCAAGCCGGGCCGACGATGGCTGAAATGCCAGAAACCGGTCCCAGGAAGCTTGTTTCCTTTCCAGTAAAGAATTGGCTTGGTAGTTTGGTCTGCCCTGTTCCCATGATGCACTGGGCCAGGGCCAGACTAATTTGCATGTAGCCAGGTTCTGAACTGGGATGGTGCAGTGAGCTAAAAAACGGTGAAGGATCAAGCCCTGATCTCTTGACTGGGTAGGAGTGTTCTGATTAACTCAGATACTCTGTCCATCACCACCCCCTTTTCTGAATCGTTTTTGGCCACTACAGTTGTGGCAGGGTATGCTCAGACATGAGTCCCTTGCTCACTGCACCATCAGGATTCAAGCAAGCCGGGCCGACGACGGCTGAAATGCCAGAAACCGGTCCCCGGAAGCTTGTTTCCTTTTCAGTAAAGAATTGGCTTGGTAGTTTGGTCTTCCCTGTTCCCATGATGCACTGGGCCAGGGCCAGACTAATTTGCATGTAGCCAGGTTCTGAACTGGGATGGTGCAGTGAGCTAAAAAACGGTGATGGATCAAGCCCTGATCTCTTGACTGGGTAGGAGTGTTCTGATTAACTCAGATACTCTGTCCATCACCACCCCCTTTTCTGAATCGTTTTTGGCCACTACAGTTGTGGCAGGGTATGCTCAGACATAAGTCCCTTGCTCACTGCACCATCAGGATTCAAACAAGCCGGGCCGACGATGGCTGAAATGCCAGAAACCGGTCCCCGGAAGCTTGTTTCCTTTCCAGTAAAGAATTGGCTTGGTAGTTTGGTCTGCCCTGTTCCCATGATGCACTGGGCCAGGGTCAGACTAATTGGCATGTAGCCAGGTTCTGAACTGGGATGGTGCAGTGAGCTAAAAAACGGTGATGGATTAAGCCCTGATCTCTTGACTGGGTAGGAGTGTTCTGATTAACTCAGATACTCTGTCCATCACCACCCCCTTTTCTGAATCGTTTTTGGCCACTACAGGTGTGGCAGGGTATGCTCAGACATGAGTCCCTTGCTCACTGCAACATCAGGATTCAAGCAAGCCGGGCCGACGACGGCTGAAATGCCAGAAACCGGTCCCCGGAAGCTTGTTTCCTTTCCAGTAAAGAATTGGCTTGGTAGTTTGGTCTGCCCTGTTCCCATGATGCACTGGGCCAGGGCCAGACTAATTTGCATGTAGCCAGGTTCTGAACTGGGATGGTGCAGTGAGCTAAAAAACAGTGATGGATCAAGCCCTGATCTCTTGACTGGGTAGGAGTGTTCTGATTAACTCAAATACTCTGACCATCACCACCCCCTTTTCTGAATCGTTTTTGGCCACTACAGGTGTGGCAGGGTATGCTCAGACATGAGTCCCTTGCTCACTGCAACATCAGGATTCAAGCAAGCCGGGCCGACGACGGCTGAAATGCCAGAAACCGGTCCCCGGAAGCTTGTTTCCTTTTCAGTAAAGAATTGGCTTGGTAGTTTGGTCTGCCCTGTTCCCATGATGCACTGGGCCAGGGCCAGACTAATTTGCATGTAGCCAGGTTCTGAACTGGGATGGTGCAGTGAGCTAAAAAACGGTGATGGATCAAGCCCTGATCTCTTGACTGGGTAGGAGTGTTCTGATTAACTCAGATACTCTGTCCATCACCACCCCCTTTTCTGAATCGTTTTTGGCCACTACAGGTGTGGCAGGGTATGCTCAGACATAAGTCCCTTGCTCACTGCACCATCAGGATTCAAACAAGCCGGGCCGACGATGGCTGAAATGCCAGAAACCGGTCCCCGGAAGCTTGTTCCTTTCTAGTAAAGAATTGGCTTGGTAGTTTGGTCTGCCCTGTTCCCATGATGCACTGGGCCAGGGCCAGACTAATTTGCATGTAGCCAGGTTCTGAACTGGGATGGTGCAGTGAGCTAAAAAACGGTGATGGATCAAGCCCTGATCTCTTGACTGGGTAGGAGTGTTCTGATTAACTCAGATACTCTGTCCATCACCACCCCCTTTTCTGAATCGTTTTTGGCCACTACAGGTGTGGCAGGGTATGCTCAGACATGAGTCCCTTGCTCACTGCACCATCAGGATTCAAGCAAGCCGGGCCGACGACGGCTGAAATGCCAGAAACCGGTCCCCGGAAGCTTGTTTCCTTTCCAGTAAAGAATTGGCTTGGTAGTTTGGTCTGCCCTGTTCCCATGATGCACTGGGCCAGGGCCAGACTAATTTGCATGTAGCCAGGTTCTGAACTGGGATGGTGCAGTGAGCTAAAAATGGTGATGGATCAAGCCCTGATCTCTTGACTGGGTAGGAGGGTTCTGATTAACTCAGATACTCTCTCCATCACCACCCCCTTTTCTGAATCGTTTTTGGCCACTACAGGTGTGGCAGGGTATGCTCAGACATGAGTCCCTTGCTCACTGCACCATCAGGATTCAAGCAAGCCGGGCCGACGACGGCTGAAATGCCAGAAACCAGTACCCGGAAGCTTGTTTCCTTTCCAGTAAAGAATTGGCTTGGTAGTTTGGTCTGCCCTGTTCCCATGAAGCACTGGGCCAGGGCCAGACTAATTTGCATGTAGCCAGGTTCTGAACTGGGATGGTGCAGTGAGCTACAAAACGGTGATGGATCAAGCCCTGATCTCTTGACTGGGTAGGAGTGTTCTGATTAACTCAGATACTCTGTCCATCACCGCCCCCTTTTCTGAATCGTTTTTGGCCACTACAGGTGTGGCAGGGTATGCTCAGACATGAGTCCCTTGCTCACTGCACCATCAGGATTCAAGCAAGCTGGGCCGACGACGGTTGAAATGCCCGAAACCGGTCCCCGGAAGCTTGTTTCCTTTCCAGTAAAGAATTGGCTTGGTAGTTTGGTCTGCCCTGTTCCCATGATGCACGGGGCCAGGGCCAGACTAATTTGCATGTAGCCAGGTTCTGAACTGGGATGGTGCAGTGAGCTAAAAAACGGTGATGAATCAAGCCCTGATCTCTTGACTGGGTAGGAGTGTTCTGATTAAATTGGCTTGGTAGTTTGGTCTGCCCTGTTACCATGATGCACTGGGCCAGGGCCAGACTAATTTGCATGTACCAGGTTCTGAACTGGGATGGTGCAGTGAGCTAAAAAACGGTGATGGATCAAGCCCTGATCTC
This sequence comes from Lissotriton helveticus, assembly GCF_964261635.1. Taxonomy (NCBI): domain Eukaryota; kingdom Metazoa; phylum Chordata; class Amphibia; order Caudata; family Salamandridae; genus Lissotriton; species Lissotriton helveticus. The sequence goes on along the minus strand of NC_136057.1, from coordinate 1,500,759,952 downwards.
TTGACTGGGTAGGAGTGTTCTGATTAACTCAGATACTCTGTCCATCACCACCCCCTTTTCTGAATCATTTTTGGCCACTACAGGTGTGGCAGGGTATGCTCAGACATGAGTCCCTTGCTCACTGCACCATCAGGATTCAAGCAAGCTGGGCCGACGACGGCTGAAATGCCAGAAACCGGTCCCCGGAAGCTTGTTTCCTTTCCAGTAAAGAATTGGCTTGGTAGTTTGGTCTGCCCTGTTCCCATGATGCACTGGGCCAGGGCCAGACTAATTTGCATGTAGCCAGGTTCTGAACTGGGATGGTGCAGTGAGCTAAAAAACGGTGATGGATCAAGCCCTGATCTCTTGACTGGGTAGGAGTGTTCTGATTAACTCAGATACTCTGTCCATCACCACCCCCTTTTCTGAATCATTTTTGGCCACTACAGGTGTGGCAGGGTATGCTCAGACATGAGTCCCTTGCTCACTGCACCATCAGGATTCAAGCAAGCTGGGCCGACGACGGCTGAAATGCCAGAAATCGGTCCCCGGAAGCTTGTTTCCTTTCCAGTAAAGAATTGGCTTGGTAGTTTGGTCTGCCCTGTTCCCATGATGCACTGGGCCAGGGCCAGACTAATTTGCATGTAGCCAGGTTCTGAACTGGGATGGTGCAGTGAGCTAAAAAACGGTGATGGATCAAGCCCTGATCTCTTGACTGGGTAGGAGTGTTCTGATTAACTCAGATACTCTGTCCATCACCACCCCCTTTTCTGAATCATTTTTGGCCACTACAGGTGTGGCAGGGTATGCTCAGACATGAGTCCCTTGCTCACTGCACCATCAGGATTCAAGCAAGCTGGGCCGACGACGGCTGAAATGCCAGAAACCGGTCCCCGGAAGCTTGTTTCCTTTCCAGTAAAGAATTGGCTTGGTAGTTTGGTCTGCCCTGTTCCCATGATGCACTGGGCCAGGGCCAGACTAATTTGCATGTAGCCAGGTTCTGAACTGGGATGGTGCAGTGAGCTAAAAAACGGTGATGGATCAAGCCCTGATCTCTTGACTGGGTAGGAGGGTTCTGATTAACCAGATACTCTGTCCATCACCACCCCCTTTTCTGAATCGTTTTTGGCCACTACAGGTGTGGCAGGGTATGCTCAGACATGAGTCCCTTGCTCACTGCACCATCAGGATTCAAGCAAGCCGGGCCGACGACGCCTGAAATGCCAGAAACCGGTCCCCGGAAGCTTGTTTCCTTTCCAGTAAAGAATTGGCTTGGTAGTTTGGTCTGCCCTGTTCACATGATGCACTGGGCCAGGGTCAGACTAATTTGCATGTAGCCAGGTTCTGAACTGGGATGGTGCAATGAGCTAAAAAACGGTGATGGATCAAGCCCTGATCTCTTGACTGGGTAGGAGTGTTCTGATTAACTCAGATACTCTGTCCATCACCACCCCCTTTTCTGAATCGTTTTTGGCCACTACAGGTGTGGCAGGGTATGCTCAGACATGAGTCCCTTGCTCACTGCAACATCAGGATTCAAGCAAGCCGGGCCGACGACGGCTGAAATGCCAGAAACCGGTCCCCGGAAGCTTGTTTCCTTTTCAGTAAAGAATTGGCTTGGTAGTTTGGTCTTCCCTGTTCCCATGATGCACTGGGCCAGGGCCAGACTAATTTGCATGTAGCCAGGTTCTGAACTGGGATGGTGCAGTGAGCTAAAAAACGGTGATGGATCAAGCCCTGATCTCTTGACTGGGTAGGAGTGTTCTGATTAACTCAGATACTCTGTCCATCACCACCCCCTTTTCTGAATCGTTTTTGGCCACTACAGTTGTGGCAGGGTATGCTCAGACATAAGTCCCTTGCTCACTGCACCATCAGGATTCAAACAAGCCGGGCCGACGATGGCTGAAATGCCAGAAACCGGTCCCCGGAAGCTTGTTTCCTTTCCAGTAAAGAATTGGCTTGGTAGTTTGGTCTGCCCTGTTCCCATGATGCACTGGGCCAGGGTCAGACTAATTGGCATGTAGCCAGGTTCTGAACTGGGATGGTGCAGTGAGCTAAAAAACGGTGATGGATCAAGCCCTGATCTCTTGACTGGGTAGGAGTGTTCTGATTAACTCAGATACTCTGTCCATCACCACCCCCTTTTCTGAATCGTTTTTGGCCACTACAGGTGTGGCAGGGTATGCTCAGACATGAGTCCCTTGCTCACTGCAACATCAGGATTCAAGCAAGCCGGGCCGACGACGGCTGAAATGCCAGAAACCGGTCCCCGGAAGCTTGTTTCCTTTCCAGTAAAGAATTGGCTTGGTAGTTTGGTCTGCCCTGTTCCCATGATGCACTGGGCCAGGGCCAGACTAATTTGCATGTAGCCAGGTTCTGAACTGGGATGGTGCAGTGAGCTAAAAAACAGTGATGGATCAAGCCCTGATCTCTTGACTGGGTAGGAGTGTTCTGATTAACTCAAATACTCTGACCATCACCACCCCCTTTTCTGAATCGTTTTTGGCCACTACAGGTGTGGCAGGGTATGCTCAGACATGAGTCCCTTGCTCACTGCAACATCAGGATTCAAGCAAGCCGGGCCGACGACGGCTGAAATGCCAGAAACCGGTCCCCGGAAGCTTGTTTCCTTTTCAGTAAAGAATTGGCTTGGTAGTTTGGTCTGCCCTGTTCCCATGATGCACTGGGCCAGGGCCAGACTAATTTGCATGTAGCCAGGTTCTGAACTGGGATGGTGCAGTGAGCTAAAAAACGGTGATGGATCAAGCCCTGATCTCTTGACTGGGTAGGAGTGTTCTGATTAACTCAGATACTCTGTCCATCACCACCCCCTTTTCTGAATCGTTTTTGGCCACTACAGGTGTGGCAGGGTATGCTCAGACATGAGTCCCTTGCTCACTGCAACATCAGGATTCAAGCAAGCCGGGCCGACGACGGCTGAAATGCCAGAAACCGGTCCCCGGAAGCTTGTTTCCTTTCCAGTAAAGAATTGGCTTGGTAGTTTGGTCTGCCCTGTTCCCATGATGCACTGGGCCAGGGCCAGACTAATTTGCATGTAGCCAGGTTCTGAACTGGGATGGTGCAGTGAGCTAAAAATGGTGATGGATCAAGCCCTGATCTCTTGACTGGGTAGGAGGGTTCTGATTAACTCAGATACTCTCTCCATCACCACCCCCTTTTCTGAATCGTTTTTGGCCACTACAGGTGTGGCAGGGTATGCTCAGACATGAGTCCCTTGCTCACTGCACCATCAGGATTCAAGCAAGCCGGGCCGACGACGGCTGAAATGCCAGAAACCAGTACCCGGAAGCTTGTTTCCTTTCCAGTAAAGAATTGGCTTGGTAGTTTGGTCTGCCCTGTTCCCATGAAGCACTGGGCCAGGGCCAGACTAATTTGCATGTAGCCAGGTTCTGAACTGGGATGGTGCAGTGAGCTACAAAACGGTGATGGATCAAGCCCTGATCTCTTGACTGGGTAGGAGTGTTCTGATTAACTCAGATACTCTGTCCATCACCGCCCCCTTTTCTGAATCGTTTTTGGCCACTACAGGTGTGGCAGGGTATGCTCAGACATGAGTCCCTTGCTCACTGCACCATCAGGATTCAAGCAAGCTGGGCCGACGACGGTTGAAATGCCCGAAACCGGTCCCCGGAAGCTTGTTTCCTTTCCAGTAAAGAATTGGCTTGGTAGTTTGGTCTGCCCTGTTCCCATGATGCACGGGGCCAGGGCCAGACTAATTTGCATGTAGCCAGGTTCTGAACTGGGATGGTGCAGTGAGCTAAAAAACGGTGATGAATCAAGCCCTGATCTCTTGACTGGGTAGGAGTGTTCTGATTAAATTGGCTTGGTAGTTTGGTCTGCCCTGTTACCATGATGCACTGGGCCAGGGCCAGACTAATTTGCATGTACCAGGTTCTGAACTGGGATGGTGCAGTGAGCTAAAAAACGGTGATGGATCAAGCCCTGATCTCTTGACTGGGTAGGAGTGTTCTGATTAACTCAGATACTCTGTCCATCACCACCCCCTTTTCTGAATCATTTTTGGCCACTACAGGTGTGGCAGGGTATGCTCAGACATGAGTCCCTTGCTCACTGCACCATCAGGATTCAAGCAAGCTGGGCCGACGACGGCTGAAATGCCAGAAACCGGTCCCCGGAAGCTTGTTTCCTTTCCAGTAAAGAATTGGCTTGGTAGTTTGGTCTGCCCTGTTCCCATGATGCACTGGGCCAGGGCCAGACTAATTTGCATGTAGCCAGGTTCTGAACTGGGATGGTGCAGTGAGCTAAAAAACGGTGATGGATCAAGCCCTGATCTCTTGACTGGGTAGGAGTGTTCTGATTAACTCAGATACTCTGTCCATCACCACCCCCTTTTCTGAATCATTTTTGGCCACTACAGGTGTGGCAGGGTATGCTCAGACATGAGTCCCTTGCTCACTGCACCATCAGGATTCAAGCAAGCTGGGCCGACGACGGCTGAAATGCCAGAAATCGGTCCCCGGAAGCTTGTTTCCTTTCCAGTAAAGAATTGGCTTGGTAGTTTGGTCTGCCCTGTTCCCATGATGCACTGGGCCAGGGCCAGACTAATTTGCATGTAGCCAGGTTCTGAACTGGGATGGTGCAGTGAGCTAAAAAACGGTGATGGATCAAGCCCTGATCTCTTGACTGGGTAGGAGTGTTCTGATTAACTCAGATACTCTGTCCATCACCACCCCCTTTTCTGAATCATTTTTGGCCACTACAGGTGTGGCAGGGTATGCTCAGACATGAGTCCCTTGCTCACTGCACCATCAGGATTCAAGCAAGCTGGGCCGACGACGGCTGAAATGCCAGAAACCGGTCCCCGGAAGCTTGTTTCCTTTCCAGTAAAGAATTGGCTTGGTAGTTTGGTCTGCCCTGTTCCCATGATGCACTGGGCCAGGGCCAGACTAATTTGCATGTAGCCAGGTTCTGAACTGGGATGGTGCAGTGAGCTAAAAAACGGTGATGGATCAAGCCCTGATCTCTTGACTGGGTAGGAGGGTTCTGATTAACCAGATACTCTGTCCATCACCACCCCCTTTTCTGAATCGTTTTTGGCCACTACAGGTGTGGCAGGGTATGCTCAGACATGAGTCCCTTGCTCACTGCACCATCAGGATTCAAGCAAGCCGGGCCGACGACGCCTGAAATGCCAGAAACCGGTCCCCGGAAGCTTGTTTCCTTTCCAGTAAAGAATTGGCTTGGTAGTTTGGTCTGCCCTGTTCACATGATGCACTGGGCCAGGGTCAGACTAATTTGCATGTAGCCAGGTTCTGAACTGGGATGGTGCAGTGAGCTAAAAAACGGTGATGGATCAAGCCCTGATCTCTTGACTGGGTAGGAGTGTTCTGATTAACTCAGATACTCTGTCCATCACCACCCCCTTTTCTGAATCGTTTTTGGCCACTACAGGTGTGGCAGGGTATGCTCAGACATGAGTCCCTTGCTCACTGCAACATCAGGATTCAAGCAAGCCGGGCCGACGACGGCTGAAATGCCAGAAACCGGTCCCCGGAAGCTTGTTTCCTTTTCAGTAAAGAATTGGCTTGGTAGTTTGGTCTTCCCTGTTCCCATGATGCACTGGGCCAGGGCCAGACTAATTTGCATGTAGCCAGGTTCTGAACTGGGATGGTGCAGTGAGCTAAAAAACGGTGATGGATCAAGCCCTGATCTCTTGACTGGGTAGGAGTGTTCTGATTAACTCAGATACTCTGTCCATCACCACCCCCTTTTCTGAATCGTTTTTGGCCACTACAGTTGTGGCAGGGTATGCTCAGACATAAGTCCCTTGCTCACTGCACCATCAGGATTCAAACAAGCCGGGCCGACGATGGCTGAAATGCCAGAAACCGGTCCCCGGAAGCTTGTTTCCTTTCCAGTAAAGAATTGGCTTGGTAGTTTGGTCTGCCCTGTTCCCATGATGCACTGGGCCAGGGTCAGACTAATTGGCATGTAGCCAGGTTCTGAACTGGGATGGTGCAGTGAGCTAAAAAACGGTGATGGATCAAGCCCTGATCTCTTGACTGGGTAGGAGTGTTCTGATTAACTCAGATACTCTGTCCATCACCACCCCCTTTTCTGAATCGTTTCTGGCCACTACAGGTGTGGCAGGGTATGCTCAGACATGAGTCCCTTGCTCACTGCAACATCAGGATTCAAGCAAGCCGGGCCGACGACGGCTGAAATGCCAGAAACCGGTCCCCGGAAGCTTGTTTCCTTTCCAGTAAAGAATTGGCTTGGTAGTTTGGTCTGCCCTGTTCCCATGATGCACTGGGCCAGGGCCAGACTAATTTGCATGTAGCCAGGTTCTGAACTGGGATGGTGCAGTGAGCTAAAAAACAGTGATGGATCAAGCCCTGATCTCTTGACTGGGTAGGAGTGTTCTGATTAACTCAAATACTCTGACCATTACCACCCCCTTTTCTGAATCGTTTTTGGCCACTACAGGTGTGGCAGGGTATGCTCAGACATGAGTCCCTTGCTCACTGCAACATCAGGATTCAAGCAAGCCGGGCCGACGACGGCTGAAATGCCAGAAACCGGTCCCCGGAAGCTTGTTTCCTTTTCAGTAAAGAATTGGCTTGGTAGTTTGGTCTGCCCTGTTCCCATGATGCACTGGGCCAGGGCCAGACTAATTTGCATGTAGCCAGGTTCTGAACTGGGATGGTGCAGTGAGCTAAAAAACGGTGATGGATCAAGCCCTGATCTCTTGACTGGGTAGGAGTGTTCTGATTAACTCAGATACTCTGTCCATCACCACCCCCTTTTCTGAATCGTTTTTGGCCACTACAGGTGTGGCAGGGTATGCTCAGACATAAGTCCCTTGCTCACTGCACCATCAGGATTCAAACAAGCCGGGCCGACGATGGCTGAAATGCCAGAAACCGGTCCCCGGAAGCTTGTTCCTTTCCAGTAAAGAATTGGCTTGGTAGTTTGGTCTGCCCTGTTCCCATGATGCACTGGGCCAGGGCCAGACTAATTTGCATGTAGCCAGGTTCTGAACTGGGATGGTGCAGTGAGCTAAAAAACGGTGATGGATCAAGCCCTGATCTCTTGACTGGGTAGGAGTGTTCTGATTAACTCAGATACTCTGTCCATCACCACCCCCTTTTCTGAATCGTTTTTGGCCACTACAGGTGTGGCAGGGTATGCTCAGACATGAGTCCCTTGCTCACTGCACCATCAGGATTCAAGCAAGCCGGGCCGACGACGGCTGAAATGCCAGAAACCGGTCCCCGGAAGCTTGTTTCCTTTCCAGTAAAGAATTGGCTTGGTAGTTTGGTCTGCCCTGTTCCCATGATGCACTGGGCCAGGGCCAGACTAATTTGCATGTAGCCAGGTTCTGAACTGGGATGGTGCAGTGAGCTAAAAATGGTGATGGATCAAGCCCTGATCTCTTGACTGGGTAGGAGGGTTCTGATTAACTCAGATACTCTCTCCATCACCACCCCCTTTTCTGAATCATTTTTGGCCACTACAGGTGTGGCAGGGTATGCTCAGACATGAGTCCCTTGCTCACTGCACCATCAGGATTCAAGCAAGCCGGGCCGACGACGGCTGAAATGCCAGAAACCAGTACCCGGAAGCTTGTTTCCTTTCCAGTAAAGAATTGGCTTGGTAGTTTGGTCTGCCCTGTTCCCATGAAGCACTGGGCCAGGGCCAGACTAATTTGCATGTAGCCAGGTTCTGAACTGGGATGGTGCAGTGAGCTACAAAACGGTGATGGATCAAGCCCTGATCTCTTGACTGGGTAGGAGTGTTCTGATTAACTCAGATACTCTGTCCATCACCGCCCCCTTTTCTGAATCGTTTTTGGCCACTACAGGTGTGGCAGGGTATGCTCAGACATGAGTCCCTTGCTCACTGCACCATCAGGATTCAAGCAAGCTGGGCCGACGACGGTTGAAATGCCCGAAACCGGTCCCCGGAAGCTTGTTTCCTTTCCAGTAAAGAATTGGCTTGGTAGTTTGGTCTGCCCTGTTCCCATGATGCACGGGGCCAGGGCCAGACTAATTTGCATGTAGCCAGGTTCTGAACTGGGATGGTGCAGTGAGCTAAAAAACGGTGATGAATCAAGCCCTTATCTCTTGACTGGGTAGGAGTGTTCTGATTAAATTGGCTTGGTAGTTTGGTCTGCCCTGTTACCATGATGCACTGGGCCAGGGCCAGACTAATTTGCATGTAGCCAGGTTCTGAACTGGGATGGTGCAGTGAGCTAAAAAACGGTGATGGATCAAGCCCTGATCTCTTGACTGGGTAGGAGTGTTCTGATTAACTCAGATACTCTGTCCATCACCACCCCCTTTTCTGAATCATTTTTGGCCACTACAGGTGTGGCAGGGTATGCTCAGACATGAGTCCCTTGCTCACTGCACCATCAGGATTCAAGCAAGCTGGGCCGACGACGGCTGAAATGCCAGAAACCGGTCCCCGGAAGCTTGTTTCCTTTCCAGTAAAGAATTGGCTTGGTAGTTTGGTCTGCCCTGTTCCCATGATGCACTGGGCCAGGGCCAGACTAATTTGCATGTAGCCAGGTTCTGAACTGGGATGGTGCAGTGAGCTAAAAAACGGTGATGGATCAAGCCCTGATCTCTTGACTGGGTAGGAGTGTTCTGATTAACTCAGATACTCTGTCCATCACCACCCCCTTTTCTGAATCGTTTTTGGCCACTACAGTTGTGGCAGGGTATGCTCAGACATAAGTCCCTTGCTCACTGCAACATCAGGATTCAAGCAAGCCGGGCCGACGACGGCTGAAATGCCAGAAACCGGTCCCCGGAAGCTTGTTTCCTTTCCAGTAAAGAATTGGCTTGGTAGTTTGGTCTGCCCTGTTCACATGATGCACTGGGCCAGGGTCAGACTAATTTGCATGTAGCCAGGTTCTGAAATGGGATGGTGCAGTGAGCTAAAAAACGGTGATGGATCAAGCCCTGATCTCTTGACTGGGTAGGAGTGTTCTGATTAACTCAGATACTCTGTCCATCACCACCCCCTTTTCTGAATCGTTTTTGGCCACTACAGGTGTGGCAGGGTATGCTCAGACATGAGTCCCTTGCTCACTGCAACATCAGGATTCAAGCAAGCCGGGCCGACGACGGCTGAAATGCCAGAAACCGGTCCCCGGAAGCTTGTTTCCTTTTCAGTAAAGAATTGGCTTGGTAGTTTGGTCTTCCCTGTTCCCATGATGCACTGGGCCAGGGCCAGACTAATTTGCATGTAGCCAGGTTCTGAACTGGGATGGTGCAGTGAGCTAAAAAACGGTGATGGATCAAGCCCTGATCTCTTGACTGGGTAGGAGTGTTCTGATTAACTCAGATACTCTGTCCATCACCACCCCCTTTTCTGAATCGTTTTTGGCCACTACAGTTGTGGCAGGGTATGCTCATACATGAGTCCCTTGCTCACTGCACCATCAGGATTCAAGCAAGCCGGGCCGACGATGGCTGAAATGCCAGAAACCGGTCCCAGGAAGCTTGTTTCCTTTCCAGTAAAGAATTGGCTTGGTAGTTTGGTCTGCCCTGTTCCCATGATGCACTTGGCCAGGGCCAGACTAATTTGCATGTAGCCAGGTTCTGAACTGGGATGGTGCAGTGAGCTAAAAAACGGTGAAGGATCAAGCCCTGATCTCTTGACTGGGTAGGAGTGTTCTGATTAACTCAGATACTCTGTCCATCACCACCCCCTTTTCTGAATCGTTTTTGGCCACTACAGGTGTGGCAGGGTATGCTCAGACATGAGTCCCTTGCTCACTGCAACATCAGGATTCAAGCAAGCCGGGCCGACGACGGCTGAAATGCCAGAAACCGGTCCCCGGAAGCTTGTTTCCTTTTCAGTAAAGAATTGGCTTGGTAGTTTGGTCTGCCCTGTTCCCATGATGCACTGGGCCAGGGCCAGACTAATTTGCATGTAGCCAGGTTCTGAACTGGGATGGTGCAGTGAGCTAAAAAACGGTGATGGATCAAGCCCTGATCTCTTGACTGGGTAGGAGTGTTCTGATTAACTCAGATACTCTGTCCATCACCACCCCCTTTTCTGAATCGTTTTTGGCCACTACAGGTGTGGCAGGGTATGCTCAGACATAAGTCCCTTGCTCACTGCACCATCAGGATTCAAACAAGCCGGGCCGACGATGGCTGAAATGCCAGAAACCGGTCCCCGGAAGCTTGTTCCTTTCCAGTAAAGAATTGGCTTGGTAGTTTGGTCTGCCCTGTTCCCATGATGCACTGGGCCAGGGCCAGACTAATTTGCATGTAGCCAGGTTCTGAACTGGGATGGTGCAGTGAGCTAAAAAACGGTGATGGATCAAGCCCTGATCTCTTGACTGGGTAGGAGTGTTCTGATTAACTCAGATACTCTGTCCATCACCACCCCCTTTTCTGAATCGTTTTTGGCCACTACAGGTGTGGCAGGGTATGCTCAGACATGAGTCCCTTGCTCACTGCACCATCAGGATTCAAGCAAGCCGGGCCGACGACGGCTGAAATGCCAGACACCGGTCCCCGGAAGCTTGTTTCCTTTCCAGTAAAGAATTGGCTTGGTAGTTTGGTCTGCCCTGTTCCCATGATGCACTGGGCCAGGGCCAGACTAATTTGCATGTAGCCAGGTTCTGAACTGGGATGGTGCAGTGAGCTAAAAAACGGTGATGGATCAAGCCCTGATCTCTTGACTGGGTAGGAGTGTTCTGATTAACTCAGATACTCTGTCCATCACCACCCCCTTTTCTGAATCGTTTTTGGCCACTACAGGTGTGGCAGGGTATGCTCAGACATAAGTCCCTTGCTCACTGCACCATCAGGATTCAAGCAAGCCGGGCCGACGACGGCTGAAATGCCAGAAACCAGTCCCCGGACTCTTGTTTCCTTTCCAGTAAAGAATTGGCTTGGTAGTTTGGTCTGCCCTGTTCCCATGATGCACTGGGCCAGGGCCAGACTAATTTGCATGTAGCCAGGTTCTGAACTGGGATGGTGCAGTGAGCTAAAAAACGGTGATGGATCAAGCCCTGATCTCTTGACTGGGTAGGAGTGTTCTGATTAACTCAGATACTCTGTCCATCACCACCCCCTTTTCTGAATCGTTTTTGGCCACTACAGTTGTGGCAGGGTATGCTCAGACATAAGTCCCTTGCTCACTGCACCATCAGGATTCAAACAAGCCGGGCCGACGATGGCTGAAATGCCAGAAACCGGTCCCCGGAAGCTTGTTTCCTTTCCAGTAAAGAATTGGCTTGGTAGTTTGGTCTGCCCTGTTCCCATGATGCACTGGGCCAGGGCCAGACTAATTTGCATGTAGCCAGGTTCTGAACTGGGATGGTGCAGTGAGCTAAAAACAGTGATGGATCAAGCCCATATCTCTTGACTGGGTAGGAGTGTTCTGATTAACTCAGATACTCTGTCCATCACCACCCCCTTTTCTGAATCGTTTTTGGCCACTACAGGTGTGGCAGGGTATGCTCAGACATGAGTCCCTTGCTCACTGCAACATCAGGATTCAAGCAAGCCGGGCCGACGACGGCTGAAATGCCAGAAACCGGTCCCCGAAGCTTGTTTCCTTTCCAGTAAAGAATTGGCTTGGTAGTTTGGTCTGCCCTGTTCCCATGATGCACTGGGCCAGGGCCAGACTAATTTGCATGTAGCCAGGTTCTGAACTGGGATGGTGCAGTGAGCTAAAAAACAGTGATGGATCAAGCCCTGATCTCTTGACTGGGTAGGAGTGTTCTGATTAACTCAAATACTCTGACCATCACCACCCCCTTTTCTGAATCGTTTTTGGCCACTACAGGTGTGGCAGGGTATGCTCAGACATGAGTCCCTTGCTCACTGCACCATCAGGATTCAAGCAAGCCGGGCCGACGATGGCTGAAATGCCAGAAACCGGTCCCAGGAAGCTTGTTTCCTTTCCAGTAAAGAATTGGCTTGGTAGTTTGGTCTGCCCTGTTCCCATGATGCACTGGGCCAGGGCCAGACTAATTTGCATGTAGCCAGGTTCTGAACTGGGATGGTGCAGTGAGCTAAAAAACGGTGAAGGATCAAGCCCTGATCTCTTGACTGGGTAGGAGTGTTCTGATTAACTCAGATACTCTGTCCATCACCACCCCCTTTTCTGAATCGTTTTTGGCCACTACAGTTGTGGCAGGGTATGCTCAGACATGAGTCCCTTGCTCACTGCACCATCAGGATTCAAGCAAGCCGGGCCGACGATGGCTGAAATGCCAGAAACCGGTCCCAGGAAGCTTGTTTCCTTTCCAGTAAAGAATTGGCTTGGTAGTTTGGTCTGCCCTGTTCCCATGATGCACTGGGCCAGGGCCAGACTAATTTGCATGTAGCCAGGTTCTGAACTGGGATGGTGCAGTGAGCTAAAAAACGGTGATGGATCAAGCCCTGATCTCTTGACTGGGTAGGAGGGTTCTGATTAACCAGATACTCTGTCCATCACCACCCCCTTTTCTGAATCGTTTTTGGCCACTACAGGTGTGGCAGGGTATGCTCAGACATGAGTCCCTTGCTCACTGCACCATCAGGATTCAAGCAAGCCGGGCCGACGACGCCTGAAATGCCAGAAACCGGTCCCCGGAAGCTTGTTTCCTTTCCAGTAAAGAATTGGCTTGGTAGTTTGGTCTGCCCTGTTCACATGATGCACTGGGCCAGGGTCAGACTAATTTGCATGTAGCCAGGTTCTGAACTGGGATGGTGCAGTGAGCTAAAAAACGGTGATGGATCAAGCCCTGATCTCTTGACTGGGTAGGAGTGTTCTGATTAACTCAGATACTCTGTCCATCACCACCCCCTTTTCTGAATCGTTTTTGGCCACTACAGGTGTGGCAGGGTATGCTCAGACATGAGTCCCTTGCTCACTGCACCATCAGGATTCAAGCAAGCTGGGCCGACGACGGTTGAAATGCCCGAAACCGGTCCCCGGAAGCTTGTTTCCTTTCCAGTAAAGAATTGGCTTGGTAGTTTGGTCTGCCCTGTTCCCATGATGCACGGGGCCAGGGCCAGACTAATTTGCATGTAGCCAGGTTCTGAACTGGGATGGTGCAGTGAGCTAAAAAACGGTGATGAATCAAGCCCTGATCTCTTGACTGGGTAGGAGTGTTCTGATTAAATTGGCTTGGTAGTTTGGTCTGCCCTGTTACCATGATGCACTGGGCCAGGGCCAGACTAATTTGCATGTAGCCAGGTTCTGAACTGGGATGGTGCAGTGAGCTAAAAAACGGTGATGGATCAAGCCCTGATCTCTTGACTGGGTAGGAGTGTTCTGATTAACTCAGATACTCTGTCCATCACCACCCCCTTTTCTGAATCATTTTTGGCCACTACAGGTGTGGCAGGGTATGCTCAGACATGAGTCCCTTGCTCACTGCACCATCAGGATTCAAGCAAGCTGGGCCGACGACGGCTGAAATGCCAGAAACCGGTCCCCGGAAGCTTGTTTCCTTTCCAGGAAAGAATTGGCTTGGTAGTTTGGTCTGCCCTGTTCCCATGATGCACTGGGCCAGGGCCAGACTAATTTGCATGTAGCCAGGTTCTGAACTGGGATGGTGCAGTGAGCTAAAAAACGGTGATGGATCAAGCCCTGATCTCTTGACTGGGTAGGAGTGTTCTGATTAACTCAGATACTCTGTCCATCACCACCCCCTTTTCTGAATCATTTTTGGCCACTACAGGTGTGGCAGGGTATGCTCAGACATGAGTCCCTTGCTCACTGCACCATCAGGATTCAAGCAAGCTGGGCCGACGACGGCTGAAATGCCAGAAAACGGTCCCCGGAAGCTTGTTTCCTTTCCAGTAAAGAATTGGCTTGGTAGTTTGGTCTGCCCTGTTCCCATGATGCACTGGGCCAGGGCCAGACTAATTTGCATGTAGCCAGGTTCTGAACTGGGATGGTGCAGTGAGCTAAAAAACGGTGATGGATCAAGCCCTGATCTCTTGACTGGGTAGGAGTGTTCTGATTAACTCAGATACTCTGTCCATCACCACCCCCTTTTCTGAATCATTTTTGGCCACTACAGGTGTGGCAGGGTATGCTCAGACATGAGTCCCTTGCTCACTGCACCATCAGGATTCAAGCAAGCTGGGCCGACGACGGCTGAAATGCCAGAAACCGGTCCCCGGAAGCTTGTTTCCTTTCCAGTAAAGAATTGGCTTGGTAGTTTGGTCTGCCCTGTTCCCATGATGCACTGGGCCAGGGCCAGACTAATTTGCATGTAGCCAGGTTCTGAACTGGGATGGTGCAGTGAGCTAAAAAACGGTGATGGATCAAGCCCTGATCTCTTGACTGGGTAGGAGGGTTCTGATTAACCAGATACTCTGTCCATCACCACCCCCTTTTCTGAATCGTTTTTGGCCACTACAGGTGTGGCAGGGTATGCTCAGACATGAGTCCCTTGCTCACTGCACCATCAGGATTCAAGCAAGCCGGGCCGACGACGCCTGAAATGCCAGAAACCGGTCCCCGGAAGCTTGTTTCCTTTCCAGTAAAGAATTGGCTTGGTAGTTTGGTCTGCCCTGTTCACATGATGCACTGGGCCAGGGTCAGACTAATTTGCATGTAGCCAGGTTCTGAACTGGGATGGTGCAGTGAGCTAAAAAACGGTGATGGATCAAGCCCTGATCTCTTGACTGGGTAGGAGTGTTCTGATTAACTCAGATACTCTGTCCATCACCACCCCCTTTTCTGAATCGTTTTTGGCCACTACAGGTGTGGCAGGGTATGCTCAGACATGAGTCCCTTGCTCACTGCAACATCAGGATTCAAGCAAGCCGGGCCGACGACTGCTGAAATGCCAGAAACCGGTCCCCGGAAGCTTGTTTCCTTTTCAGTAAAGAATTGGCTTGGTAGTTTGGTCTTCCCTGTTCCCATGATGCACTGGGCCAGGGCCAGACTAATTTGCATGTAGCCAGGTTCTGAACTGGGATGGTGCAGTGAGCTAAAAAACGGTGATGGATCAAGCCCTGATCTCTTGACTGGGTAGGAGTGTTCTGATTAACTCAGATACTCTGTCCATCACCACCCCCTTTTCTGAATCGTTTTTGGCCACTACAGTTGTGGCAGGGTATGCTCAGACATAAGTCCCTTGCTCAGTGCACCATCAGGATTCAAACAAGCCGGGCCGACGATGGCTGAAATGCCAGAAACCGGTCCCCGGAAGCTTGTTTCCTTTCCAGTAAAGAATTGGCTTGGTAGTTTGGTCTGCCCTGTTCCCATGATGCACTGGGCCAGGGTCAGACTAATTGGCATGTAGCCAGGTTCTGAACTGGGATGGTGCAGTGAGCTAAAAAACGGTGATGGATCAAGCCCTGATCTCTTGACTGGGTAGGAGTGTTCTGATTAACTCAGATACTCTGTCCATCACCACCCCCTTTTCTGAATCGTTTTTGGCCACTACAGGTGTGGCAGGGTATGCTCAGACATGAGTCCCTTGCTCACTGCAACATCAGGATTCAAGCAAGCCGGGCCGACGACGGCTGAAATGCCAGAAACCGGTCCCCGGAAGCTTGTTCCTTTCCAGTAAAGAATTGGCTTGGTAGTTTGGTCTGCCCTGTTCCCATGATGCACTGGGCCAGGGCCAGACTAATTTGCATGTAGCCAGGTTCTGAACTGGGATGGTGCAGTGAGCTAAAAAACAGTGATGGATCAAGCCCTGATCTCTTGACTGGGTAGGAGTGTTCTGATTAACTAAAATACTCTGACCATCACCACCCCCTTTTCTGAATCGTTTTTGGCCACTACAGGTGTGGCAGGGTATGCTCAGACATGAGTCCCTTGCTCACTGCAACATCAGGATTCAAGCAAGCCGGGCCGACGCCGGCTGAAATGCCAGAAACCGGTCCCCGGAAGCTTGTTTCCTTTTCAGTAAAGAATTGGCTTGGTAGTTTGGTCTGCCCTGTTCCCATGATGCACTGGGCCAGGGCCAGACTAATTTGCATGTAGCCAGGTTCTGAACTGGGATGGTGCAGTGAGCTAAAAAACGGTGATGGATCAAGCCCTGATCTCTTGACTGGGTAGGAGTGTTCTGATTAACTCAGATACTCTGTCCATCACCACCCCCTTTTCTGAATCGTTTTTGGCCACTACAGGTGTGGCAGGGTATGCTCAGACATAAGTCCCTTGCTCACTGCACCATCAGGATTCAAACAAGCCGGGCCGACGATGGCTGAAATGCCAGAAACCGGTCCCCGGAAGCTTGTTCCTTTCCAGTAAAGAATTGGCTTGGTAGTTTGGTCTGCCCTGTTCCCATGATGCACTGGGCCAGGGCCAGACTAATTTGCATGTAGCCAGGTTCTGAACTGGGATGGTGCAGTGAGCTAAAAAACGGTGATGGATCAAGCCCTGATCTCTTGACTGGGTAGGAGTGTTCTGATTAACTCAGATACTCTGTCCATCACCACCCCCTTTTCTGAATCGTTTTTGGCCACTACAGGTGTGGCAGGGTATGCTCAGACATGAGTCCCTTGCTCACTGCACCATCAGGATTCAAGCAAGCCGGGCCGACGACGGCTGAAATGCCAGAAACCGGTCCCCGGAAGCTTGTTTCCTTTCCAGTAAAGAATTGGCTTGGTAGTTTGGTCTGCCCTGTTCCCATGATGCACTGGGCCAGGGCCAGACTAATTTGCATGTAGCCAGTTTCTGAACTGGGATGGTGCAGTGAGCTAAAAATGGTGATGGATCAAGCCCTGATCTCTTGACTGGGTAGGAGGGTTCTGATTAACTCAGATACTCTCTCCATCACCACCCCCTTTTCTGAATCGTTTTTGGCCACTACAGGTGTGGCAGGGTATGCTCAGACATGAGTCCCTTGCTCACTGCACCATCAGGATTCAAGCAAGCCGGGCCGACGACGGCTGAAATGCCAGAAACCAGTACCCGGAAGCTTGTTTCCTTTCCAGTAAAGAATTGGCTTGGTAGTTTGGTCTGCCCTGTTCCCATGAAGCACTGGGCCAGGGCCAGACTAATTTGCATGTAGCCAGGTTCTGAACTGGGATGGTGCAGTGAGCTACAAAACGGTGATGGATCAAGCCCTGATCTCTTGACTGGGTAGGAGTGTTCTGATTAACTCAGATACTCTGTCCATCACCGCCCCCTTTTCTGAATCGTTTTTGGCCACTACAGGTGTGGCAGGGTATGCTCAGACATGAGTCCCTTGCTCACTGCACCATCAGGATTCAAGCAAGCTGGGCCGACGACGGTTGAAATGCCCGAAACCGGTCCCCGGAAGCTTGTTTCCTTTCCAGTAAAGAATTGGCTTGGTAGTTTGGTCTGCCCTGTTCCCATGATGCACGGGGCCAGGGCCAGACTAATTTGCATGTAGCCAGGTTCTGAACTGGGATGGAGCAGTGAGCTAAAAAACGGTGATGAATCAAGCCCTGATCTCTTGACTGGGTAGGAGTGTTCTGATTAAATTGGCTTGGTAGTTTGGTCTGCCCTGTTACCATGATGCACTGGGCCAGGGCCAGACTAATTTGCATGTAGCCAGGTTCTGAACTGGGATGGTGCAGTGAGCTAAAAAACGGTGATGGATCAAGCCCTGATCTCTTGACTGGGTAGGAGTGTTCTGATTAACTCAGATACTCTGTCCATCACCACCCCCTTTTCTGAATCATTTTTGGCCACTACAGGTGTGGCAGGGTATGCTCAGACATGAGTCCCTTGCTCACTGCACCATCAGGATTCAAGCAAGCTGGGCCGACGATGGCTGAAATGCCAGAAACCGGTCCCCGGAAGCTTGTTTCCTTTCCAGTAAAGAATTGGCTTGGTAGTTTGGTCTGCCCTGTTCCCATGATGCACTGGGCCAGGGCCAGACTAATTTGCATGTAGCCAGGTTCTGAACTGGGATGGTGCAGTGAGCTAAAAAACGGTGATGGATCAAGCCCTGATCTCTTGACTGGGTAGGAGCGTTCTGATTAACTCAGATACTCTGTCCATCACCACCCCCTTTTCTGAATCGTTTTTGGCCACTACAGTTGTGGCAGGGTGTGCTCAGACATAAGTCCCTTGCTCACTGCAACATCAGGATTCAAGCAAGCCGGGCCGACGACGGCTGAAATGCCAGAAACCGGTCCCCGGAAGCTTGTTTCCTTTCCAGTAAAGAATTGGCTTGGTAGTTTGGTCTGCCCTGTTCCCATGATGCACTGGGCCAGGGCCAGACTAATTTGCATGTAGCCAGGTTCTGAACTGGGATGGTGCAGTGAGCTAAAAAACAGTGATGGATCAAGCCCTGATCTCTTGACTGGGTAGGAGTGTTCTGATTAACTCAAATACTCTGACCATCACCACCCCCTTTTCTGAATCGTTTTTGGCCACTACAGGTGTGGCAGGGTATGCTCATACATGAGTCCCTTGCTCACTGCACCATCAGGATTCAAGCAAGCCGGGCCGACGACGGCTGAAATGCCAGAAACCGGTCCCAGGAAGCTTGTTTCCTTTCCAGTAAAGAATTGGCTTGGTAGTTTGGTCTGCCCTGTTCCCATGATGCACTTGGCCAGGGCCAGACTAATTTGCATGTAGCCAGGTTCTGAACTGGGATGGTGCAGTGAGCTAAAAACGGTGATGGATCAAGCCCTGATCTCTTGACTGGGTAGGAGTGTTCTGATTAACTCAGATACTCTGTCCATCACCGCCCCCTTTTCTGAATCGTTTTTGGCCACTACAGGTGTGGCAGGGTATGCTCAGACATGAGTCCCTTGCTCACTGCACCATCAGGATTCAAGCAAGCTGGGCCGACGACGGTTGAAATGCCAGAAACCGGTCCCCGGAAGCTTGTTTCCTTTCCAGTAAAGAATTGGCTTGGTAGTTTGGTCTGCCCTGTTCCCATGATGCACGGGGCCAGGGCCAGACTAATTTGCATGTAGCCAGGTTCTGAACTGGGATGGTGCAGTGAGCTAAAAAACGGTGATGAATCAAGCCCTGATCTCTTAACTGGGTAGGAGTGTTCTGATTAAATTGGCTTGGTAGTTTGGTCTGCCCTGTTCCCATGATGCACTGGGCCAGGGCCAGACTAATTTGCATGTAGCCAGGTTCTGAACTGGGATGGTGCAGTGAGCTAAAAAACGGTGATGGATCAAGCCCTGATCTCTTGACTGGGTAGGAGTGTTCTGATTAACTCAGATACTCTGTCCATCACCACCCCCTTTTCTGAATCATTTTTGGCCACTACAGGTGTGGCAGGGTATGCTCAGACATGAGTCCCTTGCTCACTGCACCATCAGGATTCAAGCAAGCTGGGCCGACGACGGCTGAAATGCCAGAAACCGGTCCCCGGAAGCTTGTTTCCTTTCCAGTAAAGAATTGGCTTGGTAGTTTGGTCTGCCCTGTTCCCATGATGCACTGGGCCAGGGCCAGACTAATTTGCATGTAGCCAGGTTCTGAACTGGGATGGTGCAGTGAGCTAAAAAACGGTGATGGATCAAGCCCTGATCTCTTGACTGGGTAGGAGTGTTCTGATTAACTCAGATACTCTGTCCATCACCACCCCCTTTTCTGAATCGTTTTTGGCCACTACAGTTGTGGCAGGGTATGCTCAGACATAAGTCCCTTGCTCACTGCATCATCAGGATTCAAACAAGCCGGGCCGACGATGGCTGAAATGCCAGAAACCGGTCCCCGGAAGCTTGTTTCCTTTCCAGTAAAGAATTGGCTTGGTAGTTTGGTCTGCCCTGTTCCCATGATGCACTGGGCCAGGGCCAGACTAATTTGCATGTAGCCAGGTTCTGAACTGGGATGGTGCAGTGAGCTAAAAAACGGTGATGGATCAAGCCCATATCTCTTGACTGGGTAGGAGTGTTCTGATTAACTCAGATACTCTGTCCATCACCACCCCCTTTTCTGAATCGTTTTTGGCCACTACAGGTGTGGCAGGGTATGCTCAGACATGAGTCCCTTGCTCACTGCAACATCAGGATTCAAGCAAGCCGGGCCGACGACGGCTGAAATGCCAGAAACCGGTCCCCGGAAGCTTGTTTCCTTTCCAGTAAAGAATTGGCTTGGTAGTTTGGTCTGCCCTGTTCCCATGATGCACTGGGCCAGGGCCAGACTAATTTGCATGTAGCCAGGTTCTGAACTGGGATGGTGCAGTGAGCTAAAAAACGGTGATGGATCAAGCCCTGATCTCTTGACTGGGTAGGAGTGTTCTGATTAACTCAGATACTCTGTCCATCAACACCCCCTTTTCTGAATCATTTTTGGCCACTACAGGTGTGGCAGGGTATGCTCAGACATGAGTCCCTTGCTCACTGCACCATTAGGATTTAAGCAAGCCGGGCCGACGACGGCTGAAATGCCAGAAACCAGTCCCCGGAAGCTTGTTTCCTTTCCAGTAAAGAATTGGCTTGGTAGTTTGGTCTGCCCTGTTCCCATGATGCACTGGGCCAGGGCCAGACTAATTTGCATGTAGCCAGGTTCTGAACTGGGATGGTGCAGTGAGCTAAAAAACGGTGATGGATCAAGCCCTGATCTCTTGACTGGGTAGGAGTGTTCTGATTAACTCAGATACTCTGTCCATCACCACCCCCTTTTCTGAATCGTTTTTTGCCACTACAGGTGTGGCAGGGTATGCTCAGACTTGAGTCCCTTGCTCACTGCAACATCAGGATTCAAGCAAGCCGGGCCGACGACGGCTGAAATGCCAGAAACCGGTCCCCGGAAGCTTGTTTCCTTTCCAGTAAAGAATTGGCTTGGTAGTTTGGTCTGCCCTGTTCCCATGATGCACTGGGCCAGGGCCAGACTAATTTGCATGTAGCCAGGTTCTGAACTGGGATGGTGCAGTGAGCTAAAAAACAGTGATGGATCAAGCCCTGATCTCTTGACTGGGTAGGAGCGTTCTGATTAACTCAAATACTCTGACCATCACCACCCCCTTTTCTGAATCGTTTTTGGCCACTACAGGTGTGGCAGGGTATGCTCAGACATGAGTCCCTTGCTCACTGCACCATCAGGATTCAAGCAAGCCGGGCCGACGATGGCTGAAATGCCAGAAACCGGTCCCAGGAAGCTTGTTTCCTTTCCAGTAAAGAATTGGCTTGGTAGTTTGGTCTTCCCTGTTCCCATGATGCACTGGGCCAGGGCCAGACTAATTTGCATGTAGCCAGGTTCTGAACTGGGATGGTGCAGTGAGCTAAAAAACGGTGAAGGATCAAGCCCTGATCTCTTGACTGGGTAGGAGTGTTCTGATTAACTCAGATACTCTGTCCATCACCACCCCCTTTTCTGAATCGTTTTTGGCCACTACAGGTGTGGCAGGGTATGCTCAGACATAAGTCCCTTGCTCACTGCACCATCAGGATTCAAACAAGCCGGGCCGACGATGGCTGAAATGCCAGAAACCGGTCCCCGGAAGCTTGTTCCTTTCCAGTAAAGAATTGGCTTGGTAGTTTGGTCTGCCCTGTTCCCATGATGCACTGGGCCAGGGCCAGACTAATTTGCATGTAGCCAGGTTCTGAACTGGGATGGTGCAGTGAGCTAAAAAACGGTGATGGATCAAGCCCTGATCTCTTGACTGGGTAGGAGTGTTCTGATTAACTCAGATACTCTGTCCATCACCACCCCCTTTTCTGAATCGTTTTTGGCCACTACAGGTGTGGCAGGGTATGCTCAGACATGAGTCCCTTGCTCACTGCACCATCAGGATTCAAGCAAGCCGGGCCGACGACGGCTGAAATGCCAGAAACCGGTCCCCGGAAGCTTGTTTCCTTTCCAGTAAAGAATTGGCTTGGTAGTTTGGTCTGCCCTGTTCCCATGATGCACTGGGCCAGGGCCAGACTAATTTGCATGTAGCCAGGTTCTGAACTGGGATGGTGCATTGAGCTAAAAAACGGTGATGGATCAAGCCCTGATCTCTTGACTGGGTAGGAGTGTTGTGATTAACTCAGATACTCTGTCCATCACCACCCCCTTTTCTGAATCGTTTTTGGCCACTACAGGTGTGGCAGGGTATGCTCAGACATGAGTCCCTTGCTCACTGCACCATCAGGATTCAAGCAAGCCGGGCCGACGACGGCTGAAATGCCAGAAACCAGTCCCCGGAAGCTTGTTTCCTTTCCAGTAAAGAATTGGCTTGGTAGTTTGGTCTGCCCTGTTCCCATGAAGCACTGGGCCAGGGCCAGACTAATTTGCATGTAGCCAGGTTCTGAACTGGGATGGTGCAATGAGCTACAAAACGGTGATGGATCAAGCCCTGATCTCTTGACTGGGTAGGAGTGTTCTGATTAACTCAGATACTCTGTCCATCACCGCCCCCTTTTCTGAATCGTTTTTGGCCACTACAGGTGTGGCAGGGTATGCTCAGACATGAGTCCCTTGCTCACTGCACCATCAGGATTCAAGCAAGCTGGGCCGACGACGGTTGAAATGCCAGAAACCGGTCCCCAGAAGCTTGTTTCCTTTCCAGTAAAGAATTGGCTTGGTAGTTTGGTCTGCCCTGTTCCCATGATGCACGGGGCCAGGGCCAGACTAATTTGCATGTAGCCAGGTTCTGAACTGGGATGGTGCAGTGAGCTAAAAAACGGTGATGAATCAAGCCCTGATCTCTTGACTGGGTAGGAGTGTTCTGATTAAATTGGCTTGGTAGTTTGGTCTGCCCTGTTCCCATGATGCACTGGGCCAGGGCCAGACTAATTTGCATGTAGCCAGGTTCTGAACTGGGATGGTGCAGTGAGCTAAAAAACGGTGATGGATCAAGCCCTGATCTCTTGACTGGGTAGGAGTGTTCTGATTAACTCAGATACTCTGTCCATCACCACCCCCTTTTCTGAATCATTTTTGGCCACTACAGGTGTGGCAGGGTATGCTCAGACATGAGTCCCTTGCTCACTGCACCATCAGGATTCAAGCAAGCTGGGCCGACGACGGCTGAAATGCCAGAAACCGGTCCCCGGAAGCTTGTTTCCTTTCCAGTAAAGAATTGGCTTGGTAGTTTGGTCTGCCCTGTTCCCATGATGCACTGGGCCAGGGCCAGACTAATTTGCATGTAGCCAGGTTCTGAACTGGGATGGTGCAGTGAGCTAAAAAACGGTGATGGATCAAGCCCTGATCTCTTGACTGGGTAGGAGTGTTCTGATTAACTCAGATACTCTGTCCATCACCACCCCCTTTTCTGAATCGTTTTTGGCCACTACAGTTGTGGCAGGGTATGCTCAGACATAAGTCCCTTGCTCACTGCACCATCAGGATTCAAACAAGCCGGGCCGACGATGGCTGAAATGCCAGAAACCGGTCTCCGGAAGCTTGTTTCCTTTCCAGTAAAGAATTGGCTTGGTAGTTTGGTCTGCCCTGTTCCCATGATGCACTGGGCCAGGGCCAGACTAATTTGCATGTAGCCAGGTTCTGAACTGGGATGGTGCAGTGAGCTAAAAAACGGTGATGGATCAAGCCCATATCTCTTGACTGGGTAGGAGTGTTCTGATTAACTCAGATACTCTGTCCATCACCACCCCCTTTTCTGAATCGTTTTTGGCCACTACAGGTGTGGCAGGGTATGCTCAGACATGAGTCCCTTGCTCACTGCAACATCAGGATTCAAGCAAGCCGGGCCGACGACGGCTGAAATGCCAGAAACCGGTCCCCGGAAGCTTGTTTCCTTTCCAGTAAAGAATTGGCTTGGTAGTTTGGTCTGCCCTGTTCCCATGATGCACTGGGCCAGAGCCAGACTAATTTGCATGTAGCCAGGTTCTGAACTGGGATGGTGCAGTGAGCTAAAAAACAGTGATGGATCAAGCCCTGATCTCTTGACTGGGTAGGAGTGTTCTGATTAACTCAAATACTCTGACCATCACCACCCCCTTTTCTGAATCGTTTTTGGCCACTAGAGGTGTGGCAGGGTATGCTCATACATGAGTCCCTTGCTCACTGCACCATCAGGATTCAAGCAAGCCGGGCCGACGACGGATGAAATGCCAGAAACCGGTCCCAGGAAGCTTGTTTCCTTTCCAGTAAAGAATTGGCTTGGTAGTTTGGTCTGCCCTGTTCCCATGAAGCACTGGGCCAGGGCCAGACTAATTTGCATGTAGCCAGGTTCTGAACTGGGATGGTGCAGTGAGCTAAAAATGGTGATGGATCAAGCCCTGATCTCTTGACTGGGTAGGAGGGTTCTGATTAACTCAGATACTCTCTCCATCACCACCCCCTTTTCTGAATCGTTTTTGGCCACTACAGGTGTGGCAGGGTATGCTCAGACATGAGTCCCTTGCTCACTGCACCAACAGGATTCAAGCAAGCC
This sequence comes from Lissotriton helveticus, assembly GCF_964261635.1. Lineage (NCBI taxonomy): Eukaryota > Metazoa > Chordata > Amphibia > Caudata > Salamandridae > Lissotriton > Lissotriton helveticus. Next base: position 1,500,735,741 of record NC_136057.1, on the reverse strand, counting down.
GGGCCGACGACGGCTGAAATGCCAGAAACCAGTCCCCGGAAGCTTGTTTCCTTTCCAGTAAAGAATTGGCTTGGTAGTTTGGTCTGCCCTGTTCCCATGAAGCACTGGGCCAGGGCCAGACTAATTTGCATGTAGCCAGGTTCTGAACTGGGATGGTGCAGTGAGCTACAAAACGGTGATGGATCAAGCCCTGATCTCTTGACTGGGTAGGAGTGTTCTGATTAACTCAGATACTCTGTCCATCACCGCCCCCTTTTCTGAATCGTTTTTGGCCACTACAGGTGTGGCAGGGTATGCTCAGACATGAGTCCCTTGCTCACTGCACCATCAGGATTCAAGCAAGCTGGGCCGACGACGGTTGAAATGCCAGAAACCGGTCCCCGGAAGCTTGTTTCCTTTCCAGTAAAGAATTGGCTTGGTAGTTTGGTCTGCCCTGTTCCCATGATGCACGGGGCCAGGGCCAGACTAATTTGCATGTAGCCAGGTTCTGAACTGGGATGGTGCAGTGAGCTAAAAAACGGTGATGAATCAAGCCCTGATCTCTTGACTGGGTAGGAGTGTTCTGATTAAATTGGCTTGGTAGTTTGGTCTGCCCTGTTCCCATGATGCACTGGGCCAGGGCCAGACTAATTTGCATGTAGCCAGGTTCTGAACTGGGATGGTGCAGTGAGCTAAAAAACGGTGATGGATCAAGCCCTGATCTCTTGACTGGGTAGGAGTGTTCTGATTAACTCAGATACTCTGACCATCACCACCCCCTTTTCTGAATCGTTTTTGGCCACTACAGGTGTGGCAGGGTATGCTCATACATGAGTCCCTTGCTCACTGCACCATCAGGATTCAAGCAAGCCGGGCCGACGACGGCTGAAATGCCAGAAACCGGTCCCAGGAAGCTTGTTTCCTTTCCAGTAAAGAATTGGCTTGGTAGTTTGGTCTGCCCTGTTCCCATGATGCACTTGGCCAGGGCCAGACTAATTTGCATGTAGCCAGGTTCTGAACTGGGATGGTGCAGTGAGCTAAAAATGGTGATGGATCAAGCCCTGATCTCTTGACTGGGTAGGAGGGTTCTGATTAACTCAGATACTCTCTCCATCACCACCCCCTTTTCTGAATCGTTTTTGGCCACTACAGGTGTGGCAGGGTATGCTCAGACATGAGTCCCTTGCTCACTGCACCATCAGGATTCAAGCAAGCCGGGCCGACGACGGCTGAAATGCCAGAAACCAGTCCCCGGAAGCTTGTTTCCTTTCCAGTAAAGAATTGGCTTGGTAGTTTGGTCTGCCCTGTTCCCATGAAGCACTGGGCCAGGGCCAGACTAATTTGCATGTAGCCAGGTTCTGAACTGGGATGGTGCAGTGAGCTACAAAACGGTGATGGATCAAGCCCTGATCTCTTGACTGGGTAGGAGTGTTCTGATTAACTCAGATACTCTGTCCATCACCGCCCCCTTTTCTGAATCGTTTTTGGCCACTACAGGTGTGGCAGGGTATGCTCAGACATGAGTCCCTTGCTCACTGCACCATCAGGATTCAAGCAAGCTGGGCCGACGACGGTTGAAATGCCAGAAACCGGTCCCCGGAAGCTTGTTTCCTTTCCAGTAAAGAATTGGCTTGGTAGTTTGGTCTGCCCTGTTCCCATGATGCACGGGGCCAGGGCCAGACTAATTTGCATGTAGCCAGGTTCTGAACTGGGATGGTGCAGTGAGCTAAAAAACGGTGATGAATCAAGCCCTGATCTCTTAACTGGGTAGGAGTGTTCTGATTAAATTGGCTTGGTAGTTTGGTCTGCCCTGTTCCCATGATGCACTGGGCCAGGGCCAGACTAATTTGCATGTAGCCAGGTTCTGAACTGGGATGGTGCAGTGAGCTAAAAAACGGTGATGGATCAAGCCCTGATCTCTTGACTGGGTAGGAGTGTTCTGATTAACTCAGATACTCTGTCCATCACCACCCCCTTTTCTGAATCATTTTTGGCCACTACAGGTGTGGCAGGGTATGCTCAGACATGAGTCCCTTGCTCACTGCACCATCAGGATTCAAGCAAGCTGGGCCGACGACGGCTGAAATGCCAGAAACCGGTCCCCGGAAGCTTGTTTCCTTTCCAGTAAAGAATTGGCTTGGTAGTTTGGTCTGCCCTGTTCCCATGATGCACTGGGCCAGGGCCAGACTAATTTGCATGTAGCCAGGTTCTGAACTGGGATGGTGCAGTGAGCTAAAAAACGGTGATGGATCAAGCCCTGATCTCTTGACTGGGTAGGAGTGTTCTGATTAACTCAGATACTCTGTCCATCACCACCCCCTTTTCTGAATCGTTTTTGGCCACTACAGTTTTGGCAGGGTATGCTCAGACATAAGTCCCTTGCTCACTGCATCATCAGGATTCAAACAAGCCGGGCCGACGATGGCTGAAATGCCAGAAACCGGTCCCCGGAAGCTTGTTTCCTTTCCAGTAAAGAATTGGCTTGGTAGTTTGGTCTGCCCTGTTCCCATGATGCACTGGGCCAGGGCCAGACTAATTTGCATGTAGCCAGGTTCTGAACTGGGATGGTGCAGTGAGCTAAAAAACGGTGATGGATCAAGCCCATATCTCTTGACTGGGTAGGAGTGTTCTGATTAACTCAGATACTCTGTCCATCACCACCCCCTTTTCTGAATCGTTTTTGGCCACTACAGGTGTGGCAGGGTATGCTCAGACATGAGTCCCTTGCTCACTGCAACATCAGGATTCAAGCAAGCCGGGCCGACGACGGCTGAAATGCCAGAAACCGGTCCCCGGAAGCTTGTTTCCTTTCCAGTAAAGAATTGGCTTGGTAGTTTGGTCTGCCCTGTTCCCATGATGCACTGGGCCAGGGCCAGACTAATTTGCATGTAGCCAGGTTCTGAACTGGGATGGTGCAGTGAGCTAAAAAACAGTGATGGATCAAGCCCTGATCTCTTGACTGGGTAGGAGTGTTCTGATTAACTCAAATACTCTGACCATCACCACCCCCTTTTCTGAATCGTTTTTGGCCACTACAGGTGTGGCAGGGTATGCTCATACATGAGTCCCTTGCTCACTGCACCATCAGGATTCAAGCAAGCCGGGCCGACGATGGCTGAAATGCCAGAAACCGGTCCCAGGAAGCTTGTTTCCTTTCCAGTAAAGAATTGGCTTGGTAGTTTGGTCTGCCCTGTTCCCATGATGCACTTGGCCAGGGCCAGACTAATTTGCATGTAGCCAGGTTCTGAACTGGGATGGTGCAGTGAGCTAAAAAACGGTGAAGGATCAAGCCCTGATCTCTTGACTGGGTAGGAGTGTTCTGATTAACTCAGATACTCTGTCCATCACCACCCCCTTTTCTGAATCATTTTTGGCCACTACAGGTGTGGCAGGGTATGCTCAGACATGAGTCCCTTGCTCACTGCAACATCAGGATTCAAGCAAGCCGGGCCGACGACGGCTGAAATGCCAGAAACCGGTCCCCGGAAGCTTGTTTCCTTTTCAGTAAAGAATTGGCTTGGTAGTTTGGTCTGCCCTGTTCCCATGATGCACTGGGCCAGGGCCAGACTAATTTGCATGTAGCCAGGTTCTGAACTGGGATGGTGCAGTGAGCTAAAAAACGGTGATGGATCAAGCCCTGATCTCTTGACTGGGTAGGAGTGTTCTGATTAACTCAGATACTCTGTCCATCACCACCCCCTTTTCTGAATCGTTTTTGGCCACTACAGGTGTGGCAGGGTATGCTCAGACATAAGTCCCTTGCTCACTGCACCATCAGGATTCAAACAAGCCGGGCCGACAATGGCTGAAATGCCAGAAACCGGTCCCCGGAAGCTTGTTCCTTTCCAGTAAAGAATTGGCTTGGTAGTTTGGTCTGCCCTGTTCCCATGATGCACTGGGCCAGGGCCAGACTAATTTGCATGTAGCCAGGTTCTGAACTGGGATGGTGCAGTGAGCTAAAAAACGGTGATGGATCAAGCCCTGATCTCTTGACTGGGTAGGAGTGTTCTGATTAACTCAGATACTCTGTCCATCACCACCCCCTTTTCTGAATCGTTTTTGGCCACTACAGGTGTGGCAGGGTATGCTCAGACATGAGTCCCTTGCTCACTGCACCATCAGGATTCAAGCAAGCCGGGCCGACGATTGCTGAAATGCCAGAAACCGGTCCCCGGAAGCTTGTTTCCTTTCCAGTAAAGAATTGGCTTGGTAGTTTGGTCTGCCCTGTTCCCATGATGCACTGGGCCAGGGCCAGACTAATTTGCATGTAGCCAGGTTCTGAACTGGGATGGTGCAGTGAGCTAAAAAATGGTGATGGATCAAGCCCTGATCTCTTGACTGGGTAGGAGTGTTGTGATTAACTCAGATACTCTGTCCATCACCACCCCCTTTTCTGAATCGTTTTTGGCCACTACAGGTGTGGCAGGGTATGCTCAGACATGAGTCCCTTGCTCACTGCACCATCAGGATTCAAGCAAGCCGGGCCGACGACGGCTGAAATGCCAGAGACCGGTCCCCGGAAGCTTGTTTCCTTTCCAGTAAAGAATTGGCTTGGTAGTTTGGTCTGCCCAGTTCCCATGATGCACTGGGCCAGGGCCAGACTAATTTGCATGTAGCCAGGTTCTGAACTGGGATGGTGCAGTGAGCTAAAAAACGGTGATGGATCAAGCCCTGATCCCTTGACTGGGTAGGAGTGTTCTGATTAACTCAGATACTCTGTCCATCACCACCCCCTTTTCTGAATTGTTTTTGGCCACTACAGTTGTGGCAGGGTATGCTCAGACATGAGTCCCTTGCTCACTGCAACATCAGGATTCAAGCAAGCCGGGCCGACGACGGCTGAAATGCCAGAAACCGGTCCCCGGAAGCTTGTTTCCTTTTCAGTAAAGAATTGGCTTGGTAGTTTGGTCTGCCCTGTTCCCATGATGCACTGGGCCAGGGCCAGACTAATTTGCATGTAGCCAGGTTCTGAACTGGGATGGTGCAGTGAGCTAAAAAACGGTGATGGATCAAGCCCTGATCTCTTGACTGGGTAGGAGTGTTCTGATTAACTCAGATACTCTGTCCATCACCACCCCCTTTTCTGAATCATTTTTGGCCACTACAGGTGTGGCAGGGTATGCTCAGACATAAGTCCCTTGCTCACTGCACCATCAGGATTCAAGCAAGCCGGGCCGACGACGGCTGAAATGCCAGAAACCGGTCCCCGGAAGCTTGTTTCCTTTCCAGTAAAGAATTGGCTTGGTAGTTTGGTCTGCCCTGTTCCCATGATGCACTGGGCCAGGGCCAGACTAATTTGCATGTAGCCAGGTTCTGAACTGGGATGGTGCAGTGAGCTAAAAAACGGTGATGGATCAAGCCCTGATCTCTTGACTGGGTAGGAGTGTTCTGATTAACTCAGATACTCTGTCCATCACCACCCCCTTTTCTGAATCATTTTTGGCCACTACAGGTGTGGCAGGGTATGCTCAGACAGGAGTCCCTTGCTCACTGCACCATTAGGATTTAAGCAAGCCGGGCCGACGACGGCTGAAATGCCAGAAACCAGTCCCCGGAAGCTTGTTTCCTTTCCAGTAAAGAATTGGCTTGGTAGTTTGGTCTGCCCTGTTCCCATGATGCACTGGGCCAGGGCCAGACTAATTTGCATGTAGCCAGGTTCTGAACTGGGATGGTGCAGTGAGCTAAAAAACGGTGATGGATCAAGCCCTGATCTCTTGACTGGGTAGGAGTGTTCTGATTAACTCAGATACTCTGTCCATCACCACCCCCTTTTCTGAATCGTTTTTGGCCACTACAGGTGTGGCAGGGTATGCTCAGACATAAGTCCCTTGCTCACTGCACCATCAGGATTCAAACAAGCCGGGCCGACGATGGCTGAAATGCCAGAAACCGGTCCCCGGAAGCTTGTTCCTTTCCAGTAAAGAATTGGCTTGGTAGTTTGGTCTGCCCTGTTCCCATGATGCACTGGGCCAGGGCCAGACTAATTTGCATGTAGCCAGGTTCTGAACTGGGATGGTGCAGTGAGCTAAAAAACGGTGATGGATCAAGCCCTGATCTCTTGACTGGGTAGGAGTGTTCTGATTAACTCAGATACTCTGTCCATCACCACCCCCTTTTCTGAATCGTTTTTGGCCACTACAGGTGTGGCAGGGTATGCTCAGACATGAGTCCCTTGCTCACTGCACCATCAGGATTCAAGCAAGCCGGGCCGACGATTGCTGAAATGCCAGAAACCGGTCCCCGGAAGCTTGTTTCCTTTCCAGTAAAGAATTGGCTTGGTAGTTTGGTCTGCCCTGTTCCCATGATGCACTGGGCCAGGGCCAGACTAATTTGCATGTAGCCAGGTTCTGAACTGGGATGGTGCAGTGAGCTAAAAAATGGTGATGGATCAAGCCCTGATCTCTTGACTGGGTAGGAGTGTTGTGATTAACTCAGATACTCTGTCCATCACCACCCCCTTTTCTGAATCGTTTTTGGCCACTACAGGTGTGGCAGGGTATGCTCAGACATGAGTCCCTTGCTCACTGCACCATCAGGATTCAAGCAAGCCGGGCCGACGACGGCTGAAATGCCAGAGACCGGTCCCCGGAAGCTTGTTTCCTTTCCAGTAAAGAATTGGCTTGGTAGTTTGGTCTGCCCAGTTCCCATGATGCACTGGGCCAGGGCCAGACTAATTTGCATGTAGCCAGGTTCTGAACTGGGATGGTGCAGTGAGCTAAAAAACGGTGATGGATCAAGCCCTGATCCCTTGACTGGGTAGGAGTGTTCTGATTAACTCAGATACTCTGTCCATCACCACCCCCTTTTCTGAATTGTTTTTGGCCACTACAGTTGTGGCAGGGTATGCTCAGACATGAGTCCCTTGCTCACTGCAACATCAGGATTCAAGCAAGCCGGGCCGACGACGGCTGAAATGCCAGAAACCGGTCCCCGGAAGCTTGTTTCCTTTTCAGTAAAGAATTGGCTTGGTAGTTTGGTCTGCCCTGTTCCCATGATGCACTGGGCCAGGGCCAGACTAATTTGCATGTAGCCAGGTTCTGAACTGGGATGGTGCAGTGAGCTAAAAAACGGTGATGGATCAAGCCCTGATCTCTTGACTGGGTAGGAGTGTTCTGATTAACTCAGATACTCTGTCCATCACCACCCCCTTTTCTGAATCATTTTTGGCCACTACAGGTGTGGCAGGGTATGCTCAGACATAAGTCCCTTGCTCACTGCACCATCAGGATTCAAGCAAGCCGGGCCGACGACGGCTGAAATGCCAGAAACCGGTCCCCGGAAGCTTGTTTCCTTTCCAGTAAAGAATTGGCTTGGTAGTTTGGTCTGCCCTGTTCCCATGATGCACTGGGCCAGGGCCAGACTAATTTGCATGTAGCCAGGTTCTGAACTGGGATGGTGCAGTGAGCTAAAAAACGGTGATGGATCAAGCCCTGATCTCTTGACTGGGTAGGAGTGTTCTGATTAACTCAGATACTCTGTCCATCACCACCCCCTTTTCTGAATCGTTTTTGGCCACTACAGGTGTGGCAGGGTATGCTCAGACATGAGTCCCTTGCTCACTGCACCATCAGGATTCAAGCAAGCCGGGCCGACGATTGCTGAAATGCCAGAAACCGGTCCCCGGAAGCTTGTTTCCTTTCCAGTAAAGAATTGGCTTGGTAGTTTGGTCTGCCCTGTTCCCATGATGCACTGGGCCAGGGCCAGACTAATTTGCATGTAGCCAGGTTCTGAACTGGGATGGTGCAGTGAGCTAAAAAACGGTGATGGATCAAGCCCTGATCCCTTGACTGGGTAGGAGTGTTCTGATTAACTCAGATACTCTGTCCATCACCACCCCCTTTTCTGAATTGTTTTTGGCCACTACAGTTGTGGCAGGGTATGCTCAGACATGAGTCCCTTGCTCACTGCAACATCAGGATTCAAGCAAGCCGGGCCGACGACGGCTGAAATGCCAGAAACCGGTCCCCGGAAGCTTGTTTCCTTTTCAGTAAAGAATTGGCTTGGTAGTTTGGTCTGCCCTGTTCCCATGATGCACTGGGCCAGGGCCAGACTAATTTGCATGTAGCCAGGTTCTGAACTGGGATGGTGCAGTGAGCTAAAAAACGGTGATGGATCAAGCCCTGATCTCTTGACTGGGTAGGAGTGTTCTGATTAACTCAGATACTCTGTCCATCACCACCCCCTTTTCTGAATCATTTTTGGCCACTACAGGTGTGGCAGGGTATGCTCAGACATAAGTCCCTTGCTCACTGCACCATCAGGATTCAAGCAAGCCGGGCCGACGACGGCTGAAATGCCAGAAACCGGTCCCCGGAAGCTTGTTTCCTTTCCAGTAAAGAATTGGCTTGGTAGTTTGGTCTGCCCTGTTCCCATGATGCACTGGGCCAGGGCCAGACTAATTTGCATGTAGCCAGGTTCTGAACTGGGATGGTGCAGTGAGCTAAAAAACGGTGATGGATCAAGCCCTGATCTCTTGACTGGGTAGGAGTGTTCTGATTAACTCAGATACTCTGTCCATCACCACCCCCTTTTCTGAATCATTTTTGGCCACTACAGGTGTGGCAGGGTATGCTCAGACATGAGTCCCTTGCTCACTGCACCATTAGGATTTAAGCAAGCCGGGCCGACGACGGCTGAAATGCCAGAAACCAGTCCCCGGAAGCTTGTTTCCTTTCCAGTAAAGAATTGGCTTGGTAGTTTGGTCTGCCCTGTTCCCATGATGCACTGGGCCAGGGCCAGACTAATTTGCATGTAGCCAGGTTCTGAACTGGGATGGTGCAGTGAGCTAAAAAACGGTGATGGATCAAGCCCTGATCTCTTGACTGGGTAGGAGTGTTCTGATTAACTCAGATACTCTGTCCATCACCACGCCCTTTTCTGAATCGTTTTTTGCCACTACAGGTGTGGCAGGGTATGCTCAGACTTGAGTCCCTTGCTCACTGCAACATCAGGATTCAAGCAAGCCGGGCCGACGACGGCTGAAATGCCAGAAACCGGTCCCCGGAAGCTTGTTTCCTTTCCAGTAAAGAATTGGCTTGGTAGTTTGGTCTGCCCTGTTCCCATGATGCACTGGGCCAGGGCCAGACTAATTTGCATGTAGCCAGGTTCTGAACTGGGATGGTGCAGTGAGCTAAAAAACAGTGATGGATCAAGCCCTGATCTCTTGACTGGGTAGGAGCGTTCTGATTAACTCAAATACTCTGACCATCACCACCCCCTTTTCTGAATCGTTTTTGGCCACTACAGGTGTGGCAGGGTATGCTCAGACATGAGTCCCTTGCTCACTGCACCATCAGGATTCAAGCAAGCCGGGCCGACGATGGCTGAAATGCCAGAAACCGGTCCCAGGAAGCTTGTTTCCTTTCCAGTAAAGAATTGGCTTGGTAGTTTGGTCTGCCCTGTTCCCATGATGCACTGGGCCAGGGCCAGACTAATTTGCATGTAGCCAGGTTCTGAACTGGGATGGTGCAGTGAGCTAAAAAACGGTGAAGGATCAAGCCCTGATCTCTTGACTGGGTAGGAGTGTTCTGATTAACTCAGATACTCTGTCCATCACCACCCCCTTTTCTGAATCATTTTTGGCCACTACAGGTGTGGCAGGGTATGCTCAGACATGAGTCCCTTGCTCACTGCAACATCAGGATTCAAGCAAGCCGGGCCGACGACGGCTGAAATGCCAGAAACCGGTCCCCGGAAGCTTGTTTCCTTTTCAGTAAAGAATTGGCTTGGTAGTTTGGTCTGCCCTGTTCCCATGATGCACTGGGCCAGGGCCAGACTAATTTGCATGTAGCCAGGTTCTGAACTGGGATGGTGCAGTGAGCTAAAAAACGGTGATGGATCAAGCCCTGATCTCTTGACTGGGTAGGAGTGTTCTGATTAACTCAGATACTCTGTCCATCACCACCCCCTTTTCTGAATCGTTTTTGGCCACTACAGGTGTGGCAGGGTATGCTCAGACATAAGTCCCTTGCTCACTGCACCATCAGGATTCAAACAAGCCGGGCCGACGATGGCTGAAATGCCAGAAACCGGTCCCCGGAAGCTTGTTCCTTTCCAGTAAAGAATTGGCTTGGTAGTTTGGTCTGCCCTGTTCCCATGATGCACTGGGCCAGGGCCAGACTAATTTGCATGTAGCCAGGTTCTGAACTGGGATGGTGCAGTGAGCTAAAAAACGGTGATGGATCAAGCCCTGATCTCTTGACTGGGTAGGAGTGTTCTGATTAACTCAGACACTCTGTCCATCACCACCCCCTTTTCTGAATCGTTTTTGGCCACTACAGGTGTGGCAGGGTATGCTCAGACATGAGTCCCTTGCTCACTGCACCATCAGGATTCAAGCAAGCCGGGCCGACGACGGCTGAAATGCCAGAAACCGGTCCCCGGAAGCTTGTTTCCTTTCCAGTAAAGAATTGGCTTGGTAGTTTGGTCTGCCCTGTTCCCATGATGCACTGGGCCAGGGCCAGACTAATTTGCATGTAGCCAGGTTCTGAACTGGGGTGGTGCAGTGAGCTAAAAATGGTGATGGATCAAGCCCTGATCTCTTGACTGGGTAGGAGGGTTCTGATTAACTCAGATACTCTCTCCATCACCACCCCCTTTTCTGAATCGTTTTTGGCCACTACAGGTGTGGCAGGGTATGCTCAGACATGAGTCCCTTGCTCACTGCACCATCAGGATTCAAGCAAGCCGGGCCGATGACGGCTGAAATGCCGGAAACCAGTCCCCGGAAGCTTGTTTCCTTTCCAGTAAAGAATTGGCTTGGTAGTTTGGTCTGCCCTGTTCCCATGAAGCACTGGGCCAGGGCCAGACTAATTTGCATGTAGCCAGGTTCTGAACTGGGATGGTGCAGTGAGCTACAAAACGGTGATGGATCAAGCCCTGATCTCTTGACTGGGTAGGAGTGTTCTGATTAACTCAGATACTCTGTCCATCACCGCCCCCTTTTCTGAATCATTTTTGGCCACTACAGGTGTGGCATGGTATGCTCAGACATGAGTCCCTTGCTCACTGCACCATCAGGATTCAAGCAAGCTGGGCCGACGACGGTTGAAATGCCAGAAACCGGTCCCCAGAAGCTTGTTTCCTTTCCAGTAAAGAATTGGCTTGGTAGTTTGGTCTGCCCTGTTCCCATGATGCACGGGGCCAGGGCCAGACTAATTTGCATGTAGCCAGGTTCTGAACTGGGATGGTGCAGTGAGCTAAAAAACGGTGATGAATCAAGCCCTGATCTCTTGACTGGGTAGGAGTGTTCTGATTAAATTGGCTTGGTAGTTTGGTCTGCCCTGTTCCCATGATGCACTGGGCCAGGGCCAGACTAATTTGCATGTAGCCAGGTTCTGAACTGGGATGGTGCAGTGAGCTAAAAAACGGTGATGGATCAAGCCCTGATCTCTTGACTGGGTAGGAGTGTTCTGATTAACTCAGATACTCTGTCCATCACCACCCCCTTTTCTGAATCATTTTTGGCCACTACAGGTGTGGCAGGGTATGCTCAGACATGAGTCCCTTGCTCACTGCACCATCAGGATTCAAGCAAGCTGGGCCGACGACGGCTGAAATGCCAGAAACCGGTCCCCGGAAGCTTGTTTCCTTTCCAGTAAAGAATTGGCTTGGTAGTTTGGTCTGCCCTGTTCCCATGATGCACTGGGCCAGGGCCAGACTAATTTGCATGTAGCCAGGTTCTGAACTGGGATGGTGCAGTGAGCTAAAAAACGGTGATGGATCAAGCCCTGATCTCTTGACTGGGTAGGAGTGTTCTGATTAACTCAGATACTCTGTCCATCACCACCCCCTTTTCTGAATCGTTTTTGGCCACTACAGTTGTGGCAGGGTATGCTCAGACATAAGTCCCTTGCTCACTGCACCATCAGGATTCAAACAAGCCGGGCCGACGATGGCTGAAATGCCAGAAACCGGTCTCCGGAAGCTTGTTTCCTTTCCAGTAAAGAATTGGCTTGGTAGTTTGGTCTGCCCTGTTCCCATGATGCACTGGGCCAGGGCCAGACTAATTTGCATGTAGCCAGGTTCTGAACTGGGATGGTGCAGTGAGCTAAAAAACGGTGATGGATCAAGCCCATATCTCTTGACTGGGTAGGAGTGTTCTGATTAACTCAGATACTCTGTCCATCACCACCCCCTTTTCTGAATCGTTTTTGGCCACTACAGGTGTGGCAGGGTATGCTCAGACATGAGTCCCTTGCTCACTGCAACATCAGGATTCAAGCAAGCCGGGCCGACGACGGCTGAAATGCCAGAAACCGGTCCCCGGAAGCTTGTTTCCTTTCCAGTAAAGAATTGGCTTGGTAGTTTGGTCTGCCCTGTTCCCATGATGCACTGGGCCAGAGCCAGACTAATTTGCATGTAGCCAGGTTCTGAACTGGGATGGTGCAGTGAGCTAAAAAACAGTGATGGATCAAGCCCTGATCTCTTGACTGGGTAGGAGTGTTCTGATTAACTCAAATACTCTGACCATCACCACCCCCTTTTCTGAATCGTTTTTGGCCACTACAGGTGTGGCAGGGTATGCTCATACATGAGTCCCTTGCTCACTGCACCATCAGGATTCAAGCAAGCCGGGCCGACGACGGCTGAAATGCCAGAAACCGGTCCCAGGAAGCTTGTTTCCTTTCCAGTAAAGAATTGGCTTGGTAGTTTGGTCTGCCCTGTTCCCATGAAGCACTGGGCCAGGGCCAGACTAATTTGCATGTAGCCAGGTTCTGAACTGGGATGGTGCAGTGAGCTACAAAACGGTGATGGATCAAGCCCTGATCTCTTGACTGGGTAGGAGTGTTCTGATTAACTCAGATACTCTGTCCATCACCGCCCCATTTTCTGAATCGTTTTTGGCCACTACAGGTGTGGCAGGGTATGCTCAGACATGAGTCCCTTGCTCACTGCACCATCAGGATTCAAGCAAGCTGGGCCGACGACGGTTGAAATGCCAGAAACCGGTCCCCGGAAGCTTGTTTCCTTTCCAGTAAAGAATTGGCTTGGTAGTTTGGTCTGCCCTGTTCCCATGATGCACGGGGCCAGGGCCAGACTAATTTGCATGTAGCCAGGTTCTGAACTGGGATGGTGCAGTGAGCTAAAAAACGGTGATGAATCAAGCCCTGATCTCTTGACTGGGTAGGAGTGTTCTGATTAAATTGGCTTGGTAGTTTGGTCTGCCCTGTTCCCATGATGCACTGGGCCAGGGCCAGACTAATTTGCATGTAGCCAGGTTCTGAACTGGGATGGTGCAGTGAGCTAAAAAACGGTGATGGATCAAGCCCTGATCTCTTGACTGGGTAGGAGTGTTCTGATTAACTCAGATACTCTGTCCATCACCACCCCCTTTTCTGAATCATTTTTGGCCACTACAGGTGTGGCAGGGTATGCTCAGACATGAGTCCCTTGCTCACTGAACCATCAGGATTCAAGCAAGCCGGGCCGACGACGGCTGAAATGACAGAAACCGGTCCCCGGAAGCTTGTTTCCTTTCCAGTAAAGAATTGGCTTGGTAGTTTGGTCTGCCCTGTTCCCATGATGCACTGGGCCAGGGCCAGACTAATTTGCATGTAGCCAGGTTCTGAACTGGGATGGTGCAGTGAGCTAAAAAACGGTGATGGATCAAGCCCTGATCTCTTGACTGGGTAGGAGTGTTCTGATTAACTCAGATACTCTGTCCATCACCACCCCCTTTTCTGAATCATTTTTGGCCACTACAGGTGTGGCAGGGTATGCTCAGACATGAGTCCCTTGCTCACTGCACCATTAGGATTTAAGCAAGCCGGGCCGATGATGGCTGAAATGCCAGAAACCAGTCCCCGGAAGCTTGTTTCCTTTCCAGTAAAGAATTGGCTTGGTAGTTTGGTCTGCCCTGTTCCCATGATGCACTGGGCCAGGGCCAGACTAATTTGCATGTAGCCAGGTTCTGAACTGGGATGGTGCAGTGAGCTAAAAAACGGTGATGGATCAAGCCCTGATCTCTTGACTGGGTAGGAGTGTTCTGATTAACTCAGATACTCTGTCCATCACCACCCCCTTTTCTGAATCGTTTTTTGCCACTACAGGTGTGGCAGGGTATGCTCAGACTTGAGTCCCTTGCTCACTGCAACATCAGGATTCAAGCAAGCCGGGCCGACGACGGCTGAAATGCCAGAAACCGGTCCCCGGAAGCTTGTTTCCTTTCCAGTAAAGAATTGGCTTGGTAGTTTGGTCTGCCCTGTTCCCATGATGCACTGGGCCAGGGCCAGACTAATTTGCATGTAGCCAGGTTCTGAACCGGGATGGTGCAGTGAGCTAAAAAACAGTGATGGATCAAGCCCTGATCTCTTGACTGGGTAGGAGCGTTCTGATTAACTCAAATACTCTGACCATCACCACCCCCTTTTCTGAATTGTTTTTGGCCACTACAGGTGTGGCAGGGTATGCTCAGACATGAGTCCCTTGCTCACTTCACCATCAGGATTCAAGCAAGCCGGGCCGACGATAGCTGAAATGCCAGAAACCGGTCCCAGGAAGCTTGTTTCCTTTCCAGTAAAGAATTGGCTTGGTAGTTTGGTATGCCCTGTTCCCATGATGCACTGGGCCAGGGCCAGACTAATTTGCATGTAGCCAGGTTCTGAACTGGGATGGTGCAGTGAGCTAAAAAACGGTGAAGGATCAAGCCCTGATCTCTTGACTGGGTAGGAGTGTTCTGATTAACTCAGATACTCTGTCCATCACCACCCCCTTTTCTGAATCGTTTTTGGCCACTACAGGTGTGGCAGGGTATGCTCAGACATGAGTCCCTTGCTCACTGCACCATCAGGATTCAAGCAAGCCGGGCCGACGACGGCTGAAATGCCAGAAACCGGTCCCCGGAAGCTTGTTTCCTTTCCAGTAAAGAATTGGCTTGGTAGTTTGGTCTGCCCTGTTCCCATGATGCACTGGGCCAGGGCCAGACTAATTTGCATGTAGCCAGGTTCTGAACTGGGATGGTGCAGTGAGCTAAAAAACAGTGATGGATCAAGCCCTGATCTCTTGACTGGGTAGGAGTGTTCTGATTAACTCAAATACTCTGACCATCACCACCCCCTTTTCTGAATCGTTTTTGGCCACTACAGGTGTGGCAGGGTATGCTCAGACATGAGTCCCTTGCTCACTGCACCATCAGGATTCAAGCAAGCCGGGCCGACGATGGCTGAAATGCCAGAAACCGGTCCCAGGAAGCTTGTTTCCTTTCCAGTAAAGAATTGGCTTGGTAGTTTGGTCTGCCCTGTTCCCATGATGCACTGGGCCAGGGCCAGACTAATTTGCATGTAGCCAGGTTCTGAACTGGGATGGTGCAGTGAGCTAAAAACGGTGAAGAATCAAGCCCTGATCTCTTGACTGGGTAGGAGTGTTCTGATTAACTCAGATACTCTGTCCATCACCACCCCCTTTTCTGAATCGTTTTTGGCCACTACAGGTGTGGCAGGGTATGCTCAGACATGAGTCCCTTGCTCACTGCACCATCAGGATTCAAGCAAGCCGGGCCGACGACGGCTGAAATGCCAGAAACCGGTCCCTGGTAGCTTGTTTCCTTTCCAGTAAAGAACTGGCTTGGTAGTTTGGTCTGCCCTGTTCCCATGATGCACTGGGCCAGGGCCAGACTAATTTGCATGTAGCCACGTTCTGAACTGGGATGGTGCAGTGAGCTAAAAAACGGTGAAGGATCAAGCCCTGATCTCTTGACTGGGTAGGAGTGTTCTGATTAACTCAGATACTCTGTCCATCACCACCCCCTTTTCTGAATCGTTTTTGGCCACTACAGGTGTGGCAGGGTATGCTCAGACATGAGTCCCTTGCTCACTGCACCATCAGGATTCAAGCAAGCCGGGCCGACGACGGCTGAAATGCCAGAAACCGGTCCCCGGAAGCTTGTTTCCTTTCCAGTAAAGAATTGGCTTGGTAGTTTGGTCTGCCCTGTTCCCATGATGCACTGGGCCAGGGCCAGACTAATTTGCATGTAGCCAGGTTCTGAACTGGGATGGTGCAGTGAGCTAAAAAACAGTGATGGATCAAGCCCTGATCTCTTGACTGGGTAGGAGTTTTCTGATTAACTCAAATACTCTGACCATCACCACCCCCTTTTCTGAATCATTTTTGGCCACTACAGGTGTGGCAGGGTATGCTCAGACATTAGTCCCTTGCTCACTGCACCATCAGGATTCAAGCAAGCCGGGCCGACGATGGCTGAAATGCCAGAAACCGGTCCCAGGAAGCTTGTTTCCTTTCCAGTAAAGAATTGGCTTGGTAGTTTGGTCTGCCCTGTTCCCATGATGCACTGGGCCAGGTCCAGACTAATTTGCATGTAGCCAGGTTCTGAACTGGGATGGTGCAGTGAGCTAAAAAACGGTGAAGGATCAAGCCCTGATCTCTTGACTGGGTAGGAGTGTTCTGATTAACTCAGATACTCTGTCCATCACCACCCCCTTTTCTGAATCGTTTTTGGCCACTACAGGTGTGGCAGGGTATGCTCAGACATGAGTCCCTTGCTCACTGCACCATCAGGATTTAAGCAAGCCGGGCCGACGACGGCTGAAATGCCAGAAACCGGTCCCTGGTAGCTTGTTTCCTTTCCAGTAAAGAACTGGCTTGGTAGTTTGGTCTGCCCTGTTCCCATGATGCACTGGGCCAGGGCCAGACTAATTTGCACGTAGCCAGGTTCTGAACTGGGATGGTGCAGTGAGCTAAAAAACGGTGAAGGATCAAGCCCTGATCTCTTGACTGGGTAGGAGTGTTGTGATTAACTCAGATACTCTGTCCATCACCACCCCCTTTTCTGAATCGTTTTTGGCCACTACAGGTGTGGCAGGGTATGCTCAGACATGAGTCCCTTGCTCACTGCACCATCAGGATTCAAGCAAGCCGGGCCGACGACGGCTGAAATGCCAGAAACCAGTCCCCGGAAGCTTGTTTCCTTTCCAGTAAAGAATTGGCTTGGTAGTTTGGTCTGCCCTGTTCCCATGATGCACTGGGCCAGGGCCAGACTAATTTGCATGTAGCCAGGTTCTGAACTGGGATGGTGCAGTGAGCTAAAAAACGGTGATGGATCAATCCCTGATCTCTTGACTGGGTAGGAGGGTTCTGATTAACTCAGATACTCTGTCCATCACCACCCCCTTTTCTGAATCGTTTTTGGCCACTACAGGTGTGGCAGGGTATGCTCAGACATGAGTCCCTTGCTCACTGCACCATCAGGATTCAAGCAAGCCGGGCCGACGACGGCTGAAATGCCAGAAACCAGTCCCCGGAAGCTTGTTTCCTTTCCAGTAAAGAATTGGCTTGGCAGTTTGGTCTGCCCTGTTCCCATGATGCACTGGGCCAGGGCCAGACTAATTTGCATGTAGCCAGGTTCTGAACTGGGATGGTGCAGTGAGCTACAAAACGGTGATGGATCAAGCCCTGATCTCTTGACTGGGTAGGAGTGTTCTGATTAACTCAGATACTCTGTCCATCACCACCCCCTTTTCTGAATCGTTTTTGGCCACTACAGGTGTGGCAGGGTATGCTCAGACATGAGTCCCTTGCTCACTGCACCATCATGATTCAAGCAAGCCGGGCCGACGACGCCTGAAATGCCATAAACCGGTCCCCGGAAGCTTGTTTCCTTTCCAGTAAAGAATTGGCTTGGTAGTTTGGTCTGCCCTGTTCACATGATGCACTGGGCCAGGGCCAGACTAATTTGCATGTAGCCAGGTTCTGAACTGGGATGGTGCAGTGAGCTAAAAAACGGTGATGGATCAAGCCCTGATCTCTTGACTGGGTAGGAGTGTTCTGATTAACTCAGATACTCTGTCCATCACCACCCCCTTTTCTGAATCGTTTTTGGCCACTACAGGTGTGGCAGGGTATGCTCAGACATGAGTCCCTTGCTCACTGCAACATCAGGATTCAAGCAAGCCGGGCCGACGACGGCTGAAATGCCAGAAACCGGTCCCCGGAAGCTTGTTTCCTTTTCAGTAAAGAATTGGCTTGGTAGTTTGGTCTTCCCTGTTCCCATGATGCACTGGGCCAGGGCCAGACTAATTTGCATGTAGCTAGGTTCTGAACTGGGATGGTGCAGTGAGCTAAAAAACGGTGATGGATCAAGCCCTGATCTCTTGACTGGGTAGGAGTGTTCTGATTAACTCAGATACTCTGTCCATCACCACCCCCTTTTCTGAATCATTTTTGGCCACTACAGTTGTGGCAGGGTATGCTCAGACATAAGTCCCTTGCTCACTGCACCATCAGGATTCAAACAAGCCGGGCCGACGATGGCTGAAATGCCAGAAACCGGTCCCCGGAAGCTTGTTTCCTTTCCAGTAAAGAATTGGCTTGGTAGTTTGGTCTGCCCTGTTCCCATGATGCACTGGGCCAGGGCCAGACTAATTTGCATGTAGCCAGGTTCTGAACTGGGATGGTGCAGTGAGCTAAAAAACGGTGATGGATCAAGCCCTGATCTCTTGACTGGGTAGGAGTGTTCTGATTAACTCAGATACTCTGTCCATCACCGCCCCCTTTTCTGAATCGTTTTTGGCCACTACAGGTGTGGCAGGGTATGCTCAGACATGAGTCCCTTGCTCACTGCACCATCAGGATTTAAGCAAGCCGGGCCGACGACGGCTGAAATGCCAGAAACCAGTCCCCGGAAGCTTGTTTCCTTTCCAGTAAAGAATTGGCTTGGTAGTTTGGTCTGCCCTGTTCCCATGATGCACTGGGCCAGGGCCAGACTAATTTGCATGTAGCCAGGTTCTGAACTGGGATGGTGCAGTGAGCTAAAAAACGGTGATGGATCAAGCCCTGATCTCTTGACTGGGTAGGAGTGTTCTGATTAACTCAGATACTCTGTCCATCACCACCCCCTTTTCTGAATCGTTTTTTGCCACTACAGGTGTGGCAGAGTATGCTCAGACATGAGTCCCTTGCTCACTGCAACATCAGGATTCAAGCAAGCCGGGCCGACGACGGCTGAAATGCCAGAAACCGGTCCCCGGAAGCTTGTTTCCTTTCCAGTAAAGAATTGGCTTGGTAGTTTGGTCTGCCCTGTTCCCATGATGCACTGGGCCAGGGCCAGACTAATTTGCATGTAGCCAGGTTCTGAACTGGGATGGTGCAGTGAGCTAAAAAACAGTGATGGATCAAGCCCTGATCTCTTGACTGGGTAGGAGTGTTCTGATTAACTCAAATACTCTGACCATCACCACCCCCTTTTCTGAATCGTTTTTGGCCACTACAGGTGTGGCAGGGTATGCTCAGACATGAGTCCCTTGCTCACTGCACCATCAGGATTCAAGCAAGCCGGGCCGACGATGGCTGAAATGCCAGAAACCGGTCCCAGGAAGCTTGTTTCCTTTCCAGTAAAGAATTGGCTTGGTAGTTTGGTCTGCCCTGTTCCCATGATGCACTTGGCCAGGGCCAGACTAATTTGCATGTAGCCAGGTTCTGAACTGGGATGGTGCAGTGAGCTAAAAAACGGTAAAGGATCAAGCCCTGATCTCTTGACTGGGTAGGAGTGTTCTGATTAACTCAGATACTCTGTCCATCACCACCCCCTTTTCTGAATCGTTTTTGGCCACTACAGGTGTGGCAGGGTATGCTCAGACATGAGTCCCTTGCTCACTGCACCATCAGGATTCAAGCAAGCCGGGCCGACGACGGCTGAAATGCCAGAAACCGGTCCCTGGTAGCTTGTTTCCTTTCTAGTAAAGAACTGGCTTGGTAGTTTGGTCTGCCCTGTTCCCATGATGCACTGGGCCAGGGCCAGACTAATTTGCACGTAGCCAGGTTCTGAACTGGGATGGTGCAGTGAGCTAAAAAACGGTGAAGGATCAAGCCCTGATCTCTTGACTGGGTAGGAGTGTTCTGATTAACTCAGATACTCTGTCCATCACCACCCCCTTTTCTGAATCGTTTTTGGCCACTACAGGTGTGGCAGGGTATGCTCAGACATGAGTCCCTTGCTCACTGCACCATCAGGATTCAAGCAAGCCGGGCCGACGACGGCTGAAATGCCAGAAACCAGTCCCCGGAAGCTTGTTTCCTTTCCAGTAAAGAATTGGCTTGGTAGTTTGGTCTGCCCTGTTCCCATGATGCACTGGGCCAGGGCCAGACTAATTTGCATGTAGCCAGGTTCTGAACTGGGATATTGCAGTGAGCTAAAAAACGGTGATGGATCAAGCCCTGATCCCTTGACTGGGTAGGAGGGTTCTGATTAACTCAGATACTCTGTCCATCACCACCCCCTTTTCTGAATCGTTTTTGGCCACTACAGGTGTGGCAGGGTATGCTCAGACATGAGTCCCTTGCTCACTGCACCATCAGGATTCAAGCAAGCCGGGCCGACGACGGCTGAAATGCCAGAAACCAGTCCCCGGAAGCTTGTTTCCTTTCCAGTAAAGAATTGGCTTGGTAGTTTGGTCTGCCCTGTTCCCATGATGTACTGGGCCAGGGCCAGACTAATTTGCATGTAGCCAGGTTCTGAACTGGGATGGTGCAGTGAGCTAAAAAACAGTGATGGATCAAGCCCTGATCTCTTGACTGGGTAGGAGTGTTCTGATTAACTCAAATACTCTGACCATCACCACCCCCTTTTCTGAATCGTTTTTGGCCACTACAGGTGTGGCAGGGTATGCTCAGACATGAGTCCCTTGCTCACTGCACCATCAGGATTCAAGCAAGCCGGGCCGACGATGGCTGAAGTGCCAGAAACCGGTCCCAGGAAGCTTGTTTCCTTTCCAGTAAAGAATTGGCTTGGTAGTTTGGTCTGCCCTGTTCCCATGATGCACTTGGCCAGGGCCAGACTAATTTGCATGTAGCCAGGTTCTGAACTGGGATGGTGCAGTGAGCTAAAAAACGGTGAAGGATCAAGCCCTGATCTCTTGACTGGGTAGGAGTGTTCTGATTAACTCAGATACTCTGTCCATCACCACCCCCTTTTCTGAATCGTTTTTGGCCACTACAGGTGTGGCAGGGTATGCTCAGACATGAGTCCCTTGCTCACTGCACCATCAGGAGTCAAGCAAGCCAGGCCGACGACGGCTGAAATGCCAGAAACCGGTCCCTGGAAGCTTGTTTCCTTTCCAGTAAAGAACTGGCTTGGTAGTTTGGTCTGCCCTGTTCCCATGATGCACTGGGCCAGGGCCAGACTAATTTGCATGTAGCCAGGTTCTGAACTGGGATGGTGCAGTGAGCTAAAAAACGGTGATGGATCAAGCCCTGATCTCTTGACTGGGTAGGAGTGTTCAGATTAACTCAGATACTCTGTCCATCACCACCCCCTTTTCTGAATCGTTTTTGGCCACTACAGGTGTGGCAGGGTATGCTCAGACATGAGTCCCTTGCTCACTGAACCATCAGGATTCAAGCAAGCCGGGCCGACGACGGCTGAAATGCCAGAAACCGGTCCCCGGAAGCTTGTTTCCTTTCCAGTAAAGAATTGGCTTGGTAGTTTGGTCTGCCCTGTTCCCATGATGCACTGGGCCAGGGCCAGACTAATTTGCATGTAGCCAGGTTCTGAACTGGGATGGTGCAGTGAGCTAAAAAACAGTGATGGATCAAGCCCTGAGCTCTTGACTGGGTAGGAGTGTTCTGATTAACTCAAATACTCTGACCATCACCACCCCTTTTCTGAATCGTTTTTGGCCACTACAGGTGTGGCAGGGTATGCTCAGACATGAGTCCCTTGCTCACTGCACCATCAGGATTCAAGCAAGCCGGGCCGACGATGGCTGAAATGCCAGAAACCGGTCCCAGGAAGCTTGTTTCCTTTCCAGTAAAGAATTGGCTTGGTAGTTTGGTCTGCCCTGTTCCCATGATGCACTGGGCCAGGGCCAGACTAATTTGCATGTAGCCAGGTTCTGAACTGGGATGGTGCAGTGAGCTAAAAAACGGTGAAGGATCAAGCCCTGATCTCTTGACTGGGTAGGAGTGTTCTGATTAACTCAGATACTCTGTCCATCACCACCCCCTTTTCTGAATTGTTTTTGGCCACTACAGGTGTGGCAGGGTATGCTCAGACATGAGTCCCTTGCTCACTGCACCATCAGGATTCAAGCAAGCCGGGCCGACGACGACTGAAATGCCAGAAACCAGTCCCCGGAAGCTTGTTTCCTTTCCAGTAAAGAATTGGCTTGGTAGTTTGGTCTGCCCTGTTCCCATGATGCACTGGGCCAGCGCCAGACTAATTTGCATGTAGCCAGGTTCTGAACTGGGATGGTGCAGTGAGCTAAAAAACGGTGATGGATCAAGCCCTGATCTCTTGACTGGGTAGGAGTGTTCTGATTAACTCAGATACTCTGTCCATCACCACCCCCTTTTCTGAATCATTTTTGGCCACTACAGGTGTGGCAGTGTATGCTCAGACATGAGTCCCTTGCTCACTGCACCATCAGGATTTAAGCAAGCCGGGCAGACGACGGCTGAAATGCCAGAAACCAGTCCCCGGAAGCTTGTTTCCTTTCCAGTAAAGAATTGGCTTGGTAGTTTGGTCTGCCCTGTTCCCATGATGCACTGGGCCAGGGCCAGACTAATTTGCATGTAGCCAGGTTCTGAACTGGGATGGTGCAGTGAGCTAAAAAACGGTGATGGATCAAGCCCTGATCTCTTGACTGGGTAGGAGTGTTCTGATTAACTCAGATACTCTGTCCATCACCACCCCCTTTTCTGAATCGTTTTTTGCCACGACAGGTGTGGCAGGGTATGCTCAGACATGAGTCCCTTGCTCACTGCAACATCAGGATTCAAGCAAGCCGGGCCGACGACGGCTGAAATGCCAGAAACCGGTCCCCGGAAGCTTGTTTCCTTTCCAGTAAAGAATTGGCTTGGTAGTTTGGTCTGCCTTGTTCCCATGATGCACTGGGCCAGGGCCAGACTAATTTGCATGTAGCCAGGTTCTGAACTGGGATGGTGCAGTGAGCTAAAAAACAGTGATGGATCAAGCCCTGATCTCTTGACTGGGTAGGAGTGTTCTGATTAACTCAAATACTCTGACCATCACCACCCCCTTTTCTGAATCGTTTTTGGCCACTACAGGTGTGGCAGGGTATGCTCAGACATGAGTCCCTTGCTCACTGCACCATTAGGATTCAAGCAAGCCGGGCCGACGATGGCTGAAATGCCAGAAACCGGTCCCAGGAAGCTTGTTTCCTTTCCAGTAAAGAATTGGCTTGGTAGTTTGGTCTGCCCTGTTCCCATGATGCACTGGGCCAGGGCCAGACTAATTTGCATGTAGCCAGGTTCTGAACTGGGATGGTGCAGTGAGCTAAAAAACGGTGAAGGATCAAGCCCTGATCGCTTGACTGGGTAGGAGTGTTCTGATTAACTCAGATACTCTGTCCATCACCACCCCCTTTTCTGAATCGTTTTTGGCCACTACAGGTGTGGCAGGGTATGCTCAGACATGAGTCCCTTGCTCACTGCACCATCAGGATTCAAGCAAGCCAGGCTGACGACGGCTGAAATGCCAGAAACCGGTCCCTGGAAGCTTGTTTCCTTTCCAGTAAAGAACTGGCTTGGTAGTTTGGTCTGCCCTGTTCCCATGATGCACTGGGCCAGGGCCAGACTAATTTGCATGTAGCCAGGTTCTGAACTGGGATGGTGCAGTGAGCTAAAAAACGGTGATGGATCAAGCCCTGATCTCTTGACTGGGTAGGAGTGTTCTGATGAACTCAGATACTCTACAGGTGTGGCAGGGTATGCTCAGACATGAGTCCCTTGCTCACTGCACCATCAGGATTCAAGCAAGCCGGGCCGACGACGGCTGAAATGCCAGAAACCGGTCCCCGGTAGCTTGTTTCCTTTCCAGTAAAGAATTGGCTTGGTAGTTTGGTCTGCCCTGTTCCCATGATGCACTGGGCCAGGGCCAGACTAATTTGCATGTAGCCAGGTTCTGAACTGGGATGGTGCAGTGAGCTAAAAAACAGTGATGGATCAAGCCCTGATCTCTTGACTGGGTAGGAGTGTTCTGATTAACTCAAATACTCTGACCATCACCACCCCCTTTTCTGAATCGTTTTTGGCCACTACAGGTGTGGCAGGGTATGCTCAGACATGAGTCCCTTGCTCACTGCACCATCAGGATTCAAGAAAGCCGGGCCGACGACGGCTGAAATGCCAGAAACCGGTCCCTGGAAGCTTGTTTCCTTTCCAGTAAAGAACTGGCTTGGTAGTTTGGTCTGCCCTGTTCCCATGATGCACTGGGCCAGGGCCAGACTAATTTGCATGTAGCCAGGTTCTGAACTGGGATGGTGCAGTGAGCTAAAAAACGGTGAAGAATCAAGCCCTGATCTCTTGACTGGGTAGGAGTGTTCTGATTAACTCAGATACTCTGTCCATCACCACCCCCTTTTCTGAATCGTTTTTGGCCACTACAGGTGTGGCAGGGTATGCTCAGACATGAGTCCCTTGCTCACTGCACCATCAGGATTCAAGCAAGCCGGGCCGACGACGGCTGAAATGCCAGAAACCAGTCCCCGGAAGCTTGTTTCCTTTCCAGTAAAGAATTGGCTTGGTAGTTTGGTCTGCCCTGTTCCCATGATGCACTGGGCCAGGGCCAGACTAATTTGCATGTAGCCAGGTTCTGAACTGGGATGGTGCAGGGAGCTAAAAAACGGTGATGGATCAAGCCCTGATCTCTTGACTGGGTAGGAGGGTTCTGATTAACTCAGATACTCTGTCCATCACCACCCCCTTTTCTGAATCGTTTTTGGCCACTACAGGTGTGGCAGGGTATGCTCAGACATGAGTCCCTTGCTCACTGCACCATCAGGATTCAAGCAAGCCGGGCCGACGACGGCTGAAATGCCAGAAACCAGTCCCCGGAAGCTTGTTTCCTTTCCAGTAAAGAATTGGCTTGGTAGTTTGGTCTGCCCTGTTCCCATGATGCACTGGGCCAGGGCCAGACTAATTTGCATGTAGCCAGGTTCTGAACTGGGATGGTGCAGTGAGCTACAAAACGGTGATGGATCAAGCCCTGATCTCTTGACTGGGTAGGAGTGTTGTGATTAACTCAGATACTCTGTCCATCACCACCCCCTTTTCTGAATCGTTTTTGGCCACTACAGGTGTGGCAGGGTATGCTCAGACATGAGTCCCTTGCTCACTGCACCATCAGGATTCAAGAAAGCCGGGCCGACGACGGCTGAAATGCCAGAAACCGGTCCCTGGAAGCTTGTTTCCTTTCCAGTAAAGAACTGGCTTGGTAGTTTGGTCTGCCCTGTTCCCATGATGCACTGGGCCAGGGCCAGACTAATTTGCATGTAGCCAGGTTCTGAACTGGGATGGTGCAGTGAGCTAAAAAACGGTGAAGAATCAAGCCCTGATCTCTTGACTGGGTAGGAGTGTTCTGATTAACTCAGATACTCTGTCCATCACCACCCCCTTTTCTGAATCGTTTTTGGCCACTACAGGTGTGGCAGGGTATGCTCAGACATGAGTCCCTTGCTCACTGCACCATCAGGATTCAAGCAAGCCGGGCCGACGACGGCTGAAATGCCAGAAACCAGTCCCCGGAAGCTTGTTTCCTTTCCAGTAAAGAATTGGCTTGGTAGTTTGGTCTGCCCTGTTCCCATGATGCACTGGGCCAGGGCCAGACTAATTTGCATGTAGCCAGGTTCTGAACAGGGATGGTGCAGGGAGCTAAAAAACGGTGATGGATCAAGCCCTGATCTCTTGACTGGGTAGGAGTGTTGTGATTAACTCAGATACTCTGTCCATCACCACCCCCTTTTCTGAATCGTTTTTGGCCACTACAGGTGTGGCAGGGTATGCTCAGACATGAGTCCCTTGCTCACTGCACCATCAGGATTCAAGCAAGCCAGGCCGACGACGCCTGAAATGCCAGAAACCGGTCCCCGGAAGCTTGTTTCCTTTCCAGTAAAGAATTGGCTTGGTAGTTTGGTCTGCCCTGTTCACATGATGCACTGGGCCAGGGCCAGACTAATTTGCATGTAGCCAGGTTCTGAACTGGGATGGTGCAGTGAGCTAAAAAACGGTGATGGATCAAGCCCTGATCTCTTGACTGGGTAGGAGTGTTCTGATTAACTCAGATACTCTGTCCATCACCACCCCCTTTTCTGAATCGTTTTTGGCCACTACAGGTGTGGCAGGGTATGCTCAGACATGAGTCCCTTGCTCACTGTAACATCAAGATTCAAGCAAGCCGGGCCGACGACAGCTGAAATGCCAGAAACCGGTCCCCGGAAGCTTGTTTCCTTTTCAGTAAAGAATTGGCTTGGTAGTTTGGTCTGCCCTGTTCACATGATGCACTGGGCCAGGGCCAGACTAATTTGCATGTAGCCAGGTTCTGAACTGGGATGGTGCAGTGAGCTAAAAAACGGTGATGGATCAAGCCCTGATCTCTTGACTGGGTAGGAGTGTTCTGATTAACTCAGATACTCTGTCCATCACCACCCCCTTTTCTGAATCGTTTTTGGCCACTACAGGTGTGGCAGGGTATGCTCAGACATAAGTCCCTTGCTCACTGCACCATCAGGATTCAAACAAGCCGGGCCGACGATGGCTGAAATGCCAGAAACCGGTCCCCGGAAGCTTGTTTCCTTTCCAGTAAAGAATTGGCTTGGTAGTTTGGTCTGCCCTGTTCCCATGATGCACTGGGCCAGGGCCAGACTAATTTGCATGTAGCCAGGTTCTGAACTGGGATGGTGCAGTGAGCTAAAAAACGGTGATGGATCAAGCCCTGATCTCTTGACTGGGTAGGAGTGTTCTGATTAACTCAGATACTCTGTCCATCACCACCCCCTTTTCTGAATCGTTTTTGGCCACTACAGGTGTGGCAGGGTATGCTCAGACATGAGTCCCTTGCTCACTGAACCATCAGGATTCAAGCAAGCCGGGCCGACGACGGCTGAAATGCCAGAAACCGGTCCCCGGAAGCTTGTTTCCTTTCCAGTAAAGAATTGGCTTGGTAGTTTGGTCTGCCCTGTTCCCATGATGCACTGGGCCAGGGCCAGACTAATTTGCATGTAGCCAGGTTCTGAACTGGGATGGTGCATTGAGCTAAAAAACGGTGATGGATCAAGCCCTGATCTCTTGACTGGGTAGGAGTGTTCTGATTAACTCAGATACTCTGTCCATCACCACCCCCTTTTCTGAATCGTTTTTGGCCACTACAGGGGTGGCAGGGTATGCTCAGACATGAGTCCCTTGCTCACTGCACCATCAGGATTCAAGCAAGCCGGGCCGACGACGGCTGAAATGCCAGAAACCGGTCCCCGGAAGCTTGTTTCCTTTCCAGTAAAGAATTGGCTTGGTAGTTTGGTCTGCCCTGTTCCCATGATGCACTGGGCCAGGGCCAGACTAATTTGCATGTAGCCAGGTTCTGAACTGGGATGGTGCAGTGAGCTAAAAAACAGTGATGGATCAAGCCCTGATCTCTTGACTGGGTAGGAGTGTTCTGATTAACTCAAATACTCTGACAATCACCACCCCCTTTTCTGAATCGTTTTTGGCCACTACAGGTGTGGCAGGGTATGCTCAGACATGAGTCCCTTGCTCACTGCACCATCAGGATTCAAGCAAGCCGGGCCGACGATGGCTGAAATACCAGAAACCGGTCCCAGGAAGCTTGTTTCCTTTCCAGTAAAGAATTGGCTTGGTAGTTTGGTCTGCCCTGTTCCCATGATGCACTGGGCCAGGGCCAGACTAATTTGCATGTAGCCAGGTTCTGAACTGGGATGGTGCAGTGAGCTAAAAAACGGTGAAGGATCAAGCCCTGATCTCTTGACTGGGTAGGAGTGTTCTGATTAACTCAGATACTCTGTCCATCACCACCCCCTTTTCTGAATCGTTTTTGGCCACTACAGGTGTGGCAGGGTATGCTCAGACATGAGTCCCTTGCTCACTGCACCATCAGGATTCAAGCAAGCCGGGCCGACGACGACTGAAATGCCAGAAACCAGTCCCCGGAAGCTTGTTTCCTTTCCAGTAAAGAATTGGCTTGGTAGTTTGGTCTGCCCTGTTCCCATGATGCACTGGGCCAGGGCCAGACTAATTTGCATGTAGCCAGGTTCTGAACTGGGATGGTGCAGTGAGCTAAAAAACGGTGATGGATCAAGCCCTGATCTCTTGACTGGGTAGGAGTGTTCTGATTAACTCAGATACTCTGTCCATCACCACCCCCTTTTCTGAATCGTTTTTGGCCACTACAGGTGTGGCAGGGTATGCTCAGACATGAGTCCCTTGCTCACTGCACCATCAGGATTCAAGCAAGCCGGGCCAACGAAGGCTGAAATGCCAGAAACCAGTCCCCGGAAGCTTGTTTCCTTTCCAGTAAAGAATTGGCTTGGTAGTTTGGTCTGCCCTGTTCCCATGATGCACTGGGCCAGGGCCAGACTAATTTGCATGTAGCCAGGTTCTGAACTGGGATGGTGCAGTGAGCTACAAAACGGTGATGGATCAAGCCCTGATCTATTGACTGGGTAGGAGTGTTCTGATTAACTCAGATACTCTGTCCATCACCACCTCCTTTTCTGAATCGTTTTTGGCCACTACAGGTGTGGCAGGGTATGCTCAGACATGAGTCTCTTGCTCACTGCACCATCAGGATTCAAGCAAGCCGGGCCGACGACGCCTGAAATGCCAGAAACCGTTCCCCGGAAGCTTGTTTCCTTTCCAGTAAAGAATTGGCTTGGTAGTTTGGTCTGCCCTGTTCCCATGATGCACTGGGCCAGGGCCAGACTAATTTGCATGTAGCCAGGTTCTGAACTGGGATGGTGCAGTGAGCTAAAAAACGGTGATGGATCAAGCCCTGATCTCTTGACTGGGTAGGAGTGTTCTGATTAACTCAGATACTCTGTCCATCACCACCCCCTTTTCTGAATCGTTTTTGGCCACTACAGATGTGGCAGGGTATGCTCAGACATGAGTCCCTTGCTCACTGCACCATCAGGATTCAAGCAAGCCGGGCCGACGACAGCTGAAATGCCAGAAACCGGTCCCCGGAAGCTTGTTTCCTTTTCAGTAAAGAATTGGCTTGGTAGTTTGGTCTGCCCTGTTCACATGATGCACTGGGCCAGGGCCAGACTAATTTGCATGTAGCCAGGTTCTGAACTGGGATGGTGCAGTGAGCTAAAAAACGGTGATGGATCAAGCCCTGATCTCTTGACTGGGTAGGAGTGTTCTGATTAACTCAGATACTCTGTCCATCACCACCCCCTTTTCTGAATCGTTTTTGGCCACTACAGGTGTGGCAGGGTATGCTCAGACATAAGTCCCTTGCTCACTGCACCATCAGGATTCAAACAAGCCGGGCCGACGATGGCTGAAATGCCAGAAACCGGTCCCCGGAAGCTTGTTTCCTTTCCAGTAAAGAATTGGCTTGGTAGTTTGGTCTGCCCTGTTCCCATGATGCACTGGGCCAGGGCCAGACTAATTTGCATGTAGCCAGGTTCTGAACTGGGATGGTGCAGTGAGCTAAAAAACGGTGATGGATCAAGCCCTGATCTCTTGACTGGGTAGGAGTGTTCTGATTAACTCAGATACTCTGTCCATCACCACCCCCTTTTCTGAATCGTTTTTGGCCACTACAGGTGTGGCAGGGTATGCTCAGACATGAGTCCCTTGCTCACTGAACCATCAGGATTCAAGCAAGCCGGGCCGACGACGGCTGAAATGCCAGAAACCGGTCCCCGGAAGCTTGTTTCCTTTTCAGTAAAGAATTGGCTTGGTAGTTTGGTCTGCCCTGTTCACATGATGCACTGGGCCAGGGCCAGACTAATTTGCATGTAGCCAGGTTCTGAACTGGGATGGTGCAGTGAGCTAAAAAACGGTGATGGATCAAGCCCTGATCTCTTGACTGGGTAGGAGTGTTCTGATTAACTCAGATACTCTGTCCATCACCACCCCCTTTTCTGAATCGTTTTTGGCCACTACAGGTGTGGCAGGGTATGCTCAGACATAAGTCCCTTGCTCACTGCACCATCAGGATTCAAACAAGCCGGGCCGACGATGGCTGAAATGCCAGAAACCGGTCCCCGGAAGCTTGTTTCCTTTCCAGTAAAGAATTGGCTTGGTAGTTTGGTCTGCCCTGTTCCCATGATGCACTGGGCCAGGGCCAGACTAATTTGCATGTAGCCAGGTTCTGAACTGGGATGGTGCAGTGAGCTAAAAAACGGTGATGGATCAAGCCCTGATCTCTTGACTGGGTAGGAGTGTTCTGATTAACTCAGATACTCTGTCCATCACCACCCCCTTTTCTGAATCGTTTTTGGCCACTACAGGTGTGGCAGGGTATGCTCAGACATGAGTCCCTTGCTCACTGAACCATCAGGATTCAAGCAAGCCGGGCCGACGACGGCTGAAATGCCAGAAACCGGTCCCCGGAAGCTTGTTTCCTTTCCAGTAAAGAATTGGCTTGGTAGTTTGGTCTGCCCTGTTCCCATGATGCACTGGGCCAGGGCCAGACTAATTTGCATGTAGCCAGGTTCTGAACTGGGATGGTGCATTGAGCTAAAAAACGGTGATGGATCAAGCCCTGATCTCTTGACTGGGTAGGAGTGTTCTGATTAACTCAGATACTCTGTCCATCACCACCCCCTTTTCTGAATCGTTTTTGGCCACTACAGGTGTGGCAGGGTATGCTCAGACATGAGTCCCTTGCTCACTGCACCATCAGGATTCAAGCAAGCCGGGCCGACGACGGCTGATATGCCAGAAACCGGTCCCCGGAAGCTTGTTTCCTTTCCAGTAAAGAATTGGCTTGGTAGTTTGGTCTGCCCTGTTCCCATGATGCACTGGGCCAGGGCCAGACTAATTTGCATGTAGCCAGGTTCTGAACTGGGATGGTGCAGTGAGCTAAAAAACAGTGATGGATCAAGCCCTGATCTCTTGACTGGGTAGGAGTGTTCTGATTAACTCAAATACTCTGACAATCACCACCCCCTTTTCTGAATCGTTTTTGGCCACTACAGGTGTGGCAGGGTATGCTCAGACATGAGTCCCTTGCTCACTGCACCATCAGGATTCAAGCAAGCCGGGCCGACGATGGCTGAAATGCCAGAAACCGGTCCCAGGAAGCTTGTTTCCTTTCCAGTAAAGAATTGGCTTGGTAGTTTGGTCTGCCCTGTTCCCATGATGCACTGGGCCAGGGCCAGACTAATTTGCATGTAGCCAGGTTCTGAACTGGGATGGTGCAGTGAGCTAAAAAACGGTGAAGGATCAAGCCCTGATCTCTTGACTGGGTAGGAGTGTTCTGATTAACTCAGATACTCTGTCCATCACCACCCCCTTTTCTGAATCGTTTTTGGCCACTACAGGTGTGGCAGGGTATGCTCAGACATGAGTCCCTTGCTCACTGCACCATCAGGATTCAAGCAAGCCGGGCCGACGACGACTGAAATGCCAGAAACCAGTCCCCGGAAGCTTGTTTCCTTTCCAGTAAAGAATTGGCTTGGTAGTTTGGTCTGCCCTGTTCCCATGATGCACTGGGCCAGGGCCAGACTAATTTGCATGTAGCCAGGTTCTGAACTGGGATGGTGCAGTGAGCTAAAAAACGGTGATGGATCAAGCCCTGATCTCTTGACTGGGTAGGAGTGTTCTGATTAACTCAGATACTCTGTCCATCACCACCCCCTTTTCTGAATCGTTTTTGGCCACTACAGGTGTGGCAGGGTATGCTCAGACATGAGTCCCTTGCTCACTGCACCATCAGGATTCAAGCAAGCCGGGCCAACGAAGGCTGAAATGCCAGAAACCGGTCCCCGGAAGCTTGTTTCCTTTCCAGTAAAGAATTGGCTTGGTAGTTTGGTCTGCCCTGTTCCCATGATGCACTGGGCCAGGGCCAGACTAATTTGCATGTAGCCAGGTTCTGAACTGGGATGGTGCAGTGAGCTACAAAACGGTGATGGATCAAGCCCTGATCTATTGACTGGGTAGGAGTGTTCTGATTAACTCAGATACTCTGTCCATCACCACCTCCTTTTCTGAATCGTTTTTGGCCACTACAGGTGTGGCAGGGTATGCTCAGACATGAGTCTCTTGCTCACTGCACCATCAGGATTCAAGCAAGCCGGGCCGACGACGCCTGAAATGCCAGAAACCGGTCCCCGGAAGCTTGTTTCCTTTCCAGTAAAGAATTGGCTTGGTAGTTTGGTCTGCCCTGTTCCCATGATGCACTGGGCCAGGGCCAGACTAATTTGCATGTAGCCAGGTTCTGAACTGGGATGGTGCAGTGAGCTAAAAAACGGTGATGGATCAAGCCCTGATCTCTTGACTGGGTAGGAGTGTTCTGATTAACTCAGATACTCTGTCCATCACCACCCCCTTTTCTGAATCGTTTTTGGCCACTACAGATGTGGCAGGGTATGCTCAGACATGAGTCCCTTGCTCACTGCACCATCAGGATTCAAGCAAGCTGGGCCGACGACGGCTGAAATGCCAGAAACCGGTCCCCGGAAGCTTGTTTCCTTTCCAGTAAAGAATTGGCTTGGTAATTTGGTCTGCCCTGTTTCCATGATGCACTGGGCCAGGGCCAGACTAATTTGCATGTAGCCAGGTTCTGAACTGGGATGGTGCAGTGAGCTAAAAAACGGTGATGGATCAAGCCCTGATCTCTTGACTGGGTAGGAGTGTTCTGATTAAATTGGCTTGGTAGTTTGGTCTGCCCTGTTCCCATGATGCACTGGGCCAGGGCCAGACTAATTTGCATGTAGCCAGGTTCTGAACTGGGATGGTGCAGTGAGCTAAAAAACGGTGATGGATCAAGCCCTGATCTCTTGACTGGGTAGGAGTGTTCTGATTAACTCAGATACTCAGTCCATCACCACCCCCTTTTCTGAATCATTTTTGGCCACTACAGGTGTGGCAGGGTATGCTCAGACATGAGTCCCTTGCTCACTGCACCATCAGGATTCAAGCAAGCGTGGCCGACGACGGCTGAAATGCCAGAAACCGGTCCCCGGAAGCTTGTTTCCTTTCCAGTAAAGAATTGGCTTGGTAGTTTGGTCTGCCCTGTTCCCATGATGCACTGGGCCAGGGCCAGACTAATTTGCATGTAGCCAGGTTCTGAACTGGGATGGTGCAGTGAGCTAAAAAACGGTGATGGATCAAGCCCTGATCTCTTGACTGGGTAGGAGTGTTGTGATTAACTCAGTTACTCTGTCCATCACCACCCCCTTTTCTGAATCGTTTTTGGCCACTACAGGTGTGGCAGGGTATGCTCAGACATAAGTCCCTTGCTCACTGCACCATCAGGATTCAAACAAGCCGGGCTGACGATGGCTGAAATGCCAGAAACCGGTCCCCGGAAGCTTGTTTCCTTTCCAGTAAAGAATTGGCTTGGTAGTTTGGTCTGCCCTGTTCCCATGATGCACTGGGCCAGGGCCAGACTAATTTGCATGTAGCCAGGTTCTGAACTGGGATGGTGCAGTGAGCTAAAAAACGGTGATGGATCAAGCCCTGATCTCTTGACTGGGTAGGAGTGTTCTGATTAACTCAGATACTCTGTCCATCACCACCCCCTTTTCTGAATCGTTTTTGGCCACTACAGGTGTGGCAGGGTATGCTCAGACATGAGTCCCTTGCTCACTGCACCATCAGGATTCAAACAAGCCGGGCCGACGACGGCTGAAATGCCAGAAACCGGTCCCCGGAAGCTTGTTTCCTTTCCAGTAAAGAATTGGCTTGGTAGTTTGGTCTGCCCTGTTCCCATGATGCACTGGGCCAGGGCCAGACTAATTTGCATGTAGCCTGGTTCAGAACTGGGATGGTGCAGTGAGCTAAAAAACGGTGATGGGTAGGACTGGGTAGGAGTGTTCTGATTAACTCAGATACTCTGTCCATCACCACCCCCTTTTCTGAATCGTTTTTGGCCACTACAGGTGTGGCAGGGTATGCTCAGACACGAGTCCCTTGCTCACTGCACCATCAGGATTCAAGCAAGCCGGGCTGACGACGGCTGAAATGCCAGAAACCGGTCCCCGGAAGCTTGTTTCCTTTCCAGTAAAGAATTGGCTTGGTAGTTTGGTCTGCCCTGTGGAGTTCTGGACTTTTTGGTTCCGTCCAGAGGTGTCAGGGATAACACCCGAAGACCCCGGAGTTCAACCTGCCTCGGTGCACAAACAATTAGAAACACGGGCTTCTCGATGGTGGCGTCAAAGACCAAAGGTTTATTACTGCAGGGACACAGAAGTCACAGAAACTACACATGGGCAGTATCTAGGAGCCTGTTCAATTTGTACAAAGAGGGTTGCTCCTTATATACTGAATATTGGGCTTCAGGCAAATTTCTTTACATGTTAGCACATTCCAAAACCTTTGTATCTTAAACAATAAATATTTGGCGTTGCACAGGAATCGTCAACAATATCTGATGTCAAAACATTACGAACGAGGGGTTCCCACTATTCCATCATAATCCCATGTCAACTTTCCATTCAAGACCCGGACCTCCTCATCGTAAATTTCGTTACCTCCCCCTAATAAAGGCCCAGAAGGAAAGGAGCAGAGCCAGGTGCAGAAGATAGAAAAGTAGGATAAGAGATGTTTGTGGGTCGTAAATGGGCACGGTTACCAGCTTCGGCCGCCTAATCATGATCAGACCAACGAACACGAGAACCAGTATAGCAGGACTGGCCTCAGGCTGGGGAGGCAGCTCTTGCCGAGTCATGCTGCCACAGCGTTGCTGGCCTAAGGTGCACGTGTCACTAGCAAGGTGAATTGCCGGCTAAAGCCTACGTGTCCTTAAATGAAAAGAGGTCATTGCGTGTCCATTGACTATGTGAGGGCAAGGAATACAAAATGGCTTCCTTGTTCTAAGATGGATGCCACGGGTAGAACAGAAATGTGTTTGTAACAGGAGTGCTCTTGCTCGTAGCATAGCGAAAACACCAGGATATACTAAATGGATCATTTGCGGTTCACTGATACCAAAATTATGCATTTGCGACAATGTTACAAACACGGGTAAAATCGTCACGGAACCTCAGACCCTCCTTTTGCCCTTACATAGGCAATTACTCAGTCTATGTCTGAATCTAACTCTATGCTCATTAGGTCAGTGACATGTTGTTGCATCATCATTCTGTCTCGTGTCTTTTCTCCTAATGCAGGTGGTTTTCTGAAACAGGTTGCAGCACAGAGGCTACACAAAGCGGGACCACATTGGATAATAAGGCAGCATGAGAACAGAAATACTAGGATGACACCAATGACCATCAGAACCTTCCATCCCCACGCTGATACCAGAGTCCAAAACCACTCCATGAAGGACCAGTTTCCCTTGTCTACGTGTATAGAGTCGGAAATCTTGTGTAGCTTAGAGATCGCTTCATAGACGGTTGGAGCATTATTGGGAATAAAAACACAGCAGCTCGATTGGATCATTCTGCATACCCCACCTCGATCTGCAAGTATTACGTCTAGAACCATACGGTTCTGCAACGTCATGAGACGATCCGCCTGAAGCTCAGCTGTTAAGTTACTAAGGGCACCAGCAGTTTCTGTAATAGTAGATTCAACTACCCGTGTTAGTTGACGTAGATTTCTACTATTGGCCATAGGCCCCCAAAACGGAAGGAAACCTTTGAAGAAGTCTCCAGCTTCCTGACCAGCGGTATCTTCCTTGCTGAAGACACCTCTTGCTACTCTGGTCTTGTGATAATCTGAAGAAGCAGTGTATGTCGGAGGTAACAATCGAGCAATATAACATGAACCTGAGAAGTCAGCAGGCAGCCATGTATACGCTCTGTCTTGACAGATGAAGTAAGTACCCCTAGCAGTAAGGAAGGCAGGGGAGGAGTTAGACGGAAATACGTAAGTCTCAACGCACTCACTCCTCCCTAGCTGAGCTCTCAGATTTCTCCCATTTCCTTGCAAACAGACCTGACCTCGGTGAGGCACGACCCAGACTGAAGTGGAGCTTTTACGCTTGCTTTCTCCCAAACTAAGGCGATACTCGGTAGAGTTCCAACTCAAATACACCCGTAATTCATCTCTAGGGTAAGATTGAGTATTATTGACATCTTTAATCATGTCAATTATTCCCTGGACTAAAGCTTTGTTGGCTGAGTTGTATTTAGTGGACCGTGGTGGACGCGGAGGATAGGTCTCAAGGGCATAGGAAAAAATGGTCTGAAAGGCCTGAAATGATCCATTATAGCTAAAAGGCAAGACTAGATAGGGAATGCCTTTATCCATAGTGTGAGGTATCAAGCCACACACCCAGCAGTCTGTAGTATTAACTACCAGTTGGTGTTGATGCAAGAGCTGTACAAATGTATTGTTAATAAATTCAGAGCGTCGAGCTTGTTCGTGTTCAGGAAACGAGTGAAAAGAATGCATAGAAGAAACCGTAGAAGTAGTAGGATCAAGGGGAGGTACTGTAGTTACCGGCATAAAAATCAAATGCACACCAAAGATGATTCCACCCACCAACGTTATCAAAACAATTAAAAATGTAACTGCACATTGCATTAGAAAGCATTTGCTGTGAAGTATTCGGTACAGTCTATTTCTGCGAACATAAATTACATTCTTTCGTTGCAGCTCAGGAAGCTCCATCTTCTACAATCCGCTCGTGAACACTGATGATGTGTACGTAGATGAAAATGCCTCTATCAGCCCTGGGAGTTCCCAGAACTAACAGAAAGATCGACCTTATGTCTGACCCCCGCAGATTCAACTAGGCACACAGCCACGACCCTACGGCTACCCAGACGGCAAGGCAAAATTTAAAACAACAAAATAATAGCAAACTTCCTGGCTGGAGGCAATGTATAGAACATTCAAATCTGAAAATAGGCAGTTTCCTGCTTTATTTGTCCATATTGCGAGGTCGCAAGTTGTATCTCAGTTTTGCAGGAGCTGTCTGATCTGGAAACAATATATTTTCAGCCGACGCTGCAATGTTCGCGTTTGCAGATGACAAATGTTCTTTTGGTGCAGATGGCAAATGTTCAGGGTTCAAAAGAGCAGTTTCAGGAGGAGAGTCAGAGTTTGATGTATCAGTGATCAGTTCTGCATCACTGAAAGGGATGAACCTGGGTATTTGTTCTGCTTCAGAGGCACTGATTCCTTTCTTTACCCAGTTGTTGTAAGGGAGTGGCAGAGGCACACGTTTGACATGTGTCGTGTGGATCCAATTCTTCCGTCCGGCCACTCGAATAGCAGTTCTCGTCGCCAATAGGACTTGGAAAGGGCCAACGAATCTGGGCTGAAGATTTTTCGTTCTTGCAAAATTTCTAATGACTACTTGATCCCCAGGTTTCAGCTGATGACCTGGACTCTCCGGTGGCTTTGGCAATGCATTGAAAACCTGTTGGTGAATAAGGCTCAATTTAGCAGTCAAGTCGAAAAGATAATCAATTAACATTGGGTATTCCAGCTGCTTAAATTCTTTCGGTCTAGGTACCCCCCAAACATTTGCAGGACGACCAAAAATTATTTCATATGGACTAAGCCCTACTCTAGAATGTACAGTTGCTCTTGTTGATAACAAAGCCAAAGGCAGTGCATCTGGCCAGGGCAAACCCGTGGATGCTTGTATCTTAGCAAGTTTCAGTTTAAGGGTGCCATTGTAACCCTCAACTAAACCCGCGGACTGGGGATGATTCGCACTGTGAAACTTTTGTCTAAT
This sequence comes from Lissotriton helveticus, assembly GCF_964261635.1. Lineage (NCBI taxonomy): Eukaryota > Metazoa > Chordata > Amphibia > Caudata > Salamandridae > Lissotriton > Lissotriton helveticus. The sequence goes on along the minus strand of NC_136057.1, from coordinate 1,500,698,186 downwards.
CCCTAGGCCGGCACACACACTCTGCATAACTTTCCCTACGAACTCACTTCCGTTATCTGACCATACAATCCGTGGCATTCCGAATCTGGGGAAGTATTCTTTAAGAAGGATCTTGGCAGTGGACAAAGCAGTATTGTCCTTCAGTGGGTATGCTTCGATCCATCTGGAGAACGCACAAACTACCACTAGGACGTACTTTAGATTATTACAACGATCCATGTGAATGAAGTCTAGCTGGATCACTTCAAAGGGGCAGGAAGGAGGAGCGAAGTGACCTGCAGGTGTGGGGATTCCCTTGCCAGGATTATGCATCAAGCATACCATACAATTTCTCACCACTCTCTCTGCACACTTACTAATCCCATCATTCTTCCAAACTGGAGCCAACATCTTACAAATCCCTTTAGAACTGATGTGCGCTGCTCCATGTGCCATCGTTACTACTGCAAGCACATACGCATCAGGCAACATCCAACGCTGTTGTTCCGACAAGTCAATCCAACACCCACTCGAGTCCAATTTACCCGTGCTCTCTTTCCATGCACGCTTTTCCTCCTCAGTCGCCTCTTTCTGAATTTCTTTCACGCTTTCTACTGTGTCCTCACACATTCCAGACTCAGAAATCCATCTTGCAGACGTTGCAACATACATTCTACTCATCATATTTCTAGCTGTCTGTTTTGCAGTCTCATCAGCAAAAGCATTCCCACGACCAACATCATCCGTGATTGCTTTATGAGCACTGCATTTCACAATCGCAACTTCAGTCGGCAAGGTTAGAGATTCCAACAAGTCATTAACTAGCTGGCCATGTTGAATCTTAGTCCCATGGGACGTAATGAAACCTCTCTCTTTCCACAAACGGCCAAAACTATGGGCCACACCGAACGCGTACTGACTATCTGTGAACACATTCACCCTCTTTCCCTTAGCTAAAACGCACGCTCTTGTCAGCGCGATCAATTCTGCAGCCTGGGCAGAATTCTGACTCACTCTCGCAGTCTCCACAATCGTACTCAAAGTCGTTACTGCATAGGCAGCAGTTACATCACCATTCTCCAATTTGAAGCAAGACCCGTCAACATACAACGTGCCATCTGGATCTGATAATGGAGTATCTTTTAAATCAATTCGTCCTTTTGTTTCTTCCTCAGTTCTGAAACAACAGTCGTGTGGTTCGGAATCACTCGACTCTTGGCTAGTCGGCAACAATGTTGCTGGATTCAATACATTGCATCTTTTGATCTGAATATGACTTGCTAGCAATGTCAGTTCGTAACCTGATAATCTAGCACTGGTAAGGTGCTGCGTCTTGGTTCGGTTCATGAGTGTATCCACAGCATGAGGAACCATAACTACTAGCATGTTGTTCATTACCAAACCAGCAGATTGTCGAATGGAGGCTGCAGCTGCGGCTGTAGCTCTCAAGCAACTAGGCAACGCTCTAGCTACTGGATCTAATGTTGATGAAAAATACGCACAAGGGCGTTGTTTATCACCAAATTTCTGTGTCAAAACACTCAACGCACAACCTTCTCTCTCTGGGCCATAGAGCGTGAATGGTTTACTGTAATCGGGTGTACCCAATACAGGAGCTGAACACAGTGCATTTCGTAACTCAGAAAAACTCTCCTGACATTCGGCAGACCATGGCACTGGACTCGGAACATTTTTCCCAGTCAAAGCTACCAACGGTTTTGCCAAAAGAGAAAAATTTGGGATCCATTGCCTACAATATGAGGTAATACCTAAAAAGGCACGTACTTCTCTCTGCGTGCTAGGAACATTCATCTGTGTAATTGCTTTTATTCTCTCTGGGGTCAACTTCCTTCCCTCCTTTGACAAGAGATGACCTAGGTAGGTCACTTCTTGGCAACAGTATTGCATTTTTGAAGGTGACACCTTGTGATTCAAATTTGACAAATGATGCAATAAAGAAATTGTAGCTGTTTTGCAAGTTTCCTTGTCATCGGCAGCCACTAGAAGATCATCGACATATTGTATTAAAGCAGAACCAGGAGGAAGTACAAATGAGTGTAACTGGCTTTTTAATGCTTGACTGTAAATGGATGGGCTTTCACAATAACCTTGTGGAGCGCGTTTAAACCTGAAGCTTCGTCCTCCCAGAGAGAAACCGAAGATATCTCTGCTTTCCTCGGCTATCGGAATGCTGAAAAAGGCATTTTTCAAGTCGATAACTGAAAACCATGCCGCTGTAGCAGGAATTAACGTTAACAATGCAGTAATGTCTGGAACCACAGGAAACTGTGGAATCACAATTTTATTAACCTCTCTAAGATCAATTACAAATCTATATACTGGAGGTTTTGTTGGGTCAGTTCGTTTCAGAATGGGCAGTACAGGACTATTACAGACATTACCTCTAGTTTCTTCTATAACGCCTTTCTTGATCAGATCTTGTACTATCAGTAGGAGCGCACGCTCACCTTCAGTAGAAATTCTGTATTGTGGAATTCGTGGAAATTTTACATTCGCTTTCAAAGTTACTACATATGGTGCAATTTCTAAAAGACCTACATCATTAGGACCAGTCGCCCAAAGAGTATCAGGGAGTGAACGCAGCTCTGGTGGGAGTGCATCCATCGACAAGTACATTGGAGAGATGATTCTTTTACCCAACGTAAGCTGTACTCCTTCTGGAGAACAGTACAATGTCGCATATAGGCGTTTTAATAAGTCTAAACCAAGCAGATTTTCATTACAACCTGTCGTCAAAATCAGGGGTGCTTTCAATTGTCGGGGTCCAACAGAAATAGACAAAGGACCAGAAACAGGGTTGTGAACAGGGGCGCCTGAAAAACCTACTGAAACGTTTGTTGAGCCAGACAAAGGTGCGCCAGGGAGTTTCGCATGCATGATAGAACTTTTTGCTGCACCAGTATCCAACAGAAACGGTTCGACTATACCTGATGTTGCTACTGCGACATAAGGCCCACTCTGATCTACTGGAACTGATACTACTCCCTCTCTTTGTCCATGGCTGTCCTAGTACTCCCTTGGCTGAACTTCCTCACTAGCTTCATAGTAATCTTCAACATGATATTGTTGAGACCTATTCTGTTGGGCAGATTGTCCATTTCGTTGGTCGAAATAATTAGAAGGGCGATCATTTGTCTGTGGAGGCATAGCACCTCTTCCTCGACCTCTAGAATTCTGCATATAACCACCACGACCTCTCTGAGCTGCCGCAGTATTATTTTGTGCCCGTACCGGACACTCAGTCTTATAATGGCCTTCCATTTTGCAATAAGCACACTGATTCCATTGGTACTGTGGCCTCTGAGAATTATACTCCGTTCTTTGATATGACCCTTGCTGTGTATTGGTCTGATTGGTGCGAGGCGGATATGCTTGCTGTAAAAGAACTTTAGTTTTTAACTCTTTCGTCTTTTTATCTGATTTTTCTTTCTCCTCTTTGTCCCTATTTTCATAGTACTGGGCAGTAGCAAGTATTTGCGCAGTCGTAGAGACAGCCCACGCACTTTCAGAATTTTTTAATTTACCACTAAGTTCTGGCAACAGATTGTGCACAAATTTATCAACAAATAATCTCTGGCCTCCTTCTGTGCTCATATCCTGACCACTATGATCCACAAAAGTCTCCTCGAATCTTGTGAAAAAGTCGGAGACGCTTTCGTCTTTCTTCTGTTTGCACGCGGACAATTTGTCCCAGTTAACGCGTAATGCTGGCATTAGGGTTTTCATTAAATCGATTATTCTACCAGGCAAATTAGCAATTAAGGGTTCAGGTTTAGAACCACCTATTTGTTGACCATCCGCTGCAATTATAGCTACCCAATCACCACCTAGGGCAACTGGATGATTCTCTTTACGAATTTTAGCCCAAATTGGTTGCGGTACTACATTACCAAATAGCAGATCTATGTCAGCTAGATTTAATACACAAGCGTCAACTGTCTGAGCCAACTCTTTGTAGTACCCTGCAGGATTTTTACGCGGATCTGGCAAGGCCTGTTTCACTGCTAATACTTCAGCTCGCTTCCATGGAATATGTATCCATACTCTCTGGAATTGGGCCGGAGCGGCTGCAATACCAAGGTTTACATTAGCTTGCACAGCTTCACGCCAAATTGGTGGAACCTCTCTCATTGGATATTGACGATTTTGTTTCGTACTACGTTTCTCTGACTCCCTCGGAGAACGAAGGGATGGGTCATTCCTATAACTTAAAACCAGTTCCATCGCTTCTTTTATATTTTGTCCAACTATCATACCTGCAGCAAACTCTTTCTGAACATTAATTAATTCTTCTAGATTTGATTCAGGGTCATCCTCTTCCAATTCCTCACGTAGAAGGAAGCACATTTCATCAAACACATATCGTTGTGTCGGTTCGTTCCATTGCATAAATGTATCTAATACATCTTGTACATTATATCTTCCAACTTTCGAAATCCATCTAAGAGCAGTGGAATCTAATATCCCTCTTTCTTCAGTACTGGGAAGCTGACTACGTCTCTGCACAGAGTCAGAGGTAGGAGTCTTAATCAGAGTTTTATAGAAGGGAGATAGAATGTTAGAGACAGAATCAGTGATTCTTCGACGAACAGAAAGTGGAGTCATAATATTAGCAGAAGCAGTAAATAGAGTAGCAGTTGGAACAGATAGATTAGGAACAGTAGGAGTAGCGGGCAAAACAGCTTGTGAACTAGCAGGTGTGAGCGATACAGGTATAGGTAAAGAAGCCGGCAACCCTGAAAGAGGGGGTGCCGAAGGAACATTAATAGTGACCACAGGAGGTACAGGAACTTGATTCAGAGGAGCGGGAACACCAGGTTGTCCAGTAACCGGTAATTGAACATTCGGTATAGGTGGAGCCGTAGCACCCTGTGCATACGGTGGGGGTGATCGTAACAAGTAAGACAACAGGGGATCCTTTTCAGGGTCCTCTACTATCTTAGCTGTACTTGATGGCAAAGCAGGATAGCACTTGTCTATTGCTAAATTATGCTCTCTATTGGCCACCTCCATCGCTTTCTCAGACTCGTTGAGTTGTAGCTGCTTAGCAGACTGTTCTAAAGTCAACTCTTGCTCTTTCTGTTCTTTCTTCAACTTTTTAATTTCTCTCTGTTTAGATTCTTTTCGCCAATAACGGAAAGAATCAAACATTGCCGGCCGGGCTTTCTTCTTGAATAATTTCGTTTCTAAATTATCAAGAACTTGAGGTTCGAAACTACCATGCAGTGGCCAACTAAGGACACCATCTTTCTCTGTGTAGTGGATCCATACCTCGTTATAAGAGATAGGGCCCACACCAAATTTGCAATATAGATCATAAAGGGGAGTTCCAATCGGAGGAACCGAACACGAGTCCTCCAACTGGGAATCCCTGTTGCAACTAAAACAAGACAACATACAATTTTTCCGACGTACCATTTTATAACCCGGAACACAAAACAGACGAAACACAAATTAAAAGAAAGGTGCGCACTTGAACCAAGAACTTAGGCCTACCAGAACAGACAAACGTATCGATACCCGAACTGAACTGAATGATTATCGTAACCAGAATAACCAGCGATAATCTTATGAAACCGAACCAAACCAAAAACTAAAAGGATTATCCAAACAGGAGGAACCCTTACGAAGTAACCAACTATCAACCACTTAATACTTAACTGAGGCACTGAAGACGTCACCAAGGAGAAACCCGTCACGTCTCGCCGTACTAAGGACTGCACCTCGGGTCCAAGACAGGGCGACGGTCAAGGCAACGAACCACTGCAGCCGTCTGAACGGGAACCCTCGTGGAAGAGAACGCCGGGCCACTTTTGCGATATGCCGGGATCGATGAAGTGGGGCGCCTCCCTCTGAAATCTTCACACGAAGCTTCTCGAACTCTTCAGGCTTTTGGACCGGTACCGAATGACGTCGCCCCACGTTGGGCGCCAATTGGAGTTCTGGACTTTTTGGTTCCGTCCAGAGGTGTCAGGGATAACACCCGAAGACCCCGGAGTTCAACCTGCCTCGGTGCACAAACAAACAGAAACACGGGCTTCTCGATGGTGGCGTCAAAGACCAAAGGTTTATTACTGCAGGGACACAGAAGTCACAGAAACTACACATGGGCAGTATCTAGGAGCCTGTTCAATTTGTACAAAGAGGGTTGCTCCTTATATACTGAATATTGGGCTTCAGGCAAATTTCTTTACATGTTAGCACATTCCAAAACCTTTGTATCTTAAACAATAAATATTTGGCGTTGCACAGGAATCGTCAACAATATCTGATGTCAAAACATTACGAACGAGGGGTTCCCACTATTCCATCATAATCCCATGTCAACTTTCCATTCAAGACCCGGACCGCCTCATCGTAAATTTCGTTACCTCCCCCTAATAAAGGCCCAGAAGGAAAGGAGCAGAGCCAGGTGCAGAAGATAGAAAAGTAGGATAAGAAGAGATGTTTGTGGGTCGTAAATGGGCACGGTTACCAGCTTCGGCCGCCTAATCATGATCAGACCAACGAACACGAGAACCAGTATAGCAGGACTGGCCTCAGGCTGGGGAGGCAGCTCTTGCCGAGTCATGCTGCCACAGCGTTGCTGGCCTAAGGTGCACGTGTCACTAGCAAGGTGAATTGCCGGCTAAAGCCTACGTGTCCTTAAATGAAAAGAGGTCATTGCGTGTCCATTGACTATGTGAGGGCAAGGAATACAAAATGGCTTCCTTGTTCTAAGATGGATGCCACGGGTAGAACAGAAATGTGTTTGTAACAGGAGTGCTCTTGCTCGTAGCATAGCGAAAACACCATGATATACTAAATGGATCATTTGCGGTTCACTGATACCAAAATTATGCATTTGCGACAATGTTACAAACACGGGTAAAATCGTCACGGAACCTCACCTGTTCCCATGATGCACTGGGCCAGGGCCAGACTAATTTGCATGTAGCCAGGTTCTGAACTGGGATGGTGCAGTGAGCTAAAAAACGGTGATGGATCAAGCCCTGATCTCTTGACTGGGTAGGAGTGTTCTGTTTAACTCAGATACTCTGTCCATCGCCACCCCCTTTTCTGAATAGTTTTTGGCCACTACAGGTGTGGCAGGGTATGCTCAGACATGAGTCCCTTGCTCACTGCACCATCAGGATTCAAGCAAGCCGGGCCGACGACGGCTGAAATGCCAGAAACCTGTCCCCGAAAGCTTGTTTCCTTTCCAGTAAAGAATTGGCTTGGTAGTTTGGTCTGCCCTGTTCCCATGATGCACTGGGCCAGGGCCAGACTAATTTGCATGTAGCCAGGTTCTGAACTGGGATGGTGCAGTGAGCTAAAAAACGGTAATGGATCAAGCCCTGATCTCTTGATTGGGTAGGAGTGTTCTTATTAACTCAGATACTCTGTCCATCACCACCCCCTTTTCTGAATCGTTTTTGGCCACCACAGGTGTGGCAGGGTATGCTCAGACATGAGTCCCTTGCTCACTGCACCATCAGGATTCAAGCAAGCCGGGCCGACGACGGCTGAAATGCCAGAAACCGGTCCCCGGAAGCTTGTTTCCTTTCCAGTAAAGAATTGGCTTGGTAGTTTGGTCTGCCCTGTTCCCATGATGCACTGGGCCAGGGCCAGACTAATTTGCATGTAGCCAGGTTCTGAACTGGGATGGTGCAGTGAGCTAAAAAACGGTGATGGATCAAGCCCTGATCTCTTGACTGGGTAGGAGTGTTCTGATTAACTCAGATACTCTGTCCATCACCACCCCCTTTTCTCAATCATTTTTGGCCACTGCAGGTGTGGCAGGGTATGCTCAGACATGAGTCCCTTGCTCACTGCACCATCAGGATTCAAGCAAGCCGGGCCGACGACGGCTGAAATGCCAGAAACCGGTCCCCGGAAGCTTGTTTCCTTTCCAGTAAAGAATTGGCTTGGTAGTTTGGTCTGCCCTGTTCCCATGATGCACTGGGCCAGGGCCAGACTAATTTGCATGTAGCCAGGTTCTGAACTGGGATGGTACAGTGAGCTAAAAAGCGGTGATGGATCAAGCCCTGATCTCTTGATTGGGTAGGAGTGTTCTGATTAACTCAGATACTCTGTCCATCACCACCCCCTTTTCTGAATCGTTTTTGGCCACCACAGGTGTGGCAGGGTATGCTCAGACATGAGTCCCTTGCTCACTGCACCATCAGGATTCAAGCAAGCCGGGCCGACGACGGCTGAAATGCCAGAAACTGCTCCCCGGAAGCTTGTTTCCTTTCCAGTAAAGAATTGGCTTGGTAGTTTGGTCTCCCCTGTTCCCATGATGCACTGGGCCAGGGCCAGATTAATTTGCATGTAGTCAGGTTCTGAACCGGGATGGTGCAGTGAGCTAAAAAACGGTGAAGGATCAAGCCCTGATCTCTTGACTGGGTAGGAGTGTTCTGATTAACTCAGATACTCTGTCCATCACCACCCCCTTTTCTGAATCGTTTTTGGCCAGTACAGGTGTGGCAGGGTATGCTCAGACATGAGTCCCTTGCTCACTGCGCCGTCAGGATTCAAGCAAGCCGGGCCGACGACGGCTGAAATGCCAGAAACCGGTCCCCGGTAGCTTGTTTCCTTTCCAGTAAAGAATTGGCTTGGTAGTTTGGTCTGCCCTGTTCCCATGATGCACTGGGCCAGGGCCAGACTAATTTGCATGTAGCAAGGTTCTGAACTGGGATGGTGCAGTGAGCTAAAAAACGGTGATGGATCAAGCCCTGATCTCTTGACTGGGTAGGAGTGTTCTGATTAACTCAGATACTCTGTCCATCACCACCCCTTTTTCTGAATCGTTTTTGGCCACTACAGGTGTGGCAGGGTATGCTCAGACATGAGTCCCTTGCTCACTGCACCATCAGGATTCAAGCAAGCCGGGCCGACGACGGCTGAAATGCCAGAAACCGGTCCCCGGAAGTTTGTTTCCTTTCCAGTAATGAATTGGCTTGGTAGTTTGGTCTGCCCTGTTCCCATGATGCACTGGGCCAGGGCCAGACTAATTTGCATGTAGCCAGGTTCTGAACTGGGATGGTGCAGTGAGCTAAAAAACGGTGATGGATCGAGCCCTGATCTCTTGACTGGGTAGGAGTGTTCTGATTAACTCAGATACTCTGTCCATCACCACCCCTTTTTGGAATCGTGTTTGGCCACTCCAGGTGTGGCAGGGTATGCTCAGACATAAGTACCTTGCTCACTGCACCATCAGGATTCAAGCAAGCCGGGCCGACGATGGCTGGAATGCCAGAAACCAGTCCCCGGAAGATTGTTTCCTTTCCAGTAAAGAGTTGGCTTGGTAGTTTGGTCTGCCGTGTTCCCATGATGCACTGGGCCAGGGCCAGACTAATTTGCATGTAGCCAGGTTCTGAACTGGGATGGTGCAGTGAGCTAAAAACGGTGATGGATCAAGCCCTGATCTCTTGACTGGGTAGGAGTGTTCTGATTAACTCAGATACTCTGTCCATCACCACCCCCTTTTCTGAATTGTTTTTGGCCACTACAAGTGTGGCAGGGTATGCTCAGAAATGAGTCCCTTGCTCACTGCACCATCAGGATTCAAGCAAGCCGGGCCGACGACGGCTGAAATGCCAGAAACCGGTCCCCGGAATCTTGTTTCCTTTCCAGTAAAGAATTGGCTTGGTAGTTTGGTCTGCCCTGTTCCCATGATGCACTGGGCCAGGGCCAGACTAATTTGCATGTAGCCAGGTTCTGAACTGGGATGGTGCAGTGAGCTAAAAAACGGTGATGAATCAAGCCCTGATCTCTTGACTGGGTAGGAGTGTTCTGATTAACTCAGATACTCTGTCCATCACCACCCCTTTTCTGAATCGTTTTTGGCCACTACAGGTGTGGCAGGGTATGCTCAGACATGAGTCCCTTGCTCACTGCAATATCAGGATTCAAGCAAGCTGGGCCGGCGACGGCTGAAATGCCAGAAACCGGTCCCTGGAAGCTTGTTTCCTTTCCAGTAAAGAATTGGCTTGGTAGTTTGGTCTGCCCTGTTCCCATGATGCACTGGGCCAGGGCCAGACTAATTTGCATGTAGCCAGGTCTGAACTGGGATGGTGCAGTGAGCTAAAAAACAGTGATGGATCAAGCCCTGATCTCTTGACTGGGTAGGAGTGTTCTGATTAACTCAGATACTCTGTCCATCACCACCCCCTTTTCTGAATCGTTTTTGGCCACTACAGGTGTGGCAGGGTATGCTCAGACATTAGACCCTTGCTCACTGCACCATCAGGATTCAAGCAAGCCGGGCTGACGACGGCTGAAATGCCAGAAACCAGTCCCCGGAAGCTTGTTTCCTTTCCAGTAAAGAATTGGCTTGGTAGTTTGGTCTGCCCTGTTCCCATGATGCACTGGACCAGGGCCAGACAAATTTGCATGTAGCCAGGTTCTGAACTGGGATGGTGCAGTGAGCTAAAAAACGGTGATGGATCAAGCCCTGATCTCTTGACTGGGTAGGAGTGTTCTGATTAACTCAGATACTCTGTCCATCACCACCCCCTTTTCTGAATCGTTTTTGGCCGCTACAGGTGTGGCAGGGTATGCTCAGACATGAGTCCCTTGCTCACTGCACCATCAGGATTCAAGCAAGCCGGGCCGACAACGGCTGAAATGCCAGAAACCAGTCCCCGGAAGCTTGTTTCCTTTCCAGTAAAGAATTGGCTTGGTAGTTTGGTCTGCCCTGTTCCCATGATGCACTGGGCCAGGGCCAGACTAATTTGCATGTAGCTAGGTTCTGAACTGGGATGGTGCAGTGAGCTAAAAAACGGTGATGGATCAAGCCCTGATCTCTTGACTGGGTAGGAGTGTTCTGATTAACTCAGATACTCTGTCCATCACCACCCCCTTTTCTGAATCGTTTTTGGCCACTACAGGTGTGGCAGGGTATGCTCAGACATGAGTCCCTTGCTCACTGCACCGTCAGGATTCAAGCAAGCAGGGCCGACGACGGCTGAAATGCCAGAAACCGGTCCCCGGTAGCTTGTTTCCTTTCCAGTAAAGAATTGGCTTGGTAGTTTGGTCTGCCCTGTTCCCATGATGCACTGGGCCAGGGCCAGACTAATTTGCATGTAGCAAGGTTCTGAACTGGGATGGTGCAGTGAGCTAAAAAACGGTGATGGATCAAGCCCTGATCTCTTGACTGGGTAGGAGTGTTCAGATTAACTCAGATACTCTGTCCATCACCACCCCCTTTTCTGAATCGTTTTTGGCCACTACAGGTGTGGCAGGGTATGCTCAGACATGAGTCCCTTGCTCACTGCACCATCAGGATTCAAGCAAGCCGGGCCGACGACGGCTGAAATGCCAGAAACCGGTCCCCGGAAGCTTGTTTCCTTTCCAGTAAAGAATTGGCTTGGTAGTTTGGTCTGCCCTGTTCCCATGATGCACTGGGCCAGGGCCAGACTAATTTGCATGTAGCCAGGTTCTGAACTGGGATGGTGCAGTGAGCTAAAAAACAGTGATGGATCAAGCCCTGATCTCTTGACTGGGTAGGAGTGTTCTGATTAACTCAAATACTCTGACCATCACCACCCCTTTTCTGAATCGTTTTTGGCCACTACAGGTGTGGCAGGGTATGCTCAGACATGAGTCCCTTGCTCACTGCACCATCAGGATTCAAGCAAGCCGGGCCGACGATGGCTGAAATGCCAGAAACCGGTCCCAGGAAGCTTGTTTCCTTTCCAGTAAAGAATTGGCTTGGTAGTTTGGTCTGCCCTGTTCACATGATGCACTGGGCCAGGGCCAGACTAATTTGCATGTAGCCAGGTTCTGAACTGGGATGGTGCAGTGAGCTAAAAAACGGTGAAGGATCAAGCCCTGATCTCTTGACTGGGTAGGAGTGTTCTGATTAACTCAGATACTCTGTCCATCACCACCCCCTTTTCTGAATCGTTTTTGGCCACTACAGGTGTGGCAGGGTATGCTCAGACATGAGTCCCTTGCTCACTGCACCATCAGGATTCAAGCAAGCCGGGCCGACGACGGCTGAAATGCCAGAAACCGGTCCCTGGAAGCTTGTTTCCTTTCCAGTAAAGAACTGGCTTGGTAGTTTGGTCTGCCCTGTTCCCATGATGCACTGGGCCAGGGCCAGACTAATTTGCATGTAGTCAGGTTCTGAACTGGGATGGTGCAGTGAGCTAAAAAACGGTGATGGATCAAGCCCTGATCTCTTGACTGGGTAGGAGTGTTCTGATTAACTCAGATACTCTGTCCATCACCACCCCCTTTTCTGAATCGTTTTTGGCCACTACAGGTGTGGCAGGGTATGCTCAGACATGAGTCCCTTGCTCACTGCACCATCAGGATTCAAGCAAGCCGGGCCGACGACGACTGAAATGCCAGAAACCAGTCCCCGGAAGCTTGTTTCCTTTCCAGTAAAGAATTGGCTTGGTAGTTTGGTCTGCCCTGTTCCCATGATGCACTGGGCCAGGGCCAGACTAATTTGCATGTAGCCAGGTTCTGAACTGGGATGGTGCAGTGAGCTAAAAAACGGTGATGGATCAAGCCCTGATCTCTTGACTGGGTAGGAGTGTTCTGATTAACTCAGATACTCTGTCCATCACCACCCCCTTTTCTGAATCATTTTTGGCCACTACAGGTGTGGCAGGGTATGCTCAGACATGAGTCCCTTGCTCACTGCACCATCAGGATTTAAGCAAGCCGGGCAGACGACGGCTGAAATGCCAGAAACCAGTCCCCGGAAGCTTGTTTCCTTTCCAGTAAAGAATTGGCTTGGTAGTTTGGTCTGCCCTGTTCCCATGATGCACTGGGCCAGGGCCAGACTAATTTGCATGTAGCCAGGTTCTGAACTGGGATGGTGCAGTGAGCTAAAAAACAGTGATGGATCAAGCCCTGATCTCTTGACTGGGTAGGAGTGTTCTGATTAACTCAGATACTCTGTCCATCACCACCCCCTTTTCTGAATCGTTTTTTGCCACTACAGGTGTGGCAGGGTATGCTCAGACATGAGTCCCTTGCTCACTGCAACATCAGGATTCAAGCAAGCCGGGCCGACGACGGCTGAAATGCCAGAAACCGGTCCCCGGAAGCTTGTTCCTTTCCAGTAAAGAATTGGCTTGGTAGTTTGGTCTGCCCTGTTCCCATGATGCACTGGGCCAGGGCCAGACTAATTTGCATGTAGCCAGGTTCTGAACTGGGATGGTGCAGTGAGCTAAAAAACAGTGATGGATCAAGCCCTGATCTCTTGACTGGGTAGGAGTGTTCTGATTAACTCAAATACTCTGACCATCACCACCCCCTTTTCTGAATCGTTTTTGGCCACTACAGGTGTGGCAGGGTATGCTCAGACATGAGTCCCTTGCTCACTGCACCATCAGGATTCAAGCAAGCCGGGCCGACGATGGCTGAAATGCCAGAAACCGGTCCCAGGAAGCTTGTTTCCTTTCCAGTAAAGAATTGGCTTGGTAGTTTGGTCTGCCCTGTTCCCATGATGCACTGGGCCAGGGCCAGACTAATTTGCATGTAGCCAGGTTCTGAACTGGGATGGTGCAGTGAGCTAAAAAACGGTGAAGGATCAAGCCCTGATCTCTTGACTGGGTAGGAGTGTTCTGATTAACTCAGATACTCTGTCCATCACCACCCCCTTTTCTGAATCGTTTTTGGCCACTACAGGTGTGGCAGGGTATGCTCAGACATGAGTCCCTTGCTCACTGCACCATCAGGATTCAAGCAAGCCAGGCTGACGACGGCTGAAATGCCAGAAACCGGTCCCTGGAAGTTTGTTTCCTTTCCAGTAAAGAACTGGCTTGGTAGTTTGGTCTGCCCTGTTCCCATGATGCACTGGGCCAGGGCCAGACTAATTTGCATGTAGCCAGGTTCTGAACTGGGATGGTGCAGTGAGCTAAAAAACGGTGATGGATCAAGCCCTGATCTCTTGACTGGGTAGGAGTGTTCTGATTAACTCAGATACTCTGTCCATCACCACCCCCTTTTCTGAATCATTTTTGGCCACTACAGGTGTGGCAGGGTATGCTCAGACATGAGTCCCTTGCTCACTGCACCATCAGGATTTAAGCAAGCCGGGCAGACGACGGCTGAAATGCCAGAAACCAGTCCCCGGAAGCTTGTTTCCTTTCCAGTAAAGAATTGGCTTGGTAGTTTGGTCTGCCCTGTTCCCATGATGCACTGGGCCAGGGCCAGACTAATTTGCATGTAGCCAGGTTCTGAACTGGGATGGTGCAGTGAGCTAAAAAACAGTGATGGATCAAGCCCTGATCTCTTGACTGGGTAGGAGTGTTCTGATTAACTCAGATACTCTGTTCATCACCACCCCCTTTTCTGAATCGTGTTTTGCCACTACAGGTGTGGCAGGGTATGCTCAGACATGAGTCCCTTGCTCACTGCAACATCAGGATTCAAGCAAGCCGGGCCGACGACGGCTGAAATGCCAGAAACCGGTCCCCGGAAGCTTGTTTCCTTTCCAGTAAAGAATTGGCTTGGTAGTTTGGTCTGCCCTGTTCCCATGATGCACTGGGCCAGGGCCAGACTAATTTGCATGTAGCCAGGTTCTGAACTGGGATGGTACAGTGAGCTAAAAAGCGGTGATGGATCAAGCCCTGATCTCTTGATTGGGTAGGAGTGTTCTGATTAACTCAGATACTCTGTCCATCACCACCCCCTTTTCTGAATCGTTTTTGGCCACCACAGGTGTGGCAGGGTATGCTCAGACATGAGTCCCTTGCTCACTGCACCATCAGGATTCAAGCAAGCCGGGCCGACGACGGCTGAAATGCCAGAAACCGGTCCCCGGAAGCTTGTTTCCTTTCCAGTAAAGAATTGGCTTGGTAGTTTGGTCTCCCCTGTTCCCATGATGCACTGGGCCAGGGCCAGACTAATTTGCATGTAGTCAGGTTCTGAACCGGGATGGTGCAGTGAGCTAAACAACGGTGAAGGATCAAGCCCTGATCTCTTGACTGGGTAGGAGTGTTCTGATTAACTCAGATACTCTGTCCATCACCACCCCCTTTTCTGAATCATTTTTGGCCAGTACAGGTGTGGCAGGGTATGCTCAGACATGAGTCCCTTGCTCACTGCACCGTCAGGATTCAAGCAAGCCGGGCCGACGACGGCTGAAATGCCAGAAACCGGTCCCCGGTAGCTTGTTTCCTTTCCAGTAAAGAATTGGCTTGGTAGTTTGGTCTGCCCTGTTCCCATGATGCACTGGGCCAGGGCCAGACTAATTTGCATGTAGCCAGGTTCTGAACTGGGATGGTGCAGTGAGCTAAAAAACAGTGATGGATCAAGCCCTGATCTCTTGACTGGGTAGGAGTGTTCTGATTAACTCAGATACTCTGTTCATCACCACCCCCTTTTCTGAATCGTGTTTTGCCACTACAGGTGTGGCAGGGTATGCTCAGACATGAGTCCCTTGCTCACTGCAACATCAGGATTCAAGCAAGCCGGGCCGACGACGGCTGAAATGCCAGAAACCGGTCCCCGGAAGCTTGTTTCCTTTCCAGTAAAGAATTGGCTTGGTAGTTTGGTCTGCCCTGTTCCCATGATGCACTGGGCCAGGGCCAGACTAATTTGCATGTAGCCAGGTTCTGAACTGGGATGGTACAGTGAGCTAAAAAGCGGTGATGGATCAAGCCCTGATCTCTTGATTGGGTAGGAGTGTTCTGATTAACTCAGATACTCTGTCCATCACCACCCCCTTTTCTGAATCGTTTTTGGCCACCACAGGTGTGGCAGGGTATGCTCAGACATGAGTCCCTTGCTCACTGCACCATCAGGATTCAAGCAAGCCGGGCCGACGACGGCTGAAATGCCAGAAACCGGTCCCCGGAAGCTTGTTTCCTTTCCAGTAAAGAATTGGCTTGGTAGTTTGGTCTCCCCTGTTCCCATGATGCACTGGGCCAGGGCCAGACTAATTTGCATGTAGTCAGGTTCTGAACCGGGATGGTGCAGTGAGCTAAACAACGGTGAAGGATCAAGCCCTGATCTCTTGACTGGGTAGGAGTGTTCTGATTAACTCAGATACTCTGTCCATCACCACCCCCTTTTCTGAATCGTTTTTGGCCAGTACAGGTGTGGCAGGGTATGCTCAGACATGAGTCCCTTGCTCACTGCACCGTCAGGATTCAAGCAAGCCGGGCCGACGACGGCTGAAATGCCAGAAACCGGTCCCCGGTAGCTTGTTTCCTTTCCAGTAAAGAATTGGCTTGGTAGTTTGGTCTGCCCTGTTCCCATGATGCACTGGGCCAGGGCCAGACTAATTTGCATGTAGCAAGGTTCTGAACTGGGATGGTGCAGTGAGCTAAAAAACGGTGATGGATCAAGCCCTGATCTCTTGACTGGGTAGGAGTGTTCTGATTAACTCAGATACTCTGTCCATCACCACCCCTTTTTCTGAATCGTTTTTGGCCACTACAGGTGTGGCAGGGTATGCTCAGACATGAGTCCCTTGCTCACTGCACCATCAGGATTCAAGCAAGCCGGGCCGACGACGGCTGAAATGCCAGAAACCGGTCCCCGGAAGTTTGTTTCCTTTCCAGTAATGAATTGGCTTGGTAGTTTGGTCTGCCCTGTTCCCATGATGCACTGGGCCAGGGCCAGACTAATTTGCATGTAGCCAGGTTCTGAACTGGGATGGTGCAGTGAGCTAAAAAACGGTGATGGATCGAGCCCTGATCTCTTGACTGGGTAGGAGTGTTCTGATTAACTCAGATACTCTGTCCATCACCACCCCCTTTTCTGAATCGTGTTTGGCCACTCCAGGTGTGGCAGGGTATGCTCAGACATAAGTACCTTGCTCACTGCACCATCAGGATTCAAGCAAGCCGGGCCGAAGATGGCTGGAATGCCAGAAACCAGTCCCCGGAAGATTGTTTCCTTTCCAGTAAAGAGTTGGCTTGGTAGTTTGGTCTGCCCTGTTCCCATGATGCACTGGGCCAGGGCCAGACTAATTTGCATGTAGCCAGGTTCTGAACTGGGATGGTGCAGTGAGCTAAAAACGGTGATGGATCAAGCCCTGATCTCTTGACTGGGTAGGAGTGTTCTGATTAACTCAGATACTCTGTCCATCACCACCCCCTTTTCTGAATCGTTTTTGGCCACTACAAGTGTGGCAGGGTATGCTCAGAAATGAGTCCCTTGCTCACTGCACCATCAGGATTCAAGCAAGCCGGGCCGACGACGGCTGAAATGCCAGAAACCGGTCCCCGGAATCTTGTTTCCTTTCCAGTAAAGAATTGGCTTGGTAGTTTGGTCTGCCCTGTTCCCATGATGCACTGGGCCAGGGCCAGACTAATTTGCATGTAGCCAGGTTCTGAACTGGGATGGTGCAGTGAGCTAAAAAACGGTGATGAATCAAGCCCTGATCTCTTGACTGGGTAGGAGTGTTCTGATTAACTCAGATACTCTGTCCATCACCACCCCTTTTCTGAATCGTTTTTGGCCACTACAGGTGTGGCAGGGTATGCTCAGACATGAGTCCCTTGCTCACTGCAATATCAGGATTCAAGCAAGCTGGGCCGGCGACGGCTGAAATGCCAGAAACCGGTCCCCGGAAGCTTGTTTCCTTTCCAGTAAAGAATTGGCTTGGTAGTTTGGTCTGCCCTGTTCCCATGATGCACTGGGCCAGGGCCAGACTAATTTGCATGTAGCCAGGTCTGAACTGGGATGGTGCAGTGAGCTAAAAACAGTGATGGATCAAGCCCTGATCTCTTGACTGGGTAGGAGTGTTCTGATTAACTCAGATACTCTGTCCATCACCACCCCCTTTTCTGAATCGTTTTTGGCCACTACAGGTGTGGCAGGGTATGCTCAGACATTAGTCCCTTGCTCACTGCACCATCAGGATTCAAGCAAGCCGGGCTGACGACGGCTGAAATGCCAGAAACCAGTCCCCGGAAGCTTGTTTCCTTTCCAGTAAAGAATTGGCTTGGTAGTTTGGTCTGCCCTGTTCCCATGATGCACTGGACCAGGGCCAGACAAATTTGCATGTAGCCAGGTTCTGAACTGGGATGGTGCAGTGAGCTAAAAAACGGTGATGGATCAAGCCCTGATCTCTTGACTGGGTAGGAGTGTTCTGATTAACTCAGATACTCTGTCCATCACCACCCCCTTTTCTGAATCGTTTTTGGCCACTACAGGTGTGGCAGGGTATGCTCAGACATGAGTCCCTTGCTCACTGCACCATCAGGATTCAAGCAAGCCGGGCCGACAACGGCTGAAATGCCAGAAACCAGTCCCCGGAAGCTTGTTTCCTTTCCAGTAAAGAATTGGCTTGGTAGTTTGGTCTGCCCTGTTCCCATGATGCACTGGGCCAGGGCCAGACTAATTTGCATGTAGCTAGGTTCTGAACTGGGATGGTGCAGTGAGCTAAAAAACGGTGATGGATCAAGCCCTGATCTCTTGACTGGGTAGGAGTGTTCTGATTAACTCAGATACTCTGTCCATCACCACCCCCTTTTCTGAATCGTTTTTGGCCACTACAGGTGTGGCAGGGTATGCTCAGACATGAGTCCCTTGCTCACTGCACCGTCAGGATTCAAGCAAGCCGGGCCGACGACGGCTGAAATGCCAGAAACCGGTCCCCGGTAGCTTGTTTCCTTTCCAGTAAAGAATTGGCTTGGTAGTTTGGTCTGCCCTGTTCCCATGATGCACTGGGCCAGGGCCAGACTAATTTGCATGTAGCAAGGTTCTGAACTGGGATGGTGCAGTAAGCTAAAAAATGGTGATGGATCAAGCCCTGATCTCTTGACTGGGTAGGAGTGTTCAGATTAACTCAGATACTCTGTCCATCACCACCCCCTTTTCTGAATCGTTTTTGGCCACTACAGGTGTGGCAGGGTATGCTCAGACATGAGTCCCTTGCTCACTGCACCATCAAGATTCAAGCAAGCCGGGCCGACGACGGCTGAAATGCCAGAAACCGGTCCCCGGAAGCTTGTTTCCTTTAAAGTAAAGAATTGGCTTGGTAGTTTGGTCTGCCCTGTTCCCATGATGCACTGGGCCAGGGCCAGACTAATTTGCATGTAGCCAGGTTCTGAACTGGGATGGTGCAGTGAGCTAAAAAACGGTGAAGGATCAAGCCCTGATCTCTTGACTGGGTAGGAGTGTTCTGATTAACTCAGATACTCTGTCCATCACCACCCCCTTTTCTGAATCGTTTTTGGCCACTACAGGTGTGGCAGGGTATGCTCAGACATGAGTCCCTTGCTCACTGCACCATCAGGATTCAAGCAAGCCGGGCCGACGACGGCTGAAATGCCAGAAACCGGTCCCTGGAAGCTTGTTTCCTTTCCAGTAAAGAACTGGCTTGGTAGTTTGGTCTGCCCTGTTCCCATGATGCACTGGGCCAGGGCCAGACTAATTTGCATGTAGTCAGGTTCTGAACTGGGATGGTGCAGTGAGCTAAAAAACGGTGATGGATCAAGCCCTGATCTCTTGACTGGGTAGGAGTGTTCTGATTAACTCAGATACTCTGTCCATCACCACCCCCTTTTCTGAATCGTTTTTGGCCACTACAGGTGTGGCAGGGTATGCTCAGACATGAGTCCCTTGCTCACTGCACCATCAGGATTCAAGCAAGCCGGGCCGACGACGACTGAAATGCCAGAAACCAGTCCCCGGAAGCTTGTTTCCTTTCCAGTAAAGAATTGGCTTGGTAGTTTGGTCTGCCCTGTTCCCATGATGCACTGGGCCAGGGCCAGACTAATTTGCATGTAGCTAGGTTCTGAACTGGGATGGTGCAGTGAGCTAAAAAACGGTGATGGATCAAGCCCTGATCTCTTGACTGGGTAGGAGTGTTCTGATTAACTCAGATACTCTGTCCATCACCACCCCCTTTTCTGAATCGTTTTTGGCCACTACAGGTGTGGCAGGGTATGCTCAGACATGAGTCCCTTGCTCACTGCACCGTCAGGATTCAAGCAAGCCGGGCCGACGACGGCTGAAATGCCAGAAACCGGTCCCCGGTAGCTTGTTTCCTTTCCAGTAAAGAATTGGCTTGGTAGTTTGGTCTGCCCTGTTCCCATGATGCACTGGGCCAGGGCCAGACTAATTTGCATGTAGCAAGGTTCTGAACTGGGATGGTGCAGTAAGCTAAAAAACGGTGATGGATCAAGCCCTGATCTCTTGACTGGGTAGGAGTGTTCAGATTAACTCAGATACACTGTCCATCACCACCCCCTTTTCTGAATCGTTTTTGGCCACTACAGGTGTGGCAGGGTATGCTCAGACATGAGTCCCTTGCTCACTGCACCATCAGGATTCAAGCAAGCCGGGCCGACGACGGCTGAAATGCCAGAAACCGGTCCCCGGAAGCTTGTTTCCTTTAAAGTAAAGAATTGGCTTGGTAGTTTGGTCTGCCCTGTTCCCATGATGCACTGGGCCAGGGCCAGACTAATTTGCATGTAGCCAGGTTCTGAACTGGGATGGTGCAGTGAGCTAAAAAACGGTGAAGGATCAAGCCCTGATCTCTTGACTGGGTAGGAGTGTTCTGATTAACTCAGATACTCTGTCCATCACCACCCCCTTTTCTGAATCGTTTTTGGCCACTACAGGTGTGGCAGGGTATGCTCAGACATGAGTCCCTTGCTCACTGCACCATCAGGATTCAAGCAAGCCGGGCCGACGACGGCTGAAATGCCAGAAACCGGTCCCTGGAAGCTTGTTTCCTTTCCAGTAAAGAACTGGCTTGGTAGTTTGGTCTGCCCTGTTCCCATGATGCACTGGGCCAGGGCCAGACTAATTTGCATGTAGTCAGGTTCTGAACTGGGATGGTGCAGTGAGCTAAAAAACGGTGATGGATCAAGCCCTGATCTCTTGACTGGGTAGGAGTGTTCTGATTAACTCAGATACTCTGTCCATCACCACCCCCTTTTCTGAATCGTTTTTGGCCACTACAGGTGTGGCAGGGTATGCTCAGACATGAGTCCCTTGCTCACTGCACCATCAGGATTCAAGCAAGCCGGGCCAACGACGACTGAAATGCCAGAAACCAGTCCCCGGAAGCTTGTTTCCTTTCCAGTAAAGAATTGGCTTGGTAGTTTGGTCTGCCCTGTTCCCATGATGCACTGGGCCAGGGCCAGACTAATTTGCATGTAGCCAGGTTCTGAACTGGGATGGTGCAGTGAGCTAAAAAACGGTGATGGATCAAGCCCTGATCTCTTGACTGGGTAGGAGTGTTCTGATTAACTCAGATACTCTGTCCATCACCACCCCCTTTTCTGAATCATTTTTGGCCACTACAGGTGTGGCAGGGTATGCTCAGACATGAGTCCCTTGCTCACTGCACCATCAGGATTTAAGCAAGCCGGGCAGACGACGGCTGAAATGCCAGAAACCAGTCCCCGGAAGCTTGTTTCCTTTCCAGTAAAGAATTGGCTTGGTAGTTTGGTCTGCCCTGTTCCCATGATGCACTGGGCCAGGGCCAGACTAATTTGCATGTAGCCAGGTTCTGAACTGGGATGGTGCAGTGAGCTAAAAAACAGTGATGGATGAAGCCCTGATCTCTTGACTGGGTAGGAGTGTTCTGATTAACTCAGATACTCTGTCCATCACCACCCCCTTTTCTGAATCGTTTTTTGCCACTACAGGTGTGGCAGGGTATGCTCAGACATGAGTCCCTTGCTCACTGCAACATCAGGATTCAAGCAAGCCGGGCCGACGACGGCTGAAATGCCAGAAACCGGTCCCCGGAAGCTTGTTTCCTTTCCAGTAAAGAATTGGCTTGGTAGTTTGGTCTGCCCTGTTCCCATGATGCACTGGGCCAGGGCCAGACTAATTTGCATGTAGCCAGGTTCTGAACTGGGATGGTGCAGTGAGCTAAAAAACAGTGATGGATCAAGCCCTGATCTCTTGACTGGGTAGGAGTGTTCTGATTAACTCAAATACTCTGACCATCACCACCCCCTTTTCTGAATCGTTTTTGGCCACTACAGGTGTGGCAGGGTATGCTCAGGTCATGAGTCCCTTGCTCACTGCACCATCAGGATTCAAGCAAGCCGGGCCGACGATGGCTGAAATGCCAGAAACCGGTCCCAGGAAGCTTGTTTCCTTTCCAGTAAAGAATTGGCTTGGTAGTTTGGTCTGCCCTGTTCCCATGATGCACTGGGCCAGGGCCAGACTAATTTGCATGTAGCCAGGTTCTGAACTGGGATGGTGCAGTGAGCTAAAAAACGGTGAAGGATCAAGCCCTGATCTCTTGACTGGGTAGGAGTGTTCTGATTAACTCAGATACTCTGTCCATCACCACCCCCTTTTCTGAATCGTTTTTGGCCACTACAGGTGTGGCAGGGTATGCTCAGACATGAGTCCCTTGCTCACTGCACCATCAGGATTCAAGCAAGCCAGGCTGACGACGGCTGAAATGCCAGAAACCGGTCCCTGGAAGCTTGTTTCCTTTCCAGTAAAGAACTGGCTTGGTAGTTTGGTCTGCCCTGTTCCCATGATGCACTGGGCCAGGGCCAGACTAATTTGCATGTAGCCAGGTTCTGAACTGGGATGGTGCAGTGAGCTAAAAAACGGTGATGGATCAAGCCCTGATCTCTTGACTGGGTAGGAGTGTTCTGATTAACTCAGATACTCTGTCCATCACCACCCCCTTTTCTGAATCATTTTTGGCCACTACAGGTGTGGCAGGGTATGCTCAGACATGAGTCCCTTGCTCACTGCACCATCAGGATTTAAGCAAGCCGGGCAGACGACGGCTGAAATGCCAGAAACCGGTCCCCGGAAGCTTGTTTCCTTTCCAGTAAAGAATTGGCTTGGTAGTTTGGTCTGCCCTGTTCCCATGATGCACTGGGCCAGGGCCAGACTAATTTGCATGTAGCCAGGTTCTGAACTGGGATGGTGCAGTGAGCTAAAAAACAGTGATGGATCAAGCCCTGATCTCTTGACTGGGTAGGAGTGTTCTGATTAACTCAGATACTCTGTTCATCACCACCCCCTTTTCTGAATCGTGTTTTGCCACTACAGGTGTGGCAGGGTATGCTCAGACATGAGTCCCTTGCTCACTGCAACATCAGGATTCAAGCAAGCCGCGCCGACGATGGCTGAAATGCCAGAAACCGGTCCCAGGAAGCTTGTTTCCTTTCCAGTAAAGAATTGGCTTGGTAGTTTGGTCTGCCCTGTTCCCATGATGCACTGGGCCAGGGCCAGACTAATTTGCATGTAGCCAGGTTCTGAACTGGGATGGTGCAGTGAGCTAAAAAAGGTGAAGGATCAAGCCCTGATCTCTTGACTGGGTAGGAGTGTTCTGATTAACTCAGATACTCTGTCCATCACCACCCCCTTTTCTGAATCGTTTTTGGCCACTACAGGTGTGGCAGGGTATGCTCAGACATGAGTCCCTTGCTCACTGCACCATCAGGATTCAAGCAAGCCAGGCTGACGACGGCTGAAATGCCAGAAACCGGTCCCTGGAAGCTTGTTTCCTTTCCAGTAAAGAACTGGCTTGGTAGTTTGGTCTGCCCTGTTCCCATGATGCACTGGGCCAGGGCCAGACTAATTTGCATGTAGCCAGGTTCTGAACTGGGATGGTGCAGTGAGCTAAAAAACGGTGATGGATCAAGCCCTGATCTCTTGACTGGGTAGAAGTGTTCTGATGAACTCAGATACTCTACAGGTGTGGCAGGGTATGCTCAGACATGAGTCCCTTGCTCACTGCACCATCAGGATTCAAGCAAGCCGGGCCGACGACGGCTGAAATGCCAGAAACCGGTCCCCGGTAGCTTGTTTCCTTTCCAGTAAAGAATTGGCTTGGTAGTTTGGTCTGCCCTGTTCCCATGATGCACTGGGCCAGGGCCAGACTAATTTGCATGTAGCCAGGTTCTGAACTGGGATGGTGCAGTGAGCTAAAAAAACAGTGATGGATCAAGCCCTGATCTCTTGACTGGGTAGGAGTGTTCTGATTAACTCAAATACTCTGACCATCACCACCCCCTTTTCTGAATCGTTTTTGGCCACTACAGGTGTGGCAGGGTATGCTCAGACATGAGTCCCTTGCTCACTGCACCATCAGGATTCAAGCAAGCCGGGCCGACGACGGCTGAAATGCCAGAAACCGGTCCCTGGAAGCTTGTTTCCTTTCCAGTAAAGAACTGGCTTGGTAGTTTGGTCTGCCCTGTTCCCATGATGCACTGGGCCAGGGCCAGACTAATTTGCATGTAGCCAGGTTCTGAACTGGGATGGTGCAGTGAGCTAAAAAACGGTGAAGGATCAAGCCCTGATCTCTTGACTGGGTAGGAGTGTTCTGATTAACTCAGATACTCTGTCCATCACCACCCCCTTTTCTGAATCGTTTTTGGCCACTACAGGTGTGGCAGGGTATGCTCAGACATGAGTCCCTTGCTCACTGCACCATCAGGATTCAAGCAAGCCGGGCCGACGACGGCTGAAATGCCAGAAACCAGTCCCCGGAAGCTTGTTTCCTTTCCAGTAAAGAATTGGCTTGGTAGTTTGGTCTGCCCTGTTCCCATGATGCACTGGGCCAGGGCCAGACTAATTTGCATGTAGCCAGGTTCTGAACTGGGATGGTGCAGGGAGCTAAAAAACTGTGATGGATCAAGCCCTGATCTCTTGACTGGGTAGGAGGGTTCTGATTAACTCAGATACTCTGTCCATCTGTCCATCACCACCCCCTTTTCTGAATCGTTTTTGGCCACTACAGGTGTGGCAGGGTATGCTCAGACATGAGTCCCTTGCTCACTGCACCATCAGGATTCAAGCAAGCCGGGCCGACGACGGCTGAAATGCCAGAAACCAGTCCACGGAAGCTTGTTTCCGTTCCAGTAAAGAATTGGCTTGGTAGTTTGGTCGGCCCTGTTCCCATGATGCACTGGGCCAGGGCCAGACTAATTTGCATGTAGCCAGGTTCTGAACTGGGATGGTGCAGTGAGCTACAAAACGGTGATGGATCAAGCCCTGATCTCTTGACTGGGTAGGAGTGTTCTGATTAACTCAGATACTCTGTCCATCACCACCCCCTTTTCTGAATCGTTTTTGGCTACTACAGGTGTGGCAGGGTATGCTCAGACATGAGTCACTTGCTCACTGCACCATCAGGATTCAAGCAAGCCGGGCCGACAACGGCTGAAATGCCAGAAACCAGTCCCCGGAAGCTTGTTTCCTTTCCAGTAAAGAATTGGCTTGGTAGTTTGGTCTGCCCTGTTCCCATGATGCACTGGGCCAGGGCCAGACTAATTTGCATGTAGCTAGGTTCTGAACTGGGATGGTGCAGTGAGCTAAAAAACGGTGATGGATCAAGCCCTGATCTCTTGACTGGGTAGGAGTGTTCTGATTAACTCAGATACTCTGTCCATCACCACCCCCTTTTCTGAATCGTTTTTGGCCACTACAGGTGTGGCAGGGTATGCTCAGACATGAGTCCCTTGCTCACTGCACCGTCAGGATTCAAGCAAGCCGGGCCGACGACGGCTGAAATGCCAGAAACCGGTCCCCGGTAGCTTCTTTCCTTTCCAGTAAAGAATTGGCTTGGTAGTTTGGTCTGCCCTGTTCCCATGATGCACTGGGCCAGGGCCAGACTAATTTGCATGTAGCAAGGTTCTGAACTGGGATGGTGCAGTGAGCTAAAAAACGGTGATGGATCAAGCCCTGATCTCTTGACTGGGTAGGAGTGTTCAGATTAACTCAGATACTCTGTCCATCACCACCCCCTTTTCTGAATCGTTTTTGGCCACTACAGGTGTGGCAGGGTATGCTCAGACATGAGTCCCTTGCTCACTGCACCATCAGGATTCAAGCAAGCCGGGCCGACGACGGCTGAAATGCCAGAAACCGGTCCCCGGAAGCTTGTTTCCTTTCCAGTAAAGAATTGGCTTGGTAGTTTGATCTGCCCTGTTCCCATGATGCACTGGGCCAGGGCCAGACTAATTTGCATGTAGCCAGGTTCTGAACTGGGATGGTGCAGTGAGCTAAAAAACAGTGATGGATCAAGCCCTGATCTCTTGACTGGGTAGGACTGTTCTGATTAACTCAAATACTCTGACCATCACCACCCCTTTTCTGAATCGTTTTTGGCCACTACAGGTGTGGCAGGGTATGCTCAGACATGAGTCCCTTGCTCACTGCACCATCAGGATTCAAGCAAGCCGGGCCGACGATGGCTGAAATGCCAGAAACCGGACCCAGGAAGCTTGTTTCCTTTCCAGTAAAGAATTGGCTTGGTAGTTTGGTCTGCCCTGTTCCCATGATGCACTGGGCCAGGGCCAGACTAATTTGCATGTAGCCAGGTTCTGAACTGGGATGGTGCAGTGAGCTAAAAAACGGTGAAGGATCAAGCCCTGATCTCTTGACTGGGTAGGAGTGTTCTGATTAACTCAGATACTCTGTCCATCACCACCCCCTTTTCTGAATCGTTTTTGGCCACTACAGGTGTGGCAGGGTATGCTCAGACATGAGTCCCTTGCTCACTGCACCATCAGGATTCAAGCAAGCCGGGCCGACGACGGCTGAAATGCCAGAAACCGGTCCCCGGTAGCTTGTTTCCTTTCCAGTAAAGAATTGGCTTGGTAGTTTTGTCTGCCCTGTTCCCATGATGCACTGGGCCAGGGCCAGACTAATTTGCATGTAGCCAGGTTCTGAACTGGGATGGTGCAGTGAGCTAAAAAACAGTGATGGATCAAGCCCTGATCTCTTGACTGGGTAGGAGTGTTCTGATGAACTCAGATACTCTACAGGTGTGGCAGGGTATGCTCAGACATGAGTCCCTTGCTCACTGCACCATCAGGATTCAAGCAAGCCGGGCCGACGACGGCTGAAATGCCAGAAACCGGTCCCCGGTAGCTTGTTTCCTTTCCAGTAAAGAATTGGCTTGGTAGTTTGGTCTGCCCTGTTCCCATGATGCACTGGGCCAGGGCCAGACTAATTTGCATGTAGCCAGGTTCTGAACTGGGATGGTGCAGTGAGCTAAAAAACAGTGATGGATCAAGCCCTGATCTCTTGACTGGGTAGGAGTGTTCTGATTAACTCAAATACTCTGACCATCACCACCCCCTTTTCTGAATCGTTTTTGGCCACTACAGGTGTGGCAGGGTATGCTCAGACATGAGTCCCTTGCTCACTGCACCATCAGGATTCAAGCAAGCCGGGCCGACGACGGCTGAAATGCCAGAAACCGGTCCCTGGAAGCTTGTTTCCTTTCCAGTAAAGAACTGGCTTGGTAGTTTGGTCTGCCCTGTTCCCATGATGCACTGGGCCAGGGCCAGACTAATTTGCATGTAGCCAGGTTCTGAACTGGGATGGTGCAGTGAGCTAAAAAACGGTGAAGGATCAAGCCCTGATCTCTTGACTGGGTAGGAGTGTTCTGATTAACTCAGATACTCTGTCCATCACCACCCCCTTTTCTGAATCGTTTTTGGCCACTACAGGTGTGGCAGGGTATGCTCAGACATGAGTCCCTTGCTCACTGCACCATCAGGATTCAAGCAAGCCGGGCCGACGACGGCTGAAATGCCAGAAACCAGTCCCCGGAAGCTTGTTTCGTTTCCAGTAAAGAATTGGCTTGGTAGTTTGGTCTGCCCTGTTCCCATGATGCACTGGGCCAGGGCCAGACTAATTTGCATGTAGCCAGGTTCTGAACTGGGATGGTGCAGGGAGCTAAAAAACGGTGATGTATCAAGCCCTGATCTCTTGACTGGGTAGGAGGGTTCTGATTAACTCAGATACTCTGTCCATCTGTCCATCACCACCCCCTTTTCTGAATCGTTTTTGGCCACTACAGGTGTGGCAGGGTATGCTCAGACATGAGTCCCTTGCTCACTGCACCATCAGGATTCAAGCAAGCTGGGCCGACGACGGCTGAAATGCCAGAAACCAGTCCCCGGAAGCTTGTTTCCGTTCCAGTAAAGAATTGGCTTGGTAGTTTGGTCTGCCCTGTTCCCATGATGCACTGGGCCAGGGCCAGACTAATTTGCATGTAGCCAGGTTCTGAACTGGGATGGTGCAGTGAGCTACAAAACGGTGATGGATCAAGCCCTGATCTCTTGACTGGGTAGGAGTGTTCTGATTAACTCAGATACTCTGTCCATCACCACCCCCTTTTCTGAATCGTTTTTGGCCACTACAGGTGTGGCAGGGTATGCTCAGACATGAGTCCCTTGCTCACTGCACCATCAGGATTCAAGCAAGCCGGGCCGACGACGCCTGAAATGCCAGAAACCGGTCCCCGGAAGCTTGTTTCCTTTCCAGTAAAGAATTGGCTTGGTAGTTTGGTCTGCCCTGTTCACATGATGCACTGGGCCAGGGCCAGACTAATTTGCATGTAGCCAGGTTCTGAACTGGGATGGTGCAGTGAGCTAAAAAACGGTGATGGATCAAGCCCTGATCTCTTGAGTGGGTAGGAGTGTTCTGATTAACTCAGATACTCTGTCCATCACCACCCCCTTTTCTGAATCGTTTTTGGCCACTACAGGTGTGGCAGGGTATGCTCAGACATTAGTCCCTTGCTCACTGCACCATCAGGATTCAAGCAAGCCGGGCTGACGACGGCTGAAATGCCAGAAACCAGTCCCCGGAAGCTTGTTTCCTTTCCAGTAAAGAATTGGCTTGGTAGTTTGGTCTGCCCTGTTCCCATGATGCACTGGACCAGGGCCAGACAAATTTGCATGTAGCCAGGTTCTGAACTGGGATGGTGCAGTGAGCTAAAAAACGGTGATGGATCAAGCCCTGATCTCTTGACTGGGTAGGAGTGTTCTGATTAACTCAGATACTCTGTCCATCACCACCCCCTTTTCTGAATCGTTTTTGGCCACTACAGGTGTGGCAGGGTATGCTCAGACATGAGTCACTTGCTCACTGCACCATCAGGATTCAAGCAAGCCGGGCCGACAACGGCTGAAATGCCAGAAACCAGTCCCCGGAAGCTTGTTTCCTTTCCAGTAAAGAATTGGCTTGGTAGTTTGGTCTGCCCTGTTCCCATGATGCACTGGGCCAGGGCCAGACTAATTTGCATGTCGCTAGGTTCTGAACTGGGATGGTGCAGTGAGCTAAAAAACGGTGATGGATCAAGCCCTGATC
The DNA here is from genome assembly GCF_964261635.1 of Lissotriton helveticus. Classification (NCBI taxonomy): domain Eukaryota; kingdom Metazoa; phylum Chordata; class Amphibia; order Caudata; family Salamandridae; genus Lissotriton; species Lissotriton helveticus. The sequence goes on along the minus strand of NC_136057.1, from coordinate 1,500,669,182 downwards.
TCTTGACTGGGTAGGAGTGTTCTGATTAACTCAGATACTCTGTCCATCACCACCCCCTTTTCTGAATCGTTTTTGGCCACTACAGGTGTGGCAGGGTATGCTCAGACATGAGTCCCTTGCTCACTGCACCGTCAGGATTCAAGCAAGCCGGGCCGACGACGGCTGAAATGCCAGAAACCGGTCCCCGGAAGCTTGTTTCCTTTCCAGTAAAGAATTGGCTTGGTAGTTTGGTCTGCCCTGTTCCCATGATGCACTGGACCAGGGCCAGACAAATTTGCATGTAGCCAGGTTCTGAACTGGGATGGTGCAGTGAGCTAAAAAACGGTGATGGATCAAGCCCTGATCTCTTGACTGGGTAGGAGTGTTCTGATTAACTCAGATACTCTGTCCATCACCACCCCCTTTTCTGAATCGTTTTTGGCCACTACAGGTGTGGCAGGGTATGCTCAGACATGAGTCACTTGCTCACTGCACCATCAGGATTCAAGCAAGCCGGGCCGACAACGGCTGAAATGCCAGAAACCAGTCCCCGGAAGCTTGTTTCCTTTCCAGTAAAGAATTGGCTTGGTAGTTTGGTCTGCCCTGTTCCCATGATGCACTGGGCCAGGGCCAGACTAATTTGCATGTAGCTAGGTTCTGAACTGGGATGGTGCAGTGAGCTAAAAAACGGTGATGGATCAAGCCCTGATCTCTTGACTGGGTAGGAGTGTTCTGATTAACTCAGATACTCTGTCCATCACCACCCCCTTTTCTGAATCGTTTTTGGCCACTACAGGTGTGGCAGGGTATGCTCAGACATGAGTCCCTTGCTCACTGCACCGTCAGGATTCAAGCAAGCCGGGCCGACGACGGCTGAAATGCCAGAAACCGGTCCCCGGTAGCTTGTTTCCTTTCCAGTAAAGAATTGGCTTGGTAGTTTGGTCTGCCCTGTTCCCATGATGCACTGGGCCAGGGCCAGACTAATTTGCATGTAGCACGGTTCTGAACTGGGATGGTGCAGTGAGCTAAAAAACGGTGATGGATCAAGCCCTGATCTCTTGACTGGGTAGGAGTGTTCAGATTAACTCAGATACTCTGTCCATCACCACCCCCTTTTCTGAATCGTTTTTGGCCACTACAGGTGTGGCAGGGTATGCTCAGACATGAGTCCCTTGCTCACTGCACCATCAGGATTCAAGCAAGCCGGGCCGACGACGGCTGAAATGCCAGAAACCGGTCCCCGGAAGCTTGTTTCCTTTCCAGTAAAGAATTGGCTTGGTAGTTTGATCTGCCCTGTTCCCATGATGCACTGGGCCAGGGCCAGACTAATTTGCATGTAGCCAGGTTCTGAACTGGGATGGTGCAGTGAGCTAAAAAACAGTGATGGATCAAGCCCTGATCTCTTGACTGGGTAGGAGTGTTCTGATTAACTAAAATACTCTGACCATCACCACCCCTTTTCTGAATCGTTTTTGGCCACTACAGGTGTGGCAGGGTATGCTCAGACATGAGTCCCTTGCTCACTGCACCATCAGGATTCAAGCAAGCCGGGCCGACGATGGCTGAAATGCCAGAAACCGGTCCCAGGAAGCTTGTTTCCTTTCCAGTAAAGAATTGGCTTGGTAGTTTGGTCTGCCCTGTTCCCATGATGCACTGGGCCAGGGCCAGACTAATTTGCATGTAGTCAGGTTCTGAACTGGGATGGTGCAGTGAGCTAAAAAACGGTGAAGGATCAAGCCCTGATCTCTTGACTGGGTAGGAGTGTTCTGATTAACTCAGATACTCTGTCCATCACCACCCCCTTTTCTGAATCGTTTTTGGCCACTACAGGTGTGGCAGGGTATGCTCAGACATGAGTCCCTTGCTCACTGCACCATCAGGATTCAAGCAAGCCGGGCCGACGACGACTGAAATGCCAGAAACCGGTCCCTGGAAGCTTGTTTCCTTTCCAGTAAAGAACTGGCTTGGTAGTTTGGTCTGCCCTGTTCCCACGATGCACTGGGCCAGGGCCAGACTAATTTGCATGTAGTCAGGTTCTGAACTGGGATGGTGCAGTGAGCTAAAAAACGGTGATGGATCAAGCCCTGATCTCTTGACTGGGTAGGAGTGTTCTGATTAACTCAGATACTCTGTCCATCACCACCGGCTTTTCTGAATCGTTTTTGGCCACTACAGGTGTGGCAGGGTATGCTCAGACATGAAACCCTTGCTCACTGCACCATCAGGATTCAAGCAAGCTGGGCCGACGACGACTGAAATGCCAGAAACCAGTCCCCGGAAGCTTGTTTCCTTTCCAGTAAAGAATTGGCTTGGTAGTTTGGTCTGCCCTGTTCCCATGATGCACTGGGCCAGGGCCAGACTAATTTGCATGTAGCCAGGTTCTGAACTGGGATGGTGCAGTGAGCTAAAAAACGGTGATGGATCAAGCCCTGATCTCTTGACTGGGTAGGAGTGTTCTGATTAACTCAGATACTCTGTCCATCACCACCCCCTTTTCTGAATCATTTTTGGCCACTACAGGTGTGGCAGGGTATGCTCAGACATGAGTCCCTTGCTCACTGCACCATCAGGATTTAAGCAAGCCGGGCAGACGACGGCTGAAATGCCAGAAACCAGTCCCCGGAAGCTTGTTTCCTTTCCAGTAAAGAATTGGCTTGGTAGTTTGGTCTGCCCTGTTCCCATGATGCACTGGGCCAGGGCCAGACTAATTTGCATGTAGCCAGGTTCTGAACTGGGATGGTGCAGTGAGCTAAAAAACAGTGATGGATCAAGCCCTGATCTCTTGACTGGGTAGGAGTGTTCTGAATAACTCAAATACTCTGACCATCACCACCCCCTTTTCTGAATCGTTTTTGGCCACTACAGGTGTGGCAGGGTATGCTCAGACATGAGTCCCTTGCTCACTGCACCATCAGGATTCAAGCAAGCCGGGCCGACGATGGCTGAAATGCCAGAAACCGATCCCAGGAAGCTTGTTTCCTTTCCAGTAAAGAATTGGCTTGGTAGTTTGGTCTGCCCTGTTCCCATGATGCACTGGGCCAGGGCCAGACTAATTTGCATGTAGCCAGGTTCTGAACTGGGATGGTGCAGTGAGCTAAAAAACGGTGAAGGATCAAGCCCTGATCTCTTGACTGGGTAGGAGTGTTCTGATTAACTCAGATACTCTGTCCATCACCACCCCCTTTTCTGAATCGTTTTTGGCCACTACAGGTGTGGCAGGGTATGCTCAGACATGAGTCCCTTGCTCACTGCACCATCAGGATTCAAGCAAGCCGGGCCGACGACGGCTGAAATGCCAGAAACCAGTCCACGGAAGCTTGTTTCCTTTCCAGTAAAGAATTGGCTTGGTAGTTTGGTCTGCCCTGTTCCCATGATGCACTGGGCCAGGGCCAGACTAATTTGCATGTAGCCAGGTTCTGAACTGGGATGGTGCAGGGAGCTAAAAAACGGTGATGTATCAAGCCCTGATCTCTTGACTGGGTAGGAGGGTTCTGATTAACTCAGATACTCTGTCCATCTGTCCATCACCACCCCCTTTTCTGAATCGTTTTTGGCCACTACAGGTGTGGCAGGGTATGCTCAGACATGAGTCCCTTGCTCACTGCACCATCAGGATTCAAGCAAGCCGGGCCGACGACGGCTGAAATGCCAGAAACCAGTCCCCGGAAGCTTGTTTCCGTTCCAGTAAAGAATTGGCTTGGTAGTTTGGTCTGCCCTGTTCCCATGATGCACTGGGCCAGGGCCAGACTAATTTGCATGTAGCCAGGTTCTGAACTGGGATGGTGCAGTGAGCTACAAAACGGTGATGGATCAAGCCCTGATCTCTTGACTGGGTAGGAGTGTTCTGATTAACTCAGATACTCTGTCCATCACCACCCCCTTTTCTGAATCGTTTTTGGCCACTAAAGGTGTGGCAGGGTATGCTCAGACATGAGTCCCTTGCTCACTGCACCATCAGGATTCAAGCAAGCCGGGCCGACGACGCCTGAAATGCCAGAAACCGGTCCCCGGAAGCTTGTTTCCTTTCCAGTAAAGAATTGGCTTGGTAGTTTGGTCTGCCCTGTTCACATGATGCACTGGGCCAGGGCCAGACTAATTTGCATGTAGCCAGGTTCTGAACTGGGATGGTGCAGTGAGCTAAAAAACGGTGATGGATCAAGCCCTGATCTCTTGAGTGGGTAGGAGTGTTCTGATTAACTCAGATACTCTGTCCATCACCACCCCCTTTTCTGAATCGTTTTTGGCCACTACAGGTGTGGCAGGGTATGCTCAGACATTAGTCCCTTGCTCACTGCACCATCAGGATTCAAGCAAGCCGGGCTGACGACGGCTGAAATGCCAGAAACCAGTCCCCGGAAGCTTGTTTCCTTTCCAGTAAAGAATTGGCTTGGTAGTTTGGTCTGCCCTGTTCCCATGATGCACTGGACCAGGGCCAGACAAATTTGCATGTAGCCAGGTTCTGAACTGGGATGGTGCAGTGAGCTAAAAAACGGTGATGGATCAAGCCCTGATCTCTTGACTGGGTAGGAGTGTTCTGATTAACTCAGATACTCTGTCCATCACCACCCCCTTTTCTGAATCGTTTTTGGCCACTACAGGTGTGGCAGGGTATGCTCAGACATGAGTCACTTGCTCACTGCACCATCAGGATTCAAGCAAGCCGGGCCGACAACGGCTGAAATGCCAGAAACCAGTCCCCGGAAGCTTGTTTCCTTTCCAGTAAAGAATTGGCTTGGTAGTTTGGTCTGCCCTGTTCCCATGATGCACTGGGCCAGGGCCAGACTAATTTGCATGTAGCAAGGTTCTGAACTGGGATGGTGCAGTGAGCTAAAAAACGGTGATGGATCAAGCCCTGATCTCTTGACTGGGTAGGAGTGTTCAGATTAACTCAGATACTCTGTCCATCACCACCCCCTTTTCTGAATCGTTTTTGGCCACTACAGGTGTGGCAGGGTATGCTCAGACATGAGTCCCTTGCTCACTGCACCATCAGGATTCAAGCAAGCCGGGCCGACGACGGCTGAAATGCCAGAAACCGGTCCCCGGAAGCTTGTTTCCTTTCCAGTAAAGAATTGGCTTGGTAGTTTGGTCTGCCCTGTTCCCATGATGCACTGGGCCAGGGCCAGACTAATTTGCATGTTGCTAGGTTCTGAACTGGGATGGTGCAGTGAGCTAAAAAACGGTGATGGATCAAGCCCTGATCTCTTGACTGGGTAGGAGTGTTCTGATTAACTCAGATACTCTGTCCATCACCACCCCCTTTTCTGAATCGTTTTTGGCCACTACAGGTGTGGCAGGGTATGCTCAGACATGAGTCCCTTGCTCACTGCACCGTCAGGATTCAAGCAAGCCGGGCCGACGACGGCTGAAATGCCAGAAACCGGTCCCCGGTAGCTTGTTTCCTTTCCAGTAAAGAATTGGCTTGGTAGTTTGGTCTGCCCTGTTCCCATGATGCACTGGGCCAGGGCCAGACTAATTTGCATGTAGCAAGGTTCTGAACTGGGATGGTGCAGTGAGCTAAAAAACGGTGATGGATCAAGCCCTGATCTCTTGACTGGGTAGGAGTGTTCAGATTAACTCAGATACTCTGTCCATCACCACCCCCTTTTCTGAATCGTTTTTGGCCACTACAGGTGTGGCAGGGTATGCTCAGACATGAGTCCCTTGCTCACTGCACCATCAGGATTCAAGCAAGCCGGGCCGACGACGGCTGAAATGCCAGAAACCGGTCCCCGGAAGCTTGTTTCCTTTCCAGTAAAGAATTGGCTTGGTAGTTTGATCTGCCCTGTTCCCATGATGCACTGGGCCAGGGCCAGACTAATTTGCATGTAGCCAGGTTCTGAACTGGGATGGTGCAGTGAGCTAAAAAACAGTGATGGATCAAGCCCTGATCTCTTGACTGGGTAGGAGTGTTCTGATTAACTCAAATACTCTGACCATCACCACCCCTTTTCTGAATCGTTTTTGGCCACTACAGGTGTGGCAGGGTATGCTCAGACATGAGTCCCTTGCTCACTGCACCATCAGGATTCAAGCAAGCCGGGCCGACGATGGCTGAAATGCCAGAAACCGGTCCCAGGAAGCTTGTTTCCTTTCCAGTAAAGAATTGGCTTGGTAGTTTGGTCTGCCCTGTTCCCATGATGCACTGGGCCAGGGCCAGACTAATTTGCATGTAGCCAGGTTCTGAACTGGGATGGTGCAGTGAGCTAAAAAACGGTGAAGGATCAAGCCCTGATCTCTTGACTGGGTAGGAGTGTTCTGATTAACTCAGATACTCTGTCCATCACCACCCCCTTTTCTGAATCGTTTTTGGCCACTACAGGTGTGGCAGGGTATGCTCAGACATGAGTCCCTTGCTCACTGCACCATCAGGATTCAAGCAAGCCGGGCCGACGACGGCTGAAATGCCAGAAACCGGTCCCTGGAAGCTTGTTTCCTTTCCAGTAAAGAACTGGCTTGGTAGTTTGGTCTGCCCTGTTCCCACGATGCACTGGGCCAGGGCCAGACTAATTTGCATGTAGTCAGGTTCTGAACTGGGATGGTGCAGTGAGCTAAAAAACGGTGATGGATCAAGCCCTGATCTCTTGACTGGGTAGGAGTGTTCTGAATAACTCAGATACTCTGTCCATCACCACCCCCTTTTCTGAATCGTTTTTGGCCACTACAGGTGTGGCAGGGTATGCTCAGACATGAAACCCTTGCTCACTGCACCATCAGGATTCAAGCAAGCTGGGCCGACGACGACTGAAATGCCAGAAACCAGTCCCCGGAAGCTTGTTTCCTTTCCAGTAAAGAATTGGCTTGGTAGTTTGGTCTGCCCTGTTCCCATGATGCACTGGGCCAGGGCCAGACTAATTTGCATGTAGCCAGGTTCTGAACTGGGATGGTGCAGTGAGCTAAAAAACGGTGATGGATCAAGCCCTGATCTCTTGACTGGGTAGGAGTGTTCTGATTAACTCAGATACTCTGTCCATCACCACCCCCTTTTCTGAATCATTTTTGGCCACTACAGGTGTGGCAGGGTATGCTCAGACATGAGTCCCTTGCTCACTGCACCATCAGGATTTAAGCAAGCCGGGCAGACGACGGCTGAAATGCCAGAAACCAGTCCCCGGAAGCTTGTTTCCTTTCCAGTAAAGAATTGGCTTGGTAGTTTGGTCTGCCCTGTTCCCATGATGCACTGGGCCAGGGCCAGACTAATTTGCATGTAGCCAGGTTCTGAACTGGGATGGTGCAGTGAGCTAAAAAACAGTGATGGATCAAGCCCTGATCTCTTGACTGGGTAGGAGTGTTCTGATTAACTCAGATACTCTGTCCATCACCACCCCCTTTTCTGAATCGTTTTTTGCCACTACAGGTGTGGCAGGGTATGCTCAGACATGAGTCCCTTGCTCACTGCAACATCAGGATTCAAGCAAGCCGGGCCGACGACGGCTGAAATGCCAGAAACCGGTCCCCGGAAGCTTGTTTCCTTTCCAGTAAAGAATTGGCTTGGTAATTTGGTCTGCCCTGTTCCCATGATGCACTGGGCCAGGGCCAGACTAATTTGCATGTAGCCAGGTTCTGAACTGGGATGGTGCAGTGAGCTAAAAAACAGTGATGGATCAAGCCCTGATCTCTTGACTGGGTAGGAGTGTTCTGAATAACTCAAATACTCTGACCATCACCACCCCCTTTTCTGAATCGTTTTTGGCCACTACAGGTGTGGCAGGGTATGCTCAGACATGAGTCCCTTGCTCACTGCACCATCAGGATTCAAGCAAGCCGGGCCGACGATGGCTGAAATGCCAGAAACCGGTCCCAGGAAGCTTGTTTCCTTTCCAGTAAAGAATTGGCTTGGTAGTTTGGTCTGCCCTGTTCCCATGATGCACTGGGCCAGGGCCAGACTAATTTGCATGTAGCCAGGTTCTGAACTGGGATGGTGCAGTGAGCTAAAAAACGGTGAAGGATCAAGCCCTGATCTCTTGACTGGGTAGGAGTGTTCTGATTAACTCAGATACTCTGTCCATCACCACCCCCTTTTCTGAATCGTTTTTGGCCACTACAGGTGTGGCAGGGTATGCTCAGACATGAGTCCCTTGCTCACTGCACCATCAGGATTCAAGCAAGCCAGGCTGACGACGGCTGAAATGCCAGAAACCGGTCCCTGGAAGCTTGTTTCCTTTCCAGTAAAGAACTGGCTTGGTAGTTTGGTCTGCCCTGTTCCCATGATGCACTGGGCCAGGGCCAGACTAATTTGCATGTAGCCAGGTTCTGAACTGGGATGGTGCAGTGAGCTAAAAAACGGTGATGGATCAAGCCCTGATCTCTTGACTGGGTAGGAGTGTTCTGATGAACTCAGATACTCTACAGGTGTGGCAGGGTATGCTCAGACATGAGTCCCTTGCTCACTGCACCATCAGGATTCAAGCAAGCCGGGCCGACGACGGCTGAAATGCCAGAAACCGGTCCCCGGTAGCTTGTTTCCTTTCCAGTAAAGAATTGGCTTGGTAGTTTGGTCTGCCCTGTTCCCATGATGCACTGGGCCAGGGCCAGACTAATTTGCATGTAGCCAGGTTCTGAACTGGGATGGTGCAGTGAGCTAAAAAACAGTGATGGATCACGCCCTGATCTCTTGACTGGGTAGGAGTGTTCTGATTAACTCTAATACTCTGACCATCACCACCCCCTTTTCTGAATCGTTTTTGGCCACTACAGGTGTGGCAGGGTATGCTCAGACATGAGTCCCTTGCTCACTGCACCATCAGGATTCAAGCAAGCCGGGCCGACGACGGCTGAAATGCCAGAAACCGGTCCCTGGAAGCTTGTTTCCTTTCCAGTAAAGAACTGGCTTGGTAGTTTGGTCTGCCCTGTTCCCATGATGCACTGGGCCAGGGCCAGGCTAATTTGCATGTAGCCAGGTTCTGAACTGGGATGGTGCAGTGAGCTAAAAAACGGTGATGGATCAAGCCCTGATCTCTTGACTGGGTAGGAGTGTTCTGATTAACTCAGATACTCTGTCCATCACCACCCCCTTTTCTGAATCGTTTTTGGCCACTACAGGTGTGGCAGGGTATGCTCAGACATGAGTCCCTTGCTCACTGCAACATCAGGATTCAAGCAAGCCGGGCCGACGACAGCTGAAATGCCAGAAACCGGTCCCCGGAAGCTTGTTTCCTTTTCAGTAAAGAATTGGCTTGGTAGTTTGGTCTGCCCTGTTCCCATGATGCACTGGGCCAGGGCCAGACTAATTTGCATGTAGCCAGGTTCTGAACTGGGATGGTGCAGTGAGCTAAAAAACGGTGATGGATCAAGCCCTGATCTCTTGACTGGGTAGGAGTGTTCTGATTAACTCAGATACTCTGTCCATCACCACCCCCTTTTCTGAATCGTTTTTGGCCACTACAGGTGTGGCAGGGTATGCTCAGACATAAGTCCCTTGCTCACTGCACCATCAGGATTCAAACAAGCCGGGCCGATGACGGCTGAAATGCCAGAAACCGGTCCCCGGTAGCTTGTTTCCTTTCCAGTAAAGAATTGGCTTGCTAGTTTGGTCTGCCCTGTTCCCATGATGCACTGGGCCAGGGCCAGACTAATTTGCATGTAGCCAGGTTCTGAACTGGGATGGTGCAGTGAGCTAAAAAACAGTGATGGATCAAGCCCTGATCTCTTGACTGGGTAGGAGTGTTCTGATTAACTCAAATACTCTGACCATCACCACCCCCTTTTCTGAATCGTTTTTGGCCACTACAGGTGTGGCAGGGTATGCTCAGACATGAGTCCCTTGATCACTGCACCATCAGGATTCAAGCAAGCCGGGCCGACGACGGCTGAAATGCCAGAAACCGGTCCCTGGAAGCTTGTTTCCTTTCCAGTAAAGAACTGGCTTGGTAGTTTGGTCTGCCCTGTTCCCATGATGCACTGGGCCAGGGCCAGACTAATTTGCATGTAGCCAGGTTCTGAACTGGGATGGTGCAGTGAGCTAAAAAACGGTGAAGGATCAAGCCCTGATCTCTTGACTGGGTAGGAGTGTTCTGATTAACTCAGATACTCTGTCCATCACCACCCCCTTTTCTGAATCGTTTTTGGCCACTACAGGTGTGGCAGGGTATGCTCAGACATGAGTCCCTTGCTCACTGCACCATCAGGATTCAAGCAAGCCGGGCCGACGACGGCTGAAATGCCAGAAACCAGTCCCCGGAAGCTTGTTTCCTTTCCAGTAAAGAATTGGCTTGGTAGTTTGGTCTGCCCTGTTCCCATGATGCACTGGGCCAGGGCCAGACTAATTTGCATGTAGCCAGGTTCTGAACTGGGATGGTGCAGGGAGCTAAAAAACGGTGATGGATCAAGCCCTGATCTCTTGACTGGGTAGGAGGGTTCTGATTAACTCAGATACTCTGTCCATCTGTCCATCACCACCCCCTTTTCTGAATCGTTTTTGGCCACTACAGGTGTGGCAGGGTATGCTCAGACATGAGTCCCTTGCTCACTGCACCATCAGGATTCAAGCAAGCCGGGCCGACGACGGCTGAAATGCCAGAAACCAGTCCCCGGAAGCTTGTTTCCTTTCCAGTAAAGAATTGGCTTGGTAGTTTGGTCTGCCCTGTTCCCATGATGCACTGGGCCAGGGCCAGACTAATTTGCATGTAGCCAGGTTCTGAACTGGGATGGTGCAGTGAGCTACAAAACGGTGATGGATCAAGCCCTGATCTCTTGACTGGGTAGGAGTGTTCTGATTAACTCAGATACTCTGTCCATCCCCACCCCCTTTTCTGAATCGTTTTTGGCCACTACAGGTGTGGCAGGGTATGCTCAGACATGAGTCCCTTGCTCACTGCACCATCAGGATTCAAGCAAGCTGGGCCGACGATGCCTGAAATGCCAGAAACCGGTCCCCGGAAGCTTGTTTCCTTTCCAGTAAAGAATTGGCTTGGTAGTTTGGTCTGCCCTGTTCACATGATGCACTGGGCCAGGGCCAGACTAATTTGCATGTAGCCAGGTTCTGAACTGGGATGGTGCAGTGAGCTAAAAAACGGTGATGGATCAAGCCCTGATCTCTTGACTGGGTAGGAGTGTTCTGATTAACTCAGATACTCTGTCCATCACCACCCCCTTTTCTGAATCGTTTTTGGCCACTACAGGTGTGGCAGGGTATACTCAGACATGAGTCCCTTGCTCACTGCAACATCAGGATTCAAGCAAGCCGGGCCGACGACAGCTGAAATGCCAGAAACCGGTCCCCGGAAGCTTGTTTCCTTTTCAGTAAAGAATTGGCTTGGTAGTTTGGTCTGCCCTGTTCCCATGATGCACTGGGCCAGGGCCAGACTAATTTGCATGTAGCCAGGTTCTGAACTGGGATGGTGCAGTGAGCTAAAAAACGGTGATGGATCAAGCCCTGATCTCTTGACTGGGTAGGAGTGTTCTGATTAACTCAGATACTCTGTCCATCACCACCCCCTTTTCTGAATCATTTTTGGCCACTACAGGTGTGGCAGGGTATGCTCAGACATAAGTCCCTTGCTCACTGCACCATCAGGATTCAAACAAGCCGGGCCGACGATGGCTGAAATGCCAGAAACCGGTCCCCGGAAGCTTGTTTCCTTTTCAGTAAAGAATTGGCTTGGTAGTTTGGTCTGCCCTGTTCCCATGATGCACTGGGCCAGGGCCAGACTAATTTGCATGTAGCCAGGTTCTGAACTGGGATGGTGCAGTGAGCTAAAAAACGGTGATGGATCAAGCCCTGATCTCTTGACTGGGTAGGAGTGTTCTGATTAACTCAGATACTCTGTCCATCACCACCCCCTTTTCTGAATCGTTTTTGGCCACTACAGGTGTGGCAGGGTATGCTCAGACATAAGTCCCTTGCTCACTGCACCATCAGGATTCAAACAAGCCGGGCCGATGATGGCTGAAATGCCAGAAACCGGTCCCCGGTAGCTTGTTTCCTTTCCAGTAAAGAATTGGCTTGGTAGTTTGGTCTGCCCTGTTCCCATGATGCACTGGGCCAGGGCCAGACTAATTTGCATGTAGCCAGGTTCTGAACTGGGATGGTGCAGTGAGCTAAAAAACAGTGATGGATCAAGCCCTGATCTCTTGACTGGGTAGGAGTGTTCTGATTAACTCAAATACTCTGACCATCACCACCCCCTTTTCTGAATCGTTTTTGGCCACTACAGGTGTGGCAGGGTATGCTCAGACATGAGTCCCTTGCTCACTGCACCATCAGGATTCAAGCAAGCCGGGCCGACGACGGCTGAAATGCCAGAAACCAGTCCCCGGAAGCTTGTTTCCTTTCCAGTAAAGAATTGGCTTGGTAGTTTGGTCTGCCCTGTTCCCATGATGCACTGGGCCAGGGCCAGACTAATTTGCATGTAGCCAGGTTCTGAACTGGGATGGTGCAGTGAGCTACAAAACGGTGATGGATCAAGCCCTGATCTCTTGACTGGGTAGGAGTGTTCTGATTAACTCAGATACTCTGTCCATCACCACCCCCTTTTCTGAATCGTTTTTGGCCACTACAGGTGTGGCAGGGTATGCTCAGACATGAGTCCCTTGCTCACTGCACCATCAGGATTCAAGCAAGCTGGGCCGACGACGCCTGAAATGCCAGAAACCGGTCCCCGGAAGCTTGTTTCCTTTCCAGTAAAGAATTGGCTTGGTAGTTTGGTCTGCCCTGTTCACATGATGCACTGGGCCAGGGCCAGACTAATTTGCATGTAGCCAGGTTCTGAACTGTGATGGTGCAGTGAGCTAAAAAACGGTGATGGATCAAGCCCTGATCTCTTGACTGGGTAGGAGTGTTCTGATTAACTCAGATACTCTGTCCATCACCACCCCCTTTTCTGAATCGTTTTTGGCCACTACAGGTGTGGCAGGGTATACTCAGACATGAGTCCCTTGCTCACTGCAACATCAGGATTCAAGCAAGCCGGGCCGACGACAGCTGAAATGCCAGAAACCGGTCCCCGGAAGCTTGTTTCCTTTTCAGTAAAGAATTGGCTTGGTAGTTTGGTCTGCCCTGTTCCCATGATGCACTGGGCCAGGGCCAGACTAATTTGCATGTAGCCAGGTTCTGAACTGGGATGGTGCAGTGAGCTAAAAAACGGTGATGGATCAAGCCCTGATCTCTTGACTGGGTAGGAGTGTTCTGATTAACTCAGATACTCTGTCCATCACCACCCCCTTTTCTGAATCGTTTTTGGCCACTACAGGTGTGGCAGGGTATGCTCAGACATAAGTCCCTTGCTCACTGCACCATCAGGATTCAAACAAGCCGGGCCGACGATGGCTGAAATGCCAGAAACCGGTCCCCGGAAGCTTGTTTCCTTTCCAGTAAAGAATTGGCTTGGTAGTTTGGTCTGCCCTGTTCCCATGATGCACTGGGCCAGGGCCAGACTAATTTGCATGTAGCCAGGTTCTGAACTGGGATGGTGCAGTGAGCTAAAAAACGGTGATGGATCAAGCCCTGATCTCTTGACTGGGTAGGAGTGTTCTGATTAACTCAGATACTCTGTCCATCACCACCCCCTTTTCTGAATCGTTTTTGGCCACTACAGGTGTGGCAGGGTATGCTCAGACATGAGTCCCTTGCTCACTGAACCATCAGGATTCAAGCAAGCCGGGCCGACGACGGCTGAAATGCCAGAAACCGGTCCCCGGAAGCTTGTTTCCTTTCCAGTAAAGAATTGGCTTGGTAGTTTGGTCTGCCCTGTTCCCATGATGCACTGGGCCAGGGCCAGACTAATTTGCATGTAGCCAGGTTCTGAACTGGGATGGTGCAGTGAGCTACAAAACGGTGATGGATCAAGCCCTGATCTCTTGACTGGGTAGGAGTGTTCTGATTAACTCAGATACTCTGTCCATCACCACCCCCTTTTCTGAATCGTTTTTGGCCACTACAGGTGTGGCAGGGTATGCTCAGACATGAGTCCCTTGCTCACTGCACCATCAGGATTCAAGCAAGCTGGGCCGACGACGCCTGAAATGCCAGAAACCGGTCCCCGGAAGCTTGTTTCCTTTCCAGTAAAGAATTGGCTTGGTAGTTTGGTCTGCCCTGTTCACATGATGCACTGGGCCAGGGCCAGACAAATTTGCATGTAGCCAGGTTCTGAACTGTGATGGTGCAGTGAGCTAAAAAAACGGTGATGGATCAAGCCCTGATCTCTTGACTGGGTAGGAGTGTTCTGATTAACTCAGATACTCTGTCCATCACCACCCCCTTTTCTGAATCGTTTTTGGCCACTACAGGTGTGGCAGGGTATACTCAGACATGAGTCCCTTGCTCACTGCAACATCAGGATTCAAGCAAGCCGGGCCGACGACAGCTGAAATGCCAGAAACCGGTCCCCGGAAGCTTGTTTCCTTTTCAGTAAAGAATTGGCTTGGTAGTTTGGTCTGCCCTGTTCCCATGATGCACTGGGCCAGGGCCAGACTAATTTGCATGTAGCCAGGTTCTGAACTGGGATGGTGCAGTGAGCTAAAAAACGGTGATGGATCAAGCCCTGATCTCTTGACTGGGTAGGAGTGTTCTGATTAACTCAGATACTCTGTCCATCACCACCCCCTTTTCTGAATCGTTTTTGGCCACTACAGGTGTGGCAGGGTATGCTCAGACATAAGTCCCTTGCTCACTGCACCATCAGGATTCAAACAAGCCGGGCCGACGATGGCTGAAATGCCAGAAACCGGTCCCCGGAAGCTTGTTTCCTTTCCAGTAAAGAATTGGCTTGGTAGTTTGGTCTGCCCTGTTCCCATGATGCACTGGGCCAGGGCCAGACTAATTTGCATGTAGCCAGGTTCTGAACTGGGATGGTGCAGTGAGCTAAAAAACGGTGATGGATCAAGCCCTGATCTCTTGACTGGGTAGGAGTGTTCTGATTAACTCAGATACTCTGTCCATCACCACCCCCTTTTCTGAATCGTTTTTGGCCACTACAGGTGTGGCAGGGTATGCTCAGACATGAGTCCCTTGCTCACTGAACCATCAGGATTCAAGCAAGCCGGGCCGACGACGGCTGAAATGCCAGAAACCGGTCCCCGGAAGCTTGTTTCCTTTCCAGTAAAGAATTGGCTTGGTAGTTTGGTCTGCCCTGTTCCCATGATGCACTGGGCCAGGGCCAGACTAATTTCCATGTAGCCAGGTTCTGAACTGGGATGGTGCAGTGAGCTAAAAAACGGTGAAGGATCAAGCCCTGATCTCTTGACTGGGTAGGAGTGTTCTGATTAACTCAGATACTCTGTCCATCACCACCCCCTTTTCTGAATCGTTTTTGGCCACTACAGGTGTGGCAGGGTATGCTCAGACATGAGTCCCTTGCTCACTGCACCATCAGGATTCAAGCAAGCCGGGCCGACGATGACTGAAATGCCAGAAACCAGTCCCCGGAAGCTTGTTTCCTTTCCAGTAAAGAATTGGCTTGGTAGTTTGGTCTGCCCTGTTCCCATGATGCACTGGGCCAGGGCCAGACTAATTTGCATGTAGCCAGGTTCTGAACTGGGATGGTGCAGTGAGCTACAAAACGGTGATGGATCAAGCCCTGATCTATTGACTGGGTAGGAGTGTTCTGATTAACTCAGATACTCTGTCCATCACCACCTCCTTTTCTGAATCGTTTTTGGCCACTACAGGTGTGGCAGGGTATGCTCAGACATAAGTCCCTTGCTCACTGCACCATCAGGATTCAAACAAGCCGGGCCGACGATGGCTGAAATGCCAGAAACCGGTCCCCGGAAGCTTGTTTCCTTTTCAGTAAAGAATTGGCTTGGTAGTTTGGTCTGCCCTGTTCCCATGATGCACTGGGCCAGGGCCAGACTAATTTGCATGTAGCCAGGTTCTGAACTGGGATGGTGCAGTGAGCTAAAAAACGGTGATGGATCAAGCCCTGATCTCTTGACTGGGTAGGAGTGTTCTGATTAACTCAGATACTCTGTCCATCACCACCCCCTTTTCTGAATCGTTTTTGGCCACTACAGGTGTGGCAGGGTATGCTCAGACATAAGTCCCTTGCTCACTGCACCATCAGGATTCAAACAAGCCGGGCCGATGACGGCTGAAATGCCAGAAACCGGTCCCCGGTAGCTTGTTTCCTTTCCAGTAAAGAATTGGCTTGGTAGTTTGGTCTGCCCTGTTCCCATGATGCACTGGGCCAGGGCCAGACTAATTTGCATGTAGCCAGGTTCTGAACTGGGATGGTGCAGTGAGCTAAAAAACAGTGATGGATCAAGCCCTGATCTCTTGACTGGGTAGGAGTGTTCTGATTAACTCAAATACTCTGACCATCACCACCCCCTTTTCTGAATCGTTTTTGGCCACTACAGGTGTGGCAGGGTATGCTCAGACATGAGTCCCTTGCTCACTGCACCATCAGGATTCAAGCAAGCCGGGCCGACGACGGCTGAAATGCCAGAAACCAGTCCCCGGAAGCTTGTTTCCTTTCCAGTAAAGAATTGGCTTGGTAGTATGGTCTGCCCTGTTCCCATGATGCACTGGGCCAGGGCCAGACTAATTTGCATGTAGCCAGGTTCTGAACTGGGATGGTGCAGTGAGCTACAAAACGGTGATGGATCAAGCCCTGATCTCTTGACTGGGTAGGAGTGTTCTGATTAACTCAGATACTCTGTCCATCACCACCCCCTTTTCTGAATCGTTTTTGGCCACTACAGGTGTGGCAGGGTATGCTCAGACATGAGTCCCTTGCTCACTGCACCATCAGGATTCAAGCAAGCTGGGCCGACGCCGCCTGAAATGCCAGAAACCGGTCCCCGGAAGCTTGTTTCCTTTCCAGTAAAGAATTGGCTTGGTAGTTTGGTCTGCCCTGTTCACATGATGCACTGGGCCAGGGCCAGACTAATTTGCATGTAGCCAGGTTCTGAACTGTGATGGTGCAGTGAGCTAAAAAACGGTGATGGATCAAGCCCTGATCTCTTGACTGGGTAGGAGTGTTCTGATTAACTCAGATACTCTGTCCATCACCACCCCCTTTTCTGAATCGTTTTTGGCCACTACAGGTGTGGCAGGGTATACTCAGACATGAGTCCCTTGCTCACTGCAACATCAGGATTCAAGCAAGCCGGGCCGACGACAGCTGAAATGCCAGAAACCGGTCCCCGGAAGCTTGTTTCCTTTTCAGTAAAGAATTGGCTTGGTAGTTTGGTCTGCCCTGTTCCCATGATGCACTGGGCCAGGGCCAGACTAATTTGCATGTAGCCAGGTTCTGAACTGGGATGGTGCAGTGAGCTAAAAAACGGTGATGGATCAAGCCCTGATCTCTTGACTGGGTAGGAGTGTTCTGATTAACTCAGATACTCTGTCCATCACCACCCCCTTTTCTGAATCGTTTTTGGCCACTACAGGTGTGGCAGGGTATGCTCAGACATAAGTCCCTTGCTCACTGCACCATCAGGATTCAAACAAGCCGGGCCGACGATGGCTGAAATGCCAGAAACCGGTCCCCGGAAGCTTGTTTCCTTTCCAGTAAAGAATTGGCTTGGTAGTTTGGTCTGCCCTGTTCCCATGATGCACTGGGCCAGGACCAGACTAATTTGCATGTAGCCAGGTTCTGAACTGGGATGGTGCAGTGAGCTAAAAAACGGTGATGGATCAAGCCCTGATCTCTTGACTGGGTAGGAGTGTTCTGATTAACTCAGATACTCTGTCCATCACCACCCCCTTTTCTGAATCGTTTTTGGCCACTACAGGTGTGGCAGGGTATGCTCAGACATTAGTCCCTTGCTCACTGAACCATCAGGATTCAAGCAAGCCGGGCCGACGACGGCTGAAATGCCAGAAACCGGTCCCCGGAAGCTTGTTTCCTTTCCAGTAAAGAATTGGCTTGGTAGTTTGGTCTGCCCTGTTCCCATGATGCACTGGGCCAGGGCCAGACTAATTTCCATGTAGCCAGGTTCTGAACTGGGATGGTGCAGTGAGCTAAAAAACGGTGAAGGATCAAGCCCTGATCTCTTGACTGGGTAGGAGTGTTCTGATTAACTCAGATACTCTGTCCATCACCACCCCCTTTTCTGAATCGTTTTTGGCCACTACAGGTGTGGCAGGGTATGCTCAGACATGAGTCCCTTGCTCACTGCACCATCAGGATTCAAGCAAGCCGGGCCGACGATGACTGAAATGCCAGAAACCAGTCCCCGGAAGCTTGTTTCCTTTCCAGTAAAGAATTAGCTTGGTAGTTTGGTCTGCCCTGTTCCCATGATGCACTGGGCCAGGGCCAGACTAATTTGCATGTAGCCAGGTTCTGAACTGGGATGGTGCAGTGAGCTACAAAACGGTGATGGATCAAGCCCTGATCTATTGACTGGGTAGGAGTGTTCTGATTAACTCAGATACTCTGTCCATCACCACCTCCTTTTCTGAATCGTTTTTGGCCACTACAGGTGTGGCAGGGTATGCTCAGACATGAGTCTCTTGCTCACTGCACCATCAGGATTCAAGCAAGCCGGGCCGACGACGCCTGAAATGCCAGAAACCGGTCCCCGGAAGCTTGTTTCCTTTCCAGTAAAGAATTGGCTTGGTAGTTTGGTCTGCCCTGTTCCCATGATGCACTGGGCCAGGGCCAGACTAATTTGCATGTAGCCAGGTTCTGAACTGGGATGGTGCAGTGAGCTAAAAAACGGTGATGGATCAAGCCCTGATCTCTTGACTGGGTAGGAGTGTTCTGATTAACTCAGATACTCTGTCCATCACCACCCCCTTTTCTGAATCGTTTTTGGCCACTACAGGTGTGGCAGGGTATTCTCAGACATGAGTCCCTTGCTCACTGCACCATCAGGATTCAAGCAAGCTGGGCCGACGACGGCTGAAATGCCAGAAACCGGTCCCCGGAAGCTTGTTTCCTTTCCAGTAAAGAATTGGCTTGGTAGTTTGGTCTGCCCTGTTCCCATGATGCACTGGGCCAGGGCCAGACTAATTTGCATGTAGCCAGGTTCTGAACTGGGATGGTGCAGTGAGCTAAAAAACGGTGATGGATCAAGCCCTGATCTCTTGACTGGGTAGGAGTGTTCTGATTAAATTGGCTTGGTAGTTTGGTCTGCCCTGTTCCCATGATGCACTGGGCCAGGGCCAGACTAATTTGCATGTAGCCAGGTTCTGAACTGGGATGGTGCAGTGAGCTAAAAAACGGTGATGGATCAAGCCCTGATCTCTTGACTGGGTAGGAGTGTTCTGATTAACTCAGATACTCAGTCCATCACCACCCTCTTTTCTGAATCATTTTTGGCCACTACAGGTGTGGCAGGGTATGCTCAGACATGAGTCCCTTGCTCACTGCACCATCAGGATTCAAGCAAGCTGGGCCGACGACGGCTGAAATGCCAGAAACCGGTCCCCGGAAGCTTGTTTCCTTTCCAGTAAAGAATTGGCGTGGTAGTTTGGTCTGCCCTGTTCCCATGATGCACTGGGCCAGGGCCAGACTAATTTGCATGTAGCCAGGTTCTGAACTGGGATGGTGCAGTGAGCTAAAAAACGGTGATGGATCAAGCCCTGATCTCTTGACTGGGTAGGAGTGTTGTGATTAACTCAGTTACTCTGTCCATCACCACCCCCTTTTCTGAATCGTTTTTGGCCACTACAGGTGTGGCAGGGTATGCTCAGACATGAGTCCCTTGCTCACTGCACCATCAGGATTCAAGCAAGCCGGGCCGACGACGGCTGAAATGCCAGAAACCCGTCCCCGGAAGCTTGTTTCCTTTCCAGTAAAGAATTGGCTTGGTAGTTTGGTCTGCCCTGTTCCCATGATGCACTGGGCCAGGGCCAGACTAATTTGCATGTAGCCAGGTTCTTAACTGGGATGGTGCAGTGAGCTAAAAAACGGTGATGGATCAAGCCCTGATCCCTTGACTGGGTAGGAGTGTTCTGATTAACTCAGATACTCTGTCCATCACCACCCCCTTTTCTGAATCGTTTTTGGCCACTACAGGTGTGGCAGGGTATGCTCAGACATAAGTCCCTTGCTCACTGCACCATCAGGATTCAAACAAGCTGGGCTGACGATGGCTGAAATGCCAGAAACCGGTCCCCGGAAGCTTGTTTCCTTTCCAGTAAAGAATTGGCTTGGTAGTTTGGTCTGCCCTGTTCCCATGATGCACTGGGCCAGGGCCAGACTAATTTGCATGTAGCCAGGTTCTGAACTGGGATGGTGCAGTGAGCTAAAAAACGGTGATGGATCAAGCCCTGATCTCTTGACTGGGTAGGAGTGTTCTGATTAACTCAGATACTCTGTCCATCACCACCCCCTTTTCTGAATCGTTTTTGGCCACTACAGGTGTGGCAGGGTATGCTCAGACATGAGTCCCTTGCTCACTGCACCATCAGGATTCAAACAAGCTGGGCCGACGACGGCTGAAATGCCAGAAACCGGTCCCCGGAAGCTTGTTTCCTTTCCAGTAAAGAATTGGCTTGGTAGTTTGGTCTGCCCTGTTCCCATGATGCACTGGGCCAGGGCCACACTAATTTGCATGTAGCCAGGTTCTGAACTGGGATGGTGCAGTGAGCTAAAAAACGGTGATGGATCAAGCCCTGATCTCTTGACTGGGTAGGAGTGTTGTGATTAACTCAGATACTCTGTCCATCACCACCCCCTTTTCTGAATCGTTTTTGGCCACTACAGGTGTGGCAGGGTATGCTCAGACATGAGTCCCTTGCTCACTGCACCATCAGGATTCAAGCAAGCCGGGCCGACGACGGCTGAAATGCCAGAAACCAGTCCCCGGAAGCTTGTTTCCTTTCCAGTAAAGAATTGGCTTGGTAGTTTGGTCTGCCCTGTTCCCATGATGCACTGGGCCAGGGCCAGACTAATTTGCATGTAGCCAGGTTCTGAACTGGGATGGTGCAGTGAGCTAAAAAACGGTGATGGATCAAGCCCTGATCTCTTGACTGGGTAGGAGTGTTCTGATTAACTCAGATACTCTGTCCATCACCACCCCCTTTTCTGAATCGTTTTTGGCCACTACAGGTGTGGCAGGGTATGCTCAGACATAAGTCCCTTGCTCACTGCACCATCAGGATTCAAACAAGCCGGGTCGACGATGGCTGAAATGCCAGAAACCGGTCCCCGGAAGCTTGTTTCCTTTCCAGTAAAGAATTGGCTTGGTAGTTTGGTCTGCCCTGTTCCCATGATGCACTGGGCCAGGGCCAGACTAATTTGCATGTAGCCAGGTTCTGAACTGGGATGGTGCAGTGAGCTAAAAAACGGTGATGGATCAAGCCCTGATCTCTTGACTGGGTAGGAGTGTTCTGATTAACTCAGATACTCTGTCCATCACCACCCCCTTTTCTGAATCGTTTTTGGCCACTACAGGTGTGGCAGGGTATGCTCAGACATGAGTCCCTTGCTCACTGAACCATCAGGATTCAAGCAAGCCGGGCCGACGACGGCAGAAATGCCAGAAACCGGTCCCCGGAAGCTTGTTTCCTTTCCAGTAAAGAATTGGCTTGGTAGTTTGGTCTGCCCTGTTCCCATGATGCACTGGGCCAGGGCCAGACTAATTTGCATGTAGCCAGGTTCTGAACTGGGATGGTGCAGTGAGCTAAAAACGGTGATGGATCAAGCCCTGATCTCTTGACTGGGTAGGAGTGTTCTGATTAACTCAGATACTCTGTCCATCACCACCCCCTTTTCTGAATCGTTTTTGGCCACTACAGGTGTGGCAGGGTATGCTCAGACATGAGTCCCTTGCTCACTGCACCATCAGGATTCAAGCAAGCCGGGCCGACGACGGCTGAAATGCCAGAAACCGGTCCCCGGAAGCTTGTTTCCTTTCCAGTAAAGAATTGGCTTGGTAGTTTGGTCTGCCCTGTTCCCATAATGCACTGGGCCAGGGCCAGACTAATTTGCATGTAGCCAGGTTCTGAACTGGGATGGTGCAGTGAGCTAAAAAACAGTGATGGATCAAGCCCTGATCTCTTGACTGGGTAGGAGTGTTCTGATTAACTCAAATACTCTGACCATCACCACCCCCTTTTCTGAATCGTTTTTGGCCACTACAGGTGTGGCAGGGTATGCTCAGACATGAGTCCCTTGCTCACTGCACCATCAGGATTCAAGCAAGCCGGGCCGACGATGGCTGAAATGCCAGAAACCGGTCCCAGGAAGCTTGTTTCCTTTCCAGTAAAGAATTGGCTTGGTAGTTTGGTCTGCCCTGTTCCCATGATGCACTGGGCCAGGGCCAGACTAATTTGCATGTAGCCAGGTTCTGAACTGGGATGGTGCAGTGAGCTAAAAAACGTGAAGGATCAAGCCCTGATCTCTTGACTGGGTAGGAGTGTTCTGATTAACTCAGATACTCTGTCCATCACCACCCCCTTTTCTGAATCGTTTTTGGCCACTACAGGTGTGGCAGGGTATGCTCAGACATGAGTCCCTTGCTCACTGCACCATCAGGATTCAAGCAAGCCGGGCCGACGACGACTGAAATGCCAGAAACCAGTCCCCGGAAGCTTGTTTCCTTTCCAGTAAAGAATTGGCTTGGTAGTTTGGTCTGCCCTGTTCCCATGATGCACTGGGCCAGGGCCAGACTAATTTGCATGTAGCCAGGTTCTGAACTGGGATGGTGCAGTGAGCTAAAAAACGGTGATGGATCAAGCCCTGATCTCTTGACTGGGTAGGAGTGTTCTGATTAACTCAGATACTCTGTCCATCACCACCCCCTTTTCTGAATCGTTTTTGGCCACTACAGGTGTGGCAGGGTATGCTCAGACATGAGTCCCTTGCTCACTGCACCATCAGGATTCAAGCAAGCCGGGCCAACGACGGCTGAAATGCCAGAAACCAGTCCCCGGAAGCTTGTTTCCTTTCCAGTAAAGAATTGGCTTGGTAGTTTGGTCTGCCCTGTTCCCATGATGCACTGGGCCAGGGCCAGACTAATTTGCATGTAGCCAGGTTCTGAACTGGGATGGTGCAGTGAGCTACAAAACGGTGATGGATCAAGCCCTGATCTATTGACTGGGTAGGAGTGTTCTGATTAACTCAGATACTCTGTCCATCACCACCTCCTTTTCTGAATCGTTTTTGGCCACTACAGGTGTGGCAGGGTATGCTCAGACATGAGTCTCTTGCTCACTGCACCATCAGGATTCAAGCAAGCCGGGCCGACGACGCCTGAAATGCCAGAAACCGGTCCCCGGAAGCTTGTTTCCTTTCCAGTAAAGAATTGGCTTGGTAGTTTGGTCTGCCCTGTTCCCATGATGCACTGGGCCAGGGCCAGACTAATTTGCATGTAGCCAGGTTCTGAACTGGGATGGTGCAGTGAGCTAAAAAACGGTGATGGATCAAGCCCTGATCTCTTGACTGGGTAGGAGTGTTCTGATTAACTCAGATACTCTGTCCATCACCACCCCCTTTTCTGAATCGTTTTTGGCCACTACAGGTGTGGCAGGGTATGCTCAGACATGAGTCCCTTGCTCACTGCACCATCAGGATTCAAGCAAGCTGGGCCGACGACGGCTGAAATGCCAGAAACCGGTCCCCGGAAGCTTGTTTCCTTTCCAGTAAAGAATTGGCTTGGTAGTTTGGTCTGCCCTGTTCCCATGATGCACTGGCCAGGGCCAGACTAATTTGCATGTAGCCAGGTTCTGAACTGGGATGGTGCAGTGAGCTAAAAAACGGTGATGGATCAAGCCCTGATCTCTTGACTGGGTAGGAGTGTTCTGATTAAATTGGCTTGGTAGTTTGGTCTGCCCTGTTCCCATGATGCACTGGGCTAGGGCCAGACTAATTTGCATGTAGCCAGGTTCT
The DNA here is from genome assembly GCF_964261635.1 of Lissotriton helveticus. NCBI lineage: Eukaryota > Metazoa > Chordata > Amphibia > Caudata > Salamandridae > Lissotriton > Lissotriton helveticus. The sequence goes on along the minus strand of NC_136057.1, from coordinate 1,500,645,480 downwards.
GAACTGGGATGGTGCAGTGAGCTAAAAAACGGTGATGGATCAAGCCCTGATCTCTTGACTGGGTAGGAGTGTTCTGATTAACTCAGATACTCAGTCCATCACCACCCCCTTTTCTGAATCATTTTTGGCCACTACAGGTGTGGCAGGGTATGCTCAGACATGAGTCCCTTGCTCACTGCACCATCAGGATTCAAGCAAGCTGGGCCGACGACGGCTGAAATGCCAGAAACCGGTCCCCGGAAGCTTGTTTCCTTTCCAGTAAAGAATTGGCTTGGTAGTTTGGTCTGCCCTGTTCCCATGATGCACTGGGCCAGGGCCAGACTAATTTGCATGTAGCCAGGTTCTGAACTGGGATGGTGCAGTGAGCTAAAAAACGGTGATGGATCAAGCCCTGATCTCTTGACTGGGTAGGAGTGTTGTGATTAACTCAGTTACTCTGTCCATCACCACCCCCTTTTCTGAATCGTTTTTGGCCACTACAGGTGTGGCAGGGTATGCTCAGACATGAGTCCCTTGCTCACTGCACCATCAGGATTCAAGCAAGCCGGGCCGACGACGGCTGAAATGCCAGAAACCCGTCCCCGGAAGCTTGTTTCCTTTCCAGTAAAGAATTGGCTTGGTAGTTTGGTCTGCCCTGTTCCCATGATGCACTGGGCCAGGGCCAGACTAATTTGCATGTAGCCAGGTTCTTAACTGGGATGGTGCAGTGAGCTAAAAAACGGTGATGGATCAAGCCCTGATCCCTTGACTGGGTAGGAGTGTTCTGATTAACTCAGATACTCTGTCCATCACCACCCCCTTTTCTGAATCGTTTTTGGCCACTACAGGTGTGGCAGGGTATGCTCAGACATAAGTCCCTTGCTCACTGCACCATCAGGATTCAAACAAGCCGGGCTGACGATGGCTGAAATGCCAGAAACCGGTCCCCGGAAGCTTGTTTCCTTTCCAGTAAAGAATTGGCTTGGTAGTTTGGTCTGCCCTGTTCCCATGATGCACTGGGCCAGGGCCAGACTAATTTGCATGTAGCCAGGTTCTGAACTGGGATGGTGCAGTGAGCTAAAAAACGGTGATGGATCAAGCCCTGATCTCTTGACTGGGTAGGAGTGTTGTGATTAACTCAGATACTCTGTCCATCACCACCCCCTTTTCTGAATCGTTTTTGGCTACTACAGGTGTGGCAGGGTATGCTCAGACATGAGTCCCTTGCTCACTGCACCATCAGGATTCAAGCAAGCCGGGCCGACGACGGCTGAAATGCCAGAAACCAGTCCCCGGAAGCTTGTTTCCTTTCCAGTAAAGAATTGGCTTGGTAGTTTGGTCTGCCCTGTTCCCATGATGCACTGGGCCAGGGCCAGACTAATTTGCATGTAGCCAGGTTCTGAACTGGGATGGTGCAGTGAGCTAAAAAACGGTGATGGATCAAGCCCTGATCTCTTGACTGGGTAGGAGTGTTCTGATTAACTCAGATACTCTGTCCATCACCACCCCCTTTTCTGAATCGTTTTTGGCCACTACAGGTGTGGCAGGGTATGCTCAGACATAAGTCCCTTGCTCACTGCACCATCAGGATTCAAACAAGCCGGGCCGACGATGGCTGAAATGCCAGAAACCGGTCCCCGGAAGCTTGTTTCCTTTCCAGTAAAGAATTGGCTTGGTAGTTTGGTCTGCCCTGTTCCCATGATGCACTGGGCCAGGGCCAGACTAATTTGCATGTAGCCAGGTTCTGAACTGGGATGGTGCAGTGAGCTAAAAGACGGTGATGGATCAAGCCCTGATCTCTTGACTGGGTAGGAGTGTTCTGATTAACTCAGATACTCTGTCCATCACCACCCCCTTTTCTGAATCGTTTTTGGCCACTACAGGTGTGGCAGGGTATGCTCAGACATGAGTCCCTTGCTCACTGAACCATCAGGATTCAAGCAAGCCGGGCCGACGACGGCTGAAATGCCAGAAACCGGTCCCCGGAAGCTTGTTTCCTTTCCAGTAAAGAATTGGCTTGGTAGTTTGGTCTGCCCTGTTCCCATGATGCACTGGGCCAGGGCCAGACTAATTTGCATGTAGCCAGGTTCTGAACTGGGATGGTGCAGTGAGCTACAAAACGGTGATGGATCAAGCCCTGATCTCTTGACTGGGTAGGAGTGTTCTGATTAACTCAGATACTCTGTCCATCACCACCCCCTTTTCTGAATCGTTTTTGGCCACTACAGGTGTGGCAGGGTATGCTCAGACATGAGTCCCTTGCTCACTGCACCATCAGGATTCAAGCAAGCTGGGCCGACGACGCCTGAAATGCCAGAAACCGGTCCCCGGAAGCTTGTTTCCTTTCCAGTAAAGAATTGGCTTGGTAGTTTGGTCTGCCCTGTTCACATGATGCACTGGGCCAGGGCCAGACAAATTTGCATGTAGCCAGGTTCTGAACTGTGATGGTGCAGTGAGCTAAAAAACGGTGATGGATCAAGCCCTGATCTCTTGACTGGGTAGGAGTGTTCTGATTAACTCAGATACTCTGTCCATCACCACCCCCTTTTCTGAATCGTTTTTGGCCACTACAGGTGTGGCAGGGTATACTCAGACATGAGTCCCTTGCTCACTGCAACATCAGGATTCAAGCAAGCCGGGCCAACGACAGCTGAAATGCCAGAAACCGGTCCCCGGAAGCTTGTTTCCTTTTCAGTAAAGAATTGGCTTGGTAGTTTGGTCTGCCCTGTTCCCATGATGCACTGGGCCAGGGCCAGACTAATTTGCATGTAGCCAGGTTCTGAACTGGGATGGTGCAGTGAGCTAAAAAACGGTGATGGATCAAGCCCTGATCTCTTGACTGGGTAGGAGTGTTCTGATTAACTCAGATACTCTGTCCATCACCACCCCCTTTTCTGAATCGTTTTTGGCCACTACAGGTGTGGCAGGGTATGCTCAGACATAAGTCCCTTGCTCACTGCACCATCAGGATTCAAACAAGCCGGGCCGACGATGGCTGAAATGCGAGAAACCGGTCCCCGGAAGCTTGTTTCCTTTCCAGTAAAGAATTGGCTTGGTAGTTTGGTCTGCCCTGTTCCCATGATGCACTGGGCCAGGGCCAGACTAATTTGCATGTAGCCAGGTTCTGAACTGGGATGGTGCAGTGAGCTAAAAAACGGTGATGGATCAAGCCCTGATCTCTTGACTGGGTAGGAGTGTTCTGATTAACTCAGATACTCTGTCCATCACCACCCCCTTTTCTGAATCGTTTTTGGCCACTACAGGTGTGGCAGGGTATGCTCAGACATGAGTCCCTTGCTCACTGAACCATCAGGATTCAAGCAAGCCGGGCCGACGACGGCTGAAATGCCAGAAACCGGTCCCCGGAAGCTTGTTTCCTTTCCAGTAAAGAATTGGCTTGGTAGTTTGGTCTGCCCTGTTCCCATGATGCACTGGGCCAGGGCCAGACTAATTTCCATGTAGCCAGGTTCTGAACTGGGATGGTGCAGTGAGCTAAAAAACGGTGAAGGATCAAGCCCTGATCTCTTGACTGGGTAGGAGTGTTCTGATTAACTCAGATACTCTGTCCATCACCACCCCCTTTTCTGAATCGTTTTTGGCCACTACAGGTGTGGCAGGGTATGCTCAGACATGAGTCCCTTGCTCACTGCACCATCAGGATTCAAGCAAGCCGGGCCGACGATGACTGAAATGCCAGAAACCAGTCCCCGGAAGCTTGTTTCCTTTCCAGTAAAGAATTGGCTTGGTAGTTTGGTCTGCCCTGTTCCCATGATGCACTGGGCCAGGGCCAGACTAATTTGCATGTAGCCAGGTTCTGAACTGGGATGGTGCAGTGAGCTACAAAACGGTGATGGATCAAGCCCTGATCTATTGACTGGGTAGGAGTGTTCTGATTAACTCAGATACTCTGTCCATCACCACCTCCTTTTCTGAATCGTTTTTGGCCACTACAGGTGTGGCAGGGTATGCTCAGACATAAGTCCCTTGCTCACTGCACCATCAGGATTCAAACAAGCCGGGCCGACGATGGCTGAAATGCCAGAAACCGGTCCCCGGAAGCTTGTTTCCTTTTCAGTAAAGAATTGGCTTGGTAGTTTGGTCTGCCCTGTTCCCATGATGCACTGGGCCAGGGCCAGACTAATTTGCATGTAGCCAGGTTCTGAACTGGGATGGTGCAGTGAGCTAAAAAACGGTGATGGATCAAGCCCTGATCTCTTGACTGGGTAGGAGTGTTCTGATTAACTCAGATACTCTGTCCATCACCACCCCCTTTTCTGAATCGTTTTTGGCCACTACAGGTGTGGCAGGGTATGCTCAGACATAAGTCCCTTGCTCACTGCACCATCAGGATTCAAACAAGCCGGGCCGATGACGGCTGAAATGCCAGAAACCGGTCCCCTGTAGCTTGTTTCCTTTCCAGTAAAGAATTGGCTTGGTAGTTTGGTCTGCCCTGTTCCCATGATGCACTGGCCCAGGGCCAGACTAATTTGCATGTAGCCAGGTTCTGAACTGGGATGGTGCAGTGAGCTAAAAAACAGTGATGGATCAAGCCCTGATCTCTTGACTGGGTAGGAGTGTTCTGATTAACTCAAATACTCTGACCATCACCACCCCCTTTTCTGAATCGTTTTTGGCCACTACAGGTGTGGCAGGGTATGCTCAGACATGAGTCCCTTGCTCACTGCACCATCAGGATTCAAGCAAGCCGGGCCGACGACGGCTGAAATGCCAGAAACCAGTCCCCGGAAGCTTGTTTCCTTTCCAGTAAAGAATTGGCTTGGTAGTTTGGTCTGCCCTGTTCCCATGATGCACTGGGCCAGGGCCAGACTAATTTGCATGTAGCCAGGTTCTGAACTGGGATGGTGCAGTGAGCTACAAAACGGTGATGGATCAAGCCCTGATCTCTTGACTGGGTAGGAGTGTTCTGATTAACTCAGATACTCTGTCCATCACCACCCCCTTTTCTGAATCGTTTTTGGCCACTACAGGTGTGGCAGGGTATGCTCAGACATGAGTCCCTTGCTCACTGCACCATCAGGATTCAAGCAAGCTGGGCCGACGCCGCCTGAAATGCCAGAAACCGGTCCCCGGAAGCTTGTTTCCTTTCCAGTAAAGAATTGGCTTGGTAGTTTGGTCTGCCCTGTTCACATGATGCACTGGGCCAGGGCCAGACTAATTTGCATGTAGCCAGGTTCTGAACTGTGATGGTGCAGTGAGCTAAAAAACGGTGATGGATCAAGCCCTGATCTCTTGACTGGGTAGGAGTGTTCTGATTAACTCAGATACTCTGTCCATCACCACCCCCTTTTCTGAATCGTTTTTGGCCACTACAGGTGTGGCAGGGTATACTCAGACATGAGTCCCTTGCTCACTGCAACATCAGGATTCAAGCAAGCCGGGCCGACGACAGCTGAAATGCCAGAAACCGGTCCCCGGAAGCTTGTTTCCTTTTCAGTAAAGAATTGGCTTGGTAGTTTGGTCTGCCCTGTTCCCATGATGCACTGGGCCAGGGCCAGACTAATTTGCATGTAGCCAGGTTCTGAACTGGGATGGTGCAGTGAGCTAAAAAACGGTGATGGATCAAGCCCTGATCTCTTGACTGGGTAGGAGTGTTCTGATTAACTCAGATACTCTGTCCATCACCACCCCCTTTTCTGAATCGTTTTTGGCCACTACAGGTGTGGCAGGGTATGCTCAGACATAAGTCCCTTGCTCACTGCACCATCAGGATTCAAACAAGCCGGGCCGACGATGGCTGAAATGCCAGAAACCGGTCCCCGGAAGCTTGTTTCCTTTCCAGTAAAGAATTGGCTTGGTAGTTTGGTCTGCCCTGTTCCCATGATGCACTGGGCCAGGGCCAGACTAATTTGCATGTAGCCAGGTTCTGAACTGGGATGGTGCAGTGAGCTAAAAAACGGTGATGGATCAAGCCCTGATCTCTTGACTGGGTAGGAGTGTTCTGATTAACTCAGATACTCTGTCCATCACCACCCCCTTTTCTGAATCGTTTTTGGCCACTACAGGTGTGGCAGGGTATGCTCAGACATGAGTCCCTTGCTCACTGAACCATCAGGATTCAAGCAAGCCGGGCCGACGACGGCTGAAATGCCAGAAACCGGTCCCCGGAAGCTTGTTTCCTTTACAGTAAAGAATTGGCTTGGTAGTTTGGTCTGCCCTGTTCCCATGATGCACTGGGCCAGGGCCAGACTAATTTCCATGTAGCCAGGTTCTGAACTGGGATGGTGCAGTGAGCTAAAAAACGGTGAAGGATCAAGCCCTGATCTCTTGACTGGGTAGGAGTGTTCTGATTAACTCAGATACTCTGTCCATCACCACCCCCTTTTCTGAATCGTTTTTGGCCACTACAGGTGTGGCAGGGTATGCTCAGACATGAGTCCCTTGCTCACTGCACCATCAGGATTCAAGCAAGCCGGGCCGACGATGACTGAAATGGCAGAAACCAGTCCCCGGAAGCTTGTTTCCTTTCCAGTAAAGAATTAGCTTGGTAGTTTGGTCTGCCCTGTTCCCATGATGCACTGGGCCAGGGCCAGACTAATTTGCATGTAGCCAGGTTCTGAACTGGGATGGTGCAGTGAGCTACAAAACGGTGATGGATCAAGCCCTGATCTATTGACTGGGTAGGAGTGTTCTGATTAACTCAGATACTCTGTCCATCACCACCTCCTTTTCTGAATCGTTTTTGGCCACTACAGGTGTGGCAGGGTATGCTCAGACATGAGTCTCTTGCTCACTGCACCATCAGGATTCAAGCAAGCTGGGCCGACGACGCCTGAAATGCCAGAAACCGGTCCCCGGAAGCTTGTTTCCTTTCCAGTAAAGAATTGGCTTGGTAGTTTGGTCTGCCCTGTTCCCATGATGCACTGGGCCAGGGCCAGACTAATTTGCATGTAGCCAGGTTCTGAACTGGGATGGTGCAGTGAGCTAAAAAACGGTGATGGATCAAGCCCTGATCTCTTGACTGGGTAGGAGTGTTCTGATTAACTCAGATACTCTGTCCATCACCACCCCCTTTTCTGAATCGTTTTTGGCCACTACAGGTGTGGCAGGGTATGCTCAGACATGAGTCCCTTGCTCACTGCACCATCAGGATTCAAGCAAGCTGGGCCGACGACGGCTGAAATGCCAGAAACCGGTCCCCGGAAGCTTGTTTCCTTTCCAGTAAAGAATTGGCTTGGTAGTTTGGTCTGCCCTGTTCCCATGATGCACTGGGCCAGGGCCAGACTAATTTGCATGTAGCCAGGTTCTGAACTGGGATGGTGCAGTGAGCTAAAAAACGGTGATGGATCAAGCCCTGATCTCTTGACTGGGTAGGAGTGTTCTGATTAAATTGGCTTGGTAGTTTGGTCTGCCCTGTTCCCATGATGCACTGGGCCAGGGCCAGACTAATTTGCATGTAGCCAGGTTCTGAACTGGGATGGTGCAGTGAGCTAAAAAACGGTGATGGATCAAGCCCTGATCTCTTGACTGGGTAGGAGTGTTCTGATTAACTCAGATACTCAGTCCATCACCACCCTCTTTTCTGAATCATTTTTGGCCACTACAGGTGTGGCAGGGTATGCTCAGACATGAGTCCCTTGCTCACTGCACCATCAGGATTCAAGCAAGCTGGGCCGACGACGGCTGAAATGCCAGAAACCGGTCCCCGGAAGCTTGTTTCCTTTCCAGTAAAGAATTGGCTTGGTAGTTTGGTCTGCCCTGTTCCCATGATGCACTGGGCCAGGGCCAGACTAATTTGCATGTAGCCAGGTTCTGAACTGGGATGGTGCAGTGAGCTAAAAAACGGTGATGGATCAAGCCCTGATCTCTTGACTGGGTAGGAGTGTTGTGATTAACTCAGTTACTCTGTCCATCACCACCCCCTTTTCTGAATCGTTTTTGGCCACTACAGGTGTGGCAGGGTATGCTCAGACATGAGTCCCTTGCTCACTGCACCATCAGGATTCAAGCAAGCCGGGCCGACGACGGCTGAAATGCCAGAAACCCGTCCCCGGAAGCTTGTTTCCTTTCCAGTAAAGAATTGGCTTGGTAGTTTGGTCTGCCCTGTTCCCATGATGCACTGGGCCAGGGCCAGACTAATTTGCATGTAGCCAGGTTCTTAACTGGGATGGTGCAGTGAGCTAAAAAACGGTGATGGATCAAGCCCTGATCCCTTGACTGGGTAGGAGTGTTCTGATTAACTCAGATACTCTGTCCATCACCACCCCCTTTTCTGAATCGTTTTTGGCCACTACAGGTGTGGCAGGGTATGCTCAGACATAAGTCCCTTGCTCACTGCACCATCAGGATTCAAACAAGCCGGGCTGACGATGGCTGAAATGCCAGAAACCGGTCCCCGGAAGCTTGTTTCCTTTCCAGTAAAGAATTGGCTTGGTAGTTTGGTCTGCCCTGTTCCCATGATGCACTGGGCCAGGGCCAGACTAATTTGCATGTAGCCAGGTTCTGAACTGGGATGGTGCAGTGAGCTAAAAAACGGTGATGGATCAAGCCCTGATCTCTTGACTGGGTAGGAGTGTTCTGATTAACTCAGATACTCTGTCCATCACCACCCCCTTTTCTGAATCGTTTTTGGCCACTACAGGTGTGGCAGGGTATGCTCAGACATGAGTCCCTTGCTCACTGCACCATCAGGATTCAAGCAAGCTGGGCCGACGACGGCTGAAATGCCAGAAACCGGTCCCCGGAAGCTTGTTTCCTTTCCAGTAAAGAATTGGCTTGGTAGTTTGGTCTGCCCTGTTCCCATGATGCACTGGGCCAGGGCCAGACTAATTTGCATGTAGCCAGGTTCTGAACTGGGATGGTGCAGTGAGCTAAAAAACGGTGATGGATCAAGCCCTGATCTCTTGACTGGGTAGGAGTGTTGTGATTAACTCAGATACTCTGTCCATCACCACCCCCTTTTCTGAATCGTTTTTGGCCACTACAGGTGTGGCAGGGTATGCTCAGACATGAGTCCCTTGCTCACTGCACCATCAGGATTCAAGCAAGCCGGGCCGACGACGGCTGAAATGCCAGAAACCAGTCCCCGGAAGCTTGTTTCCTTTCCAGTAAAGAATTGGCTTGGTAGTTTGGTCTGCCCTGTTCCCATGATGCACTGGGCCAGGGCCAGACTAATTTGCATGTAGCCAGGTTCTGAACTGGGATGGTGCAGTGAGCTAAAAAACGGTGATGGATCAAGCCCTGATCTCTTGACTGGGTAGGAGTGTTCTGATTAACTCAGATACTCTGTCCATCACCACCCCCTTTTCTGAATCGTTTTTGGCCACTACAGGTGTGGCAGGGTATGCTCAGACATAAGTCCCTTGCTCACTGCACCATCAGGATTCAAACAAGCCGGGTCGACGATGGCTGAAATGCCAGAAACCGGTCCCCGGAAGCTTGTTTCCTTTCCAGTAAAGAATTGGCTTGGTAGTTTGGTCTGCCCTGTTCCCATGATGCACTGGGCCAGGGCCAGACTAATTTGCATGTAGCCAGGTTCTGAACTGGGATGGTGCAGTGAGCTAAAAAACGGTGATGGATCAAGCCCTGATCTCTTGACTGGGTAGGAGTGTTCTGATTAACTCAGATACTCTGTCCATCACCACCCCCTTTTCTGAATCGTTTTTGGCCACTACAGGTGTGGCAGGGTATGCTCAGACATGAGTCCCTTGCTCACTGAACCATCAGGATTCAAGCAAGCCGGGCCGACGACGGCTGAAATGCCAGAAACCGGTCTCTGGAAGCTTGTTTCCTTTCCAGTAAAGAATTGGCTTGGTAGTTTGGTCTGCCCTGTTCCCATGATGCACTGGGCCAGGGCCAGACTAATTTGCATGTAGCCAGGTTCTGAACTGGGATGGTGCAGTGAGCTAAAAACGGTGATGGATCAAGCCCTGATCTCTTGACTGGGTAGGAGTGTTCTGATTAACTCAGATACTCTGTCCATCACCACCCCCTTTTCTGAATCGTTTTTGGCCACTACAGGTGTGGCAGGGTATGCTCAGACATGAGTCCCTTGCTCACTGCACCATCAGGATTCAAGCAAGCCGGGCCGACGACGGCTGAAATGCCAGAAACCGGTCCCCGGAAGCTTGTTTCCTTTCCAGTAAAGAATTGGCTTGGTAGTTTGGTCTGCCCTGTTCCCATAATGCACTGGGCCAGGGCCAGACTAATTTGCATGTAGCCAGGTTCTGAACTGGGATGGTGCAGTGAGCTAAAAAACAGTGATGGATCAAGCCCTGATCTCTTGACTGGGTAGGAGTGTTATGATTAACTCAAATACTCTGACCATCACCACCTCCTTTTCTGAATCGTTTTTGGCCACTACAGGTGTGGCAGGGTATGCTCAGACATGAGTCCCTTGCTCACTGCACCATCAGGATTCAAGCAAGCCGGGCCGACGATGGCTGAAATGCCAGAAACCGGTCCCAGGAAGCTTGTTTCCTTTCCAGTAAAGAATTGGCTTGGTAGTTTGGTCTGCCCTGTTCCCATGATGCACTGGGCCAGGGCCAGACTAATTTGCATGTAGCCAGGTTCTGAACTGGGATGGTGCAGTGAGCTAAAAAACGTGAAGGATCAAGCCCTGATCTCTTGACTGGGTAGGAGTGTTCTGATTAACTCAGATACTCTGTCCATCACCACCCCCTTTTCTGAATCGTTTTTGGCCACTACAGGTGTGGCAGGGTATGCTCAGACATGAGTCCCTTGCTCACTGCACCATCAGGATTCAAGCAAGCCGGGCCGACGACGGCTGAAATGCCAGAAACCAGTCCCCGGAAGCTTGTTTCCTTTCCAGTAAAGAATTGGCTTGGTAGTTTGGTCTGCCCTGTTCCCATGATGCACTGGGCCAGGGCCAGACTAATTTGCATGTAGCCAGGTTCTGAACTGGGATGGTGCAGTGAGCTAAAAAACGGTGATGGATCAAGCCCTGATCTCTTGACTGGGTAGGAGTGTTCTGATTAACTCAGATACTCTGTCCATCACCACCCCCTTTTCTGAATCGTTTTTGGCCACTACAGGTGTGGCAGGGTATGCTCAGACATGAGTCCCTTGCTCACTGCACCATCAGGATTCAAGCAAGCCGGGCCAACGACGGCTGAAATGCCAGAAACCAGTCCCCGGAAGCTTGTTTCCTTTCCAGTAAAGAATTGGCTTGGTAGTTTGGTCTGCCCTGTTCCCATGATGCACTGGGCCAGGGCCAGACTAATTTGCATGTAGCCAGGTTCTGAACTGGGATGGTGCAGTGAGCTACAAAACGGTGATGGATCAAGCCCTGATCTATTGACTGGGTAGGAGTGTTCTGATTAACTCAGATACTCTGTCCATCACCACCTCCTTTTCTGAATCGTTTTTGGCCACTACAGGTGTGGCAGGGTATGCTCAGACATGAGTCTCTTGCTCACTGCACCATCAGGATACAAGCAAGCCGGGCCGACGACGCCTGAAATGCCAGAAACCGGTCCCCGGAAGCTTGTTTCCTTTCCAGTAAAGAATTGGCTTGGTAGTTTGGTCTGCCCTGTTCCCATGATGCACTGGGCCAGGGCCAGACTAATTTGCATGTAGCCAGGTTCTGAACTGGGATGGTGCAGTGAGCTAAAAAACGGTGATGGATCAAGCCCTGATCTCTTGACTGGGTAGGAGTGTTCTGATTAACTCAGATACTCTGTCCATCACCACCCCCTTTTCTGAATCGTTTTTGGCCACTACAGGTGTGGCAGGGTATGCTCAGACATGAGTCCCTTGCTCACTGCACCATCAGGATTCAAGCAAGCTGGGCCGACGACGGCTGAAATGCCAGAAACCGGTCCCCGGAAGCTTGTTTCCTTTCCAGTAAAGAATTGGCTTGGTAGTTTGGTCTGCCCTGTTCCCATGATGCACTGGCCAGGGCCAGACTAATTTGCATGTAGCCAGGTTCTGAACTGGGATGGTGCAGTGAGCTAAAAAACGGTGATGGATCAAGCCCTGATCTCTTGACTGGGTAGGAGTGTTCTGATTAAATTGGCTTGGTAGTTTGGTCTGCCCTGTTCCCATGATGCACTGGGCCAGGGCCAGACTAATTTGCATGTAGCCAGGTTCTGAACTGGGATGGTGCAGTGAGCTAAAAAACGGTGATGGATCAAGCCCTGATCTCTTGACTGGGTAGGAGTGTTCTGATTAACTCAGATACTCAGTCCATCACCACCCCCTTTTCTGAATCATTTTTGGCCACTACAGGTGTGGCAGGGTATGCTCAGACATGAGTCCCTTGCTCACTGCACCATCAGGATTCAAGCAAGCTGGGCCGACGACGGCTGAAATGCCAGAAACCGGTCCCCGGAAGCTTGTTTCCTTTCCAGTAAAGAATTGGCTTGGTAGTTTGGTCTGCCCTGTTCCCATGATGCACTGGGCCAGGGCCAGACTAATTTGCATGTAGCCAGGTTCTGAACTGGGATGGTGCAGTGAGCTAAAAAACGGTGATGGATCAAGCCCTGATCTCTTGACTGGGTAGGAGTGTCGTGATTAACTCAGTTACTCTGTCCATCACCACCCCCTTTTCTGAATCGTTTTTGGCCACTACAGGTGTGGCAGGGTATGCTCAGACATGAGTCCCTTGCTCACTGCACCATCAGGATTCAAGCAAGCCGGGCCGACGACGGCTGAAATGCCAGAAACCCGTCCCCGGAAGCTTGTTTCCTTTCCAGTAAAGAATTGGCTTGGTAGTTTGGTCTGCCCTGTTCCCATGATGCACTGGGCCAGGGCCAGACTAATTTGCATGTAGCCAGGTTCTTAACTGGGATGGTGCAGTGAGCTAAAAAACGGTGATGGATCAAGCCCTGATCCCTTGACTGGGTAGGAGTGTTCTGATTAACTCAGATACTCTGTCCATCACCACCCCCTTTTCTGAATCGTTTTTGGCCACTACAGGTGTGGCAGGGTATGCTCAGACATAAGTCCCTTGCTCACTGCACCATCAGGATTCAAACAAGCCGGGCTGACGATGGCTGAAATGCCAGAAACCGGTCCCCGGAAGCTTGTTTCCTTTCCAGTAAAGAATTGGCTTGGTAGTTTGGTCTGCCCTGTTCCCATGATGCACTGGGCCAGGGCCAGACTAATTTGCATGTAGCCAGGTTCTGAACTGGGATGGTGCAGTGAGCTAAAAAACGGTGATGGATCAAGCCCTGATCTCTTGACTGGGTAGGAGTGTTGTGATTAACTCAGATACTCTGTCCATCACCACCCCCTTTTCTGAATCGTTTTTGGCCACTACAGGTGTGGCAGGGTATGCTCAGACATGAGTCCCTTGCTCACTGCACCATCAGGATTCAAGCAAGCCGGGCCGACGACGGCTGAAATGCCAGAAACCAGTCCCCGGAAGCTTGTTTCCTTTCCAGTAAAGAATTGGCTTGGTAGTTTGGTCTGCCCTGTTCCCATGATGCACTGGGCCAGGGCCAGACTAATTTGCATGTAGCCAGGTTCTTAACTGGGATGGTGCAGTGAGCTAAAAAACGGTGATGGATCAAGCCCTGATCCCTTGACTGGGTAGGAGTGTTCTGATTAACTCAGATACTCTGTCCATCACCACCCCCTTTTCTGAATCGTTTTTGGCCACTACAGGTGTGGCAGGGTATGCTCAGACATAAGTCCCTTGCTCACTGCACCATCAGGATTCAAACAAGCCGGGCTGACGATGGCTGAAATGCCAGAAACCAGTCCCCGGAAGCTTGTTTCCTTTCCAGTAAAGAATTGGCTTGGTAGTTTGGTCTGCCCTGTTCCCATGATGCACTGGGCCAGGGCCAGACTAATTTGCATGTAGCCAGGTTCTGAACTGGGATGGTGCAGTGAGCTAAAAAACGGTGATGGATCAAGCCCTGATCTCTTGACTGGGTAGGAGTGTTCTGATTAACTCAGATACTCTGTCCATCACCACCCCCTTTTCTGAATCGTTTTTGGCCACTACAGGTGTGGCAGGGTATGCTCAGACATGAGTCCCTTGCTCACTGCACCATCAGGATTCAAGCAAGCTGGGCCGACGACGGCTGAAATGCCAGAAACCGGTCCCCGGAAGCTTGTTTCCTTTCCAGTAAAGAATTGGCTTGGTAGTTTGGTCTGCCCTGTTCCCATGATGCACTGGGCCAGGGCCAGACTAATTTGCATGTAGCCAGGTTCTGAACTGGGATGGTGCATTGAGCTAAAAAACGGTGATGGATCAAGCCCTGATCTCTTGACTGGGTAGGAGTGTTGTGATTAACTCAGATACTCTGTCCATCACCACCCCCTTTTCTGAATCGTTTTTGGCCACTACAGGTGTGGCAGGGTATGCTCAGACATGAGTCCCTTGCTCACTGCACCATCAGGATTCAAGCAAGCCGGGCCGACGACGACTGAAATGCCAGAAACCAGTCCCCGGAAGCTTGTTTCCTTTCCAGTAAAGAATTGGCTTGGTAGTTTGGTCTGCCCTGTTCCCATGATGCACTGGGCCAGGGCCAGACTAATTTGCATGTAGCCAGGTTCTGAACTGGGATGGTGCAGTGAGCTAAAAAACGGTGATGGATCAAGCCCTGATCTCTTGACTGGGTAGGAGTGTTCTGATTAACTCAGATACTCTGTCCATCACCACCCCCTTTTCTGAATCGTTTTTGGCCACTACAGGTGTGGCAGGGTATGCTCAGACATGAGTCCCTTGCTCACTGCACCATCAGGATTCAAGCAAGCCGGGCCAACGACGGCTGAAATGCCAGAAACCAGTCCCCGGAAGCTTGTTTCCTTTCCAGTAAAGAATTGGCTTGGTAGTTTGGTCTGCCCTGTTCCCATGATGCACTGGGCCAGGGCCAGACTAATTTGCATGTAGCCAGGTTCTGAACTGGGATGGTGCAGTGAGCTACAAAACGGTGATGGATCAAGCCCTGATCTATTGACTGGGTAGGAGTGTTCTGATTAACTCAGATACTCTGTCCATCACCACCTCCTTTTCTGAATCGTTTTTGGCCACTACAGGTGTGGCAGGGTATGCTCAGACATGAGTCTCTTGCTCACTGCACCATCAGGATTCAAGCAAGCCGGGCCGACGACGCCTGAAATGCCAGAAACCGGTCCCCGGAAGCTTGTTTCCTTTCCAGTAAAGAATTGGCTTGGTAGTTTGGTCTGCCCTGTTCCCATGATGCACTGGGCCAGGGCCAGACTAATTTGCATGTAGCCAGGTTCTGAACTGGGATGGTGCAGTGAGCTAAAAAACGGTGATGGATCAAGCCCTGATCTCTTGACTGGGTAGGAGTGTTCTGATTAACTCAGATACTCAGTCCATCACCACCCCCTTTTCTGAATCATTTTTGGCCACTACAGGTGTGGCAGGGTATGCTCAGACATGAGTCCCTTGCTCACTGCACCATCAGGATTCAAGCAAGCTGGGCAGACGACGGCTGAAATGCCAGAAACCGGTCCCCGGAAGCTTGTTTCCTTTCCAGTAAAGAATTGGCTTGGTAGTTTGGTCTGCCCTATTCCCATGATGCACTGGGCCAGGGCCAGACTAATTTGCATGTAGCCAGGTTCTGAACTGGGATGGTGCAGTGAGCTAAAAAACGGTGATGGATCAAGCCCTGATCTCTTGACTGGGTAGGAGTGTTGTGATTAACTCAGTTACTCTGTCCATCACCACCCCCTTTTCTGAATCGTTTTTGGCCACTACAGGTGTGGCAGGGTATGCTCAGACATGAGTCCCTTGCTCACTGCACCATCAGGATTCAAGCAAGCCGGGCCGACGACGGCTGAAATGCCAGAAACCCGTCCCCGGAAGCTTGTTTCCTTTCCAGTAAAGAATTGGCTTGGTAGTTTGGTCTTCCCTGTTCCCATGATGCACTGGGCCAGGGCCAGACTAATTTGCATGTAGCCAGGTTCTGAACTGGGATGGTGCATTGAGCTAAAAAACGGTGATGGATCAAGCCCTGATCTCTTGACTGGGTAGGAGTGTTCTGATTAACTCAGATACTCTGTCCATCACCACCCCCTTTTCTGAATCGTTTTTGGCCACTACAGGTGTGGCAGGGTATGCTCAGACATGAGTCCCTTGCTCACTGCACCATCAGGATTCAAGCAAGCTGGGCCGATGACGGCTGAAATGCCAGAAACCGGTCCCCGGAAGCTTGTTTCCTTTCCAGTAAAGAATTGGCTTGGTAGTTTGGTCTGCCCTGTTCCCATGATGCACTGGGCCAGGGCCAGACTAATTTGCATGTAGCCAGGTTCTGAACTGGGATGGTGCAGTGAGCTAAAAAACGGTGATGGATCAAGCCCTGATCTCTTGACTGGGTAGGAGTGTTGTGATTAACTCAGATACTCTGTCCATCACCACCCCCTTTTCTGAATCGTTTTTGGCCACTACAGGTGTGGCAGGGTATGCTCAGACATGAGTCCCTTGCTCACTGCACCATCAGGATTCAAGCAAGCCGGGCCGACGACGGCTGAAATGCCAGAAACCAGTCCCCGGAAGCTTGTTTCCTTTCCAGTAAAGAATTGGCTTGGTAGTTTGGTCTGCCCTGTTCCCATGATGCACTGGGCCAGGGCCAGACTAATTTGCATGTAGCCAGGTTCTGAACTGGGATGGTGCAGTGAGCTAAAAAACGGTGATGGATCAAGCCCTGATCTCTTGACTGGGTAGGAGTGTTCTGATTAACTCAGATACTCTGTCCATCACCACCCCCTTTTCTGAATCGTTTTTGGCCACTACAGGTGTGGCAGGGTATGCTCAGACATGAGTCCCTTGCTCACTGAACCATCAGGATTCAAGCAAGCCGGGCCGACGACGGCTGAAATGCCAGAAACCGGTCCCCGGAAGCTTGTTTCCTTTCCAGTAAAGAATTGGCTTGGTAGTTTGGTCTGCCCTGTTCCCATGATGCACTGGGCCAGGGCCAGACTAATTTGCATGTAGCCAGGTTCTGAACTGGGATGGTGCAGTGAGCTAAAAACGGTGATGGATCAAGCCCTGATCTCTTGACTGGGTAGGAGTGTTCTGATTAACTCAGATACTCTGTCCATCACCACCCCCTTTTCTGAATCGTTTTTGGCCACTACAGGTGTGGCAGGGTATGCTCAGACATGAGTCCCTTGCTCACTGCACCATCAGGATTCAAGCAAGCCGGGCCGACGACGGCTGAAATGCCAGAAACCGGTCCCCGCAAGCTTGTTTCCTTTCCAGTAAAGAATTGGCTTGGTAGTTTGGTCTGCCCTGTTCCCATGATGCACTGGGCCAGGGCCAGACTAATTTGCATGTAGCCAGGTTCTGAACTGGGATGGTGCAGTGAGCTAAAAAACAGTGATGGATCAAGCCCTGATCTCTTGACTGGGTAGGAGTGTTCTGATTAACTCAAATACTCTGACCATCACCACCCCCTTTTCTGAATCGTTTTTGGCCACTACAGGTGTGGCAGGGTATGCTCAGACATGAGTCCCTTGCTCACTGCACCATCAGGATTCAAGCAAGCCGGGCCGACGATGGCTGAAATGCCAGAAACCAGTCCCAGGAAGCTTGTTTCCTTTCCAGTAAAGAATTGGCTTGGTAGTTTGGTCTGCCCTGTTCCCATGATGCACTGGGCCAGGGCCAGACTAATTTGCATGTAGCCAGGTTCTGAACTGGGATGGTGCAGTGAGCTAAAAAACGTGAAGGATCAAGCCCTGATCTCTTGACTGGGTAGGAGTGTTCTGATTAACTCAGATACTCTGTCCATCACCACCCCCTTTTCTGAATCGTTTTTGGCCACTACAGGTGTGGCAGGGTATGCTCAGACATGAGTCCCTTGCTCACTGCACCATCAGGATTCAAGCAAGCCGGGCCAACGACGGCTGAAATGCCAGAAACCAGTCCCCGGAAGCTTGTTTCCTTTCCAGTAAAGAATTGGCTTGGTAGTTTGGTCTGCCCTGTTCCCATGATGCACTGGGCCAGGGCCAGACTAATTTGCATGTAGCCAGGTTCTGAACTGGGATGGTGCAGTGAGCTACAAAACGGTGATGGATCAAGCCCTGATCTATTGACTGGGTAGGAGTGTTCTGATTAACTCAGATACTCTGTCCATCACCACCTCCTTTTCTGAATCGTTTTTGGCCACTACAGGTGTGGCAGGGTATGCTCAGACATGAGTCTCTTGCTCACTGCACCATCAGGATTCAAGCAAGCCGGGCCGACGACGCCTGAAATGCCAGAAACCGGTCCCCGGAAGCTTGTTTCCTTTCCAGTAAAGAATTGGCTTGGTAGTTTGGTCTGCCCTGTTCCCATGATGCACTGGGCCAGGGCCAGACTAATTTGCATGTAGCCAGGTTCTGAACTGGGATGGTGCAGTGAGCTACAAAACGGTGATGTATCAAGCCCTGATCTATTGACTGGGTAGGAGTGTTCTGATTAACTCAGATACTCTGTCCATCACCACCCCCTTTTCTGAATCGTTTTTGGCCACTACGGTTGTGGCAGGGTATGCTCAGACATGAGTCCCTTGCTCACTGCACCATCAGGATTCAAGCAAGCTGGGCCGACGACGGCTGAAATGCCAGAAACCGGTCCCCGGAAGCTTGTTTCCTTTCCAGTAAAGAATTGGCTTGGTAGTTTGGTCTGCCCTGTTCCCATGATGCACTGGGCCAGGGCCAGACTAATTTGCATGTAGCCAGGTTCTGAACTGGGATGGTGCAGTGAGCTAAAAAACGGTGATGGATCAAGCCCTGATCTCTTGACTGGGTAGGAGTGTTCTGATTAAATTGGCTTGGTAGTTTGGTCTGCCCTGTTCCCATGATGCACTGGGCCAGGGCCAGACTAATTTGCATGTAGCCAGGTTCTGAACTGGGATGGTGCAGTGAGCTAAAAAACGGTGATGGATCAAGCCCTGATCTCTTGACTGGGTAGGAGTGTTCTGATTAACTCAGATACTCAGTCCATCACCACCCCCTTTTCTGAATCATTTTTGGCCACTACAGGTGTGGCAGGGTATGCTCAGACATGAGTCCCTTGCTCACTGCACCATCAGGATTCAAGCAAGCTGGGCCGACGACGGCTGAAATGCCAGAAACCGGTCCCCGGAAGCTTGTTTCCTTTCCAGTAAAGAATTGGCTTGGTAGTTTGGTCTGCCCTGTTCCCATGATGCACTGGGCCAGGGCCAGACTAATTTGCATGTAGCCAGGTTCTGAACTGGGATGGTGCAGTGAGCTAAAAAACGGTGATGGATCAAGCCCTGATCTCTTGACTGGGTAGGAGTGTTGTGATTAACTCAGTTACTCTGTCCATCACCACCCCCTTTTCTGAATCGTTTTTGGCCACTACAGGTGTGGCAGGGTATGCTCAGACATGAGTCCCTTGCTCACTGCACCATCAGGATTCAAGCAAGCCGGGCCGAAGACGGCTGAAATGCCAGAAACCCGTCCCCGGAAGCTTGTTTCCTTTCCAGTAAAGAATTGGCTTGGTAGTTTGGTCTGCCCTGTTCCCATGATGCACTGGGCCAGGGCCAGACTAATTTGCATGTAGCCAGGTTCTTAACTGGGATGGTGCAGTGAGCTAAAAAATGGTGATGGATCAAGCCCTGATCCCTTGACTGGGTAGGAGTGTTCTGATTAACTCAGATACTCTGTCCATCACCACCCCCTTTTCTGAATCGTTTTTGGCCACTACAGGTGTGGCAGGGTATGCTCAGACATAAGTCCCTTGCTCACTGCACCATCAGGATTCAAACAAGCCGGGCTGACGATGGCTGAAATGCCAGAAACCGGTCCCCGGAAGCTTGTTTCCTTTCCAGTAAAGAATTGGCTTGGTAGTTTGGTCTGCCCTGTTCCCATGATGCACTGGGCCAGGGCCAGACTAATTTGCATGTAGCCAGGTTCTGAACTGGGATGGTGCAGTGAGCTAAAAAACGGTGATGGATCAAGCCCTGATCTCTTGACTGGGTAGGAGTGTTGTGATTAACTCAGATACTCTGTCCATCACCACCCCCTTTTCTGAATCGTTTTTGGCCACTACAGGTGTGGCAGGGTATGCTCAGACATGAGTCCCTTGCTCACTGCACCATCAGGATTCAAGCAAGCCGGGCCGACGACGGCTGAAATGCCAGAAACCAGTCCCCGGAAGCTTGTTTCCTTTCCAGTAAAGAATTGGCTTGGTAGTTTGGTCTGCCCTGTTCCCATGATGCACTGGGCCAGGGCCAGACTAATTTGCATGTAGCCAGGTTCTGAACTGGGATGGTGCAGTGAGCTAAAAAACGGTGATAGATCAAGCCCTGATCCCTTGACTGGGTAGGAGTGTTCTGATTAACTCAGATACTCTGTCCATCACCACCCCCTTTTCTGAATTGTTTTTGGCCACTACAGGTGTGGCAGGGTATGCTCAGACATGAGTCCCTTGCTCACTGCAACATCAGGATTCAAGCAAGCCGGGCCGACGACGGCTGAAATGCCAGAAACCGGTCCCCAGAAGCTTGTTTCCTTTTCAGTAAAGAATTGGCTTGGTAGTTTGGTCTGCCCTGTTCCCATGATGCACTGGGCCAGGGCCAGACTAATTTGCATGTAGCCAGGTTCTGAACTGGGATGGTGCAGTGAGCTAAAAAACGGTGATGGATCAAGCCCTGATCTCTTGACTGGGTAGGAGTGTTCTGATTAACTCAGATACTCTGTCCATCACCACCCCCTTTTCTGAATCGTTTTTGGCCACTACAGGTGTGGCAGGGTATGCTCAGACATGAGTCCCTTGCTCACTGCACCATCAGGATTCAAGCAAGCCGGGCCAACGACGGCTGAAATGCCAGAAACCAGTCCCCGGAAGCTTGTTTCCTTTCCAGTAAAGAATTGGCTTGGTAGTTTGGTCTGCCCTGTTCCCATGATGCACTGGGCCAGGGCCAGACTAATTTGCATGTAGCCAGGTTCTGAACTGGGATGGTGCAGTGAGCTACAAAACGGTGATGGATCAAGCCCTGATCTATTGACTGGGTAGGAGTGTTCTGATTAACTCAGATACTCTGTCCATCACCACCTCCTTTTCTGAATCGTTTTTGGCCACTACAGGTGTGGCAGGGTATGCTCAGACATGAGTCTCTTGCTCACTGCACCATCAGGATTCAAGCAAGCCGGGCCGACGACGCCTGAAATGCCAGAAACCGGTCCCCGGAAGCTTGTTTCCTTTCCAGTAAAGAATTGGCTTGGTAGTTTGGTCTGCCCTGTTCCCATGATGCACTGGGCCAGGGCCAGACTAATTTGCATGTAGCCAGGTTCTGAACTGGGATGGTGCAGTGAGCTAAAAAAACGGTGATGGATCAAGCCCTGATCTCTTGACTGGGTAGGAGTGTTGTGATTAACTCAGTTACTCTGTCCATCACCACCCCCTTTTCTGAATCGTTTTTGGCCACTACAGGTGTGGCAGGGTATGCTCAGACATGAGTCCCTTGCTCACTGCACCATCAGGATTCAAGCAAGCCGGGCCGAAGACGGCTGAAATGCCAGAAACCCGTCCCCGGAAGCTTGTTTCCTTTCCAGTAAAGAATTGGCTTGGTAGTTTGGTCTGCCCTGTTCCCATGATGCACTGGGCCAGGGCCAGACTAATTTGCATGTAGCCAGGTTCTTAACTGGGATGGTGCAGTGAGCTAAAAAATGGTGATGGATCAAGCCCTGATCCCTTGACTGGGTAGGAGTGTTCTGATTAACTCAGATACTCTGTCCATCACCACCCCCTTTTCTGAATCGTTTTTGGCCACTACAGGTGTGGCAGGGTATGCTCAGACATAAGTCCCTTGCTCACTGCACCATCAGGATTCAAACAAGCCGGGCTGACGATGGCTGAAATGCCAGAAACCGGTCCCCGGAAGCTTGTTTCCTTTCCAGTAAAGAATTGGCTTGGTAGTTTGGTCTGCCCTGTTCCCATGATGCACTGGGCCAGGGCCAGACTAATTTGCATGTAGCCAGGTTCTGAACTGGGATGGTGCAGTGAGCTAAAAAACGGTGATGGATCAAGCCCTGATCTCTTGACTGGGTAGGAGTGTTCTGATTAACTCAGATACTCTGTCCATCACCACCCCCTTTTCTGAATCGTTTTTGGCCACTACAGGTGTGGCAGGGTATGCTCAGACATGAGTCCCTTGCTCACTGCACCATCAGGATTCAAGCAAGCCGGGCCGACGACGACTGAAATGCCAGAAACCAGTCCCCGGAAGCTTGTTTCCTTTCCAGTAAAGAATTGGCTTGGTAGTTTGGTCTGCCCTGTTCCCATGATGCACTGGGCCAGGGCCAGACTAATTTGCATGTAGCCAGGTTCTGAACTGGGATGGTGCAGTGACCTAAAAAATGGTGATGGATCAAGCCCTGATCTCTTGACTGGGTAGGAGTGTTGTGATTAACTCAGATACTCTGTCCATCACCACCCCCTTTTCTGAATCGTTTTTGGCCACTACAGGTGTGGCAGGGTATGCTCAGACATGAGTCCCTTGCTCACTGCACCGTCAGGATTCAAGCAAGCTGGGCCGACGACGGTTGAAATGCCCGAAACCGGTCCCCGGAAGCTTGTTTCCTTTCCAGTAAAGAATTGGCTTGGTAGTTTGGTCTGCCCTGTTCCCATGATGCACGGGGCCAGGGCCAGACTAATTTGCATGTAGCCAGGTTCTGAACTGGGATGGTGCAGTGAGCTAAAAAACGGTGATGAATCAAGCCCTGATCTCTTGACTGGGTAGGAGTGTTCTGATTAAATTGGCTTGGTAGTTTGGTCTGCCCTGTTACCATGATGCACTGGGCCAGGGCCAGATTAATTTGCATGTACCAGGTTCTGAACTGGGATGGTGCAGTGAGCTAAAAAACGGTGATGGATCAAGCCCTGATCTCTTGACTGGGTAGGAGTGTTCTGATTAACTCAGATACTCTGTCCATCACCACCCCCTTTTCTGAATCATTTTTGGCCACTACAGGTGTGGCAGGGTATGCTCAGACATGAGTCCCTTGCTCACTGCACCATCAGGATTCAAGCAAGCTGGGCCGACGACGGCTGAAATGCCAGAAACCGGTCCCCGGAAGCTTGTTTCCTTTCCAGTAAAGAATTGGCTTGGTAGTTTGGTCTGCCCTGTTCCCATGATGCACTGGGCCAGGGCCAGACTAATTTGCATGTAGCCAGGTTCTGAACTGGGATGGTGCAGTGAGCTAAAAAACGGTGATGGATCAAGCCCTGATCTCTTGACTGGGTAGGAGTGTTCTGATTAACTCAGATACTCTGTCCATCACCACCCCCTTTTCTGAATCGTTTTTGGCCACTACAGGTGTGGCAGGGTATGCTCAGACATGAGTCCCTTGCTCACTGAACCATCAGGATTCAAGCAAGCCGGGCCGACGACGGCTGAAATGCCAGAAACCGGTCCCCGGAAGCTTGTTTCCTTTCCAGTAAAGAATTGGCTTGGTAGTTTGGTCTGCCCTGTTCCCATGATGCACTGGGCCAGGGCC